>NC_087291.1:14774871-16177371 GCF_015220805.1 Pogoniulus pusillus
TTCTGTTCTGAGTCACTCACAGTATGTAATTCTATTTGTCTTGCCAAACACTAAAGAGCAAGCAACTCATAAAACCTTAAGGTAACTGGGCTCATATTTTCCCCCATTTAAGAGAGAACCTGGTGTCTCCACTTCACTAAACTTCACTGGATGCAATGAATTTCCATTAAATCAAAGGTGAAAGGCACAGTGTTCCTTGTGGAGCACTCAGGAGCTGTATTAGGCAGGTGTCATTTACTCTATCGTATATATTTGTGTATTTGATTTCAACAGACTTCTCCACACTTTCACATTGTCTGAGATGAATCAGCAGACAGCTCTCTCACTTCATTTAGAATGACATTGGAAATATAGAGAAGATATAATCATTCAGTCCTTAAGCTAAAAGAAACCCCAAACCCAAAATCCCAATGCTATGCTAAGATATCTTTCATAGAAGCATAGAATCATAGAATGCTTTAGGCTAGAAGGGACCTCAAAGATCATCTAGCTCCAATTCCCTGCCATAGGCGAGGACACCTCCCATTAGAACAGGTCATTCAATCTATCCAGTCACAGCTTGTGGCCATTCCCTATTGTTCCATCAGTATTTACCTGTGGGATGAGACCTGCATCAACCTCTCCACAACATCTTTCAGGTAGCTGTAGACAGCAATGAGGTCTCCCCTCAGCCTTCTCTTCTTCACACTAACCATCCCCAGCTCCCTCAGTCACTCTTCTTAAGATTTATTCTTCAGGCCCTTCCTCAGCTTCTTTGCCCTCTGCACTGGCTCCAGCACCTCCACATCGCTCTTGTAATGAGGTGCCCAAAACTGAACACAGCACTTGAGGTGTGGCCTCACCAGAGCCAAGTACAATTCTTCTCTTCTCGGCCTGTAGAGAATTGTAGCTGTATTTAGCTACTAAGAAAGACCCTGTTTGAGTTGTACCAGCCCAGGTGTTCCATGTGAACATGAACTTGGCCACTTCTCTAAGCAAGAAAAACACAAATAAGTAAATTGAAAAAAGGGACTTGATTTTTTTTTGTGTCCACTGAGGCAATACAGCAAGTTCTAACAAGAAGTGATAAGAAGTCTATGCAAGTCTGCATACAGCTAAAAAAGCAGAACCCAGCTTATCTGGAACAATGAAGGTGCCTTTAGAATGGCTTTCATGATGGTGTTTGACCTCATCTCCCTAGAAGATAGGGCAGTATTCTGAACGCGGAGACTAAACCATTCTATGATTCTATGAATGACCAATGATAAGAAAAATGTCCCAATATATTAGAGAAGATAGTTTCAGTCTGTGAGAGAGGTCAGGTAAGGGCTACAGAGCCAGATTCCCAGTGAGATTTGTATTCCAGTGGCCCTCAGGAATGGAGAACCAATTTTGTTTATGTGCCTCCATCACTAGGAACTGAAGGTCAGGCTGGCAATGGCTTTGCAACAAATGGCCTGACCTGTGTGGAAAGTCTTCTCTGGCAAGGAAACGTTCCTGAGTCGCTAAATAAATGTAAGTGTAGAGGCAAAACACAGAAGAGCTGTGCTTAGCAAAAAATCTGGCCCTTGACTTAAGTTTTGGAGGGAGGCTGTAGCCAGGTGGGGGTTGGGATCTTCTGCCAGGCAGCCAGCAACAGAAGAAGGGGACACAGTCTCAAGTTGTGCTGAGGGAGGTCTAGGCTGGATGTTAGGAGGAAGTTGTTGCCAGAGAGAGTGATTAGCATCGGAATGGGCTGCCCAGGGAGGTGGTGAAGTTGCCGTCCAGGGAGGAGTTCAGGCAAAGCCTGACTGAGGCACTTAGTGCCATGGTCTAGTTGTTTGGACAGAGCTGGGTGCTAGGTTGGACTGGATGATCATGGAGGTCTCTTCCAACCTGGTCGATTCTGTGGTTCTCCATTATTTCTTCTGCTCACATGTTGCCTGGAAGTATTTCTGGTGCTGCCTGATCAACTGATTCTCCTCCATAGTCTTGTGACTGTTTCCATGGCCACTCCTATCTCCTGCCTCTGCCACAATACTTTTCCCTTGGAGATCTCCATATTGCACACACACTTTTGTAGAACTTATTATCCCTTACATTTAAAAAAGAAAATGTACTCTCTCATTTCTCTTTTCGAGCAGCCACTTTTCTTTTCTGACAATGGCTGATAGAGAACAAAGGTTCCATCCTCACAGAGCTTCCCCCCCCCCCCCTTTTTTTTTCTCCTTACTATACATTAACCACAGCTTCCCTGTTTTTCACCTTTGGTATTTTGAAAGGCAGGAACTGAACTGGGTTTGATGCGCTTCATTTCGTCTGAGAAATAAAAGCGACAGAGGGTTGAAAGCTTAGAGGTGGACAAAGGGTTATTGGAAGCTGTGACTCCTCTTGCAGTTTTGTCTTCTGCAAGTTTTTCGTCTTCATATTCAAAGCTCAGTGAAAAGTATAGCAGGGAAAAAAAAAAGTGGTACTCAAATGTCACTTTTGCTGTATGCCATGAGTACAATGTGCTATCATTCCATAAGCCTACGTGGAGGTCTGGTTTGACTTCTTTGATATTTACAATTTGACAAACAGGTGTGATCCCCTCTCTCTGTACACAAATGGATTACAGAGTATAATTTACACAAGAGAAATACACTCAGACACCCAGTGCAGGGGCTTCTTCTCCCACTGAAATGTTGCTGCATTTTTTTGACCCTATTTAGTTTCAAAGTGTAAGAGCTAGAAATCAGACTGTTTTCCAATCCTGGTGACTTGCACTTTGTGTTTGATATCTGACAAGTTCCTTTTCCAATGGCTTTCCTTGATGTCATTCTGCCTCCAAATACGGGGAATGTTACAATTTTAGGCTGACTTACAAGAGTTTAGAGATGTTTTCACTTCCTTCCCAGGAGGCGTTGTTATCTTTTAGCAACTCTATTGTCTGCTGTAGCAGAAGGAAGTTTACCACTTTGATTCCTTTTAAAGCAAGCCAGAGTTGCAGAGAGTCACAGAATCACAGAACTTTAGAGGTTGGAAGGGTCCTCCAGAGATCATCGAGCCAAAACCACACAGTGCCATTTCTGAGAGCATTCATGAATTCAGCTTCAGGGGGGAAAAATAGAATCCAACAACTCATAGAAGAGCAACATTAAATTTTATCTGTTGATAGATCACACAGAATAGGTCACACAGAATCGACCAGGTTGGAAGATACCTCCAAGATCATCCAGTCCAACCTAGCACCCAGCCCTGTCTAATCAACCAGCCCATGGCACTAAGTGCCAGCCTTTTCTTGAACACCTCTAGGGATGGTGACTCCACCACCTCCCTGAGCAGCAATCCCAATGGCAAATCACTCTCTCGATGGGTCACTTAACAATGAGCAGGCTGAATGGCAGCATAACTCAGAATATATTATCTTTATAATTAAATTGTGATTCACCTGGTTAAAAAATAAATAAATTATGTTCTTAAAATCTGCAGACATTATCTACTTCATTTTCAGTTTGAAAGGGGAAGACGACAAGTTCGTGGAAGCTACAATAATGCTTTGGTGGAGACTTAATTAGTGGGCACCCACCAGACCTTTTTGTGTGTTGTTAATATTGTTCTGCTGAAATTGATTTAGCAAATCACATTTCACAGTTTTGCTCTCATGTTTGGCAGCTGGATCCAGATTGTCTGGAATGAAATTGGTCACTCGGGTTGACTCCAGAAGAGGAGGCTGTGAGGTGACCTTCTTGTGGCCTTCCGGTGTCTGAAGGGGACCTAAAAAAAAGCTGGGGAGGAACTTTTTAGGCTATCAGGTAGTGCCAGGACTATGGGGAATGGAGAAAAGCTGGAGGTGGGGAGATTCTGACTGGATGTGAGGAAGAAGTTCTTCACCATGAGGGTGGTGAGAGCCTGGAATGTGTTGCCCAGGGAGGTGGTTGAGGCCCCATTCCTGGAGGTGTTTAAGGCCAGACTGACTGAGGCTGTGTGCAGCCTGCTCTGGGGTAGGGTGTCCCTGCCCATACAGGGGGGTTGGAACTAGATGCTTCTTGTGGTTCCTTTCAACCCTGACTGATTCCATGACTCTATGACTCTTGTGTGGGCAAAGAGTTAAGTCATGCCCAGTTACCACTGCTTGGGCACAATTGCATATGAACAGGAAGATCAGAATTAGTGCCACTGCCAACTAAGAATGAAATGAATTGTTTCTAGAAGGATTGATTTTGGTACCAGCATGTTCTTCTGGTCTCAGCAGTAAAGTTTAATTTCTAGGGATGCACACAGTGCAGCCAGAAAAAACCAAATTGAATCACAGTTGAATCATAGAATCAACCAGGTTGGAAGAGACCTCCAAGATCATCCAGTCCAACCTAGCACCCAGCCCTATTCAGTCAACCAGACCATGGCACGAAGTGCCTCATCCAGGCTTTTCTTGAACACCTCCAGGGACAGTGCCTCCACCACCTCCCTGGGCAGTGTGTGGGGGTGCAGGTTACTCCCAAACCATCACGCAGTTACTCAGCAATAATTTAACAATGCAAACATGTTAAGTGTCACTTTTCCTTTGTTTATATTGAGAAGAAAAGGTTTAATTTCCCTTTCCCAGCAGCAACTGATCATTTTGTGTTTTATTTAGGGCAGTTTTCTGCTCAGTGTCTTTAGGAGCTGGGTTTAAAAAATACTAGAAGCTGTAAGTGAGCCTAGGTGAGCTTTCAAGGGTTGCAGATGTCAACACAAAAATAAAATAAAAACCATTAAAAAAAATACAAAACCCAGCACACCACATTTCCAAAGGAACAGCAGAGAGCTTGCTGTGGCAGTTGGCAGCTACATAAAGGCATTATTTTGCAGATATTATTGTTGATAGGTTTGATATACAGCAGGGTTTGTCTGAGCCAATGGGATATTGTCCTCTTAACAAATCTCGTCATGCCAGCGGTGTTGCTTCTATAGGCTGCCTTATCAGCGCCAACCAGAGTCTGCTACACTTGCACTTGCCTTCGTAGCCTGAGAGGAAAATAAATTGTTCCCAAGCAGTTAATAAGAAAGAATTATTGTGAGTGAGATGCATGACATTATGAGAAAGCACGGTGTTTTAGTGACTAAACGTCTCTTTGTAGCCGTCCCCATCTCCCCGCGCTTGGCAACATTCCCGCTTCTCTCCCCCTCCCTCCCGCAGGAGAAACAAAACAAACTCAAAACCAAGCCCCAACAAACCCACCCTAGGTTTAGTGTAATAAATGAAATGAGCATTTCATTTCTGGAGCAGAGTCTCTTTAAACGCTGCTACTGATGTGCTATTCTATTTCAAGAAGTGTACTTACAACATTGCTCCTCTGCATTTTAATACAGCCTTTGGAGCGGGCAGGAGAAGCATTCCGCTCCTGGCTGTGTTATGACAATGTGCCTCTCCCTTTTTTGCTGCCTGTGCTGTTAGAAATGAGCACATACTAATACCATGCACAGTATGAGAATACTAGATCTGGATACAGCTCTCATAGGCATAGAATCATAGGATCATAGAATTAACCAGGTTGGAAGAGACCTCCAAGATCATCCAGTTCAACCTACCCTTTTACTGTGGGTTAGCAGAGCCACTCCCGGAAAATGAGGGGATCAGAATCACAAAGTTCAAGTGATTGCAAATGCAAATATTTCAAACATTTTCAGTGTTATTAATGTTTCTCAGTTCTTCTCCTTACTATTTACATGTAAAAATTGAATGCTTCTCCATTGCTGGTACTCAATGTTACTCACATGCCTTTGATATTATGGGTAACAAGTAGCAGGTGATTAAGAGATGTCACAGAATCACAGAACTGTCAGGATTGGAAGGGACCTCAAGGATCATCTAGCTCCAATCCTCCTGCCATGGGCAGGGACACTTTCCACTAGAACAGGTTGCCTAGAAATACATCCAGCCTGTCCTTAAAAACATCTAGGGATGGAACTTCTACTACCTCCCTGGGCAACCTGTTTCAATGTCTCACAACTCTAATGGTGATGAACCTCTTCCTAATGTCTAATCTAATCTCACCTCCTCTAGCTTGAATCCATTCTCCCTACTCCTACCACTACCCAACACCCTAAAAAGTCCTTCAACAGCTTTCTTGTATGCCAGCTTCAGATGTTGGAAGGCCACAATAAAGTTTCCTTGAGGTCAGGCTGGATGAAGCTCTGGCCAGCCTGATCTAGGGTAGGGTGTCCCTGCCCATGGTGGGGTGGTTGGAACTAGATGATCCTTGTGGTCCCTTCTGACTGATTCTATAAGATCACAGAATCACAGAAACATTCTGGTTGAAAAAGCCCCTCAGGATCAACAAGTCCAACCAATAACCCTACTCTACAAGGTGCACTCTAAACCATATCCCCGCGGGCCACATCCAGATGACTTCTAAACACATCCAGGGTTGGTGACTCAACCATCTCCTTGGGCAGCTCATTCCAGTGCTTGACCACTCTTTCCATGAAAGTTTTTTTTCCTAATATCCAGTCTAAACTTATCCAGCTGCAGCTTGTAGTCATTTCCTCAAGTACTGAAGGCATGCACATTATGGGTCAGATGCTCTTCACCTGACGTACATTAGGGGGTCTATTTAAATCAGTGGAGCCATGCAGGTAGCAATTGAGAGTGGAATTTGGTCTTCCAGTCAAGAGGCTGAAACTATTGCTTGGAAATCAAAACCAGTGGGGTCTTTGCCAAGCACTAAGCTTCTATGATTGCTCAGGGAAGGGAAATGCAGGCATGCTGTCACACAGCTTTATAGAATAGAAGGGACCTCCAGTATCATCCAGTCCAGCCTAGCACCCAGCCCTAGCCAATCAACCAGACCATGGCACTGAAGTATTGCACTGATGTGTATAAGCTGACATACTTTTCTTCTGAGTCTAGATGAATCCTATCTGGTCTCACTCTAAGGAAAAAAATATATATATTATGTATCTGAGGTATGCAGAAACAGTAATCACACACAGTGCATCAAATCTGCATGTGTTGGCAAAAATAGTCACAACAAAATGTGTTATGCAGAACAACCAGTCGATTTGATTAATTCCTATTCAAAACAGCAAAAAAGGAGTAGGAAGATTTATTTCTTTTTATTATTCTGCACTACTAAAGCAAGTCAGAAGAGAAGGGGATGAGGGATAAATTGAATTCAAATCGAGATTGAGACAGGCAACATTCATAAATTCCTATCCATACTGCTCTCCCAGAGCTTCATAACTAATTGCTTTGATTTTTTCCTCTTTTTCCTATCTAGGTCATCCTCCATATGGCTCCATATGCCTGAGTTTTTTCACCTTGAATTAGTTCTTTGTGTTTTCTCCCCACCCACCCATAGCCTTTCTTAAAACTCATATCCAGACGCCTTAGACTTCTCTTCCTTGTGCTATTAACAAGATAGTTGAAGTGATCTGCATTAAAACACTGTCTAAATAAATTTATGTTTTAAATAGTTCCTTCTGCTATTAATAAGATATTTTGAATGATCTGCATTAAAACACTTTCTAAATATATTTATGGTTAAAATAGTTCCTTGTGCTATTAATAAGATATTTTGAATGATCTGCATTAAAACACTTTCTAAATAAATTTATGGTTAAAATACTTCCTTCTCCTATTAATAAGATATTTTAAATGATTTGCATTAAAAAACTTTCTAAATATATTTATGGTTAAAATACTTCCTTGTGCTATTAACAAATTATTTTAAATGATCTGCATTAAAACACTTTCTAAGCAAATTTATGGTTAAAATGGTTCCTTGTGCTATTAATATAAGATATTTTAAATGATCTGCATTAAAACACTTTCTAAATATATTTATGGTTAAAATGGTTCCTTGTACTATTAATAAGCTATTTTAAATGATTTGCATTAAGACGCATTCTAAATATAGAATCATAGAATGGTTTAGGCTGGAAGGGACCTCAAGGATCATGCAGCTCCAACTTCCTGCCATAGGCAGGGACACCTCCCACTAGAACAGGTTGCTCAAGGCTTCATCTGACCTGGCCTTGAACACCTCCAGCAAGGAAGCAGCCACAACCTCCCTGGGCAACCTATGCCAGTGTTCCAGCATCCTCACTGTAAAGAACTTCTTCCTAACATCCACTTTAAATCTCCCCTCTGCCAGTTTAAACCTATTCCTACTCATCCTGTCATTACAAGACCTTGTCAATAGTCCCTCCCCAGCCTTCCTGTAAGCCCCCTTCAGATACTGGAAGGCCACTCCAAGGTCTCTTTGAAGTCTTCTCTTCTCCAGGCTGCAGAGCCCCAACTCTCATAGCCTGTCCTCATAGCAGAGCTCCTGCAGCCCTCTGAAAATCTTTGTGGCCTGCTCTGGACTGGCTCCAACAGTTCCATGTCCTTCTTGGGCTGGGGGCTTGCTTAGAAATCATAGAATCATAGAATCATAGAATCAACCAGATTGGAAGAGACCTCCAAGATCATCCAGTCCAACCTAGCACCCAGCCCTAGCCAATCAACCAGACCATGGCACTAAGTGCCTCATCCAGTCTTTTCTTGAACACCTCCAGGGACAGTGACTCCACCACCTCCCTGGGCAGCCCATTCCAAAGCCAATCACTCTCTCTGGCAAGAACTTCCTCCTAACATCCAGATTAGACCTACCCCAGCACAACTTGAGACTCTGTCCCCTTGTTCTGTTGCCGCTTGCCTGGGAGAAGAGACCAACTCCACCTGGCTACAGCCTCCCTTCAGGTGGTTGTAGCCAGCAATGAGGTCACCCCTGAGCCTCTTCTTCTCCAGGCTAAACAACAAATCTTGCTAGCCTAGGGAATGCTAACTAAAAACAAGTGGTAAAAAATGGATAAATTAATAAGAATGTTGGAAAGAAAAAAAATAGGGTAATGATAAAGGAGAGGACTTAGAGGATCTTGTTTGTATTAAGAGCAAGGCAAAAAGGAAAAGAGACAAAAAGAAGAATGGAGTGAAGAAAATAAAACAATCACCCACTGTACTATTGGGGTTTTTGCATGAAGGAATAATATTTAAAGCTCAAGAGCAAATATGTGTTAAAGAGTATGAAATTAATGCCAAAATGGAGATTTATGTATTTAGAACAATGTTCTCTCTTGCTGGGAGTGGGAAACATAGAGTGATTATTAGCCAGGTTTCTGGGTTTTTTTGTTGAGCAGGTATCTTTCCTATTATTGCTCTGTTCCACTCTATGCCCATCATTCTCTGCATAATTTAGATCTGATATATGCAAGTGCCTCCATTTTGAGCAGGCCATATGGAGAGCTCCATGAGTGCCCAGGGAACCAGAAGTGTGCAACCATTAACCATGGTTTCTGTTATTCGTTGAGCAGCTGAAAAGAGCTGTGAGATAAACAGCATTTCACAATGGTTTCTGTGTCCTTGTGCTGTCCTTTGTTTGGTTGTGCTGCACTAAGGAAAGAAAAAAAAACAAGAGAGAAAAAAAGGTTAGTTTTAAGAGAGCAAAAGAACTTGTACAGCCATCCACAACATCCAAAATGAGAAACAAAGGAAAAGGTGGCACTGGGAGAAAAGACACTGATCTATAGAATAAGTCAGTGATGATTAACTAAAGGAGAAAAGCATTGATGAGTATATTTTTCTGGAGACATATTTTACTGGATCTAAATGGTGAATAAACAGATGGAGGAAAAAGAAATACAGAGAGAGAAGGGGGTTCATGAGGTATGAAATATCATAGGATGATTGAGGTTGGAAAAGACCTTTTAGATCATCAAATTAAACCTCATTTTGATGACCTCAGTCCATTGATTTAACCTGTCCAGATTTCTCTGTAGTGCCCTTGAGAAGAGCAAGACTCCTACTCAGCTTAGTGTTGTCTGCAACACGTCTCCCAGAGACATGGCAGGGGTGTTGGATGATCCTTGTGGTCCCTTCCAACCCTGACTGATTCTATGGTTAGGGCTGGGTGCTAGGTTGGACTGGATGAGCTTAGAGGTCTCTTCCAACCTGATTGATTCTATGATTCTGTCATTCATTTAACTCTGACATGATGAGCAGATACCAAAGTCCCTGTTGTTGATGTCTTGTGGTCAAATTTCTTGTTGTAGCAGTCTAGGGGCAGAGCCAGTGCTGTGGTGATGCATCCTTGTGCATTAAGAACTCAAACTTGATGCAGAATGGACCAATTTTCTTTCCTGGATGTAGTTAGTGCACAGTTTTATGTCATCTAGATACGACCTACGTGATATGTTGCTTTTGCTTTTACAGAGACAGAAGCTTTGGTTGATGTTCTGAAAATGGGAGATATTAATCTCTTGTGAAAAGTGGAAAATACAAAACTCAGTAGAACACAATCAGAAAACACAAAGAAAAACGAGTGAGGCAAATTAAATTATTCATGTCAATTTAGAAATTGGAGAGAAAAGAGAGTGAAAAGAAAACTGGAAAGGCCCCATGCAGGCATTCATTATGTTTGGTGACATGAGATAAAAGGAGAAACCGTTCTGATTTTGTTGACAGACAGGAAAGAATGAGGATAAATGATCATTAGCAGCATGAGCGGTGAAGTCTTTCTTCTTCTAGAGTTCAGTCCTTTGCCTGGGGTTCAATATGATTTTTTTAATAATAACATTGAATGCAGAGTTGAATAATGCAGTGATGGAGAGAACAGTGTTTGGCTTCATTGAGACTTTAGAGGCTTGAAGGAAGGAATTTGGTGTGGTGCAATTCACGAGACAAACTTGTATTGCGAATTTCATAAGGGAAAAATTATTCAGACAAAAGAATCAGCTATGAAACACTTGACACTGGCATCCACTGTCCCCTCTGGAAGATGTTTTGGTTTCTATGTTTGGTTGTTTTTTCTAAATGATAAGTCAATGCCAATCCCCTGTTTTCACCATTTTCAGCATAGCTTTCAAATCTGCTGAACAGCACAGAGCTCTTCTTAGCTGCATTGATGATGCTTTCTAATACATAACCTGTTCATTTAGTTTTACTCTCTTGTTGCTGGCTCTTTTAATCAAAAGCTTAACTATTCTATTGTGGCATTGGTCTTACTCTAGAATCATAGAATGGTTTAGGTTGGAAGGGACCTCAAAGATCATCCAGTTCCAACCTCCCGTCATAGGCAGAGACACCTCCCACTAGAACAGGTCACTCAAAGCCTCATCCAACCTGGCCTTGAACACCTCCAGGAAGGTTGTGGAGCACAGAAGCACCCAATGTGATCTTGGGTGCTTCTGTGCTCCACAACCTCCCTGGGCAACCTGTGCCATTGTCTCACCACTCTCACTGTAAAGAACCCTTTCCTAACATCTAGTTTCAACCTCTTCCAGTTTAAACCCATTACCCCTTGTTCTGTCATTACAAGACCTTGTCAATAGTCCCTCCCAGCCTTCTTATAGATCCCTTTCAGATACTGCAAGGTCACTCCAAGGTCTCCTTGAAGCCTTCTCCTCTCCAAGCTGAAGAGCCCCAACTCTTGTACCCTGTCCTCATAGCAGAGCTGCTGCAGCCCTCAGAAAGGAACAGCAGAGAGCGGTGAGGTTAGAGATGCAGCTCAGCCAGTTCCCCAGCAGAAGTGCTGAGTGTGTTCTCTGTGTTTTGATTCTTATTCTTATACATCTCAGCAAGCCTATGAGCAAGGTAGACACCAGCCTTGTTTTCCTTCCACAGTTTATAATCTAGTTCTTCTCACCAAAACATTCTAGCTAGGCTCAAACTAGCACAGTGTTTCCCCACCCTCACTGTAAAGTACTTCTTCCTAGTTTAAATCTAGTTCATCTGGAATCATTATCTGCTCTCTGTTAGATTAAACCCATTAATCCTCATTCTGTCATTACAAAACCTTGTCAGTAGTCCCTCCCCAGCCCTCCTATAGGCTCCCTTCAGATGCTAGAAGGCTGCTACAAGGTCTTCTCGAAGCCTTTTCTCCTCCAGGCTGCAGAGCCCCAACTCTCTCAGCCTGTCCTCAGAGCAGAGCTGATGCAGCCCTCTGAGCATCTTTGTGGCCTCCTCTGGACTCGCTCTAACAGTTCCATGTCCTTCTTGTGTTGGAGGCTCCAGAATTGCACAGGTGGGGTCCAGTACTCCAGTACTCCAGGTGGGATATCAGGAGCGCAGAGCCAAGGGGCAGAATCCCCTCTCTTGCCCCGCTGGCCACACTGCTCTTGTTGCAGCCCAGCACGGGGTTGCTGTCTGGGCTGCACTCACACCGCCGGCTCATGCTGAGCTTTTCATCAGCCCAGACCCCCAGGTCCTGTTCCTTGGGGCTCTTTTCCTCTAGGGTGGGTGTCTCTTGAATATTCCCATGGGCTTGGAATCTCTCTGTACTTTGCTGTGTTTTGTACAGCTTCCATCTTTGGCTCTTTGAAAGGATCTAGGTGCTCGCACTAGAACTATTTTAAGAAAGAGCAGGACCAGAATCACATTGCTCAGAGAGCTTCCTAATCTAACCAGTTGCTAAGTGGATTTTGGGGACTATTTGACAAAAAAGAGGTTTATAAGGGACATAATGAAAAAAGTGCATCTTATTGTTTTCAGTGTCTTTTTAGATCACTCATTTTGTCTACTATCAAAATTAGATCCAGTGTCTTTACTACTTTGGACCTCCCACACTTGGTTGGCCAGCTTGAGATATTTAAGTGTGATGGTGAAATGAAGAATGAAATATCCAGAGGAAAGAGATTTTATGTTTGATAACTTTACTAGACTGGTCTGGTATTGTGTCTGTGGAAATCTTGATGATTGCTTTTTCATTCCATACATGAGATCCCTGTTCATCATGTTCTGGTTGGCCTAAATACACAGCATGTGTCAAAAGGAATGGAGAATGCTCCTCTCAGAAACTGATTATAGATCTTGAGAATTTTAGCTGAAACAGGGACAGCAGAAGAAAGATCCATAAATGCTGACAGAATGGAACCATGTCCCAATTCATCTAATATGTCATAAATGTTAGCCTTCATTTGTCAGTCCTCACAGAGAAATCTTTGTTTTCTCCCTAAGCCAAACACTTGCATTCTTTAAAGGCAGTGCTAAATGCAATGCAAGGCAGAATAATAACAAGCAGTGTGTGAGCAGTGTTTGACCTTCATTCCCACAACTTCAGGATGCCTCCCATGGGGGAGGAAAGACAGTGGGACACCTGCTTAGTGAGAAAAACAAGGCGTGATGTATGTAAAAGACTGGGCTGTACTCACCTAGATTGTGCTAATGTGTAGGTGTGTGCTGTATGCTCTAGCCTATATAAACAGGGACATCAGGAACAATAAAGGTCTCTGGTGCATTCACACTGAATAGTAATCATGTGGAGTGTTGCTGGCAATGTTTGAACAACTGCACCACGGTCTGATCTGAAAACTTGAGAGACTTGCTGATAAGAATCATGTGTTGAAGTATAAATCTGCCAGTGAGGTGGCATAATAACTGCTTAGAACATTTTGGTTTTGAATGGGTATTACTCGTGTGGATTGTGAGTGAAACTGTGTTTTGTTTCACCGTTCATAGAATTGTCAGGGCTGGAAGGGCCCTCAAGGATCATCTAGTTCCAACCCTTCTGCCATGGGCAGGGACATTCCACCCTAGATCAGGTTGCTCAGTTCAGAATAACTGATGAAAATAAAATGTATTTCCCAAAGCATTTGTAACTGCTTTCAGTAAAAATGATGGAAGCAGGCCTATGTGCAAACGTGGATCAGAATGTTTGTGGTGCCCTTGTTACTCCTCTTAACCAACTCTGCCAGTTTCTGACTTGTATATGGACAGGTGGCTACAACTGATGTTCACTTTGGGTAGCTATTTTAGGTGTCTTGTAAATAGAAAAGCCTGCATTTGGTGTTTATGTCCCTCTCTGGAGATATTCAAGAGCCACCTAGATGAGTTCCTGTGCGATCTGGTCTAGGTGATCCTGTTCTGGCAGGGTGGTTGGACTGGATGAGCTTTTGAGGTCCCTTCCAGCCCCTGACATTCTGTGATTCTGTGAACCCTGTCTAGAGCAAATGTACACTCAAAACCCCAAGAATCTAAGAGACAGTAAAAGATGTGCTTAGTTCTAAGAACAGATCATTTACCCTGGCTGAAAGATCAGTTCCTAAGACCTGTATCTTAAGAAAAATTACTCTTACACATAGCCACATTTCAGAAAGGAAGAAAGAAGAATTGTTAGAAAAAGTATAAAAATAATCTTGAGATGCTCTTTATAGTACCATAGAATCAGAGAATGATTCGATGAGATGCAACCATGCTTAAAAGTGTGTTTTTAAAGCTATAGATCCCTGTACTAAAGAGCTTCTCTTATTTTTCTTCATGCCTCCTTGAGAAAAAAAGCATCTATTTAAAACCCTAACAAAGCATTTGAAAATATCCCTTAAAAATATTTGGCAAAGAATCTCTGGCCTTCATTCTTCAAACCTGCATGTTATTTCTCTTGGTTGGAGGAGAGAGAAAACACAAATCTGCTGTTGTATTCTAAGACAGATGAGCCACAGAGTAGCAGACCCACCACAGACTATTTGGTGGGAATATTCACAACAAGAGGGGAGATTTAAACTACATGTTAGGAAGAATTTATTTGCAGTGAGGGTGGGGAAACACTGGCACAGGTTGCCCAGGGAGGTTGTGGAGCACAGAAGCACCTAATGTGATCTGGTCTAGGTGGTCCTGCTCTGGCAGGAGGGTTGGAGTGGATGATCCTTCAAGGTCCTTTCCAGCCCCTGAGATTCTGTGATTCTGTGAAACTATGCATCCCATAGACACTGCACTATAAAGTCACACTTTAAGCCTTTCTTCCTCGAAGTTCTTAAAGAAAGAAGCATGCAGATCTTTTAAAACCTCATTTGCCATTCTTATGTGTGCAGCATTTGATGTTGTTCCTTTGTGCAAATAATATGATCATGTCCCCACCTTTGGGAGATTATATTCTAATAGCTGAAGGGAAACACAGCCTCTCCAAGGAGCTGATCCAAAAATCAGTTTGGGTCTAAATAGATGCAGCCAATTGTTTTTCAATGGAGTTGTATCAATTTGGAGCTAAATTAGGTCCAATACTGTAATCTTCAGTTAAAATTTCCATTATTATAATTGAAGTTTTTAGGATGCAGCTATAAGAAGGAAGATAATTCAGAGAGTCACACGTCCCATTTGTCTTTCAAAGGGAAATTGCAAGTGCTTTTCCCTTTGATCACAAGGTCAAACAGTATTTGTGCCACTTGGTACAACATGGAAATACAAATGATGAGCCCAATCTGTAACTGATGTAAATACAAATTCAATTACACCACATCTGAGTTTAGCCTCCTTGTCCTTTGACTAGAACTCCATTTTTAATGATGATATAATTAGTTGTGTCTGCCCCTCCACCCCCATCCCTAGCACTGATACGAAAAGAAAACACATACTAAGTAAAATAACCAGTCCTGACAGAAGCTAGGTTGGAGTGAGGAGGGGGCAGCCTCTTCTCCCTGGTGACAAGCCACAGGACCAGAGGAAGGGGGAAGTTGTTGCCAGAGAGAGTGATTGGCATTGGAATGGGCTGCCCAGGGAGGTGGTGGAGGCACTGTCCCTGGAGGTGTTCAAGAAAAGCCTGGATGAGGCACTTAGTGCCATGGTCTAGTTGACTGGCCAGGGCTGGGTGCTAGGTTGGACTGGATGATCTTGGAGGTCTCTTCCAACCTGGTTGATTCTATGATTCTTTGAAATGGTTTCAAGCTGAACCAGGGGAGGTTCAGGCTGGATGTTAGGAAATATCTCTTCACTGAAAGGGCTCTCAAACATTGGAATGCTCTGTCCAGAGCAAATCTGGAGTCACCATCCCTGGGGGTGTTCAAGCAGTGTGTAGACCTGGCACTTAGGTACATGGTTTAGTGTTGATCCTTCAGTGCTAGGTCAAAGACTGGACTGGGTGCTCTTTGAGGTCTCTTCCAACCAGAGATATTCTGTGATTTAACTACTGAGGACAGCAATATATCTGACCTCATTCCCTACAGAAGAGATTGTATTATTCTCTTCTAACAAACTCTAGCTTTTACAGCTAAGAATCCTTTATATACCAGTGTTGTTAATTCTTGTTATGTTATTCCAGCTTGCATGATTGATCTTGTCATACTATTTTCCCACCCACCCTGAAAGCTACAGCTTCCAGAGATGTGCCACTATGTAAAAATCAACACATTTTTGGCCACTTTTAAAGTGAAGTTGTTGTTTAAAGCTTGGAAAAAAAATAAATTGAGTGAACTTAATACCAAAAATGAAAATATTGTTTAAATCTATCTTTATATTTTTGGTTTGATTTAAAGAATCTTATTTTTCATTACATCTGAGTGTTGTTGAAGGCTTGGAAATGGCAAACTTCTATCTCCCTGCAGCTGCCAGTTTGAAAATCTTCTCTTATCCATTACTGGCAGATAGTGAAAGAACAGAAAATGTGCATGTGGTCTCCCAGTTGGCTTTCTGTGATTTATTTATAGATGACAGAAGCATTAGAGGAGTCTGGGCAGCTGGACTGTGTATATGACTTTCAGTGAATGATTTCATTTGGAATGTTGTTTGGGGGAGATAATGCAATTAATGAATCTAGGAGATGAGAAATCTCACCCGCTGCATCTGGAAGTTTCTCCTCAGGAAGTCCTTGCAGCTCACTGTTCTTGGCAAGCAGGGTAATGTGCCCTTAAGCCACCTTTGACAGAAAACCTATCGCTGCATCAGAAGGAGCAGAAAATGACAAAACATGCACAGTGTGGAAGAGTCTGTGCACTAAGGAAACATGGTCATAACTTAAAGAAACATAAATCAGCTGGGAGCTTGTGAAGTGCATCAGATCACAGAATCACAGAATTAACTAGGCTGGAATAGACCTCTAGGATCACCAAGTCCAACCTATCACCTAACTCTTCTAATCAACTAAACCAAAGGAACAGCCTGAGCCAAGATATTCCACTGGATCTCTTGTTAGGTACATAAACCACTTTGAATAAGTGAGAAACTTCAGTATTGGGCATAATAAACACTCTCTTTGCACGGAAAACAGCACAAGAAGCCACTGCAGCAGGTAATAGGTTTTGAACTGGGGGTTTGTTTGGTTTGTTTCCTGCATTCCAGCTGCCAGTCTACAGTGAAAAGCCAAAGAAATGAGGGAATGCATATCCATTTCTAGATTGTAGAAATGTATAAACCTCAATATCCAAAGGTCTCCTGAGAGAAGAATCTGTATAACTTTTGTCTATAGATGTTATAGTTTAAAAAGATGTGAGGGTGAATGCCAGAAGGGTGGAGCCAGGCTCTGCTGGGTGACACCCAATGACAGTGCAAGGGGCGATGGGTGGAAGCTGAGGCATAGGAAGTGAACATGAGGAGGAATTCTTTCCCTGTGAGGGTGACAGAGCACTGGCACAGGCTGCCCAGGGGAGTTGTGGAGTCTCCTTCTCTGGAGATATTCAAAACTCTTCTGAATGTGTTCCTGTGTGATCTGCTCCAGGTGAACCTGCTCTGGTGGGGTGGATGGGGGGTGGACAGGATGAACTTTGGAGGTCCCTTCCAGCCCCTGACATTCTGTAATTCTGTGTAATTGTCTAAGTTCTAGTTTAAATTTCCCAGAGACTCAAATATAGTTCATGGAACCAATAACAATTTATAGGATGCCTTTCCCTCGTCCCTAACCCTTCCCTTCTTTCCCAAAGAAAAGGAATTAGATGTGGAGAGAGAAAGAGTAAAGCACACCCAAATAAATAAGCTCACTTTGATTTGGAAGTTAAAAGAAGAAAAAAATAGCAATAAATAAAAGGTATTTGAGGTAGGGAAGTTAACAAAAGATACAGGGAAGGGAGAATAAGATTCAGTATATATATATATATACACATATATATACATATATATATATATATATATATATATATACAACCAGATCTGATGGCAGTGGTTTTGGCCACATCATGGATTATGGCCACGTGGTAAAACAAAGAGTAGCAGGAAACAGGATGGAGATGCTGGCAAGCAGGGAGGCAGGGCAAGAGAGAGAAACAGGAGGCTCCTCTGTTTTTTTTTTAGGAATCTTAGAGAGGAAGTGGGAGTGGGCTTACCACCACACCTGGTAGTGTTTGGACCCACTCCTGGGGAGGGGTCATAGAATCATAGAATGAAACAGGTTGGAAGAGACCTCCAAGATCATCCAGTCCAACCTAGCACCCAGCCCTGTCCAGTCAACCAGACCAAGGCACCAAGTGTCTCATCCAGGCTTTTCTTGAACACCTCCAGGGACGGTGACTCCACCACCTCCCTGGGCAGCCCATTCCAATGCCAATCACTCTCTCTGTGAAGAACTTCCTCCTAACATCCAGCCTAGACCTGCCCTGGCACAACTTGAGACTGTGTCCCCTTGTTCTGTTGCTGATTGCCTGGGAGAAGAGCCCAACTCCACCTGGCTACAGCCTCTCTTCAGGTAGTTGTAGCCAGCAATGAGGTCTGCCCTGAGCCTCCTCTTCTGCAGGCTGCACACCCCCAGCTCCCTCAGCCTCTTCTCATAGGGTTTGTGTTCCAGGCCCCTCACCAGCTTCATCGCCCTTCTCTGGACACCTTCCATCACCTCAGCATCTCTCTTGAATTGAGGGGCCCGGGGTCAGGGTGAAGACCACTCCCCCAGGAGGGTTAACCCTTTGCAGTGATTCTGTGATTCCTTCTCTTTCAAGACACATCTTCAAGCTTTTCCTATTAGCCACGAATGCAGAACCATAAATAAATTGAAGTGTAAAGAAACATTAAAGATTTGAAGGAAGAATTGAAATAAGAATACTCTGCTGAAGGGCCACTGGCTCACTTCCTTCAAAACAAATCCACCTCATGGAATTCTGAGCTCTACTGGAGCTAAGCAAATGCTCTGTGCAGACTGTTTTTTATCTGTGGCAATGATTCAGAGGTAACTACATGCTAGTCGTGCAGACCTTGTCTCATGAGGATGGGACTTGGGTATGCCATCCATTCAAATGAATTATGCACAGAAAGAAAAATGTTTTGCATGCTAATGCAGACAGAAAAAGGTAAAACCAAACTGCTGTGCATCTTAAAGGGATGGTTGCTTCCTCATTAATTGCTGTGAGCAAATGCAATTGCTATGGGCTATCATAAAAACAGCTGGAAATGGCTGCCTGCTCTACTGTGGGACTGTAACAGTGCAGAAACTCTCTTCAACAAAACAAAAATGCAGAGGATCTTGGTTACAAAATCTTGATAGCAATTGCAACCATCAGCTAAGTACACTTAGGCCTGTTTGTGATATGGATATGACAATGCTGTGCTTCAGTCTGTTGCTTTGAAAAGAGTGAAACACAGAAATGATTATCTGATGTAATTTCTCAGGTGCTTTAAGTGCTGCTTCGGCCTCTGCAACAAGAGAAGAACTCTTTCATTGCTCTGCTTGTCCAGACCTTTGAAAGTGCAAAAGGCTTACAAGAGAAATCAAAGTCTAAATGAAGTGACAAATCGAGTAGCAATCTTACACTTCAGAGCGAGGCTTTAATGCAGACCTTAGTTCTTTTTGTGCCAATTGTATTTAATAATACTTAGCTTACATACTATGCTTTCAGGCTGCCCTAATTGTGCTTAAACATTTCCAGGGCTCCCTTGTAGCAGTGCTAATTTGTTCTAACCAAAAGATGGCAGCACTCCATGCAGGATACGTTGCCTTCCACAGTTAAACTTATGTTCACAGCTCTCTTGCAAAATTCCATTTCACAGTGCTGGAGTCTGACTTAACCTCTACAGAGAGCTACACAGGAAGCTTTCAGACGGGAACACAATTTGGGGAAGCTAATATGGTTTTGGAACACTTGAAAATAAATTGCCTTAACTTTAGTTTCTTTAGGGTAGCTCCAGACTAGTTAACCATGAGTGTTAGATATACAGAACTGACAAACTCAAACGTGAAATCTATTTTAAAGGAACCTATTCTGCTTTCCTGAAGACTTAAGAATCAGCTAAGTTGTCTCATATAGTTTTTGTGGCTCTTTTTACCACACACACAAATAAATAAATAAATAAATATTAATATATATTTTAATATCTATTTTTACATCTATCTTTACATCTACATCTATCTCTATCTATCTCTACATCTACATCTACATCTACCTATCTCTATCTCTACATCTACATCTGTCTATCTATCTATATCTATATCTGTATCTCTTAGTTTTGCTGTTCTCCTGTTCTCCTTTTGCTCCTTGCTCTGCCTTATTCTGTACCATTCCCTGAAGTCCCACTGGGAGAACCTCAGCATCTGTGCCATATACCAGCTCCCTGATCTAAACACCTCCTTTACTGCACATCACTGTCCATCCTCTGCCCAGAGTTGCTGTGTGTCACCAAGTGTCTGCACACTGTTGTACCCTTAGAGGTACAAATCCACATTCCTTGGTGGAATCCTAGGTTGGAAGGGACCTCAAAGATCATCCAGTTCTGACCCCCTACCATAGGCAGGGACATCTCCCACTAGAACAGGTCACTCAAGGCAACCTGGGCAACCTGTGCCAGTGTCTCACCACCCACACTGGAAAGAACCCTTTCCTAACATTTAGTTTCAATCTCCCCTCTGCCAGTTTGAACCCATTACCTCTTGTCCTGTCATTACAAAATCTTGTCAGTAGTCCCTCCCCAGCCTTCCTGTAGATCCCTTTCAGATACTGGAAGGCCACTATAAGGTCTCCTCGAAGCCTTCTCTTCTCTAGCAGAAGAGCCACCAACTCTCATAGCCTGGCCTCATAGCAGAGCTGCTGCAGCACTCTGAGCATCTTCATGACCTTCCTCCTGGATTTGCTCCAAGAGTTCCATGCCCTTCTTGTGTTGGGGGCTCCAGAACTGCACACAGTACTCCAGGTGAGGTCTGAGGAGAGCAAAGAGGCAGAATCCCCTCCCTTGCCCTGCTGAGTAGTTCTTTCTCTATCTGGACACTGCTGTGTGTCATGTTGTGGCTTCTTTTCTTCACAAGAAAGAAACAAAAGCATGTTACAGTACCTTTTCTATAGAAATAGATATTAACAACAAATCAATATCAATTAAGAGCTTCATTTCCCCCCAGATATATAAAACCTAGGAACAAAGCAATGTAGGAATCTCAAAATGGTGAAATGATAATTATGTTTAGTAAGAGGATTCTGAAGGCAAGAAGTAGCTAGCACATCATGAAAAGCAACCAAACAGCCAGAAAATCAGAGGCACATGAAGTTTCTTCCTTGTAGGAAGCTGCTTTAGATAATAAGATGGTATAGGCAGTAGATCTGAAGATAACTGACAATAGCTGAGGAAAACTTGAGGCAAGGAAAAAAAGCCATTTTCTAGATAATGCCATCACATTTCCCTAAGAGAAGGATGTAGTAGAACAGGATGCCTCTGGAATTAGGTCTTTGTGTGTGTTGTGTGAAAATGCTAAGTGCTTTTCTTCCCTAGAATAAACAGGAATCATAGAATCAGTCAGGGCTGGAAGGGACCACAAGGATCATCTAGTTCGGGCAGGGACACCCTACCCTATATAAGGCTGGCCAGAACCTCATCCATCCTGGCCTTAAACACCTCCGGGGATGTGGCCTGAGCCACCTCCCTGGACTGACAAAGAACCTGAATCGAAGTGTAGGACAGAAAAAAACAGCTTGATTTTTGAGAAGTTTCCATGTATGAAGTGGAACTGGATGCTTGATCCTGAGGGAAAGTGGTCTTAGTTGGCATTCTTGCCTATCTATGGCTCGCTGTACCCTGTGTTAACTGTGAAGGGAGGCTGTAGCCAGGTGGGGGTTGGTCTCTTCTGCCAGACAACCAGCAATAAAACAAGGGGACACAGCCTCAAGTTGTGCTGGAGAAAGTATAGGCTGGATGTTAGGAGGAAGTTGTTGTCAGAGAGAGTGATTGGCATTGGAATGGGCTGCCCAGGGAGGTGGTGGAGTCACCATCCCTGGAGGTGTTCAAGAAAAGACTGGTTGGGACACTTAGTACCATGGTCTGGTTGATTGGATGGGGCTGGGTGCTAGGTTGGACTGGATGATCTTGGAGGTCTCTTCCAACCTGCTTGATTCTATGATTCTATGATTATATTCCGAAATGTTAAAGATTAATCTTAGGACCCCCCCCCCCCCCCAAAAAAAAAAAAACCAACAACAACAAACCAAAATCCAACCAAACCCATGTCTTCTGTAGTGGAAAATAAAATGATTGCTAGCATTAAGGATGAATTGATGTGAAGCCCAGCTCTGGAAATTTTCATGTGCTGAGACCCCATGCGTATCTGTGCAATAAAGATACATTTCTATTGTATGTTTCTATGGAATCTATGGAGTCAGAAATAATTTCATTGTATTTCTGTATCATATGAGTATAGCAGGTGACCTCCTGACTCTACAGGAAGGGAATATAAGAGAATCAAATGAAGCAAAAGAATGTTCCTGTCATGCTCAATATAATAGTGGCCATTAGCCCTGGGAGCAATTAGCTCTTCTAATCCTTAACATTTAAATTCTCAGCAAATGTCCAGCATTTAAGAATATCAGCATGTGAAAAGAACCCAGAGAGCAGCCTGTGATGAGAGAAATGAAAAAGTCACTTCAATTTAGACAGTATGGCTTCACTATTATGTGGAAGAAAGTGCATTTTAATTTTTAATCAACACTGAACCCACTCTCTATTGTAACTCGGCACAAGATAAATGGAATAGCTATTGTATTGCAAAGTGACCCTTTCTAGAGAAGAGAATTGTGCTATAAATCCTGAAACACATCCTCTGTAAACCTGCTTTTGTTCCTCAGTTCAGCCCTTCCTACACTTGGCTCGATGCATCTTTCCCCAATTTGCCTCTAGTGACAGTTGTGGTAGTGCTAATGTGAGTAAAGACAGCTCCTCCTGAAGATGTTGAGATTGAAGATGGCCAAAGAGGGCTTAGCAAGCATACATTAGCACTGTCCACTTTCTGTTGCACTTCACAGAATCACAGAATTATTGAGGCTGGGATAAACCTCTGAGATCATTGAGTCCAGCCTATGACCTCACACCACCACCACAGTCAGACCGTGGCATTAAGTGCCACATCTGATCTTTCCTTAAATGCCTCCATGGACATCAACTCCACCACCTCCATGGGCAGCCCATTCCAGTGCCTGATTCCCCTTTCCTTGAGGAACTGCTTCCTAACATTTCTGTCTCTAGCTGCACAGCTTGGAAATACCTGCTTGTATCTTGTGCTGAGCTGTAAATAGAAAGCTTTGTTCTAATTCCCAGCTCGGCTGAGTCTAGTCTGGGTGATTTTCTTAAGTGTGTGTGGACGAATAACACCCAAACCACCACACATTAGCACTGGTTAGAAACCAACTCCTCTCATGAAAAACAATGTGGCAAAAAAAGAAATCCTCTTTTCCTCCCAGATGGCTATTTTTAAGGAAAAACCACCTTGCCTTGATTTCTGTTGTGTGTAACCTCTGTGCCCTAGCAACGTGTGCCCTTGTGATCAAAGGACATGTTTACTGTGATTCTCTAATAGCTTGTGCAGGCTTTTCTCTTCCCTGCAGCTTCTTGGAATGCAGGAATGTGTTGGTTTATTTGTCTGAGCAGCTCTGATATCACAGCCTCCTGCCAACATACTCTACATTTGGCTGCCCAGAACAGTAGAATGCTTTCAAGGTGGCACTGTTTGCTTTTAAAGACTTAGAGTAGTTGTCTTAAAGCAGGTCTCTTTGGAGTTGAACTTCTCCATAGCCTTGCTCATCTTCTTAGTAATTATGGGTTTTAAAGACTTTTAAAAGTAATTGTCCTAGGGTAGGTCTGTTTGGAGTTTAACTTCTCCATAGCCTTGCTCATCTTCTCAGTAATTTTGGGTTTCAAAGACTTAAAATAATTGTCCCAGGGTAGGTCTGTTTGGAGTTTAACTTCTCCATAGCCTTGCTCATCTTCTCAGTAATTTTGGGTTTTAAAGACTTAAAATAATTGTCTTAAGGAAGGTCTGTTTGAAGTTTAACTTCTTCATAGCTATGCTCATCTTCTTAGTAATTTTGGGTGCCTCTGAAGTTAGAGTAGCATGAATCTACTTTAGTTGTAGCAAGAATGGAATTGATTTCTCCCTGGCATTTTTAAGTTCCCTCTTGCCCTTTTGTAAACAGCATCTGGTCAATTTGTCACTTGGAGGGTGCTAAGAAACTACTATTTCAGCTTTTTATTTTTTTTCTTTCTAGATCTCAGGCTCACAGGATGTCAGGGGTTGGAAAGGGCCCAAAGAGATCACTGAGTCCAACCCCCTGCCAGAGCAAAGCCTGTCCCCCCCCTCCTTACCCTTAGACCTCAGATATCTGTAAACATTTATTAGATATCCTCTCAGTCTTCTCTTCTCCAGACTAAGCAGCCCCAGGTGCTGCAGTCTCTCCTCATCAGGCAGTGCTCCAGTCCCCTAATCATCATTTTATCCCTTCATTGGACCCTCTCTAGTAGATCCCTGTCCCTCCTAAGCTGGGGAGCCCAAAACCAAATGCAGTACTCAAGATGAGGTCTCACCAGGGCAGAGTAGAAGGGGAGAAGAATCAACCTTGATCTGCTGGACACACTCCTCTTAATGCACCTCAGGACCCCACTGGCCCTCTTGGGCACAAGGGCACATTGCTGTCCTATGGATGTTCTCCACCAGCACTCCCAGGTCCCTCTCCACAGGGCTGCTCTCCAGCAGTCACCTCCCAGCCTCTATTGCTGCAGTTTATTATTCCTTCCCAGGTGCAGGACTCTGCACTTGTCCTTGTTGGACCTCATTTGGTTTCTCTGTTCCCAGCTCTGTCTGTCCAGGTCTCACTGGCTGGCCATACAGCCTTCAGCTGTACCAGCCAAGCCTCCCAGTTTGATGTCATCAGTAAACTTGCTGAGCAGACTCTGTCTCCTCATCAATGTCATTGATGAAGACATTGAACAGCACTGGACCCAGCATGGATCCTATAACTTATAAAATTTCACCTGTCCTCCTATTTTTTCATGACACATGATTGATACTCTTCTCACTATGTACACAAGACTTACTTGACTGCATTTAGGTTTTGTTTTGCTTGACATGAGTATGTTGGGACGACAACATTTGGTTTTGATTTTGTTTTTTTCCTTTAATCAAATAACTGGAGTGATGCTGTCCAGCTCCACAATCTGGAGTATCCTCACCATTTCAATGTTGTAATGCTGGAGTTACAGAGTCTCAGAAGGAAAATGAGAACAGATATTGATGAAAATAACCCTGTGACATCATTTACAAGGAGCTGAGAATTCCTGTTTAAAGATGGTAGTTTTTAGCCCAGCTGCCATCAATTAGGTGCACCATCTGTACAAAATACCAGCAGAAGTTTTGCACCAGAGGCAGCTCTAATCTTGCTTGTTTAAACATAGGAAAAAAATTAATCCATGGCAGCTCTGCTTCACTGCAAGTTTTGCATTGCAGAACTAAGACTCTGAGTACTCAGGAGGCCTGGTCTCAATCCCAGCATATCCACAGGCAAGATTACAACTAAATCACTTACACAGACCTGTTTTGGAATCAAAACTCCTTTTGCTGACTAGCTGAACCAGAAATTTTGGAAGGAAAAGTAAATGCACCAGGTCATAGAGTTGCTTAATAGATACAAAGAGCAGGCTAGTGCTAGACAGGCAGAGAGAGAGGAAAATGAAGCTAGAACAAACTGAATTTTGAACTCTGATCCATTAGTGGCAGGAAGGGCAATGCCTCCCCCAAAGTCTGCAAGGCATCATTGTGGGTGTCAGTGTGAACTTGACACAAGGTGATCACTGTGCTACACAGCCTTACAGCGTGAGGAACCAGTTTTGCAGGCAATTCATTTTTACTTGCTAATATCTCTTTAGGAATAATCACTTCCACCTCTGCTGCTAAATCATTCATGTACTCTACTGGGATCACAGTACTTTTAGCCTGGAGAAGAGGAGGCTCAGGGGAAACCTCATTGCTGTCTACAACTACCTGAGGGGTGGTTGTGACCAGGAGGAGGTTGCTCTCTTCTCTCAGGTGGCCAGCGCCAGAACAAGAGGACACAGCCTCAAGCTGCACCAGGGGAGATTTAGGCTGGAGGTGAGGAGAAAGTTCTTCCCTGAGAGAGTCATTGGACACTGGAATGGGCTGCCTGGGGAGGTGGTGGAGTCGCTGTCCCTGGAGCTGTTCAAGGCAGGATTGGACGTGGCACTTGGCGCCATGGTCTAGCCTTGAGCTCTGTGGTAAAGGGTTGGACTTGATGATCTGTGAGGTCTCTTCCAACCTTGGTGATACTGTGATACTGTGTGATACTTTGCTGTGTTTATGGGAGCTGCCCATGAACATTAAAAAAAAACCAAAAGCCAAACAAAGCAAAACAATTATGCCTTTGTTGAAATGCATCATTACTTCTGATTCCTGTATGAAAGAAGAAAACCTGTGTCCCCTCTGCATGAAGAAACTAGGACTGATTGTGTTTTTAGAACAATATTTTACTAAGTAACAGATAATATTTTTGCCCAAAGTGAATTTGCACTTCAGAGTATAGAAACATCTTGTTTGTTGCTGAATATCTACTGTAACTGAAATAATACATGCTTTATATACATTCCATGTGTGTTATATATGCCTAATAATTGATGTGAACTTTAATTGTATGCAGCCAGATGAGCATGTAAATATCCAATCTATAGCCTCTGAAATGAATCATCTGAAAGATGCTGCAGAGCAGTCATGAAGAAAGGGACTTGTGAGTGGGGGTAGATAATAGCTGAGCATGAGCCAGCAGCATGACCAGGTGGCCAAGAGAGCATCCTGGCCTGGATCAGGAGCAGTGTGGCCAGCAGGACAAAAGAGGTTATTTTTCCCTGTACTCAAAACTGGTCAGGCTACACCTCGAGTATTGTGTCCAGTTCTGGGCTCCTCAATTGTTGTTGCCTGTAAGACCTGCCTGGATGCGTTCCTGTGTGATCTGCTCTGGAAGAAGGGTTGAACTGAATGATCTTTCAAGGTCATTTCCAGCCCCTGACATTCTATGATTCCATGATTCTGTGATTCTGTAATGCTAAGACTGACACAAGACTACTGGTGAAGAAAATCTTACCATCTGAATGAACACACTGGTCAAAATCCTGAACACAAGCCTTCTTCTGCACTAAATTTGAGCTTACTTGACACCCCCTTTTTGGGATCATTTGGAAGCTTTAAGAGGCAAGGTAAAAGAGGAAATCTGTTTCTTTAAAATGATAAATGGCTGCAGCAGTAGAGAATGCTACGAGAAAATTAAGTGGAGCAGAAAGAATGTGGAAAAGTGGAAGAATAAAACACATAAGAATGTAAATCTGAGTGGAAAGACGTAAGAGATAAACATGAGTGAAGGACTTGAGTGTAAATTTGCACAATAATGAGAGGAGGAAGTTTAAAAATGAGCTAGGGACTCTGCAGTGACTCAGCAGCACATTAGGATTTCAGGGTTCAGTGAGGCTTAGTGATCTGCATTGTGGCTGTGACAAAAGCAAGTGGTTCTGCGCAGCACACCGGAGTGCATTGCAATAAACCTGTGCCTTTGTACTTTCGTGTACATAAGAAGAAACATTATTGAATAAGCAACTTGGAATCTCTTGTACCTTTATTTTGTGCTGTAGCTAGCTCAGCTCTTATTGCAAACCTATCTGATCTCAATTTTTGTTTGCTCCTGCATTTTGTCTTTATGGCACTTGTAATTATATAATCTTGTGTTCTTTCTCTGCTCTTTTGCTCTTCTGCAAGGCACAGTATTAGCCCTTCAAAAATATGTTTATTTCTATTGCCTAGCTTTCAACCTCTGATTGGTTATGTCACAAATGAGTAGCCCCTAATTATCCCATCCTTTAATTGTTCAAATTCCTGAAACTTATTTAGACCATCACTGCAATGTCAACGTCAGTGACCTCATCTAAGAGCACCTTTTGGGTGAGAAATTCAGCCTGGCCCAAGTGGTACGGAAGTCTTACACAGGGAGAGTAGTCAGACAAGATTGTCATTACCTTGCACTCTCACAGCTTCCATCTCACTTCCTCCATCTGCTGAATGCTATCATAAGTCTGGCACAAAGAGTTACAAGGTGACAGAAGCTGTGGTGCCACTCACAGTGCAGTCAGAGTAATCGGGAAGCACGTTCAGTGGTCAAGGCTCCAGGACCTTATAACTGTCACTGCTGATCCAAGGCATAGGATTTTCCCAGGCTGAGAAGGGGTTGAAAATTATGTCTTACCCAAAATCTTGAGGTCTGGGGGATTTTTCTTTGGTTGTTTGGGTTTTTGGTTTTTGTTTGGTTGCTGCTTTTGTTTAAGCAATGGAAATGGCTAAAAGTTTGCAATCTGCAAGCTGTTCCTTCTGGAAAATAGAGAACTACAAAAATAGAAATGGTTTCCTTGTATTGTGGAACAAGAGGACTTAACACCCTCTTCCTTTTCAGCAGAAGCATTTCTACCAGAATAAATATGGAATTGCTGTGGTTGTTTCCTTCCGTTGCCCTTCAGAGCAAAGGAACAAATGTGCTCAGATCCTCCACTTCGGACAGATGAGTAGAACTATTCAACATGATCAGGCATATAAATGATTACTCTCTGAAGCTAAAATGTGGTGGTATTACTTAAAGTAAGACAGTAAGCAAAAGGTGGACTGTACCATCTTTAAGAGGACATGGTCTCGATCTGCATCAGAGGAGCTTTAGGCTGGACATTAGCAAGAAGTTTTTCACAGCAAGAGTGATTGGCGTTGGAATGGACTGCCTGAGGAGGTGGTGGAGTCACTGTCCCTGGAGGTGTTTAAAAGGAAACAGGATGAGGCACTTAGTGCCATGGTTTAGTTAATTCAGAGGTGTTAGATGATAGGTCGGACACAAAATCACAGAAACATCCAGGCTGGCAAAGCCCTCAGGATCACCAAGTCCAACGTGGAACCCTACTCCACAAGATTCACTGTGAACTCTATCCCTAAACACCACATCCAAACCACCCTTAAACACATCCAAGATTGGTGACTCCACCATCTCCCTGGATGGAGGAGCTCATTCCAGTGCCTGACCACTCTGTCCACAAAAAACTTTTTCCTAATGTCCAATCTAAACCTTCCCAGCCTCAGCTTGAGGCCATTCCCTCTTGTTCTGTCTCCAGTTACTGAGAAGAGCCCAGCAGCAGTTTCCCCATAATGCCCCTTCAGGTAGTTGCAGATGACACTGAGGTCTCCCCTCAGCCTCCTCTTTTTCACACTAATCATCCCCAGCTTCCTTAGTCCTCATAAGATTTATTCTCCAGGCCCTTCCCCAGCTTTGTTGCCCTCCTCTGGACCTGCTCCAGCACCTCCACATCTCTCTTGTATTGCAGTGCCCAAAACTGAACACAACACTCGAGGTGTGGCCTCGCCAAAACTGAGTCCAAGTGGACAATCACCTCCCTACTCCAGCTGGCCACAGCATTTTTAATCCAAGCCAGGGTGCCATTGGCCTTCTCGGCCACCTGGGCACACTGCTGGCTCTTGTTCAGCTCCCTGTCTATCATAATCCTCAGATTCCTTTCTGCCAGGCAGCTCTCCAGCCACACTATCCCAGGCTTGTAGTGTTTCTTGGAGTTGTTGTGATCCAAAGACCTCAAAGGTCTTTTCCAACCTGGTTAATGCTGTGATTCTGTGACTGGCCATGGTTTAGATGGTGAATGCTCTCCAGAATTTATGTTGTTTAGCCCTGACAGCTATGCTGTTTCCCTTTTGGCTTCTTCCAGATATATACTTTATAATATATACAAAAGAGGATTTATTTCTCTTCAAATAGCTGAAGATTTATGCTGCATGTAATGGTGTTAGGCTTACAGTCGACGCCTCTGTTGTTCAGCCTGGTCTTTTCTCACTTGCTATGGATCTGAAGTTGGCTTCTCAATTACAGATTAATGGGAGTTGGGGTTTATCATTGAATGTGACTCAGCAATTCATGACTGCATAACCTTGTCAGAGCAGCTGGAGCGTGTCTCTTACCTGCTCTGTGGGATGTGCTAAAGGGTTTTTTTTTTCATAAGAATTTGTTAAAATGAGACTCCAACAGAGTAAAAATTACCCTAGAGGACTGACCTTGGAAGTGAGTACTTTCTTAACAAGTGCTTAAAGCTGTATTTTGCTTTGGAAGACTTTGAAGAAGACCTGGTCATCTAAAGTCACCCAGAACTTTGTCTTGAAGTTAACTTCTTTCCAGTTTTGTGACAGTTTATTTAACGCAGAGTTAAGAACAGCTGAATTGAGAACGTTCCACACAGAAATGTTCTCATTTTTGTGAGTTGTTTTGACATTGTTTGACAGCATTTTTCCCTTCACCAGTGAAATTTCAGCAGAGTTGACACAAGAGGCTGTTTGTACTTACCCAGCAGCTGAATCCCAAATTGCTGTGGCTTAAAGCCAAGCTTGAATGGCTTCACTGCCATTCATAACTGAGCTTGCTGTAATTAAGTCCACACTTTTTCATTTGTACAAGAGGTTTAATGGTGTCACTGACAACTATCAGATGGAGCTGTTAATAAGACATTCCTAACATTTCCTGTAGCCTACTACAGGTATAAAAAATGAACTTGTACTGAATTGTGATTCTCTTTCAGTTGTAGTCTCAGAGCTCCGCAGAAATATCTCTTGAGTGCATTTGAAGGCAAGAATTTAGCAGCAGAATCTCTGTCCTGCTGAAAGGTTGTCTTCTGCTTTTCTTTTCCCTCCTTCAAGAGCTTTTGTTCTCATGGGTGGTGGATTGCTACCAAATATAAACGCCACAGAAACGTTGCATAAGTCAGATATCAGCCTGGTCAGGATAACTCACAGATCTGCCATTGTCATCTCTCTGCAAAAAGGAGGCAAGCTAACTTCTGTCCTCCATCATCACCAACATCACTAATGTATTAGCATTACCATCACTGTAGTGTTTTGCATGGTCAGGCTCAAATTCAAGTTCTTTCCTAAAGCAGTAATGCAGATTGGATCAAACCCTCTTGCAAAAACTCTGAATGCAGAATATCTAACATTAGTAGGATGCACCTCTCCTTACCTGAGTTTGAAGTCTGTACATAAGCCAAGAGCACTTTCTCTGGTGGGAGAGGGCATAGCAAACAAAGACAAACTGCCAACACATAAATAATTAAAGGAAAGTTGTGATAGCTCTGAAAATCCAAAATTAATGAATGAAAGAAGGAGGTCATCTTATCCATAAGTCTATTTTGTGCACAAGCTTTTGAACTGCCTGTTTGTGGCAGTTCTTCAGTTCCTCACACTCTATCCCTCTCCTGACATGGAAGGCAAGGCCTCCACCCTTATTTTCTTTCCTGTCCCTTCTGCACAGCCTGGAGCTACACTCTTGGCATAGGATTCATTCCACCAAGTCTCAGTGATGGCTACGAGGTCGTAGTTTTGCTTCCAACTCCTCCTGTTTGTTGCCCACACTGTGTATGTTCACATAGAGGAATGTCAGCTGGGCATCTGGCTGCACCACTTATCAGCAGAGCTCCCCTTGATTTCCTGAAGGTAATCCATGGGAGCTTCCATTCTGGCTTCTACTACCTCAGGAGCCCCCAGTGAGTTGATCAGAGGCAAGGCTGATTTCTTCCCCCTCTCCCTTTACATCTGGTTTGTAGCCCTATCAATGAATCCTGATGGTTCCTGGGCAAAGGAGCTTTCTTCCCCCTTGAGAAGGGGGGCACTCCCACCTGGCACTCCCACCTGGTGCCAGCATGCCTGGTGCCACATAGGCTAACTCACTGTAAAAGAGCCCAACATTTTGATGCTGACACCAATCACTGAACCATGTATTAATGGAACAGATTTGCCCATCCCTTCCAGTGTCTCTGGCCACTGCTGGAAAGAGAGAGGAAAAGATAACCTCCATCCCAGACGTCTTCATTAACCATCCTAGGGCCCTTACATCTCTTTTAATTGCCTTTAGACTATGTGTTACAGCTTCTTCACTGCCCATATGGAAGAATACTAGTGGATAGAAATATGAGCATCTTGCTGGCTTGGGGGTTTCCTGGGATATCTCTAAACTGGGATCAATGTCATAGCTCAATCCTCTATTATCTCAAAGCACTTCGTGTGTTTGGGGCTGTGTGCTCAAAAATCCTGTCTGCTCATTGCCAGAAAAGTCTTCCATCTAGCTTGGTCTAGCTTTGATCTAGCACAGAATCCTTAGCAATGCTGCTTCTGACTTTGATCTAGCACACAGCCCTTAGCAATGCTGCTTCTGAGATGTTTCCTTGACCACTCCCAAAAAGGGTGACTGAACAAGATCTAAGAAAGAATTTTTTTACTATGAGTGTGGTGAAACACTGGCATAGGTTGCCCAGAGAGGTGGTGGATTGTAACATACAAGGTCAGGTTGGATGATGCCTGAGCAACCTGATGTAGTTAAAGGCATCTCTGCTCAGTGTAGGAGGGTTGGACTAGATGACCTTTAAAGGTCCCTTCTGACCCAAAGTATTCTATAGTTCTCTAAGAGAGTTTTTAAAAACCCCACAAAAACATTCATGTGGGTGCTGAGCAAATATACAAAGATTGGTCTGGGAATAATTCCACAGAGTGAAGCTTAAAAGTTCTGTACATTTTACCATGCACAGCTCTCATATCTGTAGATGTCATTGGTTTCTATTTTGAATCTTCAGCAAGGATATGATGTGTTATTAACTGTTTGGGTTTTTTTCAGTATTTTAGAATGGAAAACTTCTTCTTATAGAGTAAAGGCTTATTTCTGACATCAGAGTACATCAAATAATGTCTCTGTTGCTACTAAACCATGTATTTTAATCTGATTGTGAAGTAGACTAAGAGAAGCAGAGGGCATACCCTAGTAAAAGTAGCTATTGGAAGTATCTGAAATGATACAACACCTTAAAAGGTAATTGCAATAGAAATGAATCCACGTGAGAAGTAAAATACTTCAAATATTCTCAGGTGTGAAAGTTCTCAGTTTTAATCACAGAATCAATCAGGGTTGGAAGGGACCACAAGGATCACATTTCCTTAAGAGAAGGATGTAGTAGAACAGGATGCCTCTGGAGTTAGGTCTTTGTGTGTGTTGTGTGAAAATGCTAAGTGCTTTTCTTCCCTAGAATAAACAGGAATCATAGAATCAGTCAGGGTTGGAAGGGACCACAAGGATCATCTAGTTCCAACCCCCCTGCCATGGGCAGGGACACCCTACCCTAGATCAGGCTGGTCAGAACCTCATCCATCCTGGCCTTAAACACCTCTGGGGATGGGGCCTCAACCACCTCCCTAGCAAGTGCTCCTGTAGTACTTTCTTACACTCTATATTTTCTACTGTCAGATAAGATAAATGGAAATGTCTTTTTGTTCACTGACAGTGTTGTCCCTTCTAACTGAAACATTTTATTCAAGCCTGAAATTTTAACCCTACTGCCATGAAATCATAGTTTTCTGTCATCATGCCAGTGACCCACATTAATGTTATAGAAGTGTAAAACAGCAGCACCTGCGTTCTAGGTTTTGTGGGTTTGGTTTTTTTTTAAGGTAAACCTTTGTGGAAATGGGGCCAACAGCATAAATTTAGCACAGCCCCTACTGCTATTGCTACATATGAAAAATGCTGATCTTGAAAGCATTCTGCATGCCACAGAAAAGTCAAGCAGTTCCTGGAAGGATTCATTTATTTGGTAAGCCACTTCAAGTGTAACAGCCTGGTGCAAAAGGATGCTTGGGTAAATGTGTTCACCTTTAAAAATAAGTAATTTTCAAAAGTTTAAATTGCATTCTTCACAGAGTTCTGTTATATTTAGTCAAAAAAATAGTATTATCCAGGGCCTTGAATACTTGGCAAATTAGGATGCTGATTTTGCTTCCTTTGGTGGTGTGTATTAGATCTTACAGATCTAAGCAGATTTGTTGGGATTAGAGAGGCTTAGTGGAATGGCTCCCATGACTGAAATGTGCAAGGGAGTGCTACAGGCTTTTCAGGAGAAACGGGCCAGGCAGACGAGGGGAAGCTGGTCTTCAACTGAGAGAACAGCTGGAATGCCTTGGGATTGATGATGAACAGAATGAAAGCTGATGAGTAAGGATCAAAGAGCAGATCTATGTGGATGTCACCACAGTGTCTGCCAAGGGCCACCTGATCAGCAAGAATAAATGGTCAAGCTCTTTTACAGACAGAATCACAGAAACATCCAGGTTGGAAAAGACCTTCAAGATCACCAGGTCCAACCTAGAACTCTACAAGATTCACCTTAAACCATAGCCCTAAGCACCACATCCAAATCACCCTTAAACACACCCAGGCTGGGTGACTCCACCACCTCCCTGAGCAGCTTACTCCAGTGCCTGACCACTCTTTCCATGAAGAACTTTTTCCTAATGTCTAATCTAAATCTCCCCAGTCTCAGCTTGAGGCCATTCCCCTTGTGTTGTCTCCAATTACCTGTGAGCAGAGCCCAGCAGCAGCCTTTCCACAATGTCTCTTTAGGTAGCTGTAGACAGCAATGAGATCTCCTCTCAGCCTCCTCTTTTTCACAGTATCACAGTATCACAGTATCATCAAGGTTGGAAGAGACCATCCCCAGCTCCCTCAGTTGCTCCTCATAAGATTTCTTCTCTTTTATTCTTTGAGGAGGCTCATATTCACAGGCCCTGGGACTTCATAGGGGACTTCATCTACCCTGGTATCTGCTGGAGGAACGACACATTAGGCCATAATGGAGATGTTGATGGCAACTCCTAGACACGATGACAGAGGAGCCATTGATGAAAGGTGTCTTGTTGGATCTCATACTTGCAAACGAGGAAGGGTTCACTGAAGATGCAAAGGTTGAAGGTAGCTTTGGCTGTAGTGACCAGGAGATGGTTGAGCTCAGGATTCTGAGAGGCCCTGAAGGGAAGAGAGAATCCAAGAATGCTGGTTATTATTCAAAGCTAACCTCCTCCAAGTACAGTTAGAGTGACTGAACACTGGAATACATTGCCCTGAGGGACTAAATATCTCCATTGTTGGAGGCACTCAAACAACATCTAGACATGGCCTAAGTGCCACTATTAAGTAGTGGCAAGGGGTCTAGAAAAGGTGCCTCCAATGGTGCTTTCCAATCTCAACCAATCTGTGGTTCTGCAATTCTAAGATTCTGTGGACTGATTAAGAAACAGTTTACATGACCTAGGTATTAAAATATACTTAGCATGAAATAAAACAAACTTACTATGACAAATATTGGTATTTAACTAACCAGACTATTCCTAATCCTATATTTGGTATTTGGGTGATGTTATGCTAAGAATTAATAGCTATTTCTTAAAAGAGAAATTAAATGTACCCATAATGTGTAGCAGTTAGACAAAGCAATCTATCTGTTTCTAACAGAAGCTATTCTCCAAATGAAATTGAAGTAGGGAGATATCAGAAGGTAGAACTACAGCTGTGTTTGGTATGTGGCTAATCAAAGAAAGAAACTGTTTGCTTTGATTCTCATCCCATTGTCCTGCAAAGAATTAATCCAAGCAGCTGACAGCCTAAGCATTTACCTTGTGAAAAATGGAAATCAAGGAAAAAGAAAAATGCAAAAATCCTCACAGCACAATTACAACTGCCCCTGAAAAATGGAGTAATCTAAATATCAGTTTATTTTCTCAGTGCAGTTTTTCAAGCTTGGAAAAAAGGAAAGAATATATTTACAGCTTGGCAGATGTATCAGTGCTCTTTATTAGCAATGCATGGGCAAGAAAAGACTGGATGAGGCACTTAGTGCCATGGTCTGGTTGACTGGCTAGGGCTGGGTGCTAGGTTGGACTGGATGATCTTGGAGGTCTCTTCCAACCTGGTTGATTCTGTGATTCTATGATAAGACTTATCATGTGCATAAAAAACAATCACCTTTTAAATTATACCAAGCTTCTCTTCCTAGTGAAAGTAATTCCAGAAGCTTGACACTAGTAGCAATGAATACCTGTGTCCCACTTCTGTGCAGCAGTCATGTGAAGAGATGCTGATAAAAGCAATTTGAACCATTCTGCTGATCCTTCCTGAGGCATTATGCTTTTATTGTTCAAACTGGGACCGTGCAGTCTCCCTAGCTACATGGCTCTGTTATCCTGTACATATGTGTGTTTGGATGTGGACATAAATATGTAAGCAAAGCATAAAAGAAACTAAGACAGACTGTTCCAAGGGAAGTGTTCCAAAACTCCTTGGCAGTCAGTAGACCAGAATGTGTGCTGCTATTTTTTTTCAGTTTTATATTTAATTATTAAAACAAAACAAAACAACAAATGAGATGTTTAAAACCAAACAATTTCATTGCTGAATATGATCCCATTTCCAAGTGGGAGAGGGAAAACAGTAGAGAAATGCATACAAATCTGTAAAACCTATTTTTGGGCACTCAGGGACTGGTATCAAAGCTCTGTGTACCAGTGATGCTCTGGAAAGTATAGAATTATGCATCCAGAAGGAAATCAGGGCCCTTGTGCCAACAGACAAGTGAAAATTTGAGTGGATGTAGCTCCATCATGTCACACAGTCTGTTTGTTGTGGTAGGCCTGATAGGCCCAAAATAGGCTTATCCATGTCCTGCCTTGCCTAGGCATGTTTTTCTGCTCCACCAGAGAGGCAAGCATGGGAAACAGACACAAAAGAACCTGGAGCCGCTGAGCCTGGCCTGCCCAGGGTCCTGTGGTGTAAGGCACACACACTTAGCTTGTGCCTGCCTGGTGTAAGGCCTGTGCTGTTCCCAAATTAGGGAAAAGTGAGCCTGTGGCTTTGCCCAATATGGTCTGGTTTGGCTAATTGCCATCCTGGTTGGCTGTTCTGTGTCCAAAGGGCAATTAATCCCAGCCCACATTGATAAAAGGAGATAGGCAGGTGAACAACCTGCTTTTGCTTCACTGATTTGCTCCCCTGCTCTGTGCCTGCTCTCTCTGCTGTGCCCAGCCCTGCTGCTATTGCACACTGCTTTATTGCTGCCTGCTGAACTCCACTGCCGCCAGTTACCAGGAGCAGACCCTGGATGCCTGCACACAATCAGCCTGTGTGGCCAGCGTGACATCATGCTGAGACTGCACCACATCTGCCTCTGCACCTGACGGTCTTGCTTAGAATTCCTGGACATACACAGATTGTCCAGAAGAAGCCAGGAGACAAGGGCAGAAGTTGTCTGCATCCTTTGCCTAGAAGCTGGGAAGATTCAAGCCTCAATGTCCAACAAGACAGAGTCCCCTGAAAGCCTTTGGGCACTGCCTGGAGTGTGGCTAAGCCCCTGCAAGGGTAACAACAATAATAATCTGTGAGTAAATGTAAATTACTAGAGCTAGATATTATCCATGGAATGTTTCCATGACTGTGTAAGAACCAAAATATGGTTAAAATGAGTGGTCAGGAATGGTGAGAGCTCTGAACAGCAAAATTAATAAACAATATTAACTTTGGAAAATATCATCTCACATCAATTAATTTCCCCTCCACAACACTGTTCTGTAGGTTATACTGGGTTTGCATTTTTCTCACCATTCCAGCAGGGCAATAAATGATTAAGTCAGTATCTGCCATGAAAGAAGACTTTATCTAGTCAAATACTCAGAGAAAGAGGGATCTGTCCAGCCTGAGCTCTCAGCCACGATGTATCTGTCAGGATCCTGAGGGCACTGAGCAGTGTATATTACTGCAAACCATTTGCAGGTTTTGAGTGAAAGAAATTCTGACATCTTAACTGTTCTGGTGAGCCAAAGACCATCTGTAACAGGGAGAGAATAAAATAGGGTCTGACAGAGGAGTGAATGGCTGCAGATTTGGGCTCTGGTTATGATCTGGGATTGAACAGAGAAGCAAAATGCTTCTCTGCTGACAGAGGATTTGGTGGGCAGAAGTCATAGAATCATAGAATCAATCAGAGTTGGAAGGGACCACAAGCATCATCTAGTTCCAACCTCCCTGCCATGGGCAGGGACACCCTACCCCAGATCAAGTCACTTACCATGTTGTGAAACCTCTAAAGGTCTTCACACACAACAGACAGGGAAAAAACCTGCTGTAAGATCCATTTTCATGCCTTTTGCAGTGCTACAGAGAACTGCTAAACACTGCAGAGGTGTCTGAGCTAACTATCTGTCAGGGATGAAACTGATTTTCAGTACCTCCACCTCCATTAACAGGCTTCCAAGAGAAGCAGAGCTTGAAAAATGTGTTAAACATTTTTTTATTTGCTGCACCATAAAATGTCTTAGTTCTCATTTAATTTTATCTGTGACTATTTACAATAAAATGACTTTCATCTGCTTGTAAATCCTTACCTGGTATATTCTTTTCCCAAATTGCTTTATTAATCCTTAGCTATTATTAATTAGAAATGACACAAACAGCACAATCCTTTCCTTAACTCTGGCCAACAGCTGGGCTTTAATAGACTACAAAGCATGACTTTGGTTTCTGGAACTTATTTTTCTCCTGTATTAACAAACTCAGATGGTTGAAGGAGGTGAGTAAAAGAAAGAGGAGAAATATTTTTGAGTGTCATTTTTAACTGCAGAAGGGCAATGTTTTATTATAACTATAAAGAGTTGAAAGCATATTTTCCAGTAATGCAGACAGGCAAAGCAGCTTGCAGATTTGGACTGACAAATTGTTAATTAAATTAAATTAAATAAGTTCGTAGCCCTTTACTTAGGTGTCAGTTTACCTCTCTGGGAGCAGTAGGAACATTAGCTCCTCTCTGCTGTGCTTGTGGGATCCACAGATCATATCACCTGTGAAACAGATCTCATTGCCTCCCTGCAGTGACAGCTGATCAGACAGAATGTTTACATTTAGCAGCACAAGAACTTGGTAGTTGCTTGGCTTAGTTGCTTGGCTCACCCAAACCATCACAAAAAGCACAATTCCTCCTGGGATAGCTGCATCTGCAGTCAAGTGTCTCCTTGCACTCCACTCTAGTGAGGCCACACCTCAAGTGCTGTGTTCAGTTTTGGGCACCTCAATACAAGAGGGATGTGGAGGTGCTGGAGAGAGTGCAGAGGAGGGCAACAAAGCTGGGGAAGGGCCTGGAGAATAAATCTTATGAGAAGCAACTGAAGGAGTTGGGAATGGTTAGTTTGAAAAGAAGGAGGCTGAGGGGAGACCTCATCACTGTCTACAACTACCTGAAAGGATGTTGTGGAGAGGTTGGTGCTGGTCACTTCTCACAGGTAAACAGTGATAGAACAAGAGGGAATGGCCTCAACCTGCCACTGGGTAGGTTTAGACTGGATATTAGAAATTTTGCTTTCCCAGCAAGAGTGGTCAGGGATTGGAATGAGCTGCCCAGGGAGGTGGTGGAGTAACCAAGTCTGGATATATTTAAAAGTTGTTTGGTTGTGGTGCTTGGGGCTATGGTTTAGAGTGCATCATGTAGAGTAGGGTTATTGGTTGGACTTTGATCCTGAAGGGCTTTTCCAATCAGAATATTTCTGTGGTTTTGTGATCTTCTTCATGCACTTGACTATGTTCCAAGGAAATCTTATTGTGGCCTTCCAGTATCTGAAAGTCTATAAAGCTGGTGAGGGACTTTTTAGGGTGCTGGGTAGTGATAGGACTAGGGGGAATGGAACCAAGCTAGAGCAGGTGAGATTAGATTACACATTAGGAAGAAGTTCTTCACTATGAGAGTGGTAAGACACTGAAACATGTTGCCCAGGGAGGTAGTGGAAGCTCCATCCCTAGATGTTTTTAAGGCCAGGCTGGATGTGGTTGTGGGCACCTTCATCTAGTGGAAAGTGTCCCTGCCCATGGCAGGGGGGTTGGAGCTAGATGATCCTTGAGGTCCCTTCCAACCCTGACAATTCTTTGATTCTGTGACATCTCTTAATCACCTGCTACCTGTTATTGAAGATATAAAAGGCATGTGAGTAATGTTGAGTACCAGGGATGGAGAAGCATTCAACTTGTACATCCAAATAGTAAGGAGAAGGATGGAGAAACATTGATGACACTGGAAATATTTGAAATATTTGCACTGTGTGTATATAAAGCAGCTATTATTTTTCTTGACAACTTTGTTACAAATTGGAATGGCATACTCCATCCAAATTTGTTAGCCCACAGAGCAAAAGTGCAACTGGTTTCTCGGCTGATATTGTGTGCTCCTGTGGCTTCATGAAAACTGGGAAAACTAGTGCCATGGTCTAGCTGACTGGATAGGGCTGGGGTATAGGTTGGACTGGATGAACTTGGAGGTGTCTTCCAACCTGGTTGATTCTATGGTAGAGTAAGAAACAGGATTGAAGTGAATTCTGCAAAATGACCAAGGCATAGGAACTTGCTGTTGAAACTTGTGTTTATTATAGGCAAGGGAACTTCATCTTTTAGAATAATTTTTAGCATTTTCTCTGTTTCATTAATTTTGATCTAAGTTAATATATTTTGTAATGTTTGTTGGAGATGCAGAGTTACATATCTAAGGCTAGGGAAAGAAAAAAAAAGGTTTAGCTTTGCCTCCAGCGCCTTGTATGACCTCAAAAAATGTGAGGTTTTTTCCCTCTATATTTCAGCTTTTGATTCCTAATGCATGCAGAAGCACATCCTTACCTCAGTGATACAGTAAAGATATTGTTGGTGATCGTCTGAAATGCTATAAGCATGGGATATGTGTGCCAACAGAGCTCATACTATGGATGGACAAATACTATTACTGTATTTATAAAAACTTGTGCTAGTTTGAAGCAAGCTGGAGTGTTTTGGTAACAGAACTAGATAACGGGCAGTGGAATTAAAAACAACTGTGTCTACTTCTCTCACAGTCACGCTGAGAACTCTGGGAAGAAGAAAGACTTTTTCTCCATTTTGTTTCTCACTCTTGCTTTTGCCTTAGACCTGGTCACATCTCATTAACCCTGCTCCTACTAACCTTGCTCTCTAACCTCTTGGCTGCACCTCTTTTCTTCCTGAGAACTGGGGTAAGGTTGAGAGGGCCGGGGGGAGGTGTTGGGGTGGTTTGAGAGCCCCTCCTGGGGACTCAGGTTTCTGGGAGGGGAGTTGTGCTTTTGTATTGTTCGTCCTTTGTATATTTCTGTATATAATTGTATATAACTGTATATATTGTAAATAGCTGCTTGTAAATTCTGCTAGCTGTAAATAAATTGCTTCATCTATATTCCCAGGGTCCATCTGAGTTAGCTGGGGCAAATACAAAGTGTGGGAGGGGCGGGGTAACCCCCAAACCATCACAAAACTGAAAGCTAATTTATACAGTGTTCTCTTTCTTCCCACTCTTTGATCAGCTTTCTTTAAACAGTCTTGGAAAAGTAATCCCTATAAACTTACCCCCAGCTTCTCTCTTCTCCTATAAGCCCTTATGTGGATTAACATTTGCAGAAGCTAATGGTATAGCTGGATTACCCAAATATTTAATCCTCCCAACACCCCTCATTCTACTTTATATGATTTGGATTGTATTTTCTTATGTTTTGAAATGTATGCTGCAGATTGAATGCTCTTGAGAACACATATTAGCTTCCTAGCTCTCTGTTTAAGACCTACTAAGAGGACCTAGTTTTTGAGCAAGGCATGGACTCAAGAGCTAAAGATTAGTTGGTGTAACACTATTCAATCATAACTTGTGTGTACTTTGTACATTTTTGTGGTCTTTAAAATGGGCCTAAAAAGATTAACTTATATCTTGGTTGAGTGTATTGGCTTGATTTAGCTTCCCAGAGCTCAAATACCTAACAGAATGATACAATAATAGGATGTCTTTCCCTCTTCCCCTTTTGGAAAGAAAGGAATTAGATGTAGACAGGAGAAAGAGATACAACACTCAAAGAAGAGCCTTGCTTCCATTTGGAAGTTAAAGGCAAAAAACATTAACAATAAATAAAAGGTATTTCAGGTAAAGTGAGTTACAAAATGGTATAGGGAAGGGAAACAAGGTACAATATATATATATATATTTCCACCATGCGGTAGGGTGGCCAAGTGGCAAAAGCAGGAGCAGCAGGAACAAGGGTGGTGCTATCAGGCAGGCAGGGAGGTCAAAGAGAAAGGGATTTGGGAAGTTCCTCTGTTTTTATAGGGGATCTAGACAGGAAGTGGGCATGGGCTAACCACTAGATCTGGGGTCAGGCTCAGACCACCCCCAGGGAGGAGTCATAGAATCATAGAATCAAGCAGGTTGGAAGAGACCTCCGAGACCATCCAGTCCAACCTAGCACCCAGCCCTAGCCAGTCAATTAGACCATGACACTAAGTGCCTCATCCAGTCTTTTCAGGAGATCAGGAGGACCTGGGGTCAGGTTCAGACCACCCCCAAGAGGGTTAACCCTTTACAATGAGTTTATTGAAATTAAGCTGACCAGAGTAGTCGTTTAATCTGGAAAGCAGCAGTGTTATAAGAGAAAGGTAGAATCCTGGGGAACTACAGCTGCACATAAAATTCCCTCTTAGTACATTCAGTTCCAGGTTTTGCAAACTCAGAATGAACTTGGCATTCAAAAAACAAGAGAAGATTCTCCCCAGTTTTATGAAATCAGCCCAAGCAATACAGACAAAAGACTCTTCTTTTTATACACAGCATTATGCAGCACACTAGAAACCGTCAGAAACACTTAACTTCATGCTGAAAATGTTTTACATCTACTCTGTCTCTCTCTTGACATTTGCTATTGTGAAAAAGAAAGGACAAGTAAGGCAGTTGAAGGTTACCCTTACACCACTCACAAATAAGAGGAAAAGACTAAGAAAAAGAAAGAAGAATCTTTTCAATTATAAATAGTGAATTCTATGAAACAGCTGCAACACTTCTCTCAGTTCTTTGTCTCTGCCTGCTTTCCCTTCATGCCTTGAGCAACCAAAAGGATTAATTCGGGGTAGTTATTTAAATATAGTTACTTGCTAAAAATCCTCTGCCAAGATCAGAGAAAAGGGATTAGGATTAAACTGTTCTAATCAGAAGTAGTGTGTGGGGGTTTGGTTGTTTTGGTTTTCTTTCTACCTTTCCCCCCCTCCCCCTTCTTATAGGAATTCTTTTGCTTCAAGAAACAAGTATTGACACTGTAGGCACCACAATATTATCAAGTGAATATGTTTCAGTGACATTATCTTCCTCATGATAAACAAAGAAAGGTTTTATTTGTCAGCTTTGTCTGTATATACACAGTGGATATATTGAGAGCTGTTATGGATAGGATTAAAATATCATGTTTTAAAAATAGCATTAACCATATCACAGCCCTCTTTTATCTCTATTTTTGCCAGTTCTTAGAATCATAGAATCACAGAATGATTTGGGTTGGAAAGGACCAGCAAAGGTCATAGTCCAACCGCCTGCAGTGAACAGCAACATCCTCCATCCCCAGGTATCAGTATAGGCTGGGGACTGATCTGTTGGGAGGCAGTGAAGGGGAAAAGGATTTGGGGGTCCTAGTGGATGGGAGGTTGAGCCAGCAATGTGCTCTTGTGGCCAGGAGGGCCAGTGCCATTCTCAAGTGGATTAGAAGGGCTGTGGCTAGTAGGTCGAGAGAGGTTCTCCTGCCCTTCTACTCTGCCCTGGTGAGGCTCCATCTGGAGTACTGTGTCCAGTTCAGGACCCCCCAGTTCAAGAGTAACACAGAACTGCTTAAGAGAGTCCAGCACAGAGCCACAAAAGTGATCAAGGGAATGGAAGATCTCTCTCACAAGGAGAGGCTGAGGGAGCTGGGGCTCTTTAGCTTGGAGGAGCCTGAGAGGTGACCTCTTCAGTGTTTACAGAGATGTCAAGGGTGAGTGCCAGGAGGCAGGAGCCAGGCTCTGCTGAGTGGTGCCCACTGACAGGACAGGGGGCAATGGGTGCAATGTTTCCACTGTGAGGGTGACAGAGCCCTGGAACAGGCTGCCCTGGGGGGTTGTGGAGTCTCCCTCTCTGGGGCTGTTCAAGAGCTGCTGGCTGTGTTCCTGTGTGACGTGGTGTAGGTGACCCTGCTCTGGCAGGAGGGTTGGACTGGATGAGCTTTTGTGGTAGCTTCCATCCCCTGACGTTCTGTGATTCTGTGATTCAGCAGATCAGAGCCCTGTGGAGCCTGACCTCGAATGTCAGCAGGGATGGGGCCTCAGCTACCTCCCTGGGCAACCTGTCCCAGTGTTGTACCACCCTCGTGGTACAGACTTGTTCCAGTCTCAATCCAGTCTGGATCTCTAACTTCTCACTGCCCCTTGCCCTGTCACCACAGGCCTTTGTCAGCAGATGCTCTGCAGCCTCTCGTAGGCCCCCGCCGGGCGGCGCGAGGCCGCTCCTCCTGTTCCCCAGGGCCGTCTCTCTCCAGGCTGAACAGCTCCGGCTCCCCGGCATGGCCGCCAGGCCTCTGCTCCAGCCCCCTGCTCGTTCTCGTCACCTTCTGCTGCACACACTCCATAAGGTCCATGTCGTTCTTGTGTGGAGGACTCCAGAGCTGGACAGAGCTCTCCAGGTGAGGTCTCAGCAGAGCGGAGCAAAGGGGCAGAATCCCCTCTCTGGGTCTGCTGGCCCTGCTTCTTTGGGTGCAGCCTAGGAGGCCATTTGCCTTCTGGGCTGCAAACTGGCACTGCCTGCTCATGTCCACCTTCTCATCCGCCAGAACTCCCAAGTCCTTTTCTGCAGGGCTGCCTTCTGTTGCCTCATCCCCCAGCCTGTGTTGATCACGAGCAGCTTTAGCTGGTATGGCTTCCCTACAGCAGCTTCACACAGCTGCAGCAGCTCTGCTATGAGGACAGGCTATGAGAGTTGAGGCTCTTCAGCATGGAGAAGGCCTCAAAGAGACCTTGAAGTAGCCTTCCAGTATCCAAAAGGGGGCTAGAGGAAGGCTGGGGAGGGACTATTGGCAAGGTCTTGTAACGACAGGACGAGGAGGAATGGGTTTAAACTGGCAGTGGGAAATTCAAACTGGATGTTAGAGAGAAGTTCTTTCCAGTGAGGGCGGTGAGACACTGGCACAGGTTGCCCAGGGAGGCTGTGGAGCACAGAAGCACCCAATGTGATCAAAGATCAAAGATCACATTGGGTGTTTCTGTGCTCCACAACCTCCCTGGAGGTGTTCAAGACCAGCTTGGATGAGGCTTTGAGCAACCTCTTCTAGTGGGAAGTGTCCCTGCCTATGTTGGGGGGTTGGAACTGGATGAGCTTTGAGGTCCCTTCCAACCTAAACCATTCTATGATTCTATGACTCTGGCTCCAGCTAGAGCTCATCCTTGGTGTGACTGTAATTGTTATAATAACAACTGAAATGTCTTCCTATCATATTTATTTCCCTTCTGTAGCACAAGTACAACAAAATAGTATATACTACACAAAAGATGTCAATGCACAGGTATCTCCTTAACATCATGCTGTGCCTTTGGGTCCTCATTTCCATTTTCTGCTATATTTTTTTCTTTCTGTTTTTTTTTCTTTCTTTCTTTTTTAAATGTCTTTTTTCCCCCCTTTGTTTCGTTTTTAAATTGATTATTTTATTGACTTTTTAAAAAGGAATTCTATTTGATCTTTACTGACATAATAATTCTTATATTTATATTACAGCTAGGTATTTAGCTAAAGTGCACATGGGTGTGAAAACACATTTTTTACTGAGGCATGATGAGTATTTTAATGAAAAATAATATGGCCATGTGGGTCTAAGCCAAACTTTAGAAGGATATACAGTGAGTTGCAGGGGTTGTGGTAGGCTGATAGAATTTTTCCAGCCACATGAACTGAACTGGTGTGAACCATCAGCCACTTCCCATCTCTAACCACAGAAACTGGGAATAAACCAGTATTTCTGGAACAAGTAGAGGTTTGGATTTTTGGCCTTTCTTCCTAAAAGCCATCTCTGTCTAGTGCATACTGAACAAGATGTTTTACTGCCTTTATTTCTCTAGTGGTCTTCTGAGTGGTATTGCACCCACATAGAGTCAGAGGTTAAGGATGTTTCAGGCAGCACTTTCTACACTTGGATAGGAGAGAAAGGGATTTCTGCTGCAAAAGGCTTTTCATAGAATCACAGGTTGGAAGAGACCTCCAAGCTCAGCCAGTCCAACCTACCACCCAGCCCTGGCCAGTCAACCAGACCATGGCACTAAGTGCCCCATCCAGGCTTTGCTTCAACGCCTCCAGGCACGGTGACTCCACCACATCCCTGGGCAGCCCATTCCAATGCCAGTCACTCTCTATGGGAAGAAATTCCTCCTAACATCCAGCCTAGACCTCCCCCAGCACAACTTGAGACTGTGTCCCCTTGTTCTCTTGTTTTCCTCTGGTCAAGCTGTTGGACTTTGGTATGCAATGTTAACAGGAAGGTATAAAAATCTCTTTTTTTTCCTGCTAGCTTATGGACACATTTTCACTGACTTGTTTAGAAATTAATTAAGTCACTTTTCATACTGGGCATATTCTGGGTATTGCCAATTGCTTTGTTTCATTATCATACATACGGATGTTTGAGTCTTAGTGTCTTTTTGCTTGGAGCAGATGGAATGGATCCAAGATACATTCCTGTTGAGCCTGGCACCTGACTGCTCTTATATTGTCCAAACCTCAGTAGCTCAAAGTCCTTTGAGAGCTGCTGGGTTTTCTGACTTCTTAATGGTCTGTTTTCTTTGCTTAGTTTGTAATTATAACTATAGATAAAAATACATTTTCTAGGAGTAGAAGCATTTAGGTTCTTATTATGAATTATAGTTGTGTGATTTCCTGCCATCTAGCTGTGTGATAAGAAGGTGGAATTTTATAGATGAGACATGATGGGAAACTTTCATGTGGTGCAGCATTCCCTAGATAGTGAAAAGGTGCTATACAGGTGCCAGTAACACTTGAGAATGTTGCTGTCAATGAGCTCTGAAAATATTCAGTCAGACTAACAGGCAATTTTTTTTTTCATAACTCAGCAAGGATTTGGGGTTTTTAAAACAGGCTACTAAAATATTTAGTACTCTGGCTGACTTCTTCACATTTGCTTTGCTTTGCTTTTAGCCACACTAAGTCCTCAAGAGGGTATCCAGTGTGTTCAGGCCTCACTGAAACTGAACAGATGTTTTTCAGCTTTGCTGAGGCTAGGTTCCTAAGAAATTCATTAGCATTTTACATGAAAATCCCTTGCCTTTAGAGCTGTATCCAGGTGACAGTGGAAAACAGCGGGGAATGTAGACTTTGTTTTGCACAACTTATTTCCTTGTTTATTTAAAGCTGTATTTTCCTTTCCAGGCTTGTTTTGCATTGATGGCTGCAGTCCTATGAGCTCCTTCCATTGTGGGTTGCAGGTAGGTTGTGTGTGAGAGGGTCAGAAGAAAATGGGGTGTGAGAGCTTAATGTGGCTGAGTCTCAGAGCTTTGCAAACTCTGTGCTGAAGAGACTTAACTGCCCAGCATTGAATGCCTGTTGAATGCTAAAAGGAACTCAGAAGCTTGGACATCCATTTCCTTACTTCTCCATAACATAATCTTAAATATTCTTCAAATACTATGGCAATACAGGTCAAGCCCAAAGGGACTGATGGTTGTCTAGAGGAGTAAATCATGAGATAGCCAGTTTTCTGAGGGAAGTGGCAGTGCTCTGGCAATGGGGAATACTTTGAAGCTGTAAAAGCTTGTTCTGAAGTGACAGAATCAATGTCCATGACATAGGTTTGAATGCTTTCTTATTAGGCAGTCAGACCTAGACTGTTGCTGGAGTACCGAGGGATCATCTTAGCTAATCACTGACATTAACCATGACAGGAGTCTGTGAGGCTGTAAATAACTTACCCAAGCTACTTATGTTGGAAATGTTGTCAGATGGAGTTTTTCTGCTAATGTTTTATGCTGATTTGGTGCATTCCTTATGAGAGCATCAGAAATTCAGACAAAGCAGAAGCAGTCTGGAAACCCATTCTCACTCTTGAGACAAATTTTAGTCCCTTTGCCAAATGCTCATCTCACTAAGATGGTAAAAGTCAGAAGGAAGTGGTGAGAACAGAATGGATCTCTCCTGTGCATTTTCAAAACACCATAATGTTGCACAGTATCACAGAAACATCCAGGTTGGAAAAGACCCTCAGGATGACCAAGTCCAACCTAGAACCCTACTCTACAAGAGTCATCTTAAATCATAGCCCTAAGCACCACATACAAATGACACTTAAACATATCCAGGGTGGATGACTCCACCACCTCCCTGGGCAGCTCATTCCAGTGCCTGACTGCTCTCTCCATGAAAATTTTTTTCCTAATATCTAACCTAAACCTCCCCAGTCTCAGCTTGAGGCCATTCCCCCTTGTTCTGTCTTCAGCTACCTGTAAGAAGATGTGTTAAATGGCATCTGAATGGTGTCTGACCTGAAGTACAGGTCAAAAGCAATGCTGCCTCTCCATCTTGTCATGATGAGTCTGCTGCAGGTCAGCTGCACAGATGTATCAGGTCCAGTGCTTACTACCTTATTGGATTTACTATACTTGCCAAATCAGTGACTCCACTGTACATGTAGTTGTGCTGGGGAAAGTATAGGCTGGATGTTAGGAGGAAGTTCTTCACAGAGAGAGTGATTGGCATTGGAATGGGCTGCCCAGGGAGGTGGTGGAGGCACCGTCCCTGGAGGTCTTCAAGAAAAGACTGGATGAGGCACTCAGTGCCATGGTCTAGTTAACTGGCTAGGGCTGGGTGCTAGGTTGGACTAGATGATCTTGGAGGTGTCTTCCAACCTGGTTGATTCTATGATTCTATGAAAAAGCACACTCCCCAACTTGTGCCTGAAGGCCTGATGGAACACTTGGATAGGTGAATGAGGGACTCCTAGGCTGCTTCATGTAATCAAACCAATGCATGGAAGCTATTAGACTCTTCTCTGAAAGGCAAGGAGAAGGTCCGCACTAGATTATTTATTCTTGTGGTTGTATCTTGCTGCTATTCAATATCTTTCCTGAGAACTCTGTGGAGCTCCACCTGTTATGGAGAAGGATGACCTAGTAGACTACCAGATGGTTGCAAAAGCCTGTTATGGAAAATAAAAAATGCATGCACTAATCTCCATTAATATGAAATCCATAAACTTGAAATAAACTCAAACCAACAAACACCAAAACTATCATCTTTGTCCCACAGAAACAGGGTTTTGTACACCTAACATTTTGAATCTGTATGGTTTGCAGCAGAAGGACAGTGTTACACTAAATGAAAAAAAAGAAAAGAAGAAAGAAATGTTGCATTTTATTTAACTAAAACCAGTTAAAATGACTCTAGCAATGCCCCTAGATAGATTCCCAGTTTGGTTGTATTGTTTCATTCTATCACTTTGAGAGGAATTACTCCATTACAAACTGAGTGAATAATTCACTAGGATTGAACTTGTGCACCAAAATCAACACACAGAGAAATTATCATTATTAGTAGTAATAGTACTGTCATTTGAGCCATACCACTTGAGTCTATGTTTCATCTATGTTTAGATGTATGTCACACTGCATTATTCTGAGTTTTACCTTTGATGCACTTGCTTCTTGTCTTGTCAGGTTCTGCTGATTTTCCCACGTGCTGCTATCACAAAAGCAATTCTACTTTTGATTTCTGCTTCACACTTTCTCTCCTTTGTGATGGTAATTCTGAGATACCTGAGTGAATCCACTCATTCAAGTTTCTCAGCTTTGATGTAAATTTCTTGTTGCATATGAGAAATTTCCATCATCCTCTGTCTTTCCCCCCACCCCCTTCCATTTGATTATCAGCCCAGGGGTAGCAGATTGTTGCTAGATCTGCTGGCTACGGTGCTTATTCTTCTAATCAAGTTGATACAATCCACAAAGTAAAGATTTTAATCTTTTACCAGTAGCTAATAAGTTTATCTTACCAGAATTTTCAAACACTTTGGACTCACTATTTACAAGGAGAGTATTAACAGAGATGCTGACAGAAGAAAGGTTTTCAATTGTTGTGCAGAACCATTTATTTAATGTGCACCTCATGAAGATTATGCTTTTAAATTAGCTTCTAAAGATTTTAGTTTGAGGTCTAACTCAAGTTGTATTTGCAGTTTTAAAGGAGGGAAACATTCTTCATTGTCCTGGGAGTATGAAGGGATGGTCTTTCTACCGTTTCTGTTGGTGGAATACTACTTTGCCTTGGCTATTCCTTTATTTTTGAGACCTGAAATATTTTAATTTAACTCCTATGCTTACTACAAGGAACTCAGTGACTTGGGATATGCTGTGTGTCAACACTCCTGTCAACCTCAATTGCTGTTTGGTGGAATCTATGTTCTTATCTAAAATACAGAGCAGGTTCTGAGATTCACATCTGCTCTGGGAGCAGGGCAATACTCTGATGAGTAAATTATACAAAGATTCACAGCCTATTGTGTGCCAAAGACTGTACTGATACTAAACCTACCTCACTAATCAAGATTTTCACAGGAGAGAAACAGAGTTTTCATCTCAAAACATTCCACAGCTTATGTGGTTAAGGCAAATTCGTGATACTAAGTAAGGGATGTGATTTCTAATTACCTGAGACAAAAAGATGGTTTAAACTTGGATCTCCCATATCCTGAAAGATTGCTCTAACCTGGGACTATTTATCAAGTCAATAAAAATGAAAGAAAAGGATGCAGTGATACTAGTCATGGTCTCAGGAGATGGTTCACAGCTGTGTTTCTTGGAAAGTGATGGACATCTAGCTCTACCCAGATGCTGGGTGCATAAAAAGTTTACAAACATACTCAGTAGTGGAATTAAAGTAGACCTGTGTGCTAATTTGAGCCTAGCTGGGATATTTTGGTGAAAAGAATTAGACTATAGGCTGTGAAAAGAAAACAATGGTGATGTCTACTTCACTCATAGGCACACAGAGTGATTCTGAGGTACTGGAATGTTCAAAGTGAGATCTGCAACCAAACTAATAAACCTTGACTGTCACCCAACTATCCTGCTTAGTGAGGTGTGCATACACCTACACTGCATAGAAACATGGCCTAAAATGTGTGCCTTAGTCTGATCCTCTTCACACTTGTGAGTCTTAGTCTGTACCTGAGAACCCTGTTGCCCAGATCCTAGTATTTACTATGTCCTTTAAGGCCTGTACAGCCAGGCAAATTCTGTCTTGGCTTTGGACACCATGTAAATATATTCAAAATGATCAGTCTAATACTAGCCCAAAACCTCCCACTCTCAGTTTGATATAAGCTTACTTCAAATTTCCCCAGATTTTATGCAGCTGCTACCCAGAATAAACATTGGACAACAGTCTTTGTCAGGATCTTTGCTGATTCTGCTTAGCTCCTATTTCACAAGCTGCCATATGCCTGAGCACGCAGTGAAAATCACTATTAGCAAGGAGCTGAGAATTCATGTACCTGTGGATTGAAAAGGAAAAAAGAAAATTAAAAAATTGAGAACCCACAATTTCTTTGGCTGTCAACACTTAGCAGGGAGTTGGCAATCTTTGCTGATTTTCACTTTACTCATTTTCAGTGCTATCCCACACTCCAAAAGCTAACCTCAGTTTTCTTTCTCTAAAATACGCCTATCTGTCTTACTGTATGTTTAATAATCACTAATTTCCTGAATGTAGTCCATGGTCTGTTAGGTGACACACCTGGAGCAAAAAGATGGAACAGCCAGAAAAGATGGGATTCATTGAGGGTAGTGTTTGAGTCCAGGGCTCCATTCATAGTCAGAGATGTAGTCGATATAGTGAGTAGAGTCTAAAGTACAGAATCACAGAGCTACAGAATGGTCTGGGTTGGAAGGGACCTCCAAAGATCATTTAATCCAACCACCTCTGCAGTAAGATGCATCTTCAACTAGATCAAGATGTCTAGAGCCTTGTCGAGCCTCACTCTGAATATCTCCAGGGCATGTGGCCCTAACCACCAGTGTTTCACTACCCTCACAGCAAAGAATTTGTTCCTAACATCCAATCTAAATCTGCTCTTCTCTACTTTGAAGCCATTACCTCTCGTCCTATCACAGCAGGCCTTTGCAAACAGTCTTTCTCCATCCTTCTTGTAGCCCACTTCAGGTACTGGAAGGTCACTATTAGGTCTTCCCAGAGCCTCCTCTTCTTCAGGCTCAAGAACCCCAGCTCCTTAGCCTGCCCTTGTAACAAAGCCCTGATCATTTTCGTGGCTTCTCTCTGAACCCAATCCATCAAGTCTATGTCCTTCCTGTATTGAGAGATCCAGAGCCAGACAGAGTACTCCAGGTGAGGTCTCACCAGAGCAGAATAAAGTACAATTTGGCTCATCCTAAAGCAGCTAAGAGAAGTGAAATGAATTAAACCTTGGAAGAGCCCATCACTCTGCACTGACTTGGAAGGGAACCAAGGGGGACTATGTAAGCAGGCAGACCCTAATCTTAACCCTAACCCCTAAACCTACACCCTATGCCTGACCCTAATCCTCTTGTTAGATGACCTGAAGCCCAGCCCACACAAGTAGCAGTATTTAACAGGTGTGCAATGACTTGTGAATTTGTTGCACACATACCTATTCTGTTTGAAGGCTCAGGGCCCAGGTTTGTAATCCCAGTTTGGATAGAGAGAGTCTATTTAAGCAGATGCGGCATTGCATGTGAGAAGTAAACTGCTCAAGTTTGAGCATGCAATTGCATTTTTTTCTGCCCTAGATCCAAATGATCAGCATTAGTTTGGGGACAAGAGCTAAAGCTTCTCTCACCATGCAAAGGGGTTTATAAAGTTGTGATTTTTCTCCTTGTGACTGTATTCCTAAAACTGGAATTTAGCTGAGTATTGAACCTTGTTCCTCAATTCAAATTTTAAAACATCCAAAATGTATTTTTCTGGATGGAAAACATTTTTCTTCCTTCACATGCTGAGAAGGAAAGAAAGAAAAACAAGGCTAATGCAGAAATGTGATTTATATTAAACCCTTTGCCCCTCGTGGTGGTCTCCTGTAATCTCAAATTTATGTCCTTTTCCTCTGTGTATTAAATCAGAGAGAGAAAGGGAAGAAAAACTCCAAGCCTCTTGATTTTATGAAGCAAGAAAATGACAGAAAATGGGGATTTTTGTTTGTTCTTTGGTGTGAATTGGCACAGGCATTATGATGAAGTTAAAATGCGGAGGTTAATTGAAAAATGTGATAAACAAAGCCCCTTGAAGGTCTCAGAATAATTTTGCCTGGCAGCACTGACAGCCTACTACCATTGGGCACTAAACCTACTCTGAACTGCTGGAGATTAAAAAGAAAAGAAAAGAAAAAGAAGAAAAGAAAGAAAACCCCTAAAGTTAATTGTCTTTCTGTTCCTTCCACCTCATTTCAGCCCAATTATAACTGGGAAAAGTCATTCTGTCTAATTTACATTAATGCACCTCTATGGAAAAAAGAGCTTAGAGAGTGAATTTGATCTCTCCCCCCTCTCCCTCCCCCTCCCCAGTTTATTATGGCCATATTTAAAACAAAAAAGAAATCCAGCAGAGAAAATTGCTACGGAAAACTCATGGATAAGGATCTTGAATTTTCCTTCAGCTGTTTTGCTGCCAGACAAATGCTAAAGATTTAATGTTAGACAGGAATAATTCCTTCAGCAGATACTCTTTAATCACCGGACAGCAAATGTTGGAATACCTGCTGGAACATCACATCTCTGTTATTATGAAGGAAGAAAATGTTCTGTGGGTTGTGATATACTCCGCTCTTCATCTGCACTTGTGTGTTTTTCATAATAACCTTCAGAAAAGCTGCATAAATCCTCACTTATCTTGTATTTTGAAAACAACTCCAAAGCCTGATCCTGTTGTGTGTACAGTTTAATGGTACAGAAGAACTCCAAAGAGTGACCCTCGCATTCATATGCGGTGCCGCGTTTCGCTCGGCGTTTCCATTCGCATTTTAATAAACACATTAAGGGGCCTCACTTGTTGTGGGACCCGTGTTACATCTAATTTCTTATTGAGATGGTGAAGGAAAACAGTGTGTTTTGCTCTAAATTGTCAGTCAGTAGATGAGCTCGGTCTGCCTCTTCTCAATGCCATTTGTATTAATAGGTATGATTACCCATGCAGGCCTTAATTTCAATGTACTGTGTTTATGGCCCCCATTTGTACATCTTGCTGGAGCTAACGTGTTCATAATGATGTGGAACAGCTGGCCACAAACTGTTGTTTCTCATTAAAAAGACATGTTTCCAGAGCTTTTGGGGATTCTTTATACTAAACAATACATACTATTGACATTTTGCCCTTTTCATTTTGCTTTTGCTCTTCACTGCGCTGGGTTTCTAGGGTTCAGCATTCTAAAAGAAGACTTGAAGGGCTTCTGAGAGATAGAACCAAGGAGAAAGCTGCTTTGGGTCATTAAAGATCCCAGAGCACTCTTTGCAAGAAAAGTGTGGAAGATATTATTATTATTTTCCTGGACAGATTCCAGCTTGTATAGCTTCACTGTAGGCTATTTAATCATGTATTTTCAACAAGGCAATCTCCCCTTGAAAGCTTTCTGTACTGTGCTACTAAACCTGTAATGACCACTGTGTTCTGCTCCGAGAATGGCTTCACCCCAGAAGTGAACGGGGTTTTTCCTTCATAGTGATTTTAACTAAGACAAGATAAATAATAATTACTGTACTAATTGCCCCAGAAGACTGACTTCCTTTTATATTGCTCAGCAACCTTAGGAGGTCCACCTGATAAATGACTAGTTTTGGTTTTATTGTTTCAAGCTTTTTATGTTGTGATGGAGTAGTTTTTATGCTCATCTACCTGGCTTAAAACCGGCTGCCTTTAGCATTGTAAGGGGTTGGATTTGATGATCTATGAGGTCTCTTCCAACCTTGGTGATACTGTGATACTGTAACTCTTTAAGATCTAAACTTGAAAACATCTTCTGTGATTTGAAGGGGTAAACATCATAGAAACAACCAGGTTGGAAGAGACCTCCAAGATTATCCAGTCCAACTTAGCACCCAGCCCTGTCCAATCAACCAGACCATGGCACTAAGTGCCCCAGCCAGGCTTTGTCATGAACAACTCCAGGGATGGTGACTCCACCACCTCCCTGGGCAGCCTGTTCCAGTGCCAATCACTCTCTCTGGTAAGAACTTCCTCCTAACATCCAGCCTCTCCCAAACCTCCCCCAGCACAACTTGAGACTGTGTCCCCTTGTTCTCTTGCTGGTTGCCTGGGAGAAGAGACCAACACCTACCTGGCTACAGCCTCCCCTTCAGGTAGTTGCAGACAGAAATGAGGTCCTCCTTGACCCTCCTCTTCTTCAGGCTAAACAACCCTCAGCTTCTCCTCATAGAGCTTGTGCTCCAGGCACTGATGGCACTAATGGGAAGGAAAGCTTGTGAAGTTTCCATTCAGCAGCTGATTGAAATCAGTTATGAGAGCTTGCAGTGCTGTACCAAAAGAGTAACTGAAGTTTCCTCCAAATTCAGCGGTTGGTGGCCATCTTCTCCTGTTCCTACTGTGAGCCTACTATGAATATTGGTAGTAATAGTTTAATACTGGTTTATGTAATGTAAATGGGAAGAAACAATCTGATAGAATTACAGCATTTTAATTTAGGAGCAAGGTCTGTAATATTAAGCTAAAAATGGGAAAGGAAGGAAGACAATACTTCAGCATAAAGTCCAAAACATGGTTAGGCTGTAATCTAATATGCTCTGGGTAGATGATGTGTGTTCCCATGCTTACATTAAAAATAAAAAAAGGTTGTTTAGGCTTTCCTCAGCTTTGTGACCATTTGCATGGCTGTGAGGCTCTGTGAAAGGAGCTGAGATTCCATGTGGATAGTCAGTGGTTGTGCTGCCCTTGAATACACTGTACAGAAATACATACCTCTGTGACTTAATTTGTAGTGAAAGCATTCTGCAGTGTTTTCTGTAGGAAAAGACATCTTTCCCAGGTGGAAATTTCAGAGATTAAGTAAACAAAAGATAAGTTTGCAATACCTTTCTGGCTATATAAAACTATTTTGCATACATTCCAGCTGTACATGGAATCAGCCTATGTACCGTGCTGAGCTTATTTTGAAGCAGACAGTGAGTACACCACCACAAAAGAGAGAACATTTCCATACCTGTGTATAACTTAATGCAGGACTCAGTGCCTGCAGATTGAAGTCACTGCTTGATGCAAGTATTATGAATGCCAGCATCCACCTCAAAGGATAATCACAGACATGAAAAAGAAAGAAAAAAAGGGGTAGGAAAATCCTACTTGCATGCTATGCTTTTCAAAGCTGCATGGACTGCATATTTAGCCAGAGCTCTTCTTTATGTTGTCTCTGCAATCATCACTTTATTTCAGGCTACCCAGTAAAGGCCATGACTTAAACTGGTTGCAATATGCAGAAGCACAATCCAGTTTATTACCATCCCATATAAGAATGCATCCAACTGAATGTCTAAAAGATGTGTGCAAGAGATATAATTACATGCAATTAAATATAGAAGAGTTTTGTATTGTGTTTAAGGAGGAACAAGATTTAGCAAGTAAGAAAAATTCCTTATGATTCTTGCTCTTGTTGTGTGGGTAGGTTTTGTGTTCATCTCATTTTACTTTCATTTTTCTTTCAACTTGAATTTGGCCAGCCCTGAAGTTCACATCTGCAGCATTATTTTGGCTGATTTTCTGACACTCCACCCCTCCAACTGGATATTTGCCATTGGAATGGGCTGCTCAGGGAGGTGGTGGAGTCACTGTCCCTGGAGGTGTTCAAGAAAAGCCTGGATGAGTCACTTAGTGCCATGGTCCAGGTGACTGGATAGGGCTGGGTGCTAGGTTGGACTGGATGATCTTGGAGATCTCTTCCAACCTGGTTGATTCTATGATTCTATGACTTGTGTTGATGAGCCATCATCAGAACAAATCTTTAGAATGCCATTTATGGCACACACTTGAGCTATATGATGGAAAGCTTATGAGTTTTCTTTCTGAGAAGCAGTGTTGATAATTTCTGATTCCAGAGAGATTTACTTGCCATAGTGATAACACAGCAATGGACACACATAGAACCTGACTATTAGCAACAGGTTCAATTCCTTCCAGATTACCAAATGGGGAAGAGAGGAAGTATCTGTAGTTAAGCTGAGACTAGGAGAGGAGGAAGGATGTTTTCTCCAAGTGTTTAAATGTCTTTGTTTCCCAATACCCAAATGAGTAATTAAATAGTTTAAATTGAGTTAAATTCTCCAGTCTATTTTGCCTATTATAGTATTTTATGAGTGGTTTCCCTGTATTTTTTTTTCAATCCATGAGTTGTTTTCTCTTCTTATTTTCCTCCATACCTCTCTGAAGGAGGGAAGTGCATAAGTGACTATGAAGGTGCTTTGCTGCTATGACCAACTCCTGCCAGTGGTTCCAGAAGCCGAAATTAGATGATGCCTTTCTGTGTTGTATTGCAGTTGTATGTGTTAGGTAGTATGGCAAATCTTTTGCTTCTAATTTTCACTTGTTTGAAGAAACTAGGGAGATTGATATTTTATCATTAAAACATTACAAGTTCTGTACACATACTTGGATCTTAATACACTATACTTATAACAACAAAGGAAGGATTTTTCCCCCAGGTAGACTAATTCAGCTGTTGCCAAGAGAGGACTGCAGCCATTTAGTAGAGGTAAATTTTGAGTCTAAATCTCTAAAATCTACTATACCCCATCATACTGAAATAGAATTTGGCTCCTAAAATATAAATACATTCTACATTATCCTTACTTTTGGAAATTTGACTGTATTTTTTTTACTCTGTTGCCTTTTGTTGCACATGACTTATTTTCAGATTCAGTAACCTAGAAGACTCAACTCTGTTTTCTCTGTAGACTAAAAAGTTCTGTCCTTTTCATGCAAAGTTGCAGGGAACCTGAAGAAACACTGAGCTATTCTTTCTGTCAATATTGTTTTTCACAATGGCACACTGAAGGCTCAGGGAGAGAAGATTTTTATGGCATCAGATTGTGATTTGCATGTCTTAATAGGAAGCAGCTCTGCATTAGAATGTTTCAGTCATCTTTGTTTCCCTGACTTCTCCTGTAATTTGGATTATCTGAATACAGATGGCTCAGACTTGCTCACAAGAATTCTAAACAAATAACCTCACAAAATCATAGAAAAGCTTTTCTCTGTATTTAACATTTAAAAATGCTTCTATTTTTCCTTGTTTCTTATATTATTCTTTTCCTTACATTCTCACTGTTTGAATCTCCTCTCAAAACAGTGTAGTGAGGTTGACATAATGAACACTGAATAGGATAGAGTTTTGATACCACTGCTGATCATTGATTCCAATGCCAATCTCACTCTCTGTGAAGAACTTCCTCCTAACATCCAGCCTAAACCTTCCCCGACAGAGCTTGAGACTGTGTCCCCTTGTTCTGTTGCTGGTTGCCTGGGAGAGGAGACCAACTCCACCTGGCTACAGCCTCCCTTCAGGTAGTTGTAGACAGCAATGAGATCACCCCTGAGCCTCCTCTTCTCCAGCCTAAACACCCCCAGGCCCCTCAGCCTCTCCTCCCAGGGCTGTGCTCCAGGTCCCTCACCAGCTTTGTTGCCCTTTTCTTGACACCTTCCAGTGTCTCAACATCTCTCTTGAACTGAGGAGCCCAGAACTGGACACAGCACTCAAGGTGTGGCCTGATCAGTTCTGAGTACAGGGGAAGAATAACCTCCCTTGTCCTGCTGGCCACACTGCTCCTGATCCAGGCCAAGATGTCATTAGCTCTCTTGGCTGTCTGGGCACACTGTCTACCAGTACCCCCAGGTCCCTTTCCTCCTGGCTACTCTCCAGCCACTCTGTCCCCAGCCTGTAGTGCTGCTTGGGGATGTTGTGGCCAAAGTGTGAGTATCAACACTGCAGTCTGCCACTGCAGATGTTGTATGCAGTTGTAATGTGGGACTTCAGCTGCTGACTCAGTCTTTAGTGACATTTAGTGACATTAATACAATCATTCTGTTGCAAATTCTCCTAATGCAGACGTGCCTTAAATCTGTCAAATCACTCATCAATTTCTGTAGGTTGAAAAGACATCTTTTAGAAATGATGGCTTGAAAAAGGTAAGGAAATCATTTGCCAAGTCTTAATGGCTATTCTGGTGGCCCAGATCAAGGTGACAAAATAAATGTTCTGAGAAGAGACCTTTACCTAAAGTTGAAGGTAAAAGTAAATGGTCTGAGGCAATAATTCTGCAGTTAAGAGCTAGCTCATTCTCTAGTCTTTCATGCTAAGATGGTGTGCTGGCTTTCAAAAGAAAAAATAAAATGTGAATATTAGGTCCACAGCATTTGGAGCTCAAGGACTTGACATTTGAAGTAGATTTGATTGATCTGCCCAAAACAAATACACTTTTCTGACAAAGTGCTAATAAACCCCTCCTGGCAGTCACAGAGTGCTTCTTTCAAGATCTTACCGTTTGTTTTTTGAAGTGATGAAATTTATAGAGAACTGTTACAAGGTTCTAATTGAATTTCACAGAAGCTACCCTGGTGTGATCCAAAATGGGGGAAAAAAAAAAAAAATCCTCAAAGCTACTCTCTGTGGAACCAATGATTAAAAACTCTAAATGGGAAAGAGAGGTCCAAGCTAGAAATAATCGTGAGAGTTAATGAAGATCTTGGAGATAAGTTAAGGTTGATAATGTCTACAAGATATAAGCAGGATGAAAAGATTCACGACAACAGAAAAGTGGTTATTAAAACACCTTTTAAGAAACCTTGGGAAATAACAAAAGCTGCCTTTAAGGTTTCCTATTAAAGACTGGGTGAATTAGATAATTTTGTCACCTGCAGCTTTAATAGATCTTTTTGCTTAGCTCTTATTGCAAGGTTTAGTTGACTTTGAAGAACTTTAGCAATCATTGTCATAAGGCTTTTTATGAAGTTGGTGACTAAAGTGCTACATAAATCCTATTTTCAATAACTTTAAAAAGACCTGAAGTCAAGTAACAAACTCTCATGGTCATGTTAATGCAATTTATGAGTCTCAGATTAGCTTTCCTATTCAGCTGCATAGAAGGAAGGAAATAGAACTTTGGTATTTCTAGATGTGGACTTCTCCTAGTTTTGAAAACCTGTCATCTCAGTTCCCAGTCCAGGATATGGCCCCTGCTATATTGCAATCGATTCCAGAGTAAGACCTGAACACTGCAGCACAGGAGGTTCCACCTCAGTACAAGGAGGAACTTCTTTACTGTAAGGGTCACAGAGCACTGGAACAGGCCCCCTGGAGAGTTTGTGGAGTCTCCTTCTCTGGAGCCTTTCAAGACCTGTCTGGATGCGTGCCTGTGTGACCTGAGCTAGATTGTATGGTCCTGCTCTGGCAGGGGGGTTGGGCTCATAGAATTGTAGAATCAACCAGATTGGAAGAGACCTCCAAGATCATCCAGTCCAACCTAGCACCCAGCCCTGTCCAATCAACTAGACCATGGCACTAAGAGCCTCATCCAGTCTTTTCTTGAACACCTCCAGGGACAGTGACACCACCACCTCCCTGGGCAGCACATTCCAATATCAAATCACTTTCTTTGGGAACCTTCCAATCTCTGACATCCTGTGATCCTGTGAACACACTATAACTTTGTGCTCCTCCCTGTTGCCTTTCTTGGGCACATGAGGAGTCAGCACAACTGACTGTACTTGTTCAAAGGGTAGGTGAAAGATAGAGTTCTTTGCCCTGCTTAGTAGAATTTTAGCTTTAGACTGGAATACAAAAGGATTTAGCAAATAACAGAAAGTCAGTGCTGAAATCTGAAATGGCTCTTAGTTGTTGTAACCAAGATGGTGTCTAGGGTCACAGCCTCCAGTCAGGCATCTCCAAGTGTTGGAGAAGAGGTGAACAGCCTAAGCTGTCCTCATGGTGCTGCAGAATCTTTAACTCCTCAGATGTAATTCCAGTATGCAAAATATTTTATTCCCATGCTTTGTTTCGGTTAGCAGAGAAGGCACAGCGGAAAGTTTCCCTTTGTGCCTACATTAACTGAAATTTGAGATATTACAAAGAACTAAATGTCTGCAGAGTTGAGAAACATGATTAAGGTAGCCTGGGAGAATAGGTAAATAAGAGGTTTAGAGCATAGGTTGCCACTTTTCACTAAGCTGGAAGAGGATAAGCTAACCTTGAGTCCGAGTGGCATGAGCCGAAGGAGGGATGATTCTCACCAATGTGCTTAAACGTTGTACACATCCTACACATTGACGTGTGTGCCATCAGCTCAGGGTGTGGCTAAAGCTGGTGCCACTGTGTGCCAGTAAGTACACCTAACAAAGCCATTGCTTATTAGTTATCTCATCATACATCAACTGTGTAAGAGAATTACAATGTACAGTTGTCAGCCTAAGCTTTGTGTCAGCCCCTGCAAAACCGTGCATTTTGGGCGCAGTTTCCACCGCTGTCATTCAGTCCTTGACTTAAAGGTTCAGCAGCTGCAGTGTTCTGGATTTAAGTCTGCCTCTTAAATTAGCTGGAAAGTCATACCAATGTAGAGATGATGTCTGCCTTTCTGAGCTACAAAGAGAGACATATGTTCTTTTAAGTCTGCAGGTTTTGCCTGGTGGGTTTTGACAGTAGACTGAGAAATTCAGTTTTCATCTGCAACATCCTCCCATTTCTTGGGCCATAAAACAGAGCTTGCTGATTTGAAAACCTGATTTTTTATTTCATTCCCGAGATTGCAAAGGAAATGGCTTATGCATGCTGACCTTTATGACAGCCTGTGAAGCCTCTGCATTTGAGCTGATGCCTGGAAAAAAAGCTAAGGTGAAGAGATGGCACAGGAGCAGATATTCACTCTGGGAATATAAGTTTTGTGAGAGAGAAAGTAGAAAATGTATGTTTTTGAGGAGCCTGCCTGTTCATTTGCTTTGTGTGCTGTGCTTAGCCTGCATTCTAATTACTTTGTCAAGGGCAGACAGACCCTAGGACCTTCATCCCAATGTCTGATAGGCTGACATAAATAAAACAAATAACTACACCACTTTGTCAGTGCTGTATTCTCCTGTATCCTCACAAGATTTGTCACGTCTCCAAGTTTTCTACTTCAGTACCCACAGACTATCACCAATTGCCATCTCATTCTGCATTGTGCCTGCTGGAGCCAGGCAAACAGGGGAGGCTAGAGGGGAAAGATTACTGTGCTTATGGCATCCCTCACCTTCACATTACCACTTTGTGTAGCTCTCCTCCACTCTTGCCTTGACAGTGCAGCGTCAGTGAAGCTAAATATCTGACTGGATTGATATTATTGGTGATTGAAGTGTTTAACTCTTTCACTATAGTTTAAGGCACTTTTATGGCAATCCTATCATTTTTGAAGGCAAATGCAGTATGCTGCTTGTGTGTGTTTTAGCAGATGGGAACATAAATCACCATCTAGTGCTGCTGAATTGAGATGCATAAATATTGTGGCAATAACTATCCTTCCATTACACTGTAAAGCTACAAGCCTTCTTTAGCAATTTATTTGTCTTGTAAACCAAGTGGATGTGATTTTAATTAATTAATGAAAGACTAAATTAATGTAAATACTTTTAAACTTTAAGGATTTATGCTACTTGATAGCTATTTTTTTCCCCTACGTTGTAGTTCATGTCTGTCAGATACCCACATTTCACTGCTAATAATAGACTCATTTTATATGTAACATTGCTAGAGTTTTGAGGATATTATGGTAGAAACTGAATTTTCTTGTGAATGGATTAAATCATAAAAAGGATCCTTGTAGCAGTCAATTGATTCTTACTGTACAATAAATGCCTGTTAACTGAAGTGCAAATTAAATACTTATTTGCAACACATAACACAAAGCATTAAGTATAAAAAGAAATGGGCTACATTATAGACTCACAATGTGGAACCAAAAATAGGCAGCTTCAGAGCACGTTAAATATCTTTAGCAGCCTGCTAAAATATGACATGGGAAACAGTTTAGGCTTGAGCAATTATCTGATAAGGACCAGTACCTACAGTGAGCTTATTGCAGTGTATGTACACAGGTAGTGTATACACTTGAGAAGTGTACAGGCCCACAGAAGGGCATAGTATATGTCTGCTTCTATAGGTACACAATAACCCAAAAGTTCTTAACATGTGTGAAAATTTGGTAGACATGTAAAAAAATAAGCATGACACATAATAGAGGATTTGAATGAAAAACATTTTAGTCTCCCTTTACAGTGATGCAGGTTTCCTATAAGGCTGAGGGAAGTCTACTGAAATGCAGCTGAAATAGTGGCTATGAATTGAAAGTGTTGCTTATTTCTGGCTTCCCACTCATTTACTGTAGATAAAATGAACAGACTTTTACATAATCCTTTATTCAGCTTGCTTTGTCTACGTTTTCAGACTCAAAGGGTATTTTTTGTTCCTCTGACACTGGGAGGAAGGATATATGCCTTCCTTCTGACATGTGTTGAAAACAAAGTGAAACACGAATCTACAGTGGTTATTTGTAGTTAGAGGATACACAGATGAGGGAGTTGAGCGCTAGAGAGACTCCAGTGGACAGCCACGAGTATTACTGGGGGCTTGACCCTCTCCTCTATGAAGAGAAACTGAAAGACCTGGGGCTGTTTAGTGGTGAGAAGACTGGGAGGAGATGTGAGGGGTGGGTGTCAAGTGAAGGGGGCCAATCTCTTTTTGGTGGTGCACAGTACAAAGACAAGGAACAATGGATACAAACTTGGACGTAGAAAGTTTCATCTCAGCATGTGGAGAAACTTCTTTACAGTGAGGGTGATGGAGCACTGGAACAGGCTGCCCAGAGAGATTGTGGAGTCTCCTCTTGAGCTTTTCAAAACCTGCCTGGATGCATTCCTGTGTGGACTACTCGAGCTGATCCTGCTTTTGGCAGTGGGGTTGGACTCCATGATCTTTAGATGTCCCATCCAGCGTCTAGCATCCTGTGATTCTGTGATTTTGTTCAGTCCCCATAGATGACATAAACTCCCATTTAAGGAATATTTTCAAAGTTCTTGGATTATCTAGTTTTTGGAGCAAGGGCAAGCTCTCAGGTGGCAAAAGTCAGCATAGCCCCTCTGAAACGCCATAAAGTGCTAAATTCCATCAGGTGTGGATCTGAACCTGTGAGATCCGAGGTTTCTGCCTGCTAATTCAAGGGGTAAATATCACACCTTTTGTTGTGCCTTTTGTCTGTCTGATTCTTTGAAATAGATGAAAATAAACCCCAGCGCCAGAAAGTAAGCAACTGGAACTAGAGAGGGTGCTATGTGCTTCAGTATACCTCATTGAAAAGGTGGAAATTACAGCCACAGATCATTTGTTCAGAGGTAATCAGAGGAATTCCGAATGGGTGATCGTGTTTAGGAAGAGATAACTGCCTTTTATAAAACGAAAGCTAGACCAGCCATTAGGTGATCTGATTATATTAGCTGCCAAAAAACCCACAGGGAACTCCCTTCACTCCATCTGTGCAGACAGAAATAGGAGAATTAGCATGGGAGCTGTTACTCTGACTGAACATCACTTTATACTGAGCCAAACCTCTTGTGATTACTCATGAGGGTTTGAGAACAAACTGGAGGGGAAACGGTTTTCCCAGTTATAATTTAAAGACAGAGAGAAATGTTATATTTGGATGGGAATTTTAAAAACCTAGAAATATCAAACTGGAATTAAATTGTAGCAACCTGCTAATCAAGCTAAAACATTGCCCCTAATTTACTTTAGCATGAATAGAAACATGTTGATCTACAACTGACAGGCAATGATGACCAGCACTTTTCCAAATTACATATCCCATTTTCATTAAATAGCCAAAAGCTTATAAAAGCAAAGTCAGTTGGAAAAAAAATTGCCATTAACATTGTTCAATTGAAGATTTCCTCTGTCTCCATTTACTACTGACACGTAGGAGGAGACGAGTTTGAAACAGGTGGGACAGAGGGCAAGGAGGTCTTTATTGTCATGTATTTAGAAGTACCTAAGATACTCCAAGTACTTGAAATGGGGAACATCCCAATATGTATTATATAGGATCATAGGATCACAGGATGTTAGGGGTTGGAAGGGACCCAAAGAGATCACTGAGTCCATCTTCCCTGCCAGAGCAGGACCATACAATCTAGCTCAGGTCACAGAGGAACACATCCAGACAGGCCTTGAAAGGCTCCAGAGAAGGAGACTCCACTAGCCTCTCAGAGCCAGTGCTCTGAGACCCTAGCAGTAAAGAAGTTCCCCCTTGTGTTGAGGTGGAGCCTCCTGTGCTGCAGTGTTCAGGTTTTACTAGGGAATTGATTGCAATATAGCAAGAACTGTATCCTGGACTGGGAACTGAGATGATAGGCCTTCAAAACTAGAAGTCCACATCTAGAAATATCAAAGTTATATTTCTTTCCTTCTAGCCTCCAGAGAAAATATACATACTTCATGTTTAATAAGACCTGACACAACACAGGAAAAAGCTGATGGAGTGGCTACTAAGAATAATAAATGGAGAAGAATAAGTAATTTGCTTTGTGGAAAGAAAAGCAAAACTAACCAGCAAATACTGCTTTAAAATATAAGACTTGTTTTCTTAACATCTCTCTAATTCATTATGTTTGTTTGAAATGTCTGTACTCTCTTTTGTAAGGAATACTCATAGACTTTGTCTTCACAAGTGTCTTCAGGTTGAACTTGAACTCACAGTCCTACCTACACTGTTGTTCTTTCCTGACCTAAATAAAAATAAAGAAATAATGAAAAAGAACATTTCCTCTCCCAGCATTAGCATCAACCTTTGGAATTCTCCCATTCAATGCCATGAATGTGAGGAGGAATTTTTTCCCTGTGAGGGTGACAGAGTACTGGAACAGGCTGCCCAGGGGGGTTGTGCAGTCTCCCTCTCTGGAGATACTAAAAACCTGCCTGCGTGTGTTCCTGTGTGATCTGGTCTAGGTGATCCTGCTCTGGCAAGGGGTTGGAGTGGATGGGCTTTGGAGGTCACTTCCAGCCTCTGACATTCTGTGATTCTGCCAACTATTTTCATGGTGAATGCTGCAATCATTACAACTTCATTTGCACTTACGTAAACATCCCTTCACCTTGTGAAAAAGTTATCTGAAAGGAAGAGAACATGACAACATATTTCCTTAGACATTTCTGATTCAGGAAAAACAAAATAAGCCATTTTCATTCTCAGAGCATAAAACCAAAATGCAGCCAGAGTATCAGTTGTGGGTTTAACAGCAGCTAATCTCACTCATGAGGTTATCAGAGTGATCCTATTTAAACCACCTCCGATACCACAGCAGCTCTTATGAGCAATGTGCTGCCTGGAGTTGCCAGTGAGAATTAATATTATTCACAATTATCAAACACATGCTAAACCAAGATATTTTAGTTCAAGCAAATATATTTCTTTATTTCTGAGCAGTATTTATCTTTATGTTTCAACAGCTCAAAGGCCTAAGATCAGAAATGTGCTACTTTGTAAAGTTGAGTGTTGTAATCCTTGTTCGTGGGAGTAATCCACACTCGAGCGCTTCGACAGCTCCATTCTGAACTAAATCAGGAGATTCAGTACTTCACTAAACTAGTAGTAACTTAAATAAATTTAAGCAATAATAGCTGTAAAGTCTGAAGTTCATTTTGTTCACAGTTGAAATTTTCAGAGACTGAAAAAAAGCAGAATTTAGAGACCTACTGACTGAGTTTAGTTCTAGTCGTGAAAAAGAAAAGCACTGAAGGATTTATACAGATAACTGAAGTATGGTCCTGTGTGTTCTGATCTTGCCTTGCATGCTAATAACTGCACCAAGTGCATGTGGATGCTGTGCACCTGATCTCAACTTGTCCCAGGGTATATTGGATAAGGAGTTAGTAGAGCTATACCTGCAGCAGCATCTGTGAGCAGGATAATAACCTTGCCAAAGGGCTGCCTCAGAAAGAGACAGTAAGGGTGCAGCTCTCTGCCACCACAATGCAAACCTGGTGTAAGAATTCGTCCTCAGGAAAATCAATGATATTTTGTTTTCATGGTTTAAAAATGAATGGATCACTTTTTCAGTTTTGCATTTGCTATTTTTTATTGGTAATATTTGATATATACACATCATATTTGATGAAAAATATCTGAAGTGTAGGAAGTTCCATGATGATTTTGTTTTCTCCCTTTGAGGGTGATGGAACACTGGAACAGGCTGCCCAGGATGGTTGCAGAGTCTCCCTCTCTGGAGATATTAAAAACCTGCCTGGACATGCTCCTGTGTGATCTGGTCTAGGTGATCCTGCTCTGGCTGGGCGGTTGGACTGGATGAGCTTTGGAGGTCACTTCCAGCCTCTGGCATTCTGTGATTCTGTGAAAGAGACAGGAATGCAGTATAATGTTCTTGAAAAGTCTGAAAGTTGGAGCTCCTGCCTCATGCCAAATAATAATTTTGGGGGAAAAATGCAAAATAATATAAAGCAGAGACATTTACATGTCTCTGGATGAGGCACTTAGTGCCATGATCTAGTTGATTGGATAGGGTTGGGTGATAGGCTGGACTGGATGATCTTGGAGGTCTCTTCTAACCTGGTTGATTCTAGGATTCTATGATACTTAAGATGTTGGGTAAAAGATCAATCAGGTTGCCTAACATGGCTGTTGGAACTGCAAAGCTGTATGACCTTGTCCATGCTGTCAAATATGACTTCATTGAATCTCCTCCTCTAGCTGGGTCTTTCCACCAAGAGAAATGATGGATAATTTTTCTGCTTCCATATTTCTGGAACATTTGCTTCTCTGACAACTATAGAAAATGAATGTATTGCCTAAAAATCCCTGTGCTCAGAAGCAGTCACATCTCATTTCACTCTTCTTTCCTCTTTTTCGTTTATAGATGTAGACAAACACTTTCCTTATTCTTTAATTCCATCTAGGGTGGTGCATTGTAGTTTTAGAAATTTAGAGTGTGTTTGTGTTACCTTGTGTTAGGAAATTGTTTCTTTTTTATTTTTCTTATGCACAAAATAATAATCCTTTCTCCCTTCTTACCTCACTTCATATCCTACTGCTCCAGCAAACAAAAAATCTTTAATATTTCAACTTTGCATTTTATCTGTTTTGCAATGCCTTTGCCTTTAAATGAGTAGAAGAAAATAAAATGCATTAGTGTGTTTGGTTTATTATAGATAATAACACAGTGAATTGTTAGAAATATGCAGCAAAATGTTTAGAAATAACAGATTTGAAGTAACTGAAACAGGTGCATTAGGTAAATTCCTTCAGAAGAATTCCCAAGTGAATGCTATGTACTTATAAGCCATCATAGAATCACAGAATCAACCAGGTTGGAAGAGACCTCCAAGATCATCCAGTCCAACCTAGTACCCAGCCCTATCCAATCAACTAGACCATGGCACTAAGTGCTTCATCCAGTCTTTTCTTGAACACCTCAAGGGGCAGCAACTCCACCACCTCCCTGGGCAATATACTAAGAAGCCTCAAAAAAATCTAGGATAAGGAGTTGTAAGCAGATCTATTGTTCCCTTACTTATTAAATTTAAAATCTTATGGTACAAAAGAAGCAAGAAATGCCCTAAAATAATAACATATTTAGTTGTAATAATCTCACTTTTTTAGTCTTCTTTTAGTGCTTTTATCTTAGACAGATTTCTGTTGCTGGGCTTGCTGTCAGCTGAGCTGTTTCCATCTAACATAAAAGGTATTGCTTGATGCAAAATCCTGACACATTCATGTTCAGAATGTAAATTCACTTTATTTACTTTTAATTGTGAGGCAGTGATAAATTACTGTGCAATTATGATGTTTAAAATGGCAAACTGAAACAAGGACAAATCTTTTTAGATTTTTTTCTTTCTACTTCCAGCAGTAAGTGAACACACAACAGTTCAAAAATACTGCTCCATTTTTGTCACTATCTCAACACTTATTTGTACATCTGCTTTCCTTCTAGCCTCTGAATAGCTTCATCATTCTTTTGCTACTGGAGTGGAATTTTTCAGCTCTTTCAGTTTTGGTCTTTCTCTGCATAGTCAGAATGAAGAAATCCAATCTGAATTACTTCACCCAGGTTAAGAACTCCTGCAGACTCATTCAGAAAGACTTGCACTGTTTAACTTGTTGCTACATGAATAATGTTGAACTTTAGTTACTGGTATCTGTGCTGAGTGTCGTCACACTTACAAGCTCATAGAGTGGGTCTTGAGTTGAATTATATTGCATTATACTATATAAAATAGTTACATTGCTTAAACCCTGTCTGCCAGCTGAGGCCATTGTAGGCATGCCTCCCTCTTTTTCCCTTTAAATCAGATAGCAGTTCCTTAAATAATTTGTTCAGAAACTAGGAAACAGATTCCAGAACTTACTGGCTTGAAATTACAGAATCACAGAGTTAACCAGGTTGAAAAAGACCTTTGAGATCATCAAATCCAACCTATCACCTAGAACCTAATTAACTAAACCATGGCACTAAGTGCCTCATCCAGTCTTGTCTTGAACACCTCCAGGGATGGTGACTCCACCACCTCCCTGGGCAGCCCATTCCAATGCCAATCACTCTCTCTGACAACAACTTCCTCCTAACATCCAGCCTAGACCTCCCTTGGCACAACTTGAGACTGTGTCCCCTTCTTCTGTTGCTGGTTTCTTGGCAGCAGAGCCCAACCCCACCTGGCTATAACCTCCCTTCAGGTAGTTGTAGACAGCAATGAGCTCTGCCCTGAGCCTTCTCTTCTCCAGGCTGCACACCCTCTGCTCCCTCAGCCTCTCCTCACAGGGCTGCAATCCAGGCCTCTCACCAGCCTTGGTGGCCCTTTGTGGACACGTTCAGCACCTCAACACCTTAAACTGAATTCCTAGAAAGCAATCTGGGAATCTCTGGAGTCAGAGATTAGTTAATCCTCATCCTTTTAGCTGAAGTGATGCCGATGTGTACACACCACTATTGTTGCCGAGAAAGAGGATTGTGATTCAGTAGTGTAGAGACTCATCTGATAAGATCCACTCTGCCTTCTGGTTGCAGGGCTTTTCATCCACACAATCTAATGGCTGTTAATGGAAAATGTGCAATCAGAATGAAGTGTTTTAAACTAACAAGAAAACTGTGGAATAGACACAGCATTCTGACAGCTCATTCTTACACTGGTTAACATCTAGAGAGCTTCATATACAGTAGTTAAATATACATTTATAAATGTTTGCATATATGTGCAGTATTAAGAACACATTTGTAAGTCCTGTTGCAAATCCAGCATGCTTCTCTTAAACAGAAACAAAGGATCAAACCCTGCATTAACAACTCTCGGCTACGTCATAGCAACTCTTGCTCTTCCAGCTATTAAGTGCTTGTTTCAAGCACTAAATCACAGAATCACAGAACTTCAGAGGTTGAAAGGGACTTCCAGAGATTATTGAGTCCATCCAATGCCCCCTGCTAAGGTAGGATCCCCTAGGGTGGTTCACACAGGAGTACATCCAGGAGGGTTTTGAAAGTCTCCAGAGAAGGAGACTCCACAACCTCTCTGGGCAGCCTGTTCCAGGGCTTCACCACTCTCACTGTAAAGAAGTGAAACCTTCTTTGTTCTAGTTTGTAGCTGTTGCTCCTTGTCTTATTGCTGCTGACCACTGAGAAGAGATTGGCCCCATCCACTTGACACTTGCTGGGTTGGACTGGATGATCTTGGAGGTCTCTTCCAACCTGGTTGATTCTATGACACCCACCCATCAGATATTTGTACCCGTTGATCAGATCTCCTCTCACTCTTCTCTTCACCAGATTAAATAGCCCCAGATTTCTCAGTCTCTTTTCCTAGGGGAGATGCTCAAGTCCCCCATTCATCCTCGTGGCTCTCCACTAGACTCTTTCCAGCAGGTCTTTGTCTCACTTGAATTGGAGACCCCAAAATGATTCTGAAAACTTGTGGACACATGACAGAGTCCTCTTAATTAAGTTCTTGTTAAAGTAAAATGATTAATATTTGTTGCAGATCTACTGGAGGAAAAAGTCATCTGTACTTGGAAAGTATCCAATGAGGCCAGGTTGGCTTAGTCCTTGAACAACCTAGTCTAGTGGAATCTATCCCTGCCAATGGCAGGGGAGATGGAACTAGATGATGTTTAAGGTCCCTTCCAACCTAAACCATTCTACAAGTCTATGATTAAGCCTGTTGTATATCCAACAGGATATGAAATAAAATAAATACTAGTGGACACAACATGCTCAAGTAATGGTACATTGCTTCAAAACATTTCCAGCCCTTACTCCCTCCCACAAACATTACTTCTGTTATGGCAGTTCTGACACCCACAAAGAATGAGAAATACCTGCTCCTGCTGATAATCTGAGCACAAATAAGAAAAGATTGCTGTGCCTGTGGGAGACAGGATAAACTTTCCTGAACAGTTTCCCTCTCCCACAGGAAGTGTCATAAATTCTCTAATATAGGCTAAAGAAATCACCAGCCCCTAAGTTTCATATTCAAGGTTATGCCTCATTTACTCAGCAATGTGGAAGGCTGTCAAATTTATTCTTATGCTGATTGCACTCAGTCTATATTATAAGATTGTTACAATAAGAATCCCTCTGTTTAAATGTTTGAAGTAACTGAAGTGGTGTTAGAATATATGGATATATGTTTCAGTAAAAGAACTCATGATTTGTGTTAATAACTTTGAGGCACACTGAATGCTCCTTTAAAGAACCTTGCATTTAAATGCTGAGGGAATGTAAGATGCTATTTAGATTAATTGCCAGCTCTGTGAAACAGCTGGCTAGTCAAGACTTTTTCCACTGCTCAAAAAAACCCATCATAGGTCTGTGTTATCATTAGCAAGCAACTATCAAAATGTCTGCATTTCTTTTAGTCACTCAAATGCTCTTTAATAAAGTGAGTATTTTTTTCTAATTGAGGGTACATAGATAAATAATGAATTTAAACATCTTTAACCATTGCTGGCTAGCAAAAACCTAAGATTACTTTTTCTCTCATTTTAGTTATGTCTGTGAAGATTTTATTGAAGTTACACTACTGTAAAATCAATCTGAGAAGAATATCAGACTTCTGGTTCAGAGGCATTTTAAATAAAGTTCAAGCACTAGTTCTGATTTTCTGAATGTTCAGAATCAGTTCTAAAGGTTTCATTCCCACTATACACAATCCTAAGGAAATAATCTTAGTAAATCAGTGATTAAATAGAGAAAGACTACTCATTTATTTCCATTATAGAGGCCTGAAAAGTGAGGCTTTGGATGTCTCAGAAGTGCAAATACATGTAGAAGGAGGAGGAGGAGGCTTGTTTAGCCTGGAGAAGAGGAGGCTCAGGGGGAGACCTCATTGCTGTCTACAACTACCTGAAGGGAGACTGTATCCAGGTGGGAGTTGGTCTCTTCTCCCAGACAACCAGCAATAAAACAAGGGGACACAGTCTCAAGTTGTGCTGGGGAAAGTATAGGCTGGATGTTAGGAGGAAGTTGTTGTCAGAGAGAGTGATTGGCATTGGAATGGGCTGCCCAGGGAGGTGGTGGAGTCACCATCCCTGGAGGTGTTCAAGCAAAGCCTGGCTGAGGCACTTAGTGCCATGGTCTGGTTGATTGGCTAGGGCTGGGTGCTAGGTTGGACTAGATGATCTTGAAGGTCTCTCCCAGCCTGGTTGATTATGATTCTATGAGGAACACAGCAATTTTGTGCTGTGCTCTGGCTCCTATCACTGAGGTATCTGTTTTAGAAGGTGAAATACAGAGAGATTACAACGAATTTACTATCAGTGAATATTTTTAATGAGAAAAAGAGCAAAAATTAAAAGCAGAAAGTGTATGAGATCAAACCATCAACCCAAAACAGAAATGAGAAGGAGCAAATGAGGAATACTTAGAGATGAGTTCTTGGGCATTTTCTGTATCTGAGAACAGCAGGAGTGATTAACAGTGGAAACTGAACCTTACCACTACAGTGAGTGGGATGTATCTCCTCTAAATTGCATGTCTGAAAGTCAGAAGTCTAGCACTGAACTGCTTTCCCTAGGGTCCTTTTATAGTTGATAGAGAAATCTAGGCATCTCTGGAGGGTGATTCATCTATGACTAAAATAGACATCTGAGACAGGTCATATGAATTGACCTCTAGAGTTGCCTGTTTCTCTGCAGTTCACACTTAGATGTCTAACTTTTAAATGTCTAAAGCTAGGTGAGATGAATCCCACTTCAAATCATCTTCATCTTCCATTGTTCCTTCATTGAACAGCTGAACAGGCATTAAGAACAGAAAATCCCTAAGGTTGATAGCCAAAGCTGACCATGAAGTGAAAAACGATGCAACCAGTTTACCCTGAAATTAATGATTTTAGCCAACATTTTTAGTGTACAGCTAGGTCAAGCCTCTGTGACTTATAAATCCCCTTACATATCCCTCACAAGAGGGCATCTGGATGAAACACATTCCTCTTGATGCCCATTAAAAAGCATGATCTCTTGGGTTATCGCTCAACAGACTGTGCTCTTGCATGATGTTTGAGATTTGACTACTTTACTGTGTGGAGTATTATGCCAGTACTTAATTCATCCGAATTCAGTTAGGACTTCATTCTATGAATATTTCTGATTCTTAATTTTAAATCTGGAGAGGCTGTTCCCTTGTGATTTTTGCTTCCTTTTCTGGAAAAAATAAAGAAAAGCAGGTTCTCTTAGATGACCTTTTAGACTGCAACCCATTTGAGGGCTTAATCATCTTTATCACTACAGCCAGAGGGTGAGGCTTATGATTTGTTTGTCTTTGTCTCTGTATCTACTACAGTAAGTTCTGGAGACTGGCTGCTATGAGGTGCATGCACAACACAGGAGCCATGTATGAGAAAAGGCTTTACTTTAAAGGCTTTACCTCTACTTTATTTCATGGTAGTTAAGATGACAATCCTAGAACACAACTAATATCCTTTACCTGTAAACCCAGCTCTTCTATGAGTCTTTTGTTACTTTTATAACTTCATGAAGGGTTCTTTTCTAGTACACAGATTGGTGTGGACTTTCCTTCTCATATTTACTATTGTACTTGTGGCTAATCCAATACAAAAACATCCCTTTTCCTTTGTTGTCCTAGAGCATAAAACCAAAGCTCCTCATGAGACTGGAACAGATAACACAGTTATCCTTGGAATGCCTTATCTGCCTAACATAATGAACACAGAGATTGCTTTCCACTGGCTTTCTAGTAGCCTGATGATTGTTTTCCATGACCACAACATGTCTTATTTTAACTGAAAGTAAAAATTGTTTTCAAGGGGTTTAACAAGTTGCTTTCCTTTGCAAATTTTCTTAGCATATTTCTTTAGGGAAATTCTGTGTAATGGATGAAATGACATAAAAAAAATCCTTGTTAGAATACTTCTGTAAAAGAAAAAAAGGACATTTTTAGTAGTTCTTTAGTACCCTACTCAAGATTTTATTTAGAAATGGATAAGCACACTATATCTTGAATGTGCATATCAAATTAAATATCATTAAATTGTATACATAAATTAATTAAACAGCTGGGAAATTGAATTTAGCAATGGATCACTGGCTCTAAGCTACAGCTTTCTACCTTGGGCAAAATTAAAAAGTAACCACTTGGTATTTTGACATCTCATTAGCAAAACTGCCTCTACCACACACTAAGCCATTTGAATGCTAGAAAAGAGTGGATGCTAAATGTGTGTGTAAAGGCTTTGCTGGAAACAGGATAGACCTAAGCCGAAAGGAAAATAGAACTGGAAATGATGGCTGGGTTTATAATTATTGGAAAGGAAACTAAAGGGAAGCTTGTGTATTTCATATTCTTGCTGAGAAATGTTGATGGGTCATTTATCCAGGGAATGAACACACTATTAGCTGTACTGCAATGTGGAAAAAGAAATGGGAGACAAAGGAAAATTAGAATGCAGAAGAAAATGTAGGTGGTGAATTGTTTGCTTCTTTGTGCCATTTGACAAAATAAGAGTTAGAGATAAAGAATAAAATTGATTGTTGCTATTTGCTGGCTTATTGCTTCAATATGTGCCAGGCTCACTTTCAGATCCTGCTTTCCTTGTGGGAAATCCATGTGACCAAGAAGGGCAGAAAGGGAGTTTGAAAGGGGTATCATAACTGATATGAAAAATAGAAGTGCATGAAAACAGTACAATAAAAATCATTTAGGTAAACTACAGCTGCAGGTTCTTGACTTTTCTGTGAATCAGCCCATAATTTCCACACTCTTTTGTAGTTTGTCATTATAATCTGGTTTCTTCCTTGAGAAGCACCCAGAGGTTTTTGTAATGGTCTCTTACATGAAATTTAATTTACCTTTGATGCCAACTCTGATAGATTGTGCTCCATCTATACTCCCAATTACTAGCCTGTTAATTCTAACCCAGTTAATTGGATTGCCCTTTTTTACTTTGCTTTTTCTAATGTTGACCGTTTGGACAGCATCCTATGTTCTCATTCTCTGCCCTGAATTGGTGAGTGGGATCTTCACAGAGTTATGCTGTAGGACAGCTCCCCCCCTCCCTGAGGTGTCTCTGTGCAAGCTTGCTTGCCTACAGTGAATCCATTTGCACTGTTATGTTGCTGATCTTCTTTGTTGCTTCTGATGGTGGTTTTAAAAATCAGAATGCATTAAATCAAAGACATACAAATTCTCTTTCTAGCTCGATTTTTTAGTGTATGTGTAAACAATGCAGTCAATATTGATGTTAATACCTCTGTACCACTTCAAGAAAGTGCAAATCCCAGTGAAATGGAAATATTCCAAGCCTAATGCTCTCTGTGGGCAGTCATCACTAAGACAAATTTTCCTCACATTAGATGCACTTCCTAGTGTTTTCCAGCTATATTTCTGACTCTGCCAAATGCCATGCCAACATGTGTTTTGAGATTCATACAAGTACCATTTTGTAGTTAATCTCCTTTCTCAGAAAGTGATAAATGCTGTGTTGGTGGCTCCAAGTTCTGGCACTTACTGTTTGTCAGCACAGTTGGACCTATTTGTTGTAATGACTAATGCTAGCGCCAGTACATTACACTAGATCTCTACTGCATTATTAAGCCCTTTCATACCAAAAAGTCACAGTTCATACAGACAAGTCATCAGTGTGATTCTGGAAGATTCCAGTAATGAAGCTCCATAACTGGTTGTGAACATACTAGGCTGGGTAAATATTCAATATGTATTGTGGAATTCATTAATCTAAGGCTAAGCTCTCTGAGCATTGACCATTCCAAGCGGCTTTCTCTTGACTAACAGCAAAAGAATTAACACCTCAGGTACCAACACATAGCAAACCACAAAGTATTGGTAGTATGATTCAATATGTCAAATTTCAGTTGTTTACATGATAAAAATATACTTGAGAATTTTTATAAGTGGTGGGGGGAAAATCATATCATAAAGGTAATATTATCTCTCTCTCTAGGTATCTATATAGATATAGATGATAGAGATGTTGCTATATAGATAGCTTTAGGTATAGATGATAGATATAGCTACAGATGTAGATATAGAGATATATAGATACAGATGTAGATATAAAGATATAGAGATAGATATAGCTAGAGATATAGATGATAGACATATAGATATGTAGCTATAGATGTAGATATAGAGATATATAGATATAAAGATATAGAGATATAGATATAGCTAGAGATATAGATGACAGACATATAGATGTATAGGTCTGTAGCTGTAGATTATAGATACAGATGTAGATATAGATATATAGCTACAGCTATAGATGACAGCTATGGATGTAGATATAGAGATATTGATATAGATATATAAGGTTGGATTAGCTGACCCTTAAGGTCCTTTCCAACCTGGTATTCTACAAATTCTATGATTGCATATCTCTAAGAGCACATATCAATGGAGATGCTTCTTTCTTTCTGTTGATTCTACATGTGTAGCTTAAGAAATATCCGGCATTATTGAAGTGAATTTTTATGTGTAGTGCTTAGCAACACAGGACAGGGCTAGGGCTGCATGCTAGGTTGGACTGGATGATGTTGGAGGTCTCTTCTAACCAGGTTGATCTATGATTCTATTTACTTGTGCACAAAGGATAAACCATCAAATATGAAACTCTTTTCTACAGCCCAAGAGAAAATCTGTATTTAACTGACCATTTAGCCATCACATTTCTGTCTTTTGTGTCTTCTTTAAATAGAAGCTTTACTGATGGAGACTTGGACTTTCCTACATGAATGGGTAGCAGCTAGCACACTGCAAATTTTTTGCAGTGGTAAAAATTAAGTACTAATAAAAATAATAATGACATTGATGATTACAATAATGAAAGGACAAATTTTTTATTGCATGTAGGCATTTATATTTACATACGATCTTATTATTGCTTTGAAGGCCAAAATCAGCATCAAGTGACAGCTACTTATTATCTTGACACTAACACAAAATTATACTGACATAATACAAGAGTGAAAGGTATCTTGGGGCATACTGATGCTGGATGGGAAAAAAGAAAGGCAGTACTAATTTAGCCTGTGTTTCATTGATCATAAATAGCCTTTGGTTGTTGAAAGCTGGCAAAATTGAGAGCAAGAATGAAAATTGCTGCATCAGATCAGAATATTCAGAATTATCTGCAGAAGATATACAGATCCTTTTCAAATCTAGCTGTATTTTCAAGGGCCTAATCAAAATTGAATGGCAACTGACTGAGCATGTATTTAAAAGATTGTCATGATTATCATACTGCTGAACATCAGAAGAGTTAATGAGCTTTAACTACAGGTTACATTAATTTAGGATGAATTTGACTGTCTTAAATTCAGAAGAATTGGCAGGAGAGACAGAGTCAGTGAAATGGCAGAGAATGTATTTATTGCTTTTTTGTGGCCTTGTTTCAATCATCAAGCTTAGGCTGGAATGAATGGCTCTAAAGGAGAGATCTGTCTCTCTGTAAATAGGTAAAAGTGAAATTAACCCACATAAAAATATCAAAAGAAAATTCTTGCCAATTACTCTTAAACCTACTTTTGAGTGGGCAGATTTGACCAAACAAATGTGACCAATTTTCTTGTCACAGAATCATAGAATGATAGAATGATTTAGGTTGGAAGAGACCTCAAAGTTCATCTAGTTCCAACCCCCTGCCATAGGCAGGGACACCTCCCACTAGAACAGGTTGCTCAAGGGCTCATCCAACCTGGCCTTGAACACCTCCAGGGAGGGAGCAGCCACAACCTCCCTGAGCAACCTGTGCCAGTGTCTCACCACCCTCACTGCAAAGAACTTCTTCATAACATCCTGTTTAAGAGTCCCTTCTGCCAGCTTAAACCCATTACTCTTCATCCTGTCATTCCAAGACCTTGTCAATAGTCCCTCCTCAGCCTTCCTGCTGAAGGCCACTCCAAAGTCTTCTCAAAGCCTTCTCTTCTCCAGGCCGCAGAGCCCCAACTCTCTCAGCCTGTCCTCACAGCAGAGTTGCTGCAGCCCTCTGAGCATCTTCGTGGCCTCCTCTGGACTGGCTCCAACACTTCCATGTCCTTCTTGTGCTGGGGGCTCCAGAACTGTACCCAGGACTGCAGGTGGGGTCTGAGGAGAGCAAAGCCAAGGGACAGAATCCCCTCCCTTGCCCTGCTGCCCACACTGCTCTTGCTGCAGCCCAGCACAGGGTTGCTGTCTGGGCTGCACTCACACTGCAGGCTCATGTTGAGCTTTTCATCACCCCAGATCCCCAGGTCCTTTTCCTCAGGGCTGCTCTCAGCCATTCCTCACCCAGATGGGATTTGTGCTTGGAATTGCACCGAGCTGGGTGCAGGACTTTACATTTGGCCTTGTTGAATTGTCCACAAAGCATCCAGCGATTTCAAACCAGTTAAATTACAGGATAAAAAACAAATGATATGGGTTAGACTTTTCATGTTATCCCATAAGGATCATTGGCTGGGCAAAGGGAGGATCCTAGTGTGAGCTCATTACTGATCTTAGCTAAAACAAAAGACAGTCTTAGCTAAATAGGCCTAAAATGCTAAGGAGCTGAGAACACTTCTTACACTTCATATTATGCCTGACACCATGGCTTTGGCAACATTTGTTAATCCCATCTTTCACCCTTCATCACCACAAACTGATGAAGCTGGTGACATCTAAGGTAAACTTTGAATTGTGCTGAGTAGGAGCAATTAATGGTGGTTTATCAAGGAAAAGTCTAAATCAGTGGTAATTGGAATGACAGGCAGACCTCTGCTTCAACACTTCATTAAACTTCTATTTTTATGTGGATTTCTTCATTTCCACTGGAATGAATGAGCCAGTATGCACGACTTACTCTGCAGTGAACTTGGATGAGTTTTGCTAAGTACATTAAAATGAGCTGCATCTTCCCTTAATCCAAAGACCCCCCACCCCTATGCATATGCTGATAAACCCTCTGATGCACGTGCAAGAAGGCAGAATAGTGGCCATGAAGGACAGGCATCTATGTACATACACAAATATATGTTTTTGCTTGTCAGTAATAACTCTAAACTGCCTGCAGCTTTCATAGTGCCACTCAAGAGTCAGGTATTGTGTTGAATTTAAAATTCTCTTATGCTGATCAGAAAAGTGGGGGGGGGGGGGAGGGGAAATAAAATCAAACACTTTCTGAATTGGGCCCAAATATCCAAGGTTAATTTTCTGAGAAAGCTGCAGCAGCTAGATAAGGCCATCCCCTGCAAATTAGTTTTGCCTGCCTGGATTACAGCTAAATTTATGCAGCTTGCCTTATCCTTTCAGAAGCGCCTCTGAAGTGTCGTAATTAACTGGCACACATAAAGTGAGCAAATTTTCTGCTTGGTGGCAGCCATTCCTCATTTCATCTCGGTTCTAACCCAAATGGAAAGGTAGTTTCTTATTTTTACTGTCAAAAAAACCCCTCAAACCCCAAACCCCACAACCCACCAATATTTCACAAGAAGTCTTTGAAAACAAACATGAAACGGCTTCAGAAGGGAGTTAGGGTTTTAAAGAGCACAAATACTGCTGAGGGAGCAAAGTGGTGATTTTGCATAATAGTAAATAAGAAATAGAAGGTGGAAATTCTGTACTCAGAAAAAAAAAAATAGTATGTGCGTGTATGTAGAAGTATAAACACCTGAACTTGTTTGGTCTCCAAAATTTCACAGTCCACTTGGGAATTTCTGTTAAGATTTATATCCAAACTCTAGGTTATGAAGAGTAAATGTGAGGGGTGTGTGTTTCTATTTCAGCATAAAAGAAGGCATTTCCCAGTTGTCTTTGAATCATGGGTGGGCAGAGGCAAATGGGATGAGATTTAACAAAGCCAAGTGCAGGGCTGTACACTTTGGCCACTACAACCCCAAGCAGTGCTATATGTGGTGGACAGAGTGGCTGAGAGCAGCCAGGAAGAAAGGGACCTGGGGGTGCTGGTAGAGAGTAGCTGAACATGAGCCAGCAGTGTGCTCAGGTAGCCAAGAGAGCCAATGGCATCCTGGCCTGGCTCAGGAGCAGTGTGGCCAGTAGGGTAAGGGAGGTTATTCTGGCCTTGTACTCACCACTGGTCAGGCCACACCTTGAGTGCTGTGTCCAGTTCTGGGCTCCTCAATTCAAGAGAGATGTTGCAGTACTGGAAGGTGTCCACAGGAGGGCGCCAAAGCTGTGAGGGGCCTGGAGCAGAGCCCTGTGAGGAGAGGCTGAGGGAGCTGGGGGTGTGCAGCCTGCAGCAGAGGAGGCTCAGGGCAGAGCTCACTGATGTCTACAACTACCTGAAGGGAGGCTGTAGCCAGGTGGGGTTGGGCTCTTCTGCCAGGCACCCAGCAACAGAACAAGGGGACACAGTCTCAAGTTGTGCAGGGGGAGGTCTAGGCTGGATGTCAGGAGGAAGTCGTTGTCAGAGAGAGTGATTGGCATTGGAATGGGCTGCCCAGGGAGGTGGTGGAGTTGCCATCCCTGGATGTGTTGAAGCAAAGCCTGCATGAGGCACTCAATGCCATGGTCTGGTTGATTGGATAGAGCTGGGTGCTAGATTGGGCTGGAAAATCTTGGAGGTCTCTTCCAACCTGGTTGATTCTATGATTCTATGTGTGAATTCTTGTGCTTTTTGAAATAAAAGCCAGGAGACTATTTAATATTGTTCATATAATTTTCCTCCTTGCTGATAACAATGGGTTTATATTGTAAAAGAAACCCAAATAACCAACCCAAAACATCCTGATTGAAATAAATCCTCATTTTCTATGCCTGAAATAACTGGCACACATATGCAAACTTGGTGAAAATAGTGCAGACTGGGGAAAATTTAATCCCAGACTACACTAATTTCTTTCCTTTTCTGTATTGCGTTTTCAGTCTGTTGTTGTGATCAACAAGATTTTCTGCTTTTATAATACTATTTTATACTATCTTGCTCTGGTTCATAGAGTCATAGAATCAGTCAGGGTTGGAAGGGACCATAAGGAGCATCTAGTTCCAACTCCCCTTCCATGGGAAAGGACACCTTACCCTAGATCAGGCTGCCTAGAGCCTCATCCAGCCTAGCCTTAAACACCTCCAGGGATGGGGCTTCAACCACCTCCCTGGGTGTAATTATCCTATGTTTTCCATTTGCACCACCATCTGCTCATTCATGAAACCTGTCAAATGACTGATAAATATTAATAATTTTTTTATAATCAAATACTAGGCAAGTTTTAGGGTCTTTTTTTCTCAGATTCTTGGCTTACAAAAATCTGTGGAGCGAGCATGGCTGCTTACTGAACATTCTCATGATGAATTGCTGTGCTGCAGTATCCAATGGTGTCTGGATTTCCCCTCCACACTCTGTTTCCTCATTGTATAAGAGGAAACTTTCTAGATTTGTTATCAAATCTTCGTGTTTTTCACTTAAAGAGTTTTCAGTGTATTACAAACCATGGTGCACACTAAACTACCTCCGTTTCAGCTAGTCTGGCTTGGTGGAAAGCTGTATTTTTGCTTCCTGAAAATTGATACTAGAGCTCAGCTGGGAGTTTTTTTACGATCTATTTTTCCTCAGAAGTTTCTGCTATGTCAAACATAAAGCTCTTACTCTGCTGGTAAGTGGATTGACAAGTATGCTGTGACGTGTTAGCTGTAGAGAGTAAATCTCCCCACAACTGAGTAACAGCAGCAGGAATCAAAGGGCCAAATTCTGCTTTCAGCTAGACTGGATTAAATCCAGAGCAAATCCAGTGACTTCAGTGGGATTACTTGGAATTTAAGATAGTGAAAGAGTTAAGCAGAATACATCCCTTCCTATTGGAGCCACAGTTTTAACAGCTACTTATAATGGAGATTCCTGGGCGGTGAAATGACTGTCAATGGACTTGCACAGGGAAGAGAACATGACATGAGCTCATGGAATTTATATTTGCTTAATCTTCAAGTGATAAAGATGAACATTATCACTGTCTTGACCACAGCAAAATACCTTGCCTGCAAGGGCTGCCCTGTAGAGAAGGCTGTCATGCAAAACCAGAGGAAGCTAAAGAAATGCTAAACCCCCATGCAATTTAAATCTCTTTAAAAGAGATGAGTGAAGCTGAAGACAGCTGAGTTTGGGCTGAATCGAAGACTTCATCAGAAAAAGCCTCATGAACAGGAGCCTAATTATTCATATGAATTTCACAGGGATTGGTCTTTAACCAAGAAATCCATCAGAAAACACCAAGAATTAATTTCTGTGTGCTTCAGGATTAGAAACAATTGACTAAAGGTTATAGGAACCTCAGAAAATGGAAAATCTGAGGTTCACCTGTGTTGGCATTTATCTCATGTGTGTGATAGATCATTAAATTAACTGGGTGGACCTGTGAAAGAGCTCTAATTCTTATGGAAAGGCATTTCAAAACTTCTTGGGTCATAGGTAACGTAACAGCCAAAATCATTGTGCAAAGAGAGAAGCAAGGTACGGCTTACAGCAGTCAAGCACTTGTTTCCCTTCACACCAGGAGATAGCTGTAGTGGAGAACAGATGATCAAACTTTGCAATCTGGACATTTGTCAGATAAGATGTTCATTTTTATAGCACACCAGTGAAAATTGTCTATATTGCCTCTACTAAAACTGTTGGATAATTCTGAAACAATGCAATCTTCAGGGCTTCTCTCTGTGTTTTCCTTCATTGACTCCAACTATATTTACATTAACTTCCCTTCTTTACATGTCTTTTATGTCTCCTATCTTTACTCTCACTGTTTTAGGCCAAACTTTTTTCCCCTGATTTTTCAAGTGGTTTTTTTTTTTCTGTGTTTTTTTATCACTGTCATGTGATTCATAGAATCAACCAGGTTGGAAGAGACCTCCAAGATCATCCAGTCCAAACTAGCACCCAGCCCTATCCAGTCAGCTGGACCATGGCACTAAGTGCCTCATCCAGGCTTTTCTTGAACACCTCCAGGAACGGTGACTCCACCACCTCCCTGGGCAGCCCATTCCAATGCCAATCACTCTCTCTGCCAACAACTTCCTCCTAACATCCAGCCTATACTTCCCCTGGCACAGCTTGAGACTGCATCCCCTTGTTCTGTTGCTGGTTGCCTGGCAGAAGAGCCCAGCCCCACCTGGCTACAACCTCCCTTCAGGGAGCTGCAGGCAGCACTGAGCTCTGCCCTGAGCCTCCTCTTCTGCAGGCTGCACACCCCCAGCTCCCTCAGCCTCTCCTCATAGGGTTTGTGTTCCAGGCCTTTCACCAGCTTTACCATCACTATTGTCACTGCCGTGAGGTTTCTTTTCATAGCATGTCCAACTTCCCTTCTTTATATGCATTTTATGTCTCCTATCTTTACTCTCACTGTTTTAGGCCAACATTTTTTCCCCCTGATTTTCCAAGTGGTTTTTTTTTTTTTTTCTGTATTTTTCTATCACTTCCATGTATTTGTCTTTATTTTGTGTTTACCATCACTGTTGTCAGTGCTGTGAGGTTTCTTTTCATAGCACACGCTGTTCTGCGGTCCTGTGATATTGTAGTCTTGTGATCCTGTGACCCTGTTATCCTGTGATTGTGTGTGACTGGAGTCAGTGTCTTCTCTTAACCTGTTCACTCACAGGCAAATTTATTGGAAAGGAAATATTTCTTTCTAGGGCTTCATCTCAGGAAAATGATGAGTGCAAAGGGACAATTCATGTTGCTGTTAGCCATTAGCACAGAATCAATGAACTTCTTAGATTGGAAAAGACCTTCAAGATTATGGAGTCCAATCATTAGTTTCACACTGGCAAATCCTTGACTAAAAGACTTTATACCAAAAGATCTCTTCTGCTAATGCAAGTAGGCTTTAGCAAAAAGGCACGGAGAGGGATATGATCAGCAAATCTGTGCTTACAGTCAGATCCTTGCTAAAATAAATAGCTAAGTCTTAGACTGTAAAGAAGAGATTGTGTTACCCATGCTTTCACAGTGTCTTTCCTTTTCCACTGATCCTGGTTAAGGACAAAGCTGAAAAGTCTTCTAAAAGAACACCAAAGTGTGGTTGCATTATCTGTGGGGTCTCTGGACATTTAGGTGCTCCGTTTATGGTTCAGTATCCCATACCTCTAATAGCAAAATGAACTGATGCTACGTGAAGAATAATTTAATCATAGCCATAACTTTTCCTTTAAGTTGCTGTTTAGTCTTCCATATTCTTTTTAATACCATGGGACTAGTTTATAGCAATACAATTATTTGTTTCTTTTATATATATTTTAAAATTAACTCACTATTAAAAAAAAAAAAACAAACCAACAAACCACTATTTTATTTGTATGTCTTCTGCTTCCAGATTTTTATGGCCTGTATGTAACACTTGACAAGCATTAAACTGAAAGGCTCTTGCAGTTCTTTTCATGTTGGTTTCAAAATCTGTAGGATGATCTCTTAGAAATGTGTATTTTATATCATATGATTATATATATATATATACACATGCATCTAAACCAATCTAGATCTAATAATAAAGGTCTTTACAAATACAAAGTGAAGAAATTGTGATTTGTCAAGGTTTTGCACTACTTTCCCTCCCCCCACCCCAAATTAATCTCAGCCATCCAGTAGCTTGGATTGAATTTCAACTAAACCTTAAAAGACGAACTGATACATGTATAAAACTAATGAATAAAAATCCTGTTTACCAATTAGTTAAATCCAATTAAAGCTTAAGCTGATAATTGCAAAAACCTCTGGTATGAAAAAGGAAAAATGTGCTGAGAGCTGTTGGCTACAGTATGTGTTGGAAGATATTTTTATTGGGAACTTGTAACTGTACTGAGACATTGAGTAAAATGCTAATTTAGCTGTGATAAATCAGTGGTGTTTAAGCCAGGACTAGCAGTTGTCTATTGTCAATAATGTGGTTTCCAATGCAAGAAAATCCACAGATCTAAGGGGAGAAGTGGTGTCCAGAAGTCAGCATGGCTACATCTGATCCTCACTAATGAGTCTTACTAAGGAAAAATGTTAGAAGCTGTAGTTCTCTGCCAGTTGTCTCCCAAGCAGCCAGCAATAGAACAAGGAGACACAGTCTCAAGTTGTGCCAGGGGAGGTCTAGGCTGGATGTTAGGAGGAAGTTGTTGGCAGAGAGAGTGATTGGCATTGGAATGGGCTGCCCAGGGAGGTGGTGGAGGCACCGTCCCTGGAGGTGTACAATAAAAGCCTGGATGAGGCACTTAGTGCCATGGTCGGGTTAATTGGCTAGGGCTGGGTGATAGTTTGGACTGGATGATGTTGGAGGTCTCTTCCAACCTGCTTGATTCTATGATTCTGTGATCTTCCAAGGACAGAAAAACAAACAAAAAACAACAACAAAAAACCAACCCAACCAATAAAACAAACAAACAAACAAACTCCAAAACAACAACAACAACAAAAAAAACCAGGATAATGTAGCATCTGTTTGGAATCTTCAGATTTCTGAAGTAGTTTAAGTCTGGAATAAAAAGGACCATTTGATTCAGAAAAGCCTGGATGAGGCACTTAGTGCCATGGTCTAGTTGATTGGACAGGGCTGGGTGATAGGTTGGACTGGATGATCTTGGAGGTCTTTTCCAACCTGGTTGATTCTATGATTCTATCCAGAAGATATCTCTCCAGAAAGGCAGATTACACCTGGCTAGTTTGGTGTGTTACAGCAGAGTGCAAAATTTCCTATTTCCTCAGGTGTGATTTGATCTGTTCTCACTTCCAGAATTTATTTTGATGAAAGAACAGTTGTATTTTCAGAAGGCACAGAGCCTAGGCAGGTAACAGGCTTTTCACAGAGCAATGAACATAACTGGTAGTATTAGAGGTGCAGGGAATAAACTCAGCTGCTGAATTTTGCACTGCTTTTCAAGGCTTTTCTGAATTATACAAAATGAAGCATAGAACTATTACCATACTTCTGTTGCTCTACTATATCTTTCACTCTCCAATAAATAGTGTCTATGATTGGATTTCACCAGCATAATTTTTTTTCTTTAAGTTTAAAAAATAATCATCCAGTGATCAAGTTATTACAATGATATCCATGTAAAACACAGAAGTAAAGTAGTAAATGTAATTATTCCCTACCTGCTGCCTCCTCTGTTAATGGGGGGGGTGGTGAGTGAGACAAAAGCAAAGTGCTTTTTCTTTTTACATCTGCACCATAGCCACAGAGCTTCACCTTTGATTTAAATACTGAAAATATTCTTTTGGGTTTGAAAAAGTTGCTTTTGAAAGTAAGATGAGCAGTTTGACATTCAGACATACCTTAGTACTCTGCTGTTTGCAATTCAGCCTGACAAATGACTTGAGCTTGCAATGTTAATCTAGATAGTTCTGACTTTGTCATGTTGTTTCAAGATTAGCTATCAAAATGCTTGATTATATGACAGAAATATTTAATAAACCAAAGGACTTGAAAATGTTTCATTTGAGTATTACACAGGAATTGGTGTTATCAGTGGAGAGTATATAAATATCTTGGGTGACCTCTGTGCAGAAAAACTCTTTATTCTGTTCTACCTACTTGTCTTGTGTCTGGACATTCATAAGTATAAAAACTTAAGCCATGCTAAAGTTTCTTAATTGCTGATACTGTAGGGCTCTCCATAACCAAGCTTGTGTTCATTTCAGTGCTCTCAGTCTTGGCATAATTTGTACTGTCACAGTTCTCTGAAATGCATGGGACCCTGACAGGGAGCACTTGTGCACAGCCTGAATAGAATCTATGATGCATACCCATCTATGAAGTGACATGATGAGTTCACCCTTCCTTTTGTGATAGCAGACATCTCAGCCCTGGCATTAGGCGTCAAGGTGCCATGCTTCTTAGCTGAAGGACTTTGTATATGTAGTAAAGTTAGTTGGTGGGTCCTGGGTCTGGCAGCATCATTGTGTGATTATCTGATGATGATACTCCACCTGGTGTGATCTGCTAATCCCCTGGTATGGGGTCATCCTCTCTGCAGTACCTACATACTACCTTGGGAGGAAATCATCTAAAGAGTGGCATCTCTGTTGCTGAGACAGGGGATTTTCACAAATATTTCTTTTTAAAGCAAGGGTGAAAGTGCATCTTATGATGTACTCTGTTTCTCAATTTCATTTTGCTTGTAATTGTGAGATACTTCCAAGTAAAAACTGCATTGAAATTGAATATGAAAGAACTTTGAGCGGTAGAATTTTGCTACAAGTAATCTAAAGTGAATCACAACATGTCAAGGGCTGGACGGGACCTTGAAAGATCATCCAGTCCAAACCCCCCTGCCAGAGAAGGATCACCTATACCAGGTCACACAGGAACACATCCAGACAAGTGTTGAATATGTCCAAAGAGGGAGACTCCACTGCCCACCCTGGGCAGCCTGTTCCAGTGTTCTGTCACCCTCACAGCTAAAAATAATCTTCCTCATGTTTAAACAGAACTTCCTACGCCTCAACTTCCACCCAATGGCCCTTGTCCTGTCATCAGGCGTCCCCAAGAAGAGCCTGGCTCCGTCCCCTTGGCACTCACCCATTACAGAGGAGCTCAGCCTAAGTAGGGAGGCCCAGCCAGCACCCGTGGGTGATGTTACAGTGACCATCAAGATTCTGCCCTACCTAACCGGGGGGCCACCAGGCCCCCCGGCCTTTAGATCCCCTTCACCATTCACCCAGCGTGCACCATGGGCACTCACCAGTGACGATGGGAGGAGAATCCCTCTGCCCAGTTGGGCCAGCTTAGGGCTGGCCTTTCCTAGGGCTGATTATAAAGGAGAGTGGGGAGGGAGGGCAAAGTGGTCACACCTGGGGAGGGTGTGCTGGGTGCAGGTGGTTCTTTTCAACCATAGTGACTCATAGTGATTAGATGTTGTGCTGAGGAGTTTGGTTTAGTGAAGGACTTATCAGTGTGAAACTAATGATTGGACTCAATGATCCTGAGGGTCTTTTCCAATCTAGGAAATTCTGTGAAATTCTGTAAAGTTAGTCCAAATCTTTAGCCTCCAAGAAGAGTGATCAGAGAAGGCTTAGTTCTTAGATAGAAAGACTGCTACTGTCTGCATATTAGACAAAAGCTTTTCCCAGCAAGAGTGGTCAGGGATTGGAATGGGCTGCCCAGGGAGGTGGTGGAGTCATCAACCCTGGATGTGTTTAAAGGCTGTTTGGATATGATGCTTGGGGCCACGGTTTAGGGTGCACTTTGTAGAGTAGGGTTATGGATTGGACTTGGTGATGCTGAGGGCTTTCCCATCCTGAACATTTCTGTGATTCTGTGAAAACCACTGGAACTTCCAACAGTTCCAAGACTCATTGCAAATGCACAACAAGAGCTGAATTCCTGAATTCTTTAAACAAGTACAATTCTACAACTAACAGGAAACTGGTAGGAAGTTGCTGTAAAGAAGTCACTATCCAGAATAATTATTTCTGATCTGGTAGGTTTTGTTGTTGTTGTTCTCTCAATGAATAATTGAAGAAGAAAAATCTGTGACAGCTCACTTTTTTTTTATGGAGGATTACTAATTGTGCAGTTCAAACTGAAGGTCTTTGATGGCACATGTATTCCCTTCATTACAAACATTTGGGCAGAGGCAAGATGAAGCCTGAATGAGCTGAAATTATCCACTCTTCTTTTACTGTAGAGTAGAAAAGTAACCTTTCAAGCCAAAGAGCTGGACCTTTAGCTATTAAACAAAAAAGTAGAATGCCTTTTATGATTAAGTTACAGTGTCACTATGCATGAGGACAAAGATACATTTGTACACTTACTGTAAAACCAAACAGTAATTAGGGGTGTGTAAATGGTCAATAAAAGGGGGGGAGTGCTTTCATGATAATTAGAAATGTTTCTTTTCCACTCTCCTTTCTCAATAACTCAGTCTCCTCAACTTTTAGTTTAATAAAACCATTGCACATTTAGAGGGAGTCTGTTCTGGAAGGATGGGTGGAACTAAACTATCCCAAGCACAAATCCAGGCTGAGCAGTGAGTGGCTGGAGAGCAGCCCTGAGGAGAGGGACTCGGGGATGCTGCTGCAGGAGAAGGTCAACAGGAGCCAGCAGTGTGCACTTGAAGCCCAGAAAGCCAAACAGTGCCTGGGCTGCAGCAGGAGAAGTGTGGCCAGCAAAGTGAGGGAGGTGATTCTCCTCCTCTACTCTGCTCTGGTGAGACCCCACCTGGAGTACTGCATCCAGTTCTGGAGCCTCTATGACAAGAGGGATGCGGACATGCTGGAATGTGTCCAGTGAGGGGCCACAAGGATGCTGAGAGGGCTGCAGCAGCTCTGCTGTGAGCACAGACTGAAAGAGTTGGGGCTGTGCAGTCTGGAGAAGAGGAGGCTCTCAGGTGACCTTCTTGTGGCCTTCCAGCATCTGAAGGGGGCCTACAAAAAAAGCTGAGGAAGGACTTTTTGGGATATCAGGGAGTGCCAGGACTAAGGGGGAATGGAGCAAAGGTGGAGGTGGGGAGATTCACCCTGGACGTGAGGAGGAAGTTGTTCAGCATGAGAGCAGTGAGAGCCTGGAATGGATTGCCCAGGGAGGTGGTTGAAACCCTGTCCCTGGAGGTGTTTAAGGCCAGGGTGGATGAGGCTGTGGCCAGCCTGCTCTAGGTTAGGGTGTCCCTGTCCATGGCAGGGGGATTGGAACTGGCTGCTCCTTGTGGTCCCTCCCAACCCTGACTGATTCTATGATTCTGTATTGCTTTGGTAGTTGTTTTAAAAAAAGCCTGTAATATTTTTTGGGCTTTATCTCTGATTTTTCTTTTCTGCAGAAGCCATTAAACGAAAGGCTGAGTTCCAGCTAGCTTAAATGGGACAGTAGGAATTTTCAAAGTGCTTCTAGCAACTTCACAGCAAGTTTTTTTCCAAAACAGCAGCAATTTTACACATCCAGGCAGGTAAGAGCTTTTTTACATTCCCCTCATCTGGACTTTTATTTCACGTTGAGAAAGAACTGTTAGGAGAAGTTTTCAAGCTAATGAATAGGAATTAGGACTTCTATGTCTCACTATCTTTTGTGCTTCGGAAAATCTCTCCCCCGGTGTATTTGAGGCTTGATCTAGCTTCCACTGAGATCAGTGAGTCTCATATTGATTTTAAGGGAGAGCTGGGTCAGGTTCCTGTTACATTAGCTACATCCTGACTAGCCCAGTGTGTGTGTGAACTGGCAGTGATCACCTGAAGATGAAATGTCAGCTTTGTGCTATCCCTTCTATAGCAAAAAGGGAAAAATAGAACCAAAAAAACCCAACAACCTGTGCCTGTGTAGGGCAGAAAGAAAGGTGCTGCTGGCCGTTTTGGGTCTGGACAATTAAGAGTTTTGATCATCACTCCACCAGCCAAGCAAAGATATAAAATCATAGCTTGTGTGTTTCTGCAGATAATGAGATAAGTAGAAGTTTTCAGTTAGCCATTTGGAGCAGACATTTCTGCTGACCTCCTGCAGGAAATCAGGTCCTGATGCAATCTCATATTGATTGAGCTGCCAGACAGTAAGCGATGGCCAGCCTTTGAAGGGTACTGTTTTAAGAAACCTTAGAATGCTGTTTCAGAGTTTCTTGTCATGTGCTTAGAGATGAGATATCCTGGCAGAGGAAAAAATGATGGAAATTGAAGCACCATCATACTCACTGCACTTTCTCATTAGGACCAAAATGAAACAAGTGGGATCAAGGTGCTAATGTAGGTTGATTTTGAACACAGAGGATACTGACTGTGTATTAGGACAAGGAGACATTTATTGCATGTTGATCTCCATCTAATCTGTGCTGGTGGTGGAGAAGGTTGCCCAGACATCAGCTTTTATCTCTGGTTATTGACATTGTACCTAATGAAGTTTTAAATGGGTCTGAATATTAATATGGAAGACATCAGAGCAAATATTCTTTATAGGGGTTGAAAAGATTAGAGACTGGAAGAAATAATAACTGGGACAGCAAAATGTGTTGTCAGAGTGTATGTGTCCCAAATGTATGTTTGTCTGTCTGCACTCCAGCTGACATTAATGGAAACATCAGTAGAAATTATCTTGACTTTTGATTGTGTGATGGTTTGGGTTTTACCTCCTCCCCCACTTAAGATTATCACCCAAACTAGCCTCAGCAGCTGGAAATTGAAGAATGAAGCTTTATATTTACAGCTTAGCACAATATATAAGCAGACATTTACAATATATACAGCCACAGACAGAAATATACAAGTTGAAAAAGTGATACAGAAACACAGCAGCCCTCCCAGAAACCAGAGTCCCCAGGAGGGGCTCCCAACTACCCTTCCGCTTCCTTTCCACCCCTCTACCTTATCCCAGACTTTGCCTTACGTTCAAGGTGAGTTTGGAGAATTGGCCAGGAGTTAGGAAACAGAAGGATTAGTTACACAGACAGCAAGTTTGAGAGAGAGAGAAGTGCAGGCAGCCAGCCAGAACCCAAGAGCAATTCTGTTATCTATGTTTGTATTCTTGTTTTCATACATCTCAGCAAGCCTCTGAGTGCAGCAGACATCACCATTGTTTGCTTTTCACAGCCTAGCATCGAATTCCTCTCACTAATAATCTCAGCTAGGCTCCAACTAGCACAGATTGGAAACTATTTACATAGATGCACCACAGTACCCAATGTAAACAGAGAAAAAGAGACTCAGGTAAAAAGATGACTATGACTCTTCCTATATTTTTTTTTTATATAGAACAGGGTCTAGATTTAAATAAATAAATACTGCTGCTTTCAAGGGAAAATTTCCTAAAATACATGGCAGAGTCCATAAGAGAAAATGTTCTAACTCCACTATGACTTGGCACAAAAGTTTGTAGTAATTCTCTAAAAGTTTTAAGATTCCCTCATTTTTTTTAATGAAGAGAGTTTAATTTCTGGGACAGAAACTCTGCTGTATGCCAAAAGTGCAGTTAGCACAGCAATGATGGTTATAGAGAATAAAAGCAGAAGACAAACCCTTAATCTTAAATTGAAATAAACTCCTTGTAAGCATTTCAAATCAGTTAAAAGCTCCAAGAAAAAAACACATACTGTGCTTACAAAAAAATGTAGGCTTTTTTTCACTTCACTTTGACTTTCAGACTGACATTTTTTATTGCTTAAAAATGTTTAGAAAGCTCCATTAATATGAGTGATTTCTCTCAAGCTTTGTTATTCTTGTGAAAAAAAATCCTAAGTTGTAGCTTGTGCCACCTGTTGAGAGAGTGCTGAGGTGTTGGAACAAGCTGCCCAGGGAAATGGTGGAGCTGCCATCCTTGGAGCTGTTCAAAAAGCTGTGGATGTGACACTTCAGGACATAGTTCAGTAGTCATGGGAGTTGGGTTACTGCCGTGATGAGAGATGGGGAGGCAGCCTGATGCAAGCTAAGTTCTTTCAGCACTTGGTTATATACCTTAACATACAAGCTAAAAGATCATGCCAAATCCTAATTGGTCATTAAGACAGACCTCAGTACATACCTCATCAAGACAGACCTTGTAAGTTAACAAATAGATAAGCAAAGGTTAACAAAACCACAGGTTCATGGTTTACATAATTCTGTCTGTTGCAACATTCTCTAAGGTCATTTCAACCCTCTATTTACTTAACTCAGTGCTTTTCCCCTTTGTACATTCTGAACCCATGGCTTAAGATCCAGTGTGTCAAAATCAAGCAGCTGTACAGCACAGAAAGTCCTACCATTCCCAACAGGTTACAGTTGGACTCAATGATCTTAAAGGTCTTTTCCAACCTTAGGGATTCCATGATTCTATATTAATGAATTACAAAACAAATCTCTTTGTCTCTTCTGCCAGCAACCAGCAATAGAACAAAGGGACACAGTCTCAAGTTGTGCCAGGGGAGGTCTAGGTTGGATGCTAGGAGGAAGTTCTTCACAGAGAGAGTGATTGGCATTGGAATGGGCTGCCCAGGGAGGTGGTGGAGTTGCTGTCCTTGGAGGTATTCATGCAAAGCCTGGCTCAGGCACTTAGTGCCATGGTCTGGTTGACTGGCTAGGGCTGGGTGCTAGATTGGACTGGATGATGTTGGAGGTCTCCTCCAACCTGGTTGATTCTATGATTCTATAAAATAATGCCATACTTCCATCCTTTTACCAATGATCCATTGCCCTTCTATATATCTTGCCTAGTTGATTGGACAGGGCTGGGTGCTAGGTTGGACTGGATGAGCTTGGAAGTCTCTTCCAAGCTGGTTGATTCTATGACTCTATGGTCTTCCAAGGATGGAAAAAAAAACAGGCTAATGTAGCATCTGTTTGGTGTCTTCAGATTTCTGAAGTAGTGCAAGTCTGGAATAAAGATGACCCTTTGATTCATAAAATGAGGTACCAAATAGAATCTGGTGCTGATCCCAGAAGCCAGTGGCCTGATTAATGCCTGCTGTGAATTTGTTTATTAATCATCATTTGATTTAAAAGCCATTCTCTGGCCACAATCTCGGGCAGTGCCATAAAATACAACCCCACAGACTAAATCTGAAAGCCATTCAGTGCTCTCTGTGGCATGCAAATTCTAAAGCCATTTACTTCCCACGTTGCAAGCACTGAAAGTACGACAGAGCCATCTGGAGTGCTGAATCTCTTAAGAAAAGATGAGCAGTGGAATCTTTCTTTGTTTAAAAAAAAACAAACCCAAACCATATCACCACCAAGAAATATGAATGTAAGTGTTCACTTTTGACCATTAACTCAAAACAAAGTGCCAGATAAAGAGCATGAAATGGATTAATGGAGAGAAGAAGACAACCCATTGGCATTCTCATGTTCCTTGTCGGCTGTGAAAGTAACACTCAGTGTGTTAAATTCATTTCCTAACAGATAAATGGCATTTGTCAGTGTTAGATGTGACAATCATCTGTTCTGCTCCTCTGCCTGCTTGAACTGTGAGTTTGCTACCACATTCCAGTGAATCAATTACTTTATGACTCCATTTTATATATCCTTTTTATATTGCATTACAAGCAGCGAGGAAGGAACATGAAAGCTACTCCATACATCAGCTTGGTAACCAATAGTTAAGATTTGGTGTATTACAGCATACCCGCAGTGATCCTATCCTCAAACCAGAGGTTGAATGGAAATGTGCTCTGAATTAAAAATAAAGAGACCACTGTCCAGGAAGAGTGGAATTTAGTTAAAGGTGTAGCAAACGTTGCAGTTTACTGCCAGTTGTTTTAAATACTGATGCACTCACAAGACAGAACTTGCTCCACTCCCACCTCTTTGCTGTCTACAACTACCTGAGGAGAAGCTGTAGCCAGGTGGGGTTGGTCTCTACTCCCAGGCAAGCATCAACAGAACAAGGAAACACAGTCTCAAGTTGTGCCAGGGGAGGTCTAGGCTGGATGTTAGGAGGAAGCTGTTGCCAGAGAGAGTGATTGGCATTGGAATGGGCTGCCCAGGGAAGTGGTGGAGTTGTCCCTGGAGGTCTTGAAGCCAAGCCTGGCTGAGGCACTTAGTGCCACAGTCTAGCTGATTGGACAGGGCTGGGTGATAGTTTGGGCTGGCTGATCTTGGAGATCTCTTCCAACCTGATTGATTATCTGATTCTCTGATTCTCTTTATGCAGAATATAATTTACACAACTTTTTAATGCTCTGTATTTTCTACTTTCCCCCTCTTTTTCTTCCAGTTGGCAAGCACAGCAGTAGGACTGTTAGTCTCTGTATTTTCACTGCTTCTCAGCATTTCAGAAACAACACAGTTGGCTGGAGGAAATATGTTTGTTTTCAGCACAGAGAATCTTAGGGTACAGAAAAGGGCAGGATACTTTCTCTAATCTGTTCTGTTTTCTAGTGGTATAGAAAATCCTGGGGAATGCTAAGTGAGGCAGTGTAGCAGGTGTCATGAAGGATCTGGAGAGTAGGAAAACGTTGCCTGCAACGTGGAATTCTTAAGAGGAAACTCAACAGGCTGTCAAGTATAAGGAAAAGCCTTGGCTGCTGCATTCTGCTCAGCTTCTTTGCTGCTTGTCTACAGTCTGTGCCTACAGATTTTGTTTGGAGAAATCTTGTATGGTGGCAATCTGTAGCAAAAACAAAACCACCCTTGACATGCTACAACCATACCATATGCCTTACCTGCTGTTACGAAAACCACTGATACTAGGTAGGCCAGGAGAAAAAAAAAATCAAATTCTCTTCATAAATTTGAGGATGCAAATTCTCTACAGATAAAAAACCAAAAACCAACCAACCAACAACAACAAAAAAACAACCAAAACAACAAAACCCAAACCAACTTTCACAGGATCACAGGCTCACAGGTTGTCAAGGGTTGGAAAGGACACAAAGAGATCATTGAGTCTATCTCCCCTGCCAGAGCAGGGGCATATAATCTAGCTCAGGTAATGCAGGAGCACATCCAGACAGGCCTTGGAAGTCTCCAGAGAAGAAGACTCCACAGCCTCTCTGGGCAGCCTGTGCCAGGGCTTTGGGACCCTTACAGGAAAGAAGTTGCCCCTTGTGTTGAGCTGGAACCTCTTGTGCTGCAGCTTCCATCCATTGCTGCTTGTCCTATCCCAGGGAGCAGTGAGCAGAGCCTGCCCCCCACCCCCTATCCTGACCCCCAGCCCTCAGATATTTATGAACATTGATTAAATCCCCTCTCAGTCTTTTCTCCAGACTAAACAGCCCCAGGTCCCTCAGCCTCTCCTCATCAGGCAGTGCTCCAGTCCCCTCATCATCCTTGTCTTCCTCCACTGGACCCTCTCCAGCAGATCCCTGTCCCTCTTAAACTGGGAAGCCCAAAACTGAATGCAATACTCAAGACAAAATCTCACCAGGGCAGAGCAGAGGAGAACCTTACTTGATCTGCTGGACACAGTCTTCCTAATGTACCCCAGGATCAATTACTCCAGTCCTATACCAATACAATTATGTGGTGCACTGGGAAATTCCTGCCCCCCACATCTTGTGTAAGATATTGATCTTCATTCTAATAATTTCCATGGGGAGACATTGTCCTACAATATTTCATTGCACCATTTTTTGGCAAAGGTATCTGTAGAAGCATCAACAGAATATTTGATGAGGAGGAATATGCTCACTGCATCAGGAAAACAGCCATCAGGAAATAATTTTTAGGTTAAATTTGAGAAGACATAGTAATATATCTCATGTAGGCTGAGCTGTGCTGTGTCATTCAGCTGTTCTGCTTAGACTGAAGTGACTCCCCTGTTTCTGAGACTGGATTTGGTACACCACTCGTCGTGCTGTGTGTCATTGTGCTGTGCTCTGTACCCAAGCTGCATGCAGTCTCTATTGCTACAAACTCCATCCTTTCTCAAAATGTGCCACTGTTTGCTGGCATCTTCTTTGCAGTTTCACCACTATCTGAACTAAGCACTTCACTCCTCAGTGCTTTTTATTAGAAGCATAGGTAAAGAGTGAGAAAATGTGTTTGTGTGTGGAGGTAAACTACAGCAATTCTTCTAGATAATAGGAAAACAAAGCTAAATCTTTAACTGTTTTCTTCACCACTCATGAATTACCACAAATACTTCACAATTTTAACTTCTCTCAGGCTAAGGATGCTGCAGCATGAGAGCTTCTCTGATCTTCTGCTTTTTTTCTGCTCAGCAGCAATAGGCCATCTTCTACTCTCTCCTCATGAGGATAAACAAAACATAGCTGCCTTGGCTCTGTGTGCTCCAGATCTCTCATCACAGTACAGACCTTCCACTGACTCTCTCCTAATATTGCATTTTCACCCATGAGGCCCAAACCCAGGTACAAGACACCAGATATGACCTTCCATGGATTGAATAGAGGGAAATAATCACTTCCTTCAGCCTGCTGATTATGCTCTTACTAATTATTGCAGACCCATACATGGTTAGCCTCAGTGTCACACCATTACATTGTGACTTGTGACTTCTTGAGGATGACCAGAACAAGGTGGATTTCCCAGTGGCTACTCTGGCACAACATGGATGAGCATGAGGTGTTGTGGTTATCCAAAGTAATTAAGAAGAAATTGAAAATCAGCTCATTCAGAGGTACCTAGGAGCAAGAAGATGCCCTCTGCCCTTGCCATGACCTGTGCAAGCTCCAGGCAGAACCAGAGTACCTGCAAGAAGAAGGAAGTGTTTAGAGACATTTTAATGAGAAGCTATTTAAAAAGCTGAGGCAGTAAACACTTTTGCTTGAGAAGATCAGATAGTAGCAATGTCTTGCACAGAATAAAAGTGAGGCATCAGAGAAAACTGCAGGAGGAACTGCAGTGTTAACATTCCATTCTTTTATATATATATATATAAGATTACAGTGCCAAAAACAATTACATACTCTGAATCTTTTTAATTGAATTCATAAAATGAGATTAATTTTAATTTCTTCTGGACAAGAGCAATATATTTTCAGAAAACACAGGAAATCAGCAAAACATCCACAGCTTATGAGTTGTTTTTCCTCTGGTATTTTAACAGAGCAAATTGGTTTAATGTGTTAAAAGCAGCTCCTGGTGAGACTTTGCTATCATAGAATTGTAGAATCAATCAGGTTGGAAGAGACCTCCAAGATCATCCAGTCCAACCTAACACCCAGCCCTGTCCAATCAACTAAACCAGACCATGGCACTATGTGCCTCAGCCAGGCTTGGCTTCAACACCTCCAAATACAGCAGCTCCACCACCTCCCTGGGCAGCCCATTCCAATGCCAGTCACTCTCTCTGCAACAACTTCCTCCTAACATCCAGCCTAGACCTCCCCTGGCACAACTTGAGACTGTGTCCCCTTGTTCTGTTTCTGCTTGCCTGGCAGAAGAGCCCAACCCCACCTGGCTACAGCCTCCCTTCAGGTAGTAGTAGATAGCAATGAGCTCACCCCTGAGCCTCCTCTTCTGCAGGCTGCACACCCCCAGCTCCCTCAGCCTCTCCTCATAGGCCTTGTTTTCCAGGCCTCTCCCCAGCTTTGTCGCCCTTCTCTTGACACCTTCCAGCACCTCAACATCTCTCTTGAATTGAGGAGCCCAGAACTGGACACAGCACTCAAGGTGTGGCCTGACCAGTGTTGAGTACAGGGCAAGAATAACCTCCCTTGTCCTGCTGGCCACACTGTTCCTGATACCGACCAGGATGCCATTGGCTCTCCTGACCACCTGGGCACACTGCTGGCTCGTGTTCAGCTCCTCTCTCCCAGCACCCCCAGGTCCCTTTCCTCCTGGTTGCTCTCCATCCACTCTATCCACAGCCTGTAGTGATGCTTGAGGTTATTGTGGCCAAAGTGTCAACTGTCAAGACTGGTGACCCATCAGCACAGTGACTTGGTGGTAGTGTGCCTTATGGGTAGATTGTTAACTAATCAGCTTTTAATAGAAAAAGATTAGCACTCAAAAGTTGGAAGTGAGTAGACTGATGCCTAACACAAACTTAACTGAAACCTGTTTGTTCAAGCAGCTCTTGCTCGAGACTATTCAAAATGTATCAAGATTCTTTTCCTCCCTAAAATATGCATCCAGCAGCATCAAGGGGCAGATAATCTACAGGTGACACTAAGGCAAACTTGATTGTCATGGACACAGTCCTGTTGTACCCAAGTGAAGGGAGCAGGGCAGGCCTGAATATGGGACTTGAAATCATCTGTGAGTCCAGGGAAGGCAGGTGGATCCCCACAGCGGGCGTAGTGTTTGCAGGATCCTTACAGCATGTGTCTAATGCCACAGAAGGAAAAATGGATCTCCAGGAGCTTTTAGAAGACATTTCTATGTCAAAGAACCTAGAACATGATAAAACCCAGCTGTGTCTTCAAGGACAAAAAGAGCTAAGATGTTGGTGGAACTGGAAGTCAGGATGAAGAATAGAGAGGTCAAACAAATCAGAGCACCCATTGTTTTTCCTGGAAGGTCAGAGAGTTCTCATTTGGACATGGAGGAGAAAGAGAAGTTTACAATAGATTTGTGTGTATTAATTTTATTTCAAGGATATATTTACTTGCACTGGATGCTTCTGGATGTTTGTGGATTGTGATCTTAGTCCAGAGAGGTTGTGGAGTCTCCTTCTCTGGAGACTTTCAAGGCCTGTCTGGATGTGGTCCTCTGTGATCTGCGTTAGTATTGTTCTGCTCTGGCAGGGGGGTTGGACTCGATGATCTCCTTGGGTCCCTTCCAACCCCTAACATCCTTAACTTCTGGCAGCACGACATGAAGCTGTTTGCTACAACCTAATCCTCAGCTTTCTCAGTCCTGTGGCCCAGCACTCTCTGCTCAATTATCACCAATTAAAAAGAGGTGAATCCTCTTTCTCCTCTTTCTGCTTGCTATTTTGGAAACAGATCGAGCTCACAAACTGCAGAACAAGCACCTTGCTTTCTCCTTGCAGTCTGGTTTATTCAGTTACTTAAAAATGAAACCTATTGCACACACAATCAAACTGTGAGCTGCATTCCAGCCCTGTCACTTTGTCGATTCCTCCATTCTAATCTCAGCCAATTGGCCTCTGAGATTTACACAGTATATAGACATGCAGAAATAAACAAATATGATGCTGATAAGTTGTGCTCTCTGACTTGCATTGTCTGTCAGGCAATTGAGTGAGATAAGAACTTGTTCAGGCATGGAAATATTGTATACCCCTTACTGCAGAACTATATCCCACTACGTGAGGAAGAACTTACCCTGACAGAAGTCATGTGCATCCATGACCAGGAAAGAAGCATTATCAGAGTGAAAAATAGCATAAACAACAGGATAGTTTTAGAGAATCCAGACTTAAACATGAATATCATTTTCCTTACAGCTTTGCCTCACATCCATGTCCTGTGCAACCTGGCACAAAGTCAAGAGATATTACTGTTGAAGGCTGTAGTTGGTACCTCAGCTGTTGGAACTTGGCAAAGGAGTTTGCCTGGGAACTATGGCTGTCAGCAACACAGCAACCTGTGTTGCAAGTAGTCAGAGGGATGCAGACACCCAAGGACATGGAATTTGCAAGTGCAGCTGCAAAGCAATATGTGGTGAAGGTGTTCAGTGTCACAGAAACTCGTCAAGACCTCCATCCAGTCTCGTTAACTGTCCCCAGATCTGTCAGAGAACCTGAATGCCACGAACACAAACAATTTGCGTAAGATATGTCCAAGCTATGAACTGGAAACAAGATTAAAAGAAGAAACAGCTGTGTGTAATTGTCCATCCCCTGTGGAGATTAATATCACACATTACATGAAAAATCAGATTTGGAAATGAGGTTAACAGAAGAATTAACCAGAAGAGGGAGTGAGCAATACCTCCTACGTAGTACTGTGTTCACAGCCATGTCTTTGCTGCCTTTCAGAGGCTACTCTGTCTTGAAAAATCATCCTCAAGAGGGCTGCAGGATTTGTTACCTTGCCACATTGAACACATTTGCTAAAGACAACAAATTGATTTTTATTTATCTGGCAAAGCAAACCTTGGTCTTTCCCCCTAATATTTAATCCTCTTCAGCAATGTAAATAATGAGAAAGCACTTGCAGATCTGATTAACCTGCAAAGTTCCTTCTTAAGCAATGAGCGATCGATACCAGTACCAACTCCATTAAACAACCCTTATCACTGCCAGAGCCTGTGGATGCAGGAACACAAGTATGTGTGAGGGTTTTTTTGTTAATTATAATGCTGCAAGAGTAGCTTAATTCTTAAAAACCAAAATAACACAAACAAACAAACAAAACCCAACCCACAGCAAACCACCATCAACATCAAAAAGCAACCCCCCCCCCCAAAAAAGCCCCAAACCAAAATAACCCAACAAAAAAGCACACACACAAACCCCCCAAACCCCTCAAACCAACAGAAAAGAAAATAAATGAATAAATCCCTGGACTCTAGAAACCTTAAGAACTCTTCATTAGTCCACTCACACGTTAAGTGAGAAGTTTTCCCCTCCTGACAACCCAGGGGACTTGTTTTGCTGTTACCATTGCACTCATAATGTAAATCACCTTTTTAGAAGCACATCTGTAGAACATGGTGTTCTTACAAAGCACTGAAATGTCAGCTTCCATCAGATGAAAGTCATCTAATTATCTACTGAACAGGGGGTAAAAGGACAGGGGGTAAAAGCATGCCAGGCTGACCTATCAATGTTTTAAACCCAATCTGAAAAGCAGCATTTCTAGATGATAGATTAGCTCAGTTTCCAAGCTAGTGATACTTTAACCAGAACTGCTGGTGAGGATCACTGTCAGACCTTGAATCTGTCTCTGAATTCATAGCTATCAGAATTTAAAATGCAAATATTACAGGAGCATCAGCACATGAATCACAGAATTGTAGACCCATAGAATGCATTGGGTTGGAAGGGACCTTTAAAGGTCATCTTCCCATGCCACTGCGGGTAGGGGAGCTGTATGAGATGCTGCACGGGGCTGAGCTGCAGGCTGGGTGTAAACCACAACAGTACAATGCTCTTACACTATCATCTGAAATTAGGTATCCAATAACAACTCTGGTATCTTCCTGTGATAACATTTTTCAGATGACAGCCCTTAGAAGAGTGGTAAAGACAGTTACTTACTTGTGATACAGACCACTGATCACAAAATCATAGAATCAACCAGGCTGGAAGAGACCTCCAAGCTCATCTAGCCCAACCTATCACCCACCCCTAGCCTACCAACTAGACCATGGCACTAAGTGCCCCATCCAGGCTTTTCTTGAACACCTCCAGGGATGGTGACTCCTGTTGCTGCTCAACAAATGCAATTCACAGTGTAGCTGGTTGGACTTATTTGGATAGAGACACTACATTGACTTGTTTGAGACTTCCAGACTCATGGCAGGCTGGGCTGCTGGGTATCTGGAAAGTGATAGATTGTTGCCTACTGTCAAAAGGTTGGTAAATTTGGGTCATGTCATGGAACATGGTATCAAGCTAGGAAAGAGGCCCTTGAGCTCCTGATGAAAGTTTACCACTCAAAAGAGCATCTATGCAGAAGTTGTTCAAATATTTCCTAGCTTGCAAGGACAGAAGCTGTCTGTTGTCCCCAATGCCTCAATCCAAGGGTGAGAGCTATTCATAGCACAAGAGTGAGAGTCTTTGTTCTCTTCAGGCTCCTATGTAACCTGTCTTTGAAAACAGAACTGTAAATGGTTCATACAGTGCAGCTAGACAACAGGTACTTGAAAGTGATGAGAGAAAATGCTTCCCCTCTTGTCCCTGTGATGCATACTGAGCTTTTCACAGAATCACAGAGTGGCAGGGATTGGAAGGGACATCTAGAAATCATCTAGTCCAACCCTCCTCCTAAAACAGGTGCACCTAGAGCAGGTTGCACAGCACTGCTTATTCCACTTGCAGGAGCATGGTAGCTTTCTAGTAGGTGTGATTGAGTTGACAGAGTAGGGGGATTCTTAGGATGCTTTATCTTAACCCCCCATTTCTTTTGGATATAGTCAGCAGACCTTGCTGTGCTTTGTATACACAGAACAATTGAATTCAGTGGAACAAACACCACTTTTCCTACAGCATTTTAAAACAATACATAAATTATTTTACAAATTATTTTATTGTGTGGGGTTTTTCTTTGAAAAAAAAAAGGAAAAAAAAGAGCCTAAATAGGCCAAGTTATTTCTGCTTCTTCTACACCATAGGTGCTCAGCTTTGCTCAGTTACTAGCCTGCTTGCCCTATGTGAGTACAAACCTGACAACCCTCTGGCTGTAGAACTCTTTAGGCCTAGGCTGGGAAGTGAATTGCAAAAGTAAAGCCAGCAGGTAGACAAACATCCTCTGTCAGACCTCTCTCTCTTAAATTTAGCTCAATTCTCGTTGGTCCCACTCCTTTCAGCTGCATTGTATTGATTCCTATCCCTTATAAATCTTCATGCTTTCGAATGTGAATCAGTCAATGACTATTTGCAGTTGGAGAGAACTGACTTTGGCTGCTGTGCAGGGAACACTGAGCTTATCCACTCTTTCTGAATAAATGTTTTTAAAATGACATTAAAAAAAAAATCTGCTTTTTGGCTGAATCATAGAATCAACCAGGCTGGAAGAGACCTCCAAGCTCATCCAGTCCAAGCTATCACCCAGCCCTGTCCAATCAACTAGACCATGGCACTGAGTGCCTCATGCAGGCTTTGCTTGAACACCTCCAGGGACAGCGACTCCACCACCTCCCTGGGCAGCCCATTCCAATGAATGAGCAGTCCATTGGTCTTTAGCAGTATGACACTTTGGAAGACAGAGAGACAATACTAGGAATTAAGTAGTAAGATGTAATAATGATATCAGTCTGAAGGTGGTCAGACTGGGATATATGAAATGATTTTTAAACCACTTCTTACAATGTATGAAAAAAAAAAAATAGGGAGATTTCCCCCCTCTTTTAAATGATTCTATTCTCATCACTTCTAGGAATAATGTAAGTGCTCAGCCACTTATTACAACCTCTGTAACTAAGTAGGGAAATAATAACTGAGTAACTGTATAGTAGGGAAACACAGGATCACAGGATCAAAGGATGTTAGGAGTTGGAAGGGACCCAAGGAGATCATCAAATCCAACCCCTCTGCCAGAGCAGCACAATACTATCTAACACAGATCACAGAGGAACACATCCAGATAACACTTTCTTAGCCAGGTTCTGCTGAAAGAAGTAAAACCCCTTCAGCTTCATATAAACCATGTAAATATAGGTGATTAGATAAAGCAGTCACCCAGGCTTCTCAACAGTCAGTGCTTCTGTTGGTAGAGAGTTACTCCTGCTTGCAGCAATCTTCATTCTTGACCCCAGAGAGAAAACCCTGAAGCAATATATATTGATTTAAATGAAATCTTTTTCAGCAATTTGAATCAAAACTGTTCTGCTTCTCTGGTAATGACTACAAGGAGATTTCAGAAGGAGTTACAGCTGCTGCTTGACTGAATATTCAGGGGAACAACAGAAAAGAGGGATAAACTCATCTTCAGGTTAGTCTCTGTAAACTGAAGTTAAATTGAAAGCTTAAAATTAGCCCTGTATAGCTTGAGTTTTTTGCCAACCATCAGATGCTCAGGGAAAGCAAACAAGAAAATTAAGAAAACTTTCCCCCACTGTGATCCTTTGAGTTATCTACACAGAGAGAGTTTAATGTCCATCTAAAGCTGAAAAGCTTTAGACTTGCATTCAGGGAAGGCACAGGCAGAGGCCTGTCTTTTATGTCGTTGACCATTACCTGATAGCAGTACTTGTCCTCCCAGAAGAAAGAATAATATTCACTGCTGTTCATTGCAGCCTTTGGCATTCTGTGATGCCCTTAATAGAAGAGGAAGGAGAATTCAGTTTTAAACTGGAAATAAGACATTGCAAACAATAAATCATGCAATGTACCTGTGCATAACATATGTGCAAAAGTGAGATTTTGCTATATCTCTGTCCCTGAGATTTCACTTGCTCCTGTTCAAAAACTACACTACTGTTGCTACAAGGATGGCTCCGTGACCATTTTCAGCTCAAACCTCTGAAGTCTTCAGCTCTGATCGAACAATGCTATTAAAATAGCATTAAAATAAGGCACCTTGGAGCCCTGAGAAACACATGATTTCCAGACTCCATGCCATGAAACTGCAAAAGGCTTAGCCAGATATAAAATTATCAAGTCTTTAATCTTGCATGCAGTTGGGAATCTAGATACCTTGAGATGAATTCAACATAATCCACTTAGCTTGGTTCATGCTCAGTTCAGCTCACCTAAAAAGTACATTTTCACTTTTCCAGCATCCTACTTTTGCTCCACTTGAATGAGTGATTAGTTTGGAGTTAGAGCAAAGAAACAAGAATTAAAATAAAATGACTTTTTTTTTTCTTGGGGTTGTTTTTATTGTTGGGCCTGTTTGGAAATGAGAAACAGATTCATGTTAATTTCTAGACAAACAAACAAAAAACAAACACATAGAATCATAGAATCAAGCAGGTTGGAAGACATCTCCAAGCTCATCCAGTCCAACCTCACGCCCAGCCCTAACCAATCAACCAGACCATGGCACTAAGTGCCTCATCCAGGCTTGGCTGCAACACCTCCAGCCTCGGCCACTCCACCACCTCCCTGGGCAGCCCATTCCAATGCCAATCACTCTCTCTGCCAAAAACTTCCTCCTGACATCCAGCCTAGACCTCCCCTGGCACAGTTTGAGACTGTGTGCCCTTGTTCTGTTGCTGGTTGCCTGGCAGAAGAGACTGCCCCTCACCTGGCTACAGCCTCCCTTCAGGTAACTACCCAGGAAAATTCTTTAGCTCACATGCTTATAAAAACCCTTACCTCTATAATTGCTTTTCCAGCTTCCTCCAAACTCTTTTTTGCCCACTCCTCTCAGTGAGAAAGATGCTTTGAAACATGGACACATGTTAGATCAGGCTTGAGATAATAGTTATGCTGATCTGCAGCACCAGGTGGGACTTCCCCTGGCTTAGGCAGAGTTGCTAGGCTACTATCTTAAAGAGACAACTCACTTGATTAATTGCAAATAGAGAGTGCTTTATGAAAAAGTTAATACACTTATAACAACAAAGTCTGAAAGAAACAGCAGTCTGATTATCAGAACTTGCTGTACTCCCTGCATGCAGGATTAAGGAATGAAAGTACAGCATTTAACAGCAGATGTGGTCCTCACCGGCTCCAGTCCTGCTCTCATGCCAAGGTAAATTATTGTATTTGGTAAATTAGTGCTACTGGAGAATTAATGCTATTGGTAAATTGACATTTAATGAAGATCACACAACATTTGTTTTTAGTGAGATATTCACACTAAATATTACCTCCATCTCTTTGCACTCATGTAAGTGGGGAAGAAGTGCTGCAGTATTCTAGGGCCCCTCTAACCTAAATCTGCCTTGGAGGAGAATTGAAGTCTGGCATGTGCTTGCACTGGATGTCAGACTGCTGATACTTTGCTTTTCCATTAAACATCTTATTACTTGAAACTCTTCAAAGGGCTAAGCAGCTTTCATTCCTCAGATCATGCAGTGATTTTATGAATAAATGTAATGTGTTAATACATATGATAATTACATTTTTAGTTTTGCTCAAGAAAAAGAGAACATACAAGCACCTGGTTTCTTAGGAGTGGACTTTTATCTCGTTTTTTTGGGGAACTGATTCTAATTTCCATGAAATTCATTGACCAAAAGGGGAGAAAGAAAAAAAAAAAAGTCTGAAATTTTCTTTGATATTTTCTCTACCTTTTATTTTATTTTGTTTTATTTTGTTTTATTTTGTTTTATTTTGTTTTGCTTTATTCTATTTTATTTTGGAAGCACTCCTCCAAAAAATCCTCCAAAACAAGGAACCCTAAACCAAATCAACCAATGAAACAAAAAAAAAACCCCCAACCTCCCCCAACCAACCAAACAAACCAACCTCCACTCCCCCAAATGAAAAAAAAAACCAACCCAAACCCCCAAACTCAACCTCCTGCTGTTTCACTTTGCCTTAGGAATCTTCCAAAATCCTTTCTGGACTTTTATTTGAAAGCTGCTCAAGGCAAATCAAACATTTTCAAGCAGCTTTGCATATAAATCTTTGCATAAGCGTCAGGCATCTGCTCAGCCTGCTTCTGATTGTTGTGAAAGCTTCATTAATAACTCATATTTCTATTTGAAATCCCAACTAAAGTGTCTCTGTATGATTTGGAGGTAATTTGGCTTGTCTTTTGTGATCAGAGCAATGGGAATGCATCAGATTCTCGATGGTAAACTCTGGTTTAGCCAGGATGTGGTAGAAAAAAATGAGCAACCTGCAATGAACTGAAAGAGCAGGTGAGGGAGTAACAGCACAGCACAAAGCTTCGGTGGGCAAGCTACAGAGAAGAAAATGTTAGAAACGCTCTGGAAGCAAGGCAACTTTTATAAATCAAACCCCATAGAGCTTGAAATCACTGGGAAGACACAGAGAAATTAAGAAAGAGAGTATAATTGATCAGGAATGTAAGGTTGCCTTGAGGATTTCTATGAGTTTCATATTTAGATGTGTTTGGAACAGGGATGGGACACCTAAGAGCTCCAGTTTATTAATATCCTATGTGTGAAAAGTCAAGAAAATAAAATGAAGGTTCTCTTCTGGGGCAGGAAAGTGGTAGGAAGAATGCAATGCCCTTTGCTGGTGGCTCAGGTTAAATCATGTTTGTGAGAGGCACATATCATCTTTGCTTGTAATTTATTCATGAAAGGGATAATCCTACATCTTAGTGCTCCACGCTTCTTTCACTCTTGAGCATTAAACTGGGGGAAGTTTGGTTATGCTCTGTAAAGGTGAGAGACATAATATAATCTGGGGGCTATGTTGCCTAGCCTTGTGCTGCAAATTTCCTTAGCAAGAAGGCTGTGAGAATTGCCGCTCTTCAGTTGGGAGAAGTTTCAAAGGGAGACCTTATAAAAGCCTTCCAGTACCCAAAGGGGCCCTCAAGAAAGTCAGAAAGGGACTTTTTACAAGGGCTTATTGTGGTAGGATGAGAGGGAATGGATTGGAGCTGAAGAGGGGTAGATTTAGTCTGAATATTAGAAAGAAATTTACAGTGAGTGTGGTGAGACACCAGGACAGGTTCCCAGTGGGGCCATGAATGCCCCCTCCCTGGAGATATTCAAGGCTGCATTGGATGAGGCATTGAGCAACCTGGTCTAATTGAAGGTATCCCTACCAGTGGCAGGGGAGCTGGGACTAGATGATCTTTAAGGTCTCTCCCAACTCAAAGCATTCGATGATTCTGTGATGTTGTCACTGCCCTAAGAAAGAGGTGAGGAAAGCAGTCAGTGTAACAAGGTGCTATGACATGATGTGACAGAACAAAGATGCTGAAAGTGGAGAAGCAAGATTCTCCTCCTGCTTCATACATCATGGAGGTAAAGAACTTCTTCATAGTCTTTTTGGCCTTTTAACTGTGAAGATATTTGGAAATCATGACACTTAGGGTCTGTTTCAGTGGAACTAAAACTGCACAGAGATGTGACTGGAGCCTGTTGATTCTACCGGTGAATAGCAAAGGAAAGATCTACTGAAGAATTAAGATCAGTTTTAGGTATCAACATGACTGTATTTTGGCAAAATCTTAAAAGAAAGGGTTTTAAATGATGCTAGGCCAAGCAAGTTGTGCTGGGGGAAGTGTAGGCTGGATGTTAGGAGGAAGTTGTTGGCAGAGAGAGTGATTGGCATTGGAATGGGCTGCCCAGGGAGGTGGTGGAGTCATCGTCCCTGGAGGTGTTGAAGCAAAGCCTGGATGAGGCACTTAGTGCCATGGTCTGGTTGATTGGTTAGGGCTGGGTGCTAGGTTGGACTGGATGAGCTTGGAGGTCTCTTTCAACCTGATTGATTCTATGATTCTATGATTTTGTACAACAACCAAGAATATTCTAGATGAAATTTGTTCAAAAATATATTTAAATAAAAAAATAGGAGAAAAAAAAAAGAATTCACTCATATTGGAAAATAAGATTTGGATTGCTTATGAGTAGGACTTCAAGTAGGTTAAGGGAGAAATTAGTTTCATTTTTTTTCAGAGATATTATTTTTTCATGCTATACTGGGTTAACTTTAACAAAAAGAAATTAAAAGAGAAGGAAAAGCAAACCAAACCAATCACAAGGAACAGTAAAATCCATCTTCTATTATTCATACAATAAATGACTCATCAAACTTACAAACCCATGAACACTTAGTCTCTGCGTCTACAAAATGTAATTAACTTTGGGTAAACCTGTTGGGTGGTGCTGTCAGGTGCAGGCATAGCACTTCTGCTTACAGGTTGAGCGGTCAGCAGAGCACAATTTGTCTTCAGGCTGCTAAAGGTTAGAGGGTTTCACATTCTGCAAACTGAAAATAATCCAGTTGGAGGAAGTCACATTTTATAAGTGGGACATACACACATTTTTGAGCTACTCCAAAATATTAATCTTGCAGTGCTTGGGTCACAGTGAGGTAGATGAAAGGATGAAATAGCAGATTCCTAATCTTCTGCAGCACGTAGAGAGATACAGACAAAAACTGCCTCTGTCATACTGTGCCACAGGGTAGCCACTGCTCACTTTGTCCTTTATCCATCTCTTCTGACTGAGCTGCGATTAGTACAGCAGCATTAAACAAGCCCTAGGGGGAAGGAAAAAAAAAATCAAACTCTACCTTTATTTAAAGAAAAAAAATAAAGGACTCACAAAAAAATAATCCATGATGTGTTAAGAAATCCAGGCCACCAATCCATGTTCAGCCAACCAGCACCGGCAGTTTCTAGCTTGCAAATTCACATCTATAACAACTGTTAATGTCTAAAGGATTTTATTGTCGGTTAGAATAAATCAATGTAACCCCTTCCAAAGTCAAATTTTAATGGAAATAGAAGGGCCTAGCAGTTCTACTGAATAGAGAGATATATTGCCAATATTCTCCTTATATTCCTGCACGCTGCTTGCTGCTTGTCACCCAGTAAAAAAGCCACAGTAAAAATTGTAGCATGTCGGATTACTCGCTTCTGTATGAACCCCCAATGAATAATGCTACAATCTTCCTGACCTGAAGCTTGCATTCTTTGTATCCTCTGCCAGTATTTTATCCTTGTTCAAGTAGTCAGAATTTCCCACAAAAGCATTTGTAGTTACTGTGGAAAAGCTGCCGGAAGAGATTTAAATAATATCTGCGTTAACTAAACGTAGAACACTTATTATTGTGTTGAACAGAATGAATGCTTACTGTGCTGCTCCACTGCTGCTAATAAACCATACAGAGTCAATTTACTCTGGCCATTCAGTAGTCTCAAGGTATCAAAACCACAGCTTCAGTGCTGGCTTTGCTGTCAGGCAGAAAAGGAGGCAGATGCTGCAGTAAGGGAAAAAACTTCCCTTTGTGTGAAGCTGCAGTGACCACTTCCTGCGGAATCTCTTTGAAGACAAAGGAGAAAACCTTAATTGTCATTAGATTGACAACATTAAAATAATCCTTTGCCATTCATTTGCATTTTCCTTTCATCCCAAATGAAAAAGGTTTTGGTTTTTTTTTTGTTTTTCCTTTCTGTATTGCAGAAGAATTTGGACAGTATGTATTTCATCTGGAAGGCAGCTAGCAATATTGAGATCTGCAAATTAAACAGTGTGGTTCCAGTGTGCATGACATTTTCAGTTATAGCTTTTCCATAGCACAGGTTATCCACAAAATTATTACTCTGTAACTAGAACACAGCTCTAGTATTTTCATATCTGTAATGACATCACCACCTGGTGCAACCTGAAGTTTAAAGCACCATATGAATTATTCCATCTAACCCACAGTCATGTCACAGGATGGCTCTGAAAGTATCTATGTGCTGAAATTCTGCTCAAAGTTTGCTCCTTTGTACTGAGAAACCTATCAGTGATTGATCAAAAGTGCTTCAAACTACCTTTCTTAATTGATACACCATTCTAATTATATCATAATTAATTAATTTTACTGTGAAATACATATTTATATGTTCGAGAGGGGACTGGATGAGGCACTTAGTGCCATGGTCTACTTGACTGGATAGGGCTGGGTTCTAGGTTGGACTGAATGATCATGAAGGTCTTTTCCAACCTGCTTGATTCTATGATTCTATGATTTTTAAGCTCTTGTGCAATGCTGTGCAGTTAAACAAAGGACTCACAAAAAGACCCCAATCCATGATGTGTTAAGAAATCCAGGCCACCAATCCATGTTCAGCAGACCAGCACTGGCAGTTTCTAGCTTGCAAATAATTTACATCTATAACAACTGTTAAAGGCTAAAGGATTTTATTGTCAGTTAGAATAAATCGATGTAACCCCACCAAAGTCAAATTTCTTAATTGTTACACCATTGTAATTACAACTTTATCATAATTAATTGATTTTATTGTGAAATAGACACTTTAATGTTATTTTTTAAGCTTCTGTGCAATGCTGTGCAGTTAAATCTGAGCAGAATACAGAAGCAGCCATTAGCTAGAACTGCACTGGAGGAGATGATGAAGTTCAATGTGATTTACACTTAGAAAACAAATCTCTCTTGTCCAACAATCCAACAACAAGGAGCAGGAAAAACAAGCAGCAAAAAGAGTTTGCAGACTCCAGATCATTAATTTAAAGATTACCTAAGTTATTAATGATGGTTTTGAAATCTAAGCTACTAATACATATTGGCTTTGTTTCCTATGTACCTTTGCAATGTCACTCACGTTGAATTACCAATGAAGGTGAAATCTGCCAAGAAGAAAACACCAGATTCTATTTACTGCAGGAAATAACAGCAGCAACAACAAAATATGTTAAAGCAACCCCAAAATTGATAGCAATCTTCATTATTTACCTCACGGCTTCCTTTAGCTCCTTGCCATATGCTGGAAGTTCATTCTCTGATGAGCCTTTGAGCTGTCAGTCTGTCTCCCAAGCTTTTCTCTCATTTTTGCCTCAGTCTAAATGGCTATTTGCTAGAAATTGTTTTATATCCTGCCTGACCATTTGACTGCAAGGCATAGCTGCTTCTCATGTCTTCTATTAGAGGGACAGTGGACACAGCAGGCAAGCTTGGCCAATTTTGTGGCCACTACCATTAACATTAACCTTTCTAAAGCTGTGAGCATTATGTCTTAGAACATATTTAGTACTAAATCAGTACCTCAGGGCAAGAGGAGTGCAAGTGAATCACCCTTTCTTCACTTTTTTCCTCTGTCTATGGGTGAGGCCAGAGCCTTTTTGAAGGGCACAGTCATCAGTCACTTTTTAAGTCAAATGTATAGAAGAAAATTAAAAAAGCTCCTGATTTGATTGCCACCAGTGCAGCTTTACTAACTGTTATATTCTTCTTCTGACAAGTCTGATGAGGCTTTATATTGACATTTGGCCATTGGAATTGGACATTTGGCCATTTGCCATTGGAATGGGCTGCTCAGGGAGGTGGTGGAGTCACCATCCCTGGAGGTGTTCAGGAAAAGCCTGGATGAGGCACTTAGTGCCATGGTCTGGTTGACTAGCTAGGGCAGGGTGCTAGGCTGGACTGGATGTTGAAGGTCTCTTCCAACCTGGTTGATTCTATGATGATTCCTATGATGACATTGGTCTTGCAAATGGCCAGAGCTTTGGGTCAGCTTTCCACAATTTTAACTATGTGCCTGCATATACAATCACTTCTATTAACTCATCTTCCCAGTACTCTTACTTTGGGAATAATATGTTCAATTTTTCTTGGTTTTCTACTCTTGCTATGTGTCAGTTCATTTGGAGGAAAAGGCAAGGCAGAGTGTTGCTGTGTCCATACTTCTCCATGTGGTGCCCTGTACCATTTTGTTTAATTCTTATTATCCTTACCTGATAATCTGTCTTCATACTGGAGGAACAAATTACCTCTTTGGTGACTTTCCACTTGTACCTTATTGCATTACCTCTTTGGTGAGTTTCCACTTGTACCTTACTGCTGATGAATTTCACATCCAATGTTTAGCAACAAATGTTGGAAGGAATCCCTTCTACTCTCATTTGCTGTAATGGAACAAACAGTAGCAGAACTAGCAGGATGGCTTTACTCTGGCTTGTGCCTGTGGCTGGATTCCCTGGGTTCACTGTAGGCTCAGGAACTTCTGAAGCTTGTCTCACATCATCCCCTTCACCATGCTTTGGGTTGCATTATAGAGTCTGTAAACTTAATTCCTTTTGGATGGGGAAAAAAAAAAGCAAACCAGCTTCTAATAGGCATTTCCTTCAGAAGACCAAATTAGAGCTCACTCAAAATTCTGATGCACACCTATAAACCATACATATAGGACAGTCACCCTGGTGAGTCACACTACCTGCTGTTACAGATATGGTCTTTGATTAGCTCTTCCTTGAAGCTTTGTGTTCAACTGGAACCTCATGGAAAGTGTTTCATGTCTACATGACTTCTTGGTATTTTTTTGTACAACTAATCATGAAAGCTTTTATTTGGTGACTCCTTTGACAAATTTGCTTGAAGTGGATCAATGCACTGAGATGCTGCATTGATGTAGCCTCTGTTCAGAAGATCAGGTTGAACATCACTTGTGTAATTCTAATTGTATTAAGAACTATGACAAGATCAGCAGGGACCACTAAGAGGCTGGGAACAGGAAAATGATTGGGTATTTACCTGCTGTAGATAGCAAGGCTCAATTGTAAATTAAAAAGCTTATTCTACCTCAATAACAGCCTACCAGAAGCTTACACTTTTGTCTAATTAGCCTGTGTTGAACATGGCACATTCTTCAATGAGTAATGACTTCCTAGGGGGAGAAAAGCTTCCTTTTTTTTTTTTTTTAAACACAAACATAGAATTTTTGTGGACCACTTACCAAATTGTCTTTCAAAAGCTAAAATCTCTTCCTATTTTATGATGGTTTAAATAGAATAGAATAGAACAGAACATAATAGACTAGAGTAGAATAGAATAGAATAGGATAGAATAGAAAAGAAACAACCAGCTTGGAAGAGATCTCCAAGATCATCCAGTCCAATCTATCACCCATCCCTATCCAGTCAACTAGACCATGACACTAATTGCCTCATCCAGGCTTTGCTTGAACACCTCCAGGGATGGTGACTCCACCACCTCCTTGGGCAGCCCATTCATAGAATCATAGAATCAAGCAGGTTGGAAGAGACCTCCAAGATCATCCAGTCCAACCTAGCACCCAGCCCTAGCCAGTCAGCTGGACCATGGCACTAAGTGCCCCAGACAGGCTTTGCTTCAACACCTCCAGGGACAGTGACTCCATCACCTCCCTGGGCAGCCCATTCCAATGCCAATCACTCTCTCTGCCAACAACTTCCTCCTAACATCCAGCCTATACTTCCCCTGGCACAACTTGAGACTGTGTCCCCTTGTTCTATTGCTGATTGCCTGGCAGAAGAGACCGACTCCCAGATGGTGACAGTCAGATCATCCTCTTCTTCACCTTCAACATTTCCATTGGCCTTTTCAGTAAAAAAATGTAGTGGTCATTTAGCTTTTATTTCCTTTTTTTTTTTTTCAACTATTATTTCTCATATTTTATCTGTCCAGATGACCATTATTTAATTGCCATATCAGTAACTTTCATTTCAGATTCTTCCCACTATCTTTGACAGCCCCAAATGCTCAACTATGCCCAGATTTGAAAACAACATTGGTGAGGCAAATAATTGTGTTTTGCCTTCCCTTTCCCCCCCTACCAACAGCACTTTAATTCACTCTTCAGATCTTATGTTATCAAAGTTAATAATGTTTATTTAATGAACAAGGTTCTAGCCACATGTGTGAATGCAGCACTAAAATATTTTGAGATTTCAGACCAGTTTTCACAGCCTTTTAAGCATCTAAGTGAATTTGCCAGTGGTGATATAAATAACCTTTAATTTTGCTTAGCTCTTCTCCTTGTTAAGCTGTTTTCCTAACTCTGAATCTAGTGCTCATGCAGCAAATGTCAAGTTGAGAATTAATATGCTAGGAAAACTGAAGTGAAATAGAAGAAAATAGTGGCCAATGGATTTCCAGGCAAAATGATGGTGTTGAAAGACTTCCAATGAAACTTAAGTTTTTTTTTCAGGGGATCCATAATAATTCTTCACTTTTGTTTGTTTCATTGTTCAAGTGCACAGTCCTTGTGTGTCTCTTGTTCTGTGAATCTGTTCCACAAACTGATGATGCAAGAGCAATGTATGAAGGGATTTAACATGGTCTGATCTCTAAATGGACTCCAATCTGTGAGAAAAGTTTTTGTCCCCTAATATCTGCTATGCCCACTTGGATGTCTCTGATTTAGAATCATAGAATCAATGAGGTTGGGAGAGACCTCCAAGATCATCCAGTCCAACCATACAACCCTAGTTCTAGGGTTCCATCTTAGGGCATGTCAGACAAGGTAGAGGTTCAGTGACAGAACTGAGAGCTTGCTGTCTATCTTAGAGTGTCACTGCCTAGAATTTGAGGAATGAACTTTCTAGATTTATTTCCTCTTTCATGAGGTTAAGACTACTGGAACATAGGAAGATGCATACTTTTATGCATCAAAATGTAGATATTTTTATTTGTAGCTATGTACTATTCAAAGTTGGGTTTTTTTCCCCTGTCTGTCAGTAAACATAAAACACTGACCACTGCAATATCAATTTCATTGTGTGCCTGGAGTTATGCTGCTGCCACCAAGTGAACCCTAACTGTATACTAGCAGCGTCAGAACCACTTGGAACTCTTCTCACTTATAGAATCATAGAATGGTTTAGATTGGAAGGGACATCAAAGGTCAACCAGTTCCAATCCCACACCATAGGTAGGAACACCTCCCACTAGAACAGGTCGCTCAAGGCCTCATCCAACCTGGCCATGAACACCTCTAGGAACAGAGCATCCACAACCTCCCTGGGCAACCTGTGCCAGTGTCTCACCATCCTCACTGCAAAGAACTTCTTCTTAACATTCAGTTTACAACTCTTCTCTGCCAGTTTAAACCCATTACTCCTGGTCCTGCCATTACAAGACCTTGTCAATAGTCCCTTCCCAGCCTTCCTGTAGGCTCCCTTCAGATATAAGAAAGAACCAACTACCAAAGTCTTAATTAAACATCTATTTTAATAAAGGAGAATAAGAAGAGAGACATTGAAAATGACTGAATGTTACAGTTTTAGGTGCTGGGCAGCATGGGATCGACCCTCTATGGATTTTGCCATGGCCCATTGATCATATCTCACCCATGAAGACGTTCTCCCTTTTTTGTTCACTTGAGACAGTATCAGTCAAAAGGAGCAGTCTTCTGAGAACTTGCTGCTGCACTGTTCAATGAAGTCAAGGCCACAGGAGTGGTCTAGCTCTGGGTGCTGAGTGGGAACTGCCCTCACAAGCTCCTCTGTTGTGAATAGGTGGCTGAAGTTGTCCTGCAGCCAAGAGATTGGTGCAGCACAGCAGAGATTTGCACTAGCTCAGGTTAAATGTGATGTGAATTGTTATCCCTTTGACATATCATAGTCTCCTACACTTGGTTAGGAAACACAGATGCTACATGGTTAAAGAAGGTATCCTCTGATCAGAAGACTCAGTGAGAACTGTATCTAATGTTGGCCAAAGCCTTCTGCTGGGGAAGAATGGAGAATCCATCGTGGAACAACTCATACTAAATGTTCCTTTTAGCAACATTTGTGTATGTGTGTGTGTGTGTAAGTCCTACAGAAGCCAATGTCTATGTGGCTTTGTTATTTATGTTTCAATAATATACATCAGGTAAAGTCTGATGTGTATGAGACGAATTTCACAGTCAGCAGCTAGCCATGTATGCAAACACAGAGTTTCATAGGATCATAGGATGTTAGTGGTTGGAAGGGACCCAAGGAGATCATAGAGTCCAACCCCCCTGCCAGAGCAGAACAATACTATCTAATGCAGATCACAGAGGAACACATCCAGACAGGCCTTGAAAGGCTCCAGAGGAGACCCTGCAATTTCTCTGGGAAGCCTGTTCCAGTGCTCTGGGACCCTTACAGGAAAGAAGTTCCCTCTCGTGTTGAGACAGAACCTCTTTTGCTGCAGTTTACACCCACTGCTCCTTGTCTTACTAAAGGGAGCAAGTGAGCAGAGCCTGTCCCACCCCTGGCCAGACTTCAGATACTTATAAACATTTATCAAATCCCCTCTAAGTCTTCTCTTCTCCAGACTAAAAAGCCCCAGGCCCCTCAGCCTCTCCTCATAAGCCATGCCCTGCAGTCCCCTAATCATCCTCATATCCCTCCACAAAGACCCAGAGAGCTGTTTATAAACATTCCTGTTACAGTAAATAAACCAAATGAAGAGATGCCCTTCACACAGCTTGCTCTGGCTCTTTAAACAATTTTGGATTACAAATTTGCAATAGCCTGAGGCACACAAACCATTTTCTCCTTACCTGTGGGTAATAAGTGTGTCTGCCACATGCTTTCCTGACACCAGAGCGCAGTTGTTTGCACAGCAGCGGTACCATGGAGAAGGAATCGGTACTGCTCAGTTTTATAGCTAGTTTAGAAGAGGTGGCACTAAAAATGCTGGTGGAAATTATTTTGGTGGGAGTGAAGCAGTGATAAATTTCAAAATTAAATCCAGTTTGAGCAGATCCTAACAAAAAAGAGTAGCTGGGAGTCAGCATTCTGAAAGCAGTGCCTCTGTATTTACTGATTTATTTCTTGTCTATAGAAGAAAGATATTGCAAACCAAAAAAAAGATATTTATTAGCTGCAGATCATTCTGATCTATAGTTGCTTTCTCCTATTCTACAGGAGCAAGCTGCTAGAAAAAGGCCATTTATTAGTGAGCATATCATTCTGCTTATGTGAGCTTAGCAAGAGAAAGAAGGCATTGAGACTTGGCCAGGAAGGGGTGAAGAAAAGACGAGTGTCAGAGGTAGAAGTGGGAGTTGAGCATTCAATTGTGCTTTTTACAGGCACATTTTCTCAGATATAAATCAGGTCAAGGAAGCTTTAGTGGAAACATGTTTGCTGAATGAACAGATAACTGCAGTGAAAGGATGCAAAGTGGGAGAAATAAAGAGCAGCCCACACTTGCTATAAAGGTGAACTGCAAACCATACAAAGAGCAGAACTCCGGCTGGGAATGTGACAAACCTTTCAGGTGCTTGCTTTCATTTCCAAGCCTTGCCCAGCCCAGGCTAACAGTGTTACAGGTTCTTGCCAGTTCCTAGCAGACGTTGTTATGAAAATTTGCACACATATTTCAGCAGCTAATCAATTGGCACTTCAGCATTATTCCTCTTTTAAATGTGCCACTAACTGTTTTGAATCCGCTGTAATTCGTATCCCCTGCACTAAGTATTACAGCAGCAGGGTTGAAATTAGTGCCATTAGGTGGCTTGCCTTGATAACTGCATGATAAGGAGCAGCCTTTCATCACGGGTAAAAAAAAGTGTATTATTTAGTAAACTAAGTGCTTTTTTATTGTTGCTTTTTAAAGCTGTATCACTGCTGTTAAGAAGCTCAAACTGGTTGGCACCAATTATTTGCAAACTTCTAAACCACCTCTTTCTGTGTAATTTGTTCACTTTGGAAACTCTACTTCTATTTCAGTGGGGTTTTTTTACCCTCTGGTTTTTATTTTTGTACCTGTTGGCTCCTGTCTCAACCTTTCTATGTAGTTGCTTCTGGGTACTGCAAATGACCAGGAAAAAAAAATAGTTTTCACATGGCAAAGATAAAGTTTTTTGTCTCTTGTACAGAGTACAGAGGTCATGATGGCAGATCAGAGGCAGGAAGCAGCTTGTCATTTTGTTAACAGGTACAGGGCCTCAGAGCTTTGTTACACTCACCCAGAAACCATTAGAGGCCTGTAACAAGCTAGGAGAAGCGGCACAGGGCTTGATGTTGGGCTGGCAGTGAGATTTTGTTCAGGAACGGAGTGGAAGAAGGCAGTGGAACCTGTTTGGTGTATAAGCATATGTGTTCTCCTAAGTATATCTGAGGCCACGTGAACCTTCCTTTTAGCACTTGATTAAACACAGAATAAGCAACATAAAAGTTTTATTGATCCTCATCCTCCTATTGAAGACAGCACAATACAAAACATCTCTCTCTCTCTCTCTCTCTCTTTTTTGCTCATCCTGCCTAGCCACATTAGAATCATAGAATCAAGCAGATTGGAAGAGACATCCAACATCATCCAGTCCAATCTAGCACCCAGCCCTGTCGAGTCATTTAGACCAAGGCACCAAGTGTCTCATCCAGGCTTTGCTTGAACACCTCCAGGGATGGCGACTCCACCACCTCCCTGGGCAGCCCATTCCAATGCCAATCACTCTCTCTGCCAACAACTTCCTCCTCACATCCAGCCTAGACCTCCCCTGGCATGACTTGAGACTGTGTCCCCTTGTTCTGTTGCTGCTTGCCTGGGAGAAGAGCCCAACCCCACCTGGCTACAGCCTCCCTTCAGGCAGTTGCAGACAGCAATGAGCTCTGCCCTGAGCCTCCTCTTCTGCAGGCTGCACACCCCCAGCTCCCTCAGCCTCTCCTCATAGGGTTTGTGTTCCAGGCCCCTCACAGCTTTGTCGCCCTCCTGTGGACACCTTCCAGTACTGCAACATCTCTCTTGAATTGAGGAGCCCAGAACTGGACAGAGCACTCAAGGTGTGGCCTGAGCAGTGCTGAGCACAGGGGCAGAAGAACCTCCCTCATCCTACTGGCTACACTGCTCCTGAGACAGTCCTCATACAGGCCAAGGGTGCCATTGGCTCTCTTGGCCACCTGGGCGCACTGCTGGCTCATCTTCAGATACTATCTACCAGTATCCCTTGGTCCCTCTTTGCCTGGCTGCTTTCAGCCACTCTGTAGTGCTGCTTGGGATTGTTATGGCCAAAGTGCAGAATCCTGAACTTGGCCTTGTTGAATCTCATCCCATTGGCCTCTCCCAATGTACTTCTCACATGAAATACAGCACTGACCTACCCTCCAGTGCCTAAAATTATAGGGGCAGCATTGCTTTAAACTCCATTAGAAGGCATATATTTCCTTTTAAATTTCCTCAAATCCATTCAGAAACGAGTCTTCTTTTAAAGTTCAGAAAGAACATCACAAAAAAGCAACCTCTTTTTTTTTTCTGGTCAATTCTATAGGCTTTTATAGTAATTACTACTAAGCCCTATTATACATCCATGGTACCATATTATTTGCCTCTGTAATTCATTCCATTGGATTTGTTTCTTAAGAGTGAAATCCTCTAAAAATATTACTCCTCCATGGTGGAACTTCTTTAGAAATTGTTATGCAAATCCAAAATTCTGTAGCCTTCTGAGGGAATCTGTGACAAAAGTGAAACAGGCAGAGCTACCTCCAGTCAGGCAATCCTTTTGATTAAGGTTCTCTGCTTTAAAACAGAGTTTAATCAAGGATAGCAAAACCAGAGGCAAGACACCTTCCAGGTGTGCCTTCTTGTGCAGATGGTGTGCTGCCAACGAGATTCAAAAGAGACTTAATTGCAAGAATGATCAGCAGAGTCAGACAGGATGAGAAATTGTGCACTCTGATGGAAGCTGTTCATTAGAAAACAACGGCACTGCTTGGCACATGGGGAAGGACAAAGCTGCTTCTGATGGATGACAAAGGCTTGTGAAGTCTGCTGAGACCCAGTAATCCATGTCATTTTTTAGAGGAGGTGACTACCACTTGTCCTCTCTCCCAACAAGTCTAAATGTGCAGGGCAACCCATGCCATTCATTTACCTGGGCAAGTTGGAAGGCAGCAGTCCTTGTTGGTCTGCTTCCTCACAGATAGCCTTTGAGATGCTTCAAGGAGCAGCATCCATTTACTGCAATGCTAGTGTCTGTTTTGCAGAGAGAGACAACATTACTTCTGTACAAGCCTATTGGCATCTGGAGTCCTACTGAAGTCACAAGTGTGTGGGCACAGACTGAAATTCTGCAGTCTCAGTAGCCTTTGATATTGCATTGGAAGCACATCCTACCATGTACCTGTACCCAAAAGTGCTGAACGTTTAGGGTTTAGGCAAAAGCTAGCACAGTAATATACTGCTGGTGCATTTCTCCTGTGAGGACAGGCTATAGGAGTTGAGGGTCTTCAGCCTGCAGAAGAGAAGGCTTCAAGGAGACCTTGGAGTGTCCTTCCAGTGTCTGAAGGGAGCCTACAGGAGGGCTGGGGAGGAACTATTAATAAGGTCTTGTAACGACAGGACAAGAGGTAATGGGTTTAAACTGGCAGAGGGGAGATTTAAATCAGATGTTAGGAAGAAGTTCTTTGCAGTGAGGGTGGTGAGACACTGGCACAGGTTGCCCAGGGAGGTTGTGGCTGCTCCCTTCCCTAGAGGTGTTCAAGGCCAGGTTGGATGAGACCTTGAGCAACCTGCTCTAGTGGGAGGTGTCCCTGCCTATGACAGGGAGTTGGAACTGGATGAGCTTTGATGTCCCTTCCAACTTAAACCATTCTATGATTCTATTTGATTGTATTTATGGATTAAAGGGGGATGTAGGACTCTGCTTGCAAAGCAATGTACCACCTACCTTTGATATTCATCCCTGGTTTTCTGCATCAAAGAGCATCATCTGATTTTTCAACTGAACTCTCTTCCAGAAGGTTCTACAGGCACCACTGAATTAATTTTAGTAACATGATGGAGTGCACAGAGGCCTAATCATCTGTAATCAAGGGACAGACTGTCAATGACTTCACTGAACTTTGGATTTGGCCTAGGTCCATACAGACTAGGAAAGAGAAAAAGCCCCTGAAGCAAGTAAGTGGCAAATCAGGGCTTAAACGTCAGTGAGACTAACTAAAAGCATCCTACTCAGCTTCCCAAAAGGGCCCCTGACAGCATTCTGAGGCAAAAAGTGGAAGGAAAGGAACTAAAATGTCCTGATGAATGTCAAAGCAAAAGGGAAGGTAAAAGGAGAACTGTGGTAGAGAAAAAGTCCATTTGTAAGGTGAAAGAGGAAAGAGGATGGACTTAGCTCTTCAGTTCTTTTCTTCTTTCTAAGCCTCATCCTAACTATTCCTCTGGACTATTAATTTCAGTGTTTCCTTGCTTGAGCTTTCCCAGTACAGGTTCTGCATCTGCCTCTGCTCTTTTGGCTGCCTGCCTGTTGGTACCCAGAAGGAGATCCAGCTTCTGGCAATATTGAGTCACTGAGAGAAGTGGACTGGCAGGACACTTAGTAATACAGGGAACTCGAAGCACTTTGCAAACATTAATACCCTTGTAAGAAAGGGAAGAGTTGTTAGACTTCACTTCTGGTAAAAGAGAATGGCTTAAGTCAGCTTTCCTGGAGTGTTAGTATCTATTGTTGTTATTATATAGATGTGTAATATATAGTTACAGAATTACAGGCAGGCCAAATTTCCTACATCTGCCTGCAGATCCTTGTACAAACAACACGAAATCAAGTCATGCAAAATTAAAATCCACTTTAGAAACTGCTTAGAATGCATAACCTGGGGGAAAAAAAATTCATTAAGTGAGAAATAGAGTCAAGAATGCAAATGCCTCAGCCTACTTCCACCAAGAATGGTGACAGTGAGCAAAACTGAACTCACAGGGATAAACTCAGGATTGATATCAAGGAACCAAGCTGGAAGGCATCTGACAAAATTAGGAAGGTTTCAAAGCACCATTGCTTTGGTCTGGTCTCACTTTGGATATTTAGGAAACCAGACATATAATCTCTGTCTCTGTAGGGGACCAAAATATTCAGAGTCTTTTCTTTCTGCTGTTGTCTGCCTTTTTTTCCCCCCCTTTTAAATTTTTTTCCCTGCCTTTTTTTCCCTCCTTTTTATTTTTTTCTGCCTTTTTTTCCTCCTTTTTAATTTTTTCCCTGCCTTTTTTCCCTCCTTTTTATTTTTTTTCTGCCTTTTTTTCCCTCCTTTTTAATTTTTTTCCCTGCCTTTTTTTCCCTCCTTTTTAATTTTTTTTTCTGCCTTTTTTTTTCCTCATTTTTAATTTTTTTTTTCCTGCCCAAAGACATAATAACTATTTTAGGTAACTTCACACTGTGACAAGGCCTGTGTTGTGTAAATGAAATGAAGATATGCAGGGCTGAATTAACAGACAGTTTTGGGGGAAAAGTGGTGAGATGACTTTTAGCAGTGACTGAAGCTCGCTTTGTTGACTCGAGCATAAGTATTTTCTGGTGGCTTCTTTGAACCTAAAGCTTGCTTTCTTCTTTTGTGTTGGTAGGCTTGATGGGGCAAACATGGGCTTGTCCATGTTGGCTTGCCCAGACATGTTCCCCTGCTCCTCCTACTTCTGTGCTGGAGGGAGGCAATCGTGGGAGGGGAGGGTAAAAGCCCTGGCTTCACCTAATGTGAGGCCAGGCAAAGTGCCATTCTGCTTGGCTAATCTATGTCAAATGCTCCATTATTCTTGGGCTGGATATTGATAAAAGGGATAAGCAGGTAGCACAGGGGCTGCTGCTGCAGTCTCATTTTGCATCCTGAATTTGCCTGGATAGCTTACCAGGAACAGGCTCTAACTAGCCACAGCCCTTCTAATACAGCCCAGAATGGCATTGCCTCTCCTGGCCACAAGAGCACATTGCTGGCTCATGGTCAACCTCCCATCCACTAGGACCTCCAGAGCCTTTTCCCCTTTGCTGCCTTCCAATAGTCGGCCCCCAACCTAAAGAGCAACACAATTAGAAACTAACTGGTAAAGGCAGAACTAATAAATGACTTTGCAGCAAGTATCACAGAACCACAGAATTTCTTAGATTGGAAAAGACCTTCAAGATCATTGAGTCCAATCATTAGCTTCACACTGACAGATCCTCGACTAAACCAAATCTCCTCTCTACTCTGCCCTGCTGAGACCTCATCTTGAATACTGTGTTCAGTTTTGGGCTCCCCAGTTGAAGAGGGACAGGGATCTGCTGGAGAGGGTCCAGCAGAGGGCTACGAGGATGATTAGGGGACAGGAGGGCATGGCTTGTGAAAAGAGGCTGAGGGACCTGGGGCTGCTTAGTCTGGAGAAGAGAAGACTTAGAGGGGATTTGATAAATGTTTATAAGTATCCAAGGGCTGGCCAGGAAGGGAGGGGACAGACTCTGCTCACTGCTGCCTGTAATAAAACAAGGAGCAATGGATGTAAAGTGCAGCAAAAGAGGTTCCGCCTCAACACAAGGGGGAACTGCTTTACTGTAAGGCTCACAGAGCACTGGCACAGGCTCCCCAGGGAGGTTGTGGAGTCTCTTTCTCTGGAGCCTTTCAAGGCCTGACTGGGTGTGTTCCTCTGTGATCTGTGTTAGATAGCATTGTCCTGCTCTGGTAAGGGGGTTGGATTGATGGCCTCCTTGGGTCCCCTTCCAACTCCTGATATCCTGTGAGCCTGTGAAATCCCTCAGCACAACATCTAATCACTATGAATTGCTGTGGTTGGAAAGGACCACCAGGATCTAACCAGTAACTAAACAATGCATTGCATCACTGTTTTCTGCAGACTTTTCACTCTCATTTTGTTAATATTTCATTTTTACAAATTGGCCTGGAGACTAATCCTCTCTATAAGCCCACTGAGTTTCAGCTTTTAAAGTTCAAGTGCTTTCTGCATCCATAAAACCTCTACCTTCTTTATATAGAACAGTTTTTAATCCTTGAATAGGTAAAGGAAATGAGCTGATTTTGCTCACATTTACCAACAAAGAAAACAAATTAACAACACCCACCTTTGAGCTGAAGCCCAGAATAGAAAATCTGAGTTAAGAATAACTTTTCAGCTATTCATATATACGTGAAAACATAGAATTTTAATCAGAAGGTTAAGAATAATACACTGCCATAGCTTGATTGTGAAGCTGAAATAGCAACTGTTGTGTCAGCTTGCGGAGCACAAGCAAACTGTAACCCATTTGCTGTTACAATAAGGTTGACACAAGTGCTTGCACTGAATACCAACCTTAGACGTTTGCCTTATTTGCCCAATCACAATGTTTGAATTTTCACATGAAGAGAGAAAACAATGAAGGGGACAAGGAGTGTAGTAACACCTCAAAAGCATATCGCTGGCAGTGATAGGAGAAGCTTCCCCTGGCATAACTTTGGCAACAGGCTGCTAACTTAGTTCTCAGCCTGCTGAGCACACAGGTTCATTTGCCACATCCCTTTCTGTATTTTGATAGCAGTGATAGAGAGCTGTGTCTGATTATCATCTGACTACCATCCAGCCTACCCCTTCATCATCTGAAGATGATCAAGGTGCTGGAGCACAGCCCTGTGAGGATTGGGGTTTTTAGTGTGCTTTGGTTGTTTGGAGTTTTGGTGAGTTTTGTTTGTTTGCTTGCTTTTTTAGTCTTTTTGCTTTCTTTGCTTTTTAAAGCTGAGTTTTCTCTTCAGTTTTTCTTTCTTTGATTTTTAAAGCTGAATTTTCTCTTCATTTTTTATTTGCTTTTTCTTTTCCAATCTTTTTTAGTTTCTTTGCATTTTGAAGCTGAGTTTTCCCTTCAGTTTTTCTTTCTTTGATTTTTAAAGCTGAGTTTTCTCTTCAGTTTTTCTTTCTTTGATTTTTCTTTTTCAATCTTTTTTATTTTCTTTGCTTTTTGAAGCTGAGTTTTCTCTTCAGTTTTTCTTTCTTTGAGTTTTAAAGCTGAGTTTCCTCTTCAGTTTTTCTTTCTTTGATTTTTAAAGCTGAGTTTTCTCTTCAGCTTTTCTTTCTTTGATTTTTCTTTTTCAATCTTTTTTACTTTCTTTGCTTTGAAGCTGACTTTTCAGTTTTTCTTTATTTGCTTTTTCTTTTCCAATTTTTTTAGTTTATTTGCTTTTTGGAGCTGAGTTTTCTCTTCAGTTTTTCTTTCTTTGATTTTTCTTTTCCAATCTTTTTTAGTTTCTTTGCATTTTGAAGCTGAGTTTTCAGCTTTTCTTTCTTTGATTTTTCTTTTTCAATCTTTTCAGTTTCTTTGCTTTTTGAAGCTGAGTTTTCTCTTCAGTTTTTCTTTCTTTGCTTTTTGAAGCTGAGTTTTCTCTTCAGATTTTCTTTCTCTAATTTTTCTTTTCCAATCTTTTCAGTTTCTTTGATTTTTTGAAGCTGTTTTCTCTTCAGTTTTTCTTTCTTTGATTTTTCTTTTTCAATCCTTTTACTTTCTTTATTTTTTGAAGATGAGTTTTCTCTTCAGCTTTTCTTTCTTTGATTTTTCTTTTTCTATCTTTTCAGTTTCTTTAATTTTGGAAGCTGAGTTTTCTCTTCAGTTTTCCTTTGTTTGCTTTTTCTTTTTCAATCTTTTTAGTTTCCTTGCTTTCTGAAGCTGAGTTTTCTCTTCAGTTTTTATTTCTTCACTTTTTCTTTTTCAATCTTTTTTAGTTTATTTGGTTTTTTGAAGCTGAGTTTTCAGCATTTCTTAGTTTGATTTTTTTCAACATTTTTAGTTGTTTTTTTTTTTAACCTGAGTTTTCTTTTTTTTTTGTGCACTTTTTCAATCTTTCTAGTTTGTTTTTTTAAAGCTGAGTTTTCTCATCAGTTTTGGGTTGGTTTTTCTTTGCTTGCTTTTTCTTTTTCAGTCTTCTTAATGTCTTTGGGTTTTTTTGAAGCTGAATTTTCTCTTCAGCATTTCTTTGATTTTTCTTTTTCAATGTTTTTAGTTTTTTGGTGTTTTGAATCTGAGTTTTATCCATTTTTTTGTGGTTTTTTTTCCCCCTTTTCAATCTTTTTAGGTTTATTTTGAAGCTGAGTTTTCTGTTCATGTGTTTTTGCTTGCTTTTTCTTTTTCAGATTTTTTAGTTTTTTGAAGCTGAGTTTTCTCTCCAGGTCTTTTTCTTTGCTTTTCTTTCTCAAACATTTTACTTTGGGTTTGTTTTTTTTCTTAAGTTGAGTTTTCAGGTTTTGATGTTGTCTTTTTTTGCTTCCTTTTCCTTTTTCAGTCTTTTTAGTTTCTTTATTTTTTTGAAGCTGAGTTTTCTCTTCAGTTTTGAGTTTGTTTTGTGTTTTCTTTCTTGCTTGATTTTTCTTTTTCAGACTTTTAGGTTTCTTTGGTTTCTTTGAAGCTGAGTTTTCTCTTCAGGGTTTTGTTTGCTACTGCAGTGGGAATACTACCTCTGAATCTTTGCAAGTCTTTAGAAATAGAACCCCTTCCTCTCATCGAAATTTAGGCACTTCATAAGGAATTTAAGAGAGAAGTGCAATTCTTTGCCTGCATAAGGCATGATATTAAATAAAGTACCAAATAACCTGAGATTGAATTTTTAGTTGGTAACATTGAATATTTAGCTAGTCATAAGTCTGGATTTTCGAGGATATGTCCTTAACTTGCACCAAAAAATATAGCCTGAGTGCATGAAGACTGCTTTGGTCATTTGTCTGAGACTCTGGAGGTTTTGCAGGAGCAGTAACAGTAGGAAACAGCTCCTTTTAAAATTGCCATGTATTATTCACACCTTGCCTTAGGAAAGAATGGCTCTTTCTCAACAAATTAAAATGACAAATTTGTGCCCTAAAGTACTTCCAATCAAAATTTATAGGTCTGGCTAGGCTATTGGGTGTCCAAAAATCCAGGACAAATGGCCACTTCACATGACTCATCAGTTGTATGGGACATGCTGCCTGAATACATGGGAGCTTTTGAGCATGAGCTGTTACATGTGGTCTCTGCAACAAACCCAGTGCTTTTAAAATGGAAATATGGGAACTTTGTCTTGTCATGCTTTGGGGAAAAAAAATGAGGAGGAAGTAAAATATAGTCAGAAGAACTGGAGGAAAGTCCATGAGAAGCATGTTAATGTTGATGCAGTGCTGAGTAAATGTATTTCAGCAGATTGTTTTGAACATAGGCTTGATAAATAAGTACTTGAAGGGTGTTTAATACGCATCGCATTAACTGTGCAACCATTTCTCCTAGCAAAAGTAAGCAAAAAGGTTTTGTACCATTCCATTGGTGTTTGTTTTCTTTCCACTCCAGCAGTTTAAATGTGGCTATATTTTACTTTTAAATATTACTCTGAAGGAGGCACTTGCTGGTCTAGTAGAGCAGTGGTCCTCTACACAGCATTCATAAAGCTCACTCTAAGATCGGATGCTAAAGGCACCTTTCCCATTTTTGGAGGAAGCACTTTGCCAAAGGACAACATTCTCATGCCAAATATCTGCAAACAGAAAGTCTATCTGGGCTGCTAAGGCCAGCTTGACTGAAAGGAAGAAGGTATTTTTAACTGCTTTCTTTCTAATTCACTGGCCTCCTGTCAAGCCCTCTGACTTGCAAATACCTTCTGTATAAATGATTGTGTTTTAGTCATTCAACACCTTAGGAAAGAGAGGTGCTTTATAGACAAATTAAACTGACTTATTTGTGCCCCAAGGTGATTACAATTTTTATAAGGCATCAAAGTGCAAGAGATTGCAATCAAAGGTGGGAAACTAGGCGATGTGAGCTGAAACTACAGAAATGAGTGTCTTTCTCATGGAAAGATTTTTTTTTCCATTTAAAAAAATATAAGAATAGTTTTGGAGACCTCTGCAAAGTCTTATGCACTGAATTGTGGAAAGGGATGTTTTACTCAGATGATTAGCCATAATCAATCATATCATTAGAATCAGAAAAAGAAATGTTTGATGCTGCTTTTAAAACAGTCGAGTAGTTGGAAAGATGCTCTGTTGCAACTCCAAAATTAACAAGTTGTGATGGTTTGGGTGTTACCTGCCCCCTTCACTTAAGAATTCACCAGAATGAAGCTTTCTGTTCACAGCTTAGCACCATATACAAGCAGATATTTACAGTATATATACAGCTATAGACAGAAATAAACAAGTTAAAAAGTAATACAGGAATGCAACAGCCCTCCCAGAAACCAGAGTCCCCAGGAGGGGCTCCCAATCACCCTTCCACCCCTCTACCTTATCCCAGACTTTGCCTTATGTTCAAGGTGAGTTTGGAGAATCAAACAGGGGGTTAGGAAGAAGAAGGATTAGTTACACAGACAGCAAGTTAGAGAGAGAAGAGAGGCAGCCAAAGCCAGAGAGCAACTCTGTTATCTATGTTTGTGTTCTTGTTTTTATACATCTCAGCAAGCCTATGAGTGAAGTAGCCATCACCATTGTTTCCTTTTCACAGCCTAGCATGTAATTCCACTCACTAAAATATTCTAGCTAGCTTCAAACTAGCACACAAGAGTAGAAGGCAGTGAATTAAATCCTTGACAGAGGTCATTGATAGTCAAAAAATAGGAAGAGGACTACCTAATATTTGGAGGTTAGTGAAGATGAGATTTTCCCTCTGTTCTGCTATCTAGATCTTGGACATGGACAGCTTATCCTAGTTCTTTTGGTTTGAGGATGTTACTGGCTTTTTGAACCTGACACTACCTTTGATACCTAATGAGTTAAAACAATATATGAACTGACTCACTTGTTGCTAATGGAGCTGCTGAAATGTTGGGCAGATAATGTCATTTTGAAAGAGTTTCTCATATTATATAACCTTATTATTAATAACCTTATGGAAAATATTATGTGTATATAACATAGAAAGTATTATTGTTGCACAAAATGTTTCTCTTCTTCTATACAATGCTTTTTCTTAGCAGATGCCAAGTCAGCTCTGGAAGGCTTTGATACTCCCACCAGAGTTTATCTAAATCCAGACAGTGTTAATAAAATACTGAGATTAGCTGTCACAAAACTTGAAACTGTAACATCTATGTCAAAATACCTTGAGGCTTCCATACTCTGTTATAATGCCACCTAAGAAGGAAATTCACCAAATGGAGCTGTGATTGTTTCCCACTTCCAGTGTAGAATAACTAAGACTCTGCTCTGGTACATTTAAATGCAGGCACTATAACATTCCTGCCTCCTGCAGTGGTGGATTGGGGATAATACTTAGAGAACAGTCATTTGAGGACTTGAATGGTCACAGATATGCAAAATCTAATAACTGGATTGCCCTAAATCTCTTTCTTAGTGGGATTCTTCCATTTTATAAATTCAGGGATGGTAGATGGAGGCTTTCACTCTGTGTTCTGGACTGCTGTGATGTGCCTACATATTAGATATTCCAATGATGTCCTGAATTTGCTGTGTCCTACCTTTTTTGTAACCTCAAAGTAGAACCTGTCAGAGCCAGGATAGATGTGACAGGCAGGGATTGAATAACAGTAGCAAATGGCAAGAATAAGTCAGGTTGATTTTGTGCCTAGAGGTTATCAGTCATTTGCCAACACGAAGTTATGCACAGAGTCAGGATATTGTAATGTAGTTACCATGATGAATTATCCACACAAAATGTTATGTCACATCATGAAGATGTCAAGTTCTGATTCTTTGGAAGTCATTTAGCACCTCCATTTTAAGTATCAATTTCTCCAGTGATTGCAATCCTCAAAATTAGCAAATTAGACCAGTATTCAGACAAGAGGGACCTGGCCAGGCTGGATGGGTGGGCAGAGGCCAATGGGATGAGATTTAACAAGGCCAAGTGCAAGGTTCTGCACTTTGGCCACAGCAATCCCAAGCCGTGATACAGGCTGAAGACAGAGTTGCTGGAGAGCAGCCAGGAAGAAAGGGACCTGGGAGTGTTGGCAGATAATAGCTGAAGATGAGCCAGCAGTGTGCCCAGGTGGCCAAGAGAGCCAATGGCATCCTGGCCTGGATCAGGAAGAGTGTGGCCAGCAGGACCTTCCCCTGTACTCAACACTGGTCAGGCCACACCATGAATGCTGTGTCCAGTTCTGGGCTCCTCAATTCAAGAGAGATGTTGAGGTGCTGGAATGTGTCCAGAGAAGGGCAACGAAGCTGGTGAGGGGCCTGGAGCACAGCCCTGTGAGGAGAGGCTGAGGGAGCTGGCGGAGCTGGTGAGAAGAGGAAGCTCAAGGCAGAGCTCATTGCTGTCTGCAACTACCTGAAGGAAGGCTGTAGCCAGGTGGGGTTGGTCTCTTCTCCCAGACAACCAGCAACAGAACAAGGGGACATAGATATTTCAGTTCTTTTATCATAGTTCTACTAGTAGTGGACTGATTGCTCCTAAGAGAAGATGTTTACACAGAATTTAACTATCACTACGTGATTGCCAATTAAGAAGAAAAACAGAAGTACCTGGGTGTAATGAGCATAATCTGAGCAGCCTGGATTAGATTTCTACCTGCATAAAGACAAAGAAAAAGAATTAGAACTTATCCATGGAAGTAAAGTGTAGGTTATTTGATTGGTTTGGTTGTTTTTTTTTGTCTGGGTTTTAGTTTGGTTTTGGTTGTTTGCTTGGATTATGTTGTTGTTGGTTTTTTGTTAGTTTGGTTGGTTGCTTGCTTGCATTCTTTACATGCAAACATCACCTAGAATACTGCTGTGGCATAAAAGGTATATCCTGTAATTAGGCACTTGATTTCTTTTTGATATTCAGAAAATTTCAGCTTTGGAGCTCCAGTAAGAGCTGTATTAGATTCAGGCATTAGAGGAAGATGGCAGTCCCTGATGAGAAGGGAAGAGAAGTTGCTCTAGGGTATAGTAGGACCTAAAAGATTCAAAACCCCAGAGAAAGCCAGCACCATGGAAAGTTGTCTTTTGAGCTCAAAGGAAGGAAATGGATGAAAAAAGGAAAATTATTTTTTCATGTTTCAACACCTCTTTTGTTATAAGAGGGATATGGATGTGCTGGAAGGTGTCCAGAGAAGGGCCACAAGAGTTATCAGAGGTCTGGAGCACCTCTCCTGTGAGAACAGACTGAAAGAGTTGGGGCTGCTCAGTCTGGAGAGAAGGAGGCTCCAAGGTGACCTCATTGTGGACTTTCAGGATCTGAAAGGGACTACAATAAAGATGAGGAGGGACTTTTTAGGATGTCAGGTAGTGATAGCACTAGGGGGAATGGAACAAAGCTAGAAATGAAGAGATTCAGACTGGATGTTGGGAAGAATTTCTTCACCATGAGGATGGTGAGACCCTGGAAGGGGTCCAGAAGGAACAACACAGAGCAGAAAAATGAAGAGATTTATAGAGAAAATGAATGAAGAAAGCTAAAGACACTGATGAAAGAGTTTGCTTTTATGAAATCACAGTTGAAGCTTAGTATGTATATTAGGAACACAAGAAGAGTTTATGGAAAGTAATGGCAAAAGCAGGTCACTCTAACCTGGCTTGTAAACGGGGCATGCTACTGAACCTGACCAGTGCAGAGATTTGTTTTAATAAGTGAATCTTGGAGGACAAAAAGTCGAGGTGAGTCTTGGGGAAGCAATTGTCTTGGAGTAGAATGAATTTCTCAGTTTTCAGGGGCAGCATCTTGGTGAGGAGATTTGGTCTATTTGCAAGAGGTATAAGCAGACGACTAACACATTGCTCACATACACAGGGGATGCAAAGGCAAATGGAAAAGAAATGAATGAAACTCTGATCTGCAAAATGCTCATTTGCTCTGTCATTTATAAAGAGTCTTCCCATGCAAGGGTGCAAATTAGTAAGGTTCTGTTGTAGACACAAACCCAGTGAAACAAACGTGTTTCTTTCGTTCTAGCTACCAAGAAGCCTGAGGGCTTTGCATCAGAACCCATAACAGGATCGAGGCAATGCTCAACTGCATATAGGTTGTGCACAAAAATGCATTTCCCCCTCTCCTCTCTGCACCTCTCCTTTTATTAATCTTATTTCACAAAGGAGCAAAAAGTCAGATAAGCATGTGATAAGCAGTGTGAAATGATGCACAGGAAGCCATATCTACAATGATGTTAACTAGAGAGGCACAGTAATCCATCACTGCTGTCAGGGAGATCCTTTCTTTCGGCAAGAGTCTCTTGTATCCAAGTCCATTGCAGCCGTTTGCTTGTGGAGAGCCTTGGACAGCTGCAATTCTATAGCACAAGGTGTCACAACTGTAAAGAAAGAGTGTGCTCCATCCTGATAATGACATTGGACTTAGTTATTTTGTCACATTGTCATCTATTTGGAAACAGGGCAAAAGCCACTTTCACTTTCTGTCAGTCCTCAAGTGGAAACTAATAAGATTAGTTTCTTAACCAAGAAGGGCTGAAGTTCTCCATTTCTATCTCTAGCTAAGAAGTGCGGTAGCAGCAGAAGATATTTTAAATGATGTGCTTTGAATATACACCAAGCACTGGATGTATGCTCAATGAAGCCAGTAGATGTTTACCCATTGGTTCATCTTCATTTTCAATCAGGCTCCCTGACAGGGAGGTGATCTCTGTTTAAAAGAGGGATGTGGAGATGCTGGAGCATGTCCAGAGAAGGGCCATGAGGATGCTGAGAGGCTGCAGCAGCACTGCTGTGAGCACAGACTGAAAGTTGGGGCTGTGCAGCCTGGACAAGAGGAGGCTCCCAGGTGACCTTCTTGTGGCCTTCCAGCATCTGAAGGGGGCCTACCAGAAAGCTGGGGAGGGACTTTTGAGGCTCTCAGGGAGTGCCAGGACTGTTGGGAATGGAGCAAAGCTGGAGGTGGGGAGATTCAGACTGGATGTGAGGAGGAAGTTGTTCAGCATGAGAGTGGTGAGAGCCTGGAATGAGTTGCCCAGGGAGGTGGTTGAGGCCCCATCCCTGGAGGTGTTTAAGGCCAGGCTGGCTGAGGCTGTGGCCAGCCTGCTCTAGGGTAGGGTGTCCCTGCCCATGGCAGGGGGGTTGGAACTGGATGCTCCTTGTGGTCCCTTCCAACTCTGACTGATTCTATGCAAAGACTCACCATTCCATTTTCAATTAAACAGTCTGAACTCTCTGTCTCAGCATTAACAGGGAAAGATGGGTAGAAAAACTGCTGGGGGGGAGAAAAAAGGTCATTTTAAATCATGAAGTCAGGCAGTGGAAAAAAAAAGTCCATTAAAAATTAAACTGCAAATCTCTCTCTATCCCCTTGGTTAGTCTGAGACATCTAGCAGTGCAAACTGTACTGTGGGAAAATTTAGATCCACTGTCACTTATTTGGAGATTACATTTGGGTCGCTTGGAGATCTCCAGAGAACTGAGAAACACAGGAAAAATAAAAATAGAAAATCAGAATGCTCTGAAAACTCCCAGATTCAGGGTTCTAAAATACAAGGACCATGGTAAGAATGCAAAAAGCAAGTGCTTGCTTCCAGCTTCTTATGCAAGGAGCAAACCAAAAGTGACTGAAATACTGCACAAGAGGAAAACATTTCTATGATTCAAGAAAATGGACATTCCCCTCAAATTAGTTCTGGAAGACTATGTCATAATGTGACACCTTGTAGTAAACTTAATTGATCCCTAACTAGTAGAGACCTTCTAAAATGCCAGCAAAGGCTTTCAAACATCCTCTTTTCCTCTGTCAACAACTGCAGAAAAAAGCTTAGAGATGAAGAAATTTGTAACTCTTCATGACTCTGCTTTTTTGGCATAGCAATAACATAGAATCATAGAATCATAAATTCAACCAGGTTGGAAGAGACCTCCAAGCTCATCCAGTCCAGCCCCTAAAGGGTTAGTAGTTTTCCTGAATTACTAATGATAGGACAAGAGGAAATGGCCTCAAGTTGTGTCAGGGGAGGCTTAGGTTGGATGTTGTGAGGAAGCTCTTTACTGAGCAGGTGGTCAGGCACTGGAACAGGCTGCCCAGGGAGGTGGTGGAGTTGCCATCCCTGGAGGTGTTTAAAAGGAGAGTGGATGTGGTGCTTGAGGCTGCGGTCTGGCGATGAAGGATGCTGGGATGAAGGTTGGACTGGGTGATCCCGGTGGTCCTTTCCAACCATAGTGGTTCATAGTGATTAGATGTTGTGCTGAGGGATTTGGTTTAGTCAAGGACTTGTCAGTGTGAAACTAATGATTGGACTCTTGAAGGTCTTTTCCAATCTAAGAAATTCTGTGATTCTGTTGGATTAAAGAGTTAAGGGCAGAGGCAACCACACAGATCCAGACTGCCAGAAAGAGTGAGCAGAACTGAGAAGTCTTATCTGTGTTGTGACTAGTTGTGTTTCTCAGCAGAAGAATGGCTGACATATGGAACTGTTGGTGTTTTTTCTTTCTTCTCACAGCTAAGGATTTCATTTCCCTTAATAAAATATTCCAATTAGCCTCAAAGCAGCACAACGACTTAAAGTGCATCAATAATAACGGAGGGTGCAGCAGAGCTTCCCCACAACTACCTTCTTTTCTTTAACCAAAGTGTTTTATCAAGTCTAAAATGCAAAAGCATTTAAAAGGACACATACATTTATGTCACTGCATAAATATTAACTGCATTAATAAATGTTCTGCTGGTATTATCTATTTATATTTAAAAGTTGCCATATGCAAGGCAATGAATACTTTGACATTGTATATGTCTAAAATAACCTAGCCTGCCTTTTTCACCCGAACTCATTTTGTGTAAAACACCATTAGGAACAATCATAATGATCATTGTATATACCCTGAGGGACTGGTGAACACTAGCAGATGCTCATCTTTTACTTACTGACTGATGGAAGTGGAAATTATGGGAATTTTGCCATCCATCATGCAGGTGCTGAGAGACTAAGGTGATAAGTTCAAAGAGCTGATGGTTAATAATTAAATATAATAAGCATCTGCTATTGTTATTACCCAGGGGCTGAAATATGTTGTTTAGACACAAAGCAGGGTTATGGACATCATAATTCTGCATTGCCTCTGGAAGGATAAGGCAAGAATTGCCACTGACCTGTGTGAAAGCAGAACTTTCCCAAGGACTCCTCTGGAATAAGTTTTAAACACTTCAACCCAAACTCCAGTCCCCACACCCGTTCTGACCAGCACCAATATAACAGCAGTGTAATTCGTGCTGGAGCACAAGGCTGAAGGGACAGGACAACCCTCAGTCCTTGCCTATACTTGGAATGGGTCTCATCTATCCTTACTTTAAAATGTACTAAGCTTAACATTTGGTTTCAGCTGTTCAGGGCTTCCTTTATAGTCAGTGGAAACGGAGACATCTTCACAAGAAGCTGGACATACCCTGAGATGCTTTGGCTGAACTGTCCTCTGAAGATTTCCTCCTTTGCCTCCTCTGACTGGGGAAGGAGGATATCAAATATTTAGACTTCTACATTAAACAAATCTCAATCTACTGCTTAAGCCAAATGAAGCAGATAGGTAAGGCAAATCATTGCCACTGGAATGGGCTGCCCAGGGAGGTGGTGGAGTTGCCATCCCTGGAGGTGTTCAAGAAAAGCCTGGACAAGGCACTTAGTGCCATGGTCTGGTTGTTTGGATAGAGCTGGGTGCTAGGTTGGACTGGATGATTTTGGAGGTCTTTTCCAACCTGGTTGGTTCTATGATTCTAAGTCCACACCCAGTGACAATGCTATATATGCTTCTGAGTGCAGACCTTGAGACCTAAGCTGACCAAGATGGGATTCCATTCCATACACATCATGTTTAGGAAGAAGTTTTTTACAGTGAGGGTGGTGAGACACTGAAGATTGTGGATTCTCCCTCCCTGGAGGTGTTCAAGGCCAGGTTAGATGAGGCCTTGAGTGACCTGTTCTGGCAGGAGGTGTCCCTGCCTGTGGCAGGGGGTTGGAACGGGATGATCTTTGAGGTTTCTTCCAACCTAAACCATTCTATGATTCTGTTGTACTGTACTGATGGATTAAAGTGGGATGTAGAACCCTTCTTCACTTGCAAAGCTATGTATCACCTACCTTTGATACTCATTCCTGGCTTTCTGCATCAAAGAGGATAGTCTGATGTTTCAACTGACTGCATGCAACTGCACCCACAAGGAATCCCAGTGGGATTGCAATGCAGTTAACAGCTGAAAGATGGCAAATAATAAGTTTCAGTCCTATTGCATCAGGAAAATATATTTCTTGGTGATGTCTAATAGTGTGTATTAGACAACTCTGGCAGGACTTCTGTTTTCATTCCCTCTGAGGTAGATTTATTTTCTTTTAATCACAGATATCTTATTGATTGTGGAGCCTAAGTGGAAATGCATGCTAAACTGAACAATTATTTTACTGACACTGTTGACTCTGCCATCACTCAGGTCATTTCAGTTAGCCAGTGGGTTTAGAATGATTTATGCTTGAAAATGTGTGGCCACAGCACAGAGGAGCTGAAGAAGCAATGCAAAGTGATAATTGCTTTTGTCAGCTCTTGCAAACTGGCTTCATCTAATTTACCTAAGTTGTGAAAAAAACAATAACTGTACTTCTGCTACCAGACAAAATTAGTGTTCATTCTAGCAGAGTTTATTCATGTGGGTAGATTTGAATGTTTAAATTTGTGATTTTCAAATGAAATAGGTTTGGGCAGAGTTTGAGATCTTTTTTGCAGGTATAGCTGAATTTTTAAATATGAATTAATTTTCTGTTATTTCTGCTCTGTGGGATGGGAGGGAGCAACCAAACCCTTATATACTCAACAGGAATAGTTCCCCAGGTACTTTGAAACGTACTCATTACTTTGTTAGGCTCTGACATATAGAATCATAGAATCAGTCAGGGTTGGAAGGGACCACAGGGATCATCAAGTTCCAACCCCCCTGCCATGGGCAGGGACACCCTACCCTAGATCAGACTGGCCACAGCCTCATCTAGCCTGGCCTTAAACACCTTCAGGGATGGGGCCTCACTCAACCACCTCTCTGGGCAACCCCTTCCAGGCTCTCACCACTCTCATGCTCAACAACTTCCTCCTCATATCCAGTCTGAATCTCCCCACCTCCAGCTTTGCTCCATTCCCAACAGTCCTGGCATTCCCTGAGAGCCTAAAAACTCCCTCCCCAGCTTTCTGGTAGGCCCCCTTCAGATGCTGAAAGGCCACAAGAAGGTCACCTGGGAGCCTCCTCTGCTCCATCCTGCACAGCCCCAACTCTTTCAGTCTGTGCTCACAGCAGAGCTGCTGCAGCCCTCTGAGCATCCTCGTGGCCCTTCTCTGGACATGCTCCAGCATCTCCACATCCCTCTTATTATAGGAGCTCCATCACTGGATGCAGTACTCCAGGTGGGATCTCACCAGAGCGGAGGAGGAGGGGAGAATCACCTCCCTCACTCTGCTGGCCACACTTCTCCTGCTGCAGCCCAGGCTCTGGTTGGATTTCTGGGCTGCAAGTGCACACTGCTGGCTCCTGTTGAGCTTCTCATCCACCAGCATCCCCGAGTCCCTCTCCTCAGGGCTGCTCTCCAGCCACTCACTGCCCAGCCTGGATTGGTGCTTGGCATTGCCTCAACCCAGCTGCAGGACCTTGCACTTGGTCTTGTTGAACCTTATGAGGTTGGCTTTTGCCCACCTCTCCAGCCTGTCAGGGTCCCCATATAGTTTATATGAAAGTTAGCCTTTCCTAGAGGGACAGAACATGAGGTTAGTTGTAGCATGTGGTCATTTCCAGAATCATGCTTTCTGAGCTGTAAGGTGAGTTTTGCAGGCATAAACATGCTGTGATTAATAATGTCCAAACTCACAGATTTGCCATGACTTAGTGTAATGAGATTACACTCAAAGAGGTAGCAGCAACTAAGAGGTATGAGCAAACATTGCATAGTGCCAAGATGTTTGTGTCTTTTGAATACATAGCCACTAGATTAAAAGAAAAAGTCAACTCCTGGAAACAGGTCACAGACAGAGACCTTTCTCTCTCCCCTCCCCTACTCCCTGGATTAACATTTTGGGTTTGCTTGCTTGCTCTCCATCTGACTTTTTATGACTTCTGCTTAATGGGCAGCTTCAACAGTGTGAGAAAAGATCCTCCTACTCCAGCTGCCACTCTCTGATCTTCTACCTCCTCAAGACTTTGGCTTCCCTCTGAGCAGATGGCAAATCATGGAGGCAGATACAAACCCTGGGCTGTTAGATAGAAAAATAGTTGCTGCCTTCTCCACTGTCTAAGCTCTGAATAGCAGTAGAGTAGGTTAGCAAATAGGTACCAACAGGGTATTAAGGAACATACCAAGTGCTTAAGTTTAGATGTATGGGGAGCTTAGGTATTAACTGTAGGTATGGTCAGTTAAGAGTGCTGAATCAGCTTCCTAGGCTGCCATCTGAAAGGTTTGCTTCTGTGGTGAGTTGAAATTACCTCCAAAATAAAATGACCAGACTAGCTCAGAAGGGTTAGAAGTAAAATAAAGCTATATTTACAGGCAAGCTAGAATCTAGAAGCATAAAATGCAATGTATATGGACAGAATGTATTTACAATGTTTTACAAGTCAGAAATAACACAGACTCACTCAAATTGTTCCTCTATTCCTCTGGACAAGGGAGAAAACAGAGAGAAACAGAAAGACCCCACTGCTGCTTTCTACTTAGCCATAAGTAGCTTGGGGCAGTGTGGCTGGAGAGCTGCCTGGCAGAAAGGGATGTGGGGGTTGTAATAGACAGGAGCTGAATAGCAGCCAGCAGTGTGCTCAAAGGCCAAGAAAGCCAATGGCATCCTGGCTTGGATTAAAAATGCTGTGGCCAGCAGGAGTAGAATGGTGATTGTCCCCTTGGACTCAGCTTTGGTGAGGCCACACCTCAAGTGTTGTGTTCAGTTTTGGGCATTGCAATACAAGGGAGATGTGGAGGTGTTGGAGTGGGTCCAGAGGAGGACAGCAAAGCTGGGGAAGGGCCTGGAGAATAAATCTGATGAGAAACAACTGAAGGAGCTGGGGATGGATAGTGTGAAACAGAGGAAGCTGAGGGGAAACCTCATTGCTGTCTACAACTACCTGAAGGGACATTGTGGAGAGGCTGCTGGTCTCTTCTCACAGGTGGTTGGAGACAGACCAAGGGGGAATGGCCTCAAGCTGAGGCTGAGGAGATTTAGACTGGACATTAGGAAAAAGTTTTTCATGGAGAGAGTGGTCAGGGACTGGAATGAGCTGCTCAGGGAGGTGGTGGAGTCACTCACCCTGGATGTGTTCAAGGGTCATTTGGATGTGGTGCTTACGGGTATGGTTTAAGGTGAATCTTATAGAACAGGGACTTAAGTTGGACTTGGTGATCTTAAGAGGCTTTTCCAGCCTGGATGATTCTGTGTGATTCTGTGATAATAAGAGTCTCAGCCAAGGTCACTGTAGCACAAGCAGCAGCCCCAAGGAAGAAAAGAAGGAGGAAAGAATAGTTCCTGCAGCACACTTTATCCTAACTCAGCAAGCAAATGGAATGATACAGACTTATTATTTCCCTTTTGCATCTAATCCCTTATTTGATTTACCTTTTACTGTTTTCCTTTTCCTACTCAACATCTTTGGAATGTCCCTATTCTATGTTTATAATTTAGAATTAGGCTAGAGGTTTAGTTTTAAACCACCAGGGCTTCCTAGGGATCACCAAGCTGCCATGCTGGGGAAACCCAGCCACTGCCACCTTCTCCAACACTTACAGAGAAGATACTTCCATGGCTGATGAAAACAGTTTTAATTTTTGAGCTTCTATCAACTTAAAAAGATTGACATAGGGAATTGGAAAAAAAATGCAAGTCAGAAATTGAAGACATAGCAGGTTCCTGGCAAGGATTCCCCAGCTCTGATATGTTATGGGGGTTAGTAGATGGAATGAGAACAAGACATTTCATATGCTGGTGCATGAAGAAATGGGCTGTGGTATATGAAGAAAGTTAGCTCTAACTTTGTAAAGTTTAAAATACTTGAAAGAAGTCAACTGGCATAGAGGTGCTGAGATAGTGACTGCAATGGCAGAAACTCCACTTGCAGGTTATGCAAAGGCCTGCAAGGCTTGCTAGCAGCAAAAGGCTTGAGCTTTGGCTAAACTGATAAGGACTTTCCAATTTAGCAAGCTGTGCTGGTCTGCTTCACGAGAGAAAAAAGACATTAAAAAAGGAAACTTTGCCTAAATGCTATTTGGGTGTAATTTAGAGAGAGTTAATAAAAGGGAAGCTAAATCATAATGCTGATGCCCTTGTGTCTGAAATAAATTAGCACAACATAAGACAGTGTGGGTGACAGCGAATTACAGTGGACAGCTGCTAGTTTTAATGCTAGATGTCTTACAAAGTACATGAAAGATTGCAACAGCTGGAATGTTTATCACACAGAAGGATTGTTCTTTGGAATTTCTTTCTCTTTTCTTCTGTTTGAAGATAATAATAGAATAGAACAGAACAGACAGAATAGAATAGAATAGAATAGACCAGACCAGACCAAATAGAACAGAACAGAACAGACCGAATAGAATAGAACAGAACAGACAGAATAGAATAGAATAGACTGAATAGAACAGAACAGACAGAATAGAATAGAACAGACCAGAACAGTCAGAATAGAATAGAACAGAACAGAACAGACCAGACCAGACCAAAACAGACAGAATAGAATAGAACAGAACAGACAGAATATAATACAATAGAATCAACCAGGTTGGAGGAGAACTCCAAGATCATCCAGTCCAACCTGTCCCCCAGCCCTGTCCAATCAACTAGACCATGGCATAATGCTAATGCTTTTACCAAGCAAGGGTTAAAAGTTTTCCCAAGGAGAATTATTTCTTTGGGAAATAATGAAGAAGTCTTCTTGCAATGTTAAGATGCTCACCACTTGCTGAGGTAATGTTAGCATTGTAAGGAAGTTTTGGCTACTCCACACACCCTGGAAAGCTGGCAAACTGAATGGAGAAGACAAGCTGGAGTATACACTTTAAAATCCCCTGCTGAGCTGCGTGCAAGGGACAGCAAGCATCAAAAACCTGTGCAGATGGTGCTGTGGTGTACATGGATCAAATTCACCCTTGCTCTGCACAGCAAGGTGAGTTTGGTGCATGCTCCCGTGGCTAACAGAGGAGCCCTGGCAGAGTGGAGAGCACTGGCAGAGTGGAGAGCATGTCACCTGTTCCAAAAATCATTTTATTTCCTCTTGTGAAGGCACAATGGCTGCAATTTGACAGCCAGCAATATGGATAAAGCAATGCCCTCAGGACTAGCAATCAGAACCTAAAGACTCTTTAAAACAACTTTTTAGGATGCTTGGCAAGTCACTTGGATCACAATTTCTGATTCCAAGTCAACTTGGTTACCGTGACAGGGTTAGAGGCAAGTTAAGCAATGTATATTTAAGGCAGGCAATTCTTTACCACACTATGTCATAAGTGCTATGAGTTGATATTGCTTCAAGGGAATCTCTACAAGCACACAGAGCAAGTATATACAGAGGATTAATAAAAGCCTAGTGGCTACCTCTAGATCAGGCAGTAACTGCATTGCAAGTGGCTGATGATGGAGGAAATACCAAAGAGGAAATGCCATATACTGTTAACTAACTGTTATACCCTTTCTTAAGTATAAACTGGCAGAGAGTGACTGCTGGCCGAGTGGAACATTTGGTTCAAGGTGGTTCAGTCACTGTTGAACAAGGTGCATGGATTAAAATCTTATTTCTGAAGTGGACAGCCTCATTAATATTTTCTGGACTTGCTGTTGGCTGTCCTGTAAGATGTCATGTATTCATGGTCCCAAGTTGAGCCTCTGCTTAGCCACTTTTGGTTTCACAGGCCATTGCACCTGGGTCAGAGCAATCTCAGGCACAAGTTCAGGCTGGGTGGCAAATGGCTGAGAGCAGCCCTGGGGAAAAGGACCTGGGGGTCTGGGGTGATGAAAAGCTCAACAGGAGCCTGCAGTGTGAGTGCAGCCCAGACACAACCCTGTGCTGGGCTGCAGCAAGAGCAGTGTGGGCAGCAGGGCAAGGGAGGGGATTCTGCCCCTTGGCTCTGCTCTCCTCAGACCCCACCTGCAGTCCTGGGTGCAGTTCTGGAGCCCCCAGCACAAGAAAGACATGGAACTGTTTGAGCCAGTCCAGAGAAAGCCATCAAGATGCTCACAGGGCTGCAGCAGGTCTGCTGTGAGGACAGGCTATGAGAGTTAGGGCTCTGCAGCCTGGAGAAGAGAAGGCTTCAAGGAGACCTTAGAGTGGCCTTCCAGTATCTGAAGGAGGCCTACAGGAGGGCTGGGGAGGGACTATTGACAAGGTCTTGTAATGAGAGGACAAGGGGTAATGGTTAAAACTGCAGAGGGGAGATTGAAACTGGGTGTTAGGAAGAAGTTCTTTGCAGTGAGGGTGGTGAGACACTGGCACAGCTGTGGCTGCTCCCTCCCTGGAGGTGTTGAAGGTCAGTTTGAATGAAGCCTTGAGTGACCTGTTCTAGTGGGAGGTGTCCCTGCCTATGATGGAGAGTTGGAACTGGATGATCTTTGAGGTCCCTTCCAACCTAAACCATTCAATGATTCTAAGTGCTACTACTCACCAGTAATCATCCATTTGCAAAGTAGGCTACAGACATTGATAAGATGGTCACAATAATGCTTTATTGTGATATTTAGAAGCATCCTATCATATATATCTTTTGATGCATTCTGATATTGCAGAACAGGTTGGCTTTTTATAATGCCTAATAGGGTTTATAGCAAGCATATACTTAACTTACAGTGAAGTATCAGGGACTCTGTCTCAGCACCATTTAAGACTGGAATTTCTCTTTTGCTCTCTGGGGTAAGAAGGAAACTTCAGGATAAAGTATCACCTTGTAGAGCCACTTTGAGTTAGTTCAATTCAGATTTTATTCAAAAAGAGGAAAGATACTTGTATGACATAGCTACTGGCATGCAACTAATCTACCTCTCTTAGGAAATCTGTCTAGGGAATACTCCAGAGAACAACTTAGAAGGTGGAAGTTAAAGTCCCGAGTTAGCCCCTGGAGGATCCTTTCCACTTTCAATGGCTATGGACAGATGTAAAGTTCCTACCTCAGGGCCTATATTAGGTCTGTAAAAAGTGAAGTCTGAATTGCTCTAGCAAGCTGTGGTTTAAAACTGACACAACAATAAGTGAGGAGTAGACCACAAAGCCTCTGGACTGTGTGAATGATGATACGTTTCATTTCTGCGTGGCTTATAACATCGGAGCTCATCTATGAGATTTGTTGCAGTCTGATGATGCTGAGACTTCACCAAAGTGCTGTGTGTACTCCAAACAGTTCAGCAGTGGCACTTCTGGAAGAGGCAAAGGTTTTTAACTGTTTTGCTATCCTATAGCAAGAGAATTTAATTTCTTCTGTATCAGATGATGTAGCCAGAGTACTTCAACAAATTATTAGCAGTTCTCCCGTTACTGTGATCAGCTTCTGCATTGCTTTTGAATCTTCAACTCTTATTTTTTTGTCCTCTCTCAAATCTCTGGTGTGTTGCTAACCCAGTCATGACTAATAAACTTCGTAGATGATGACATATTTTGCTCCCTTTACATTCCTTTCACTTATTCATATGCACCAAGCACTCACTTATATTTCTTTTTGTTTTGCTGCCCGTTATATTTTGCTAGGTAGCCAATTTTTTTAGAACTGCCTTGCTGAGGGTTAATTAGATATTGATCTCTATTGTCTTCAGGTGCTAGGAGACATTTTTCATGATCTTTTAAACAATTAATTTGTCTGGGTCAGTATTCTAAAGGACTGGTGATTGTTTTGATTGATGTGTACTGAAGGATTCCTGATTTCTACCTTTTAGCTGTAAACTACAGTGTTGCTGCTCAGCAACAGTTACTAATCAGTAGCCTCTCCAATTCAAGGCTGTTGTTATAATTCATTTGAGCAAACACTGATATTGCTTTTGAAGCAGTGATAATACTATCATGATGCTTAAAAATTCAGAGAGGTAACTTACAAAACTCCAAGTCATAGACTCATAGAATGCATTGATTTGGAAGATCATTCAGCACTGCAGTCAGCAGGGACATAGAATCATAGAATCAACCAGGCTGGAAGACACCTCCAAGATCATCCAGGCCAACCTAGCACCCAGCCCTAGCCAATCAACCAGACCATGGCACTAAGTGCCTCATCCAGTCTTTTCTTGAACACCTCCAGGGACAGCGACTCCACCACCTCCCTGGGCAGCCCATTCCAATGCCAATCACTCTCTCTGTGAAGAACTTTCTCCTAACATCCAGCCTAGACCTCCTCTGGCACAACTTGAGGCTGTGTCCCCTTGTTCTATTGCTGGTTGCCTGGCAGAAGAGACCAACCCCACCTGGCTACAGCCTCCCTTGCTCAGATCCCCATCAAGACCGACCATGAATATCTCCAGGAATGGGGCCTCCATCATCTCCCTGAGTAACCTGTTTCAGTGTTTTGCCATGCTTACAATCATAGAATCATTGAACAATTTAGGTTGGAAGTGACCTCAAGGATGATCTAATTCCAATCCCACACCAAAGGAAGGGACACCTGCCACTAGAAAAGGTCCATTCAACCTGGCCTTGAGCACTCCAGGGAGGGAGCAGCCATAACCTCCCTGGGCAACCTGTGCCAGTATCTCACCACCCTCACTGCAAAGAACTTCTTCCTAACATCTGGTTTAAATCCCCCCTCTGCCAGTTTAAACTCATTACTCCTTGTCAATTACAAGACCTTGTCAATAGTCTCTCCCCAGCCCTCCTGTAAGCCCCTTTCAGATACTGGAAGGCCACTCCAAGTTCTCCTCAAAGCCTTCTTTTCTCCAGGCTGCAGAGCTCCTGGAGCTCTCGTAGCCTGTAACAAAGAACTTCTACCTAATGTCTAATCTAAATCCACCCTTCTGTAGTTTAAAACCATTGCCTTTTGCCCTAGTGCTACATGACTTTTGAAACAAGGTAGTGCTCTAAAAATGCTAACAAAAAAAGCAGCAGATAAGTACCTTCAATCTAATTTTCAATCCCCAGATCCTGTCAAAAAGCCTGAGATGGGTAACAGTCATTCATGCTGAAACAAACCATTGCCATATGTATTTTGGGAGGCACAAAGAGAACAGTGAAGGGCTTCCCATGGTATAACCACACAGGGTTAAATAATTCTCCTTCAAAGCAAAGCAGAACTAAAATATTCCTAAAGGTCACATGCCATCTCTTCAGACCATTTAAGGCTTCTGAAATGCCACTCTGAAGTAAAATAACCTCTCCAGTAGAGTCATTCTGTTAGAGAGGCAGCTAACATCAGCACCGAGATAAATGGGAGCGCAGAAAATTGATTTTACACTTGTACTGTAAATGTGGTCAAATGTTGGAGGCCAGTACCTCAAACACAATTCTATAGTCCTGCTGTGCCTTAAAAATAATAACTGAGAAAATACAGTGAAATACACCTTAATAAATACCTTTTTTTTTTCCCCACTAGCTTTAAAATGCTCTCTTAAGACTTTGATTTGCAATGTGGCGCAAGCTTCATTTTCTTTCTGCTTGTTCCTCTCTGTTGATAATACATCTAAAGAAACTGACCTCCTTTTTTCCTTCATCAATCACTTTGTCTCATTCAGCAGTTTGTTGGTGGCTTTCCCTCCCCTCCCCCCCCCTTTTTTTTTTTGCAAACCAGCCCTTGCAGTTTGACAGGTAAATAAATGCATGCTTGCCTTCAAGCAAGACTGACGAAAGCTTAATAGAGTAAGCAGCGAGGTTCTATGGTATTTCAGCTTAATTATTTTTTGCAGCAGGCTTGTATTAGAGTGGAGAGGTTGTTGAGATTAAATCAAAGTAGCATTTTCACAGATCTAATTTGATTGCACTAGATCTCTTTAGGTGTTCTGCCTAAGCTCCTGGCTGCCAGCCTGCTTATTTTCCCCTCCTTTTGTATTTCTGGTTTGGATGTTTCTGATTTGAGTAAGTTCATGTCTCTTTTGGCTCCTTGCCTTAGTTCTTACTGGTTAGGTGTGCAAGAAAAGACTGGATGAGGCACTTAGTGCCATGGTCTAGTTGACTGGATAGGGCTGGGTGCTAGGTTGGACTGGATGATCTTGGAGGTCTCTTCCAATCTGGTTGATTCTATGATTCTAAGCTGCAGTACTATCCAGCTGGGACCAGCCATCTCTTTTCAGTGTTTCAGACCTCATCATGCTTGAGTAAGAATAAGAACAGTTAATGCAATATTCTATTCCTTTTTCCACCTTGCAGTGTTAAATAGTCTTCAGGGTACGTAGGTAGCAAGACAATGACATTTCAAAAAGTCCCAGTGCATTCTTGGCAGCTTAAAAAGAAATCATTTGGCCTTATTTTATTACTGTCTAGAAATTAAGAGGATTCATAACAACCCTAGCAGGGTTCAACATAGCTTGTAGTGCTAGTGACAAGAGTCACAGAAATCCTTTTGATAAACCAAAGCTGTAAGTTAAGTAGGCTTAACAGTACTTAATTAGGAGCATCTGTGTGATGTGTCTTGACTTGATACTTGATGTATGAATTCATAGAATAATAGAATAATTTCATTGGTTGGGAGAGACCCCCAAGATCATCCAGTCCAACCTATCACTCAGCCCTATCCAATCAACTACACCCTGGCACTAAGTGCCTCATCCAGCATTGTCTTGAATGTCTCCAGGGACAGCGACTCCACCACCTCCCTGGGCAGCCCATTCCAATGCCAATCACTCTCTCTGGGAATAGCTAATATCAAACCTGTACCTCTCCCAAATATATATTTCTTCCAAATATGAGCAGAAAGTGGAAAGGAAAGGTGACATTTTTGATCTTCTGTTCTATGGTAGTGCTGGGAATCTTGGCTTGATCTTTTCTAGCTCAGTATAAACTAGAAACCAACCAGAGCAAGAATTCCATAAACACTAGGAAATTAAAACTGAGTTTGCCACTCAGGCCAAAAAGGTTCTAGTGACTTCTTTAAATTCCCACTCCCCCCCCCCCCCACACACACACACACTTGCTGCTCTCTGTTTAGGAAATGAAAACTGAGTTTGCCATTCAGATCATAAGGTGCTAGTGACTTTTTCTTCCCCACCCTGCCCCCGCCTGCTTCTCTCTCTTTAGGATATTGAAACTGAGTTTGCCATTCAGGCCAAAAATGTGACTTCTTTTTCTTTCTTTTCTCCCCCATTTGCTGCTATCTCTTTAGGAAATGAAAACTGAGTTGCTATTCAGGCCATAAGGTTCTAATGGCTTCTTTTCCTTTATCCCCCTCCCCACACACAGTTTCTGCTGTCTTTTCTGCACTAAGACTACATGCAATAAATCCAAGATGTTGCTCAACAGATGAAAATTGGTTTGGGTGTGTTTAAATATAGACTTGCTCTTTCCCTTTAACTATACAATTTCTCATCCTTCTAGTGATCAAAACCATAGAATCACAGAATCATTGAGGCTGGAAAAGACCTCTGAGTTCAAGCCCAGCCTATAACCTAGCACCAGGGCATCACCTAAAATCATATAATCATAGGATCAGTCAGGGTTGGAAGGGACCACAGAGATCATCAAGTTCCACCCCCCTTGCCATGGGCAGGGACACCCTTTCAACTGTTTTTTTTTTTTGGGGATGTTAATAAAATCAGAAGGAAAGATTCTGTTAATTCTAGTCAGGCAATTCTTCAGATAATTTGTACTCTTGCAGAGCAGAGCTATCATTACTGTAATTTTGTTTGCAAAATGAAGCTCACAGACGATCTATAAATTACAAAAGACAATGTGGCTGGTGAAAGTACTCACAACCTTGGCAATAAATTAATACAGGGTATGGAAGATGTGCCTAAATAAGTACCCTAATAACGTCCAAATCCTTTGGGTATCATTTGGTAATGGAATTTGGTAACAGTTTGGCTCACTTAAAATGCACCATTTAATTGAGTGAGTAAAATAAAATGATGGAATTTCTAAGTTTATTATAATGAGCAAAATATACTTCCTCTTTTAGAAGCCTATTACTTTTTCTTCCTGGAAACTTTATTTTGGCCACTTCTCTGTCCAATTTTGGGCTCTCCTGTTCAAGAGAGACAGGGGCCTGCTGGAAAAAGTCCAGTGGAGAGCCACAAGCATGATGGAGGGACTTGAGCATCTCCCTTACAAAGAGAAACTGATAAATCTGAGGCTGTTTAGTCTGGAGAAGACTGAGGGGAGATCCAATCAATGTGTACAAATATCTGAGGGGTGAGTGTCAAGTTGATGGGGCCAAGCTCTTTTCAGTGGTCAGCAGTAATATTACAAGGGGCAACAGCTGCAAACTGGAGGAGAGAACACAGAGGAGAAACTGCTTTGCAGTGAGTATGACAGAACACTGGAACAGGTTGCCCAGAGTGGCTGTGGAGTCTCCTTCTCTGGAGACTTTCAAAACCTGCCTGGATGCTTTCCTGTGTGAAGTTCCTTGGGTGATCTTACCTTGGCAGGGATCTTAGACTCGATGGGCTCTGGAGGTCCTTTCCAACCTCTAAAGTTCTGTGATTCTGTTTACATCACTTTGGTATATTTTGTACTGATTTTAACAACGTTTAAAATTTTTGTTTGTAACAGAGATCTTCTATCAACACTGGAGAGATCTCATGTTTAAAAAGCCCAGCAGAACAACAATCAACTGCCCCAGTCCAGCCAGAGTTATTTTATATAACTATTTGTAACAAGATCTCTTCTCTCTACTAGCAAGCGATAGGTCAAGAGGAAATGGCCTGAAATTGTGCCAGGGGAGGTTTAGATCAGATATGAGGGAAAAGAAAAACATACTGGAAGAGTGGTCAAGCATTGGAATAGGTTGCCCAGGGAGGTGGTAGAGTCAAGAAACAAAAAGAAAAACAAAGAAACTAAGAAACAAAGAAGAGGGAGAAAAAAGAGGGAGAAAAAAGAGGGAGAAAAAAGAGGGAGAAAAAAGAGAGAGAAAGAGAAAAGAAAGAGAGAGAAGAGAGAGAAGAAAGAGAAAGAAAAGAGAGAGCAAAAAGAGAGAGCAAAAAGAGAGAGCAAAAAGAGAGAGCAAAAAGAGAGAGCAAAAAGAGAGAAAGAAAGAGAGAGAAAGAAAGAGAGAGAAAGAGAGAGAAAGAGAGAGAAAGAGAGAGAAAGAAAGAGAAAGAAAGAGAGAGAAAGAGAGAGAAAGAAAGAGAGAGAAAGAAAGAGAGAGAAAGAGAGAGAAAGAAAGAGAGAGAAAGAAAGAGAAAGAGAGAAAAAAGAGAGAGAGAGAGAAAAAAGAGAGAGAGAAAAAGAAAGAGAGAGAAAGAGAGAGAAAAAAGAAAGAGAGAGAGAAAAAGAAAGAGAGAGAAAGAGAGAAAGCAAGATAGATAGATGTCTAGCTTCTTCATAGACATTGTGCTGATTTATTGAGCAGGAACTATAATGGATAAAATCCTGCTGAATTCTGAGTCCCACAAAAGCTTACAGGGGGATCTGAAAGGTGTTGTTTCACTTTGACCAATTTGAACTTCCAATCCCAGGTCAAAGGTGACATTGATTCTGGTTTCTGGTGAGCACAATTTGCTCACTCTTCACTTTAAAGGTGGTTCCCTGATTCAGCATTTATAATCCTGAGATGATTGTCTTTAACGGTAATTACTGATTTGGTTTATTGATGAGCAGGACACCTCAAGACAAATAATTAGATTGAGAAACATAATTACAATTAATTAACATATGTATTGCCCTTAAGGCTCAATATTCTCAGGCTCTCTCAGTTTTGCTTATTTTGTTCTGGTTTGTGTTTTGTACAAGGATGCCTGGCAAATTACAACTGCTTAAAATTAATGTATGATTGATGAGTGGGAATGAGAAGCTCAGGTCTTCCTGATTGGGTCATGGAGCACTGGAACAGACTGCCCAGAGAGGTTGTGGAGTCTCCTTCTCTGGAGACTTTCAAGACCTGGCTGGATGTGTTCCTATGTGCCCTGAGCTAGTTTGTACGGTCCTGCTCTGGCAGGGGGGTTGGACTCAATGATCCATGGAGGTCCTTTCCAACCCCCAATCCTGTGATCCTGTGATCTGTCTCTAGTGAAGCCTCTTGTTAAACTCAGATTAGAGCCCATTCTGATGGAACAATCAACAGTGGTTGCTTCTCAATAAAGGCATCTTTGTTGTGGTTTGAGGGGTTCCAGGTTATCCCTACAAAAACTACAGAGACCAAGATCCATCCCAGGGTACAAACTGGTCACCTTTGGATATCATAATTGTGTTATTCAATCCCATAATAATAGAATCACAGAACGTCAGGGGCTGGAGGGACCCCAAAAGCTCATCCAGTCCATCCTCCCTGGCAGAGCAGGATCACCTAGAGCAGATCACACAGGAACACATCCAGGCAGATTTTGAATATTTCCAGAGAGGGAGACTCCACAACACCCCTGGGCAGCCTGTTCCAGTGCTCTGTCACCCTCACAGGGAAAGAATTCCATATTTAAATGAAAATTCCTATGCCTCAGCTGCCACCCACTGCCCCTTGTCCTGTCATTGAGCATCGCCAAGCAGAGCCTGGCTCCAGCCTCCTGGCACTCACCCTGCACATACTCATAAACATTGATGAGGTCACCTCTCAGCCTCCTCTTCTCCAAGCTGCAGAGCCCCAGTCCCTCCTTGCAAGAGAGCTGTTCCATTCCCCTAATCATCCTTGTGATTCTGTGCTGGGCTCTCTCAACCAATTCCATGTTCCTGTTGTACTGGGGTCCCAGAACTGGACACAATACTCTATAGATCTCATTGCTGCCTACAACTACCTGAAAGGAGGCTGTAGCCAGGTGGGGTTGGTCTCTTCTCCCAGGCAACCAGCAACAGAAAGAGGGGACACAGTCTCAAGTAGTGCCAGGGGAGGTCCAGGCTGGATGTTAGGAGGAAGTTGTTGTCAGAGAGAGTGATTGGCATTGGAATGGGCTGCCCAGGGAGGTGGTGGAGCTGCCGGCCCTGGATGTGTTGAAGCAAAGCCTGGCTGGGGCACTTAGTGCCATGGTCTGGTTAATTGGCTAGAGCTGGGTGCTAGGTTGGACTGGATGATGTTGGATGTCTCTTCCAACCTGGTTGATTCTGTGTGGCCTCACCAGGGCAGAGCAGAGGGGCAGGAGAACCTCTCTTGACCTACTCACCTGCAAACACTTTAAAAGTAAGCAGCAAGGTCAATTAGTTCCCTTCTCTCCCTGCCCTTCCAACTCTCTGGAGGGATCCTTACCTGAGTTACTAAGTAACTACGAAGGAGTACCCTGTGGTAGTGAATCTGGCCTGCTTGGGTGTAATGGGAGATGGGAGAAAATGAGCACTGAGGTTTTTAGTGTTTTTTGGTTTCTTGAGGGAAGATTTTGGGGGAATACTTATGTATCCTGTATTAAGGATTCATGCATGCCAGATATTTTCCTGCACAGTTTAAAATGCAACCTCTCTGTATTTTCTCCTCCAATTCAGCCAGAGCATTATTATTGTACTGCCTTTTTTTTTTTCCTTAGAAAAAGAGTAAAGTAAGACAATCTCAGTCTGTTGCACTCTTAAACTAAAGCCTATGACAACCTTCCATCTCCTGCCGTTGCTCACATTGCTTCATTTGTTAGCAACAGCTCTGCACTTTCATTGACAGTAATATTACACTGGTGACACATCTCAGTCAAGTCTGTTTCTCTCTGAAAACAGCCCAAATAAAAGCCTTAATTTGTCCATGCTGGCCTCTGTAATTACCATAAAGCACCATCAGCCTGAAAAATGAAATCAGGAAATAATGACCTGTTAATTCAGGTCTAGAGCACAGAAAGAAAGGAAAAGCTCAGAGAAAAGAGGTGATCTATTAACATCCAGCTGTGAAAAAGAATAGCTCTAAAAGGTGCCACTAGCTCAGCTGTTTATTTATTCATAGATGCTAACTAAATAAGCTAGAACTGTCACAGCAGGCTTTCCTTACATGCTTGCCAGATCCTTTTGAGGAAGTTTGCCATAAGATAACCCTGAACTAGAATCATATTAGCTTGCTTGTAGAATATGAAAGTTAACAGCAATGAGACTACACCCAGACCTGGCTGCTGACACTAAGAGATCTTATTTTAGGATTGCAGCCAAATGTTCCATGTAGTTAATTTAGAAACAGGTCCACAAGAAGCAGCAGAGCCCAGAAAGCCTCAGCCTTTGAGAAAGTTCAAATGAAGCTATTGATCTAAGGTGAATTAAATTGTATAGCAATGTGTTCAGCAAGAGACTGAGCCAGTACACAAAGTAGTTTTCTTTCTTGCTTCTTTATTTCTCCCCTCTGTGTGTGTACTGAATAATGACCACACTTGGCACGTTCTGTTTCAGGGTTCTGCACTTTGGCCGCAACAACCCCAAGCAGTGCTACAGGCTGGGGACAGAGTGGCTGAGAGCAACCAGGAAGAAAGGGACCTGGGGGTACTGGTAGAGAGTAGCTGAACATGAGCCAGCAGTGTGCCCAGGTGGCCAAGAGAGCCAATGGCATCCTGGCCTGGATCAGGAACAGTGTGGCCAGCAGGACAAGGGAGATTAGTCTTCTCCTATACTCAGCACTGCTTGGGCCACAGCTTGAGTGCTGTGTCCAGTTCTGGGCACCTCAATTCAAGAGAGATGTTGAGGTGCTGGAAGGTGCCCAGAGTAGGGTGACAAAAGCTGGTGAGGGGCCTGGAAAACAAGGCCTAGGAGGAGAGGCTGAGGGAGCTGGGGGTGTGCAGCCTGCAGCAGAGGAGGCTCAGGGGTGACCTCAATGCTGTCTACAACTACCTGAAGGGAGGCTGTAGCCAGGTGGGGTTGGGCTCTTCTCCCAGGCAACCAGCAACAGCACAAGGGGACACAGTCTCAAGTTGTGCTGGGGGAGGTCTAGGCTGGATGTTAGGAGGAAGTTGTTGGCAGAGAGAGTGATTGGCATTGGAATGGGCTGCCCAGGGAGGTGGTGGAGCCACTGTCTCTGGAGGTGTTCAAGCAAAGACTGGCTGGGGCACTTAGTTCCATGGTCTGGTTGATTGGCCAGGGATGGGTGCTAGGTTGGCCTGGATGATCTTGGAGGTCTCTTCCAGCCTGGTTGATTCCATGATTCTAAGAAAAAAAAAAAAAAAACACATGTGAACATAAAGATACAGACCTTGATCACTTGGAAACTCTTCTTCAGATAGAAATGTTTTGTTTGTGCTGTTCTTTTGAAAAGAAGACAAACAGACTTTAAATGAACTTGGTCAGACTGAACCCTGTGAAATTTTGCAGCCTATTATATCTTTAAGACACTTTCCACACTCCATGGAAGAGATTCCTGGGTTATTTTGATATATGCTGAATCTTGATAAGGATTTTTGAAAGGAGAGAAGGCAAAGTAATCTCTGCTTCTGGGAAAGCCCATTCTTTTAACTGAAGGCTGATACAGTGTGCATTTAATGATAATTTTTATCTCTGCCTCATGGAGATGCTTCCTGTGAGCTGGGTTTTTTTTTTATCCTGAAGTATATTAGATAACAGCAAGTGGCATTTAATTCTCATTCAAGGCATAATAAATGTCCATAGATCCCTTGTAAGACAGCATTGGTGTCACATTTATTGCTATGATTGCTAAGACATGATATGTCCAAGGTTTGTCAGTTTGCTGCAGTGTGTGATTTCTTTCTTATTTCCTTTTTGCAGTGGAGCAGATAGCATCAAATTAGCACAATGAAAGAATATTTTAAAGGCCTACATCAGCCTGCCCTGGTCTTTCTTGTTGTGACATAGAACAAAGAATCATAGAACCACCCAGGTTGGAAGGGATCTCCAAGGGTCATCTAGTCCCAAACGCCTGCAGTAACCAGGGACGTCCTCACAGAGGATGTCAGGGGTTGGAAGTGACCCAAAGAGATCATCGAGTCCAACCCTCCTGCCAGAGCAGGACCATAGAATCTAGGTCGGGTCACACAGGAACACATCCAGACAGGGCTTGAAAGGCTTCAGAGAAGGAGACTCCACCTCTGGGCAGCCTGTGCCAGTGCTTTGTGACCCTTACAGTAAAGAAGTTGAGATGGAATCTCCTGTGCTGCAGCTTCCATCCATTGCTCCTTGTCCTATCCCAGGGAGCAAGTGAACAGAGCCTGTCCCCCCCACTCCTGACAAATATTTAACCCTCAAATATTTATAAACATTTATTGGTTCCACTTCCAACCCCTATAGAATTCATGCCATGTAGCACACAAATCCACATCAAATCCACAGAATGATGCTTTCAATTGTATTCCCCAAGACAGCTTTTCAATTCCTAGATAAATGAAAATGTTAAAATTTCATAGAATCAACCAGGCTGGAAGAGATCTCCAAGATCATCCAGGCCAACCTAGCATCCAGCCCTGGCCAATCAACCAGACCATGGCACTAAGTGCCCCAGCCGGTGTTTGCTTGAACACCTCCAGAGACAGCGGCTCCACCACCTCCCTGGGCAGCCCATTCCAATGCCAATCACTCTCTCTGTGAAGAACTTCCTCCTAACATCCAGCCTAGACCTCCCCCAGCACAACTTGAGACTGTGTCCCCTTGTTCTGTTGCTGGTTGCCTGGGAGAAGAGCCCAACCCCACCTGGCTACAGCCTCCCTTCAGGTAGTTGTAGACATTTAGAATCTCTTTGCTTTCTTACTGATGTAGAATCAGAGTCATAGAATCAACCAGGTTGGAAGAAACTTCCAAGATCATCCAGTCCAACCTAGCACCTGCTTTAGAAGTGTAGAGAGAGTTTTCTGAATATTGGAGGCCATTATAAGAGAGAGAAACTGCAAGAACTAAAGAATTGCTTCCTGAACTGAAGACATCTATATGGAAAAAAAAAACCCAGAGTAAAACCTAAGTACTTCTCATGATCTCTTTTCAGCAGTGGCTGGATATTGGATCAATTTTATCACCATATGTTCTCAGCATATTATCTCGTTTACACATAGATTACTCCAATTTTCTTTATCTACTACTTAAAGGAAGTTCACCTACAAATCCTTTAGAATTCAACAGCTTAACCTCATATGTAAAGAGAGGTGCTTATGTCATTCAAAACTGATAAGAGCCACATTCTTCTCTGACTTCAGCCCTTCTATTTTAATAGTCAAAGATGAATTAATATTAGCAAGTAACAGATTCAAGGCATCAGTATCCAAAAGCTCTTGTAATCCAATGGTAAACTGAGATCCCTGCATGGAATTATAGGTTGGCTTAAGGGGGTAGCCAAGAGCACATCACCACAGAGCTTCTGACTAACGAATTTGCAAATATTAATTTGACTACTTCATGAATTCTTTAGCAGCTGTATTCAGAATCTGCTGAGCTGCTCTCTCTTTAGAAAGAAGATGATGATAACATTTGTTTTGTCAGACCACCTTTTCTAACCAGCTAGTTGACAATTTTGTGAAGTCAAAGAGAGCGCCAAAAATAAACCACACACATAAAGAGAGGAGCAGCCTACTTCAAAAGCATTTGGTGAATGGTCTTGGTGATGCCCAGTGTCAGGGCAAGGAGCCATGGGTGGATGTTGAGGCATAGGAAGTTTCATGGAAACAGGAGGAGGAATTTTCTCACTGTGAGGGTGACAGAGCACTGGAACAAGCTGCCCAGGGGGGTTGTGCATTCTCCCTCTCTGGAGATATTCAAGACCTGCTTAGATGTGTTCCTGTGTGATCTGGAATAGGAGATCCTGCTCTGGCAGGGGGGTTGGACTGGATGAGATTTAGGGGTCACTTCCAGTCCCCAACATTCTGTGATTCTGGTATGTATTAAGTAATTAGATTCTTCTGTAAACATTCATTATAATTTTAGTGTCTTCTTGACATATCTTTATTCTGAAAAGTATCATCTTCTGAATCTGGCAATCTAAAGACATTGTCCAAAAGTCTTTGTATTTTTGCTTGAAACATCTGATTTTTGCACACCTTTGGAATAAGATTTTGTGGAATCATAGAATGGTTTAGGCTGGAAGGGACCTCAAAGATCATCCAGTTCCACCTTGCCACCATAGGGACACCTCCCACTAGAACAGGTCACTCAAGGTCTCATCCAACCTGGCCTTGAACAACTCCAGGGAGGTTGTGGAGCACAGAAACACCCAATGTGATCAAAGAATCAGCTAGCTCTGTCCCCAGTGCAGAGCACTTGGAACTAGATGATTCTTGAGGTCCCTTCCAGCCCAGACAATTATGTGATCTTACATTAGAGAATCATCAAGTTCCTACCCTACCTAACCGGGGGGCCACCAGGCCCCCCGGCCTTTAGATCCCCACCACCAGTCACCCAGTGTGCACCATGAGGACTCACCAGTGATGATGGGAGGAGGATCCCTCTGCCCAGATGGGCAAGCTTAGGGCTTGCCTTTCCTGGGGCTGTTTATAAAGGGCAGTGTGCTGGGAGATCTAAGTGGTCACACCTGGGGTGGGAGGAGACTCCAAGAGAGCCCAGGTGTTGTGTGTTTAGGGGTGGAAAAGGGGCAAAATGGGGTGGGTGGGGTGAAAATTGTCAAGTTGTGCCAGGGTAGGTCTAGGCTGGGTGTTAGGAGGAAGTTCTTCAGAGAGAAAGTGATTGGCACTGGATAGGGCTGGGTGCCAGGTTGGACTGGATGATCTTGGAGGACTCTTCCAACCTGATTGATTCTATGATTCTATGAAAGGGGGCAGATACAGTGTTCCAGTGTCATCTGGTATAGGTGGTCCTGTTCTGGCAGGGGGATTGGACTTGATGATCTCCTTGGGTGCCTTCCAACCCCTAACATCCTGTGAGCCTGTGATCCTGTCTGATCCTGTGATTTAATCTGGAGGATTAAATCTTTTTCCACTAGAGAAATATGGATAAGTTTTCAAAGATAACACCACTTATCTTGTTAGTAGGAATGCTATTTTTCAATCATGGAACCACACAATCAACCAGGCTGGAAGAGATCTCCAGGCTCATCCAGTCCAACCTACAAAGCAGCCCTGGCTGATCAACCAGACCATGGCATTAAGTGCCTCAGCCAGGCTTTGCTTCAACACCACCACGGATGGCGACTCCATCACCTCCCTGGGCAGCCCATTCCAATGCCAATCACTCTCTCTGCCAGGAACTTCCTCCTAACATCCAGCCTAGACCTCCCCCAGCATAACTTGAGACTTTGTCCCCTCATTCTGTTGCTGTTGTCCCCTCATTCCCCTCACAGGGCTGTGCTCCAGGCCCCTCACCAGCTTTGTTGCCCTTCTCTGGACACCTTCCAGTACTGCAACATCTCTCTTGAATTGAGTGTCCCAGAACTGGACACAGCACTCAAGGTGTGTCCTGACCAGTGATGAGTACAGGAGAAGAATAACCTCCCTTGTCCTGCTGGCCACACTGCTCCTGATCCAGGCCAGGATGCCATTTAGAAAGCAGCTTAAGTATTTTTTCATTGATCTTCTCCATTTAAAACAAAATTGAAGACAGGAAGGAAATCTGAAGTTCTTCCTTGTCTGGTGGGGAAATGCAGATTTTGATACCCTAAATCATTCCTACCTTTGAATTCACCAGGAGATTATCTCAGCAAAAAATGACAGAATGGTCCAATGGATTTGACCATTGACAATTTGACCATTTGACCAACTCCAGTTGAACCAAACTGGAGTCTGAACTCACAGAAGCAGTACATGTTCATTCATCCTCTCAGCTAGTTTGAGCTACTCTTTGCCTCTCCATGTATCAGATGTGGAGAGAACTGGACAAACAGGAGAGCTGCAAGGAAGTCTTAGGATTTCAACAGCAGAGGTTAGGTAGTTATCAGAGCTCTTCAGGAGCAACTGCTGAAAATATGGCCTTCAATCTTCAGCTGCTGTGCCAGCACACAGATGGCCTGAGGATTCTATTAAGTATTTTCTCTAATGAAGTAAATCGCTCACAGTGTTTCTGAGTGCTCATTTCTTTCTGTGGGAGGCAGCTCTTTTAGTGAGGATTTGTCCCTGGAAGGTTTGAAGATCAATGGTCTCTATATATGGAATGAAAAGTTTTAAGTGAATGAGTTACTGTCTTCCCTTTGACCCCATGCAGAAGTTTGCTGATAAAAATGGCTCTCCTGTTCTTGGGTGTTCACCAGTGCCAGCAGAGCCGAGTCCTGCACTTAACCTCCACTTCCTCACTGCCGCTTTCACCTTCAAAAACACCTTCTGATTACATCTGAGCTGACTCTGGCATTGCTTTCCCATCACTGCAATGCACTTGTGAGATGAAAAAAAAAAAGTTTTTTAAACTCTTATCTCACTCACATACAGAAGGAAGTCAGTGAAAGCCACAAGTACAGGAGGCATTCAGTTGAAAGCACTTTGTCCAAAGAAAAGCTGCTATAAATACACCTGGCTGTCATAGCCTGCCTTTTATACTGAATTGCACCCATATGTTCTCCCAAATGGGATCCTCTCTGACCAGTCCTCTGTTACACGGCTGTGTGATGTGCCTAGAAATATACTGATACCCCACTTTGCTGCCATACAGAGTAGAAGATGGACAGGATGGATGCATGATCCTATACGGTGGCGTTCAAGAACTAATCACAGAATCTTAGAGGTTGGAAGGGACCTCCAGAGTCCAAGCTTCCTGCCCAGGCAGGATCCCCTAGGACACAAGAATCATAGAATCATAGAATCATAGAATCAACCAGGTTGGAAGAGACCTCCAAGATCATCCAGTCCAACCTAGCACCCAGCCCTATCCAATCAACCAGACCATGGCACTAAGTGCCTCATCCAGGCTTTTCTTGAAGACCCCCAGGGACGGTGCCTCCACCACCTCCCTGGGCAGCCCATTCCAATGGGAAATCACTCTCTCTGTGAAGAACTTCTTCCTAATATCCAGCCTATACCTACCCTGGCACAACTTGAGACTGTGTCCAGGCAGGTTTTGACAGTCTCCAGAAGGAAACTCTGCTGTGATTAATGATTATTGGAGAAACACTCTTAAATTATCAGTCTGGCTTTATTAGTGCTGCACTCTGAAAACACCTAATGAAGGTACTCTGATTCTCCCCTGTCCTAAAATAATTGCAGATGTATTGTTGGTTGGTTGGGGCTTTGCTGTTTTGTCTTTGTTTATTTTTCTTTCAGGTTGTTGCCTTTCATTCTGCTTTGCTTTTCTTCTTTTACTGGAGGAGTTTTGACTGTTTTTTTTTCATAGAATCGTAGAATCAGTCAGGGTTGGAAGGGACCACAAGGAGCAGCCAGTTCCAACCCCCCTGCCATGGGTAAGGACACCCTACCCTAGATCAGACTGGCCACAGCCTCATCTAGCCTAGCCTTAAACACCTCCAGGGATGGGGCCTCAACCACCTCCCTGGGCAACTCATTCCAGCCTCTCACCACTCTCATGCTCAACAACTTCCTCCTCACCTTCAGGCTGACTCTCCCCACCTCCAGCTTTGCTCCATTCCCCCCAGTCCTGTCACTCCCTGAGAGCCTAAAAAGTCCCTCCCCAGCTTTTTTGTAGGCTTATTTCAGATCCTGGAAGGCCACAAGAAGGTCACCTGGGAGCCTCCTCTTCTGCAGACTGCACAGCCCCAACTCTTTCAGTCTGTCCTCATAGCAGAGCGCTCCAGTTTGTGTTTTTTTCACTTGTTTGGGTTTTTTTCCTTCTTTTGCATCTGCCCAACAACATATAATGTCACACATGGTTTTGTTTTTTCCCCCTTTACTACCGTATTTTGCTCCTGTGCATCCTTGCACTTTTGTAATGTTCACACTCAAACCCAGTTATGCACAGGAGAGGATAGGATGAAGAAAAATATTGTTCCCACATTACCCACCTGCACACTAGCTAAAGCTAGAGGTGGCCAAGGATTAGTGTGTTTCACAAGTGCAGTAAATGCAAGATTCTATCTTATCCTATCTTCACATCACCTCAACTAACATACCCTTGAAAGTATTGCTCATTAAAAATGTAGGGTTTGGATGTTCTGCATTCTTAGATAAAGAGAAGGGAAAGAGGATGACCTAAGGCCATGTCTAAGTATTCTCTGTACTTAAGACCAGATACGTTCTGCATTAGCTAATAGCAGTTTTGTAGTTCACTTTGCCAACTCTTATCTGTGGTCTGCACTACTTTTTCTGTGATCTTGATTATAGAACTCCACTTCTCAATACACATTTTACTGCTTGCCTTTTTTTTCCCCCATTTGTGTCTTGAAGAAGTGGAAGTGGAAAGCTGAAGATAAAGCAATGCAATCCTCAAACACCTTGGCCATCAGGGGCCCCTTCTGAAACAATGTTTGTGCAGGTGGGGTTGGGCTCTTCTCCCAGGCAACCAGCAACAGCACAAGGGGACACAGTCTCAAGTTGTGCCAGGGCAGGTCTAGGCTGGATGTTAGGAGGAAGTTCCTGGCAGAGAGAGTGATTGGCATTGGAATGGGCTGTCCAGGGAGGTGGTGGAGTCACTGTCCCTGGAGGTGTTGAAGCAAAGCCTGGCTGGGGCACTTAGTTCCATGGTCTGGTTGATTAGCTAGAGCTGGGTGCTAGGTTGGCCTGGATAATCTTGGAGGTCTCTTCCAACTTGCTTGATTCTATGATTCTATGATCTGGCTGATACCCTTTAGTAGTAGGGAGGGTGGAGAAATACTTCCTTTCAACATGGCATTAGGACAAAGAGGGCACAAATTTGCCACTCCATTATTGATCTCTCTTTTTTTTTTTTCCTTATTTGATTGTCAAAAACCAGCTTAGCATCCAGCTTACATAAAAATACTTCCTTGATTTTGAACCTTGTGTGTGTAGGGGACAGCCAACATTAGAAGAGTGTGGAAATTGCCCAGAACTATCATCTCACTTTTGCTTGTTGTAGCTTAGATTTGATTAATGCCTGCAATGTGCCCATCTCTTCTCTCTTTTTTTTTCTTTTTTGCCCTTGAATATGTATTGAAATCAGACCAGGAAGCCCTATCTAGTGCTTATGATTTTCTCATAAAAAGATATTTTTCAGCTGCAATCTTTCATCAGGCTTTAATCATTTAAATTAAATTTTCCCTGTTGATTGGTACCAATTTACATGAAATTTGATAAGACCATTAAATTTTATAGGCCAGGATTGGTTTCTGAACTGGTAAACAGCTCACAAATAAATATGACAATTTAAGCTGCTAAAATCCAGGAAGATTCTGCTCTTAATCAGTTTAGTCCAGCCTCTCAGAACATCTGATAATCACAGAAGAATTACCACTTTCCAGTCCAAGGTTGAAAGGATGAAGCGGGACTGCAGTGAAGGGTGACAGCTTCTTTAAGGAAGCCTGAGCTAAGGCTGAGCAGATTGCTCAAGTCTGGCTTCTGTAAGGTCTTCAGGACTTGATCCAAGAGAAGACAGAAGTCACTGAGTAAATGCAAAGATAAGTCAGTGAAGCTCTGAGGCTATGTGATCACTTCATTGTTGTTGAGATGGCTAAGGCAGTGCAGTGGGCAGACATCAGATCTGAGACAAGCAGACTGAGTCTGACTCATTCCCCTAATGCTGGGTCCTTCAATATCTTAGTGTTGCCAGCACATATACCATGAGCAGAAGTGGCCAAAAGCCTTTCCAGCTTTCAAGATCTGCCAAAGGACAGTTTGATAGTGTCACATAAAATAAGTTTTGTTTCTTTTTAATCTAAAGAGTGCAGAAAGCAACACAGCAACAGCCACATTGCCCTACTTCCCAAAGGGTTACTGTAGTTATCAAGTCATAAAATGATGTATTGTCTTGTAAATCCAGTCTGCACAGCCACTCTGACTCAGTGGTCACTCAGTGCACCTTCCATGAGATCACATGTGTTATTCCCATTGTCTGGACCTGCTGTGGAAGTGAATCTGGGGTTCTTTCCATATGACCTACTGTTTTACTGCCAAATTTGGGATGTGAATGAAAGAGAAGCTTGGATTTTTTCCTCTGCTCCAAGGGTCAAGTTTGAGATTGCAGTAGAAGTGCAGGGGTGTTGCACTAGATGGCCTTTGGAGGTCCCTTCCAACCCAAACCATTCTGTTACTCTGTGAGTTTACATGTCTGATCATTGCTTCCACTTTCCTGATTTCTGTTGCTCTGAGTTCACAGAGTCACAGAATTATTGAGGCTGGAAGAGACCTCATCAAGTCCAGCCTATGACCTAACACCACCACATCGAGCAGACCCTGGCACTAAGTGCCACATCCAATCTTTCCTCAAACATCTTCAGGGATGATGAGTCCACCACCTCCCTGGGTGGAGACACATTCCAGTGTCTAATTAGCTGTTAGAACAAGTCCAGAGGAGGACAATGAAGTTGGGGAAGGACCTAGAGAATAAATCTTATGAGAAGCAACTGAGGGAGCTGGGGATGGGTAGTGTGAAAAAGACGAGGCTGAGGAGAGACCTCATTGCTGTCTACAGCTACCTGAAGGGACATTGTGGAGAGGCTGCTGCTGGGCTCTGCTCACAGGTGGTTGGAGACAGACAAGGGGGAAGGCCTCAAGCTAAGGCTGGGGAGGTTTAGACTGGACATTAAGAAAAAAAAAATTAAATGAGAAAGTGGTCAGGGACTGGAATGAGCTGCCCAGGGAGGTGGTGGAGTCACCAACCCTGGCTGTGGTTAAGGGTGGCTTGGATGTCATGTTCAGGGCTATGGTTTCAGGTGAACCTTGTAGAGTAGGGTTCTAGGTTGGACTTGGTGATCCTGAGGGGCTTTGCCAACCTGGATGTTTCTGTGATTCTGTTCTGTGGGGAAGTGCTTCCTAACATCCAACCTAAACCTCCCCTGGCACAGCTTCAGGCCATGCCCTCTCATCCTGTCACATGTTGTAGTTGTAGAGAGTGATAAAGTCCCCTCTGAGTCTCCTCTTCTCCAGGCTGAACACCCCCAGCTCCCTCACTTGTTCTGTCCATTCTCAGACACAGCTGAAGTCTGTGAGAGTGTTGTCTTGAACATGCTAAGTGCTACCTTGGGGAACCTGAGAAGTCAGCTGCCAAATCCCACTGCATACTGTAAGCAAGCAGCTACTTCTCCTCTCGCTGTCTCACTGCCTCAGCTTGCTCTCTGCAACGTGGGAACAGCAGCAACCCCTCACATCAGATTGCACTTTGTGAGGATAAAGTAATGCTTGTAGAGCATCACAGTGCTGACTGCCAGGGAAAAGCCAGTGAGGAACTTAATAATTCTGTCTTCATTGCCAACTCTGAATAGTGTGCAGTAGATAAGGCTCAAGCCCACAAAATGAACAATGAAGGTAAAACAAAACATCAAATAGCTCTTCTTTTTTAATTGATCACAATCCATTCTGTTCACTCAGGAGTAGGGGCTCCTGTGCAATAAGAATTACAACGTGGAGCTATGTGTTAGAAGTCTGTGTCATCTTGCATGTCCTCACAGGAGCAGAGGTAGGGCTGCAGACACTGTTGAGCTCTCTTGTTTTCACTCAATAGAACAGGGCTCCTGTGCAATAAGAATTACAACGTGGAGCTATGTGTTAGAAGTCTGTGTCATCTTGCATGTCCTCTCGGGAGCAGAGGTAGGGCTGCAAACACTGTTGAGTTCTCTTGTTTTCACTCAATGGAGCAGGAGTCCTGTGCAGTAAAAAATGCAATGTGGAATTATGTGTTAGAAGTCTGTGTCATATTGCATGTCCTCACAGGAGCAGAGATAGGGCTGCAGACACTGTTGAGCTCTCTTTTTTTCACCCAGTGGAGCAGAGCTCCTGTGCAGTAGAAGATACAATGTGGAACTGTGTGTTAGAAGTCTGTGTCATACTGCATGTCCTCACAGGAGCAGAGATAGGGCTGCAAACACTGTTGAGCTCTCTTGTTTTCACTCAATAGAGCAAGGCTCCTGTGCAGTAAAAAATGCAATGTGGAACTATGTGTTAGAAGTCTGTGTCTTATTTCAAGTCCTCTCAGGAGCAGAGGTAGGGCTGCAACCACTGTTGAGTTCTCTCATTTTGTAGTTAGAAGCATTTGATTTTGCTACATATCACTCATTTCCATGTATTTCTCCCTTGTTGTCATCTGCCCCTTCTTACCTGCACACAATCCCTTGAACTCTACTTCAAACAATATCCCAATAGAGCTAAAATGTTTTTCCACAGATGCTTTTCCCCACAGATGTTTTCCCTGTTCTTCCCTTCGCTTCTCCCTCAAGTCTCCTTCATTCTTTTGTGCTATTGACACCAATAATCTCTCTGGAAAGGAAAATGTCTTGGCTTCTTTAGAAGCTCAATAATTGCAGTGCCTCTTAAAGCTCGATGACTTTGTGCTTTTAGCAGTTTCAATTCCATTATGATACTCATGACTTACTGTAGTCTTCTTTCTTGGGGGCAGAATCAAAAGTCAGAATCAATAAGGTCCTTTACATAACTTAGGGCCTTTCAGAATTGTTCTTTGCTTAGTTGAATTGTTTCTTTTAACTCTTTTTTTTCCCATTCCAGAGCTGTATCACATTTTTCCTTCCCTTTGCTGTCACCCTTCAGCAAAACTTAGAATGCAGCCCTTTTGTCCAATAACACTATATAGATGTTTATTCTCTTTTATTAAATAGTCCAAATCTGTGCTGAGGTGGCAAAAAGAGATATAGGTTAGGGCTCATTAATGTGACCTAGGTGTGGCCAGCAGGACTAGGGATGTAATTCTGCCCTGTACTGGTGCTGGAGGTGCCTCATCTTGAGCACTGAGTGCAGTTCTGTACCTCTCACTGCAAGAAGGATATTGAGATGCTGGAGTGGGTCCAGAGGAGAGCAATAATACTGGGGAAGGGACTGGAGAGAAAGTCTGATGAGGAGAGGCTGAGGGAGCTGGAGAAGAGGAGACTCAGGGGACTCTTTATCACTCTCTACATGTACCTGAAGGGAAACTGTAGTAAGGTGGGGGTCAGGCTGTTCTCCCTGGCAACTTGTGACAAGACAAGAGGGCATGGCCTGAAGCTGTGTCAGGGGAGGTTTAGGTTGGATATTAGGAAGCACTTCCTGATGGAAAGGGGAATTAGACGCTGGGATGGACTGCCCAGGGAGGTGGTGGAGTCACTGTCCCTGAAGGTATTTAAGGAAAGCTTGGATGTGACACTTAGTGCCATGGTTTGATTGATGTGGTGATATTAGGTCATAGGCTGGACTTGATGATCTCAGAGGTCTATTCCAGCCTCCATAATATTGTGATTCTGTGAATTATTGCAATATGGAGTGGGAACAGATTAATACCCAGCAGCACTCTTTAGAACAAATCACCACAAGAAAATTAATGTTTTCAACTGCTAATCAACATACTTCTTAGAGGAAGAAGATGGACTGGATAGGGCTGGGTGCTAGGTTGGACTGGATGATCTTGGAGGTCTCTTCTAACCTGTTTGATTCTATGATTCTATGATTTATTTGCTTAGTCTTTTATTTTACATCTGCACGGACAGACCCTCAAAATAAATAGCTGTCTGTGTTTGACAGGACATCTAAACCTTGTGACTTGTCTCTGCCAGCACTTCAATTTTGGCCATTATCATTTGATCTGCTGCAAAGGTAGATGCAAGAGTTTGCATTGCAAGGACAGTTCTGGAATAATAGGTTCACTCTGAAGCCCACCAGCTACATAGTGAGGGGCTCATTCTTGGCAATTTGTAGAGATCCTGATTTGGGGATAACTGAGCTCATGTGAACTTCATCCATGAGGCAAAGCTGCTTTTCAGTGCTCACTTGTAACTCCAATAAATGTGACTCAAGCAGGCTTTACAAATTCGATCTTCACATGAATACATACCAGGAAGCTTTGCAGAGTGAATGCATACAAATCCCTGCCTTCTGCATGCTGAAAGAACCCTCAGATTAGCTGTACAAAGATGAAACCAACTGACAGAGATGACCTACAAAGGCCACTTGAGAATCTGTTCTCAGAATCATCTTTAACTTTTATCAAGATGCAGTCTATTTAGAGCATGAATGTCTTGTCCTGGGACATTGCTCTGGCTTGGATCTGGTTTAACAATTTCAGTCGTTGGTTTTCAACCTATAAAGTCTTCCCCAATGAAGTTTTAAATGTTTTAGGATTATGGCACATTTGTGGTTTAAAAATTAAATGCCTCTAGCCTCACATGATGTCCTCTGAAGCAAGACTATGCATTTGCTTGAGTCACAGATTTGTCTTTTCACCAATTAATAAACTAACCCTTTCCCTTCCCAAATCTGTTTGCACACTTCCAAGTTTTACATCTTTTTGGCAACTTTAGCAGTCATTAAAAATGTCAGATGGATGTAGGCAAATATGACAGTGGGATTCCAATGGAGTAAAAATTATCAAGTTTGCTTAAGGGGCTAAATGGATAATTTTATCATAAAAAATCCTTTTACTGGTGTTCAGGTTTCATGCTCTATTTCAAGCCTCTGGACACCCATATTGAAATCAGGATTCTATTTGAGAGTTAGTAAGGTATACACCATGCATAATAAACACAGCTTACAGAATCACAGAATCATAGAATCAGCCAGGGTTGGAAGGGACCACAAGGATCATCTAATTCCAACCCCCATGCCATAGGCAGGGGTTCTCTAGCCTAGATCAGGCTGCCCAGAACCTCATCCAGCCTGGTCCTACACACTTCCAGGGATGGGGCATCAATCACCTCCCTGGGCAACCCAGCCAAAAAAGTCCCTTACCCAGCCTTCTTATAGGCCCCCTTCAGATACTAGAAGGCCACAAGAAGGTCACCTTCGAGTCTTCTCCTGTTCTCCAGACTGAACAGCTCCAACTCTATCAGTCTGTCCTCGTAGCAGAGGTGCTCCAACCCTCTAATCATCCTCATGGCCCTTCTCTGGACATGCTCCAGCATCTCCACATACCTCTTGAAATAGGAGCTAATTCCAATTGGCATTGGAATGGGCTGCCCACGGAGGTGGTGGAGTTCCTGTCCATGGAGGTGTTGAAGCAAAGCCTGTCTGGGGCACTTAGTGCCATGGTCTGGTTGATTGGCCAGAGCTGGGTGCTAGGTTGGACTGGATGAGCTTGGAGGTCTCTTCCAACCTGGCTGATTTTATGAAAGGGACAGAAAACAGGGAGTGTAGGAACCTAGTTAAATCATTAACTGTGTGAGCACTGATAGAAAGCATCATCAATCAGATCAACAGAAAGGAGGGGGGTTAAGGGGAGGGGTTTTGAAACACTCCATGGAGAAGAAGAATACTCTATTCAAAGATGAGAACATTGGAGACTCCTGCCCAGAATGCAACCCACAGCTGATGCTAGAGGTAGAGAGGCCAGACTGAGGAAGACTTTGGCCTTCCTCCCAGAGACCCCAAAAGATGACCACCAGGTGGCAATGAGCATACATGAAGAGGAGGGACAGCATGGAAATGAGTTCCAGGAACTGATTGCAATAACTCCACCTGTTCCCAGAACTAACTGCAATAACCCTACCCCTGTATGAATAGGTATGATTTTGTAGCATATATATTTTAGCTGAACAAGGTGAAGGTGTGCAAGGGCTTTGGAGGATGACCTCCCCTTGTCACCCCACGCTGATTAAACATGTCTTTCCTGATGACACTCTGCGTGTTGAGAGGTCTCATTTTCTCTAAGTCTCTACTGAAATAGTCTTGAGGTGCACTTTGTTGAAACAAAAGGTTTTAAGCAAGTCCCCTTTTTGCTGCTAGTCACTGTCCCAGTCAGAGGTTTGCTAAAGCTGTGCAAAATACAACTGAACAGTGTAAAGAGGAAAGTTAACTCAAGGACATTTACTGCGTGGCTCTAATGATGTGGATAGGAGAACCACACACACAAAAAAAAACCCCACGTTTAAAATCTTATCTGATTTAATTTTCAGGCCCTCAGTATGTGAGTTTTAATATTTAAACACATAAGAAGTAGGGAGAAAGAATATTGCACATTGATGTAATGAACACAAGGGAAATAATTTTCATTTGTAGAGATAAGATTCGTGCTGAAAGGGGTCAAGCAGATGTAATACAAATGTGATTTGTAGCAAAACACATAGCAGAGCCTTTCACAGGCCTGCTTGTTGTAGGATTAGTGAGATTCCCAGTGGTGCTGTGTACCTCAGCACTGCAGGGTTTGTGTCTCCCGTGGCAGTCTCTGCTTGTAGGCTAACTTCTATAGTCAGATCATAGCACAGACAAGAATTTCATCAATATCTGTCTTTGCCAGTCCTATCATCCAGCTTTATTTAATAGGGAGTGTCTAGTTGACAGCTGACAAATATGCTGTGATTTTGAGTTGTAAACTTTGCATTTTAGCTTCATGTTTTTACATACCTTAGTTAATAACCTGTGTGTTTCCTTTAACTACTAAGAAAATAGGGAGATAGTTGTTTGGAACTGTGTCATTTTCAAACCTCTGCAGTGTACATAGCCTTTGTGCATCAGTCACTGCAGTGGTGATTTGAGTGAGGGTAGAGAGGCTCTTCAGAGGGGCTTGGATAGGCTGGATCAATGGGCCAATGTTAATGGGATGAGTTTCAACAAGGCCAAATGCCAGCTCCTGCACTTGGCTCATAGGGTTCCAGGCCCCTCTCCAGCTTTGTTGCCCTTCTCTGGACACCTTCCAGCACCTCAACATCTCTCTAGAATTGAGGAGCCCAGAACTTGACACAGCACTCAAGGTGTGGCCTGAGCAGTGCTGAGCACAGGGGCAGAAGAACCTCCCTTGTCCTGCTGCCCATACTGCTCCTGAGCCAGCCCAGGATGCCATTGGCTCTGCTGCCCACCTGGGCACTGCTGCCTCATCTTCAGCTACTATCCACCAGTACCCCCCAGGTCCCTCTCTGCCTGGCTGCTCTCAGCCACTCTGTCCCCAGCCTGTAGTGCTGCTTGGGGTTGTTGTGGCCAAAGTGCAGAACCCTGCACTTGGCCTTGTTAAATCTCATCCCATTGGCTTTGACTCTTTTTCATGTCCAAAAAGTCTAAAAGCAACAAAACAGTGCCAGAGCACACAACTGCAAGTCCACCAGTTCACTGAGGCTGAATTTTCTGAGGAAAGATTAACTATCAGAAAGACTTCAGGCAAAAATATGTATTACCTGGGAGAGAGCAAGTGCTTAAGGTCAGAGTGTGATTTCATTTACCAGTCTGCATTACCTCCCCTGGTTTCAGGACAGATACTCTGGATTTACAATCCTATAAGCAAGACCAGCACTTAGCAGGATGGATACTGTGAAGTGATATGCAGATAGAAGCAGTCAGAGACAAGCTCTGCCTCAGGTTATATTCATGCAACTCCTTTGAAGTCGCTAAGTGCTTGCTTTGTCTCCCTAATGCTTTGCAGTATTTCTTGTCTCCTGTTTAATACTTTCCCTTCCCTGACAACCTTCTGCAGTTCTCTCCAAAAAAAAAGGTGATGAACTAGCACAGCAGTGACCTTTCCTAATAAGAATTACCAAAACCCTGTCTGCCTCTGCATAGTTTAACTGTTTCCCTTGCCATACAGCTGGCAAAAGGCAAAAGTTGCTTCTAAGAAAAGCCTGGATCAGGCACTTAGTGCCATGGTCTGGTTGGTTGGCTAGGGCTGGGTGCTAGGTTGGGCTGGATGAGCTTGGAGGTCTCTTCCAACCTGCTTGATTCTATGATTCTGTGATTCTATGTTGTACTTCACTCATTGCCCAGGGAGGTGGTGGAGTTGCCATCTCTGGAGGTGTTCAAGAAAAGCCTGGCTGAGGCACTTAGTGCCATGGTCTGGTTGATTGGCTAGGGCTGGGTGCTAGGTTGAACTGGATGAGCTTGGCAGTCTCTTCCAACCTGCTTGATTCTATGATTCTCACCTCTATGGTGGGTTAGCCTACTACTGAAATCTAGCAGACCAGCTCAGATGGCTAAGATAAAGCTCTGTTTACAGCAAAGCTAAATTTACAGGTATGTATACACAATGTATTTGCAAGTATTTTCAACTATATACAATCTAGAAGTAATACAGAAATCCAGATTGCCTCCTGAACAAAGAAAGTGCCAGCACAAGGGGCAATGGGTGGAAGCTAAAGCATAGGAAGTTTCATTTAAACATGCAGAGGAATTTTTTCACTATGAGGGTGACAGAGCACTGGAACAGGCTGCCCAGGGGAACTGTGGAGCTTCCCTCTCTGGAGATACTCAAAACTTTCCTGGATGTGTTTCTGTGTGATCTGATATAGATGATCCTGCTCTGGCAGGGGGATTGGACTGGATGAGCGTTCAAGGTCCCTTCCAGCTCCTGACATTGTGTGATTCTGTCATTCTCAGTTCCACAATGATAGCCTACTGACTGTTCAATCCATTTTGACTGGTTTCATGTTTGCATCTGGATAAGAAATAGCCTAGCACTTGCTGTCACAAACCTATGGGAAGAACATGTATTGCCTGTGCTAGGTGCATAATGCTGAGTGGACTTAATGGGGGCTGCACACATAACCCTACAGAGAGAGAGACTCCATGCCCAGTGACATTGCACTGGGATAACAGGTGACTAGGATTGTTAAAAGAGAGGTGATAAAACCAAACCAAAGAAAAATCCCAGTGGTTCTGTATTCCTATATCTGCCTTTTTCTGTCTGCTTCCAGTTCTGGTGCTCTGAGTACAAACGGGAACAGCATAAACATCTTCACGTGTAGCATATCTGCTTCCTAGCACTTGCCTAATTACCAGGGGCTCTGATTAATCACTTTAGGTAGTTGTCATGTCCCTGTATAACTGCAGTTTAAGTTGTTGCCCTGGCAGCTTTGCTTTCTTGTAACCCATACTGCAGAGGCCAGATAAGCTGACTGCTTCAGAGGCCATACTTAGTACATCTTTCCCATGGTCTTCCAGCATTTTACTCCATCTTCACCTAATAATGTAATCAAAGGCTCAGAGAGCTGGCCATTGGAACACAGGAGGCTTTAAAACCATTCAGCTTTCAAAATCTGATGTATTAAATAAGCAAACACATCTGTCATCTATATTACCTTCTTTAAAAAGAAAGAATCTGAAGATTCTTACTGTGTTCCTGTGCTGTCTATGAAGGAGACTGAAAAAGTAAAAGTCCTTCCAGAAACATCCTATAGTTTCTATAGTACCTGCTCTTTTACCTCATCAAAGTTTAAACTTACTTGACTTCTATTTCTCTAACATGAAAACTCCTCAATTTACTTGTAAGTTGCCCCATCTCTAGATGCTGGGATATGTTTGAGAAGGCAATGGCTAGGAAGGAAGAAGGGTGTGATGGCAGAGGGCAGGGTTGCTCAAGAAGAATGAAGATAAAAATGGTTAAGGTGCCACAGGGCATACGGGGAGGTGGGAATAGAAGGCGGCAGGGTTTTGTAATGGCAAAGAGGAAATGAGGCTTGGGCATGTCAGAGGGAAGGCTCAAAGCACAGGGCTGAGATGTGAAGATCAAAACGTGTAGACGTTAAATGTGAGGAAAAGGGAAGAATTCAAAGGAAATAAGAAGAGAGAAAAGGGGGAAAAGGTTGAACACTGAAATAATTGAAGCAGAAGGAAAGAGAATGAAGAAATAGTCTGCAATTGCACAGAGTGCAACAGAAATGGGGAGGACTAAAGACAAAGTAGAGGAAAAGATGAACAGGCAGAAAAGTCCTCCCAGACAGGACTCTTCCAGACTGATGGGTCTTGAATCAGAAAGCAAAAGCTTTGGGCTTTATTCTGAAACCAAGTTTGCAATACATAGAAAGACTACTGCTGCAGAAAGCTCCTCATTTTACTGGTTTGCTAATATTAGACCAGCAGGTACAAGCTTTTCCTGTTTGCTTTGTCTCCACAGATTATCTGGGATTGATAATCCAAAGCATACCTGCCTTTCATAGAATCATAGAATCAACCAGGTTGGAAGAGATCATCCAGTGCAACCTAGCACCCAGCCCTGGCTAATCAACCAGACCATGGCACTAAGTGCCTCATCCAGGCTTTGTTCAACACCTCCAGGGATAGTGACTCCACCACCTCCCTGGGCAGCCCATTCCAATGCCAATCACTCTCTCTGCCAACAACTTCCTGCTAACATCCTGCCTAGACCTTCCCTGGCACAATTTAAGACTGTGTCCCCTTCTTCTGTTGCTGGTTGCCTGGGAGAAGAGACCAATCCCCACCTGGCTGCTTCTCACAGACAAACTTGTTTGCATTATTGTTGTGTCTATTTTATGGGGAATAATTGCCACTGATGTGAGCATTGCCTTTTCTTTCCCAGCACATCCCAGTTTTCCTTCCTACATCTTAGTTTATAACTTCATCCTGGGGAAAACTAGAATTTAGTAGCCAACATTTTGTCAACAATGTTTAAATAAGCAATAGGCATTGCCTAATAATAAATATTTGCAAAGCTTAATAGCCAGTTACCAGGTGCATCATTTGTACCTGATCAGAGTGTGCTGCAGCCACCAATACTCATGTAATGAGCATGAGTAATCCACAGGGAAACAGAGCAGGTCCATATAAACATCATGGCTATCACAGAATCAGTCAGGGTTTGAAGGGACCGCAAGGATCATCTATTTCCAAGCCCCCTGTCATGGGCAGGGACACCCTACCCTAGATCAGGCTGCACAGAGCCTCATCCAGCCTGGCCTTAAACACCTCCAGGGATGGGGCCTCACTCAACCACCTCCCTGGGCAACCCATTCCAGGCTCTCACCACTCTCATGCTGAACAGCTTCCTTCTCGCATCCAGGCTGATATTAAGATGTGTTCAATGAACCACCTTATACACTGGAGAAGAAGTCCTGAAGTGCACACTGTGAAATTACCTCCTTCTTTTCCCAGCTGGCCAGTGGAGAGAATTTTAATTTCCTTCTGTTAAAATTATTTTAACTCTCCCCTCTTCCTAAGTGCCACATCCAAGCTTTCCTTAAACACCTCCAGAGACGGCAACTCCACTACCTCCCTGGGCAGTCCATTCCAGTGTCTAATTTCTCTTTCCATCAGGAAGTGCTTCCTAATATCCAACCTAAACCTCCCCTGACACAGCTTCAGGCCATGCCCTCTTGTCTTGTCACAAGTTGCCAGGGAAAAGAGCCTGACACTCACCTTGCTACAATTTCCCTTCAGGCAGTTGTAGAGTGTGATAAGGTCCCCCCTGAGTCTCCTCTTCTCCAGGCTAAACAATCTCAGCTCCCTCAGCCAGTTCCCATTAGACTTTCCCTGCAGTCCCTTTTGCAACACAAACCAGTCCCTTTCACAATGCAAAACAAGCAAGCACGCAGAAATGTCCAACCTAAAGAAGACATTAAAGGTGCTTATAAAAAACTCAAGCAATAAAAAAGATATGACACAATGAAGGAACCTCAGTTCCACACCTCTGTATAGTAGAATTTCCCAAAAATCTACCATCAGAGTGTCTCCAGAAGGCTGAAGAGTCTTGGTAGGTCATTTCCTAAGTGAAAATAGGGAGATGATAATTGTACATTCAAAGCATGTGTTAGAAAAATATTCTTAAAGTACTCTTGGCTTAATTCCTGCCCTCTGCTAATTTGATGCAAGCACATTTCCTGCAGAAAGGTTTGTTTGAATAGGACAGAAGTGATTGTTAATCAGCAAAGAATTAGTCTAATTGTTTATGTAATGTATTGTGCCATTGAAGGGTGTTACTGGGAATCAGGCAAATGTGTCTGAAGGGAATGTTTGATTCCTCTGGTTTTGCATTTGCACATTCCTTGGGTTTTCAGTAGATTCACAGATCCATAGGTCCATAGAACACCAGGTTGGAAGGGACCATCTAGAGTCATCTAGTCTAACCTGTCAGACTTAGAATATAGTTCAAATGTAGATACATTACTATACAGTGAGGGAGTAAGGTTAAGTAAGGTTTTACACCTCCACTAATATATTCAGAAATGGACATGAATAAGAATTTAGCTTCACACATCAGTGTAATCAGTAGAACTGAACCTTTGTATTCCTTTCATAATCAAGACCATGAATCTTCAAATCCTAAGGCTTTTTACCTTAGTCCCATCATTATTTCTTCCTTTTCTACTTGTCTATGACATAATTATGATTCCATTTTGTTTTTCAGACACTCAGCACCTCTCCTATGAGGAGAGACTGAGGGAGTTGGGGCTGTTCAGTCTGGAGAGGAGAAGGCTCTGAGGTGGCCTTCTTGTGACCTTTCAGTGTGTTAAGGGGGCGTACAAGAAAGCTGGAGAGGGACTCTTTAGGATGTCAGGTATAGGACTAGGAGGAACGGAGCAAAGCTAGAAATGGGTAGATTCAGACTGGATGTTAGGAAGAAGTTGTTCACCATGAGGGTGGTGAGACCCTGGAATGGGTTGCCCAGGGAGGTGGTGGAAGCCTCATCACTGGAGGTGTTTAAGGCCAGGCTGGATGAGGCTCTGGACAGCCTGATCTAGTGCAAGGTGTCGCTGCTCATGGCAGGGGGGTTGGAACTAGGTGGTGGTCCCTTCCAGCCCTGACTGATTCTGTGATTCTGTGATTCAATGGTTTTAATATTTGTTTTTTAAATATGGGTTAGATCTTGAATAGAAAAATCTTCTTTTACCTTGCCACCCTGCACATTCACTACTAAAGTCCTGCCTCTCTTTATGCTTCTACAACCCTCTGCTACTCTAGCAAACAGAACCTATAAATTCAAGAAAATGTCTTCCAATTAATATTTCATGCAAGTAAATCCTTTTGGTAGAACTTTACTGCAGCTGGTTTGATGGAGTTGACAGTCATTTAAATAAGTTGCATAATCTCCTAATCTGTGATAATGGACAAACAAATACATCAACAGAAACTGCTGCACACAATTCAATTAGAGAGGTAGAGCAGGTTTCTCTGCTGCATTTTTAATGTGCTTGTGTTAGCATCTCCTTAGCTTCCTTTGTGCCATCTCTATTATTTAGAATAAACAAGAAGCATGAATTGGAGATTACTGAGCTTGTTCTTTCTTATTGCACTGTGGTATAGATTATTAATTCAAGAGCTGGTTGTCTGATATTAATTGCTTGCCTTTCGAGTTGAATTTTGCAGCAGATTGCAGGCTTCTTGTCTTGGGCCAGAGCTCTCAAATTAAATCGACTTCAGGGTTACTAGAGTAGACAAGATTCCCAGCTGCTTTGAACTTCTGAGCTGACAGAAGCACTGTGAACCAGTAAACTTACCCAAACCCTGTTTGTCTTTGTTGCAGAGGGCAAATTAATTGATGGGAGATGATGTTTTCCAAAGTTAATATTGGTTATTAATTTTGCTATTCAGAGCTCTTGCCACCCCCAACCACTAATTTTAATAATAGTTTGTTTTTTACACAGTCATGGAAACATTATGTGGATAATATCTAGATCTAGTAATAACCAGCAACACAGTTGAACAGTAATTGAACTGGAAGAGAAGGTTCCCATGCTCAAATTCCGCTTGTGGTCAATATGCCACTTGCCCAGTAGCAGGGCTCAAGGAGCTCTTCCTGCTCTATGGCAGAAGGCAGTAAAGAATTGCAAAGAGGCATTTAAGCATTTACTCACAGGTTATTATTATTACCCTTGCAGGGGCCAGCCACAGTCCAGACAGTGCCCAAATGCTTTCAGGGGACTCTGTCTTGTTGGACATGAGGCTTGAATCTTCTCAGCTTCTGGGGAAAGGATGCAGACAACCTCTGCCCTTGTCTCCTGGCTTCTTCTGGATGATCTGTGTATGTGTCCAGGGATTCTAGGCAGGACCTTCAGGTGCAGAGGCAGATGTGGTGCAGTCTCAGCATGATGTCACCCTGGCCACACAGGCCGATTGTGTGCAGGCATCCAGGGTCTGCTCCTGGTAACTGGCAGCAGTGGAGTTCAGCAGGCAGCAATAAGGCAGTGTGCAATAGCAGCAGGGCTGGGCACAGCAGAGAGAGCAGGCAAAGAGCAGGGGAGCAAAGCAGTGAAGCAAAAGCAGGTTGTTCACCTGCCTATCTTCTTTTATCAATGTGGGCTGGGATTAATTGCCCTTTGGACACAGAACAGCCAACCAGGATGGCAATTAGCCAAACCAGACCATATTGGGCAAAGCCACAGGCTCACTTTGCCCTAATTTGGGAACAGCACAGGCCTTACACCAGGCAGGCACAAGCTAAGTGTGTGTGCCTTACACCACAGGACCCTGGGCAGGCCAGGCTCAGTGGCTCCAGGTTCTTTTGTGTCTGTTTCCCATGCTTGCCTCTCTGGTGGAGCAGAAAAACATGCCTAGGCAAGGCAGGACGTGGATAAGCCTATTTTGGGCCTATCAGGCCTACCACAACAGTCTTGAAGCAATCGTTCCACACTACCAATCAAAAATGATGGAAAATAGATGAGAAGCTTGAAAAAGAAGTGCTGACCTTTTAGTGGGTAAATCACCAATGCAGTTCTGCCTACTCTACAGCTCTGTTATGATGTATTAAAACAAAAAAAAGTTTCTTGGAAATGCCAGGTATTCAATCATAGAATCATAGAATCAAGCAGGTTGGAAGAGACCTCCAAGCTCATCCAGTCCAACCTAGCACCCAGCCCTAGCCAGTCAACCAGACCATGGCACTAAGTGCCTCATCCAGGCTTTGGTTGAACACCCCCAGGGATGGTGACTCCACCACCTCCCTGGGCAGCCCATTCCAATGCCAATCACTCTCTCTGTGAAGAACTTCCTCCTAACATCCAGCCTAGACCTCCCCTGGCACAACTTGAGACTGCTTAAAGGTTTGTCAGGAGAGTCAATAGACTTGGTAGAAATAGAGAGTGGAAATAGAACAGAGAAATTAAATTCCTTAATGTGTGTATCTAATTCTCTTTTGAATATGAATTTCTGTAGCTCTCCACCTCCTTTTCCACTTACACCTTCTTTACACATTTCTTTTGTTGTAGACAGCTTTTTATCAAAGGAAACATCTCTCTGCCACATGAGGTATGACATTTGGCTTTCCCTTTTGATCTCACCGTAGACATTTCTTCACACACATTCCCCACAACACTGTGAAAATGAGATGAAAGGCTCTGGGTTTATAAAACTTCTGCTTTACATCCTTCTCAGCTAGCATGTGAACAGACACACTGAATCATCTTTTCAGCATGCCACGTCAGCTCCTAGCTAGTCCTGATTCAGAACCTGACGTATTCATAAAGAGACTTTGCTTGGTTTAATTTGATTTTATGCATTCTCCTCATTTTCACTCCCTTCCAAAACAACTGACTGAGGTTATAAAGGTAGCAATCCTACAATGTTAAGTAGCATTTTCTATTCTCCTCTTTGTCTGATGTCTTTCCCCGCCCCCCCCCCCCCCCCCCCCCCTTCAACTTCACAGAATCACAGAAACATCCAGGTTGGAAAAGCCTCTCAGCATCACCAAGTCCAACCTAGAAACCTATTCTACAAGGCTCACCTTAAACCATAACCCTAAGCACCACATCCAAACCACCCTTACACACAGCCAGGGTGGGTCACTCCACCTCCTTGGGCAGCTCATTCCACTCCCTGACCACTCTCTCCATGAAAAACCTTTTCCTAATGTCCAATCTAAACCTCCCCAGCCTCAGCCTGAGGCCATTCCCCCTTGTTCTGTCTCCAATTCCCTGTGAGCAGAGCCCAGCAGCAGCCTCTCCACAATGTCCTTTCAGGTAGTTGTAGACAGTGCAATGTTCAGTAGCATTTTCTATTCTCTTCTTTTTCTGATATCTTTTCCCCTTCAACCTCATTGCTGTTCTGGAAGTTTTGGAATGTGTTTGCAGGTTTGTATTCCAGGTTCTGAGCAAAATTAGAGAGGCATAAAGAACCGACTGCATTAAAATTACTACGATCAGAGCTTTGGGCTCCAGGGACACCTTAATAACAGAGAAGTTACAAGGGGATGTAAATTGGCCAGGAGTATCATACAAATAGCATGAACTGTAATGAAGAAATGTACTTAGTAAAGCCTACTCATTTATCTTTCAAACCTCTAGAGTACAGTGTTTTAAGATAGCTTCCATTGGAAGGATCATAACGAATGTTGCATTACACCACAATATTTCTTCCTGGAAACACGACAACAAACCTCATATTTTGTGAGGGTGTGTGTCTGAAATGCTGAACTGCAGAGGGAAAAGAAGAAAACTACAAGTGGTTGGTATATTCTTCAACTCTTTTATTCAGAATGATGTCAGGCTTTCAGCAAAACCCAAACCAAACACGTTAGCAATCTCATTTTACTGGAAATCTCCTGATTTGGGCTAAAATTAATTCAGCTCTTTTAAAGGTTCTTTTTAAGTGGAGCTATTTCACTTTGTACAAACAGAAATTGAGTGGGCTAGAGAGTGCCTTTCATGTCTGGTGAGTTATGATGTTCTCCCAGAAATAGAAATTCAAGCAACAGCAATGTTCCTTTGTAACACTGGAGCCTCTATTACAAGAGAGATGTGGAGATGCTGGAGTGTGTCCAGAGAAGGGCCACGAGGATGCTCAGAGCAGCTCTGCTGTGAGGACAGACTGAAAGAGTTGGGGCTGTTCAGAAGAGGAGGCTCCAAGGTGACCCTATTGTGGCCTTCCAGTATCAGAAAGGGGCCTACAAAAAATCTGGGGAGGGTCTTTTCAGGTAGTGACAGGACTAGGGGGAATGGAGCAAAGCTGGAGGTGGGGAGAGTCAGACTGGACATGAGAAGTTGTTCACCATGAAAGTAGTGAGAGCCTGGGCTGGGTTGCCCAGGGAGGTGGTTGAGGCCCCATCCCTGGAGGTGTTGGTTTAAGGCCAGGCTGGCTGAGGCTGTGGCCAGCCTGATCTAGGGGAGGCTGTGTTCCAGGCCCCTCACCAGCCTTGCTGCTCTTCTCTGGACACATTCCAGTATCTCAACATCTCTCTTGAATTGAGGAGCCCAGAACTGGACACAGCACTCAAGGTGTGGCCTGACCACTGCGAGTACAGGGGCAGAAGAACCTCCCTTGTCCTACTGGCCACACTGTTCCTGATCCATGCCAGGATGCCATTGGCTCTGATGCCCACTTGGGCACACTGCTGGCCCACATTCAGCTGTTCTCTACCAGCACCCCCAGGTCCATTTCCTCCTGGCTGCTCTCAGCCACTCTGTCCGCAGCCTATAGCACTGCTTGAGGTTGTTGTGGCCAAAGTGCAGAACCCTGCACTTGGCCTTGTTCAATCTCATCCCAGTGGCCTCTGCTCACATATCCAGCCTGGCCAGGTCCCTCTACAGGGCTCTCCTATCCTCCAACAGCTCCACAGCTGCTCCTAGCTTGGTGTCATCTGCAAACTTACTGATGCTGGGCTCAGTCCCCTGGTCTAGATCATCAATAAAGATATTGAACATGTATGCATACAAATTGTTGATATATTCTCAGGTAGCAGTGGTTTTCTAAACACTCCTGAAATGCATTTCAAAGATCAGATGAGAGTGTAGTTAGGACATCTGATGGGTTTTCTATCTTCCATTACCATTACTGTAAAAACATACTCATATGTAGTCTGAATGACTGGAAGTGAAATGGTGTATTATGGAAAAAGACTTTTCTTGCTGAAATGTGTCATTTTTTCACATTAAAGAAGAGATGACAGGTTTTTTGGCATATGTGATATGGACCTTTCATCACAGTGGGAGTATTATTATTATTATACAATTTCATTATGTGCTATTTGCCCAAAGTTTGAAGTAATCTTTCTATCCATAAGCAAAACATAAAATATTCTATCCAGTAAGAACAGATCTTTACAAGTATATGGTGGCTGCTAGTATTTTTTTCAGGGTTCTTTCAACTCTCTGATACTGCAAGAGGGTAGTCCAGTTTATGAGATCCATCTGCTCTCTCCATGGACTCCACAGTGAATGCCTTTAGCATTCTGTTTGTTCTGTTTATGCCCAGTGCCTACACGGGCACAGTATGACACCAGTTTTGCCCCTGAGATATGGAAGGAGCATGAAGCACAACCACATGAGAAGATAGACCTTGGTTCAGACTAAAGACTACCAGAATTTTTCTGTGATGGGTCAGATGCAGGCTTGTTGCTCCAGATGGAATGCACAAGAAAGATTTGCTCTCTGCTTTTGAGTGTCTCTTACCTCTCAAAATGTTAAGTCCTGACCTGAGTCTTTTTGAGACTTTCTCAACTTCACCCTTTTAATAGGCTTTGATGGAGTCAAAAAAATGTGCACTTTTTTCTTCATCCAGTCCCACTTGTTTTGGATTCTTTTCTGGTAGTACTCTTTTTAGTTATTTATTTATTTTTATTTTTCCTAGCACCCAGCCCTGGCCAATCAAGCAGACCATGGCACTAAGTGCCCCAGCCAGGCTTTGCTTCAACACTTCCAGCGATGGCAACTCCACCACCTTCCTGGGCAGCCCATTCCAATGCCAACCACTCTCTTTGGCAAGAACTTTCTCCTAACATCCAGCCTAGACCTTCCCTGGCACAACTTGAGACTGTGTCCCCTTGTTCTGTTGCTGGCTGCCTGGGAGAAGAGCCCAATCCCACCTGGCTACAGCCTCCCTTCAGGCAGTTGTAGACAGCAATGAGGTCTCCTTCTTCCCCAAGCTGCACACCCCCAGCTCCCTCAGCCTCTCCTCATAGGGCTGTGCTGCAAGCATCATCTTTGTGATTTTACATGGAGGAATGAGCTTTTCTTGAGCTAAATTAGTTCCTGTGTATCCTCTATGTAATGGGATGAAATACTTATCTTGCTTAGAGCAAACTATCCATCATATCCTGAGAACCAAACTCTCACATAGTTCAAAACACAAGAAGCCAATTTGCAGATGGTCATTATCTGTTAAAGTGAAGCAAAATAAACACTGCAGCTGAGTGTGGCTGGATTTTTTTGAATGCAGCCAAAGATCTGAGGGTAGAGTGGATTGCTTTCTTACTATTTGTGGCTAGAAACCAAACACAAGGTGAAATGTTATCACTTTGAGTAAAAGAATACTTATCATCTGTGGTGGACTGAAATGCTAAAGCATTTAATTCACACAGCTTTCAGAACACCACATCTTCCAGCTTTTCATTTGTGTTACTCAGTTGGAGATGCTGTGTTGATCAGTTCCCATTTTTTGGTTCCCTTGTAAGGAAAGAGATAACAGGAACAAAAAGAAGTACTATAAGAAAAAGTCAAGAAATTGAGAACTAATAAGGGGCAACTTGAAAGCTGATCTGGTTTGTTTGATGGTAGCACAAGGCAAACGTGAAGAGCTTTGTGGTCCAAATATTTGCCATCTTATAGAACTGGAAAAAAACCCCACTTCTATAAAGCCTCAGGCCTGAAACTTTATGTATGAAGAATTCTCATTTATAAAAGTGACGAAAGTAGTTAATATATATTAAAGAAATCATTAGACAAGGAAAAAAAAAAACACCCCAACAAACCCAGATATAAAGGAGAATAATTCAGTATCTTTTCTTTTGGTTTGTTCTTTATTTTTTTGCTTCTTTGGGTTTTTTTTTTTTGTTTGTTTGTGTATTTATTTCTGTTTACTTGGTGCTCTTTGTCTGTTTGTTTTCCCTTTTGCTGTTGTTTTAACAGAAACATTAGAATGAAGATCTTTTAAAAACATACCTAAGCCATGAAAAAGCAGCACTGAGTCAGAGCTATTGCTGAGATCGCAGAATAGAGTCACAGAATCAGTCAGGGTTGGAAGGGCCCACAAGGATCAGCTAGTTCCAACCCCCCTGCCACGGGCAGGGACACCTTACCCTAGATCAAGCTGCCCAAAGCCTCATCCAGCCTGGCTTTAAACACCTCCAGGGATGGGACCTCAACCACCTCCCTGGGCAACCCATTCCAGGCTCTCATTTCCTGACTTCTTCCTAACATCCAATCTGAATCTACCCACTTCTAGTTTTGCTCCATTCCCCCAATCCTATCACTGCTTGACACCCTAAAAAAATAACACACACACACACACACCCTCCAGGTTTCTTGTAGCTCCTTCAGGTACTGGAAGGCCACAATAAGATCTCCTCAGAGCTTTTTCTTCTCCAGGCTGAATAACCCAAGCTCTCTCAGCCTGTCCTCATAGCAGAGGTGCTCCAGCCCTCTGATCATCCTTGTGGCCCTTCTCTGGACATATTCCAGCACCCCCAGATCTTTCCTTACTTGTGGCTCCATACCTGGATGCAACACTCCAGGTAGAACCTCCCCAGAGTGGAGTACATTGATACTGCCATAACCATGAGCATATGGATAAAAACCCTTTGCAACAGCAGCTATGGAAGTAAACTTTTGCTCTCTGTTATTTCATGAATGCTTCATGTGTGGCATGATTTTAATACCTAGATCAGTGTTCTCCTGCCCAGAGAGGTTGTAGCCAAACTCAATACAAGCTCTCTAACCAGACTAGCTTCAAAATGTGTGAGGCTTCAGCATTTTCAGGCAGTTCATACACCAAATTTGAAGCTTATTCTTCCATTTTGTTATGCATTCAGAACTTCCATTGACATGAATACAAGCCCTAGAATTTCAATGAAATGTTAATATAAACATTTTTGTACCTTTCAAAGGAAAATATACACCACTATAATCAGTATTTGCTTAATTCAACACAAAGAAGTGTTTACTATGTAGAGCAGGCTTAGGTTGGAAGAGCCTTACATCTCTTTATGGTTGGTGTATCTACAAGTGGTGTAGAGGGCACATAATTATGTCAGAAAAGAAGAAAAGATTAAATAGTCAGGAGTGATTTTTGTGCTGTTCCTATTATTTTCATGAGTACAGTATTTCTTAGTTACCTGAAGACTGGCAAATCTACTTGGCCTAGACATGCTGTCCTTAGCTCACATCTAATTTTACCAAGGATAATAGAGCTGTGAGCCACCTAACACCCATAACAGTTACACTTTACTCTTTAGGTGAGGACTTACTCCCAGTGCATTTATCTTTCCTTTACAGACTATGAATTTTCCCTACAAAGCAAATTGTTGGATAAGATTTGGCTTGATAGATACTCAAAGTGACCAAAACATAGAGAAATGTTGTTTCCATACAGACCTTTGCTCCCATGTGTTCTTTGAAAGGAGTTTACACCCAAGACCATCATAGAATCATAGAATCAACCAGGTTGGAAGAGACCTCTAAGATCATCCAGTCCAACCTAGCCCCCAGCCCTAGCCAGTCAACCAGACCATGGCACTAAGTGCCTCATCCAGTCTTTTCTTGAACACCTCCAGGGACAGCAACTCCACCACCTCCTTGGGCAGCTATTTCCAATGCCAATCACTGTCTGTGAAGAACTTCCTCCTAACATCCAGCCTAGACCTCCCCCAGCACAACTTGAGCCTGTGTCCCTTTGTCCCGTTGCTGGTTATTTGGCAGCAGAGCCCAACCCCACCTGGCTACAGCCTCCCTTCAGGTAGCTGCAGACAGCAATGAGCTCTGCCCTGAGCCTCCTCTTCTGCAGGCTGCACACCCCCAGCTTCCTCAGCCTCTCATCATAGAGTTTGTGCTCCAGGCCTTTCACCATCTTTGTTGCCCTCCTCTGGACATCTTCCAGAATCTCAACATCTGTCTTGACTTGAGGAGCCCAGAACTGGACACAGCACTCAAGGTGTGGCCTGAGCAGTGCTGAGTACAGCACTGTCATTTTACTTTTGAAATTATCTTCAGGAAAAAAACCCTTCAGCTTTCCACAAGAGCAGCTGATAGCAAAAGTATGATCAATTTGTAGTATTTTGTACCACTTCACTGTCAAACAGCAACCTGCTGTACAATCACTTGTGAATATCCACATGCCATTGCCCAGAAAACACATGCAGCAAAGCACAGTACTATTGTGCTGTGCTCAAGTCCATACTTCATGAGGATTTCTCCTGTGAATATTTGCTGTCACTTCTGTCTGGCCTCTTTTTAAAAGACTCCCTTTATGGCTTTTTCGCTTGCATGTGTGGTCTTCCAGCCTTAACTCTAAGCACCACATTGATGGCAAGAAATCAAATCCAAACAAACAATTAGAAATTGAAAGTAACTGACAGGTTGCTGCTGCTCTGTCTGCAGGTTTCAGATCCCCAAGCAGTCATCATTCAAACTTGCAAGGTTTTCTTGGATCCACATTCTACCAACTGGCCCTTTCAAGTCTAACAACACATCTGGGACAAATTAATTTTTATGAAAGCTGCTTTTTTCTCCTTATAAAAAGCATCAGAGACACATAAAAGGCATCTGAGAGCATCTATACACATGATTACCCAAGAGAGCCAGGTACTTTTAGCATATACCTAATGAAATCTCTGTCTCCCTTGGGTAATTCTGGGTATACTAAAATGTTTGCTGGTAACTGGGAAACCTGACCTACCGTCTACTTAAAGTGCTGGGCTTTTTGTTTGGTACAGGAGGAAATTACCTGGAAAGGGGAGAAAAAAAATGCTAATTATTACCCAGGGTTACACAGCATGCTCTTTCATCATCATTCATTGCAGAAGCAGGACTGAGGAAAAGCACAGAAACGTAAGGAGTTGAGATGAAAGGAGGACTGCAAAGGAAGGCAGGCTTCTAAACAGAGCGCTGTGATCTCGCTCTCTTTCTCTGTAATGGCTGTCCTCTCAGTGTTATGTTAAGTAACAGGCATGGAGCATTTTCCACAGCCAAAATGCAGAGAAAGGCAAAGCAAGCAGTCTGCTATCCATTAGGATCTATCAGGTCATTAAACAAAAATCAGCTTCAACTTTCGTCTGCAGCTTGAAGCAAACCAAACTCTTCTGAGGGCTTCATGGAATCATAGAATCAAGATGATTGTAAGAGACCTCCAAGCTCATCCAGTCCAACCTAGCACCCAGCCCTAGCCAGTCATCTAATCCATGGCACTAAGGGCCTCATCCAGGCTTTTCTTGAACACCTCCAGGGACAGTGCCTCCACCACCTCCCTGGGCAGCCCATTCCAATGGCAAATCACTCTGCCTGTGAAGAACTTCCTCCTAACATCCAGCCTAGACTTCCCCTGGCACAACTTGAGCAGTGTGCATGCACTGATACCTAAACACCCCAAAACTATATGCATACATAAATATAATGCTTCTGAAAAAGCTGTGAAGGCTTTTGGCACAGCTCTGTGATGCTTACCTCCTCAGGTGCTCATTTTCTGTGGATCTGACCGGGACAGAGACATCCTCAGTCAATAACCTCATTTGTCACAGTTGACGAACGCAACAGCAGTTTTGCTGGGAACATTTGGGTCATAAAAAGATGCCTTCAAGCACTCTAGATTTCTTCTGGGCTATTTTCACATAGAACTCATCAGTATTAATGTAGCATTAAGTGTGGATGTCTTTACAAGACAACAGCAAAGACAAAATTGCCTGAAGGTTTTGCCCCTGCTCTTCCAGTTGCCTGCCTAGCTTCTTCTGGTCCCATTGAGCAGAGCTGGATTTAGCCACCTTAGATTTAGGATGAGGAAGAGGCAGTGGAATAATGGTGTGACTTTTCTCCCCTCCTTATGATATCATGCATGAGTTCCATTTGGCTGCAGGCCTCACTCCTGTCTGTACTAGACCAAGCAGTATGTTGTAGCCACCACTCTATTGCTCAGTTTCCTCATGGTGCAATATTCATACTCGTAGGAGCTTAAGTCACTTGTACAGTTACTTTTTTCTCCCTGTTATTTTAGTCACCTTTCAGCCCCAGGTAGCAGGTAAGCTGTGACTGTCATTGCCTAAGACACCCATTTGATGGTGCTGTGATTTTTTTCTCTCCTCCAAGTCACAGTCTTGTTTTTTGTATCTTTTTCTAAGGGTGCCTATATGTAACAGGAAAAGAACATAGTGACTGAAGCCACAGAATCCTTCAACTTTTATATACAGAAGCACAGTGGGTGTGTTTCTTAATTATGGTTCCTTTAAAATTCTGTTAGAGGGAAGCTCAAAGCCTGATTTTCCAAGACAGATTTTGCAGCAGTGCCTCTTCCACCTACCAGAAGTCAGAAACAACTCTGTTGGCTTTATTGACTTTAATTTGAGCTTGCCTTTTTTTTCCTCACAGCTGAGATAATCTCACTATCTTTTCCCCATAGATCTGGCAGCAATTTCATCTTATTTAGTGAATAAAATTGGTGCTTTGATGAAATGAGTGCTCCTTATTCTTGCAGTCTCAGCAGTGCTATCTTTATAGTTACAGGAATGGTAAATCTTTCAGATCATTATCAGCAACATTAGATCATACTTAAATACAGTTAAAGCAAAACTCCTCTCTCTGTAACTTCAGATCCAGTTTTAAACTTCTTGTCAGGAAAAAAATGTTGTCATAAAGCATCAAGATAAATTGCAAAATTACACTGGCTGAAACAAACAGCTTGGAAAAATACTACCAGCTGCTTATTAAGTATATGTGCTATGCTGTCATATTCTGAGGTACAGTTCAGTAATTGCTGTACTTTGATTCACTGACAAAAAACTATGAAAGATATTCTTGTGGCTCTGTCAGTGGAAAGAGATTTATGACACTTAGGCATCACTGTGAGGAGTCACAGAAACTTAGAAGGGCTTAGACTGGGAGAGATGCCAGAGATCACCTACTCCAGTCTCCCTGTCATGGGCAGGGATGCCTCTTAACTAGACTTGGATGCTCAAGACCTCATCCAACCTGGGCTTGAACAGCCCCAGGAATGAGCACAGCCTATTCCAGAGTCTCACTTAAAGGGAGGTTGTAGATAGGTGGCTCCCAGGCAACCACCAATAGAACAAGGGGACACAGACTCAAGTTGTGCTGGGGGAAGTATAGGCTGAATGTTAGGAGGAAGTTCTTGCCAGAGAGAGTGATTGGCATTGGAATGGGCTGCCCAGGAAAGTGGTGGAGTCCTTGCCTTAGCTCTTACTGGTTAGGTGTTCAAGAAAAGACTGGATGAGGCACTTAGTGCCATGGTCTGGTTGACTGGATAGGGCTGGGTGCTAGGTTGGACTGGATGATCTTGGAGGTCTCTTCTAACCTGGTTGATTCTATGATTCTATGAACTTCTTCCTAAGATCCAATCTAAACTTACTCTCTCTCACCTTAAGACCATTATTCCTTGTCCTACTGTAAGAAACAATTAAGAAAATTCCCTCTCCAGCCTTCTGTAGGCTCCCTTCAAGTACTGGAAGGGAGTTATAAGGTCCCCCTGGAGTCTTCTCTAGGCTGAACAACCCTAGCTCCCTCAGCCTATCGTTATAGTAGAGGTGTCCCAGCCCTTGGCTTGTCTTTGTGGCCCTCCACATTTTATTTTCAGTACAGGTGTTTCTTGTATGCTTGGTTTGGGGTTATTTGGGTTGTTGGGTTGTTGTGTTGTGGGGGTTTTGGGGAAGGGGTTGTTCAGGGACATCTATTTAAGGCTAAAGGTGCAAAGAAAGTGCTTCTTCAGAAAGCCAGCAGCACTGTCCCCCATGCTGCATCAGTTCTACCAAAGGGAAGAAGTGAGAGATAGAGGAGAGAGGCTGTTTAGCCACAAACACTTTCCTCTGTTTAACAACAGTATTGAAAGCTTTCCACAGTTACAGTGAGAAGCAATACAATCTGTCAGTGGAAAAATCAAGTATTGCTGAGGAGGTGTAGCCTCATGCAGGATCATCAGCATTAAAAGAGGAGACATTACTTCCTACAGAAAGCTCTTCCTGGGGGCTGTATCACTTCTGTTGTGCTCTGAGGCTGACAGAAAACTACTCAGGGTCATAAATCCTTAAAGGTGAAGGCATTAGGTTTGGTAATACCTTGAGAGCACTAACGGAGAACAAAGATGCCACCACAGGGAGAAAGCAAAAGGCCTTTGGATCTATGTAAGATAAAAGCTTGCTCCCATTGCTCTAAGGCAGATTGCTTTGCAAACAAGCCTCGCTTGCTAGAGATACTGTGAGATTCCTCCTTGGTCAGGCTTCAGTGTGAGATTCCTTCTTTCTCCTTGGTCAGGCTTAAAACTGTTTTAACAGCTCCAATTTCCCTAAAAAGTCAGGGTGCCAATCTCTGCAAGCTACTGGGGGCATCTTACTCTTTGCAACAAACCCCAAGTGAGGAGGGAAAGTTCCACGGATTCCTCTCTCACCAGAGTCCCAAACCAAGAATAGTTCACTTCAGAAATAGAGAGGCAGAACTAGTGACAGAAAGCAGTGTTCCACTAAGGTGACTGCTTTGAGGAGCTTTTAAAGTGGATTACTTGTGGAAATGAACATGCTCACTCACAAAGATATCTTCTCCAGAGCAAAGTTAGTGATCTAAATACACAAAGACAGAAGTTCTGAAGAAGTATAAGCCGGATCACAGGATCACAGGATGTTAGGAGTTGGAAGAGACCCAAACAGTTCATCAAGTCCAACTCCTCTGCCAGAGCAGGACCATACAATCTAGCTCAGGTCACACAGGAACACATCCAGACAGGCATTGAAGGTCTCCAGAGAAGGAGACTTCACAACCTCTCTGGGCAGCCTGTGCCAGTGCTCTGGGACCCTTACAGGAAAGAAGTTGTCCCTTGTGTTGAGCTGCAATCTCCTGTGCTGCAGCTTCCATCCATTGCTCCTTGTCCTGTCCCAGGGAGTAAGTGAGCAGAGCCTGTCCCCCCCACTTCTGACCCCCAGCCCTCAGATATTTATGAACATTGATTAAATCCCCTCTCAGTCTTCTCTTCTGCAGATTAAACAGCCCCAGGTCCCTCGGTCTTTCCTCATCAGACAGTGCTCCAGTCCCCTACTCACCCTTGTAGCCTTCTTTTGGACCCTCTCCATCAGATCCCTGTCCCTTTTAAACTGGGGAGCCCAAAACCAAATGCAGTTCTCAAGATGAGATCTCACCAGGGCAAAGTAGAGGGGGAGTAGAACCTCCTTTGATCTGCTGGACACACTCTTCATAATATACACCAGGATCCCATTGGCCATCTTGGCCACAAGGGCACACTGCTTTCCCAAGGACAACTTCTTATCCACCACCACTCCCAGGTCCCTCTCCATGGGGCTGCTCTCCAGCAGATCACCTCCCAGCCTGTACTGCTGCAGTTAATTATTTCTGTGCAGTTTATTATCTCTCTCCAGGTGCAGGACTCTGTACTTATCCTTGCTGAACCTCATTTGATTTCTCTGTGCCCAGCTCTCAGTCTGTCCAGGTCTTGCTGGATGGCCACGCAGCCTTCAGCCATATCAGCTAAGCCTCCCAGTTTGGTATCATCAGCAAACTTGCTGTGTAGATGCTCTGTCCCCACATCAATATCATTGATTTTGAACATCTATTCCCCAAAACATGATTTCCTGTAGCACTCTCTGTAGGTTTCATTCCAATCCAAGCCAAAACTGACTTCCACAACATTAAAACTCCCATGAAATGAAGATGATCTTTTCTTGCTGTGTGAATAGACATTCACAGTGCTTGTTTTCTGCTCACTTCTAAAGTCTTTTTTTTTAATTAATTCAAAACATGTAACTGAAATAATCCCCCATAAAATATTGAAATTGCCTCTTTCTTGCCAAAAAGGTGTTTCCTTATCCTCATAGATTATTTCCAATGAATATTTATCACCTTCTCTAGAGCCATTAAATTCCCCGTGCATCTCTTTTGTACCATACTTTATCTCAGAGAAGATGTAAAGTCTCAAGTTTTCCATTCAGTAGATAATAAACATATTTGCTTCCCTGACTGCAGTCCAACATTGTACCCTTTTCTTCTGCCTTGAATTTCCATTGCTACAATAAGCCCTCTGAGGTATGCACAAGGTGTGCCAAATTGAGTCCAACGTGTCTAAATAAAACTTCTAATGACATCCACTGTGTTCTCCTGTAGAGGAATTGTTACATTAGTGGGTGTTCTTCATCAAAAGCATATCAAAATGAGAACTTATGCTTCCCTTTCATCAAGTCATTTGGATATTACTACCTGCTTCTGCTTCTATTTTTGCCTACGTGTTATTAATCTTCATAATCTAATGAGCTCACTGTAATTTAGTTGTAGGAAGCAGAAAGGTCACAGAATGATCTTTGTTGAAAATACAATGATTTGTGTAGGCACAACTCATGAGTCCATGTTTGTAGAGTATCAGACTTAATAAGCCACATGGAACTGAATTCTGGGTTTCTTACTGGAAAAGAAAAGCCTCTTGAAGAGATGAGGGGAAAAAAAGAGCAGATGTTCTGCTAATGTCTACTTCTTTGTGTGCCTTTTCTGGAGCTACAATACCTTTTGGCTGCTCTACAAGTCGTGGAGTTTAGTGGATGATCAAACACTCACCATTGCACTGGACAAAGGGTTAATATGCAGGAGATGGTGTCCAATTCCATGTCTACAGTTGACTGTGGACTCCAAAGTTTGTATACATAGCTATAACTGCTGCTGTAAAGCAACTGGTGACAATCAACTGCCTCTTGTCCTAGTGCCATACCCACTTGTAAATAGTTCCATTCCAGCTTTCTTGTAGGCCAGCTTCAGCTACTGGAAGGCTTCTCTAAGGTTTCCCTGAAGCCTTCTCAGCTTGTCTTCATAGAAGAGGTGCTCCAGTCCTCTTGATCAATTTTTTTGGCCCTTCTCTGAACCATCTCTATCAATTCTATATCCTCTTTGTGTGTATACTCACATGCATGCACACCTTTGGAGTGGAGTTGCCATCCCTGGAGGTGTTCAAGAGAAGACTGGATGAGGCATTTAGTGCCATGATCTAGTTGATTGGCTAGGGCTGGGTGCTAGGTTGGACTGCATGATCTTAGAGGTCTCTTACAACCTAGTTGATTCTATGATTCTGTGTCAGTGCTTGGGATTGCCTTGACTCTGATGCAGGACCTTGCACTTGGTCTTGTTGAACTTCTTGAGGTTGGCTTGGGCCCACCTCTCCAGCCTGTCAAATTCCCTCTGGATGGATCCCTTCCCTCCAGCCTATCAGCCACACCACACAGCTTGGTGTTGTTGGCAATCTTGCCAGGAGAACAAATTAAGTTGTATTGCGAATGAAGTAAGTATTTGTAAGTTGTTCAGGGTTTCTTTTTCCCATCGCTGTAGTACGTGGATTTTGAAGTTGGGGAAACACTGTATTTGTTAGATGTCTGCCAGGAATTTTATTTCTCATAAGCACTAATTTAAGAGTTGGGGAAGAAGGTCTACTCTGCAGCATCAGTCTCATACAAAACAGGAATTCCTACATTCCAGATGATGATCAGAAAAGCATGGTAGTCCCAGTTGTGGGACCCTTGATAATGGCTTACCATGAATATTCCAGTCATCTAAAATGCCACACTGAAAACAACATGTTAGATCAATGTCCTCTGGAAGTCTGTAACCAGCCCTTTGTGTAAAGTCATCATCTTGAACACATATTTTAAGGTACCTGTGTCATAGGAACCTGTCTTTCGAGATAGTGTTTGCCAAGTTCCTGTGTGTATAGATTTTATGTCAGCTGAGAGTAGCAATAATACTGCAGGAGCTTAATAGAATTATATCCTAGTGAAAGACCATATAAAAGAGGGGGAAAATAATTCTACAGTGTCCACTTAACAGTTTCTTGTATGATTCTAATGTAAAATTGATCACTTTCTTTGAGTCATAGAATCAGTCAGGGTTGGAAGGGACCACAAGGATCATCTAGTTCCAAGCCCCTTGCCATGGGCAGGGACACCCTTACCCTAGAGCAGGGAACTTTCTTACATACAACTTCAATTCATTTGGCTCAAATGACAGATGGAAACTTATTTTTCCTGTTCCCAAGACTAAAGGAGAACAAGAGATACTTAAGAATGGTCTCATACTTTAAAGTAGAAGACCCACAGTAAGAAAGTCACTATGTCAAGCTGCTGAGAACAAATAGACGGAGACAGAGAAAGAATGAAAGGAATTAAGGTCATTGTCACTGTTTAGAGGCATGCAACATAAAATGCCATCCTTTTTTTGTTTGTTTTGGTATCTCTTTACAAATTCTACAAATCTGTGTAGCTCTTCTATTATGCATATTCATTTCAGGAGAAAAGGGAAAAAACCAAAGATGAGGAGTGGGTGTCCAGGGGTGAGGCCAATCTCTTTAGTGGTGCACAGCAATAAGACAAGAAACAATGAATACAAACTGGAACATAGAAGATTTCACCTCAACTTGAGGAGAATCTTCTTTACAGTGAGGGTGACAGAGCACTGGAGAAAGCTGACCAGGGAGGTTGTGGAGTCTCCTCTGGTGACTTTCAAAACCCACCTGGATGCATTCCTGTGTGGACTACCTTGGGTGATCCTGCTTTTGGCAGAGGGTTGGACTTGATCTCTGGAGGTGCCTTCCAACCTCTAAGGCTCTGTGATTCTGTGCCTAACAGGGAACAGCTCACTCACTGTTATCAAGCTGACAAGAATATAATAGCAAGTGTAAATGGGTCATTTGTGTTTTAAAATGAGCCTCATTTCCTCACCTATTACACATTCAAATTTCACAGCTTCCCTTCCACACAGAGTTCTCAGGCTATTCGGGTTGGGAAAAATGTTATTCCCTCTGCAGAAAAGGCACACAGAGCATTGACTCATGGAAGATTTTTCTGTAGGTTTTGTTGTTGTTCTTTTCCTTAATCCAAATTAATGCAGTGCTGTGTGTTTTACTTGATAGAATGAAACAGTGTATGTCACAGAAGAAGACAATATTGAAGTGGATTTCAGTTTCAAACTCTCAGAGCACAAATATAATAAACAGGAGACATCAAAGCTACTTGACATTCATTGGCAAAGGAGAGTGAAAACAACAGTTGTTGGGATTTCTTTTCCCCTAGAGGCTTTCCCCAACAAAAAGTAGATGTAGGATTTCCTAACATCCTGCTTGAAGAGTTTCTATCCTAGTCTAATGCTGGTTTTTGCCTTCAAGGTATAACAAATCTCCTCTGATTCAGTTGCCTAGGAAGGATAGGTATGGTGAATAAAACAAAGACACTGTAAAATTATTCAGAATATCCTACTTCAGCAGCTGTATCCTATTCAGATACTATGTGGAGAATCTTGGCATAGGTCTGTACCATCAAGTAGGTTTGGCTGTCTCCTTGGACCTGGACTATTATGTCATTTTTTATTGAGTTGAGCTATCTTCTCCAAGACCTGGGTCATAAAATGGAAGGGTGCAGAAAGGTTGAATTGTGTCTTACTATGGTGCTGTGGAGGCAGGGAATTAACGTGGCTGAGTCAGGAAAATATAAACAATTGAATTATTTTGTTTTCCTGGAAGCCTGCCCCCCAAAATTATATATGAAATTAATTTAGTTTAGTAGCAGATCTGGTTTGATTGGGAATATCTTACAAAAAAGGATGTCATAGATTAATTTAGATATTTAGGAAGTGAGGAACTGGAAAAGGCTAAGCTGTTCCTCAAGGCAGGAACCCATGCTCTATTTTTCCTTTTTCTAGACAAAGTGTCCATTTACCATTGACACTGGGCACAAGAACACAGCCAATCACCAGCCCAACTCCAGTGTGGGCTTCTACATGGGTCAGCCTATGTGCAGAAAGGGCACCTTTTGCTGCACCACCTTCAAGCCTGCAGGGCTGGGGAGGGGAAAGCAGGATTTTGCACCTTTCTTCTCCCATTCAAACCTACAGAGTGAGAGGGGAATAGAGAGGAATCTGGGGTATCCCAAGACATATGGTCTGGTAAATAACAGATGTGGACTTCTCATGTTTGTCAGAAGCACAAGTTTATCTTGCAGTCGGTTTCATAGCTGCCACCAACAATTCATTTGTAAGACTTGCCTATAAAAGAAGCCTTTAATTAAAGAGGCTTAGTAAAGTTTATTTAATTCTAATCATTACATAAATCTTTAACACATGACTTCAATCTACATGCTCATACAACATGCAGTCTCCCATCAGGCACAGTTCTACCCTCGCTAAAATACAGCAACAGGACTATGTACAACGTTCCAAGTAATGTTCAATTTATAGCTTACATGGATACAATATGAGCTACTTTGATTTATGCTGCATGCCCTCTAGCAATACAATCCAAAGCTCTCCTTCCATACTTTATTGCAGCAGCAGTACTCAGTGTATTAAGGTTGCTCAGATTTTCCTGCACTACCCACCTGATCTTTCCAGCAAGTTCAAAACTCAAAGATATTGTACTGTGGCTACTCTGTCCTCTCCTGTCTGCTCCAACATTAATATTCCTCAAAGTCATTCCTAGAAAAGCTGTAATCTACAACCTCTTTTTCCTTAGGCTAAACTGGATGTTCTCAAGTAAGGCAATGTATTTAATCCTTTAAAATGGGATCGATGGCAAATCACTGCCTAGAAACTTTAGAAGTCAAATCTCACATTAAATTGTGTGCATTTTTCTTCTGAGTGTGCTGCTTACACTATTGTCCAGGCTGCATTCATGAATTAACATATCACAGGATCACAGAATTACAGGAAGTTAGGGGTTGGAAGAGACCCAAGGAGATCATCGAGTCCAATCCCCCTGCCAGAGTAGGACAATGCCATCTAACACAGATCACAGAGCAACAAATCCAGACAGGCCTTGAAAGTCTCCATGGAAGGAGATCCCACAACCTAGATTATAGATTATAGACAGAGAAACAGAACAAGTTTTTTTTCCTGGTTAATTTCAAGGCAGAATATGATTTCTACAGATAAAGAGTGCACATCAACATGGTCTAAACAGGCACAGCTGTATGGACACAGCAATGAAATGTAGCTATGGGGACAATGACTCAATCACAGAATAGATTCATAGAATCAACCAGGTTGGAAGAGACCTCCAAGACCATCCAGTCCAACCTAGTACCCAGCCCTGGCCAATCAATCACACCAGAGCAGTGAGTGCCCCAGCCAGGCTTTGCTTCAGCACCTCCAGGCATGCGATTCCACCACCTCCCTGGGCAGCCCATTGCAATGCCAATCACTCTCTCTGCCAACAACTTCCTCCTAACATCCAGCCTAGACCTCCCCTGGCACAACCTGAGACTGTGTCCCCTTGTTCTATTGCTGGTTGCCTGGCAGAAGAGCCCAACCCCACCTGGCTACAGCCTCCCTTCAGGTAGCTGCAGGCAGCAATGAGCTCTGCCCTGAGCCTCCTCTGCTGCAGGCTGCACACCCCCAGCTCCCTCAGCCTCTCCTCACAGGGCTCTGCTCCAGGCCCCTCACAGCTTTGGCGCCCTCCTGTGGACACCTTCCAGTACTGCAACATCTCTCTTGAATTGAGGAGCCCAGAACTGGACACAGCACTCAAGGTGTGGCCTGATCAGTGCTGAGTACAGGGGAAGAATAACCTCCCTTGTCCTACTGGCCACACTGCTCCTGAGCCAGCCCAGGATGCCATTGGCTCTGCTGCCCACCTGGGCACACTGCTGACATCTTCATCTACTATCTACCATCTCTCCCAGGTCCCTTTCTTCCTGGCTGCTCTCAGCCATTCTGTCCCCAGCCTGTAGCACTGCTTGAGGTTGTTGTGGCCAAAGTGTAGAACCCTGCACTTGTCCTTGTTAAATCTCACCCCACTGGCCTCTGCCCACCCATGCATCCTGACCAGGTCCCTCTGCAGGTCTCTTCTACCCTCCAGCAGCTCTACACCTGCTCCTAACTTGGTGTCATCTGCAAACTTACTGATGCTGGACTCAATCCCCTCTTCCAGATCATCAATAAAGATATTGAGCAGGACTGTGCCCAACACTGATCTCTGGGGCACACCACTAGCGACAGCTGCCAACTGGATGTGGCACCATTCACCACCACTCTCTGGGCCCAGCCTTCCAGCCAGTTCTTGACAGCTGAAAACTGACCATAGAAAGAAAAGATGAACCATAGATAGATCAATATTGAAATAAGCACTAAAAGGTCATAATTTCTTTACCATTGCCCAGAACCAGTGCAACAGTGTCTTGAAAAGAGAACAATCACTGCAATTTATCTTCTTTTTCTTTTTCCAATATTGATTTCAGTCAAAAAGAAGGCAGGAGAGAGAAGAAGAATCTCTTTTTCTGTAAGATACCCAAAGCTGCCTGCAAGTAAATATTGACACTTGACAGATGTGTCAGTTCATTGTGAAACATTTTTCCCTTTTAATCACTCTAATTCTATAAATCATCATCTGACATATCGGTGTGAGCTCTCCTGGCCAGATGTTCTGCATTTCAGTGGAGGAAAACAAAACAGAAATGAACTCAACTCTCCCAAAGACTGCTGCAGAAATGTCATTATTTTTGAAATGAAATATCACCATGTTATGCTGTGTGACTTAATAGGTGACAATTATCATTACCCTTGAGCTGTGGTAACACCCAGGACCTTCTTTCCACCTTGATGGCTGCTGTCTTTTAATTGAATCTGAATATTTTATGAGCAAGAGACAGTGGGAGCACAGCTTTCTGGCCTTGCTGGGTCTTGCAGAAAACATTTTGGATGGTGCTAGCAGGTGCATTAAGTTAAAACTGAAGGATAACTTCATAGCTCTTAGGAAAGCAGCAGTTACCAAAAAGCCCAAACGTACATTGTCAGAGCATGACATAACAGAGTGGAAATGAGCAAGCCATCTCCCAGATGAGATTCAAAATGCCACTCCAGCAGATGTAAAACCAGTCAGCCCCTGCACAATTCACAGGTAGGTAAGGAACTACCTAACAATGTGAAAATCATGTACAAATTGGAAATAAATCACATCTGAAATGAAGTACTTACTTGCTAACCTGCACACCTGCTTCTGTTTCTATCCTCTGCAGTCCTGAGTGGATTAAAAGACACAAGCATAAAAAAAAGAAATCAAAAGGAACTCATGTCACCCAGTATACATATCCTGGGGATGCATCAGACTTCAAATAGCACTGTCAGTAAAGCAACCTTAAGTGGCCTAAGTGATATATTAAGAGAGAGCAGACAGGAAGAAAGGGACCTGGGGGAGCTGGTAGATAGTAGCTGAAGATGAGGCAGCAGTGTGCCCAGGGGGTCAAAAGAGCCAATGGCATCCTGGCCTGGATCAGGAGCAGTGTGGCCAGTAGGACAAGGGAGGTTATTCTTGCCCTGTACTCAGCACTGCTTGGGCCACAGCTTGAGTGCTGTGTCCAGTTCTGGGCACCTCAATTCAAGAGAGATGTTGAGGTGCTGGAAGGTGCCCAGAGTAGGGTGACAAAAGCTGGTGAGGGGCCTGGAAAACAAGGCCTAGGAGGAGAGGCTGAGGGAGCTGGGGGTGTGCAGCCTGCAGCAGAGGAGGCTCAGGGCAGAGCTCATTGCTGTCTACAGCTGCCCTGCAGGGAGGCTGTAGCCAGGTGGGGTTGGGCTCTGCTGCCAGGCAAGCAGCAATAGAACAAGGAGACACAGTCTCAAGCTGTGCCTGGGGAGGTCTAGGCTGGATGTTAGGAGGAAGTTGTTGGCAGAGAGAGTGATTGGCATTGGAATGGGCTGCCCAGGGAGGTGGTGGAGTCACAGTGCCTGGAGGTGCTGAAGCAAAGCCTGGATGAGGCACTTACTGCTCTGGTGTGATTGATTGGCCAGGGCTGGGTACTAGGTTGGACTGGATGATCTTAGAGGTCTCTCCCAACCTGGTTGATTCTGTGACTCTATGATTTCTTTTACAGAGCATGTACTGATTTTCTATGGATTAGTAACTCCAGAACACCACAATTCATGTATTTTTGTATGTATAAAACTGCTATTTTCTCCCCAATCCAGACATACCTGAACAGCAAGGGAACATCACTGTGACTTTATAATCTATTTGACATTTCTGAGAAGAAGATATATTTCAGGCTATGGACTGGGTGGAGCAAAGTTATATGAGACAGATTAATAGCCTCTAGGAGAGAGACAGGACTTAGTGTTCAGTGAGGCAATAAGTATCAGTCAGCATAGGATTTAATAGATGAAAATGACCTAAGATCATCTTTTGACATTTAACTGACAACCTGGTTCTTAGTTTACAAGTAGGAGGAATGGAATTGCTGGATGATGAACAGGTTAGTATCCACTCTCTAGGGTGTCTGAAGGGTACTTTAATTAATGATTGTATAACAACACCTCCAAATTGCTTTCTAAACAGAAACGTCTGTCTCCTCAGCTTCACTGGAACAGCTTCAGGATATCAGAGAGTTCATCTTGCTGCCAGCTCCTGCAGTTCTCCAAAGGCACAGCAGTCAGTGGGAGGTGACAGCTAGCTGAACGTGCGTGGTGCCAGAGACACCTCAGAACCACCAGCATTCAGGTGTGTTCCCCTTTGTTGTATATGGAAGGCTTGTGGTTGTGAGGCTTTAACAAGGGAGCCTGATGTGTGCAAAGCCTCACAGACATAGCTCCACAACTGTGATAAGATTTACTTCTCCTGCCTAAACTCCAGAGGATGATTTTCTCCTAGTCAAGTAGCAGAGAGCTGAACTTACAATAACTATAAGCTGTGTTCCCAGTAAACCAGTAGGTTCTTAAGAATGGTTTCACAAGCTCTGATTAAAACTTACTTATTCTGATTTTACATTGTTAGATCAAGTAATTTGCTTTATCAGTGTAATCTGGAGATGAAATAAAATCTGTGATAGACCCAAACTGTCATTAACAGATGTTAAAATAACCTTCCTACCTTTGGGATAGGGACTGACTGTTTGGAAAGGATGCAAGGGATTTAAAACATTGTGTGGAGAAGGAAATGAGAAAACCTGCCTTGATAGATTGGACTGGGTGATCTTGGAGGTCTCATCCACCCTGGTTGATTCTATGACTTCAGCATGCACATCAAGCATGGTTGCCTTTCTGTGTGTGTGTGGCATTACAGATAGATCCAGCCAGAACACTCAGAATATCACAGACTCACAGAATTGTCAGGGTTGGAAGGGACCTCAAGGATCATTTAGTTCCAACCCCACCCTGCCATGGACAGGGACACTTCCCACTATGTCAGGTTACCTAGATATACACCCAGCCTGGCCTTAAAAACTTTAAGGGATGAGGCTTCCATCACCTCCCTGAGCAACCTGTTCCAGTGTCTCACCACCCTCATGGTGAAGAACTTCTTCCAAATGTCTAATCTAAATTTACCCTCCTCTAGACTGGATCCATTCACTCTAGTCCCATCATTATCTGACACCCTAAAAACTCCCTCACCAGCTTTCTTGTAGGTCCCCTTCAGATATTGAAAGATTGCAATTCAGATATTGTAGGGAGATTCAGACTGGATGTGAAGATGAAGTTCTTCAGCAGGAGAGAGATGAGAGCTTAGAATGGGTTGCCCAGGGAGGTGGTTGAGGCCCCATCCCTGGAGGTGTTTAAGGCCAGGCTGGATGAGGCTCTGGGCAGCTTGATCTAGGGTAGAGTTTCCCTGCCCAGGGCAGAGGGGTTGGAACTAGATGCTCCTTGTGGTCCCTTCCAACCCTGAGTGACTCTATGATTCTATATTTTCTGATTGCATGCAAAATATGTATTGACACAGAAATGCATCCAGGTGGGTCTTGAATATCTCCAGAGAGGGAGACTCCACAACCCCCCTGGGCAGCCTGTTCCTTCACAGTGAAAAAATTCCTCCTCATGTTTCCATGGAACTTCCTATGCCTCAACTTCCACCCATTGCCCCCCATTACCAAGCAGAGCCTGGCTCCGTGCTCTTGGCACTCACTCTTGACATCTCTATAAATATTAAGGAGGTCATCCCTCAAAGTCTCATAAATGCTTTGCAGTCCTGTGTCAGCTTCTCAAACTCAGTGTAAAAAAATTCCATGTGTACTAACAATACAGAAGTACAGAAAACATCTGTTTGGAAGAGACCTCAAAGATCATCCAGTCCAGCCTTCAACCCAGGCTAGGATCAATCCTAAACCATGTCCACCGGCTGCTTAAACACATCCAGTGATGGTGAGTCCTCCACTGCCCTGGGCAGAGCATTCCAGTGTTTGATAACCCTCTCTGTCAAGAGGTTTACCAGGAAGCCACACTTCTTTTCTGAGAAGCCTGTGCTTCGCTACTGGAAAGTAAACTTGAAGAATAGAATCTTCTGCTTGTTAAAGCTTGCATTTACTTTTCTTGCACAGAATGCAGAATGGAGGACATTGGTATGCTTGTCAAGAAAAGAAGCAGCAGCACATCCTAAAGAACAATCAGAAGTCACACAGCTGCCTTTGTAGAGCTGGCCTGGGGTAGGAAACATGAAGGTTTTCCTAAAAGCTGAATTTAACAACAGTGTTTTAGGCAGATTGGTAGATGGATTTTCCAGAGTCCCGTGGTACATAATGATGATGTTTTCTGCAGCAGGAGTTTTACCTGATCTGTATAAGCTCTGAATGTTTGGATGGAGCACAGTAGCAGTCAAGAAACACAACAGGAGGCATATGAAGTCTTACAAACAGACCTTGCCTTTGCAGATAGGAGGTCAAACTACACTTTGTTCTCTCCCAGGTTGAAGCTGGAGGTGAGCAGCTATGACTTGAGCTATGCACAGGTCTTCCTGGCTGGCTGACTTGGCTTCTCTCTGCTCCTCAGTTTCTCCTGCAAACACAAGTGCCACACTGACACTCCTTCCAGAGCTATCAGGGTAGTTTTAGATGCTTTTGTGTGTTTCTTCTTATTCCCTGGTATTCTTCCTAGCTTTGTCTTTGTTTTCATCCAGAGCTTCTTCATTATTTAACCATTCTGTATGGCTCCTGTTGTAATCTCTCCCTATCTTTACTGTTGCTACATTTGTCCTTTAAATGTAGCAGGCTTACCCCCCCAAAAACACATAAGCAAACAGGCTGCCATCCCCACCTTGTCAAACCTTCATTCAATAAAAGCACTTAGCAAACTAGCACTTAAAGTGCAGCTAAAGATACATCAAGGTGACTCATCCAGGCTTTTCTTTAGGCTTTGCCAAACAAACATCTGCCCTTAAATTTCCATGCTAAGTGTCTGACTCAGATGAATTCCCCTGAAAAGCTGTGTTTTCTTTACCCTTGCTGGTATAAACAACTGTGATTAACTAATAGGGGCAATGAAATGTTTAAAGTCTTTTTCTCACCCTGAGAACTCTTAGACACTGCCTTCAGTTTTGAGCTCCTGAGTTGAAGAAGGACAGGGATCTGCTGGAGAGGGCCCAGTGGAGGGCTAAAAGGATGATTAGGCGACTGGAGCACTGCCTGATGAGGAGAGGCTGAGGGACCTGGGGCTGCTTAGTCTTTTTTTGAATAAAGATGTTTTGCAGGATGTTCATACTGTCACTTACTAGTGAATTGTGGAGATTTAAAAGAGCATGCCTTCTGACAGCAGCAAAAATCTTTGGGTCCTCAGCACAAGGAAAATGTGCACCTGTTTGAGGCAGTCCAGAGGAGGGCCACAAAATTGATCAGAGGGCTAGAGCACCTCTCTAGAGCAGGGTACATTTAGATTGAACCTTAGGAAGAAGCTCTTTGACAGGGATGGAACACTAGAACAGGTTTCTCAGGGAGGTGGTGAAGGAGACATTCATAGCATCATAGAATTGATCAGGTTGAAAGAGACCTCTGAGATCATCCAGTCCAACCTATCAACTAGACCATGGCATTATATGGTCTGCCTTCAGCCACTGCACAGAAAGGATGTGCCTGCATCTGACAGCACTAGCAGTTCCTAAGGTCAGCTTGGTGTGGCTCTCAGGAACCTGATCTAGTTGGAGATGTCTCTGTTGGATGCAGGGGGGCTGGACTAGGTGACCTCTAGAAGTCCCCTCCAACGCATTGCATTCTATGACTAACAACAAAACAAGAACTCAAACAAAACAGAATAAACCCCAAAACCATTCAACATCAACAATTTGTCTGCTGTGCCTCAATTGCAGGGATTTAAAGAGGAAGAGTGGTCATGGATGCTCCTGAATTGGTTTCTAATCATTGGATTGCTGAGATTTCATCCACTGAAAGGTTTTCCCTAGCAAGAAAAGAAGAGCTGGAATATAAAGTATTTTCCAGGTACAGAAAGAAACAGTTTGCAATGACTAATTACAGGTAGAGGTAGCTAGGAAAAAACCCACCAGTGCAGAAAAGAATCCGTGAGCCAAGTTAATTTGGAGCTGGTGGAAATAGAATTGGAATAAATGTTTGGTGGTTGATCATAAACTTCTCATCACTCAAAACAGCCTCAATGTATGTGTCTGTAGTAACAGTGGTTTGATTACAGACTAGTCACAAGGCACATTTTGTAAGGGTACTTTATGTTTAGGTATGTACCAAGGATGATGAGTGAACCAAACCTATTAAGTGTCACAACAATGTTGAAAACATAATCTCATCAATATGTTCCTCCTAAGGAGATTTTGGGTTGCTTTTGCTTCGGGTTTTCAAGATGAAGTTTGGCAAGGCAGGATAATATAACAAATTGTGTGGGAAAATACTTTGGCCACATCAATAATTTTGGATAATGAGGACCCCAGAGCAATTTCTTACTCCAGAGTTAGTGTAGGTATCTCACCCCTCTTGGTTTCACAATGCAATACAAACATTCTGGCAGCTATTTGTGTGCGTGTGAGTGTCCCAAGACTACAATAATTAGATGATTTAGTAGTTGCATTTGTTTTCCAACATTTATCTTTAAGGTCTGCAGCTCAGAGAGTAGAATGAACATCCTGCACCCCACTGTAATGCTTTGGGCCAAATTAATCACTCCCAAATTAGAGTCACGGCTGCTCATAGATTAGCTGAAGGTCACAACAGGGAAGAAATAGATTGATTTCAAATTCCACATCTTCCAGGCATAAAAAAATGCCTGCTTTATCTGGAAAAGAGGCTTTGAGATTTGCTGTCCTCACATTTTTATTGAATATTTCTATCAAAAGATGAAAAGGTTGCTCATTGCTGCTGAGATTGCTTCTTCCAACCTTTCCACTTTGCACTTGTGGAGGAGATTCTAGTTTGGTGTCTTCATCTGCTTCAAGCACTCCTTCCTACACAGCCCATTCTTCTGAAAGAGGTCTCCTAGTCAGCAAAGAATGGGTAAGAAGGGAAAGAAGGCTTTTAACTTCTCCTGATGCTGTTGCATCAAATAAAAGGGAAGGGAACAATATCCCTTAGCCCTCTGCTAAGGAACAACATGGTCTGTGGATCAAAACCTTCACCAGGGAACAGGGACAGCTGTTTCTCATCTCTCCATTTCAAATGGAGAACATAACCAACTGGTTAGAGAGTTAATGCTTAAACAAGTGTCTGTAAAAAAATCAATTGTTTGAGCAGATGGAGATGTGACCACCAGGCTGCTCCACTTGTAGCCCCCACACTTCAAGAAAAGGCTTACAAACTGGAAAGGGTGCAAAGGAGGGTCACAACTTACTTGATATGGAAAGACTGAATAAGTTAGGTCATCTAAGAAGAGTGTGTCCAGCAGATCAAGGGAGGTTCTCCTCCCCCTCTACTTGGCCCTGGTGAGATCTCATCTTCAGTACTGCCTTCAGTTTTGGGCTCCCCAGAAGGACAGAGATCTGCTGGAGGAGGTCTAGCAGAGGACTATGAGGATGATGAGGGGACTGAAGCACTGCCTGATGAGGAGAGGCTGAGGGACCTGGGGTTTTTAGTTTGCAGAAGAGATTGAGAGGGGTTTTAATCAATGTTCATGCACATTTGAGGGCTGGGAATCAGGAGGGGGAGGACAGGCTCTGCTCACTCCCTGGGACAGGACAAGGAGCAATGGATGTAAGCTGCAGCCCAGGAGGTTCCACCTCAACACAAGGGGGAACTTCTTTACTCTTAAGAGTCCCAGAGCACTGGAACAGGTAGTTGTAGACAGCAATAAGGTCACCCCTGAACCTCCTCCAGGCTGCACACCCCCAGCTCCCTCAGCCTCTCCTCACAGGTTGTGTTCCAGGGCCTCCCACCAGCTTTGTTGCCCTTCTCTGTACACATTCCAGTATCTCACTGTCTCTCTTGAATTGAGAAGCCCAGAACGGACACAGTACTCAAGGTGATGCTCAGCTTTTGAAGAGGGTCATTCAGGATGGACCAAAGAAGGATCACCAACAGCCATATGTGCCTGCAGCAGCAGGGAGAATGTCTTTTCTCCAAAGTGTTTACACATCTATGGGAGGAACATAGTCATGTAAGAAGCTCTCATAGGTAAAGCAATCATCCTTCAAGAATATTGCTGCTATAGCAACACTAAGATTATTCAATTTCTGGTCCACAAACTTTGTTAAACAAAAGAGGAATAACTGGGATTAAAAAAAAAACAAAACAACCACAAACTCCTCAGTTTTTCTTCTGATTCACAATGAAGTCCAGCAGGGTTTAATAACTGGGTGTTTGAGAAGCATTTTAAATCTGGCTGCTAAATTTACAGTTACATTTGTATGTGTCATACAATTCAGGCAGGAGGAGGTTTCTATATTTTACACTCTGTCCCCTAATTCCTTTTAATGATAATGGAAGTTACAAATGAATTCCGCATTAAAAAGACCAGAGAAATCTGGCCTTTTTTTTCTCTTTAACCTAGGCTCTTTTGCATCCTTATATAAAATTCATAAATTATCAGGCTCCAGAAGAAATAAGAGCAGTACAAACATAGAATTGCTAGAATCATAGAATCAACCAGGTTGGAAGAAACCTCCAGGGGCACCCACTCCAACCTAGCACCCAGTCCCAGCCAATCAACCAGACCATGGCACTAAGTGCCCCAGCCAGGCTTTGCTTGAACACCCCTAGTGATGGTGACTCCACCACCTCCCTGGGCAGCCCATTCCAATGCCAATCACTCTCACAACTTCCCCCTACATCCAGCCTAGACCTGCCCTGGCACAACTTGAGGCTGTGTCCCCTTCTTCTGTTGCTGGTTGCAGAAAAGACCAATCCCACCTGGACACAACCTCTCTTCAGGTAGTTGTAGGCAGCAATGAGGTCACCCCTGAGCCTCCTCTTCTTCAGGCTAAACCCCACCTCCCTCAGCCTCTCCTCATATTGTCTGTGTTCCAGGTCTCTCACAGCTTTGTTGCCCTTCTCTGGACACATTCCAATATCTCAACATCTCTCTTGAATTGAGTGGCCCAGAACTGAACACAGCACTCAAGGTGTGGCCTGAGCAGCGTTGAATACAAGGGAGCAGACTGAGAAGTTAAACTTGGGTGCTACAGAAACATGAGCCTGTTTTGCCACTCACTCATACTGTGAGTGTAATGCAGTGGAATTATGCCTGTATGATTATCTTCTCTACCTGCTTTGCTCATTTTCTATGGTCAACATTATATTGGAATTATTGTAAGGGCAAACACCATTGCACAGCTACAAGTACTTGCAGCAGGTAAAGTATACAGTATAAAGTGTCTACTGTTGCTAAGTAAATGTCATCTTCCCCAAAACCCACCAGCAAATATTGATCAAGACTCTCAAGCTTTTCAACGAGCTCCTAGGTCAGAGTGAATTAGTTTATGCAGTTTTGGAAGGCTTACAGCTCCAGTGCCATCATCAGTCTCTGTTGTTAGGTTAACTATGGACAGGGAGTGATTGATATAGCCCTCAAAAGTGTGGGAGATGGCTTCCTGGCAGGCTCTGTGGAGAAGTTGCTGGGAAATCAAGTGGTTTGCACTTCACAGAATGACAGAAACATCCAGCTTGGCAAAGCCCCTCAGGATCACCAAGTCCAACCTAGAAGCCTACTCTACAAGGTTCACCTGAAACCATAGCCCTGAGCACCACATCCAAACCACCCTGAAACACAGCCAGGGTTGGTGACTCCACCACCTCCCTGGGCAGCTCATTCCAGACCACTTTCTCCATTCATTTTTTTTTCTTAATGTCCAGTCTAAACCTCCCCAGTCTCAGCTTGAGGCCATCCCCCCTTGTTCTGTCTCCAAACACCTGTGAGAGGAGCCCAGCAGCAGCCTCTCCACAATGTCCTTTCAGGTGGTTGTAGACAGCAATGAGGTCTCTCCTCAGCCTGCTCTTTTTTAACCTCCTTTCATGGAAAGCTTGAGCAAAGGTAGTTCTGTTTAGCCAACACCACATTCAGGCCTCTGATCACAGAGCTGGAACTTGCAGGCTCTGTTTCCCTTAGCTTTATCATTTCAGAGTCTCACTTGGGCCTCCTTCCATGGAGACTTTCCAGGCCTGTCTGGATGTGTTCCTGTGTGATCTGTGTTAGCATTGTCCTGCTCTGGCAGGGGGGTTGGACTCAATGGGTCCCTTCCAACCCCTGACATCCTGTGATCCTGTGAGAGCTTGTAGTCCCTCTTCTTATCTCTGGTAACCTGGCAACTATTGCCCTGTTGCCCTAAGCCCCATCACCCACATACCAATTTCCCTCCTACAACATTGCACTATGTCCACCTGTCCAGCCTGTCCAGGTCCCTCTGCAGAGCCCTCCTGCCCTCTAACAGACCAACACATGCTCCCAACTTGGTGTCCTCTGCAGACTTACTGACAGTGGACTCAATCCCCTCGTCCAGATCACCAGTGAAGATATTAAACAGGTCTGGGACCAGCACTGATCCCTGGGGCACAGCATTAGTGACTGGGTGCCAACTGGATGTGGCACCATTCCCCACCACTCTCTGGGCTCAGCTATCATGCACTTACACAGCTCATCTGATCTCTTTCATTGCTATTTCTCAGTCTATTCACTTCTTTCTTTAAGTCTTTGCTTTCTAGCTGGTTTTAGTCCTGATGAACAGCAAGAGCCAAGAATGTCCCAGATTCCATCATTGCAATCACAGCCTTTCAAGCCAGTCTCTCATTTGGGGATCAATAGATGACTGTCCTACCTATCACTTTGTGTTGGGAGTCAAACTGTTGGAGATTCCTCCACTGATTTTCTGTAATCAAAATGATTGCACTGAAAAACAAACCAACCAACCAAAAAAAGAAAAGACTCTGGAAACCTTTTAGTGTTCTACTGATCTACTTAAAAGTCTTTAACAGAGGGGCTGAACATCTGAAGCACAGTTGTGCTAGTTTGAGGCCAGCTGGAATATTTTGGTGAGAAGAATTAGATGCTAGGCTGTGAAAAGGAAGCAGTGGTGATGTCTGCTGCACTCATAGGCTTGCTGAGATGTAGAAAAGCAAGAACACAGAACATAGATAACACAGTTGCAGTGGCTCTCTGTTGCAGTTGGTGCCTAGACTTTTCTCTCCAACCTGCTGTCTGGGTAACTAATCCTTCTGCTCTCTGACCCCCTTGGTTGATCCTCCAAACAGAGCTTGCATGTAAGGCAAAGTCTGGGGTAAGGTAGAGGGGTGGGAAGAAGGTGGAAGGGTGGTTGGGAGCCCCTCCTGGGGACTCTGGTTTCTGGGAGGGCTGCTGTGTTTCTGTATTACTTTTAACTTGTAATTTCTGTCTCTAGCTGTATAGATTGTAAATACCTGCTTGGATATTGTGCTGAGGTGCACATAGAAAGCTTCATTCCTTGATTTCCAGATGTCTGAGTCTGGTCTGAGTGATTTCATAAGAGTAAGGGGGTGGTTAACACCCAAACCATCACAACAGTGGAGGAGTTGTGAGATGTATTAGTACTGTCCCAAGCTGTTGCTTTTCCACCTGCTCTGTCACAGCCTATAAAGTACTTTGTGCTAATGTCAAAAATGGAGTTCTTGCTCTGCAGGTGCCGGGTGATGAAAGGTCACCATTGTGAGGCTCCTAAAAGCTATCATACTCTGTCTAGTAGTGGATATAGTCCTATACATCACAGCTCTGTCGAGTCCAGTGCTATATCTTTAATATGGACCCAGAAAAACAGTTTAGAGATGGACAAACTGGGCAAGCCTGCTGTGCTATGGCAGTCTGCCAACCTCCACAACTTTGCTGAAGTGCTGGAAGTCTTTCAGTGCTTTTCTTTTTTAGTGTGGTGATGCTTGGTAGAATTTTCTTGCATGAGTCTGGTTGTTTTCCCATCACTTTTTTCCTCAGTGTAACAGTGAGATCTTTCTACAGCAAGAGATTTTAAAGCCTTGTTCTGAAACCTCCTTCTGAAAGCTTCCTCCTTCTCTTTTAGGTCTCCACCTGTCATTTTATGCCATTTCTTAAAACACTGGACAGCTGCTCCTTGTTACTCCTTCTTAACTGCTGTGATTTTACAGACTTCTGTTGTGTCATTCCCTGTTCATTTGTCTGTGGTGTAGTTTGTTTTGTTTTCTGGTTTACACTGAGGAAGATGCCAGTCTGCTTTGTCCTTCTGTCATGATGTCCCAGCCTGGGGGTGAACTGAAGGCCAGAACACCTCAGCTCAACAAGACATCTGCTTCTCTAAACATTTTTTTTTTTGCAGCTACCATCTAAGCTTTGGACTTAAAGATATCCAAAGTATGCCCTGGTACACCATGCAGAAGTGCATCATCACAACTGCTAAATCATGGTTCATATGAGGCTGTAAGATGAAGCTCTAGTGCATTCTTTCCTCTTAGTAGTCAATGGTATCTCAAAGATCAGACCTCTGTGGAGATTATAGTGCAGAGGCTTTGCCCTAAGGTACTGAAACCATCAAAGTCCATTGGGTCTGGGAGGTTTCTACACAGCTTTAAGTAATGGTTGCAGTGGTTGTCAGAAGCTGTTGCAATAAGTAAGAGGAAAAGCTCAGCCTGATAGAGATGGCATGCACAGCAGTGTCATCAAGCTCTGCTCCTGGGATAACAGCCAGGATGGAGGTAATAACTCCTGAGAGGAACCAGAGGATGAATTCAGTCCAAAGGGCAGGCATTCATAATGCAAAACACTTTTGAGAAGGAAGGAATAAAAAAAATACAATTCCAGAAGTAATGAGAAAGGTGATACTTTATGAATTCTCATTTCAGGGGCAATTTTGGAGTGTGGACAGAGCCAACCAGTAGAAAAAACATATTTTCTGTAATGGAGAAAATGTATGCATGGAACTGTGCCAGTATTTAATCCTTCAAAAGTGTCAGGGCTTTTTGCTGACTGTTGTGAGCTTCAGAAGTTGTGAAAGGACTTGGTCTGGTTCAAGATTGGGATTCCAGGGTTATATTTGAGCTCCTCCTCATGCTAAATATGTTGGATTAGTTGGTAGAGTGCCTACAGAGTTGGTCTCACTGTGCAAGGATACAGTGTGTGGGGGAACAAAGTACCACCTGTAAACTGCTTACAGGGTGAGAGGAAATGATGGGCAGACAAGAGAATAATAAAGAGAAAATCAAGCAATAAGGCAAACTTCAAACAGCTGCCAGGTTCAAAAGGCAGTGCACTTGAAGACACTGCCAGAATATTCACTACCAAGTGAATATGGTAGTAATATGCAAGTAATATGGTAGTATCCAGGCCAGTGTGCAGGACAGAGTCCTGAAGTAAAATATTTCTAGAATCATAGAATCAATCAGCGTGGAAGAGACCTCCAAGCTCATCCAGCCCAACCTAGCACCCAGCCCTGGACAATCAACCAGACCATGGCACTAAGTGCCCCAGCCAGGCTTGGCTTCAACACCTCCAGACACAGTGACTCCACCACCTCCCTGGGCAGCCCATTCCAATGCCAATCACTCTCTCTGCCAACAACTTCCTCCTAACATCCAGCCTAGACCTCCCCTGGCACAACTTGAGACTGTGCTACTTGTTCTGTTGCTGGTTGCCTGGCAGAAGAGCCCAAACCCACCTGGCTACAGCCTCCCTTCAGGCAGCTGCAGACAGCAATGAGCTCTGCCCTGAGCCTCCTCTGCTGCAGGCTGCACCCCCCCAGCTCCCTCAGCCTCTCCCCACAGGGCTGTGCTCCAGGCCCCTCACAGCTTTGTCGCCCTCCTGTGGACACCTTCCAGTACTGCAACATCTGTCTTGACTTGAGGAGCCCAGAACTGGACACAGCACTCAAACTGTGACCTGAGCAGTGCTGATTACAGGGGTAGAAGAACCTCCCTTGTCCTATTGGGTACACTGTTTCTGATCCAGGCCAGGATGCCATCGGCTCTCTTGACCACTTGGACACACTAATTATTGCATAATATGAAACATCCCAAACAACCAACAAATCCCAGAGAATTACCCTAGACAGATGTTTCATAACTGGGGAAACAATCTGAACTGACTGAATTAAACTTAGGTTTTGGGTGGTGGAGAGCTGTAGAAAGGTCATCTTTCTGAGGAGCACCTGAAAAGTTGAAGTCAGTGTTTAAAAATCCTTGTTCTGTGTGATGTACCTATCTGATGGGTTTTGGTTCTTCCATATTTTGAATACTTCCTATTCAAAAGCAAGTTTAAAAACAAACAAAACAAGAGAACTGACAATGAAAAAAATCAAATTAATTCTTCAGTCTGTTTTTTTCCCCCACATTTAATAAACACTGATAAAGGCACAATAAAGAAGAGCTTTCTCCAAAGCTTGTGATGGCAAAGACACATTCTCCTTAAACATAAAAGCCCAGTTTAAGCTAAAAGTAGCTGCAGTTAAGTGTTAATGCTCTCTACTCAGGCAGCAAAATAAATTTATGGTGTTTACTACTTGATTATGTTGTCAACTAAGTAGAGACAGAAAAAGGCAGACATTCAGTGCTGTATCTGAATTTTAACTCAGCTGATATTTAGTTCTGCTTTAGATTTGAAGGCTTGCAACTCATTTTCATCTAAGTGATATTTGTTGTTATCACTAAACAGATCAGATTTGATTTTCTGGTTACAAATTCCAACTTATCTCTCTCACAGGGTTGCCTGTAAATTACAGAATGGAAGATAGGTTTAAAGCTCTTGGGTCAAACTGGGGGAATTTTAAACAGGCAAACACAAACTACCTCGTGAATACTCCAGGTTGTTTGTTTTCACTTTGTCTAGGTTCTAGTTTAAATTTCCCAGAGACTCAAATATAGTTAATGGAACCAATAACAATTCCCTCTTCCTTCATTTTTCAAAGAAAAGGAATTAGATGTAGAGAGGAAAAGGTAAAACACACCCAAATAAATAAGTGTCACTTGGATTTGGAAGTTAAAAGAGAAAACTTTAACAATAAATCATAGAATAGAATCATAGAATAGAATCAACCAGGTTGGAAGAGACCTCCAAGATCATCCAGCCCAACCTAGCACCCAGCCCTGGCCAATCAACCAGACCATGGCACTAAGTGCCTCATCCAGGCTTTGCTTGAACACCTCCAGGGGCAGCGACTCCACCACCTCCCTGGGCAGCCCATTCTGATGGCAATCATAGGTAAAACACACCCAAATTAAATACTCTCTCTTGGATTTGGAAGTTACAAGAGAAAACTTTACCAATGAGTAGGTAAAACACACCCAAAACAAATAGTGTCACTTGGATTTGGAAGTTACAAGAGAAAGCTTTAACAATGAATAAAAGGTATTTTGAGGTAGGGGAGTTACAAAGAGGTATAGGATTACAGAATCACAGGATGGTAGGGGTTGGAGGGACCCAAGGAAATCATTGAGTTGACCCCCCCCCTGCCAGAGCAGGACAATCCTATCTAACTCAGATGACAGGGGAACACATCCAGACAGGCCTTGAAAGTCTCCAGAGCCTTGAAAGTCTCCAGAGAAGGAGACCCCACATCTCTCTGGGCAGCCTGTTCCAGTGATCTGTGACCCTTACAGTAAAGAAGTTCCTCCTTGTGTTGAGGCTGAACCTCTTTTCCCTCATAGGAAAGGGAAAACAAGATACATAATATATATAGAGAGAGAGCCAGATTGATGGCAATGGGTCTTCTGTCTGCCTCATGTACTGACGGCCAGGCAGTAAACAAAGAGCAGGAGGACCAGGAAGGTGATGCTGCCTAGCAGGGAGGCAGGGCAAGAGAGCACAAAGCAGGGAGTTCCTCTATTTTTATAGGGGGCTAGAGAGCAAGTGGGAGTGGGCTAAACATTACACCTGAGCTAAGGCTCAGATCCACCCCAGGGAGGAATCAGGAGGACCTGGGGTCAGAGTCAAGACCAGTCCCCCAGGAGGGTTAACCCTTTACATATTTTTAGTGTTTTAAAATAAGAATTCCAACTTGTCTTGGTTTGTATTGAAAATAACAGAATCACTTCTTTGTTTGGGGGTTTTCTTTTAGAGAGAAAAGCTAATCCACATGCAGTCAAGTAAGAGAGGTTTTACTAACTGGTGTCATCTATGTCATCCTTAAACTGAATTGCCAACACAAAGTTTTTCTGTTAAAATAAACCCCTGGGAACTTAGGCTGTTGGAACTTTCTGTCTTATGATCAGTAATGCCTTGTCTAGAAAGTGTACACAGTTTGGCTCTGAGCTCATTTCATTTCCAATGTATCTCTAGGAAAGACTTTCCTACAATTATATTGAAAGACCAAAATGGCAAATAAAGTGCTGAGGGAGATGTTTCATTGGGAAGGTGTTGGGTTGGAATCATCTCTGCATTTCATTATCCTCCAATCAAGCAATCAAAATTCTTCACCTCTGGATTTCACATTCTGCTGATTATCATTTATGTACTTTAATTGGTTACATTGCACTTTCTGGCTAGACCCTTGTGAACAAAAGGACTGTTACTGATGGCTCATTTACAGTTCTAGTCCCCTTTTTGTAGTTGGCTAACAGATTCCCTCCAGATTTCCCTATCATCACCTACACAGCACTCCCACCGGCTAGAAAATACTGCAGCAGCTTGTAGGTAATTGATCAGACAAGTGAACTGTAAAATATTCATTTTCTACTTCAACAGCTAGATAAATCTCTTGGGAAGTGGATGAAAATATTGCTTATGCACATCAGGGTCGGTGTGGTAATAGCAAGGTTGCTGATAAGCAGGGGTCTGCTACAGAGTTAATGCTTAATTCTGTTCCACGCCAGAGATGGGCGAGCAGGCAGCCTCCCTTCGCCTCCAGCTACCAGTCTCATTATAGACTGAACCCGAGGCATCAACACCAGTGTGCCAGCCGTGCTGCTTCAGGGATGGTGCTTCCTGCTTTAATTAATCAGCTTCATCGCGGTGTAACATGCCAGCGAACGAATTAACACTTAGTTACTGGAACCAACATGCTAAATACCAAAATATTAATGACCAGAAAAGCAGGAGTGAGAAGAGACTGGCAGAAGGAGGAGAGGTGAAACCTGCCTTTCCTTGCTTATTCTCTCCTCATCCACACTAATCTTTGCAATCTCCCTTTCTGAGTTTGGTTTGGTGGTTTGGTTTTGGGTTTTTTTTTTTGCACCGACTCTCTCTCTCAAGGTGCTTTAATTGCAAGCATTGAAAAGCAAACTGCATGCAGGCTTGTAGAACAAAAGCAGGAATCAGTGCATTCTTTCTGTCCTTATCTTGCTGTGTTGCCATAGTAAGAGAATATGAAAGGAATTAGCAATAGCTTTGTTTTTATCTCATGCTAAGTTGATGTTAGCCAACCTCACTCATGCCCAAACTATCCTAATCAGAAAACACCTACATTCCCTCAAATCATTTCTTCTCACTAGAGAAGGAGAAAGCTGAACTTTAACAACTGGAATATGAGCAGCAATTCTTTTCCCCCTCCCAGTGGCTTGTTTTTTGAAGCAGCAGAGGACACACATTTGTTTCCCTTGTCCTTGGAGTGTGGTGTCAGTCTGCTGAAGAGGAGGCATTTCAAATAACAAAGTCAATACTATGTATGCCACAATAGTTCTGACCACCTGGGGAAGACAAATGGAGTGCTGCAATTTTGCAGTGGAAAAAGTGAGTGTATCACAGGTGCTGTAGTGTCTACTATAGAGATGCTGACAAGTAAATCAGCCTTTCTTGGGTCAGAAGAGACATTTGCTTTAACAGCATGAGATAGCTTCGTCTTTCTTTCCATGATAGCTTTGCCTTTCTTTCCATATCACCCAACTTCTGTTGATTTAAATTTAGGGCCAGAGAAAATGATGATAATAAATTGGTCAATCAGAAAATTTGGACAGCTTGCTAACGCCAGACAGCATTAGCCAAAGATGCTGTTTTTCCCATTACCCTAGTAAGTAGGCTTGCTCACACATAATCACGGTTTGGAGGTGAATCCCCCCCAGGCTGGAATCAGCTCCGTTACAAATGTGTGCCAGGGCACTCAAAGACTCTCTCAGGTATTGGCTAGTCACTTGGCAGCCCAAATATTCTGAAATGGATTCCATCACCATCCCCCTCCCAGAAAAGGCAGGCTGCTCCTCTTCTGGAGACACCAAGACTCAGATATTTTGGTGGATTTTGTTTACTTTGGATGCAATTAGAATCATAGAATCATAGAATCATAGAATCAACCAGGTTGGAAGAGACCTCCAAGATCATCCAGTCCGACCTATCACCCAGCCCTATCCAGTCAACTAGACCATGGCACTAAGTGCCTCATCCAGGCTTTTCTTGAAGACCCCCAGGGACGGTGCCTCCACCACTTCACTGGGCAGCCCATTCCAATGGGAAATCACTCTCTCTGTGAAGAACTTCTTCCTAACATCCAGCCTATACCTACCCTGGCACAACTTGAGACTGTGTCCCCTAATTAAAGAAAGGAACTTCTTTAACATACCTTCTAAAGAACATATTCTGGTGCAGAGTGCAGTTTTCTAGCTCATTTCTCTTTTGTGTCCTGCAAAAGATTGGTGAAGCTGATTGTAGCTATTTATAATGAGAAAACTACTCAAAACAAAGAAACGTTAGACAGCAACGCAAAGCAAAGAAACAGAAATGAAAGCAAACACTGCAAGCACGACACAGTTCCCATTTGTGGCCCTCGATACAATAAATTCTGCTATTTTAGCACTTTCCTATGTTCTCACTCAGTTAAAAGGATAATTAAAAACAAAAATAAAGTTCCCTTAGTAATGAGGTGATAATGAAGTGCACCATGAAAATCAAGTGTCTGTTTAATAACTGTGTGTAACCTTTGCTCTTTAAATGCCAGTTGTGATGGTGGCAATGTATTTAAAGGGAACTAGATGCATCAGGACTTGCCTTTTTCTGTCTAGTATTACAGTTCTGTTTTCCTCTAATATGTATTTAAAGTAAAATAGCTCCTTCTTACTTTTTTTCCTTCCCCTCTGTCTCTTTCTATTTTTCTCTTTCTTTCTCCTTCTCCTTCTCCTTCTTCTCCTTCCCCTTCCCCTTCTTCTCTTTCTCTTTCTCTTCTCTTTCTCTTTCTCTTTCTCTTTCTCTTTCTCTTTCTCTTTCTCTTTCTCTTTCTCTTTCTCTTTCTCTTTCTCTTTCTCTTTCTCTTTCTCTTTCTCTTTCTCTTTCCTTTCCCATTCTCTTTCTCCTTCTCTTTCTCTTTCTCTTTCTCTTTCTCTTTCTCTTTCTCTTTCTCTTTCTCTTTCTCTTTCTCTTTCTCTTTCTCTTTCTCTTTCTTTCTCTTTCTCTTTTTCTCTTTCCTTCCCTTTTGCTCCCTTTCTCTCCCTTCTTTCTCTCTACCTTCTCTACTTTCCCTTCTCCCCTCCTCTTCCCTCTCCCCTTTCCCCTCCTCTTCCCTCCTCTTCCTTCTTCCTCCTCTTCACACTCCTCTCTCCCCTCTTCCTTCCTCTTACCTCTTCCTCTTCCCCTCCTCTTCCCTCTTCCTTTTTTTTTTTTTTTTGAGAAAAGGTGTTTTAAAAAGACAATATTTTGGTGTTCCTTTCTGTCCTTGTTTTCCTTTCCCAACCTCTATTCACACTTCACTCAGCTGTACATATTTGGTTGTGGTAGGCTTTCATGCAACTGTTATGAGCCACTCAGCTCTGCAAAGGGAAATGCCTTTGCTTCCCAAGACTGTCTTTATACCATTTTACCATCTCCTTTTCAGTTCAGCTACCTGTTGAACTCAGTAGTGGCCTAGATAAGCATGTACTGGATTTTACAGGTTTCACCCTGTCTTAAAATCATCTGCCTCACATCAGCTTTTTTGAAGGACCAACTCTCCTTTATGGGTCAGAGCTGCTTGGAAACATTCAAGCGCCACTGAGCCTTAATCACCCTTGGGTACTTTTCAATCACATTTAAGTCTAGCTCATTGCTCTTTTTGCTGCCTATGTGGCACACTAAATGTATTTAGTCTTCAAATTATTTTTTTTCCTAATAAACAGTGTATTGCTGAGAAGCATGAAGAGGACACTGAGCTACGCTCCTGTGGAGTAACTACTAGAGGAAAGATGTCCTAATGCTTGTTGCCGCTCCTCTTGCTTAAGGCATTTCGGGGAGCACAGTTGCTGGGTTGGAAAAGAGGTGAATGGGAAGAAAAAGACAAAGGTTGTAAAACTTCTAACACAAACACAAAGAATGGCAGAAACAAAAAGGAGAGAGATCAGGGCTGAAGTTAAAAAGGAGAGAAGAAAGAGCAGAAAGCCTGGGAGAAGAAAGGGAAACAAACACAAGGAAAGGCATAGGTGAGGCAACAAAGTTATTTCTCCTTTCTTTGCCCTTTAATTGCTGGTTTCCTTGGTTGTTTTCTTTCACTTAACTGGTATGAGTTCCTTATTGTAAGAATTATATTAAAAAGAAGTATTTTTTGAACAGAAACTCACTAGACTACAATCAGACTATGGCTGCCTGCTTTGAAGTCACTCTACTCTCCTAGCTGCTGCTGCCTATTTTATTAACAACAATTTCTCCATGCATCTTTGAATCTGCTCCAAACCACTGTTGTCTCTGTTCAAGCACCTTGGTACTTGCAGCAGCCTAAGCTCAAGAAGGTTCTATAAAGATGACTTAGTCCTTAGAGTAGTCATTTAAACAAGATCTTGGGTTTGCGTGGTAAGATTTTGATAGGAAGGGTAGCTGCATGGCATAGCTTCTGTAAGGAAATATGAGAAGCTGTGACCTGAGCAAAGTCTGTTCTACGTGGCTCCAAGACAGAGTCACTGCTGGCCAAAGCTGAGACAGTGAACAGTGTTGGAGGTAGTTCTGTGATTACACACTTAAGAAAGGGGGAAAAAAAACCCCACTGTGCAGCACCTGAGAGAGGAGTGGGAAAATTAGGAGAAGAGACTATGCAGATGCCAGGGCCAGTGAAGAAAGAGGGGAAGAAATTGATGCAGGCACCAGAGTCGATTCTCCTGCAGCCCATAATGAAGACCAGGGCAATGTAGATTGTTCTTCTGCAGCCAGTGGAGGACCCCAAGCTGGAGCAGGTGGATGTGCCCTGTGACCCTGTGGAAAGCCTGCACTGGAGCAGGCTCCTGGCAAGCCTTATGACTCCATGGAGAGAGAAGCTCACAGTGGAGCAGGCTTTCTGGCAGGATGTGTGACCCTGTAGGGACCCATGCTTGAACAGTTCATTTCTAAAGGACTTCACCCTGTGGAGGGAATCCACGCTGGAACAGTTGGTGAAGAACTGCAGCCTGTGGAAAAGACTGATGCTGCAGAATTCCATAAAGGACTGTCTCCTGTGGGTGGGATTCCCCCCTAGAGCAGAGGAAGAGCATGAGGAGCAAGGAGCAGCAGAGACAAAGCATTATGAGGTTATCCCAATCCCTAGTCCCCAGCTCCCTGCTCCACTCAGAGGGAATAGGAAGGAATGTGTAAGAAATTGAGGATGTTTTTAAATCTCCTTTAAAGAAGGTAGACAAAATGATCATAGTCCTACTTAAAATGAAGTAGTCTTGTTTCCATACAACCCTCCTATGCAGGGTAATGCAAATGCCTGTCACTTCCCAGGAAATGTCCTAATTCCCAAGTTGTATTCTACACTGGAGTGGAAGGAACAGCTCTGCTGAAAGGCTGAATTTCAGCACTCAGGGCTTGCAGATGGGAGGGTTGGGTATTCTGATTCTTGTCTCACAGGATGCATTTTGCATCTTACATTTAATAGCAGCTGGAAAGAGGAATGTTGTCTAGTGAATAGACAGCTTGGTGTGCAGCATGGATATGGTCCCAGAGGAAGAAAAGCTCTATCTCCTGCTTAAAAGGTAAGAGCTCCAAGCTGCAGGCCATTGCAGAGGATGATCTGCAAGTCCCAGATCCCATCTGTTAAAGGAAACACAGAAGTAGAAATTGCATTCCTTTCTCTAAGTGTTGTATTTTCTGTCTTCAACTAACAGTGAGTTTAAGACCATCTTCTGTAGACTATTATATATAGCAAGTGTCTAAATATTTGCAGCAATATTTCAAGTGGAAATAACACTAAAATCTCACAAGAAGTACACCTTGCATACATCTATAATCAGAATAAGGAGAGCTGTCTTATTGTTTGAACATCCTTCTGCTGCTTTTCATTTGCTCTGAATACTTTATCTGGCTGAACTTGCCCATTTTCAGGCTCCTTAGGCAATGAGTACTTTTCTTTTAACCACTGTCGCTTTCCCAAGCTTTAACAATGGTCGTTATAGAATGCATTTAAATGCTGATAAACCTTCTCCTTTCGTGGCACAAATCTGATGTGTCGGTTCTCCCCTCAGTACTCAAACACAGAGCTCTATGCAAGATAGTTCTTTTGTTCAGTTAATCATCTGCCTGCCTTTCCACAAAGCACTCGAACCCATTTTCAACATCAGTATTTCAAAAGCCCTTTTTTACCATTTCATTTTCTTCCCAGCTCTGGTTGGTTATCAGAGGTCTTACTCAACAGATGTAGTCAGTGACTTTGCAGGCAAAAAGTTCAATTACTCCAGTCACTGCCATGAGTTTGGATCATTTACAAAGATCCCACTTCCCACTTCATTCACTTACTCTCCCAAGTGCATACATCAGCTGTGGTTTGCATGAACACCACACCTCCAGCAGGTCTGGGGGGAAAGAACCAAGAGAAAGGTAAGTAAACATGGCCCTGACCAAAATACTTGCAGCATTCCAGATTTATTATTATTGTTCTATTCCTTATTGGAGTCTCATTACCTGTGTGCCAGCTCAGTTCAAAAAAGGTGGAAATAAAGACTCTTGTTCACTTTCACAGTACCATTGCTCTTATGAGAGCCTTTTCATGGTTATGTAGCTAGAGCTGGACTTCAATCTTGTCTTCAGGGATTTTTTACAAGCAACTGGAACAATTCATTCCAGAATTTCTCGTGCAAATGGGGTGGGAATGAAGGCCAAAAGGAGACTTGACTTGACAAAGAGTAGTTTGATGTACAACAGCTTAAAAAGAAAAACATTCCACAGAAAGAAGGAGATAACTTAATCTCTCCTATGCACAAGAGAAAACAATGGGGAAGAAATAAACCAAACCAAGTCAAATCAAACCATAACCCCACCCCAAAAAAACCCAGAACCAAAGCAAAAAAAACCCATCATGAGTTACTAATGATAGGACAAGAGGAAGTGGCCTCAAGTTGCATCAGGGAAGGTTTAAGTTGGATGTTGGGAAGAAGTTCTTTACTGAGGGCAGCCCATTCCAGTGCCAATCACTCTCTCTGGCAAGAACTTCTTCCTAACATCCAGCCTAGACTTTCCCTGACACAGCTTGAGACTGTGTCCCCTTGTTCTATTGCTGGTTGTCTGGCAGAAGAGGTCACTCCCCACCTGGCTACAGCCTCCCTTCAGGTAGTTGTAGACAGCAATGAGGTCACCTCTGAGCCTCCTCTTCTCCAAGCTGCACACCCCCAGCTCCCTCAGCCTCCCCTCATAGGGTTTGTGTTCCAGGCCCCTCACAGCTTTGTTGCCCTCCTCTGGACGTGTTCCAGCACCTCAACATCTCTCTTGAATTGAGGGGCCCAGAACTGGACACAGCACTCAAGGTCAAATATTTCAATCCAGTGCTTATTTAGCCCACACTCAATTTCAGATGTTCCTCCCTATTTCCAAACTCTTTCTTTCCTTTTGACAACACTCACAGTCTCTGCTCTGGAGGTTGGCACAAAGATCTGCCAATAAATCAGAATTTAATTGCTGGTTTGCATACAGATACTTAGGACTCGTATGGCCAACTGTTGGTGCTCAGAATGCACCACACACCATCCTGTCTCTAACTGCACAACTGAGTGCCTTGTGCCCATGCCCAGAGCTGTGTTTTCACATTCATAAAAATCACAACTGTGATACAGCATCACTCAGATGGTGTTTTGAGAAAGTATATCTAAGCTAACAACTATCAGGAATTCAGATTCAATATAAGGTTGTTAAAAAGCAATTCAGGCATGATTTAGAGGGAGCTAAAGGGGCATAGACAATCCAGCATCATCCATGGAAACCTATAGATAGCACAGCAAGCATTTAACATGTTTCCATAAATTAGCACTTTCACTATTGTTCTACCCTGTACTTTCATAACCTGTGGTTTGAAACAGAAATCTCCCATTTGGAAAGCTGGAATAGCAAAAACAGAACATGAAAGAAGTGGTTTTAATACTGGTGTCCCCCCCAGGAACGACAAATAGAAGAAGATACAACTCCTCAGCCTTTAATAGCAAGGATCTGTTTTTCAGCACATAATCACAGAAACATTCAGGTTGGAAAAGACCTTCAGGATCTCCAAGTCCAACCCATATCCTGACTTGACAGGGTTCACCCTAAGCCATATCCCCAAGCACCACATCCAAATGACCTTTAAGCACATCCAGGGCTGGTGACTGCACCACCTCCCTGGGCAGCTCATTCCAATGCCTGACCATTCTTGTGCCAGGGTAGGTACAGGCTGGATATTAGGAAGAAGTTCTTCACAGAGAGAGTGATTTCCCATTGGAATGGGCTGCCCAGGGAGGTGGTGGAGGCACTGTCCCTGGAGGTCTTCAAGAAAAGCCTGGATGAGGCACTTAGTGCCATGATCTGGTTGATTGGCCAGGGCTGGGTGCTAGGTTGGACTGGGTGATCTTGGAGGTCTCTTCCAAGCTGGTTGATTCTATGATTCTATGATTCTATGATTCTATGATTGCTTGTTCCCATGGCTGACCAGCCTGCCCTGCTCACACAGCTCAGCTACAGATAGCAGCTTCTCTGCCAGCCTCCCAAGGCCACCCCTCTGCAGCTGTGCCTCCTTATCAGTTCAGTTACTCAGTCCTGCTTACTCTCCCTATTCCCTCAGACTATTCAGTTCTGCCCAACCCCGGCATCTGTGTTCTTACTGACTCTTTTGAAATAGAACTACTATTAGCTGTTAATTTACAATTAGTAGCTAATAAATCATGAGCTTTCTTTCCTACCAACACTCTTTTTTTTTCAGTGCAATGCATACCCTTTGGGATTCAGACATTCTTCTGGTAATGAGCAGCTTTCTCCTTGCAACGTTTCAACCTTCTCATTGTAAAATCTGACTCCTATTAGAGCCAGCTTTTTTAGCTCTGCAGATTCTTCTTCTCCAATTAAAGCTTCCTGTTGAGTTGGCCAGATTCCTTCAGGAGGGAAATGTTAAAAGTCAGTGAATTATAAAACACCACAAAGCACACAAAAGCCTAAAAATTGGTCCTAAAGGCCAATAAATTAAAAAACTTTATTGTATAATGATTGGTTGTGATTTTTGTTGAATACTCTGTAAAGCAATAATGCAGCACAGTCCTCCTGATCGTTGTGAAAGGTTGTGAGCAGCAATGAAGGAAGGGAAATGCCAAGAAGGATTTGGAGTAGGGGTGGGGGGAAAGGGAAATCAAAATTTAGCTTGAACAAATTCAGTATAATACACCCATGGGAAGATAATCCAAATGCACAGATAGTCAACAGAGGGAAGATCTCCAGTGGGCAGGCATGCTGGAAGAGATTTAGAGACTGGGTGGAACACAGATTTGGTAGAAATTGCAATGCAGTATGAAAAAGAAAAATAATAATTAAAAAAAATTAATCCTTTTTTTTCTGCAAAGTTGTTGGGGTTTGGAGCAGCAAAATAATTCCCTTGTTGGCTTGACCCCATTGCTCGTTAGTCTTCTTCCTGACTTCTGTGAGAGGTGGATCAGCCTCTCTATGGAACCAAGCCACATCAAATTCTCTGAAATCAATAAGAATCCATACAGTGACTCTGAGATCTGTGAATGAATTTTGCACTGTTCTGGGCCACTGGTTAGTGGAAAGCTCTGATATGCTGCACAGAAATTGAGGAGAAGTTCCCATGCGAAGCTACAGAAGTGCTGAGAGTTGCTGTGTGTTGTATGGCTACATAAACATGCAAGAACAAAGAAGATAATCAAGAGAAAAAGAACACATTTCTGATTACAGACAGGGAAATCAGGATTTCTAACTGCCAAGTGCATTCAGCAGTGGAGTAATCTCCTTTCAAGAAGAACTGGAGACCCATGCATGATATAACTCTGAGTGAATGGAACAGAAAACTCATTAGAGAAAAACAATTACTGAAGCAGTGGTCAGGTGTTGGAACAGGGAGGTGGTGGAGTCACCATCCCTGGAGGTGTTCTAAAAACATGTAGGCATGAGACTGCAGGACATGGTTTAGTGGACACGGTGGTGTTGGGCTGATGGTTGAACTTGATCTTAGAGATCTTTCACATCCTTATTGAATCCATGATTAGGGAAAAGGAGTGTAAACTGGAAGGTCACCTTGTTGTGGTTTCAGCATCTGTACATGCAGTCTTCCAAACGGCAGCAATGCTTTTAAGCTGATGGCAAGCAGGGATTCACACCTGTCTATCAAGTGTAAATACTTCCTCACATCCAGAATTACACCTGTTGCAATCTGCTCAAGCTACAAATTGCAGCTCCTGGTGCGAGTTTGCCATGGCCACGAGTGCAGCCACAGCAAGAAATCATTTGTGAGCTGTTGCTTGTGAACAACAGGATGAAATACCTGATGGAAAAGCTTTTAGCTTTATCCTTCCTCTTTAAAACAAAACTTGCTAACTGGGGACAGACTTGGATAAGAAGGGCTTCACCAGGACAACAATATTTTGTCAACACCTCCTCGAAACAGCTGGGAATATCTGAACTCTTTCCCCCCTTTTTTCTCACATATCTGACAGAGTTAGTGGCAAGTATGACAGAACTGTTTGTCCACCACTGCAAAGGAAGCTCAGTTAAGTGTATTTTGGAATGTCAGCTCAGCCAATTTTCCTTCATTTGCTCTGCTGAGGAACAAAAGTGATGCTTGGATAGAACTGACCAATGCGCAGTCAGGTTTAGCATCTAGCTTGGGCTAGATTCAGCCTCCTGAGCTGAAGGAATAAACTGCTGTAGACATCTTACTAATAGATGTTTTTTGCCTTTAGTTTTTCTTCTTGTTTTAGGATAGGACACCAGACTGTACCAGGAGACACGGGAGCTGTTTCTACCTGAGGAACTGATTTGCTGTGTGACTTTGGGAGCTGCAGAGCAATGGTGAGAAATACACATTTAACAGCAAGCTTGCTCCTTTCTGCAATTCATGTGAGAAACACATTTAGCAAAAGAAGCATCTCCAGTCTTCATACCAACTTTTACTCTTCAAACATATATGTATGTATATATATGTATCACCTTTTAACAAAAGGACAGACTGAAAGAGTTGGGGCTGTTCAGCCTGGAGAAGAGCAGGCTCCCAGGTGACCTTCAGTTGGTTTGGTTTAGGTTTTTTTTCACAGTCAGAGACAGTTTTAGGAGCAGATAAGTCTTCCATGAAAAAAGCTATAAGTGGTGAGACCCCCACCTGGAGTACTGCATCCTGTTCTGGAGTCCCTACTACAAGAGGGATGTGGAGATGCTGCAGCATGTCCAGAGTAGGGCCACTGGGATGCTCAGAGGGCTGCAGCAGCACTGCTGTGAGCACAGACTGAAAGAGTTGGGGCTGTGCAGGCTGGAGAAGAGGAGGCTCCCAGGTGACCTTCTTGTGGCCTTCCAGGATCTGGAGGGGGCCTACAAAAAAGCTGGGGAGGGACTTTTTAGGCTCTCAGGGAGTGACAGGACACTAGGGGGAATGGAGCAAAGATGGAGGTGGGGAGATTCAGAGTGGATGTGAGGAGGAAGTTGTTGAGCATGAGAGTGGTGAGAGCCTGGAATGAGTTGCCCAGGGAGGTAGTTGAGGCCCCATGCCTGGAGGTGTTTAAGGCTAGGCTGGATCTAGGGTAGGGTGTCCCTGCCCATGGCAGGGGGGTTGGAATTAGATGATCCTTGTGGTCCCTTCCAACCCTGATTCTATAATTCTAAGATTCTATGTAATTTATACTGAAGTTACAGAGCCACAGAACATTAGGAGTTGGAAGGGACCTGGAAAGCTCATCCAGTCCAACTTCCCTGCCAGGGCAGGATCCCGTAGACCAGGTCACACAGGAATGCATCCAGGCAGGTTTTGCATGTCTCTAGAGAAGGAGATTCCACAGCCTCTCTGGGCAGCCTGTTGCAGTGTTTTGTCACTCACAGTGAAAAGGTTTTTCCTTTTGTTCACATGGAACCTTCTATGCTTGCACCCATTGACCCTTCCCCTACCATTGGACATCTCTGAGAAGAACCTGACTCTGTCCTCCTGACTCTTGCCCTTCACATATTTACAAGCAAGAAGGAGGTCAACTCTCAGTCTCCTTAAACTTTAACATTTAAAAGTATTTTGACTTTTGATTTGAAGGTTTTAGTGTGATTTGTAAATGGATTTGATCTCTTGATCATTGTTTTGTGATTAAGTGGTCTATGCAACCTGTGCATAGTGAAGCTGACAACCTCCACTCTTACCTTGATTTGAAGGCAACCACACCAGCCCAGCAGTGCTGAGATCAGCTTGTTGGGAAGGCAAATGAAGTCTGTTGGGAGGCCAAGTCAGCAGAGAGGTTGGGAAGCCATCTGAAAAGTTCAAGTCCTCCTTGCTGGTGCTACTTGATTCAGCTCTCTCTGTTGAAGGGCAGAGCAGAGTTTCACCAGCAAATCTTTTACAGCAGAATCAGTCCAGGCTCAGGAATAGAAACAGAAGCTTTGTTTTCTAGAACACTGAGGAACAGCTTGGGGTTTTTTAAGCCATTAAAAGCTCTCACCAATTGGCACTTTTCTTACAAAGTACAGCCTCAGTCAGGCTACAAAAACATTTCAGGCAAGCACAATAATACCTTTTTTTTAAAGAGCTGCACAGCCTCCTTTCCAGAAGTTGGTTTTGGTTTGGTTTTTTTTTTAGTTGGTTTTGTTTTTACATTCAGAGTAATAAAAGCCTCAATGATTTCTCACTTTCTGTGCAAAATTAAAGCTGAAGAAGTTTCTGCTAAATTTCTCTAATTGCCAAGGTCAGGGTTTTGGGTTTTTTTGTTTTGTTTGGGGGTTTTTGTTATTTGGTAGCCTCCCAGTGGAAAAGAATTCACAGCATTTCTGAGATAGCAATAAGCTACTGGAAAATCTGCTTTCCTGTAGTATTTTTCATGGACTTACTAGTAATGGCTTCTCATTTTCTAGAGATGATGAAATATATTCCAGAGAAGCAACAACAGAAATCCAGAGCTTATTTGTCAGCTATATGATCCCCAATGTGCTGGCACTCCTTGTACAGAGTTTAACATCATCATCATCAAGCATCTTTTGAATGGTGATTTTTCTGAAGTAAATCTCAAGTGCTCAGCATAAGAAATCAATATTCTTGCCCTCATCCTACAGCTAAGGGAGCAGAGGACATGAATCAAGATCTGTCGTGAAGCCAATATCAGAGCTAGGAAACATGGTCAGAGTCTTGGTTTATTTGAATCGTGCTGGCACACAAACATACACACTGCTGCACAGAGTTTCCAGACAGAAGTTTCTTACTCAAGGGTGTGCTGTGCTAGGAAGATGATTTCATAGAATCAAGCAGCTTGGAAGAGACCTGCAAGATCATCCAGTCCAACCTAGCACCCAGCCCTGGCCAATCAACCAGACCATGGCACCAAGTGCCTCATCCAGGCTTTGCTTCAACACCTCCAGGACAGCGACTCCACCACCTCCCTGGGCAGCCCATTCCAATGCCAATCACTCTCTCTGCCAACAACTTCCTCCTAACATCCAGACTAGACCTGCCCTGGCACAGCTTGAGACTGTGTCCCCTTGTTCTATTGCTGCTTGCCTGGCAGAAGAGACCAATAATAAGAGAAACACAAAAATACCAAAGTGAGTAAAGGCATCTTCTTGAAAGATGTCTGTTGGAAGGCAGCAAAGGGGAAAAGGATGTGGGGGTCCTAGTGGAGAGGAAGTTGACCATGAGATGTGTCCAGAGAAGGGCGATGAAGCTGGTGAAAGGCCTGGAACACAAACCCTATGAGGAGAGGCTGAGGGAGCTGGGGGTGTGCAGCCTGCAGAAGAGGAGGCTCAGGGCAGAGCTCATTGCTGTCTACAACTACCTGAAGGGAGGTTGTAGCCAGGTAGGGTTGGTCTCTTCTGCCAGGCAGTCAGTGACTGGCTGATCCAGCTGCTAAAAAGAATCTGATAGTCCTTGGTTATTTTGGTTCTGGTTATTATGGCAATAGAACGAGTCAAGCAAAATCCAAAGCAAGGCAGTACAGTGTAGATTATTTTAAAGAAATAACAGGACAGAGATAACAACAGGAAACTATGGATGAGAAGTACTGAATGATTGCTTTAAAATCTAGAAAGTAAGGGGGAAATTCGTGATACTAATTAAAGTTCTCATTAGATTCTCATTATAAGAAATAAGAGGGAAAAAAAACCCCTTCTATTTCTCCAGAGACAGCTTTAGCAACATGCCAACAAAAAGCCAGGCTTAGTACTGAATCATTTGCCTGTTTTCCCTTACAAGCTTACACACAGTGAATTGAACTGCACTGTGGATGGTAAAATCACAGCAAATGCTTAAGTATTTATAGCTGCCTCTGAAAAACAAACCAGAGATCTGCTGGGTGTGAGCACATGGAGCTCACTGCCAATGGAGAAGATTCAGTAATCTTCTGTGCACTAAACTGAATGTTTGTATCAAAACTGGAATGAGAATTAGAGGTAAACCTTCAGATTACACTCTTAATTTCTGCTGAATCTATTTTTTTGTGTGAGAGATCACAGATCCACTCCACACCACCAGATGTGATTTGAAACAGTGATAAAATTAAAAAGAAAAAAGGAAATAAATAGAATCTTTATTGCCCTTTGGGCTTGAGAAATTCTTTAAGTGCTAAGAGCAGTGCATTTACCTCAAGGTTTAGGAAATGTGTTATGCAGGCAGAGGAAGGGGGGGTTTTGATCCAAAAATCACATGTCTTCATGGAACAGATTTCTGTTGCCTGTTGCCTCACACATATTTCATTTGTACATCTCCAGTGTGGTTGTGCAATATTAAATAGTTCATCACTACTTATCTTAAAATCATAGAATCAAGCAAGTTGGAAGAGACCTCCCAGAGCATCCAGTCCAACCTAGCACCCAGCCCTAGCCAATCAACTAGACCACTAAGTGCCTCAGCCAGGCTTTACTTGAACACCTCCAGAGACAGTGACTCCACCACCTCCCTGGGCAGCCCATTCCATTGCCAATCACTCTCTCTGTGAAGAACTTCTTCCTAACATCCAGCCTAGACCTTCCCTGGCACAACTTGAGACTGTGTCCCCTTGTTCTGTTGCTGGTTGCATGGCAGAAGAGACCAACCCCACCTGGCTACAACCTCCCTTCAGGTAGTTGTAGAGAGCAATAAGGTCTGCCCTGAGCCTCCTCTTCTCCAGGCTTATCATCTGGAAAGAAAAGTTCCTGTTGGTAGATGTGATCACACACTTCTGGGTGCAAGTATTATTTCACTTTTACAATGGGAGGGTGGCACTGAAGGTTGAGAAAGTTTGGATTAGGACTTAATATATGAATGAAAATGTCTGGGTTTGAATGGTATGAAAAAAAAACCCCAAACCAACATTAAGATGCACAACAATGTACCATAAAACCCCTGCCAAAATTAAATATCAGCTCAATAAAGCTGATTTCTTTCCTTCTGACCATGGTAACTTTCAACTCTTCTCAGGCTTGATTTTGTCACGCTTCAAGTCCTCTGTTCTCCTTGATGCAAGACCCTGACTTTCATGATGCTCTGTAAAAGAGGAATTAGCTTTCCTTCAGGAAAATGAAAGATAGTGCTGTGCAATATAAATATATTTCTGCTGTATTTTCTATCTTCTCTTTCTGATTTTCCTGTCCATCAGTTTTTATTTATATGCTGCAATGAAACAGCAGAACACTGGAATGACCATGAAAGGTCATATACATCTCTGGATGTGGCTGGCTCAAGATACTTGAGAGAAATTTAAAATACCTGAGGTAGATTAATCTGAAGAAGCCTCCACTTCTCATTGATTTCTAAGAATTACAGTCTGAGCTTAAACCCAAAGGAAACAATGAATGCACCTTTAAAAACTGCTAACAACATTGAGCAGTCTTGATTAGCACATATTTCCCATATTTGAAATGATTTTGGGGGGTTGACATTGATCTTTACAGGCAAAGTATTTTATGGCTTGGCTTACAAAATATGAAAAGAATGCATTTGCTACCTTTTTTCCCCCCCCTCCTCCAAATCAGATTCTTTCACTTAGAAACTGAATTGCCCCTCAGCTAGATGAGAAACAACACAGAGTTTTTGATTCAGCATCACACACAAAATCACAGAATGGTCTGGGTTGGAATGGACCTCCAAAGATGTGATGGTTTGGGTGTTCCCTGCGCCCCCACACTTTGGAAATATCCCAGACTAGACTCAGCTGGCTCTGGAAATTGAATGAAGCTTATATTTACAGCTAGCACAATATACAAGCAGATATCTACAGTATACACAGTTACAGACAGAAATAGACAAGGTAAAAGGTAATACAGAAACACAACAGCCCTCCCAGAAACCTGAGCCCCCCAGGAGGGGCTCTGAACCACCCCCTCACCTTCCCCCTACCCAATCTCAAGTTGTGGCAGGGGAGGTGTAGGCTGGATATCAGGAGGAAGTTGTTGCCATAGAGAGTGATTGCCATTGGAATGGGCTGCCCAGGGAGGTGGTGGAGTCATTGTCCCTGGAGGTGTTCAAGTAAAGCCCAGATGAGGCTGTTACTGCCATGGTCTGGCTGATTGGACAGGGCTAGATGCGAGGTTGGACTGGATGCTCTTGGAGGTCTCTTCCAACCTGGTTGATTCTATGATTCTATTCTATTCTTAGTTGTTTTTCCTGAACTTGCTAACAGTGATTCTCCTTTTACAATCTTTCTGTAGCCAGATTTCATGGTCTGATGAAGCCTGAGCCATAGTTTTGGATTTTCACCCCATTGCTGTGTAGAGAATGTGTCCTTGACTGAAATGTCCCCAAATGGAGTGAGTTACAATTTAGAGACTAACTCCTCTGGCCAGATACAGAGCTAAAAGTGGTGCAGAAAACTGAATGTGCAGCAACAGAATGATTCAGGGTAAGAATATGGAAGAGAACCAGAAACCATGGTCTTAAAATGCACATTTAATATGAATTCTGTCTGCCTTACTTTAGAAAACCGTAGCCAGGCTGCTGTAACAGCAGGCATACCTGGCACTATCTTCTTTTATGTTCCTGTCACACACACCCCAATCTAGCTGCCAGTTCAGCATTGAGAAGTGACCATTGGCTAGGAAAAAGAATAATACAGGTTTAAAATAAGTACTTCTGTAAGAGGGCTAAAATATTAAGCTGTGTCTTGCTTTGATGTTGAAAATGATGAGCAGCAAGCTATGATGGTGAGTTTGAAGGGTTTCTGAATGGGATTCCTGCTGCACTTTGCAAGGGAAGGTTTTATGGATCAGTCTGAAATCCCTTTGTTATTGCTGTGTGGGAATAATAAGCATGATAGCCATAGCTAAGGCCTTGTAATCTCCCAAGTGCCTGCAACGTTGGTGAGTTTGTGTGATATTCATAGGAGGTAGAACAAATCTCTCTCTCACCCACAGAAACCATTGCAGGAGCTCAGAAAGGTTAATAGCTGGATGGCCACTGGCTTCAGCAGTGCTGCTCACTGTGCATTTCTCAGTGCCTGGTTCCTGATTCCCTGTGGTACTAATGGCCTGTAACTCAGGTCAAATCCGTGTGAAGTCACTTGCCACGTGTCAAAGTGCAGTTGCAAGAAATATATTCTGTGATTCCATGATTCTGTTCTACAAAGCTGAACACAGAAGGCTCCTGGATGGCAGGAAATGAGGCAATCAGGTCTTCAAATGACACCCAAATCAGAAGAGACACTCAGAGCCATAGAAAAGATACAAAAATGGAGGATCCTCTGCTTGTAGCCTTTAGCTGTCAGTGCACATTTCCCTCTGGATGTGACCATCCTCATCCACTGAAGAGTCAACCCATCAGATCCATATTTAGAGGGAAAGATGCTGTGGGACACAACATCAAAAGCCTTACACAAGTTCAGCAAGACAACATTCACAGCTCTTCTGTTGTCCACAGATGTAGCCACTGCATCACAAAAGGTTGGTTAGTCAGGCTGGACTTGCCTCTTGGTGAAACCTCATCAGCTGTCTCAAATCACCTCCCTGTCCTCCATCTATTTTTTCCACTGGGCACATTTGCAGCAAACAGAAAAGCAAATATTTTGCAGCTAGGGATACCACTGATGAAATGGAAATAAAGTGTTTTGCTTTTACATAAGAGGCACTAGAGCACAATGTGTAGAGCCTGGAATGAAGATCTTCACAGAGAGAGTGATTTGCCATTGGAATGGGCTGCCCAGGGGGGTGGTGGAGTCACCGTCCCTTAAGGTGTTCAAGAAAAGCCTGGATGAGGCACTTGGTGCCATGGTCTGGTTGATTGAACAGGGCTGGGTGCTAGGTTGGACTGGATGATCTAGGAGGTCTCTTCCAACCTATGAATGTTCAGATGCCAATGGGACAGCATAATCCTTGTAACATTTCCTTGTAAGGACTTTGGAGGAGGCATCTGAAAAGGACTACGTATTTAGAGAGAAACACCTCTTTTATGTAAATGTTGACATAAGCATTCTTGTGCTGTCAGGGAGATGCTGCATCATTTGTCACTTGCTAGCTGACTGCAGAAAGAAGATGGAACATGAATTTATGTGTTAAAAGAGAGTCTGTTGGGCTGTGCTGGTAGCTAGAGAGCTTTTTATGTGCGAGTGAAATAGAATAGAACGATCACTTATGTGGGTAAAAAATTGCTTTCCAAGAGTCATTTCCCATAGGTGTTGGTACACTTGTTCCCATTCAGACAGAGCAGTGTGAATGATTAGTTCAAAGGACAAGAATTAAAATATCTACCTTGGGTTTGTTTTATTTTCCCCCCATCGTTCTGCTTGATAGAAAAGACATTCAGATCCTTCTGAGCTGCCACTCAGCAGCACATAAAGAATGTTACAGCTTGTGTAAGTGTCAATTAGAGATAATAATAACCTAAGTGACCTGCCTTGCCACTAAAACACTTAGCAGACTTTATTCTGCCTTTACAATATGGAGACTGGGGGCATAATCCTGATCCCAGTGATGCTGCTATAAATCAGGAGCCAGCCAAGTTACACCCTCATAAACACGATGCAAAAGGTGGGAAAGGAAATGAGATCTGAGATCCTCTGCTTCTGTGCTGGCCCTGATTTTGTCAGTCTTTTAGTTTTCTGTCCTAGTTTTGAGTGTATGCAAATACAATAATAACTAGAGATAAGTTGGCCAACAGATGTAATAGAATTCCATTGTTCTTCCATCCAGACAATGAGAGAAAATGAATGAGAGATAAACCTAAGGGAAATACTTGCAATTTCCTAGCATAGCAGCTTTAAACAAATGCCTCTCCTAACAGTTTAAAGCAAGTATTTGCCATCTTTATTTAGGCATCAAAGAATCAATTTGTACAAATAAAAAGAATGTAGAAGGTGTCATGGATCATTTTCCAGTACACTTAGGCTTTGATTTTGGGAATAAAGTTTTAGGAGAAACAGGTAGTAACCATTAACATTTCTTATGGTGCTACTATGTGGAGAGACTGAGGGGATTGGGGCTGTTCAGTCTGGAGAGGAGAAGGCTTTGAGGTGACCTCGTTGTGGCTTTTCAGTCTCTCAAGGGGGCCTACCAGAAAGCTGGGGAGGGGCTTTTTAGGCTGTCAAATAGTGATAGGGAATGGAACAATAGGGAGATTCAAAATGGATGTTAGGAAGAAGTTCTTCACCATAAGGATGGTGAGACCCTGAAACGGGTTGTCCAGGGAGGTGGTGGAAGCCTCATCCCTGGAGGTGTTTAAGGCCAGGCTGGAGGAGGCTCTGGACAGCCTGATCTAGTGTGAGGTGTCCTTGTCCATGGCAGTGGGGCTGGAACTAGATGATCCTTGTGGTCCCTTCTAACGCTGACTGGTTCTATCAACAAACACCCCCCCCCCCCAAAAAAAAACAAAACCCAACAAAAACAACAAAAATAACCCAAACAAAAAAAAATTCCCCAAAAGCACAAAAACCTCCCACCCACCCCCCAAAAAAGAGACAAACCCCAAACCCAAAAGCAACAAACAAAAAATCATCTAAAACCCAAACAAAAAAGAGACTTGAAAAAAATATTCTTGGAAGCCACAACCTATTCATTTTAAAATAATGCTGAATTTGGTGTTTTTAGATATGCAGTGTTAAAATATTCTGTTACAGAGCAGAAGATACCTATAAAGATTAGAAAAAACAGCTTTCAGTGCAGGATATGTTGTCAAAAGACATGTAGGTCTGCCTCCTGAAAAGCATTACAGCACTTTGTTCCCCTGCCTTTTTCACTTGGGAGGTAATCCTCAAATCCCTTCTAACCTTTAGAAGCTATCAACAGCTTTAAAACATGCCTGATGAGAGTCAGAGAGAGAGGATGATGCTGAGAGCACAGTTTCCTTCAGCTGCTCTCTTCCCTGACCGGTCCTGCTCAGGCTGCCTACACTCTAGGACAAGCAGTTGGTCTCTATGCTGTCTGCACTTTCATCTAGAGTGAAGTTATCCACACTTGCCTTTCTGCAGACATGAAATCATTCAATTTCAGTGTGCCTCTGAAACTTTAGCTCTTGAAGCAGGGATTGGTCCTGTAAATCTTTTGGCATGAGTTTTCTGATCATTAGGGATATGAAACTATTAATGCATTCTGATAACATTCCTTTCTCTTCCTAATTATCCTTGATTTTGGGAAGGCTTTTGAAATCCCATTAGATATTAGTCTTTATTTTTAAAGAGAATCACAGCATCACAGAAATATTCATGTTGGAAAAGCCCCTCAGGATCATCAAGTCCAATCATTATCCCTACTCTACAAAGCTCACCCTAAACCACAGCCCCAAGCACCTCATCCAAATGACTTTCAAACACACCCAGGATTGGTGACTCTACCACCCCCCTGGGCAGCTCATCCCAATGCCTGACCACTCTTGCTGGGAACTTTTTTTCCTAATAAACCTACCCAGTTGCAGGTTGAGGCTATTCCCTCTTGTTCTAACACTAATTACCTGTGAGAAGAAACCAGCACCAACCTCTTTGCAAGGTCCTTTCAGGTATCTGTAGTCAGTGATGAGGTCTCCCTTCAGCCTTCTATTTTTCAAACTACCACCCCCAGCTCCTTCAGTGACTCTTTATAAGATTTATTCTCCAGGCCCTTCCCCAGCTTTGTTGCCTTTCTCTGCACTTGCTCCAGCACCTCCACATCTTTCTTGTATTGAGATGCCCAAAACTGAACACAGTACTCAAGGTGTGGCCTCGTTAGAACCAAGTACAAGGAGACAATCACCTCCCTACTCCTGCTTGCCACATCACTCCTTATATAAGCCAGGATGCCATTGGCTTTCTTTGCTATTAAGATACTCCTTGAGGGCTTAAGGACTTACTGGAGTTGCAGTAGTGAAGGAAGCAATACATATTTGTATTGCCCATTGGAATGGGCTGCCCAGGGAGGTGGTGGAGTGGTGGAGTCGCTGTCCCTGGGGCTGTTCAAGGCAAGGTTGGACGTGACACTTGGTGCCATGGTCTAGCCTTGAGCTCTGTGGTAAAGGGTTGGACTTGATGATCTCTGAGGTCTCTTCCAACCCTGATGATACTGTGATACTGTGATATTTGCATTAAAAAAAGATGAACTTGCAGTTCTTAATTTCAGGTTTCTGAAGTGGTCAGTGAAGTGTTGAAAATGTAAGCTTGTGTTTATGAGACACACAGTTTTATTATTACCACTAGTTTTGCATAAGGAATTAAAGATGAAACAACAGGTTGGTTTCCTGAGAAAATAACCTGACATGAGAACTTCAAAGTCCCCAGACTATTTGATTAAGTTAGTGTGCATGCAAAGAAACAAGAATTTCTAGCATAAAAAACATCACACAAGTCTAGCAATGTTCTATGGCTTTTCCATCCAATATACTGGTTTCAATACTCAGAAGAATTACTGCTCTTTTAATCAAGCAGGAATTAGAACACAGCCCTTATTATTTCTTCAAAGCATCTATTCTTGCTATGATTTAGAGAAGTTTTTTGTTCGGTGAATAAAGTGTTTGTTTTCCTTCTGTTAGGACTCTTATCAGAGCACCCACAGAAGACAATCCACTCCACTGCTCCCAAGGAGGGCAAGATGAGTGAAACTCAAGCATGAACTTGCTCCTGTCGTACCACAACTTAGCTCTTTGGCATTGCAGAAGCATTCAAAAAGTGAGTAAGGCAATTTCAGATCAGGCAGCAGGCAGAACTGATGCAGCTTATTCTCTCTCCACCTGGTATGTAGGTGCTCAGGATCTGTGCAGTGCTAGGAGGCAGCAGTTTATTGAAAGTGAACAGGAAAATGAAATGGTTTTAGCATTGTAATAATGGGAAGAAAACCAAATTCTCTGAAGGATTAGACATTGATAGCATGAAACAGTGTGCTCTGTGTCAGTGGGAAAAAAAATATATATAAATATATATTTTATATATAAATATAAATAGTATTTCTCCCCTATATTTGGTGCTTTTTCAACCAATCCAGAGCCTTGCATTTATAACTGGGCACATCTGCCTGCACCACTGCCTTAGCCTCTCTGATTACCTGTCAAGAACCCCTTACAATTTCCAGTACAGCCTCTGCAGAGGTATGCAGTTGATGGCTCTTGGCTTATACAACTGTGTTTTGGCTGGTCTGTTGGGCTGCACATTAAGGATATTTTCTCTCTAATAATCTCAATTTAGAACCTGGGTTGCCACATTTAGCTTTTCATCCACAGCAGGAAATAACACAGTGGAGCAAATGCATGTTGGATCTCACGCTGCCATGGAGTCTGACTACTGCTCACACACTGCAAGCTTCTAAATTCATTCCACAGGTTACTTAGAAACAGCCACAGGAGCCAGATTCCATGGGTTATAAGCACCTCTGAAGAGACATTTATGTACCATAAATCCTACATATGATTTGAAAAGCACTGATTTGCATCTTCCTCCTATGTAGGCTTAGTCCATGTTATCAGCTACTTATACACCAAGTATGCATCACGAGGCAATGGGCTTGTGGCTGCCACAAGGATCTCTTCACCTCAGCAAAACAGAGAATGTTGTAAGCTGCACATACACATTCCTCAGTAAGTAATCAACTGCAGTTTCCAATAGAGTAACTGTTATGGTTAACAGTGGCAATAGAATATTTCAGAGCACTCTGTGTCCAGCAGGATGGGAAACATCTCTTTGCTAACATCGCTGCTGGTTAAACTGCCTGTAGTCTGAGTCACTTCCAGAATCAAGCCCAGTCACCATGTCCTGTCCCTGTCCAGCCAGGTGCTGCACTTTGGCCACAACAACCCCATGCAGAGATACAAGCTGGGGTTGGAGTGGCTGAGAGCAGCCAAACAGAGAGGGATCTGGGGGTGCTGATTGATACCTGCCTGAACATGAGCCAGCAGTGTGCCCAGGTGGCCAAGAGAGCCAGTGGCATCCTGGCCTGCATCAGCAATGGTGTGGTCAGCAGGAGCAGGGAGGTCATTCTGCCCCTGTACTCTGCACTGGTTAGACCACACCTTGAGTACTGTGTTCAATTCTGGGGCCCCCAGTTTAGGAGGGGCATTGAGATGCTTGAGCGTGTCCAGAGAAGGGCAACAAGGCTGGGGAAAGGCCTTGAGCACAGCCCTATGAGGAGAGGCTGAGGGAGCTGGGATTGGTTAGCCTGGAGAAGAGGAGGCTCAGGGGAGACCTTATTGCTGTCTACAACTACCTGAAGGGTGGTTGTGGCCAGGAGGAGGTTGCTCTCTTCTCTCAGGTGGCCAGCACCAGAACAAGAGGACACAGTCTCAGGCTGAGCCAGGGGAAATTTAGGCTCGAGGTGAGGAGAAAGTTCTTCACTGAGAGAGTCACTGGACACTGGAATGGGCTGCCCGGGGAGGTGGTGGAGTCGCTGTCCCTGGAGCTGTTCAAGGCAGGATTGGACGTGGCACTTGGTGCCATGGTCTAGCCTTGAGCTCTGTGGTAAAGGGTTGGACTTGATGATCTCTGAGGTCTCTTCCAACCTTGGTGATACTTTGATACTGTGAAAATAGTTTCACCAACCACGTACAAAGAACTTGTGTGGGTTAACTGTACAGAACTTTGGGGGAAATTCTCTTTGTATATATATTATTAAATTATTTAGTATATATATTATTAAATGATTTAAAACCTTTCAAATCGGCCTCATATCTAACCCCAAATGCAGACTCAAACCCCTCTAAAACAAAGACAAAGCATATATGAGCCTATTGGACCTCCACGACATGTGAGCACAAACTTTGAGCATTATGGTTTTAATATGATGGTTTCCCTTATAAAAATCCATTAACAAAGGGCTTCAATGCTCTGAAGGCTGCACAGAATTTCAGCAAGAGGTGGAGTCGGTTTGAATAGCCTTTTGGCAGATTGATTTATGCTCCAAGAGTGGCCAAGGGTTTTAACAGTTTAAACAGGATAATGGGGTAGAGAAAGCATGCTGAGCGAAACGCATTCCAAGATTTAAGGACTTCAAATGCCTGAATTAAACCGAGCTGACATGTATTCATTCTCAGCAAATGTGCTGCAATTAGAGCTGGAAATTCTGAAACAGGGCTGAGATCACCTGCCAGTTGATCTGAGGGGTTACTAGTTCCCATTATAGGAACCAGGTTTCAAGCTGTTGGCCACATACCTGGGCATTAAGTAAATGGTGCACTATCTTGGTTAGTCTAAAAGTGTTTCAGAATTAAGGCCACTCCAGCTTTGACCAGTCTCTGCTGCTGCTGCTAATGGAAAAAGAGAAAACAAAAATAGATCTATAAAAGAGAATACAAAAACTAAACCTACCAAAAAAACCCAAACAACTCAAACCCAACAACCCACCAAAAACCCAACCAAACAAAACCACTCTAGCATACATATATATATATATATATAATCATAGAATGGTTTAGATTGGAAGGGACCTCAAAGCTCATCCAGTTCTAATTCCCTGCCATAGGCAGGGACACATCTCACTAGAACAAGTTACTCAAGGCCTCATCCAGCCTGGCCTGGAACACTTCCAGGGAGGTTGTGGAGCAAAGAATCGCCCAATGTGATCAAAGATCACATTGGGCGATTCTGTGCTTCACAACCTCCCTGGGCAACCTGTGCCAGTGTCTCACCACCCTCACTGCAAAGAACTTCCTAACACCCAGTTTCAATCTCCCCTCTGCCAGTTCAAACCCATTACTCCTCATCCTGTCATTACAAGACCTTGTCAATAGTCTCTCCCCAGCCCTCCTGTTGGTCCCCTTCAGATACTGGAAGACTACTCCAAGATCTCCTCAAAAGCTTCTCTTCTCCAGGCTGCAGAGTCCCAACTCTCACAGCCTGTCCTTGCAGAGGAGGTGCTGCAGCCCTCTGAGCATCTTGGTGACCCCATTACCAAAATAATCTATAACTGGTGCAATAAGGTGGAGCAATCATGCACTAATCATGCTTGTTGCCACTTATTTCTACAGCAATGCCAACCACTTAAACCTTTGAAAAGGTCTCATAATTCTGAGAGAATAATGATTTGTTTGTTGGGTAAATAGAAACAGATCTAAAATAAATCCATTTTTATTTTAACAAGCATTTTATTGTCCTCTGACTTATAGAATCTGTGATGTCCACTAAAGCTCTATTAAGCCTGAGACAAGCAGAGAGCTATTTCTCTTCATCAGCTGTTTCTTCTTCCCATTTCAGGTCCTCAGTTAACATTTTTCACTGACTCTGTTGTTTTACTATTGATTCAGATTGGGTGATCTGCAAAACTCTTTCCTGCAGCATCTTTCAGCATATGCCCCATAAGGATATCAGATCTGGTGTAGCAAGATGTTTAACTACTCCACTCTAGTGCACTAGGACCCACTTGCATTAACAACCCAAAAGACAGTGAAAAAGATCTTTTTTGGTTTTTTTTTAGGGAAATGGCCTGGAATTTGTGATGGTTTTCAATATGAGCTATGTTTATATTTATGTCTTGTGTGTGAGACAGAGGTGAGGCAAGGCTGTACGAGCTACACTGTAACTTGTGAAACGCTACCTATATGAACCACAGAACCATAGAATCATAGAATCAAACAGATTGGAAGAGACCTCCAAGATTATCCAGTTCAACCTAGCACCCAGCCCTGTTCAATCACAGACCATGGCACTAAGTGGTTCATCCAGGTTTTGCTTCAACACCTCCAGGGACGTCAACTCCATCACCTCCCTGGGCAGGACATTCCAATGCCAATCACTCTCTCTGCCAACAACTTCCTCCTAACATCCAGCCTAGACCTTCCCTGGCACAACTTCAGACTCTGTCCCCTTGTTCTGTTGCTGGTTGCCTGGCAGAAGAGACCAACCCCACCTAGCTACAACCTCCCTTCAGGTAGTTGTAGACAGCAATGAGGTCTGCCCTGAGCCTCCTCTTCTCCAGGCTGCACACCCCCAGCTCCCTCAGCTTCATCACAGTTTGTGCTCCAGGCCCCTCACAGCTTTGTCACCCTTCTCTGGACACGTTCAGTATCTCAACATCTCTCTTGAGTTGAGGAGCCCAGAACTGGACACAGCACTGAAGGTATGGCCTGACCTGTGTTCAGTACAATGGAAGTACTTAGCACCATGGTTTAGTTAACTAGAAGGTGCTAGGTGCTAGGCTGGACTCAATAATCTCAAAGATCTTTTCCAATCTGGTTAATTCTGTGGTTCTGTGATCATCTAATACCCTTAAGAAATACATCTACGTGTGCATTTAGATATCTAGCTATTTTTCTCTCTTTTTTCTCTCTTTTGCTATCACTGCAGATGTCTTACACAGAGAAGTACTTTTTCTTGAGTTGTGCTTTACCAGTTGTCACAAATGCATACCATTTTTCCATTTTATGTTTCAGAGTAGCAAGAAGAGCCAGAAAGGGCTTCACACTGTGATGCACTTTCAAAACAATTTAGCTACTCTGAATGTAAATTTGATAAATGCAAGCACAAGTGACATAGCTGCTGTACAGCCTGCAAAGCTTTAAGCAGGTGCAAATGAATTCAGTTTGTCCTGAGAATTTACACCTGGTAGAGAGCTCTTCTTACAGCCAGCCAACATGGAATGGAGCAGTTTCCTTCCAAATTCAGGCAAATGCTTGTGCTGAATTATTAGGACAAAGTTTTGCTGCAGGATCCACTCAACTTTTGAGGATGCCCTTGTGTACTGCAGAGGGGGTTAGACTAGGTGACCTTTGGAGGTCCCTCCCAACTCAGACCACTCTATGCTTTATTATGGATATTGAGGAGAGGCTGAGGGAGCTGGGGTTGTTTGGCCTAGAGAAGAGGAGGCTCAGGGCAGACCTCATTGCTCTCTACAACTCCCTGAAAGGAGGCTGTAGCCAGGTGGGGTTGGTCTCTTCTGCCAGGCAACCAGCAACAGAACAAGAGGACACAGTCTCAAGTTGTGTCAGGGGGAGGTCTAGGCTGGATGTTAGGAGGAAGTTGTTGGCAGAGAGAGTGATTTGCATTGGAATGGGCTGCCCAGGGAGGTGGTGAGTTGCTGTGCCTGGAAGTGTTGAAGCAAAGCCTGGATGAGGCACTTGGTGCCATGATCTGGTTGATTGTCTAGGGCTGGGTGCTAGGTTGGACTGGATGATCTTGGAGGTCTCTTGCAACCTGCTTGATTCTATGATTCTTTGACCAAATATGTGTTTAAATCAGGGGAAAAATGAGTGAGCAATACAAGAGAAAACCTGAAACTGGAAGTTATTGATGATGAGCTTTGTAAAATGAAAAGCTAGCTGTATGTCTCTGATGTAAGGGTTAGAAACATCTGTATTTTCATGATGTTGCTTGATTTGCTTAGTACTGGGAAATGCAAAACATTGCTACAAATGCCTCAATTTGAATGGGGAAGACAAATAGCCTGAATTTTACAAGTATTTACTGCTAGATACATTTGCCAGTGAACTTTAACTTTTTTTTTTGTATATGTTATTTTCTATTGACAGTGTCCAAATTTCCTTCCTGTGCTTCATTTTCTGCCTTCTTCACTATTTGTCAGTCATTTTTTTACTGCTTGTTTCCCTTTAACATCTCCTGTATTATTCTTTCTTGTGCCTACCACACATTCTCCCCCTCTTCAAGATGCAGGTTTCCTCATTCTTGCACAGGAAAACTGCCCCTCCCTTAGCACACACATACACACACACTCCAGTCCTCTAGGTGCTAAGCTTGCTGCAGCTCCTCCACTGCCATTCTTTGTCTAATTGACTATTGCCCTTTTTTTTGTTGTTGTTTCTCTTTCCCAGCTCACCTGCCTGTACAGAAATCAGTGTTCTGCTACACTGACTGGAGTCGCAGTAACGCAGGAGATGCCAGCCCAACAACTTGATGCACAATGAACTGCTCTCCAAAAAATCCCTCTCTGCTAAAAACAAAGAGGTTGTTGTCACACTTTGCTTCCTCCACTGTCGGAGTAGCACTGCCTTTTTCTTTCTGGCCTCTCTGCATCCCTTTCCCTCATCCAGCCACCCTTAAATCCAGAAGTGAACAGCTCAGGCTTACAGGATGCTAGTTCAAAGAAAGGGCTTAAAATCTGTTTTTTTACTATATCACAATCTGATATAAACCCCCCAAACATAAATGCTGTTGCTTTCTTAAAGCAAAGATGGGCTATTACTGGGGCCAGAGAAATCTTCAGGGGGATTAGTGTTTTTTTTTTCCTCCTCAGATTAAGAGACATTAAAAATAAAAATAAAAAATCCTTGAATCCTTGGCAGTATTTCCTTCAGTTCATCTCCTCTGGTGGCTGTTGGGATTTGCAGTGTCTACCAATGTCAGTCACTGCTGGTAATGCCATACAACAGGATACGTCATGAAACAACTCACACTCAGATCATTCAGGGGAATAAAATGATGCTCCAGTGCTAGAAAAGGTGGCTCACAATGGACATCATTTGCAGCTAGTGTGAGCTGAGAGGTGCCATGCAGAGGTTTAATCTGCTTCCAGGCAGTTCAACATATTGTCTTCACAAATTAAGCACCCGTAGCTTCTGAAGGGGTGGGTGAGGGTGGGAGGATGGTTTGTGTGGATTGTTTGCTTCTGGTTTGTTTTGGATGGGTTTTGGTTTATTTGGAGATACTGTGTTTTACTGAAAGATTGGTTGGGCATTGCAACAGGCTGCTCAGGGGGGTGGTGAAGTGATCATCCTTAGTGGGCATGCTGATGTTGAGTTGACAGTTAAAACTGATGATCTTAGAGGTCTTTTCCAACCTTAATTTATTCCATTCTATTCCATTCCATTCAATCCTATCCTATCCTATCCATAATGACTTAAACAGTTTGCTCATCTCTTCCAGTCAGTCCTGCTACATATTCCACTTTTTGTATCTCATGGATTAAACCTACACAAATTTATTCTATTAATCTATTCTATCCCATTCTATTCCATTCCATTCAATCCTATCCTATCCTATCCATAATGATATTCCTACTTTAACAGCTTGCTCAGCTCTCCCAGTCAGTCCTGCTACATATTCCACTTTTTGTATTTCATGGATTAAATTTACACAAATTTATTCTATTAATCTATTCTATTCCATTCCATTCCATCCTATCCTATCCTATCCTATCCTATCCTATCCTATCCTATCCATAATGATATTCCTACTTTAACAGCTTGCTCAACTCTCCCAGTCAGTCCAGGTACATGTTCCGCTTTCTGTATCTCATAGATTAAACCTACATGAATCTGCCCTTCTGTCATAAAGAATTACAGGTTGTGGTCAGAAATGAGCCCACCCAGTATCAAGATGCAAGACTTCTTTTTTTCTGCTCAATTTCAGAGCCTCTCTCTGAATGTGCCATTGCTAAAAGAGACTGGTGCAGGTGGACCCTTCACAGTATCACAGTATCACCAAGTTGCCTAGTATGTTTGCTGGCTGCCCTGGAGGGCAGAGTCACAGAGTCATAGAACAGGACTAGGGGGAATGGAGCGAAGCTGGAGATGAGCAGGTTCAGGCTGGAGGTGAGGAGGAAGGTGTTGAGCATTAGAGTGGTGAGAGCCTGGAATGGGTTGCCCAGGGAACTGGATGAGGCTGTGGGCAGCCTGCTCTAGGGTAGAGTGTCCCTGCCCATGGCAGGGGGCTTGGAACTAGATGATCCTTGTGGTCCCTTCCAACCCTGACTGATTGACTCTATGATTCTCTAACTGTTGAGGTTGGAAGAGACCTTTGGGATCCAGCCACTCCCCAGGAGCTCACAATCCCACCACTACTGCTAAGCTGCTACCGCTAAGCCAAGTCCCTCAGCACCACACTCTTTGGAATCCCTCATGTCTGGCAGTGCACAGGGATAAAACGAACCATATCAGATGTTAGCAACTTTGGAAGCTAGGGGGTATTAATCCGTAAACGGGCTCCGTCTTCTATCGAGTGCATGCCTGGTTTTAATGCCTAAGAGCCTCTAGCATCTGTGCCAGCGCGGATCCTCTGTAAGAAACAGGAGGAGGGAGGGAGGGAGGGAGGGAGGGAGGGAAGAAGGGAGGGGGAAAAGCGCCGAAGCAGGTGCAGGACGCAGGCAGCGAGGAGCGGTGCCGGGAAGTGCCGCTGCCCGGGCCGGAGCTGCCGGCAGGGAGCGAAGCATGGAGGAGGGAGGTGCCGCCAGCCCCTTCCCTTGTCCCTTTCGTTATGTGGCCGTTCCCCCGCGCGGTGGCAGCATTTCTGAGCCATCCGCCGGCACCGGGAGCGGGGCGGAGGGAGGCGGCTGGGGAGGCAGAGCCGCGGGAGCGGCATCCTCCGGGCAGGCTTCGGCGCTCTGCCCCCTGCCCCGGCATCGCCTTCCCGCGGACTGCGGGAGTGAAGGAGGCTGTGTGAGAGCAGCTCTGGCGTGAGTCCTTGCTCAAGAACACCATCACAGGATCACAGGATGTCAGGGGTTGGAAGGGACACAAACAGATCATCGAATGCACCCCTGCCAGAGCAGGACCATGCAGTCTAGCTCAGGGCACACAGGAGCACATCCAGACAGGGCTGGAAAGGCTCCAGAGAAGGAGACTCCACAGCCTCTCTGGGCAGCCTGTGCCAGTGCTCTGTGAGCCTCACAGTAAAGAATTCCCCCTTGTGTTGAGCTGGAGCCTCCTGTGCTGCAGCTTCCATCCATTGCTGCTTGTGCTATCCCAGGGAGCAGTGAGCAGAGCCTGTCCTCCTGCTCCTGACCCCCAGCCCTCAGATAGTTATGGACATTGATTAAATCCCCTCTCAGTCTTCTCTTCTCCAGACTAAGCAGCCCCAGATCCCTCAGCCTCTCCTTATCAGGCAGTGCTCCAGTCCCCTAATCATCCTTGTAGCTCTCTATTGCACTCTCTCCAGCAGATCCCTGTCCCTCTTCAACCAGGGAGCCCAAAACTGAATGTAGTACTCAAGATGAGTGCTGGACACACTCTTCTTAGTGCACCTCAGGATCCTGCTGGCTCTCTTTGCCACAAGGGCACATTGCTGGCCCAAGGACAACTTTTTATCCACCAAGACTCCCAGATGATGCTAGGTTCTTCCCATTGTAGGGAAAAGGGGAAGGTGGGAACACTGCCAATGTGGGTCCTTGCTCAAGAACATTATGTTTGGCTCTTCCCATTGAAGTGCAGTAGCAATATGGGTCCTTGCTCAAGAGCATGGTGCCTGGCTTTTCCCAGCCCTGTAGCCTGAGGGTAATGAGGAGGTTTGGTACATTCTGGAGTGCTTAGGGAGTGGGGAAACCTAAGATGAGTGTACTCTGAGTGACTCTGAGGGTCTCCAGAGAGCCATCATCAAGCACAGTTGAGCTGCTACGGTCCCTGTTTGAAGTGTCTGATGCCTGGGAAATAGGCAGAGGAGCAGGCTCAGCTTTTCTGAAATTGGCCTATTCCCAATCAGAGCTTGTCAATCCCTTTGGAAAATGGAAACTAGGGAGGCAAAGTGGCAGCAAAATGCTTCTCAGGGTGGTGTCCTGCCCAAAATTTCTGTAGGACCTGCAAATGCAAGTTAGACTTAAGAGATAAGGAGAGTCTTTTTCTGATCTGCTCAACATTTCTGGGTTCATTTCTTACCTAAGGACATTTTCAGAGCACCAATAGGGAGCCTGAAGTACATCCATCAGTCATCACAGAAAGGTTAAGGTTGGCAAAGACCTCTAAGATCATCAAGTCCAATCATTAACCCAATACCACCATGTCCACTAATCCATGCCCCAAAGTGCCATGTGTACATATGTTTTAAACACCTCCAGGGATGGCGACTTCACCACCTGCCTGTGCAGGCTGTTCCAATGCTTGACCACTCTTTCACCATAGAAATTTTTCCTAATATCCCATCTAAACCTGCCCTGGTGCAACTCGAGGCTGTTTCCACTCATCCTACTTCTAGTTACTTGGGAAAAGAAACCAACACCCACATCACTACAATCCCCTCTGAGGTAGTTGTCGAGAGCAATAGGGTCTCCTTTCACTGGCAATTAGCCTGCAGCTTCTTTTGGAATCAGAAATGCAGAGTTTAAACAAACAAACAGATAAACAGCAAAGGTGATCTATCATTTTTCAACTTATTTCTCCCCAACTTTGCAAGACCAAATGTATTTTTACTGGCTTGATATACAAGGCTTTCATGATGCTGAAGTAATTTATGAAGATGGAACTGGACTAAAGTCTTTTATTCCACTCTTGAAGAGTGGGGTAACTGCCTTTTGCTGAAATACAGTTTTATGATGTGCTATAAAATACTCTATAACCTATTTGACAGAGTGAGAAAATAAATTTTCTTCAGCATCACCTTTATGCTGCCACATGTACCTTTTTGTATACTATCTGGCTCCTTACGTTTCTCATTCAGTGAGGGACTGCTCTTTTCTGTAACTCTACTGTGTTCCTCCAGCTATACATCCAAAGCAGTTTGGGCAAAAGGTGGCAAATAGTAAATTATTGTTAATTATAGAGGCTAAGCTTATGAATCATAAGGGAAGCTAGATCTAGATGTCCTATAGAAAGTCTCTTTCTTTGCCTAGAAGCTGTTTCCACAGAAAAAATTCAGTGTCTAAAATAAAAAGAAGAGCTTTTGCCTACAGTTTTGATGGGGAGACTCAAATTTTCAACTCAAAACAGTAGAAACAAAGGCTTGTTGCTGGGTGCAGTTATGCCATTGAGTCAGATAACCCACATCTTGTAGCCAGGTGGGGTTCATAGAGTCATAGAATCAACCAGGTTGGAAGAGACCTCCAAGATCATCCAGTCCAAACTAGCACCCAGCCCTATCCAGTCAACTAAACCATGGCACTAAGTGCCTCATCCAGGCTTTTCCTGAACACTTCCAGGGATGGTGACTCCACCACCTCCCTGGGCAGCCCAGGGTTGGTCTCTCCTGCCAGGCAACCAGCAACAGAACAAGGGGACACAGTCTCAAGTTGTGCCGGGGGAGGTCTAGGCTGGATGTTAGGAGGAAGTTGTTGGCAGAGAGAGAGATTGGCATTGGAATGGGCTGCCCAGGGAGGTGGTTTCTGGAGGCTCCGAATTGACTGTATATGGGTAGAACTATCCAACATGCTGGTGAGGTCTGTGTTTGTGCTGATTACAGTTCACTGTGTGATACGTGGACAGACGTGTCACACATGGGTTGTTCAGTGCCTGATGTGGCACTTCTTTTGAAGTAAAACCAGCCTTGATTATGCTGGGCTAACACTAGGCTTCAGCTATTACACCCTTTGGAAGGTTGTCACATGAAACTACCGATAAGACCAACGTGAGGTCAAAAGTTATCACTAACAGATGTGTTTAAGTTCACCACTATTTGATCTTTGCAACCTTGAAGCATTTTTGGATCATTGTAGCAAATAATGCATTTTGTAGTCCTTTATCCCTCCAGAAGACAGGCAATTAAAAAAAGAAGATGAAGCATTTGAGTTTGTGGGTGGAGAATCAGATTCTTTTGTAAAGTGAGCTATAGAGAGTATGTGCCTCTAGTCTAAACACCTCTTTCTCTTAAGGTTGGTCATAGTCTGAGGTTTCATATATCACCTACAGAGGCCTTTGTTACAGGAAAACCTTTCCATTCCCCACTCTTCAAAGCTATCTATTAAAGCCTACCTTTTTAACCTACCAAGCACTGCAAGGGGTTATATGGATGTATGAATTGTACTTTGTAGCAGCAGGAGCAAGCTTTTAAAGGCAATGGGGTTTGACAGGCTACAGTGGTGGCCTTAGCATTAACTGTGCTAAGAGCTGCTACATTATTTAGAATTGATTATTTTTAATGTGTCCCAAGTATGAATGTCCTGCTTTGGAGGGGAGCTGCAAGCTGTGGCTAAGTTCAGTGCCGTTAGCTATTGCCCATGAGCTAAGGAGGATTCTGAGCAAGGAAATTGTAGTCTTCAGGTGTAGTATGCTATCGAGGCCATCTGAAGTTTGAACTTGTTCGGTGTCAGTTTGGTGTGCTGCAGAGTTTAAAGGCAGAACAGCATCTGCTGTGACATGAAGGAGCTTTAGTTTGCCAGTAAATCTTAAACGAATACCAATTTTAGTTCTTTGAGCAGCAGAATCCCTTTGAACTCCCGTTGGATACAGGGATCTCAGGGATCAATCAGACTACTGCAGGCAGGATGTGTTCATTCAGTAGCAGCAGCTTTGGCACCAAGAGAAGATTGCTAGAGCCTATTTTCCTTTTAGCAGCAGGAGTAAGAACTGTAAAGAAACAGAACTGAGTGAGATTGCACGATGCATAAACAGTGTGTAATCCTCTGGATGTGCAGGGAATTATACACGAATGGAGAACAAGAACAAAAATCCAGTTGTTGCTGTTGCACATGCCTAGTGCTGAATAGCCAAGTTTGAATTGTCAGTCAGGGATGCTTTTGTCTTCAGAAAGGGAACTCTGAAACCACACAGCACTTTCTACTTCCTCCTCTGGGATTTAATCAGAGAAGTCCAGAAGGTAAATGGATCTCTGTTCAGTGGTTTCAGCTCCACGGGTTTATATTCTGCAAATCAGATAAAATGTATTCCTTTTTATATTAACAAAATAGTCTGAGGGGAGGAAAAAGTATTTATTTGATAGGCTGTTATAAACAAGCATGGAATAAAACCTAGAGCTTTAGTAACCAGAAGCCAGAAGGGAAGGAGAAGGAAAAAAACCCTAACCTGATATGTGCTTCCCTGGAAGTTATGCTACTGAACGTCATACAATCAGATGAATAGTAAGAAATGAGATGTGTTGCAGAGACCTGGTTATAATAATATTAGCTTTTTTTTTGGCTGTTCCTTCCTTAGGAATGCTCATGTGGACACAAACCAGAAACCTGTTTCTAAAGTATCAAGAATTATACACATTTATTTTTTCCTGTTCCCCCCCCCCATTTTCACAGAAACACTTCAGGCAAAATAGCAAAAGACTATAATAAAGGGATTAAAAATGTCTGCACACAAACATGAATGCATGCACATTCATCCATCCATAGTGCATCTTGGATTGCAGACTTGGGCTGATTATTCTGAGGACATAAATTAAACAGTGAAACTGAAAGATCAGTAGCAGAGGGGTTTCGACAAACATAATACCTGCAGCTGCAGCTCTGTTTCTATCAGAGGTTTGATTTGACATCCACTCCTGTTAGCATTTGGAAGAGAACAAGGCTTGGCATATGCTACTATGTATTTTGCTCCTACAGAGGACAGAACTGGCAGGCACCCTGCTATATACCTTTTAAATTATTCCATTATTGCACAAATTAAAAGAGAAATATTTAAGCATACCTCAGAGGTTAATTCATAAGAATTAGTTTCTCTTTTTAAAGGCACATTATTGTTGGAAATCTCTAAAAATACAAACCACAACAGATCAGTAAGTCTCATTTCCTAATGAGCAAGACAAGCTTTCCTAAGGAGCTGACTCTGCCTAGTGCTTGAAAAAGTACATCACATCTCCATAGCTTCTCCTTCTCAGGAGAAGAGATGGAATCGCCTAAACCACATGTTAAGAGATGAATCCAGTGTGCAGGCATTGATGAAAATAGAAGTTTTATTCCAGTTATTACCTCCTAATTTAGAAGATGCTGATGGTCCTGACTGCAAAAGCTCCTGAGGTTGTACAGATGGATTCACTAAGCTGGTGACAAAGATCATAGAATCATAGAATCAGCCAGGTTGGAAGAGACCTCCAAGATCATCCAGTCCAACCTAGCACTCAGCCCTAGCCAGTCAACTAGAACATGGCACTAAGTGCCTTATCCAGTCTTTTCCTGAACACCTCCAGGGATGGTGACTCCACCACCTCCCTGGGCAGCCCATTCCAATGCCAATCACTCTCTCTGGGAAGAACTTCCTCCTATACTTCCCATGGAAAAACTTGAGACTGTGTCCCCTTGTGTAGCAGCAAACAACAGAGCAAGACACATCAGCTGAAGATGGAGAGATACAAAGAGAAAATAGGGTGTGCTCTTTCACCAGTCAGGAGCAGTTAACAGCTACGTTATTTTCTCCCCCTTTTCTCTTGTCAGATCCCACCTGGAGTACTCTGTACAGTTCTGGAGCCCCCAGCACAAGAAGGACATGGAACTGTTGGAGCAAGTCTAGAGCAGGCCACAAAGATGCTCAGAAGGCTGCAGCAGCTTTGCTATGAGGACAGGCTACAAGAGTTGGGGCTCTGCATCCTAGAGAGGAGAAGGCTTCAAGGAGACCTTGGAGTGGCCTTCCAGTATCTGAAAGGGGCCTACAGAAAGGCTGGGGAGGGACTATTGACAAGGTCTTGCAATGACAGGACAAGGAGTAATGGGTTTAAACTGGCAGAGGGGAGATTTAAACTGGATGCTAGGAAGAATTTCTTGCCAGTGAGGGTGGTGAGACACTGGCACAGGTTGCCCGTGGAGGTTGTGGCTGCTCCCTCCCTGGAGGTGTTCAAGGCCAGGTTGGATGAGGCCTTGAGCAACCTGTTCTAGTGGGAGATGTCCCTGCCTATGGCAGGGGTTGGAAATGGATGAGCTTTGATGTCCCTTCCAACCTAAACCATTCTATGATTCTGATTCTATGCAGACCTATGCAGTGGGTCCCCTCACTGAGCTCCAAACCAAGCTTGTTTATCTCTGAAAAAATACTTTCTAGCTCAGCAAGAGATTTTAGGGCTTAGCACAGAATTGATGTAGGGATTCTTGTGGTCTTTGTTACAGGTCAGATGAGCTTATATAACTGTCTTGTCTGGCTCTCAGCCCTGTGAATCTCTTCACCAGCTAAACACAGGGGTCAATGTGCACATCTGGAAAGAATCCCTCTCATTCTCCTTTCTGCAATGGGAGGTTCTCTTTCAGTGTCTTGCTGTTTGGTGACGTGATCTGTGTGTGTCACTTGGTTTTCAAGCACCCTAATGCTGCATGTGAGAAGACAGCACACTTTGAATAGTGTTGTTCCACGTAGTTGTTACAGGTTGTGTCAAACCTCTGCCCTTCAGGTAATACACAGCAAGCTGCTGTAATACAGTGACTAATTAGTCTGACCTCCTGTATGAGAGCAGCCCAAGTTCATCAGTGCTTACCTGCTTAGGGGCCTCCAGGTTTGTTGCAGAGCTATTCTGCCTATAGAATCAAAAATTTCACACTCTGAGTGCAGGATCCCGTTCATCTCTTCCAGGGAAAGAAGAGGAATCATGTTTGGTAACATACTCTAAAGTCTTACCTACAAAAAAAGTAAGATATTATTTTAATTATTTAAAATATTCATTTTCTCCAAGTGTTTCAAGACCATTCAGGGAACTTAGAGGGACATGAGTCTGTGGGACCTGAAAAGAGACCCATGAGAAGTGTCAGATGAAGTTTCTAAAGCACTATCCATCACACTGGAGGAATTGTGGCAGCCTGGGAAAGATCACACAGACTGGGAAAGGGGAAGCATAACCCTCAGTTGTTAAAAGGTGAAAAAAGAGAAAATCTAAGGAACTATAGACCAGTCAGCCTTTCCTCTGCCCAGCAAGATCATGGAGCAGATCCTCCTGGAAGCTTTGCTAAGGAGCATGTTATTGAAAGCCAGCATGACTTCACTCAGGGCAAATCCTGCCTGACAAGTTCAGTGGTCTAAGGTGATGTTAAAGGATTGGTGGAAAAGCAGCTGACATCCTCTACCTGGGCTTGTGCAAACTGTTTGACACTGACCTGTGTGACATCCTTGTTGCTGAAGAGGGGAGACCTGGATCTGACAGATGGACCATTCAATTAGCTGGATGGTCACACTCAAAGTGTTGTGGTCAATGCCTTGATGTCCAACTGGACACCAGTGATGAATGGTGTAGCACAGGGGTGGATATGGGGCTGGTGCTATTTGGAATCTTAGTTGGCAATATGGACAGTGGGATCCTATGAGGACAGACTGAGAGAATTTGGGTTCACAGAATCACAGGATGTCAGGGTCTGGAAGGGACACAAACAGATCATCGTGTCCAACCCCCCTGCCAGAGCAGGACCATGCAATCTAGCTCAGGGCACACAGGAACACATCCAGACAGGGCTGGAAAGGGTCCAGAGAAGGAGACTCCACAGCCTCTCTGGGCAGCCTGTGCCAGTGCTCTGGGACCCTTACAGTAAAGAATTTCCCCCTTGTGTTGAGCTGGAACCTGCTGTGCTGCAGCTTCCATCCATTGCTCCTTGTCCTATCCCAGGGAGCAGTGAGCAGAGCCTGTCCCCCCCTCCTGACCCCCAGCCCTCAGATAGTTATGAACATTGATTAAATCCCCTCTCAGTCTTCTCTTCTCCAGACTAAGCAGCCCCAGGCCCCTCAGCCTCTCCTCATCAGGCAGTGTTTCAGTCCCCTCATCATCCTCGCAGTCCCCTACTGGACCTTCTTTAGCAGAACCCTGTTCCTCTTAAACTGGGACGCCCAAAACTGAATGCAGAGTTGTTTAGCCTAGAGAAGACAACTCCCCATGGAGACCTTATAGTGGCCTTCCAGTACTTAAAAGGGACCTACAGGAAAGATGAGGAGTGAGTCTAGTGACAGGACAAGTGAAATAGCTCTAAATTGAAAGAAATTATATTTAAGTTAGATATAAGGAAGAAATTGTGAGGGTGGAGAGAGCAGGTTACTCAGAGAGGTGGCAGATGCCCCTCACTTGGAAGTGTTCATGGCCAGGTCAGATGGGGCTTTGAGCAAGCTGATCTAGTGGAAGGTGTCCCTGTGTGTGACACAGTGGTCCTTTAGAGCTCTCAAATTATTCTTTGTTTCTGTGAAATGTGCAGAATATTTTGCAAAGGGCTGTGCACCCCAACAAGCAGGAAGAGGAAAAGAAACAGGCAACAGCAATAGACTAAGTATAGCATTTAAATATGTGGAATCATGGACAATAACAAGCTTTTCCACAATGAGCTCAGCTGTCAGTACAGGAATGGAAAAACTCTCTTTGGGAAGACAGGGAAACATTTTGAGAGATGTGAATCCAGTTGCAGACTGAGTAATCAAGGTTGCTGATGCTTGGGCTTGAACAAGTAATCAGAATTCACTCTTCTATGCAGAAGTAGTTTGCTTTCACTGAGGCCAGGCATTTATTGTCATTGTTGGCTGACCTGGGAGATTATTTGTACTCTCAGGTTTCTGTCTTTGGTTGGCCATTAGCCTTGCCATTTTTATTGCATTCAGGATCACCACTGCCTTGTGTTTTCCAGCTCTTAATGTGACAGATAACAAGGACAATGGGAAGCTCTCTGTGACAGATGCAACCTTGTTGGCATCTGCAGGTGCAAACATATTTTCGGTTTAGCATGCTAAAGGGCATCAGTTCAGAGCCTTAGGTGGTTTGGAGCATATGTTGCTGCTGAAAATTATGAAATAAGAGTATTTTGAAGGCAGTTATGCAGGCAAGTGTGTGTGTGTGTGTAACATTTAACTCTCTGAACACTGTGAGGAAATGTCTAGTCTGTGTCCGGCTGATAAAATGCCTGCAATGATAAAAACAAGGCTGCTGTAAGTCCCCTTGCAAGCAAAATGCATCAGTGCTCCTGCACACTGCTGCAGCACTCCATGTTTTCTGTTGCAGCTTCCTTAGAAGACAGTTGCCCTTGATATCAAAGTGATATTTCAACACTTCTTTACAACCTCTACCCAGACCCCTATTATTAAGCACTTTCCCCCCCTCCTTCATAAATAATTGATGCCTGTGTTTAAGGCTTCCATTTGAAAACATCTCTCAAATCTGCTTTATTAGATTTTGAGTAAATGTGCCCCAAATCTCCTCAGCATTTTGTTAAAAATGAATGCCATATATCTTTTGATAAAACCTACAGAGTTAAGTGCCTAATAAAATACTACATGACTAAAATGCCTATTAATATTTTAGCATTATGCTGAAGTATGAGTGTTCTCCTGGCAAAGGTATGAATCACTGGTTTTTCATTTCTTTAATTCTTTATTAATTGGTACTTGAGGCAATAAACCATAACATATAACTTTGGCTTCAGATAAGGTTTAATGAGTGCCTGACCTTTGCTTGGATAATTCTCTGTCAATGAAGCAATTCAGGATAACCCTTTGAAGCTTGGATTCCTGTGTTGAGTGCTGTTTGCTATTCACTGCCCTTGACTGCAATGGGCAGTATTGAAAGCTGTCTTTTTAACTACTACTAATAAAAAAGGCTTTTATAATAAAGCTTTCTTTTAAATGACTAATTTAACAGAAATTCAATTTATTGTTATCTCTCTGTTTTGCTAATTATCCTGCAAACAAACAGAAGTCTGATTATGGCTAAACTAAAGACCAACCATCCTAGCACAAGTGAGTTACGTAGCCTGCTAAACCATCATAACCTGCCTGGTGACCCTTCCACCTGAACACACATCATGCACATGGATCCACAGTTAAAAATCTACCAGAGTAAGTCCTAATTCCTTTTGCATCCCACAGAGTGCAGTTGGAGAAATCAGAAAGTCATTACCGAAATGAAATTGCTTATTAGATAGGGGACCTGGATAGGTTTAGTGCTTTTCAGGTAATTCTGAACAGAAGTGCAGATACTTCAGCTGGTACAGGCTCAAAACTTGTGGGAAGCCTCCCGAGAACAGGCTTCCCCAAGAGGATCTTCAGTATTTTCTAGTTCTGCCTGGATTTCAAATACTATGAGAGCAATCACTCATGCTTTAAATTGGGACCTTTGTTTCCTATTCCTCTCCAAATCCCAATGTGCAGCTAGGCATGAGGAAATGTGAAAATGACCCAACTCATTCCAGCTCTGAAAATATTTAATGATTTCAGACACTACTGAAAGATTAGGCAGTGTCTTCTGTACCTTAAAATAGCTTATTTCTAGGGGATGTTCTCACTACTGTGCCTAATGGTAGTATCAGCTTTAACACATGGTTGGGAAGGAAGTAGAACCTGATGTAAAAAAGAAAAGAAAAGGCAAAAGGGAAGGGAAGGGAAGGGAAGGGAAGGGAAGGGAAGGGAAGGGAAGGGAAGGGAAGGGAAGGGAAGGGAAGGGAAGGGAAGGGAAGGGAAGGGAAGGGAAGGAGAAAGGAAGGAAGGAAGGAAGGAAGGAAGGAAGGAAGGAAGGAAGGAAGGAAGGAAGGAAGGAAGGAAGGAAGGAAGGAAGGAAGAAAGAAAGGAGGGAGGGAGGAAAGAAGGAATTAAAGAAGGAAAGAGAAAGAGCAAAAGACAAAAAGAAAGAAAAGAAAAGAAAAAAGAAAAGAAAAGAAAAAAGAAAAGAAAAGAAAAGAAAAGAAAAGAAAAGAAAAGAAAAGAAAAGAAAAGAAAAGAAAAGAAAAGAAAAGAAAAGAAAAGAAAAGAAAAGAAAAGAAAAGAAAAAAGAAAAGAAAAGAAAAGAAAAGAAAAGAAAAGAAAAGAAAAGAAAAGAAAAGAAAAGAAAAGAAAAGAAAAGAAAAGAAAAGAAAAGAAAAGAAAAGAAAAGAAAAGAAAAGAAAAGAAAAGGAGAAGAAAAGAAAAGAAAAGAAAAGAAAAGAAAAGAAAAGAAAAGAAAAGAAAAGAAAAGAAAAGAAAAGAAAAGAAAAGAAAAGAAAAGAAAAGAAAAGAAAAGAAAAGAAAAGAAAAGAAAAGAAAGAATCTTTTAGTAGAAGTAACCCTGTTATTTTACACTGAACATATATGAGGAAGACTTAACATTTCTCTGATCTTTGGCAAGTGTATAGTTTAAGGCCAGACCCTTATAAGCAGTGCCCTACATGCTGGCTACTGTGTTTGATGTGTTTCTGTGTGTATAGAGCAAGTAATAGTCACTGGATCAAGGTCTGGAATTTGAGTCTTATGCTTCTGAGGCATTTTAACCCTCAATCAACAAATATCTAGTGACTGAATGCAAAATACTACATCTTCAAGAGATCTTATATCAGCAGTATTTTAAATATATTCAGGGTTTGATTCCAGTTTCCAGTCAGAAAACCTGAAACTATCTGTCAAGGATATACAGACAAGGAAGTGTTTATCAATGTCCTTTTGTCCAGGCAGATAATTAACATGCATTAAACCAACATAACCTATCTCTATGGGATCAGATCATATCTGTAAACATAGCTTGAATATTATAATATTTCTATTTCCCAATCTCCAAACGATTTTTTGAGCTTTGTTTTGGGTTATTATTATTATTATTAATTCTATATTTAACTAATGCCATTTATTGCAAGTAATTCACATGTTTAGACCTTCACATGTAATGGAATTAATTGCAATTGCATCCTTCAGCAAAAGGCTGCTGAAAAGAAAATAGCTAGTCCTGATTACATGCTTAAATAAAAATGGGCTTCAATGCTTTGCTAAAACTTGTGCCCCAGGCCCTGGTTGCATCATTTGCATGAGGTGAGCTGAAAGATTTGAGAATTTCTACCTGCAAAATCTGCCAGTTCCCTTGTGGGGCCACCCTCTGCATGAAGGTTTGGACTCATTTCTTCATGCTGAACATGCCATTTACAAAGACAAGATCTCAGGGCTCACAGAAGCAAGCTAGAAAGGAAAAGCAGACCTAGCTGCTTACAGCTAAAAGCATATAAACCTATGGAAACAAGCTGCCTCACCATGGTTAAGAGACTTCACTCCGGTGAGCAGAATTAATTAGTTCATTTCCACGCAGGACTGCCCTTGGTCCACAGAGAGTCAAAGGGCAGTTGAAGAGTATAATTACTTGTGTTAAAGAGAAAATGGCAATGGGAGTTAGCCCAGGCTCAGGGTGTGATTTAAAAGAACACCATGCCTTTATTGTATTTTTAGTTTGGTGTGGGCGAATTGCAAAGTGTGTGTGGGGGGCAAAAGCTCTGTGTGAAGCAGTATTTACCTGATATAAATGGAAATACTCATTTAAATACTTTAAAGTGGTGAAGAAAAAAAAAGGGGGGGGGGGGGTGGGAAGAGAAGAAGTAAAAGCTTAGCTGTGCTGATAAAATATCCAGCAGTAGGGGGAAAAAAAAACTATGATCAATTACAGTTTGCTTGAAATCATCACAAGAATCAAAACCAAAGGCCAAGTAAGGACTACCAATTTTGACCTTATTAGAAAATATTAGCTGCTGTGTCCAGTCATTCCCTTTCATCCAGTATGATGAAAAACATTTTTTTCCCCATTTTCACCTGCTCTGTACTGCTCTGTTCACTGAAGTGTTGCAGGTATTTTAACAGACTCTGTATCCCTCCAGGCCGTTTCCAAAGCTTATGTAGCAACATATTTTTTTGTTGCCAACTTCCAGGTGATTGCCAAGCTTCTCTGGCTCCTATTTTTAGTTTTTATTCCCCAGACATGATGGTATTTGGAATAATTTTGGTACAATTTGGGATTAGATTTTTACCTCAACCAAGTGAGAGTCAGATATTCTCCTTTTCTTTTATTGGTACCAGTCAAATAAACCAGCCACCTGGGAAGGAAGGAGCTGCAGCTGTGCTATCTATCTCACTTCAACAACCTGCCACTCTCTCTTTTTCCCCTGCCCCATATTGGGAGGATTCAAATAGATGGAAGTTTATCAGAAGCAGATATAATCATAGAATCATAGAATCAACAAGGTTGGAAGAGACCTCCAAGATCATCCAGTCCAACCTAGCACCCAGCCCTACTCAGTCAACCAGACCATGGCACTAAGTGCCTCATCCAGGCTTTTCCTGAACACCTCCAGGAATGGTGACTCCATCACCTTCCTGAGCAGCCCATTCCAATGCCAATCACTCTCTCTGTGAAGAAATGCTACTGCTCCCTTTATTGTGATATATCCATTAACCATTACAGCCCTACAGCATTTCAGTGCCACAAGCACCTCTCAGAAGCATCATCTATTCATATAGAGTTTTGTTCTGGCTTGAGCAGGTCTTTTTATATTGGAGAGTGACAGAAACTGATGCTGAATGAAATGGAAGTGTAGGGGAGATTGCACTTCTATATTACAAAACTAGTAAAACTCTATCCCAACAAGCATAGAGAAAAAAACATGGTGAACTTCATTTCATTTTGATACATGGGTGGTTTTTTTTTAGATGCTGGAATAATTTACACTAATTTTCATTTCTGATATGCAATTGAGAATAATCATGAAATATAGAGAAGAAAATAGAGAAGAATATAGAGAATATAGATAAGAAAACTCTGAACATTTTCCCATATGTGGACAATAAATAAGAGACATGGACTTTTTTTCCTGAACATCTGGATTTGAAGATGTAATTTCAAGGCTGGGCAAAAAAGCAACAAAAAACAACATAAAAAAAACCCAGCATTATTTTGAGCAAAAGTCACCCTGCTAGCTGACTTGGACTGAACTTCTTGTGCCATTTCAGCTGTAAATGGTTCAACATGAAAACAAAACCAGTGTGGAAGCAACGTTAGTTGCTGAATCAGCTGTGTAGTAAAAAATCAGAGGGCTCAGAGTAGCTTACAGAAAACTGGCAGTGATTTTAAAAATATCAAAAGGAGGAGGAGAGAAATAAATGAAAGATGAAAACTTGCACTTCAAAATCCACAGATGCATAAGAAAAAAGGGTAGCAACAACATAATGACACATAATTACTTGACAATATTCATAGACTGGAGCAGTATAAAACCAAATTGATGAGACAATTCACAAACACAAGGCACAGCTATTCTGTTTGTTTGGATCAGGTCCTTTTTTTTTGCAGAGAGGAAGGAAGGAAGGAATTGGAAAGGATTTTCATGATTGGAAAAAGACAGGGTTGTTTGTCCAATTGCTGATATAGTTCTATATAAAGGCTAAAGTGCTTGTGTGATTCTGGGTGCTTGGAGAGCAGATGCTAAGAAACGTGATTAGGACAGCACAGAACTGCTGTGGGTAGGAAAGACATAGGGACTTCAAAGACAGCATTGCACTTCATAGGCTTGGGCACTTGCTCTCGTTTCATCTGGACTGGCAATGGGCAGCCAAACAAATTATTACAAGTAGCCACTCTTATACTATAAAATAATAATAATAATAATAATAATAATAATAATAATAACAACAACAACAAATATACATAATATAAAATATATCTAATTTAAATAATAAATAATAAAATTTGATGATGATGATGATGATGATGATGATGATGATGATGATGATGATGATGGAGTTATCTGCCCCCCCTACTCTTATGAAATCACCCAGACTAAACTCTGCCAGCTGGAAATTAAGGAATGAAGCTTTATATTTACAGCTTAGCACAATATACAAGCCAATATTTACAATATCTTACAAATATATAGAGCTCTCTACAGAAATATGCAAGTTTGTCAGTGGAAAGGCAGCCAGAGTAATGATGGATACCAATATAGAATCATAAAATCATAGGATCAACCAGGTTGGAAGAGACCTCCAAGATCATCCACTCCAACCTAGCACCCAGCCCTAGCCAGTCAACCAGACCATGGCACTAAGTGCCTCATCCAGTCTTTTCTTGAACATCTCTAGGCATGGTGACTCCACCACCTCCCTGGGCAGCCCATTCCAATGCCAATCACTCTCTCTGCCAACAACTTCCTCCTAACATCCAGCCTATCCTTCCCCCGGCACAACTTGAGACTGTGTCCCCTTGTTCTATTGCTGGTTGCCTGGCAGAAGAGACCAACCCCCACCTGGCTACAACCTCCCTTCAGGTAGTTGTAGACCGTGATGAGGATATGATTATATGATTGGATCGTTCTCATTTTATTGTGGCGATACAGCACTTATGTGCTAACTTGGAAGAGGTGTGCACAGCTAACTTTAAGATTAGTACATGTGGAAGGCACAGATAAGTTTAAGGCTATGCGTAAGACATAGATAGGTTAAGGCTTAAAGAAAACAATTGCAGGGTCAGCCTCTTGTGGCCAGCAGATCCTGCCCCCTTGCAGCTGGACATGGGGGTTGTTTCATCGCCTTAGTTCCTGCTTCCAAGAGGAGCTCAAGGATGCTCCTCGCAGCACAGGTTGCTCATGTTTATCAAATCATGTCCTCCGTCAGCAAGAAAAGCTTCCACACAAGTGAAAAGTAAAATAGAAACACAACAACCCTCCCAGAGTCCCCAGGAGGGGCTCCCAACCACCCTTCCACCTTCTTTCCACCCCTCTACCTTATACCAGACCAAGGAGCCTATGAGTGAAGTAGACATCACCATTGTTTCCTTTTCACAGCCTGCAATCTAGCTTTTCTCATTAAAATCCTCCAATTAGCCTCAAATCATCATCATCATCATCATCATCATCATCATCATCATCATCATCATCATCACTGTTATTGTTAATATTGTTATATTTAATTTTCTTTCAAATTTGGAATCTTGCAGAGAAATAGATACCAAAGAAAGGGATTATATCCATCCTTTCAGTTTATCTAGCTTTATCAAGATGAGCTTTGCTATAGATTTCTCCTTTCTCCTTTGACAGCAGTAATATCACCTGCTTCCATCTGAGAGTTCCTTCAGGATCAAGCCTCTAATGGGAAATACCACAATATTTCTGTACTATCTCTACCTGAACAAGATGTCTTTTCATCCTATTTCCTAAAGATACCTATTTCCTAATCTTAAAGATACCAGGAGCCTCAGATTCATTTTACATCTCAAACCCCCTAAACTCTTACATCAAGTATATGAAGTCCAGACTCGAAACTTTACATTTAGTGATAAGAAAGATTTTGCCTAGAAGGTACCTTGCTTTAGTGCAAGTTTTCACCTACCTGATCTGTCTTTGTCTCAGACAATGTTTCAGATTCATCCTCCTGGAGGCTTAGGAGCTGTTCACTGCTATTTCCATCAGGATTTCAGACTATATCCTGAAATGTCTCAAAAAAAGGAAAAGAAATAAAATTGAAAACAATTCCCTAGTGATTGCAACTCATTTTTTTTGTGTGAAATTGGGTCATTCTGCCTTGCTGTGCCTTGGGATTACCAATTAAAGAGGGGAAAGCTAAAGAACCAGAAGAAATCCCCCAAAATCTGAGACCACCAGTCTGCCATCAGTCTTCAACAGCACTGAAGGAGGGAGGGAGCTGGGGTTGCTTAGCCTAGAGAAGAGGATGCTCAGGGGGGACCTCATTGCTGTCTACAACTACCTGAAGGGAGGCTGTAGCCAGGTGGGGCTGGTTGCTGGTTGCCTGGCAGAAGAGCCCAACCCCACCTGGCTACAACCTCCTTTCCAGTAGACAGCAATGAGGTCCCCCCTGAGCCTTCTCTTCTGCAGGCTAAACAATCCCAGCTCCCTCAGCCTCTCCTCATAGGGTTTGAAAATCATGCACCCTCACTTCCAGAAGAGCTTGGAACAGCAAGAGAACTCCAGAGGACTGTGAGAATTTTGAAACCGTGCCAGTGCACAAAGGAATGAGCAGGATCATTTGGACAAACACAGAGGAGTTGGTCTGACACAAGGTGTGGGCAAAATAATGGAGAAGGTGATGTGGGATTCAGGCTTTAAAGGACTAAAGGATGGATATGTAATTAACTGTAGTTAATGTGATCTCTGGTACTCATATTTAGAAGCTGTAATGGAGATGGATGGATGTGTTGTTGGGAGGTATTAGGAAGATGAATGAATGTAGGATGAACGTGCAAATGAAAGACTATGTGTGCCTAGGTTGTCAAACTGGCCTTTACTGGGCAATGCAATTTGCAAGTGCAATTAATTTCAGGCTCAATTTAGCTAATTTAAACATCTAAGTAGCTATTGTGTGTTTGTGTCAGATCCCTTGAAATCAAAAAGACTTCAATTGGGATGCAAATAACTGCAGAAGGGAAAACCCATAAAAATCCCTGTGCCTGTGATTTACAAAAGTTAAAGCTGGGGGAAAATCAATACCCTTAGGCAAACCACCACATGCATGTCCCATATCTTTAGATAATGACCCTTTCCTCACAAATATTTTGCTGTATCCATACACCTTTTCCTGTTGATCTGAATGCAGTTCTGCTCCCTCTGAAAGCTTGAGCCAGCATTCATAGTTGCACCACCAACAATGCAAGCACCTTCGCTTGTATCTCTTTGTCAACACTTGAAGATGCTTAGCTGGAATGCAGATATCATTGGCTGGGCCTAGAAAATACTAACTGCTGTCAAAGGCTTAATTTCTTATTCAACTAATTTCGAAATTAAATGCAGGGGAAAAAATAATAATAATAAGCTAGAAGCCCCAAAAGTTTTTGCTATAGCTCATAGCTTCATATTGTGTTTGCTGAATATTCTTAGGATTCTGTTTGCTGTTTGTTTCAAAAAGGGTCCATGAGGCAAGAATGTGGTGTAGAAAAAGAGTTATTCTGGGGGGGGGGGGTTATTCATAGAAACACAGAATCACAGAATGTCAAGGGTTGGAAGGGCCCTTGAAAGCTCATCCAGTTCAACCCCCTTGCCAGAGCAGGATCGTCTAGAGCGGATCACACAGAAACACATCCAGGTAGGTGTTGAATATCTTCAGAGAGGGAGACTCCACAAACCTCTTGGGCAGCCTGTTCCAGTGCTCTGTCACCCTCACAGGATAAAAAATCCTCCTCATGTTTCCATGAAGCTTTCTATACCTCAACTTCCACCCATTGCCCCTTGTTCTGGTGTTGGGCATCACTCAGCAGAGCCTGGCTCCAGCTACCTGGCATTCACCCTGCACATATTGATAAACACTGATGAGGTCACTTCTCAGTCTACTCTTCTCCAAGCAGCACAGCCTCAGCTCCCCCAGTCTCTCCTCATCAGGGAGATGTTCCATTCCTGTCATCATCTTTTTGGCTTTGCACTGGACTCTCTCAAGCTGTTCTGTGTCCCTCTTGAACTGAGAGGCCCAGAACTGGACACAGCACTCCAGATGCAGCCCCATCAGGGCAGAGTAGAGGGGCAGGATGCTTGGGTGGTTGGTTGCTTTTTTGATTCTCAAAAATACTGATGAACTATGATTACCACACAGGACAGACAGATTTAGTGCTTCCCCACACCCTTGCTCCCCCTTTTTCTTAATTCCTTGAGAATCCTCACTGCAAAAACTGACCAAAGGACAGCACGACTCAGCCGAGTGATTCAGAAAACAGGAGAAGGATGATACAGCCTTTGGTTGAATTTCTTTGCAGTAGCACATAGCAAAGGTGTAATTGTGTTTATTGCATCAGTACCTAGGTAGGCTGGGAATAAAACACTTGTCAAACTTCATGTGACTGGATATGAAGTATTTCTTGTCCCAACCTCCCTAAAATAAGTAAGAAACTATACAGTTGTTATAGGAAACTGTTAGAGTAAGAGACAGCTAACAAAAAAGAAACATCTGTAGTAGTGCACATATAAAGGAAATTATTCCCTCCCCCCAATTTCTATCCTTTGTTCCTCTCACCAATACTTTCTATGACTATTTTTGTTTGTCCATCTTACTTATTTCATAAGTTCTTCTGTAGCTATGGCAGGATCAGGAGCAAGAATATTATCCACAGTTTTTGTCTAATTGTTTCTGGAAGGTTTGATTATTTTATGCTCATGTTTTGTTTGGCTTTTGTTTTGTTTGGTTTGGTTTGTCTTTTTCTAATGGCATTTAACAGGCATTTGGCAGTCAGTGACCAGATGATGCAAAGAAATCCTGTGTTTCATTTTGGTAGCTTGCTTCTGTGTGAATCATTAAGCAAATAATTTCTTTTGCAAGTTTTTCCAGGCCAAGTTTGCACAGATTAAATCAAATCAGGGTAAAATTGATTTGATTCATTAGCAACATGTAATTAACCAGTAATTAGTGATTTGTGCATTCAGGATCAATACCAGAACCTCACAGATAAATCACAATGCTAGACACTTTCCAAATGTTAGTACACATCTGCACATTTCTGTACAGCTTCCTATGGCTGATGCTAGAAAATTGTAATTGTGTTCATGTCCTACCCTCCCTCCCCAGAATAACTGCAGCATGAGCCAGCAGCGTGCCCAGGGGGCCAAAAGAGCCAATGGCATCCTGGGCTGGATCAGGAACAGTGTGGCCAGTAGGAAAAGGGAGGTTATTCTTCCCCTGTACTCAGCACTGATCAGGCCACACCTTGAGTGCTGTGTCCAGTTCTGGGCTCCTCAATTCAAGAGAGATGTTGCAGTACTGGAAGGTGTCCACAGGAGGGCGCCAAAGCTGTGAGGGGCCTGGAGCAGAGCCCTGTGAGGAGAGGCTGAGGGAGCTGGGGGTGTGCAGCCTGCAGCAGAGGAGGCTCAGGGCAGAGCTCATTGCTGTCTGCAGCTCCCTGCAGGGAGGCTGTAGCCAGGTGGGGTTGGGCTCTGCTGCCAGGCAGCCAGCAACAGAACAAGGGGACACAGTCTCAAGTTGTGCCAGGGCAGGTCTAGGCTGGATGTTAGGAGGAAGTTGCTGGCAGAGAGAGTGATTGGCATTGGAATGGGCTGCCCAGGGAGGTGGTGGAGTCACCATCCCTGGAGGTGCTCAAGAAAAGCCTGGATGAGGCATTTAGTGCCATGGTCTGGTTGATTGGCTAGGGCTGGGTGCTAGGTTGGACTGGATGATCTTAGAGGTCTCTTCCAACCTGGCTGATTGCATGACTCTATGAATGGGTCACAAGCACCACCTCTCAAGCTGCACAGCACTTCTGTGAGCAGTTTTAAGTGCATCTGTGCTGCTCCCCTCAGCTGCTAATGCACATGCAGCCTGAGTTCACACCTTTGTACCCATGACAAGTGCCTAAACTTTGCACTTCCTACTGTCATCCACCTCACAGGCTGCTCATGGCACACGACAGGGATTTTGCTCTGTCTTGGCAGAAGTTGTGACACAGCAGAACAATTTTTGGCAGCGACAAGCCTGACTGTTGCTGTTTCCGCTGCTATTAAAAAGTATTTGAACCTACCTTGCATGGTACTCTACATTCTGAGGGAATAGAAACAGCTTCTTGCTGGAGAAGGTATTACCACTTTGTCTAAGTAAACTTGGATTCCCTGGAAGCCAGGTAGGCTCAGAAAACCACATTCCCCCAGTTCATAAAAATGCTTCTGAGCAAGCATTGTCCTGGTTCCTGAAACTGTTTCTGTAGAGAGTCAGAAGGCAACAGAGAGAAAGACACAAAGCAGAGGTCAATTTTCTGGCCAGATGTGTAGAATATGGATGTGGGACAAGCTTTCTGCTGCATATTTGATTATTTATGCAAATTGGCATGGCATTGCTAGGACTGACTGAGAGCACCAGAACTGAGATTATCCTCTGAAGTGATAATGAGTGCTGTGCAGTCTGGAAAGGGTTCACCCTCCCTCAAGTAAAAGCTTGACCCTGGCTGCTGCCTCCTGCAAGGCATGAAAACCGCATCGCTGCTAGACAGAAGGCAATGACTCTTCCTCCTACAGTGTGAGGGGAAAGACTAACCTCAAAAAACCTCCTTGAGATTTCCTGATTTCCTCAGCCAAAATTCACAAATCAGTTGCTAGCATTAAAATAATGTCTTTAGTAAATACAACTTCAGCAGGCTTGAGCTGGCTTTTGTGAAGCAAGCAGTGCTACACACGAGATTGCTTCTTTCCCTGGACAGCACATCTAGAAGGAGGATTCTGTCTATAACCTTTACTATCAGAGGGAAAAAATTCTTAGCTAAGGAGATAGTGTTTTATACATTATAAATGAACTACATCAACTGTTCTTTGTTAAATCCTGAGCTAGATTGCAAAGAAATTCTATAGAAAAGATTCAGGACTTTGCTAATTAGACCAACGACAGCTCCAACACCACAGAAAGTTTATCTCTTTGGAAGCACCAAGAGGGGAAAAAAACAACCAGTTTCTTTTAGCTATTGTTTTAGTTAGCAGAAAAATGACAAAAGGTACTCTGTGGGAACTTCAGAAAGGAAAGAATAATTTATTGTCCTGCTATATTGATGATCTGGACCAGGGGATTGAGTCCTGCATCAGTAAGTTTGCAGATGACACCCAGCTAGGAGCAGATGTTGATCTTTTGGAATGTAGGAGAGCCCTGCAGAGGGACCTGGACAGGCTGCATGGGTGGGCAGAGGCCACTGGGATGAGATTGAACAAGACTAAGTGCAGGGTTCTGCACTTTGGCCACAACAACCCCAAGCAGCACTACAGGCTGAGGACAGAGTGGCTGAGAGCAGCCAGGAAGAAAGGGACCTGAGGGTATTGATAGATAGTAGGCTGAGGATGAGGCAGCAGTGTGCCCAGGTGGCTAAGAGAACCAATGGCATCCAGGCCTGTATCAGGAGCAGTGTGGCCAGCAGGACAAGGGAGGTAATTCTGCCCCTGTGCTCAGCACTGCTCAGGCCACACCTTGAGTGCTGTGTCCAGTTCTGGGCTCCTCAATTCAAGAGAGATGTTGAGGTACTGGAACATGTCCAGAGAAGGGTGACGAAGCTGGTGAGGGGCCTGGAACACAAACCCTATGAGGAGAGGAGCTGAGGGAGCTGGGGTTGTTTAGCGTAGAGAAGAGGAGGCTCAGGGGTGACCTCATTGCTCTCTACAGCTACCTGAAGGGAGGCTGTAGCCAGGTGAGGTTGGGCTCTTCTCCCAGACAACCATCAACAGAACAAGGGGACACAGTCTCAAGTTGTGCCAGGACAGGTCTAGGCTGGATGTTAGGTGGAAGTTGTTGGCAGAGAGAGTGATTGGCATTGGAATGGGCTGCCCAGGGAGGTGGTGGAGTCACCATCTCTGGAGGTGTTCAAGAAAAGCCTGGATGAGGCACTTAGTGCCATGGTCTATATGACTGGCTAGGGCTGGGTGCTAGGTTGGGCTGGATGATCTTGGAGGTCTCTTCCAAGCTGGTTGATTGCATGATTCTACTGCAGTCTTTTAGAGAAGTGACAGCCAGTTTCCAACCCTAAACTGAAAAAAAACCCACCACTGAAAATAAGGCAAGGTTTTCTTCATGGCTACCTTCAACAGGACAGGTTTATTGCTTGCCTATTATTTTATTCAAGCTTTTAAAATATATTTTTAGATTGGGCTTGTTGATATTTAGAGAGTAGATTAATTGTCCACTGATAGTAACCCAAGTAACTGCCGCTTGAATTGTTTTGGAGCTGCCCCAATATGTGTGCAGTAGCTGAAATTTACACATGCAAATGAGCTGCATTCTACATGTTTTTAATTAGTTGTTGATTTTGAAGCTGCCGACTGAGGTATTTTCTGATTCTGTCTACTCTAACATTGACTAACTCATCTGTGAAGGAATAATAAACTGCTCTAGTACAGACTGGGAGGTGATTTGATGGAGAGCAGCCCTGTAGAGAAGGATCTGGGAGTGCTGGTGGAGAAGCAGCCATCCGTGGACAGCTATGTGCTCTTTAGCTTGGAGAGGAGGAAACCAAGGGGTGGCCTCATTCATGTTTATAAATATGTAAAGGGAGAGTGGCAGGAGGCTGGAGCCAGGCTCTGCTGAGTGATGCCCTCTGACAGGACAAGGGGCAATGGGTGGAAGTTGATGCACAGGAAGTTCCATGTCAACCTGAGGAAGAATTTTTCCCTGTGAGGGTGACAGAGCACTGGAATAGGCTGCCTAGGGAGGTTGTGGAGTCTCCATCTCAGGAGATATTCAAGAACCACCTGGCTGCATTCCATTGTGATCTGCCCTGGGTCATCCTGCTCTGGCAGGGAGGCTGGACCAGATGATCTTTAGAGGTCCTTTCCAGCCCCTGACATTCTATGACTGCAAAACAATGATTCATTATTTATTTCTTGCTTTCTACCCCTCTGGTTATTTTAAAGATGATAGAAAGGTAGCCTATGTCCTGCTACTATTTTTAAAGCACAGAGAGTTGGAGTGCTTGCACTTATAAATTCATTTTCAAAAGGTGCCAAAGAAAGTTCCTCAAGAATCCTCCCCAGCCTGAGCAAAAATAGCTTTGTTGTCTAGCAGATCACACGTGTACAGCTTTCATGTTTTCAGCCACTTTAGTATTCTTGTGTAACTCAGACACTCTTCTCCTCAGCTCCAGGTTTTTTTCTTTAGCAATTCAGCAGCAGCTGGAAAAGATGCCAAAAGAGAGTCTGTTTCTCTCCTTTTTGGCTGCCTCTCTTTGATGAGCAATGGCAAAGAGTCAGCAGTGCTGCACACCCTTCTTTTCAAACAACCTTACTGGCACTCAATTTCCTGCCTAAGAACAGGCAAATGTGGTATTTTTTTAGTAACCTCCTCTTTTAGCTCTGTATAAAAGCTGGGCTCTCTCTTAACCTCTCATACATGCACCATGGCACTACTTAAGGTTGTCTGAGAAAGCAAGGGAGCTGGAATGTTGCTGTGAAATGCCATCCAGACACCACCTCCTTTTTTTCTCTCCTATCGACCACAAACTCTTTCGTCATCTGTGCAATCTATATTGTTTGAAAACAAACACAACCAAAGGGGCACAGCAGACTGGAGACTTTGTTGATGGTGAAGAACCACACCATGGAGGGTTCTGGAGCAAAGGTTTTCCCATCAAGAAAAACAGAAATCCTTTGGAAGCTATTTTGTGTTGTGTTTTCTTTGAGATATGTTGCTCCATAACAACACAGATTTCACCCCACCCCTTAACAGTGGTGTGGTTGGGTCAGGAAATGACAGAAATGCTTTTCATGCCCCTTGAAACTTTGAGGCAGAAATCTGTCCATGAATGAAGAAGAAGGGAATGGGCACTAATCACAGAATCAAGCAGGTTGGAAGACACCTCCAAGGTCATTCAGCCCAACCTATCTCCCAGCCCTATGCAGTCAACCAGACCATGGCACTAAGTGCCTCATCCAGACTTTGCTTCAACACCTCCAGGGACAGCAACTCCACCACCTCCCTGGGCAGCCCATTCCAATGCCAATCACTCTCTCTGCCAACAACTTCCTCCTAACATCCAGCCTAGACCTCCCCTGGCACATCTTGAGACTGTGTCCCCTTGTTCTGTTGCTGCTTGCCTGGCAGAAGAGCCCAACCCCACCTGGCTACAACCTCCCTTCAGGTAGTTGTAGCCAGCAATGAGGTTCCCTCTGAGCCTCCTCTTCTCCGAGCTAAACAACCCCAGCTCTCTCAGCCTCTCTCTTCTTGGTAACTCACTGAAATAGCTCCTCAGTGAGTGATTGTGATACTGTGAGGCACATCAATGCCTATCAGATCTTACCCACTGTATACACAGCTGAATTCTTCCAGACAACAAACTTGTGTGTGTTCAGCTGCAGTCTCCTTATGTTTTTCCTGACCTCCATTCCTATCTTTTTTTTTTCCTTTTTCTCATGAAAATCAATGTAGCATTTTTTATGCTGAAAGATGATGCATTTACATGCAAGGGGTTTTCACTCTCTGTTCCCACGTGGATCTTTTGATCTGGGCTCTTGAATTACCAAAAAGTCACGAATAGCAATAAAAAGCTGAATAACTCAAATTCTTCAGGGCACTTTATGTGTGTCTAAGGCCTAACCTAAGAAGAAGCAAGTCTCAACATCACAAAGGAGGGGAAATGAGAAGGAAAAACAACCTAACAGATGAATGCATTAGCAAAAAGAGAATATTGGAATCAGCTGTCTGTCCACATGGCCTGCTTGCTTCAGATATGTTTGCTAGTGTATAAATGCATTATATAAACATATTGCAGAACTATACACAAACATATACTCCTCTGGGGTCCTTTATCAAAGTTTAGCTATTATCAATACCCTCTAAGGAAAATTAATCACAGAAACATCCAGCTTGGAGAAGTCCCTCAGGATCATCAAGTTGTACTCTACGAGATTCACCTTAAACCATAGCCCTAAGCACCACAACCAAACAACCCTTAAACACATCCAGAATTGGTGACTCCACCACCTCCCTGGGCAGCTCATTCCAGTGCCTGACCACTTTCTCCATGAAAAACTTTTTCCTGATGACCAATCTAAACCTACCTGGTCTCAGCCTAATAGAAATTAGGGATAGAAATCACATTTTATAAAGGAAGAATTATAGAAACTGCTGTGATTTCATTTCTCTCCTCCTCCACCTGATCTAATTCCTTGTGGGTTTGTTGAGAAATTGCCAGACTTTCTACATCAGGTTTTTGCTAAAATGTGTATTTCCTAACAACTGAGATGTGTGAAATGCAATGAAAAGTACCATAAGAGAAAGAAATACAACAATTGTCTAAGTGCCTTGAGCTCTGTGGCAGAGGGTTGGACTTGATGATCTATGAGGTCTCTTCCAGCCTTGGTGATGCTGTGATACTGTGTGTGATACTGTGAGGTGAATATACTGCATGTCTGTGGCTCCCAGTAGCTGCTTTGCAAAAGTAGAGGCTTCATGGTTTGATGGTCTGAAAACATAGCTCAGACAGAAATTACTCCTTCTCTCCCCTCTCCTTCCCTTCTGTTCTCTTGTGGCATATCACTTGTTTCTCAGAAAGCCAGAACACAAAATCCCTGTACAGACACTTGGCTCAGCAACCACAAGAAGAACTTGCAGAGAATACAAAGCAGCTCATGGTTTGGCCATAAGGCAGAAGGGAGAATTTGAGACTCGAGATGGGGGGGGGGAACATGTGGTTTGTGCTGCAAAACATGTCACAGGTGTCCCAGGACTTTTATTTTACTGTTTATACTCGTGTTCAAGGGCTTGATTTCCTCTTCAGTGAAAAACAACTTCCCATGAAGATTTACAAAGCAACAGAATAGGTTCTTAAAAGACCAATAGGTAGAAGTTAGTTATATCTCAGTCACAGTTTGTTGTGAAGGCAGGGGAGTAACGTGGCTGAGTCAGGAATTATCTATTATAAAAAAATATAATGTTTTTATTTCCCTGGAGCCCTGCTCCCAAAACTATATACAAAAAAATTAGCTTAGTTTATTAGCAGACTCAGTTTGATTGGGAATATCTGCCAAAAAAGGATACTATAGATAAATTTAGATATTTAGGAAGCCAGGAAATGGAAAAGGCTAAGCTATAAACACAGCTTTGCTGCACTATCCATCAGGCTGAGCAGAAGGTTAAGGGAAAAGCTTACTCACAAAGGTGAGATAGGCATTGGGCAGCGATTCCTTACTGGATTCCTCCGCAGGAGCAGCCTTTGGACATTGCAGGCAATATCCAACAACAGAGATCCATGCCACAGCAGCCCTTAGGTGAGTCACAGAACTGCCCAACTCGGAAATGTCTCAAGCACTTCTTCCTGAGTGGGATGGTCATGGGATGATGCTGCCCTCACAACGGCAGGGGAGAGCCAAAACTGCTAGGGTCTCCAGTCCGGGAGGCAGCCAGAAAGTTGGCCACTGATAGGGTCTGAGAGGGAGCAGTCCAGATGCTGCTCTCTCTCTCTCTCAAAGGACCAGAGGCTTGCTAAGTCTGCCAGTATGCACAGAGGGTGCAAAAAGTGGGGAGAAACATCCAAAAGCGGGGACGGGGTAAAACCAAGAGCCATACAAAAGGTAGGCGCTGTCCAAAAGTGAGGGTGGTCCAGACACGGCAGGAGCCTATCTGGCCAGGCACTCTGTTAAGGCAGGAGCTCTTTCAAGATGGGAACTATCAAGGTGGGAACCCTCAAGGCTATTGCTCTATCTATCCTTTTTCTAGACAAAGTGCCCATTTACCATTTATACTGGGTGTGAAAACACAGACAAGCATCAGCCCCATTACAGCACAGCTATCTACATGGGTCAGCCCATGTGCAGAAAAGGACCTTTTGCTGCCCCCCTTCAAGCCTGCAGGGTGGGGGTTGGGGGAGCAGGTTTTCACACCTTTCCTCTGCCATTCTAAACCCATGGAGTGAGAGGGAATAGCGAGGAGTTTGGGGTATCTGAGGACACACCTGTGTAGGCATCTCTTGTGTGGACTTCTGTCCAGAGGTTCCCATCCTCAACCTCTGATCCAGTCCTTCTTGATCTACTTTCTACTCATATATCAATCTTTTTTTTTTTTTAAAGTAGATTATGTAGAAAATTTGAATCTCCCCTCCCCCAACTCCACATCAAAGACTCCAGAAGGACATTTAATATGAAAAGATTATGCTTCAAGTGTACAAATTGCAACGGCCAAACCGTGCTGTAATCCACAACTTCAATCAAAAAATCATTCTTCCTCCAACATTGCTAAGGCTGGCATTTAAACAAGGATTTGCTAAATACTGAACAGAGAGTCAATCAATCATTTTATTGCAAAATGACATCTTAAGTAAAGCCTCTCCTAAAACTCTGAGTGTTTTATTTTTGTAGAGATGTTTGCTTTTGGTTTTTTTTTAGTGTTGTTTTCTGTTTCCTCTACATTCCACAGACATCATTTAAATATCATTGTGCTAAAAAAGGCAAAAATACCTTAACTTTGAAGCTTCATCTGGAAGTTAAATTGTACTTGTAAATGCTTCACTGAACACATTCCCCCCCCCCCAAAAAAAATATAATTCAAGTATAGTAATCAAGTTTAAAATACAATTTCTCACAGTTATGTCCCATCTGCTCATTACTGATAAGCAGTTCAAAAAAACCCAAGCTATAAAAATCAATGCCACTAAATGTTTATTAATTATATAGAAACTTGCTTAGCTTACTGAGCACATTTAATAGCAGGACTATAGACTGGACTGTGTACAGCTCTGGGCTCCTCAATTCAAGAGAGATGTTGAGGTACTGGAACGTGTCCAGCTGGTGAGGGGTCTGGAACACAAAGCCTATGAGGAGAGGCTGAGGGTGCTGGGGGTGTTTAACCTGGAGGAAAGAAGGCTCAGGGGGGACCTCATTGCTGTCTACAACTACCTGAAGGGAGGCTGTAGCCAGGTGGGGTTGGGCTCTTCTGCCAGGCAACCAGCAACAGAACAAGGGGACACAGTCTCAAGCTGTGCCAGGGGAGGTCTAGACTGGATGTTAGGAGGAAGTTCCTGGCAGAGAGAGTGATTGGCATTGGAATGGGCTGCCCAGGGAGGTGGTGGAGTCACCGTCCCTGGAGGTGTTCAAGAAGAGACTGGATGAGGCACTTAGTGCCATGGTCTGGTTGACTGGATAGGGCTGGATAGGGCTGGGTGCTAGGTTGGACCTTGGAGGTCTCTTCCAACCTGGCTGATTCTGTGATTCTATAGTTGCATACTTTAGAAGATGCAATTTAAGTAGTTTGAGTGCACAAAGTTTATAAGCATCACACTTATTATTTTGTTTAGTCTGGTTCTATACTGAGAGGACCATTTTGCTGCAGGTAAAGCATCGAATTTCTGCCTGGGGTGAGGGGGGAAGTCATTGCATATTAAAAGCCAGTGGAGCATAGTGGATAAAGGTGCTTACATCCCACCTTCCAATATCTCCAAAAATGATCAGTCATTTTAAGACTTGTGTCTGATTTTCTCAGGTATTAACTCTAGAAGCATCAAGAAGTGGTTTAACCTGCTGGTGGTACATGAGGCATTCAGGTCAATTAGGCTGGCACAAGAATATTTAGTGATTTCTTGGATTCACAGATTCACAGGGGCAGGAAGGGACCTCAGAATATCAGCTACTCCACCCCCCCTGCTAGAGCAGGATCAAAAGCCTCACAAAAAGATGTTGGAAAGGGATAAGCTGCATTAGTAATCATTTTTTTGGACATGGATATACATGGCTGAGGGAAGAGCCATTTTCAAAAACAAAGCTTACAATATTAAAACAGCAAGCTGTAGATGAGTGAAAGTGGCAGTATAGGGATGACTTAATTAAAGGCTTTATGAGCACCTTACTGGGAGGTGTGTGTTTAGTTTTTATTACTGGAAATCTTGTTCTGGCAGAAGCAGTCACACTTGAGAATAAAAGCAGTCAATGTGAAAAGTTGACAATGTGAAATGATAGACTATAAATTAATTTCTACCCTCAGCAGCACAGCCAGAACTTGATCTTGCCAGCACAGGCTCATCACAGAGTTTTGGATGTCTGTACCACAAGTGAGCACTGCCTTCCATGGTAGTTCTGTGAGTGGTAGGCTTCATCTTTTGCATCCCTTTTTACTTCGACATTTCCAAACGAGCAAGCCTGTGTGAGGCATATTTTGGCACATAGAATAAGTCAGGGTTGGAAGAGACTGCAAGGAGCATCTAGTTCCAACCCCTCTGCCATGGGCAGGGACACCCTACCCCAGATCAGGCTGCCCACATCCTCATCCAGCCTAGCCTTAAACACCTCCAGGGATGGGTCCTCAACCACCTCCCTGGGCAACCCGTTCCAGGCTTCCACCACTCTCATGGTGAAGAACTTTCCTCCTCACATGAATGATGCCTTTTCTGTTGTATTTCCTTAGATATAAAAGTCCATCTTAACTTGAAAATGTCAGAATAACCTTTAATAAAGGATTCACAGAATCACAGAAGCTTAGGAGCTGGAAGAGACTTTGAAAGCTCATCCAGTCCAACCCCCCTGCCAGAGCAGGATCATCTAGAACAGATCACACAGGAACACATCCAGGCAGGTCTTGAACACCTCCAGGAAGGGAGCATCCACAGCCTCCCTGGGCAGCCTGTTCCAGAGCTTTGTCACCTTTACAGGGAGAAAAATCCTCTTTATGTTTTCATGGAACTTCCTATGCCTCAGCTTCCACCCACTGCCCATTGTCCTGGCATTGGGCATTGCCCAGCAGAGCCTGGCTCCAGCCTTCTGGCACTCACATTTTACATGTTTATAAACATCAATGAGGTCACCTCTAAGGCTCCTCCTCTCTGAATTAAAGAGGCCCAGCTCCTTCTGTCTCTCTTCATAAGAGATGTTCTATTCCCTTTATCATCTTTGTGGCTCTGCACTGGACATTTTCAAGCAGTTCCCTGAGGTCCTTCTTGAACTGAAGGTCCCAGAATTGGACACAATATTCCAGATGCAGCCTTATGAGGTCAGAGTAGAGGGGCAGGAGAGCCTCTCTCAACCTACTAACAACAACCTCCCTAATACACCTCAGGATGGCACTGGTCTTCCTGGGCACCAGAGCACACTGCTGGCTCACAGCCAACTTTTCAGTTGACTTTGTTAAAATCATGCAATTTACACGTAAAATTTCAAGCAACTTCCATGTTCCAGTCTTTTGAATCTTAAAGATTTTTCCTCTAGGTGCACAGATTCCCCAAGTTCAAATATTTTGCTGCTTCTGTAGAAGGTTGTAAAAAAAAAAAAAAAAGAGCCAAGTGACTGCAATAGGTTGGTAGTGAACTTTAAAAGCACTGTGATGGGGAAATAGAGTGAAGGTTACACAGCAGAAGGAAGGAAAGGAAGAAGAGAGTTCACATATACACTCTTACAGTGTTCTCAGAAGCATATCCCTTGCGTGCCAATTCTGATTGGTTTTGTTCTTAAAAAGGACTTTTTTTCCCCTATTATTTTCTTTATGTAGAAAAAAAACCCACAAAACAAACAAACAAAAAAAAAAAAAAACCCACCACCAAACAGAGATTAGGCTGCTGATTTCTGTCACTAAGAATATCACTACTTCAGCCACCAGGAATGTAAACTAGATAGTTGAAAAGAACAAGCATATGAGACACAAAAAAACCCCAAAATAAAATAGAACATCTCATGATGTTCAAGGATCTGGGGGTGCTTGGTTGATGAAAAGCTCAACAGGAGCCTGCAGTGTGAGTGCAGCCCAGACATCAACCCTGTGCTGGGCTGCAGCAAGAGCAGTGTGGGGAGCAGGGAAAGGAAGGGTATTCTGTCTCTTTGCTCTGCTCTCATCAAACTCCACCTGCAGTACTGTGTGCAGTTCTGGAGCCCCCAGCACAAGAAGGACATGGAACTGTTGGTGCAAGTCCACAGGAGGACATGAAGATGCTCAGAAGGCTGCAACAGCTCTGCTATGAGGACAGGCTATGAGAGTTGGGGCACTGCAGCCTAGAGAGGAGAAGGCTTTGAGGAGACCTTGGAGTGGCCTTCCAGTATCTGAAGGGGGTCTATAGGAGGGCTGGGGAGGGACTATTGACAAGGTCTTGTAATTACAGGATGAGGAATAATGGGTTTAAACTGGCAGAGGGGAGATTGAAACTGGATGTTAGGAAGAAGTTCTTTCCAGTGACTGTGGTGAGACACTGGCACGGGTTGCCCAGGGAGGTTTTGGCTGCTCCCTCCCCAGAGGTGTTCAAGGCCAGGTTGGATGAGTCTTGACCTGTTCTGGTGGGAGGTGTCCCTGCCTATGGTGGGGACTTGGAACTGAATGATCTTTGATGTCCCTTTCAACCTAAACCATTCTATGATTCTTTGATGATGATGTGATGAGATGCAAAATAGGAAAACCTGTCTGTGCAGTGTCTTAATTTTTGTGGAGAAAGCAACATCCAGATTAAGCTGGTTTATTTTAAAGGTCAGGGCAATATATATGAACTCAGAAAACTTTTTGGTGCTCACTTTTTCCATCTCCTTTAAAGAACAATTGCCTCATTTAGGAATAATTGGTATTCAGAAAGGAAATGCACATGTTCTGAAACCTAGTAATTTCCAATTGCCAAGATACCTAATGAGTTGTCTTAACAAGATTACCAAACATATAAAAGGAACTAATTGCACTGCATTTAATGCTGAAATCACAACTAGATGCAAAATAGGTTTTGCAGCTGGCATTTTGCTGGCAGTGCAAGACGAAAATGAGGAGGTAGCTAGAGATCAAGGGATCATCCTGCTCAGTTTTCAGGAAGAGTCACTCCTTCCTCCCCAAATAGACACCAGAATTATGTGCCATTATTACTTGAAGAGAGAAACATTTTAGCAGCCTGTGACATGACAAAGAATTAGCCAAACACATCCATTCTCCAGAAACATCTTCGCTTGACTGCTTTCCATTTGTTTATTTGCATGGTGATTTACCGTTCCAGTAGCAGTGGACAGATATTGCTTCATAACATGATTCAGACTGGAAGTGAGGAGGAAGTTCTTCACCATGAGAGTGGTGAGCCCTGGAATGGGTTGCCCAGGGAGGTGGTTGAGGGTCCATCCCTGGAGGTGCTTAAGGCCAGACTGGATGAGGCTCTGGCCAGCCTGATCTAGGGTAGGGTGTCCCTGCTCATGGCAGGGGAGTTGAAACTAGGTGCTCCTTGTGGTCTCTTCCAACCCTGACTGATTCTGTGATTCTGTGAAGAATATAACTACGTGTCTACAACTACCTGAAGGGAGGCTGTAGCCAGGTGGGGTTGGTCTCTTCTCCCAGACAACCAGCAACAGAACAAGGCGACACAGTCTCAAGTTGTGCTGGGGGAAGTATAGGAGGAAGCTCTTGACAGAGAGAGTGATTGGCATTGGAATGGGCTGCCCAGGGAGGTGGTGGAGTCACTGTCCCTGGAGGTGTTCAATCAAAGCCTGGCTGAGGCACTTAGTTCCATGGTCTGGTTGATTGGCTAGGGCTGGGTGATAGGCTGGGCTGGATGATCTTGGAGGTCTCTTCCAACCTGGCTGATTCTATGATCCTATGACTACACTGTGTTGAATATCTGTAAAGGACCCATTCCAGGGTCTCACCACTCTCGTGGTGAATATTCTTCTTCTAAAATATTAGTTGTTCCAAAATATTAGTTGTTCACCTATGCCATGTTAAGTAAATTACTTGAAGACAAGACTCTTTTAGGGCAACATTCCTCTGGTCACTGTTAAGTGCTTCAAGGATATCTACCTGTATCACAAACATTCCTTCTGTTTCTTATTGCCATGTCTAATTTGGGAAGAATAATGATATCTGGTTATTGTGTTTTCCACTAAACAATTTAGGAATGTCAAATGAAGATAGTAGGAATCACATTCCAAGAAAAAGAGAAGAATGGTGTTCTAATTCTTTCATAGACTGACCTGTGAAATTCCCTGTGAATTTCAGTGTTGCATGATAGAAGTTGAAGAAGATAGAAGGCAAGGTCCTAGAATCCTTCAGGATCTTGAAATATGTAGAAGAAACCCTGAATTCACAAAGCATCTGCCTCAAAAATAGTTAAGGGTTCAAAGAGTATTAGAAATGAAAGAGCCATAGATCTTTGATTCATTTTTATGCTTCCCCAGATATATTCTTCTTCTTTTAGTTAAAGAGTGGCTACTGGGATAGGCTGACCTCAGTTTCACCCAGCATGGCCCTTCTATTTTTCCAGTGATGCCAGTGAAATCTTTGAGGTCAGTGAACATTTCCACCAGTGTATTGTATGCACATCTCCAATCTTTCAAACCATTCAGGGCATGACCACAGGAATCACAGGATATCTAACTCAGCCCTTTTTCTCACAAATGAGATTTCTGCTATTCAAGCAGCTCTAAGTGCTTCTATTGTTAAGGGCATATATCAATTTCACTTTCAATTTCTGTTCCAAATAGGTACCAGGAGAAAATGATGTTGCAGAGGAATAACCCACAGTAAAAGTTAACCTGATAATATCTTTATCTCATATTCTTATTAAAAGGTATCTCATAAGAATGACCTTAACTACTGAAGCTGTTGTTGAACTGAGAGGGGCAAATTGTGAAGTCCATGCACAATCCCTCTCCAAGCCAAGCAGAATGCAGTTTTATCCCTCTTGACAAGATGTGTGCCATATTTTCTGTAAATACACAAGACTCTTCTTCATCTAAAAATTGCAAACCTAAAATGAATCACACTTGGACATTTTTACTATCACATTATTGTTCTGCACATCTGCTTGAGACTCTGCTGTGATTGACTGAACGGCTTGGAGTAAAAATAGGAGAGCAGACACAGCTGCAAGCAAAAGAGGGGGGAAAAAAAGAAAGGGAAAAAAAAGCAAGAAGCAAATAGTAAAAAGACAAATGAAGTAATGTGCAAACTGCTGTTTCTTTCTCTGGCCTATCTTTACACACACTAATTCCTGTGCTGGATGTTTCTGTTATACCAGTATTTCCTCTAATCACTACTCCTGCTGATTGGAAGGAATCAATATAAAAGTTCTTTCTGTTCTGTTGGACTGGCTGGCTGCAGTGTGTGACAAAGGGAGAAGCTTGCAGAAGCTCTGAGCTGAAGAGAATTCCCTTTGCCTTGAAAGAGTTTCTGAATCACAGAATCACAGAACCTTAGGGGTTGGAAGGGACCTTGAGAGATCATCTAGTCCAACCCTCCTGCCAGAGCAGGATCACTTAGAGCAGGTCACACAGAAAGGTGTCCAGGCAGGTTTGAATGTCTCCAGTGAAGGAGACTCCACAATCTCCCCGGGCAGCCTGCTGCTGTGTTCTGCCACCCTCACAGTGAAAAAAAAATGCTGTTTTGCAGAACTGGAACAGGCGAGGCCACAAAAAAGCACTTAAAAAATTTTTGGTCAGAGAGTTTAGTGTCTTGGTTGCTTCATCTTCAAACTTGTGTGCAGTGATCCTGAGGAAGCATAAACTGAGGCTTTTCTCCAGAGTGATGCAACACAACTGTGTGCTCTCTGCTATCTAAAGAACCTGAGTATCTGACTACTGCAAAGTGTAGCTGTGAGGCTTACCTGCAGAGTGCAACTAACAGTATCAAAACTGTGGACTGAAAGTTAAATCTTACTAGCTGGTATCTACATCTTATGATCATAGAAGTCAGCATATAAGAATATATGCTGGAATGCTATAGCAATTAAACACTACCTCCAAGCATGAACAGTCTCAGTGTCCTGTTCAACCACAACAGTTTTGTTGAGCTATTATTTATCTTTGTTATTTTTAGTAAATGATGTTCTCAGAATAGCTGTTCTTAGCCTTTGCAGGAAGTCAGTAAAAGAATGCATAAAAACAACTGAAAAGGGAAAAACAAAGACAGGGCAGAAGACAGGAAGCTTTTGACCTGTCAGTCAACCTCCAGCACATGAAGTACTACGGGCAAAAAAACCCTGTGCATAATAAAGTGATTTATGCCACAGTCCAAAATCAGGAGGAAATGAGCTAACATAGACTCCCACAAATTCCTAGACTAAACAGCTAGGAAACAGCCAATAAAAATTACTGTGATGTACTCCCTGAGCTGCCTCTAGCTTATATCTAGCTATAACATTGGGGGGGGGAAACATAATAATAATAAAAAGAAAATCTCTGCTTTTCTGCACTGGGAAAGAGAGCAAATGCAAACATTGTTAGTCTAATGCAAGCATGTGTAGGAGCCACTTCACACTTTTCATATTAGCTCTCCTCCAGTGTAAACTGGCAGATGGTTAGAAACAGGGTGGTGAGACAATGAGAGGATCAAAGGAAAGTGTATTTCTTTTCTCTCTGTTCAGGCTGGGTAGAAAAAAAATACTCCAAACATTTTCTGCAAGGCCACAGGTTAATAATAGTGTATTATAATACTGCAAAAAGATCACAGAACCACAGAACCACAGAACCAACCAGGTTGGAAAAGGCCTCCAAGATCTGATGGAAAGGATGACTGGATAGGGCTGGATGATAGATTGGACTGGATGATCTTGGAGGTCTCTTCCAACCTGGTTGATTCTATGATTCTATGATCATCAGGTCAAACCCATCACCCAACTTCTCCAATCAACCAAGATAGACTAGTCTCATTTGATGAGAACAAGTCTGAAACTACTATCAAGAGAGATGTTGAGGTGCTGGAGCATGTCCAGAGGAGGGTAAGAAGGCTGGTGAAGGGCCTGGAGCACAAAAGCTATGAGGAGAGGCTGAGGGAGATGGGGTTATTTAGCCTGGAGAAGAGAAGGCTCAGGGGGCACCTCATTGATGTCTACAGCTCCTTCAAGGGAGGATGTAGCCAGGTGGGGTTGGTCTCTTCTCCTAGACAACCAGCAAGAGAGCAAGGGGACACAGTCTCAAGCTGTAGCAGGGCAGGTCTAGGCTGGGTGTTAGGAGGAAGTTGTTGGCAGAGAGAGTGATTGGCATTGGAATGGGCTGCCCAGGGAGGTGGTGGAGTCACTGTGCTTGGAGGTGTTGAAGCAAAGCCTGGATGAGGCATTTAGTGCCATGGTCTAGTTGATTGGCCAGGGCTGGGTGCTAGTTTGGACTGGATGATGTTGGAGGTCTCTTCCAAACTGGCTGATTATATGAATCAGATCAAACATTTTAAACTGCCTGTGCTTTATGGCTTGTTTTAGAAGAGAAGAAGCTTCTCTTGAGAATGTGAGCTTGGCCATCTTGGCTGCTATACCAGTATCATTGGAGTGTATCAATTCTGTCATTCTACAGTTTACAGCAGAAGCTTCTGCTGTCTCCACCTAAGTCTGCATCAGTGTGGATATTTAACACCTGCATGCCCTAAACATGCTGCCCCTCTGCTTATGGTCTGCAACACTATCCCCAAGGAATGGTCACAGGAGCACTTCTGCTGGTGGATGAGGAATTCAGATTAGCATCAAGACATTGCAATTTGCAGGGCCTTACTTTTAACAATGAAAGTCTGTGTCTAGAAATATTGTGCAGAGAAAAGGCAAGACAAAACCTAACTACCTTTCCTGAATAGGAAAGGGCAAACTGTAGCTTGCTTTATATTCAAGGTGTGGGACCAAGTTGTAGATCACAGAGTCATCCAGGAAAGTGATATAAAAAATATGAAAGCTGCTGGTGTGTTTTAGGCCATTAGAAATGGTAATTAGTAATACAGTCTTTGTCTCTTCTTTGCAACAACATCTGCCTGAACATTTGTTTTATTATATAATGTAAATCATGTTTAAAAACACAAAACACCTGTGATTCTTGCAAGGAGAAGTGATTCTTTCAAGACCTCTTGGCATGTGTAGATAGCAGCTACGAAGTCTTTCAGAAAGCCTTTTAATTTAGCTCTTTCTGCTTCATATACCTGGGCTGGAAACCAAACTGATCTGCTTATAAATGTGTCTGGAAGCTGCTAGTTGCAAGACACTGGGAGAAGGTAAAACTGAGGTGTTTGCTTCATGAATTGCTCATATGTGTGCAAGATGAAGTCATGGTTCTTAAAGGCAAATGTTGATAGAGTACATATGCAAGAATAAGCCTGTGTCTATGTGTATAGATGTCTCTACATATGGATGTATGCATGCTACATGAGCATGCATTCTGGTGTTCAGTTTCAATGGAAATGATGCCACCATCCAGTTCCTCTGGTAAGTTTTAAAGTCATGCACTGCAGGTTTTACTTCATTTGTTCCAGTATACAAAGGAAAAACCTGTCTGAGGTGACTATTTGTTGTCAGCTCTTTTGTAGAGCACACAGGCTCATGCTAGCCTTCTACTAAACTTCATCCAGAGGCATTTATTGTGCTGCTGTTTTAATTAGCTGAATACTTTCCTCGAGAACTAAACTAGAAGGGCATTATTAGGTGGAGTGCAAAAGTACACAGTGCAAATAAAACCAATCCAAAGCAGACCTTTTTGTGCATCTTTGTAGAAGCCAGAAGTAATATTCTGGTTCTGAATGTTAACTTGCAAGCTGGGAACAACGGGAGTTTGAATTTGCATCAGAAAATTACATTGAAATCTTCTGCACAGAACTGCTTTCTCTCATTTATGTCAAACAGAGGTGCAGTGCATAAGTGTTATATTTTTTTTGCTTTACAGTTATTTGAGAGGAGAAAGATCTGCTGAAGGAGAGAAGAAGGTGTAGCCTCGTGTGTGAGCAATGCTGTTTCATCACCTGACAGCACTTCTCCTTTTGGTCTTGACAACTTCATACTATTACCTTCTATGTTATTCATAAAGTTATGCTCAAGTGTTCGAGTTTTCATCAATTGTGTCTCACAAGTCTCCTCAGAGAGTCTAGCAATAGCATTGAATTTACTGTATTAAAAGATTCCCCCTTGGGTTCCTTTAAGTGATACATACAGAAATAAGACTGCTTTGAGAAGGCTCCCTGGCAGACAACAGAATCAGGTGCATATGTATGCTTAGGTCACATTGCTCTGAGACTTTGTGAAAATGAATAGAGGGGGGGAAATTAAAACAAGAAAGTTGGACACCCTGAACAATATTCCTACTGCATTTTATCTTGCCTGGGGTTTTCTCAATGTTTACAAGTGGGGGATAAATAGCTTCTGTAGCCAGTTACATTGGAGAATAGAATCATAGAATATTAGAATCAAGCAGGTTGGAAGAGACCTCCAAGATCATCCAGTCCAACCTAGCACCCAGCCCCAGACAATCAACCAGACCATGGCACTGAGTGCCTCATCCAGGCTTTACTTCAACACCTCCAGGGACGGTGACTCCACCACCTCTCTGGGCAGCCCATTCCAATGCCAATCACTCTCTCTGACAACAACTTCCTCCTAACATCCAGCCTAGACCTGTCCTGGCACAACTTGAGACTGTGTCCCCTTCTTCTGTTGCTGCTTGCCTGGCAGAAGAGACCAACTCCACCTGGCTACAGCCTCCCTTCAGGTAGTTGTAGACATCAATGAGCTCTGCCCTGAGCCTCCTCTTCTGCAGGCTGCACACCCCCAGCTCCCTCAGCCTCTCCTCACAGGGCTGTGCTCCAGGCCTCTCACCAGCTTCATTGCCCTTCTCTGGACACCTTCCAGCACCTCAACATCTCTGTTGAATGGAGGAGCCCAGAACTGGACACAGCACTCAAGGTGTGAGCAGTGTAGAGTACAGGGGCAGAATAACCTCCCCAAGTAATGGCAAAATGTTGATGCTCAACATAAAATACCCCAAACTTGTAAATAGTTCTGTGATTTCTTTTCAAGATGAAATTTCCTCCCCTCCCCCCCGCTGATGAACCACCACACTTACTAACAGTGTCAAGCAGCCCAGACTACTACAAATTGCACTGTGCCTCGTGAGTCATGCAAACTAATGCTTAGAAACCCATCTTTGCTTTATTCCCTTATAAAACATGGAATTATGCAAACAAACAAGTTGGCACATGGAGCTGCCAGCCTCAGCCTACATTTCCAACAGACTATAATTAAAATAACTACTACCAAAAAAAAAACCAACCCAAAAAAATGTCTCTGGAACACTCTTTACTTAGCTGAAGCAGTTAATATAAAAAGACCACATGCTGATGAAGATAATATTAAAGTATTTAATACTCTGGGCTTTATTAAGCCAATCTTTCCCTTTTTCTTCCCCCAAAAAATCTCTCCCTGTCTGCCAAACCCTTTCTTTCTCTCTAGAATGGCTTCTGCTGTATGTAATAACAATTTCCTTTCAGACAGTGCTGTCCTCAGGGACAGGGCTGCTTCTTCCCTTTCCAGAGGATGCCAAAAAGCTTTCCACTGCTATAGTAATAGAAACCATTCATAAAGAGCTTGCAGTGTTTGTAGAAGAAAGTGCCACATGCATCTCCAGAGACTATTCTTGCAAATGCAGCTTACCTTAACCTTGCTTTGCAACATGGAGAGTCATAAAGTATTTGGAGATTAAAAGATAAGAGCTTTTTTCTGCAAAATGTTCATGCCTTTAATATTTAGCATTGCCACTGGGCCAGTGGAAATCATGCAACGTCCATTCATTGAAAAATAACCTGTTGGGCTTTCTAATGTGTGCCACTGAGTTCACTGGGGACCAGGTGTTATGGCTGAGGTGTTACCTGCCCCACCACTCTTATCAAATCACCCAGACTAGACTCAGCCAAGCTGGAAATTCAGGCATGAAGCTTTCTATTTACAGCTTAGCACAATATACAAGCAGGTATTTACAGTCTATACAGCTAGAGACAGAAATAGACAAGTTAAAAAGTAATATAGAAACACAACAGACCTCCCAGAAACCAGAGTCCCCAGGAGGGGCTCCCAACCACCCTTCTAACTCTTCCACCTCCTTTCCACCCCTCTACCTAATCACAGACTTTGCCTTATGTTCAAGATGAGTTTGGCAAATCGGCCAGTGCGGGTAGGAAGCAAATGGGTTAGTTACACAGACAGCAGGTTAGGGAGAGAAGGCAGGCAGCCAGAACCAGAAAGCAACTCTGTTATCTATGTTTATGTTCTTGTTTACATACATCTCAGCAAGCCTATGAGTGCAGCAGACATCACCACTGCTTCCTTTTCACAGCCTAGCATCTAATTCTTCTCACCAAAATATTCCAGCTAGCATAAATCCTATAATGATAGTCCTATCACTTGCTCCCTGTGATAGGACAAGGAGAAATGGATGGAAGCTGCAGCACAGGAGGTTCCAGCTCAACACAAGGGGGAACTTCTTTACTGCAAGGGTCAAAGAGCACTGGAACAGGTTCCCCAGAGAGGCTGTGGGGTCTCCTTCTCTGGAGCCTTTCAAGGCCTGTCTGGATGTGTTCCTCTGTGATCTGTGTTAGATTGTATGGTCCTGCTGTGGCAGGGGTTTTGGACTTGGTGATCTCCTTGGGTCCCTTCCAACTCCTAACATCCTGTGAGCCTGTGACAAAGCATCAGGGGGAAATGTAGCTATGAGGCCTCTGAATCTAAAAAAAGAAGAATTAGAAGAGTGGAAGATAGGAAGTGTCTTTGTCCCACTTTGCTCACTCCTCACCTGTTTGGTTCTCCATGAGCTTTATTTTTTACTTTCAATTGTAATTCACTAAAAATCTGGGCTAGAGGAGTTTAAAACATCCCAGAAAACAAACAAGCAGACAAAAACATCAATGAAAAAAAAAGGATTTTTAAATAGTAGGAGTGATGTAAACATCACAGAACTTTGCATTTCCTTGTCAGACACGACACTAGGAAACAAACCTGGCATGGCTTATATCAAGAAATCATGCTGAGAGTATAACTAAACATAAGTGAATATGAGCTGGAGACTCATATTCAGTCTTTACTGAAACCTGCCTATCTGCTTGCACACTGCACAAAGGGAATGCCTCTTGTTGGCTTCCTTATCCCCAGTACACTGTTGTGTGCAATACAGTGTGTAACAGGCTTGTCTTAATCACTTACCCTGCCAGTTAGCACTGTGACCTTTGCAAGATTCCCTTGGCTTTTCCATGAGAGGCAGATGTCAGTATCATTGCTTAAATATGCTATATGATTTTTCCTTGGAAGAATGCCAAGCTGTATAAACTGCTCTTCAGAGAGAACATATCTGTTACTTAAGATCTTATCATTTCACTGCTCAAAGCCCGCAGCATATGTCAATAATGGTTAGGTTACTTCAGGTGCTGAAGACAAATACAAATACACAAATACAAAGGCACAAATACCAATATACAGTACAGATTGGGTGGAAAATGGCTGAGAGCAGCCCTGAGGAAAAGGACCTGGGGGTCTGGGGTGATGAAAAGCTCAACATGAGCCTGCAGTGTGGATGAAGCCCAGACAGCAACCCTGTGCTGGGCTGCAGCAAGAGCATTGTGGGCAGCAGGGCAAGGGAGGGGATTCTGCCCCTTGGCTCTGCTCTCTTCAGACCTCACCGGCAGTCCTATGTGCAGTTCTGGAGCCCCCAGCACAAGAAGGATGTGGAACTGTTGGTGCAAGTCCAGAGGAGGCCACAAAGTTGCTCAGAGGGTTGCAGCAGCTTTGCTGTGAAGACAGGCTGGAAGAGTTGGGGCTCTGCAGCCTGGAGAAGAGCAGGCTTTGAGGAGACCTTGGAGTGGCCTTGCAGTATCTGAAGTGGATCTAGAGGAAGGCTGGGGCGTGACTATTGACAAGGTCTTGTAATGACAGGATGAGGAATAATGTGTTTAAACTGGCAGGGGGTGGAGATTGAAACTGGATGTTAGGAAGAAGTTGTCTGCAGTGAGGGGGGTGAGACACTGGCACAGGTTGCCCAGGGAGGTGGTGGCTGCTCCCTCCCTAGAGGTGTTGAAGGCCAGGTTGGATGAGGTCTTGAGCAATCTGTTCCAGTGGGAGATGTCCCTGCCTATGATGGTGACTTGGAACTAGATGATCTTTGATGTCCCTTCCAACCTAAACCATTCTATGATTCTATGAGACCATTCTGACTTAGGATTTATTAGAAATCAAAAACCTGAAATCCATCTGTGGCACTTTGGAAAGAGCAAGGAATTGCTTTGACTACATATGCAAGAAGAAAAAAAAGTCTTGGGGCACTCCTAAGCATTCCCATTGCAAATAAAATGCTGCCAAACGTTCAGTTCTGCAAAGCATATTTAATTGTAAGTGCTGGGCTGTGCTTCCCATGAATCACACAGCTAAATAATGGTTCTTACAAATGTAATTAAGGGGCAATAATTAAGGAAACAATAAAATGTCACAATTTTATTATTGTTTTTGCTCCATGACTACTATAATATAGATTTTAGCACCCTCACTATCATAAACTGAGTTATCAGTGACTACATTGCATCAGGAGGATGATTTTCTGCTGTGCAAGTGTAACATGGTAGGAAGTTAACAACAAAGAGCTATTCCACTTCTAACATGGAAGGTGTGGAATTAGCAATTATAAACCACAGAGGTCTGGTTCCTTGAGTTTTCAGGAATCACCTCCTTTTCTTCAGAAGGAAAACAGCAGTTTTTCATTAAAACAGGTAAATCAAATAGCTTTTGATGGCCACTTAGTGCAGTGTGCAATAGCTATTTTTTAAACATGCCTAAATCAGAAGGCCTATGTGTGGAACCACCTTCTTGAGTCCTGTGTCCAATTCTGGGCTCTTCAATTCAAGAGAGATGTTTAGAGACTGGAATGTGCCCAGAGAAGGGTGAGAAAGCTGTGAGGGGTCTGACCACAGCCCTGTGAGGAGAGACTGAGGGAGCTGGGGGTGTGCAGCCTGCAAAAGAGGAGGCTCAGGGCAGAGCTCATTGCTGTCTGCAGCTGCCTGCAGGGAGGCTGTAGCCAGGTGGGGTTGGGCTCTTCTGCCAGGCAACCAGCAACAGAACAAGGGGACACAGTCTGAAATTGTGCCAAGGGAGGTCTAGGCTGGATGTTAGGAGGAAGTTGTTGCCAGAGAGAGAGACTGTCGTTGGAATGGGCTGCCCAGGGAGGTGGTGGAGTCACCATTCCTGGAGGTGTTGAAGCAAAGCCTGGATGAGGCACTTAGTGCCATGGTCTGGTTGACTGAGTAGGGCTGGGTGCTAGGTTGGACTGGATGATCTTGGAGGTCTCTTCCAACCTGGTTGATTCTATGATTCTATGGCCTAACACATTGTATTGGTAAGATACAAGATGTGGACTGGAAGGAGGTCAGAGTGGCTCAGGGTGCCACTTTTAACACTGAAAATACACTTGAAATAAAGTAATGTCAGTTCTCAGCATCATTCATGTATCCTTTTCACAGCCAGAGAGCCATGAGCACTTCATGATCTGCCTGCTCAGAAACATCCCTAAATGGAGAAAAGCCCTATCTTTTCTTTCTGACTAAATCAAACCACAACTGTCCTACCAATGCTGTCTTATGGATGGAGTACTGAAGAACTTACATGTTCTGCTTTCCAAAGATAAAGCACCTAATAAAAGTTGTCATTCTATCCTTTTATCCTCTTGCAAGTAGGTTTTTGGTTGTTTTTTGTTTTTTTATAGGAGGAATTTTCTGAAACCTAATTTGGATTGAGGCAATGGTTAGTGTTCTTCAGTATTGCTGATTAGATACAGTAAACTCACTGTTTCAGACAAGAAGATCAGTGTATTATTTGTAGATAGCAAAGGCAATCCATCACTGTAATGATTCAATAGCTTGCAGTGTTTTAAACTCCACTACTTTACCCTTTGTGAAGAGCTGCTTTGCATAATGCTCTCTCACTTTCTTTTAACCAATCTAAGTGACCATTTGTCTTCCAAGTGTCCTGTCAGGTGCACTGAAGGTATTTCTTTGTATGCAGTTATAGAAAAATCATTAGCTAAAGATATAAATGGAACTTCAGGTAAATAAATTTGATGCTGTAATACAAAGTGACATAAGGTCTGAAACTCAAAGCTGAAGCTTGGAGTTGCTCATGGCAACTCCTGAGCCAGCAGTGTGCCCAGGTGGCAAAGACAGCCAGTGGCATCCTGGCCTGGATTGGGAACAGTGTGGCCAATAGGACAAGGGAGGTTATTCTGCCCTTGTACCCAATGCTGCTCAGGTCACACCTTGAGTGTTGTGTCCAGTTCTGGGCTCCTTATTTAGAGAGATATGTTCAGATACTGGAACATGTCCAGAGAAGGGCAACGAAGCTGTGAGGGGCCTGGAGCACAGCCCTGTGAGGACAGGCTGAAGAAGCTGGGAGTGTGCAGCCTGCAGCAGAGGAGGCTCAGGGCAGAGCTCATTGCTGTCTGCAACTCCCTGAAGGGAGGCTGTAGCCAGGTCGGGTTGGGCTCTGCTGCCAGGCAAGCAGCAACAGAAGAAGGGGACACAGTCTCAAATTGTGCTGAGGGAGGCATAGGCTGGATGTTAGGAGGAAGTTGTTGGCAGAGAGAGTGATTGGCATTGGAATGGGTTGCCCAGAGAGGTGGTGCAATCCCTGGAGGTGTTGAAGCAAAGCTTGGATGAGGCACTTAGTGCCATGGTCTGGTTGATTGGCCAGGGCTGGGTACTAGTTTGGACTGGCTGAGCTTGGAAGTCTCTTCCAACCTGGTTGACTCTCTGATTCTATGGAGCCATGTCAACCTGAAGGAAAAAAAGGGCAGTGACTGCAGGAACCTGTGTTGACCTAAAGGCTGGCTTCCTGGCTGTTTGCTAGCTGGACAACCATCCAAACACTCTTATAAGCTTAGATGTTTCATTGATTTGTTCTTTTTACTGAACACTTTCTCTTTGTTACATTAAAGGGAGGGAGACAAAGGTTAAAAAAATTCTCTTTTGTTTTCAGGCAGCTGAATAAATATGGACATGAAGACTTGATGCAACCCTTCCCATTGATTCAGACATAGGCAAATGGATTCAATCCTGTTTCAGGAAAGGAGTCCAAGTGTTGCCTCAAAGCTATTCAAGATTCTTGCTAATGAAGTTCTGACTCACCTATTTTTACTCTAAAATATCATGGAGACCCTAGCTGAGACAAAAATAATTCTTCAAGGAGACCTTTACAATTATACCACAGATAAATGAATTTTCAAGCCTCACATTATACTCCAGGTGTGTTTTTAGCACATTCCAGTCAGCCACATACCCAGCAAAATTAATTTGAGAACCCAATCTTAAGGGGAATTGAGCAAAATAATTTCTGAAGGGAGTCAGTGCAGTTTAGTGGTTTAGGATCCCTAGCAGCAGGGTCGCATTTTGTGATGTGTTTTTGTTGTGAAAGCTGTATTAAATATTCACAGCACAATATTTACCCATTGCTGTAGATCACAGAAGCACAGGATTTCTCAGACTGGAAAAGACCTTAAAGATCATGGAGTCCAATCATTAGTTTCACACTGACAAGTCCTTGACTAAGCCAAATCCTTCAGCACAACATCTAATCACTAGGAATCACTATGATTGGAAAGGACCACCAGCATCATCCAGTCCAACCTTCATCCCAGCATCCTTCATCACTAGACCATAGCCTCAAGAACCACATCCACTCTCCTTTTAAACACCTCCAGAGATAGCGACTCCACCACCTCCCTGGGCAGCCTGTTCCAGTGCCTGACCACCCACTCAGGAAAGAGCTTCCTCCCAACATCCAACCTAATCCTCCCCTGATGCAACTTGAGGCCACTTCCTCTTGTCCTATCATTAGTAATTTGGGAGAAGAGACCAGGTCCAGCCTCACTACAACCTCCTTTAGGTAGTTGTAGAGGACAATAAGGTCCCCTCTCTACCTCCTCTTCTCCAGACTAAACAACCCCAGCTCCCTCAGCCTCTCCTCATAGGTTATGTGTTCCAGACCTCTCCCCAGCCTCGTCACCCTTCTCTGCACCTGCTCCAGCACCTCAATGTCCCTCCTATACTGTGGTGACCAAAACTGGACACAGTACTCAAGGTGTGGTCTCACGAGTGCTGAGTAGAGGGGCATGAGCACCTCCCTACTCCTGCTGCTCACACCATTTCTGATACAGGCCAGGTTGCTGTTGGCCTTCTTGGCCACCTGGGCACACTGCTGGCTCAAATGATGAACTTAACTCTTTTAATACGCTTGCATTTCAGCTATGACAGTTGCTACCAAGATTGTTGCTACCAAATATCACTTCAACATTAGAGTTAAAAGCATAAGGTAAAAATGATGCATTTTTTTTCCCATGAAAACCTCTTTTTGCACATTGAACAATGTTGATAATTACACATGCAGTGTGACAGCTTTTCACTTTTTTCATTGCCTTCAGCATTCAGCAGGCACCGAGTCTGGACTGTCACAACCTCAGTGCAAGTGACACATGTGTGCTTGAGAGCACTTCACATCCAAACTTGCAGCTGAGTGTTGTTTTTTTGTTGCTTAGTAGTAAGTCTTTGGAAAATGAGGATTATAATTAAAGTGCTGATGCAGCTCTAAGTGTAGAGGCATAAACAGTGTGGCTATAAATAGTGCAGTAGCTGCAGTGGCAGACTTTGTTAAGTGGTTTGTATAGGACAGCTTGGCTATGACAGCTGATGGGATGGGAGAAATCGTGTTGAGGTTTGATGATCAATTCCTTTTTGATGTTATTGTTAAGCCTTTTTCTTCTAAGGGGAGAGCTGACATTAGCTTTGTGTCCTATCATGGGGACATTGCTTGAAGAGGACAATCTCAATTTAACTAACACAGACATCTAAATTTCAATAAAGGAACAAATTCTACCTGACAGACCCTGGTCTTGCCATTTAAAATTACACTAGAGCTGATCCTATCCAATGGAATTTAGAGACATACAGGACTTTGAAAGGCAAGTCATAGAATCATAGGATCATAGGATCAGTCAGGGTTGGAAGGGACCACAAGGATCATCTAGTTCAAACCCCCCTTAACTTAAAATTCATTTCTACATGATCCTAATTGATAGTCTAAGTAATATGGGTTACTTGATGGACATTACTAAAATTATACTCCACCACCTCCCTGGGCAGCCCATTCCAATGCCAATCTCTCTCTCTGCCAACAACCTCCTCCCAATGTCCAGCCTAGACCTTCCCCAGCACAACTTCAGACTGTGTCCCCTTCTGTTGCTGCTTGCCTGGCAGAAGAGCCCAACTCCACCTGGCTACAGCCTCCCTTCAAGGAGTTGTAGACAGCAATGAGCTCTGCCCTGAGCCTCCTCTGCTGCAGACTGCACCCCCCCCAGCTCCCTCAGCCTCTCCTCACAGGCCTCTCACCAGCTTTGTCACCTCTGTCTGGAGTCTCTTACTAAGTACAGAAACAGATATTGTAATGCCAAGAGCCCAAACAATTACATGTTGAAAAGAGAGAGACCTTGGAGGGAAGGAGGATTTATCCAGACAGTGAATATGATTGTTGGGAAAAACAAACAGGAAAAAAAAGAAAAGAGAGAGAAAAAAAAGAAAAGAGAAGATAAATTGTAACATTTGGACTTCATCTCAAAAGAGTTTTAAATGCAGCCTGGGCTGTTCTTGAGGTTTCAGGTAATGGTTGCTATGGGTGACCCAGAAATGAAAGCAATCATGGTGTTGTAATTTAAGACTAAACCAGCTGGCAAAATATTTCCTCTGCAGCCTGTTGTCTCAGAGGTAAATGAAAAGGTAGGAAGACTTTCCATTTCTTCTGAGACAACTGCTTGGACTAGGGAACATATTAATGCTTTCACCACAGGTTTCTATTACATGTCAGGAGCTCCATTCCAGGATATCACACGGGAGGTGATGCAAAAAGACAGCCAAGAGAATGAAATGGTTGAACCTAACACAACATAATCAACCATCTTTATATTTCCACTCTGCATTATATCTGAAGTCCTGATTGCATTCTATAGGTGGTGGTGTTTCACCTAAAAATACCAGCTGCTACTAAGTGCCTGACTGTCCACAACATTCCACTTCAAAACACTAAGGATTTGCATGTGGTAGCATAAAGCAGGCACAGCAAAGTGCCTTTTTTCCCCCAATTGCTATAAATAAAGGTAAACTTGGCCAGGCACATATGAGTTTTGGAGCAACTGGCAGAGATATTTATGTTTGCATCTCATGCCTTTATTAAACATATATAAATCTCAACGTTGTCTTTGTATTTCTGCATCTACATTTCTATATCTTATTTCTACACCATGACAGTGCTGAGACACTGGAACAGGTTGCCCTAGGAGGTGGTGGAAGCCCCATCCCTGGAGGTGTTTAAGGCCAGGATGGACGAGGTTCTAGGCAGCCTGATCTAGCATGAGGTGTCCCTGCCCATGGCAGGGCAGTTGGATGATGCTTGTGGTCCCTTACGTTCAAGGTGAGTTTGGAGAATCAGCCAGGGGGATTTGGAAGCAGATGGATTAGTTACACAGAGAGCAGGTTAGGGACAGAAGTGAGGCAGCCAGAGCCAGAGCCAGCAACAACACTGTTATCTCTGTTTGTGTTCTTGTTTTTACACATCTCAGCAAGCCTCTAAGTGCAGTAGCCATCACCATTGTTTCCTTTTCACAGCCTATAACCTAATTCTTCTCACCAAAATATTCCAGCTAGCTTCAAACTAGCACATTTTGCTAGTAATTCCTTAAGTGTTCTAGATTCTCTTTTCCCATGTGTGATGTTTTCGTGACCATTGCAAAGAACCTACTGTTATTAAAAGCACTCAGAGGGGGTGAGAGTTGTGAATATCAAAATTAATAAACAATATTAATTTGGATAAAATCCCACCCACACCTTGCTGCCATCACAAGTGTCAAATAAGGGCATATTGAAAATGCTCTCAGTTTTAAGATCAAGACTCCCAATACAGTAACTTGGAAAAAATAAATCTCAGGGTAAAATGGAAAGCAGCCACAGAGACAGAACTGAATGGATACCTGTGTGCTAGTTTGAGCCTAGCTAGAATGGTTTGGTGAGAAGGACTAGATTACAGGCTGTGGAAGGAAGACAAGGCTGTCTGCTTCCCTCATAGGCTTGCTGAGATGTATAAAAACAAGAATCAAAACATAGATAAGGCACTACTCCTGCTGGGGAGCTCTGAGCTGCGTCTCTCTCTAACCTCTCTGCCATTTCTCTGACTAATCCACTTTGCTTCCTAACCCCCCTGACCGAACCTCCATTCTTCCTTGGGACTGAGGTAAGGTTAAGAGGGGTAGGGGGAAAGTGAAGGGTGGTTGGAAGCCCCTCCTGAGGACTCAGGTTTCTGGGAGGGCTGTTGTGTTTCTGTATTACCTTTTACCTTGTATGTTTCTGTATATAACTGCATATACTGTAAATATCTGCTTGTATATTCATAGAATCATAGAATCAGTCAGGCTGGAAGAGACCTCCAAGCTCATCCAGTCCAACCTAGCACCCAGCCCTAGCCAGTCAAGTAGACTGTAAATAATAAGCTTCATCCAATTCCCAGAGCTGGCTGAGTCCAGCCTGGGTGATGTACAAAGTGTGTGGGGGGCAGGTAACACCCCAGCCATCACAACCTGATTTTCTCAGGGAGGATTTGGCTGCTCTTCCTTGCTATACTGTTGCTCTGAGTGCATTCCCAGTCACAGGGATGATTGTAGTAAACCAGCCCACAGTCAGCACATTTCTACTTTATTTTCAATCAAGACTAACAAACCTCTCTTTCTATTTTTTATTAAAGAGAAGAAAAAATAGGGGGAAAAAAAAACCACTGGAATGCACAGGCTCCCTCACAATACATCTTCATTAAGCCTTCGACTTTTGCCAAGTGCCTGACAAAGAGAGCTGGAGGTGTTAAGGGATTTTGAAAACATGCAAAGAGACACATAAAACCAGCCTGAAATAAGCCAACCAAAGTTTTAAACAGGGAAGAACCTGAAGTCATTGTAAGGCTGGAACTTGGCAATCAAACAGCAGGGAGACACTGCACCAGTAATTATTTTAACATTAGCCACAATCAGTGTGAAAGTAGCAGAAAGTGCTTTTCTTCACAGCTATGACTTCCAAGCTGCACTGCTGTGTGTGCTCTTTGTTCCATGCTTTAATAAGAAATACATTGATAAATGGCATCCTTGGCTAATGTTTTTCAGACAGCTACCTCTGCTATGAGGAAAGGCTGAGGAGAGTTGGGGCTGTCCAGTCTGCAGAGGAGAATGTTCTGAGGTGACCTTCTTGTGGCATTTCTGTATCCTAAAGGGGCCCACAAGAAAGCTGGGGAGGGAGTTTTAGGCTGTCAAATAGTGATAGGAACGGGGGGAAGGGGACAAAGCTAGAAATGGGTAGATTCAGACTGGATGTTAGGGCGAAGTTGTTCACCATGAGAGTGATGAGAAACTGGAAGGGGTTGCCCAGGGAGGTGATGGAAGCCTCATCCCTGGAGATGTTTAAGGCCAGGCTAGATGAAGCTCTGGACAGCCTGATCTAGTGTGAGGTGTCCCTGTCCAGGGCAGAGGGGTTGGAACTAGATGATATTTGTAGTCCTTTCCAACCCTGACTGATTCTATGATTCTATAATTTTGTAGCATGCTATACTACATGTGAGAGATCTGAATGTGTGGAATGAAAAAGAAAAAGGGGGGGGGGGGGGGAGTGAAGGAATCATTGTCCTTAGGAGATGCTTGTTAAGCCATAAATATCCATTTTTCTTGCCTTTGATTATTTATAGTCCCACAGCTATAAACAGGTGTCAAGGCTAATCCTCTGTCTCTGTTATTTCCTCTCTTCTTAAACAGACTGCTATGCAGTTGTTGATTCTAGACACCCAGTGTGGCAAAGAAGGGATTTAGTGCCACCTTCTCATTCCCTGTAGTAGCTGTGTTCTTAATTAAACAGTTGTGAAAATAGCTAAACATGAAAGTGACAAATGCAAATTGGGCTGCTCTGTAGATGACCACATGATGCATTTAACTGGTTTCATAACAGACGACTTTAGCCACAGGCAATTATTTTCTGCAGCAGCAGGATCTCTTGGGACATTGTGTCTGATTTTCCAGGTATGGTAAGACATAACCCTACTACAATCCAAGATGAGATGACATCTTCTTGTATCAGCTTCCTACTTTGAACAGTTGCTGTGGCAGAAGCTTAAAGAGGAAAATTAAAATATCAGGAGAGAAAATTGCATAGCTACATTTGTAGGCAGCTCTCATACCTCCTGGTTTAGGTTACACAGAATTCACTGTGTTTCTACAGTTAAGATTTGATTTCTCAGGAGCTTATCTGGTCATGTTGCTTGTTTTCTGTGTGATGTTACAGTTTTCTGTTTAAGGCTTCATAAAAGCTTTAGAAGCAAAAAAAAACAACCCACAACCCAAGTCATGTAGGCACTGAAATATTGCACTGAATTTTCCTTTCTATATAAATGTTAACAGCAATGATTGACAGCCAGATGAAATCCAGACAGCACAAAACACAGCTTAAGAATCCTTCATCACTTTAGGAGTCGTCAATGGGTACTTGAGTGAAACCCAAACCACATATAGATGATGCTGAAGGACACTAATGTGGTACAGATATGAGCTCCACTGAGCTGTCTGAGGCTTTCCTTTCATTTTTTTTTCTGGTGAAATGTTGAAACTATACCATGGAAACTTCTTCTGAGAGAAAGGGGTCTGGTTTAATATCATTATGAACCTACAGGCACCTTCAAAAGCCCCACATGCTGCTGCAAAGGAGCTGACATTTCACTAATGCAGCCTTTCATGGAGATGAATGAGTCAAGCCACAGAAAGCAGCTTCACATAACTCGGAAAGTGAGTCAGAAATTCTAACCATGCTGAGTAGCACCCTTCTGAGCTGGCTTCATTTCTGAGCCAAAAAGTTCCTCTCTGCTTTAAGAACCAGAATTGAGCCTAATGCTCTGATAGAAAGCAGTTTCAGTAGACCAAATTCTTCTAACTGCATTACATTCAGATAGGATTTGAGGGTTTTTAAAGGATCTGGAAGACTCTGATGCTTCCTGTGGCTTGCAAAACCAGAAATTCCATTTGAGTCCCTTGAACAACAATAAAATCAGTCAAATCTAATGCCTCTCTGTTTGCAACCAACTTCTGCAGCTAGACTGAAATACTGAAGAGGTGAGAAGCTGCAGCCTATCTTTTATAGGATTTTGTTCCTAAAGGTCATATGTTCCTAAAGTGAAGAGAAGAGATTCAGTCTTCCTCTTCCATTATTCCCATAAGCTCTGTCTTCAGTGCCATAAAGGACCCAGGTATTAAGTGCAGTAGGCACTGTGCAGCTCAGTCTCAAGTCACTTCTTCCATCAGGGACCACTCTTCTGTTTTTAAAACTCATACTAATGCTATCTTATTTGGATGTCACAGAACCATAGTGTTGGGTTTTTTTTGGGTTGGAAGGGACCTTTAAAGGTAATCTAGTCCAAACCTGTGTGATGGTTTGGGTGTTACCTGCCCCTCCACACTTATGAAAATCACCCAGACTAGAGTCAGCAGCTGGAAATTAAAGAATGAAGCTTTCTATTTACAGCTTAGCATAATAGACAAGCAGGTATTTACAATCTAGACAGCTAGAGACAGAAATATGCAAGTTAAAAAGTAACATGGAAACACAACAGCCCTCCCAGAAACCAGAGTCCCCACAAGGGTCTCTCACCCACTCTTCCACCTCCTTTCCACCCCTCTACCTTATGCCTTACTTTCAAGGAGAGTCAGACAGGGAGGTTAGGAAGCAGATGGATTAGTTATACAGCAGGTTAGGGAGAGAAAGCAGGCAGCAAAGCCAGAGAGCAACTCTGTTATCTATATTTATGTTCTTGTTTTTATACATCTCAGCAAGACTATGAGTGAAGTAGACATCACCACTGTTTCCTTTTCACAGCCTATCATCTAATTCCTCTCCAGCTAGCTTCAAGCTAGCACATCTGGCTGCAATGAGAAGGGACATCTTCACCTGCGTGAGGTTGCTGAGAGTGCTGACCAACCTGACCTTGAATTTTTCCAGGGATGCAGCATCTATCAGCTCCTGGAGCAACTCCTTCCAGTGTTTCACCACCCTCATCTTTCTATCTAGTCTTAACTGACCCCTTGTCCCATTGCAATAGGCCCTGGCAAAAAGTCCATCCCTGTCTTTCTTATTGATAACTTAAGTATTGAAAAAACACAAGGTGTCTCTGGAGCCTTCTCTTCTCCAGGCTGAACATCCCCCACTCTCTTATCCTTTCCTCACAGGAGAGGTGTTCCTGCCCTCTGATCAGTTTTGTGGCTCTCCTCCAGACGTTCTCTAACAGGTTCATATCCTTCTGCTGAGAGCTCCAGATCTGCACACAATAACCCAGGTGAGGTCTCACCAGAGTGGAGTAGAGGGGCAAAATCATCTCCTCCAGCCTTCTGCTTCCTATGAGGAAAGGCTGAGAGAGTTGGGGTTGTTCAGCCTGCAGAAGTGAAGGTTCCAAGAAGACTTTACTGCAGCTGTTCAGTACTTCTAGGAGTCCCCTAAGAAAGATGTGGACAATCTGTTCAGTAGTTCCTGTTGCAACAGGGCAAGAAATAACAGTGTTAACTGAAAAAGAGGAGACTTAGACTAGGTATCTATGCAAGGAAGACAATTGTTTTTTATCATACAGATGATGAAACACTGGAACAGGTAGCCCAGAGAGGTAGTAGAAGCTCCATCACTACAAACATGCAAGGTGAGGTTGGATGTGGCTCTGAACAACCTGATCAAGCTAAAGATTTCCCTGCTCATTGCAGGAGCTTGTACTAGGTGACCTTTAAAGATACCTTCCAACTCAAAGCATTCTATGATTAGTAATGCAGCTTTGGGTTAGACTGATTACCTCTGTCTTCTTTCAAGAGGCAAAGAAATGTGAGAGCTAATGTGATGAATAAAAAGGCAATTAGGAGAAATGACTTCTGTCAGTCGTTAGCCAAAAAAGGGTGGCTCATGCTCTGAGTTCAGCTTTTACAGTGGAATTATCAGGCTCAAAAAAAACCCAACCCAACCAACCAAACAAATGACTTTTAAAGCCAAAAGAATAAAACCACATCTCAAAAGAGAAAGGAGGTTGCATGCCAGGTAGGTTTGCTTAACACAAGGTTAGACCAGATAAGCCACTTCACTCTTGTATCCTGTGTTTTTAAGATGCACCTTACCATGGCATTTTTATTTCATCAAGAGCAAGGTTATCTTTGTGTTCTTTAAAGTGAGGTTCAGGTCAGTTAATCTCCTTTGCAGTGCACTGGGGGAGAGGTGAAGTGTACTCTTTTCCACCTGCCTTGACACTACATAACTGCCAGCCTGTCCTACTCCTTTGGGAAACCCTACTGTTCAGCAGATCAGCCCCCTGAATGCAAGGCAGTGTCAAATATTAGCAGTGAATTAAAGCTGCAGGTAAAAAATGGTGACAGTGGCATATTCCTGTCACTAGGCTTGACAGGAAATTTATTTTGCTGTAGCTGAAATGTAATTAACCTCCACTGTGAGAAATTCTATTACTAGTAGCTACTCTGCCATGCAAAGTACACTACATGGGAATGTTACAGGCCATCAAGCAGAAAAGGCAGATTTGTCTGCATTTTAAACTAAAGCTGCTGCCTCCCCATCCCTTTCCAGTCTTATTCTCTCTCTCCCTTCATTCTATCTTCACTGAAGCTAGAAATTGAGATGCACATGTGGTGGAAAGAAAATGGTAGGAGACATAAGGATTTTCAAATGGTGTTTACAGGAGTTAATTCCTGTGCCTGTGTCTGTGTGTGATAGCAGAAGTGTGCTCCCTTTAATGAGCCCCAGCTCTTTGTGGCAGGAATTTAGCAATGATCTAGGTTGGCTTGCAAAGCAGGATCACTTTGTTGCAGGTGTAGGATAATGTCCACATGTCAACCGAGAGGCCTCCTCTCCTATTGCTGTCCTTTACCCTCTGATGCTGCTGGTAAGGAGGACAATCATCCTCTTTTAAAAGGGACAAAGATCCTCTGACACTCAGCAGTAGGACTGTATTCTGAGGGGGGAAGTTAAGCTTTTCAATCATAGAATCAAGCAGGTTGGAAGAGACCTCCAAGATCATCCAGTCCAACCTAGCACCCAGCCCTAGCCAGTCAACCAGACCATGGCACTAAGTGTCTCATCCAGCCTCCTTTTAAACACCTCCCTGGGCAGCCCATTCCAATGCCAATCACTCTCTCTGACAACAAATTCCTCCTAACATCCAGCCTAGACCTCCCCTGGCACAACTTGAGACTGTGTCCCCTTGTTCTGTTGCTGCATGCCTGTCAGAAGAGTCCAACCCCACCTGGCTACAGCCTCCCTCTCAGGTAGTTGTAGGCAACAATGAGGTCTGCCCTGAGCCTCCTCTTCTGCAGGCTGCACACCCCCAGCTCCCTCAGCCTCTCCTCACAGGGCTGTGCTCCAGACCCCTCACCAGCTTGGGACTGTGTCCCCTCGTCCTGTTGCTGTTTTGAAGTAGGTTGGATGCTTGTCCTTACAAAAGATGATTGCAAAGCAGAAGGAGCCTGCCAGCTTCTCTGTGAACTTTTGCCTGCCTGAGCTAACTGGCATTTTTGGAGAGGGGAAGGCTGTTATCCAGCTCTTCCCTCTGAGATCAGTGGTTGTCAGAGGCCATTAAGGATGAGAGAGAATCTACCAGATTCTGTATATGACAGAGGGAATGTTGAGATGAGAACCAAAATAGCTTTCTTCCCTCCAAAAGAGGTTATACCACGAACTGGTTGGGGCAGGTTACTATGTTTTTCAAGCCCCCCCCCCCAAAAAAAAAAAAAAGAAATTCAACTAAAAATTAAAGAGGAAGAAAATGTTGAGTATTACAGACTGATGTTTTTGTCCAGTTCCTCTGCAGGCAGATTTGTGAGTGACAGCTGTGCATTAACAGCATTTCACCCTCCTCCCTCTCAGGAAGACGTGATGGCTACAACACTGCAGCTCTAAAACGACTTCAGCTTAATGATGGACTGCAGGAGGGGGGGGGGAGGGGAACCCCCCACACATCTTTGGATCTCCATTTTGAATTCATTCTTTGATTCCAGATTACTGTTATTAATGAAAGAATGTTTAATACCTTTCTAGTAGGGGTTTCTGAGTCATGCTCCATTGAAAAGAGATTTCACTTCTCTATTAAAAAAATAAAATAAAATGAAATAAAGTTTCTGGGAACAAATAATTGAACTTTACATTCTACCACCAAGGAACCTATTCAAAGGGCTTTTATTCTCCTTTTACAAACCCTCTGTGATCAAAAATCAGAAAATGTATGTGCTAAAAATGAGTAATGGAGCATAGCTGGGGTTTCTAATGATTTCTGCATTAACAGGGACTCCTCCAGTCAAAACCTGAAGTCAACAGTTTACCTTGGAGATTCATAAACAAATCAAAGCAAGCAGAAGTTGAGGGAGTTGGTCTAAGACAAAAAAATAAGTGGAAAAACATGAACAGTTGGAGTCTGGCATTTAATGTGATACAGTTTTGAGAGCTACAGAAATGACTGTAACAAAGAGGTTAGAATCATAGAATCAGTCAGGATTGGAAGGGACCACAAGGAGCATCCAGTTCTAACCCCCCTGCCATGCCCAGGGACACCCTACCCTAGAGCAGGCTGCCCAGAACTTCATCCAGCCTGGCCTTAAACACCTCCAGGGATGAGGCCTCAACCACCTCCCTGGGCAACCCATTCCAGCCTCTCACCACTCTCATGCTCAACAACTTCCTCCTCATGTCCAGTCTAAATCTGCCCACCTCCAGCTTTGCTTCATTCCCCCCAGTCCTGGCACTCCCTGAGAGCCTAAAAAGTCCCTCCTCAGCCTTTTTGTAGCCCACTTCAGATCCTGGAAGGCCACAAGAAGGTCACCTGGGAGCCTCCTCTTCTCCAGACTGAGCAGCCCCAACTCTTTCAGTCTGTGCTCACAGCAGAGCTGCTGCAGCCCTCTGAGCATTCTCATGGCCCCTCTCTGGACACACTCCAGCATCTCCACATCCTTCTTGTCCCAGGGGCTCCAGAACTGGATGCAGTACTCCAGGTGGGGTCTCAGCAGAGCAGAGTAGAGGGAGCGAATCACCTCTCTCACCCTGCTGGCCTCATTTCTGCTGCAGCCCAGGCTCTGCTTGGCTTTCTGGGCTGCAAGTGCACACTGCTGGCTCCTGTTGGTAGGTTACAAGCATGGGAAGACACAATCCACAAGGTGGCTATGTATATACACAGATAGATATTATATGCAAGCACGTATGTGGACCAGGATATTTTGTGCTCAGGTGTATTATTATATTTTCAACTTTAAATATTTTGTGCTTATGTATTGTACTTCATTTTGAATTTTAAAAAGTAGAGACCTTACCTCCATCCTTTTCACCTCCTGCCTTTGTGCTGACTCAGGCTTGCAAGCCAAAGTTATTGCTGTGGCAGTCTATCGATGCAGAAATGTACCCAGGATGGATTATTGCTCAAAAGATTTTCATTAGATCTTTTGAATCTAGGCAGGTTTCTGTGTGTATATGAAATCTCTGCATACCATCTCCCATGGCAGAGCTTTTGCTGAGATTCTGAGAGTGAGCTGCCTGGGTGTTGTCAAGGTGTATTTTTCATGCCTCCTATCATTTGCTTTTGTTACAAAGAGAGTAAGCTGGGGCTTTGGGTGAGGTTCATGGGTGGCAAGGTTCACTCCAACCCTCAGATGGACAAAAAACACCTCAGCAATGTGGCCAGCAGGGCAAGGGAGAGGATTCTGCCCCTTTGCTCTGCTCTCCTCAGATCCCACCTGGAATTCTGGGTGCAGTTCTGGAGCCCCCAACACAAGAAGGACATGGAACTGTTGGAGCTAGTCCAGAGGAGGACATGAAGTTGCTCAGAGGGCTGCAGCAGCTCTGCTATGAGGGCAGGTTGAGAGAGTTGGGGGTCTGCAGCCTAGAGAAGAGAAGGCTTTGAGGAGATTTTGGAGTGGCCTTCCAGTATCTGAAGGGGGCAACAGGAAGGCTGGGGAGGGACTACTGACAAGGTCTTGTAATGACAGGTTGAGGAGTAATGGGTTTGAACTGGCAGAGGGGAGATTGAAACGGGATGTTAGGAAGAAGTTCTTTGCAGTGAGAGTCGTGAGACACTGGCACAGGCTGTGGCTGCTCCCTCCTTGGAGCGTTCAAGGCCAGGTTGGAAGAGGCCTTAAGTGAGCTGTACTAGTGGGAGGTGTCCCTGCCTATGGCAGGGGGTTGGAACTGGGTGATCTTTGAGGTCCCTTCTAACCTAAACCAATTCTATGATTCTGTGACCTAAGTGCACAACTCTTAGGACTAGTTGATAGTTTGGTCATATGCAGCACCTGCTACAAGGGTTCCCAGTGTATAGAAAAAGCTGTTTGACAGTGCTGGTAGTGTCACACACTCTATGGACCACTCCTAGGTCACATCTTTTTTGACTGACCTTTTATTTTAGTTTTTATTTGACCTTTGGATTCACCAATTGACCTTTTCCCTACCTTGCAATGCATCTATTGGGAACTTCCACTGTCCCAAGAGACTGGCAAGATCTGCAGAGATTTCTTGGGGATGGAATAATCTGTTTTGCACTTTGTTGATTATCTACTCATACAGTTGGAAAGTAATTACTTAAAACATCTGCTAAAACCCATAACCCACCTTTTATCCTGAGCTTCATAGCCCATTTTGAAATTCATGAGCAGTTAGGATACCTTGTGCATCATAATGAAACTTTGCATGCAGTTAACGGTCCTCAGACTAAGAAGCTGAAGGCATTTTGCCAGCAGGGATTAGAAAAGATAAGCAGGAGTCACCATGGAAGTCTTAAACATGGTTTTATCTATGTGGATTACTGCCCATGTTGCCATGACTTTTTGTGGTGATGTGTATCCAGCTCTAGCAGAGGGTCAAGAGGAGTAAGGTATCAGTACTGTTAAAAAGGTCAGGGTAGCTGGTAGTGTATGATGTATTTCATCTGTTCTGCTGCATCACTTGCAAATAATCTTTCTGACTGAGGGAGATGGGTCTCTTTAGCTTGGAGAAGAGGAGACTGAGAGGTGACCTCATTTGTGTTTACAAATATGTAAGGGGTGAGTGCCAGGAGGATGGAACCAGGCTTGATGTTGCCCAAAGTCAGGACAAGGGGCAATGGGTGGAAGCTGAGGCATAAGAAGTTTCATGCAAACATGAGGAGGAATTTTTTCACTATGAGGATGACAGAGCACTGGAACAGGCTGCCCAGGGAGGTTGTGGAGTCTCTCTCTCTGGGGATATTCAAGAGCTGCTTGGATGTACTCCTGTGTGATCTGCTCTAGGTGATCCTATAGCAGGTATAGGTGTTCAAGGCTTACACCTGTGTTTATAGTCTCCCTGCTTCTTTCCCTTCTTACCTCTTTCTCTTTTTGTAGTGTCTTTCTGAACAAGCTGGAGATTAATTTTATAACAAGCCTTGGCTTGGAAACCGATTCCTTATCTTCACTGGTTCTAAAAATAGAGAAAAAAAAAAGCAGGTAGGTTTAAATGGTCATTTTTTTTCTTTGCTGAGACCAAAAATGCTTCACAGAAAAGGCTTGACAGGAACACTTGGTTGTCCTGTCAGGGTAGGTTTCTTTTTTGTGGTCTTTTTCAATGAAGTTTATTCCAAAGAAGATAAAGTAGTGACACAGCAATTTGTGATTGACTTTTGATATGATCTGGTGAGCTCTATCTGATCATTGGTGGGATGTTCTAGCAATCCTTTATCAGATAAGTCCTTCCCATGTCATGAGGTCCCTGACTGTAGTGTTTTGTTTTGATGTGCACATCTCTGGGCAGCACAATCCTCCTCTAGTCCAGACTATTTGTTCTGCAACCATAATGTCTCCTCCATTTTTATAGGGATGTTGGGTTGTTGAACCATGTGGTGATCCAGAATGATGAATTTCTCTTTACATACTGGGATCTTTGAGTCCATGTTGTCATGCATCCACTTATTCCTCTTTCCATGCTGGGATCTTTGAGTCCATGTTGTCATACATCCACTTATTCCTCTTTCCATATTGGGATCTTTGAGCCCACATTGTCATACATCCACTTATTCCTCTTTCCATACTGGGATCTTTGAGCCCACATTGTCATATATCCACTTACAGAATAAGGTAACTCCTCAAAACCAACCAGGAGTCGTGTGGATTACCCAGAGGTAGGTGAGAGGGCAAATGTAATGATGAGTGCAAGTCACAAAACAAACATAAATGCAAAGATGTGAGAAAATAAGTAGATCTGAATTTTCTGCCTAAAAGGATTTGCCCAATTCTTGTTAAATAATTGTTGAGACAGAAAGACAATCAAAACAGGCCCTACAATCCTGAACTACAATTTGCAGAGATTCCTTGTTTCCATAAAGGGAACTGAGGGTAATTATCAGTGAAGAGCAGGAGGAAAAGTTAATTAAGCCAAAATCTGGAGGAGCAGAAGTGTGTGTTTATACAATTTGGTCCTTACAGGATTGTTTTCCAAAGACAGAAGGAGTTTGTTTGTATTAATAAAAATGGGCTGCTTCTGATTCCAGAAATTCAGCTTTGAAGGTCTGGTTGAGTTGAAATCCATGGAGCTGGCATTATGCATGTGTGAAGATGCTGGTTGCTTGACCTTTACACATGAGTCTGTCCATTTTTAGCATTCACATCTTGGCATTCTAAATGTATGACTGTATTACATTTTAAAATAAATAACTCTACTGTGTGCAGTTCTGGAGCCTCCAACACAAGAGGGACATGGAACTGTGGGAGAGAGTCCAGAGGAGGCCATGAAAGTGCTCAGAGGGTTGCAGAAGCTCTGCTATGAGGACTGGTTACAAGAGCTGGGGCTTTGCAGCCTGGAGAAGAGAAGGCTTTGAGGAGACCTAGGAGTAGCCTTCCAGTATCTGAAGGGGGCTGGGGGCTACAAGAAGGCTGGTGAGGGACTGTTGACAAGGTCTTGTAATGGCAGGTTGGGGAGTAATGGGTTTAACCTGGCAAAGGGAAGATTTAAACTGGATATTAGGAAGTTCTTTGCAGTGAGTGTGGTGAGACACTGGCACAGGTTGCCCAGGGAGGTTGTGGCTGCTCTCTCCCTGGAGGCTTTGAAGACCAGGTTGGATGAATCCTTGAATGAGCTGTTCTAGTGGGAGGTGTGTGTGTGTGAGGGCTGGGAGTAGATGATGTTTGATCAACCTAAACCATTCTATGATTGTCTGATCTTCCAATGACATGGCAGATCAACATTTATATCAGCCAAGCTGCAGACAGTGGAGGCACTGAAGGCACTGCACTGATAGTACAGCCTGGCATAGGTGATCCTGCTCTGCAGGGGGGTTGGACTAGATCATCTTTCGAGGTCCCTTCCAGCCCCTGACATTCAACAACTCTGTGATGATGATAACCAACCTATAAAAACACTTCAAGTTCACCTTTTAGATATCAACATCTAATACATGATACACTGTTTTGTTTGGGTTTTTTTTTAGTATGAGCATTAACTTGTTAGGAGTTGTTTGGTGAAAAATAATCTTGGCAAGTATGTTTCTGTGCCTTGGGTTTGCTTGAAAGAAGAAAAAGAGTCCTAAAAAAAGGGGGAAGAAACTACCCTGGGAACATCTTACCCTTCTGCCTCCATTTCCTCTCTCACTTTCTGATGTACACAATGTCTCAGCTGTTGTCCTCTTACTGAATAAATGCTCTCTTTCTGTTTAAACCATACTACACCCATTTGTTCTAGGAAATGAGCTTGAACTCAAAAGAAGTGTATGAATCCCAGATTATACAGAGCTCCTGCATATGTCAGCCATTGGAAGGGTAGTATTGAAAGCTTGCTACAAAAGAATCATAAATGCAAAGTAATAAAGTAGTGTAACCTGTTCCTGCTGTTGTCATGTGAAATAAAAGAGCAGAAGATCAGGTGTTTCCTTCTTATAAAGATTTAGGTTGATGACTAAATTCTTATAGCTTAACCCTAGCCATATATTTAGCTCAAGTAGCAAGCAAGATAGATCATTAGTTAGTGAATGGTCATTAATATAATGATATAGAATCATAGAATCAACCAGGTTGGAAGAGACCTCCAAGCTCATCCACTCCAACCTAGCACCCAGCCCTAGCCAATCAACCAGACCATGGTACTAAGTGCATCACCCAGGCTTGTCTTGAACACCTCCAGGGATGGTGACTCCACCACCTCCCTGGGCAGCCTATTCCAATGCCAATCACTCTCTCTGGCAACAACTTCCTCCTAATATCCAGCCTAGATCTCCAAATAAAGAGATACTAACGATGATTTTGGATTTTCCTGAGCTGAACTAAACAGAAGGCTACCAAAAAAATGAAAGAACCTCATCATTTGAAGTCACTCAAGGACACAGAAGCTATTTAACTAAGGCAATTGCTGTTTGGTAATCATATGACTGTAGTTATCCAGACCTTACATATGCAGTGTTAAATAAGCCTCTGCCTAAACAGATGGGCTGTTGTTTGATCCCTCTTGAAAAGCATCAAAACTTCTAATTAAGGGCAGTGGTATTAGCAGAAGGCAGGTATGCTCTTTTAATTGGCAGGGTGCATGTTTCCAGATCGAGAGGAAATGATATTAGCTAGGTTAGTTAGATAGAGGGCACTGTGAGCTTGGGAACTTCACCTGACTGAAGAGCCAGTGAAAGGTTTTGTTTGGGAAGTGGATTCTGAGTTGGTTAATATTTAGTGTCATGGCTGAGGTTTGTCTGCTTTGGTAAACGCTACAGTGAAAATAAATAGGACAAGCTTCTACTAAAAATCTCTCTCCTATCTTGTAAAGATAACAGAGAATGTCAACTGAAAGACATCTGGTAATATTTGACAGTATAACTCTTCTAATTAGTTGAGATTGAGATTAAGATGGCATTTTTCTCAATGTTGGTGCAGGAATGGTCCTTATTTTTACCAATTAAAACAGTCCATTTTGGAAGGATCCATTTGTTCTTTCAGACATAATGGAACAGAACTTTGCCAAAGTAGAATAGCTTTGTGGAATTGGTGTGGATGAATAAGAGCTAAAGAAAGGAAGAGTTGTAGGGACTACAGTTTTTCACATTATCTGTGATCATCAGGCTTGACGGGGCCTCAGAAATCAAATCCACGTTGGAGTATCTCTGCTTACTCCAAGGGGTGTGGGACTAGATCACAGAATCATAGAATGGTTTAGGTTGGACTGGATGAGCTTGGAGGTCTCTTCCAACCTGGTTGATTCTATGATTCTATATCATTATATTAATGACTATTTACTAACTAACCATTCAGTGGTTCTGTGCTACACAACCTCCCTGGGCAACCTGTGCCAGTGTCTCACCACCCTCACTGTATAGAACTTCTTCATAGCATCTAATTTAAATCTCCCTTCTGCCAGTTTAAACCCATTCCTCCTCATCCTGTCATTACAAGACCTTGTCAATAGTCCCTCCCCAGCCTTCCTGCAGGCCCCACTCAGATACTGGAAGGCCACTCCAAGGTCTCCTCAAAGAGTCATATTCCCTTCCTTCCAGGGATCAAAACTGGTGATTAATGAATTGTCAGACAGTGAAGGTAAAGAGTATTCTGTTTGCATTATAAGCTATATAATCTTTTCCATCTGGGTTTCTTAGGCAGCATAACTAGTAGAAGAGGTAATGGGTTTGAATTGGAAGAGGGGAGATTTGAGCTAGATGCCTGATGTAGGGTAGGGTGTCCCTGCCCATGGCAGGGGGGTTGGAACTAGATGCTCCTTGTGGTCCCTTCCAACCCTGACTGATTCTATGACTTTGGAGATCTTTTCCAACCTGGTTGATTCCATGATTCTGTGATAGAATGGACCTGCCTAGCTCAGCCACCAGAACAGGTAAGGCATCTTCCCTTTAAGATTTTGCTGGAAAATGAATTATGTTTTAGTCTGCACTTGCTGCCAGAATGTTCCATCACACTCCAGTTAACTTCAGGATGAATTATTATAAAATATTGCTGCTCCTCCTGTAGGTTGCTGTTAGGTTTTATCCCCTATGAAATGCTCTGACCTGGGCAATTTTTCATTTGTTTCCAGATCTAATTAAGTTTTTCGGGGCACTGTAGATCTTCAGCTAGAAACAGTGTTTAAAAGGCAGTGATATATGTTAATTATTTGAAGACTTGGTTGCAGATATGGAGGAAAGGAACTGAACATAATATAGATAGAGTCAGTATATATATTGCTGTCACTGTAAGTGAAAGCCTTTGGCCTTGAAGTCAAGATGAATCAGGAAAAGCAGAGAAATGGTGAAAGCTGAAGAAACGTTGCCAGGGAGGGAAAAAAAACCATTTCTTGTGAAGAATTTGTGAAATTTTGTAGTATCTTTCTAATTTTTCTAATTAAGTTTTTTTTCTCCACCCCTGCCAGTGGTCAGCTGTGGTTGCTGTCATTTTCTGTTGCCATTTAAATCAGAGATTTAAATAGATCTACTTGTAGGAGTGATAGCTGAACAAAAAGCTCTCATCAGAATAAAACAACTCAGTGGTTTTTTTTTATCACAATGAGCACAGTTTTTGTTTTTGGTTTTTTTTTTGTTGTTTTGGGTTTTTTCTTTTTTAATATGGACACATCCTCAATTTTATATTCATTCATCTAATATTTATGAGGTGCTGTCCATTCCTTTACATGACAGTCTGCATTAAGTCGCAATTTCAGCAATTCAGAAGGCATTTTATTATGTCCTCTAGAAACACAAATTTTGAACATGGAATACAGAATCATAGAACTGACCACGCTGGAAAAGACCTCTGAGATCAAAGAGTCCAACCTACTACCTAACCATTTTAACTAACTAAACCATGGCACTAAGTGCCTCAGCCAGCCTCTCTTTAAACACCTCCATGGATGGGGACTCCACCACCTTCGTGGGCAGCCCATTCCAATGCCAATCACTCTCTCTGGCAAGAACTTCTTCCTAACATCAAGCCTGAACCTGCCCTGGCACAACTTGAGACTGTGTCCCCTTCGTTTTGTTGCTGGGTGCCTGGCAGGAGAGCCGAACCCCACCTGGCTACAGCCTCCCTTTAGGTAGTTGCAGACAGCAATGAGCTCTGCCCTGAGCCTCCTCTGCTGCAGGCTGCACATCCCCAGTTCCCTCAGCTTCTCCTGACAGGGCTGTGCTCCAGGCCCCTCACAGCATTCTCACCCTTCTCTGGACACCTTTCAGCACCACCTCAACATCTCTGTTGAATTGAGGAGCCCAGAACTGGACACAGCACTCAAGGTGTGGCCTGAGCAGTGCTGAGCACAGGGGCAGAATAACCTCCCTTGTCCTGCTGGCCACACTGCTCCTGATCCAGGCCAGGATGCCATTGGCCTTCTTGGCCACGTGGGCACACTGCTGGCTCATGTTCAGTAATCTGTCAACCTTCATCTTACTTTTGGTTAATGTTTCTAGGAAAGACTAAAGACATCTCTCTCACATGCATCTGAAGCATATTTGCCTTGGAATGGAAGTTGGATGTAGAAGCACTGAGCCAAAAAGACACATATTTGAAGAAGCTAGACATAATTAAATTGTTGCTGTTGCTTTTGTTGGTTGCCTGTTGCAGTAGGTATGGTAAATCTTGGCATTTTTATGTCTATCCAATTACCTCTTGAAGACTATTTTCAATATAATTACTTAGGTTTATTATATCCTTTTAATTATGTTTAGCTGTTCACATCTCTCAAATGTCTTCTTGGTGTGCTGAAATATATTGATATGGAGAGCAACTGGAAAGTATTTTGATTTATAACAAAAATAAAACCTGAATTCTTTTAGTTTAAGCTTTTCCTTGCTGTTGCACCCAGTAAATCTGCTAGTTTTCAAATAACAATAAATGTGCTGTAAATGCCAAGGTGTAAAATTTATCTTAAGCATGGGGAATAAATTTAAATGCCCTCTATGGATTTTCAAAGGCAACTATCAGTCACAGGACCACAGGTTCACAGGATGTCAAGCGTTGGAAGGGACCCAAAGAGATCATATAGTCCAACCCTCCTGCCAGAGCAGGACCACACAATCTAGCTCAGGGCACACAGGAACACATCCAGACAGGCCTGGAAAGGCTCCAGAGAAGGAGACTCCACAGCCTCTCTGGGCAGCCTGTGCCAGTGCTCTGGGACCCTTACAGGAAAGACGTTCCCCCTTTGTGTTGAGGTGGAACCTCCTGTGCTGCAGCTTCCATCCATTGCTGCTTGTCCTATCCCAGGCAGCAGTGAGCAGAGCCTGCCCCTCCTATCCTGAGCCCCAGCCCTCAGATATTAAGAAACATTGATTAAGTCTCCTCTCAGTCTTCTCTTCTGCAGACTAAAAAGCCCCAGGTCCCTCAGTCTCTCCTCATCAGGCAATGTTTCAGTCTCATCATCCTCGTAGCCCTCTGCTGGACTCTCACCAGCAGATCCCTGCCCCTCTTAAACTGGGGAGGCCAAAGCTGAATGCAGTACTCAAGATGAGGTCTCACCAGGGCAGAGTAGTCACATGGAATTCATCTGTTAATGCTTAAAGGAGTTAGGTGAGTACACGTTTCATCCAGAGCATGAGGCTGTGTGATTCAGGCCAGGAGAATATCATACTGCAAAGGGTTTTTCTCAGAGCCCTTGTGACCATTCCCTTCAGTGTAAGATCTTATTTGTAGTATTAGGAAGGCTGCCCTTTCTCATCTGACATAATTCAGCTCTCTCTCTAGAACGACTCTGCATTGAAAAACTAACATTTCTCTGGAGTTTAAGATGTAGTGAGAGATATTTGGAAAGCTTAAGCCATTTTATTTTTGCTTCTAGTTCTACCTGTAGCCATTCAATACAAATAAAGGATTACAAGACCCAAGATAATCAATCTGAAGGCAGCAGGTTACATTTTCACCTGTCTGTCCTGATGTTTTCAGGTGTTGATCAGTTGAGATTTGCAATAGAGAGTAGTAACTCTTCTCATGCTCAGCAAGCATCATGCAGTGAAGTTGTTACACCCTATCTGACTTACATGGGCCCTTACAGGGAGGGTACAATTTTTACTGTGCACTCTCTAGAGTCCAAAATTCCAATTGATATTCTGTAGCAACACAAATAATCTCTCCAGCTGCTAGGGAGTTCAACAACAAAGGCTACTAAAAGTTAATTACTGCTATAAAGCAGGGCTTTCACCCATCTTTCCTTTCACTTAAAACAAAAGGGAAAAAACTGATTAAGGAATTCATGTAGTGGCTTCATAAAAAAGAATAAAATTATGCCACTTATTAGGATGTGGATGAATGGGGAAGAGCTCAGGAAGCCTTCAATTTTGTATCCTGGTACTTCTATAAAAGTTGGCTTTGAGCTCACAAAAATTGGAGAATGTAAATGTTTGATCAAAGAGATGGCCAAGGGCAAATATTGGATTCTTTGTTGTACGACAGGTGTCTACTGACCACTGATGGAAACAGATTGTTTCACCTGCCTGGCACTTCCTCCTCCTTTTTGTCAAGTTTTCTTAGGTTGGACTGGATGATCTTGGAGGTCTCTTCCAACCTGTTTGATTGTATGATTCTATGATTCTGGGTTCAGGTAATGCACTTTTTACTTCTCTTGTGAAAGAACAAAGACATTGCTGAGTCATAGAATCATAGAATCAACCAGGTTGGAAGAGACCCCCAAGATCAGCCAGCCCAACCTAGCACCCAGCCCTGGCCAATCAACCAGATCATGGCACTAAGTGCCTCAGCCAGGCTTTTTTAATGCCTTCAGGGACAGTGACTCCACCACCTCCCTGGGCAGCCCATTCCAATGCCAATCACTCTATCTGCCAACAACCTCCTCCTAACATCCAGCCTAGACCTGTCCTGGCACAGCTTGAGACTGTGTCCTCTTGTTCTGTTGCTGGCTGCCTGGCAGAAGAGACCAACTCCACCTGGCTACAGCCTCCCTTCAGGTATAGACAGCAATGAGCTCACCCCAGAGCCTCCTCTTCTGCAGGCTGCACAATCCCAGCTCCCTCAGCCTCTCTTCACAAGGCTGTGCTCCAGGCCCCTCACGGCTTTGTCACCCTTCTCTGGCACCTTCCAGCATCTCAACATCTCTCTTTAACTGAGAGGCCCAGAACTGGACACAGTACTCAAGGTGTAGCCTGACCAGTGTTGAGTACAGGGGCAGAATAACCTCCCTTGTTGAAAGACCTTCAGCCACAGAAATGTTTTGAAGGTAGATGAATTGATGGGTGGCTCTTATTTGTCACATGCAGAGATGCATATGTACACCATTCCTTCAAAGCAATGTAATCCTGTTACCTCTGTGGTACTTTTACATGGATGGTTCCCAAGTCCTGCCAAGGAGCTAGTTTCAAGCTGCTTCTTTAAAGCAGCAACCCAAGAGAGGACAAATTTTGGTTAATAAACTTACCAAGCACAATGTATTGCAAACTGAGTTTGCATGGCTTGCCCAAAGGTACACAGATAATCATCGGCACAGATGGAAAAAGCATTTGAATCTCCTTAAATCCCAGTCTTGTACTACTGGCACAAGACCATCTTTCTCCACTGTAATTAGCATTAATACAATTCATGTTATAATTTTACTGATTATAGCACCAGTCAATTAGTGTTAAGAGATGCTGCATTGTCTGTCTTCAAAATAATGTTGCTCAGAAATACATGGCCCTGATTCTCCTGGGCATGCTTGTGCCAAAGCAGTGGAGCACACTAGTGAGGAGTCAGTCATTAGTTAAAGTGCTTGACCTTCGCACACAAGTGTGATGACACCAAGCTAGGAGCAGGTGTTGATCTGTTGGAAGGTAGGAGAGCCCTGCAGAGGGACCTAGACAGGCTGGATGGGTGGGCAGAGGCCAATGGGATAAAACTGAACAAGGCCAAGTGCAGGGTTCTGCACTTTGGGCACAACAACCCCAAGCAGCACTACAGGCTGGGGACAGAGTGGCTGAGAGCAGCCAGGAAGAAAGAGACCTGGAGGTACTGGTGGATAGTAGCTGAAGATGAGGCAGCAGTGTGCCCAGGTGGGCAGCAGAGCCAATGGCATCCTGGCCTGTATCAGGAACAGTGTGGCCAGTAGGACAAGGGAGGTTATTCTGCCCCTGTACTCAGCACTGCTCAGGTCACAGTTTGAGTGCTGTGTCCAGTTCTGGGCTCCTCAACTCAAGAGAGATGTTGCAGTACTGGAAGGTGTCCACAGGAGGGCGCCAAAGCTGTGAGGGGCCTGGAGCAGAGCCCTGTGAGGAGAGGCTGAGGGAGCTGGGGGTGTGCAGCCTGCAGCAGAGGAGGCTCAGGGCAGAGCTCATTGCTGTCTACAACTACCTGCAGGGAGGCTGTAGCCAGGTGGGGTTGGGCTCTGCTGCCAGGCAGCCAGCAACAGAAGAAGGGGACACAGTCTCAAGTTGTGCCAGGGGAGGTCTAGGCTGGATGTTAGGAGGAAGCTGTTGGCAGAGAGAGTGATTGGCATTGGAATGGGCTGCCCAGGGAGGTGGTAGAATTGCTGTCCCTCTAGGTGTTGAAGCAAAGCCTGGCTGAGGCACTTAGTGCCATGGTCTGGTTGATTGGCTAGGGCTGGATGCTAGGTTGGAGTGGCTGATCTTGGAGGTCTCTTCCAACCTGGTTGATTCTATGATTCTGTGATTCTCTGCTGATGACTGAGGCTGCCTTCATTACTAGTGAACAGAAATCTGATTCATTGCACAATGCAAGTTTCCTCAGCCCAGGTGACAGAATGTAGAAAGTAGAACTCCTCAGAGCTGAGAACTGCACTTTTTGTTGTTTGTTTATTTTGTTTCCCTGCAAAGCTCTCATTTTGTCATTGAATACTTTCATGTGGCTGCTGTTGTTACTGGGGTTTGGTGTGTTTTGCTTCTTCTTCATCACATCTGGTGACACAGTACTGCACGTGTCTCTCTCCTGCATACTGGAATTATCACACAGCTTATCTCACTAGTCAAAACAAATTCCTACACGTCTGACCCTAATTGACTGCAGTGTTCTCTCTTCTGTACACTTGCAAATGAAATGAATGCATTGAGCTGAAATCAAATTACAGGGATTCAGATTCTCAGCATGACGTTCTGCTTCCCTCAAGTCTCAAGTTCAAAGTGTAAGTATCTTGTTATTTCAGAGGGAGAGACATGTTATGTAGCTTCACTTATTCAGGTGAAACCAAAATACTTTGCAGCTTTCCAGTAATTGTCTAAGCCTGATGCAACTGGGAACCTTTCTAATTTTGCTGAAGTGGAGGAGAAAGAGATAATAAAGAAACTCTCCTAAGCAAAAATATCAACGATAAAAGTGTTATTAAGTTTATCCAGTCCTCATCCACTCCACTCAAGACTCTCTCTTGAGTTCATTAATTGCCTAATAAGTACAGGCAAACATTGATATCAGAGCTAGCACCAGGATACCTACAAGTTAACACATGATCATCACATTCTTATCCCTCATTCAGTCTAATGATTTTATCCCTCATTCACAGCTGTGTCCTATTGACCCTTCTGGCCAACCAAAGACATAAAGAAGAAGTATCAGGGACAAACTTGAATGTAGGAAATTCTACCTAAAGACAAGTAGGAAATTGTTTCCTTTGAGGGTGGTTTAGCACTAGACCATGCTGACCAAAGAAGTGATGGAGGCTCCTTCTCTGGAGTCACTCAAAACCTGCCTGGACATGGTCCTGTACAACCTGCTCTATGTGAACTGGGAAACTGGACTAGATGATTGATCTCTAAAGGTCCCTTCCAACCCTTAGCATTCTGTGTTTCTGTGATTCTGTGTAAAATCTAGGTGTAAAATACAGTAGAATGACTTTCTTTGGACATTTAGGTGGAATGAGGATAAAACAAACAAACAGATAAATAAAGAGGAGACAAACCAAAGACTGGAAGATGAAGGCTTCAAAAATCAGGGCAAGTACAGACCCAAGACCTTCTGTGTGCAAGTGCTTCCATTCACTCCTCTATAGATCAAGGGATTTAACATATCTACAAATGTGTGTTTATGTCAGACTTCTCAAAGGAACAAAACCAAACCCAGAAGGTCCAGTAAAGCTTTAGCACAGCTACATGACCCTGAACAAAGGCATTCAGAGAAGAGCAGGATGGTGGTGCCTCTGTTGTGCTGGAGCTGCAGCTGTGGCGTCACGTTGTTATTTTAATTGCTAAGTGTTCCTGGCAGATATGAAGGCACTGGGTCTTGTCATGTTCTAAAATTCACAACTGTGCTTTCAGAACATTGACATTTAGTTTAAAACTAAAAACATGAGGAATATAATGAGCTGCAAATTGTGGTGAGAGGATAGGGGAAAGTAGTAGTGTTAGGCACGTTTGAGAAAGACAATTTTGCAGGCGCTGTAGTGGGTCCTCTTGACTAAATCACCTGCTTGTTGTAAGAATCTGATGTTGTTACTGAAATAAAAGCAACCTGTATATAACTAAGCACTTAGCCCTGGCTCCTGCACTTGCTTTTTAAGTGCTAGGTAGCAGAGTAGAGCTGTTTCTTGGAGAGTGAAATCATTTGACGAAGAAGTGAAGGCTGTAATTTTTGTTGTTTACTTTTATCAACCTCAGGTTTTGTCTGTAGAACTGCCCCTGGATAATCATAGAGTCAGAGAAGGTTTAGGTTGGAAGGGACCACAAAGACCATCTAGTTCCAAACCGCAGCCATAGTCAGGAACACCTCCCATTAGAATAGGTCACTCCTAGCCTTGAGCACCTCCAGGGAGGGAGCAGCCACAGCCTCCCTGGGCAATCTGTGCCAGTATCTCACCATCTTCACTTAAAAGAACTTCTTCCTAACATCCAGTTTCAATCTCCCCTCTGCCAATTTAAATCCTTTACTGCTCATCCTGTCATTACAAAACCTTGTCAGTAGTCCCTCCCCAGCCCTCCCCTAGCCCCCTTCAGACACTGGAAGGCCACTCCAAAGTCTTCTTTTCTCCAGGCTACAGAACCCCAACTCTCATAGCCTGTCCTCATAGCAGAGCTTTTACAGCACTCTGAGCATTTTTGAGGCCTCCTCTAGACTTGCTCCAACAGTTCAGTGTCCTTCTTGTGTTGGACAAAACTGCTTAGGCTCTGGCTCTAAGAAAATGGTCACCACAGTCATTTGCTGTGTTGTTAGAGAAGAGAATAAGTCCTACACCCAGAACCTTTAGAATCATCCAAGTAGCTGTGATCTTATTTTCTGTTGATGTAACCTTCCACAATCTGTAACATTTGGAGATTTGAAGCTGTTTGACATTTTTGCAGGTGGGCTTGGAAGAGCTTTAATTGGAGTCCAGTATTAGCTGGAAGTGATAGAAGGAACAATTCTCTAGATTACTAATTCTGATGTTAATGGCCCAGATGTTAGCGATAGCTGCCAGCTGGGAACACAATGGCCAAAAGCTCTGCATATGTAGTCTAATACTGATGATTAAATCATTTGACCACAGCTAGCATTTTTGGCCTGGGTGATTTTTATCCTTTGTAACCTCATTACTTCAACTTATATGTTGGTGGGGAAATGATGTGAACAGATAAGGGGGGAAAAAATGATGTATTTAGCTTTTCTGCTACCCTGTGATTTTCACAATTGCCAGTATTTACAGAGTGTCACTCAGGATTTTAGCTTTTTAAAGTATCACTGGATAGAGATAGCAGCATATCAGTGCACATCTGCCTAGGATGCTAAAGAAAATTTCCTAAGCTTGTGGATTTCTTTTTTATCACTGTGTCTAATAAAATTGCATATTTATCACCTGAAAAAACACAAAGCAGTTGGCTTAGACAGATTCACTCTGTGCTGGGTCAAGAACTGGCTGGATGGCAGAGCCCAGAGAGTGGTGGTGAATGGTGCCACATCCAGTTGGCAACCAGTCACTAGTGATGTTCCCCAAGGATCAGTACTGGGCCCAGTCCTGTTCAACATCTTTGTTGATGATCTGGACGAGGGCATTGAGTCCAGCATCAATAAGTTTGCAGATGACACCAAGCTAGGAGCAGGTGTTGATCTGTTGGAAGGTAGGAGAGCCCTGCAGAGAGACCTAGACAGGCTGGATAGGTGGGCAGAGGTCAATGGAATGGACAGGATGGATATTAAGAGGAAGTTCTTCACAGAGAGAGTGATTGGCATTGGAATGGGCTGCCCAGGGAGGTGGTGGAGTCACCGTCCCTGGAGGTGTTCAAGCAAAGCCTGGATGAGACACTTAGAGCCATGGTCTAGTTGACTGAATAGGGCTGGGGGATAGGTTGGACTGGATGATTTTGGAGGTGTCTTTCAACCTGGTTGATTCTATGATTCTTTCTTAGTTTTCAGACAGCATTCTGTGAGGCTGGTGTTTCTAGGTTATACAGAAGGTGTTGCAGCTGATGCCTCCCGTCGTTGCAGTGATACATGCCAAGCTTAGCATCATGTTTTTAGAAACACAAAACTCCTTGCAAAAGCACTGGGGGATAAGAGTGCTTGACACTTGCTACATAGTCAGTGGCTCATGTAACTGCTCAATGGGCTTCATGTTGAATCCCTGAGAACTGATTTTATTATGTTCCTTTTAGGCTTTTAAAACAAATATTAGTTTTTTTAATTCAAATTATGTATTTAGTGAAGTAAGATGCATGCACAGAGAATCAGTTATAGGAATGATTATAGACAGAGGGAGCTGGATTTGTTTAGCCTGGAGAAGAGGAGGCTCAGGGCAGAACCCATTTCTGTCTATAACTACCTGAAGGGAGGTTGTAACCAGGTGGGGTTGATCTCTTCTGCCAGGCAACCAGTGACAGAACAAGAGGACAGAGCCTCAAGCTGTGCCAGGGCATGTTTAGGCTGGATGTTAGGAAGTTCATCAGAGCAAGAGTGATTGGCATTGGAATGGGCTGCCCTAGGAAGTGGTGGAATCCCCATCCCTGAAGGTGTTTTAAAGGAGACTGATGAGGCTCTTAGTGCCAATAGTTTAGTTGATTAGATGTTAGATGATAGGTTGGACTCAATGATCCTAGAGGCCTTTTCCAACCTGGTTAATTCTGTGATCCTGTGTAATAAAAGAAAGGCCATAGTTTAGTTAAGTGTTAGATGATAGGTTGGACTCAATGATCCTAGAGGTCTTTTCCAACTTGGTTAGTTCTGTGATCCTGTGTAATAAAAGAAAAGGCCAAAACAATATTGGAGAGGAAGAGATGCAATGTATGTGGGCTACCATAAACACTTAAGAACTTCATAGTTGCCTTCCACCACCTGCAGGGATCCTACCGGAAGACTGGAGAGGGACTTCTTGTAAGGGTGTCTAGTGACAGGACAAGGGGGAATGGTTTTCAGGGTGACTCTATATCTGTAAAAGTTAATAACTTAAACTATTCTAGATATAGCAGAGTTAATGAGCACAAAACTCCTCCAGTTTCAGGTCTGCTTCCACATGGTATTCTGTGCTAACAACTCCTCTATGTGCCTTTGTCTTAGGTTCTTAGCAAAGAGAGACTGTGTGCTGTGACTGGAGTGACTAGATGGCTGGCTGTGGTGCTTGACCAGGTAGCTCTTTCCAAGCAGCTTTCAACCTACAAATGCTCCTATCAATGCTGTACCTAATCAGCTCTTTTGCCTTCTTGTCAATCTCTGGTTTTCATGCTGCTTGAAAAATAACTCAGAATATTTAAGATTTGATCAAAGCTGACCCATAGTTTATGTAAAACACAGAAGCAGCAAGAAAGGGCTGAACTGACACAAAGCTTGCCTTCTTGTGAAATCAGACTGTAAATATGTGAAAAACAGTTTGAATTGATGTTCTTATACTGCTCTCAGAGAGTAGAAGTGGAGTAGTTCTTCCATTGCTCTAAAGATTGTCTGAAAATGATCATTCTGGCAGATCAGCCACTGCATATCTCAACAAAACAATGAGGCTTTGCATGGGATTTGCCTTATTTAATAGATCTTAAGCCACATGTGCTTTGGGATTGTGATGGTTTGGGTGTTACCCACCCCCCACACACACTTAAGAAAATCACCCAGACCATCTGGAAATTGAAGAATGAAGCTTTCTATTTACAGCTTAGCACAATACACAAGCAGGTATTTACAATCTATACAGCTAGGGACAGAAATAGACAAGACAAAAGTAATATAGAAACACAACAGCCCTCCCAGAAACCAGAGTCCCCAGGAGGGGCTCCCAACCACCCTTCTACCTTCTTCCCATCCCTCTACCTTACCACAGACTTTGCCTTATGTTCAAGGTGAGTTTGGAGGATTGGCCAGGGGGGTTAGGAAGCAGAAGTTAGGTCATAGAGACATCAGTTTAGAGATAGAGAAGTGCAACCCAAAGCCAGAGAGCAAACTCCCTTATCTATGTTTGTGTAATTGTTCTTATGCATCTCAGCAAACCTATGAGTGAAATAGACATCACCATTGTTTTCTTCTCATAGTCTGTAATCTAATTCTCCTCACCAAAATATCCCAGCTAGGCTCAAACTAGGATGATGTAATGGACCTTTCTTTCTGCTCCTTTGTCTAAGACTGTAGTGCACAACTGCACACAAGAAAAAACACATATGAAGTCATAGTGGTCAAAATCCAGAGTTTTGGATTTAGGATCATCTGTAACTAGAACCAGCAGACTTGAAGGCTGTGAAGCCCTGCTCACTCCAGAAGAACATTTAGTATATTGTAATGAGCTATAACATGGTGAGTGAGCAGGAAAATTTGAATATATGAATAATATGCTGAACAGATGTTAAAAGAGAGGGTTGCCCTGTAACCAATATGTTTCTGGGGGAAGGAATGAAAAGAAAAGGATGAAATCACATTTAAACAGCTGCTCTCAGCTTATTAATGGGAGGAATACGCAATAAAATGCTGTATCATAGAATCATAGAATCAGTCAGGGTTGGAAGGGACCACAAAGATCATCTAGTTCCAACCTCATTACCATGGGCAGGGAATCATAGAATCATAGAATCATAGAATCAACAAGGTTGGAAGAGAACTCCAAGATCATCCAGTCCAGCCTAGAACCCAGCGTTGTCCCATCAACCAGACCATGGCATTAAGTGCCCCAGCCAGGCTTTGCTTCAACATCTCCAGGGACAGCAACTCCACCACCTCCCTGGGCTGTATTGCAGCTCTTCAACTTCTTAGCACCTTGTAGGACCCAATATTAAGCTTTGATGTCTCTCCCTATCTGGGAGGTAAACCACTTTAGGCTGAGAGTGTCATGCAGTAGGAGAACAGAAAGAATCCTCATAGACCATCTCACAAGAACTACATGCAGCATGAAAAGTTCATTCCACAAAAGCATTACCAGCAGTTGGTTAAGAACTGAAAGCTGAAATTCCAGCCCTACTTGCAAATCATAGCTGTAGATGCTCTTTGCATGTCACTCTGTTTAGAAAGTGAATACCTGAAAGAAATGTTGCTGCTTTTCTTTTTTCATTTGCTCACAGAATGCTCTTGGGATGGATGTGACTTCAGCTCAGGCTTTTACCCTTTCTTAGACATTTCATTTTATGAAGGTTTGTCAGAAGTCTGGTAGTGATAGGACTAGGGGGAATGGAGCAAAACTAGAAGTGGGTAGATTCAGAATGGATGTTAGGAAGAAGTTCCTCACCATGAGGGTGGTGACACACTGGGTCAGGCTGCCCAGGGAGGTGATGGAAGCCCCATTCCTGAAAGTCTGTAAGGTCAGGATGGATGTGTCTCTGAGCAGCCTGATGTAGTGTGAGGTGTACTTGTCCATGGCAGGGGGATTGGAACTTGATGATCCTTGAGATCCCTTCCAGCCCTGACAATTGTATGATGCTGAGTCATGAAATTAGAGTAGCAAACAGATAGGCATTTACTGGAGCTAATCTGTGGTCTGCTCAGTTGTTAAAAACAGAAGACTAAGCCATCAATCTCCCTGGAAAACATTCTAACTAGTCAGTTATTGAATCATTTTCTGCTCCCACATGGCTTTTGTTCAAATGGAGATGTTGTTGCTATTTTCTGTCCACAGTAGCATGGCAGCATCCTACTACTGAGCTCCTTAATGTTGAAAGCTTGCCAGCCTTGGCAGTAGTAAAGAACTCTACAAGCTGTAGACTTAGCTTCTGGAAAACCTGAAGGAGGCAACTGTCTTCTGCTCATTCTTTGCCTGATTTCATCTTTTGAGTAGAAAATGAGGGGGGTATACTAGAAGCAGAGCTTTACGCAGCACTGTTGAGATGCATCTGTAGCATCATCTAACCTCATATATCATCAGTTTCATCCTTCACTGCCTTTGCTTTAGTGTCAATTTTGCATCTGTCTTAGCAAGGCTGAGACATATTCAAAACAGAGTGATATAAAGCATGCCTGCCCTATACCAGCTCAGGCTGGATTTGACCTACTAGGGCACTCCTGACCCTGAGATAAAGTGGAGGGCAGAAGGAGAGCTCAGATGCTTCTAGGGAACAGAACAGTGCTTTGACATCACAATTTAGGGAAGTGATTGTCACAGAATCACAGATTATTAGGAGTTGGAGCTCAAAGATCAAGTCCAATCCCCCTGTCAAAATGGGATCACCTAGGGCAGGCTGCCCAGGGAGGTGGTGGAGTCATTGTCCCTGGGTGCATTTAAAGGTGGTTTACATGTGGTGCTTACTGATACTGTTTTTGAGTGAACTTGATAGAGTAAATGGTTGGACCTGATGATACCAAGGGCTTTTTCCAACCTGAGTGATTCTATGACATGGCACTTATGGCCAACATCTTGATTTTACCTACTGTGTTTTGAACTGTGCTTGACTAAGCACTAAGCTCTGACTGCAAAAGGATAAGGGATAAATGCTACTCTTCACTTTTTAAGTCCACTCTCTTGTCAGTTTATGTCACAACCTTAGCACTGTATCAGCTTAGCTTAATAACAAATAAGAGTTACTTTGGAATGAGGAGTGCCTGTGTAGCCTGTTAAGTTACCTGAGTCACAGTCCTGACAACTCCTTTCAGCACTACTGGCTCCACAAAGAGATATGTATGGCAAACCACAGCACTCCTTTTTCTCTTTTTCCATGCATCCCTGATTTCCCATCAAATATTTTTTTGCCTCCCCATAATCTGTCTGTGTATTTCATTGAAAAAGAAAACCTTTGAGGCAGAACATTTAAAGTAAGAGGAGAGAGTTATTGCAAATTCAAATCCACTTACATTTGTGCAGTGATTTTCTTTGTCTTTAGTTTCTGTTATCAGAGTTTCTTTTCATTTGCCTGCTGCTGAGTATTATTCCTGAATTAAAGAGATTTAAATAAAAGGAACTAATATTTGCTCTTTTCCTTTCCTAGGGAGTGACTTCTAACAAACATAATTATTGTGGTGGTAGTCAGTAAAGCAGAAGTGGATAAGAATCATTTTCCTAATCACAATTTTTTTTTCTTCAAGTAAAAAAAAATATATTAAAGCTAATACATAAAAAAAAATCCCCCCAAAACCCAAACCAAACAATCTCTGAATCAGTTTGAACTATGCCACTCTTCTAAGGTCTGGGAAAGTGTTGGAAATTGAGTTTGCCTTTTATAATGTGTATTCTCTTATGTGTCTTAAACTCACACCATTAAACAAATTGCTTCAGCCTGCAGACTTAACTTCAGCTTTCTCATGCATGCAGAAAAATTGTTGCCTTGGAAATGAAATCTCACCCTGAAGACAAAGGTGTGCACACCTGGCATTTGAAAGTGGAGAATGCTGTGGAAAGGGTAAGGAATGGGTAGCAATAACTTCAGCAACAAGGGTCTCAGGCAGTACCGGAACCAAACTAGCCTGGCAGCCTCTAGATTGAAGTCTTCTGCCACTTAGCCTTCCTCTTTTTTTACTTTTAATGGGACAGAAAGCATTAATTCTGAGAATAACTGATGGCTACTAACCAACTCTTTGCTGCCAAGTTGGGTATTTACCAGAGAAGTTTTGCTGTCTGCATTTCAGTAAGAGGACAAGTTTTGATTTCACATCAGCCCAGCTGACAGAACTTCTCAGGTAATCTGATTAGCTTTGCCATTTCTTCTCCATTTTCCAGCTTGATTGACACTGGCTACTATGTTCAGGTGCATGGAGAACAAAGGGCTTACAGATGGACAGTGGAGAGTTTTCTCAAGAAACTGGTCCTCTAATGTGCAACAGCTCCTGCTGAGCCCAAGTTCAGCTGCTTTTTGCAACAGATTTCATCACATCAGGTGTATATCAATTTACCACTGCACAAAATCTTGCATTCTAAATACCAGAGAAAAGCTCTGACCCAGAAGCAAAACTCCATTCTTCCATGAGATTTAATAAAGTGTCTGTCCAGAATAAAGGTTGCACTACAGCTCTGAGCTATGAGGCAGTATGACGCAACACAGGCTTACAAGAGAAATACTAAGGTGCAGAAGAGGAATGAGCCACCTGTCTCCCCTAGTGTATGTGTTGTTTCTCAGGTCTGGGAAACAGACAGGGAATGAGATCAGGGCTGCACTAGCCCTGATTCTGTGTTCAGACAGCCCTGGTCAAGTTCTGAAACCTGTGATGAAAAATCAGCTTTTTTGTCTTGCACCTTTTAAAGACAAATGTGATCAGGCTATTCCAGAGTAGTGATCTTTCATCACATTGGGTGATTCTGTGCTCCACAACCTCCCTGGGGGTGTTCAAGGCCAGGTTGGACGAGCCCTTGAGCAACCTGTTCTAGTGGGAGGTGTCCCTGCCTATGGCAGGGATCATAACTGGATGATCTTTGAGGTCCCTTCCAACCATTCTGTGAGTCTATGAAATGACTGTTGTTTAGCCTGGAGAAGGGTTGTTTAGCCTGGAGAAGAGGAGGCTCAGGGGTGACCTTATTGCTGTCTACAACTACCTGAAGGGTGGTTGTGGCCAGGAGGAGGTTGCTCTCTTCTCTCAGGTGGCCAGCTCCAGAACAAGAGGACACAGCCTCAGGCTGCGCCAGGGGAAATTTCGGCTCGAGGTGAGGAGAAAGTTCTTCACTGAGAGAGTCATTAGGCACTGGAATGGGCTGCCTGGGGAGGTGGTGGAGTCGTCGTCCCTGGGGCAGTTCAAGGCAAGGTTGGATGTGGCACTTGGTGCCATGGTCTAGCCTTGGGCACTGTGGTAAAGGGTTGGACTTGATGATCTGTGAGGTCTCTTCCAACCTTGGTGATACTGTGATACTGTGTGATACTGTGACATCTCAGGTATCTAGAACTGTTCAAGACCAAGCTGGATGAGGCCTTGAGCAACCAAGTCTAGTTGAGAGGTGTTCCTGCCATGGCAGAGAGGTTGGAGCAGATAATCTCTGAGGTCACTTCTGACCTAAACCATTCTATGATTGTGTAATGTTGGTGAAAATGTGACTAATATGAACACTATTTGGTTGCACCATGTAACAACTAATCACATAGGTAGCCACAGATATTTCTTTTGGAAAGCAGTCTGAAGAAATTCCTTCTCCATCTGGCTGAAAAGACTTAGGGGAAAAAAAAAACAATCTTTCACTTTCTTTAAGGGCTAGAGAATAGCAGAATGGGAGCTAAAAAAATGACCTTAGGGCATTTCCTTGCATGATGTTCTTAATACATAATTAACACTAAACATTTTACACAGAGATTTTCATTCCTTATTTTGTCTTTTAAGCCATCAGATGTGTTTTATTTGTCTACATTTCCCTAGTTCCTTTTCAAATCAATTTCAGTTAATTCTTGCACATTTACATCATTAGTGTAATTACACCTAATTGCCTGTTTTAGTATAAATACTTCTCCTTGCATAATTAGCATACAATTATGACTCTGGTGCATGATGCATAATCACATCACTACAATTTGTGATGATGTCACATTCCCCGAAGCTCAGGATTTATTGCTTCAGCTATGTGTTTGAAGTGGCGCTGCAATAAGGACTGTCCTGAGTCCTCTTAAATAACCAACTTATCAGCATGATTTCTATGCAGGGTACCATGCATATGGTGATGATTTATCACTACTCCAAAGGTGAGATGGTGAAGCATCATTAAAGTTTCTAGAGACAAATCTATGTAGAGAATCATAGAATCAACCAGGTTGATTCTATCCCATTCCATTCCATTCTACTCTATTCAATGGGTGAATCAACGTGGTTGATTCTATTCTATTCTATTCTATTCTATTCTATTCTATTCTATTCTATTCTATTCTATTCTATTCTATTCTATGGGTGAATCAACCTGGTTGTTTCGATTCTAATCTATTTTATTCTATCTGAAGAGGCCTTACAAGAGGGCTGGGGAGGGACCACTTACAGGGTCTTGTGATGACAGGGTGAGGAGTAATGGGTTTAAACTGGCAGAGGGGAGATTTAGACTAGATGATAGGAAGCTCTTTACAGTGAGGGTGGTGAGACACTGGCACAGGTTGCCCGGGGAGGTTGTGGCTGCTCCCTGCCTGGAGGTGTTCAAGGTCAGGTTGGATGAGGTCTTGAGTGACCTGCTCTAGTGGGATATTCTATTCTATTCACCCAGCCCTAGTCAATCAACTAGACCATGGCAGTAAGTCTTTTCTGCAGCACCTCCAGGGACAGTGACTCCACCTGGGCAGCCCATTCCAATGCCAATCACTCTCTCTATGAAGAACTTCCTGATAATACCCATCCTATACCTCCCCCAGCACAACTCAAGACTGTGTCCCCTTGTTCTGTTGCTGGTTGCCTGGCAGAAGAGACTAACCCCCACCTGTCTACAGCCTCCCTTCAGGTAGTTGTAGGCATCAATGAGGTCACCTCAGAGCCTCCTCTTCTCCAGGCTGAACAACCTCAAGTCTCTCAGCCTCTCCTCATAGGGCTTGTATCCCTATTAACAACCTGGATGATGAGATGCAGTTCACTCTTTGCAAATTGGCAGGGAATACCAGACTGGCAAGGGAGGTTGGCACATGAAGAGTGAAGCTGGCATTCAAGAAGTCGTTAAAATGTTGAAGAGATGAGTGAACAGGAGCCTCAGAAAGTTCAGCAGAGACAATCACAAAGTCCTGCACCTGACCTGAACGTATGGTTTGGATAATTAGCTCAAATTCCTGACTCTTGATTACACGGACCAGCTAATGCAGAGCAGCTGCTCTCTCACATAATGCATAGACCTAGAGCGCTAATTAATGCCCTCAAGAAAAGTTCAGGAAAGTAGCTTTATTTCTTCACAATCCTTTCTAAACTTGTTAATAGTTGTCTACATTGTAGACCAGTTCTAAGAGTCAAATGGGAACTGATAAAACCAGTGGAGACTGCTGAGCAAGCATTCATTATCTGTCATAGAATCAAAGAGTCAACCAGGTTGGAAGAGACCTCCAAGATCATCCAGTCCAACCTAGCACCCAGCCCTAGCCAGTCAACCAGACCACGGCACTAAGTGCCTCATCCAGCCTCTCTTTAAACATCTCCATGGATGGTGACTCCACCACCTCCCTGGGCAGCCCATTCCAATGCCAATCACTCTATCAACAACTTCCTCCTAACATCCAGCCTGGACCTCCCCTGATACAACTTGAGACTGTGTCCCCTTCTTCTGTTGCTGGTTGACTGGCAGAAGAGACCAACCCCACCTGGCTACAGCCTCCCTTCAGGTAGTTGTAGACAGCAATGAGCTCTGCCCTGAGCCTCCTCTTCTGCAGGCTGCACACCCCCAGCTCCCTCAGCTTCTCCTCACAGGCCTCAATGCATATAGTTAAAATTGCCTGACATCTCTCATTGCAAAATCCTGCAGTAGGTTGCCACATCGTTTTGAGTTTTGGTGATATATGTTGGAATTTGCTGTGGCAGGTGTTTGACTCAGGCTTATTTTATTCTCTTTTATTATTTTAATGCTCTTTGATTTTTTTTTTGTTGGTTGATTTTTGTAGTTTTATTTTGGCACAACTACTAGGAATATTTTGCCACAATAAGTCCCACAAGTCCAGGGTTAGGAAACTCTACCAGGCTTTGTGTGGAATGTACCTGGCAGCACTGTAAAAGATGAACTATTCAGTTGTCTTAAAGATCTGCTGAAATGGGGATAATTCCCAGCCCCTCTCAAAATTTCAGTCTGCATATTCATATAGATGATGTCCATGCTCAGGCAGCCAAAGTCTTTGTGAACCCCTCCTGGGCTGAATCTCCAATATCTTTTGACAATTCCCATGAGCCAGTATCCTCAGCACTCTCTGTGTTTTACATATCCTTATCACTCTCAAGCTGTGAAATATTCACAGGCTTACAGGATGTCAGGGGTTGGAAGGGACCTCCATAGATCATCCAGTCCAACCCCTCTGCCAGAGCAGGACCATACAATCTAGCTCAGGGCACACAGGAACACATCCAGACAGGCCTTGAAAGGCTCCAGAGAAGGAGACTCCACAGTCTCTCTGGGGAGCCTGTGCCAGTGCTCTGGGATCCCTACAGTAAAGAAGTTCTTCCTCATGTTGAGGTGGAATTCCTGTGGTGTAATTTATATCTATTGCTCCTTGTCCTATCACGGGGCACAACTAAGCAGAGTCTGTGCCCTCCCTCTTGATCCCCATCCCTCAGATATTTATAAGTATTAATTAGATCCCCTCTAAGTCTTCTCTTCACCAGACCAAAAAGCCCCAGATCCCTCAGCCTCTCCTCACAGGCAGTGCTCCAGTCCCCTAATCATCTCTGTAGCCTTCCCTTGGACTCTCTCCAGTAGATCTCTATCCCTCCTGAACTGGGGAGCCCAGAACTGAATGTATTATTCCAGATGAGGTCTCACCAGGCCAGAGTAAAAGGGATATGTTCATTTGGTGTTAGAGCTTTATGGCAAAATCAGACTCCAAGTTTTAGCTCTTGAAATCAATATGATCAAAACATAGGAAGCTGTACAACATTGATTTAACTACTCCAGCAAGATGTTTCAAGCTTGGCCCAAGCTTTATCCACCTCTGCTTGATTTCATTTAACTGTGTTGAAAGAAAGCATTTCTGGAGGTGTGAAATGCAGTGAGACAGAATCACAGAATCACAGAAACATCCACATTGGCAAATCTCCTCAGGATCACCGAGTCCAACCTAGAACCCTACCCTACAAGATTCACCTTAAACCATATCCCTAAGCATCACATCCAAACGACCCTTAAAAGCATCCAGGGTGCATGACTCAACCACCTCCCTGGGCAACTCATTCCAGTGACTGAGACACCTACAATATCAGAGCAACCATGCCCCACTCCTTAAAGATCTAAATAGACCTGGCATTTTTGACATCTTAATTGCTCTGCCTTTCTTATAGATGAAATGTGGCACAGGATACCAGACATGAAAAATGATGTGATTTCCAGGGAATGTTTTCAGCAGGCTTCTGAACATCTAAATCTAAGGTCTAGGTTTTGTAGTTTATACAGTGAGTCATAAAGTTGCCTCTCCTTTCAACTGGAGGTTTTCCAGAGCTAAAGTATCTCAAAGCACTTTCTTCTGTGCCCTCTAAGTCTATTTGTATTGTGTCCTGCTGCATTCTCACAGCTTGTAGTTTTTCACTGCTTATTTCAAATGACACCTTAAGTTTTACCATTTGAAAGGGGAGAGGGGAAAATTTGACCTTTGGCTCTAATGTACAGAGTACAGCTGGAACAGTATTCAAAAGAACCTCCTCTACCCTTTGGGGTCCACATGTTTCTTTTGATTTATTGAACTGTTGTGACAGTGTAATGAATTTTAGTCCAAGAAATGCCACAGCCATCAGCACGGCCATCTGAGACTCCTGCAATGGATGAGCAGTGCTGTTTGGTCTCCTATTATTGTTTGAGCTTCTCAGGCAGAAAACATGAAAATTATGAAACTCTTTCTTCCAAGGACATGGAAAATGATGGTGAAAGCTGTAATTGTTTTCATTAATAAAAGAAAACTAAGAAAAAAAAAAAAACAAAAACAAAAAGAGAAGCTTATAACCACCAACCACCTTGGTTGTGAAAAGCATCTGATAGCAGTTTCAATGGTAACATTTGATGCCACCTAGATAACCATTATGGGCACCTTCACTTCCTGGAGATTTTCTTTCAATCCTCCATGTAGTCCTTTTTATCCTTCCTCATTCACCTGCAGCTATGGAATATTTCTTCTTTACCATAGAATCATAGAATCAACCAGGTTGGAAGACACCTCCAAGATCATCCACTCCAACCTAGCACCCAGCCCTGTCCAGTCAACCAGACCATGGCACTAAGTGCCTCAGCCAGGCTTTTCTTGAACACCTCCAGGGATGGTGACTCCACCACCTCCCTGGGCAGCCCATTCCAATGCCAATCACTCTCCCTGGGAAGAACTTCCTCCTAACATCCAGCCTAGACCTCGCCCAGCACAACTTATTCCAAATATTAGTTTATTGCTTTAGTTATTTATTCACATACTGAATTACAACCCTGCTGTCCAATCCTATGAAAGATATGCAATCTCAGTTTCTTCCTCCCCAGAAGTGCGGTCTGGTGGAATAACAACTGGCTGCAAAGAAAATTTGAATAGACTTTGCCCAAAGAATAAGAGAAGCTTTATAATAACTGGTATCCTGGCCTAGATCAGGAATGGTGTGGCCAGTAGCACAAGGGAGGTTATTCTTCCTTGGTACTCAGTGCTGGTCAGGCCACACCTTGAGTACTGTGTGCAGTTCTGGGCTCCTCAATTCAAGAGAGAAGTTGAGATACTGGAACATATCCAGAGAAGGGCACCAAGGCTGGTGACACAGACCAGTGAGGAGAGGCTGAGGGAGCTGGAAGTGTGCAGCCTGCAGAAGAAGAGGCTCTGGGGTGACCTCATTGCTGTCTACAACTACCTGAAGGGAGGCTGTAGCCAGGTGGGGTTGGTCTCTTCTCCCAGACAATCAGCAATAGAACAAGGGGACAGTCTGAAGTTGTGGCAGGGGAGGTCTAGGCTGGATGTTAGGAGGAAGTTCTTGAGACTGTGAGACTGTGTCCCCTTGTTCTGTTGCGGGCTGCCCATGCTTGTTTGTGCAAACTCATATCAGAATTAGTGAAATTTTAAGGGGTTTGTTTGTTTGCTTTACTGTTGGTTTGTTTGTTCTCCAATTGGTTTTGTTTGTTTTCCTTTGTCCTAAGTGCTGTAGCATGAATTTGGAGTGTTCTGCACCCACCACAAGTGTTTGTTCCTGAGCTTGTTCAGGAAATCATCACAGGCTGAGGGATCTGAAAGTTTGGGCTAAATGCTAAATGGTTTGTTATAGTCTCACTTTAAAGGGCAGTCCTCCTATTAATCCTGGCAGCAGTACTGAAGGAAGAAATTGAATTCTTCATCTCCATCTCTGCCAGCCAGTTTGACCAAACACTGCTATAGAGCTCCTTAGTCATAATCCTGCTCTATTCCTAGCATTAAACTCTGACCTTTAAGAGCCAGGTCACAGATCTTACACTTAAATTTAATCTTCACTAAAACCAAGGCTCACAGATGATTTGATACTTCTTCATATCTTGTATTCAGATGGGATCAGCTGCTCCTTTTCTTCCCCTTTTCACTTCTGCTCAAGGAAGGTTATCCTCCTGTGTTATTTATCTATCAAGTAATTCCAAAGATTCTGCTCTTTCTTTTGTTAGACCTACAACTGGCATTAACAACTCATGGCATTAGCAGAGCATTTTGTATCCTCGGTCTGCTTGTCCTTTTTCACTTGATTTGCATTCTGAGTAAAATCTCTACAAGAGTTTGAGTATTCCTCTCTGGATGACTTTTCATGTAAGAGACCCTCAATTCTAAATTTACTACCTGTTCATTCACTGTCCACAATGAATTCATTTGGTAGAAAGCTCACTGTCATTTTGACTTGCATAAGACAGTTGCTGTAGCTCATCCTGGCTAAACAGTCATGAATTTGCAGACCCAGTATGTTGCTAGATTTTATGCAGAGTAAATCTTCAGTGCTTTTCTGATTTCAAGTCATACTATCTTTTGGATTAACTCTGGGAACAGGAGTTATTAACATTGGATTTTAGAACCCATTGGCAATAAACATATCTTTATTCTCTCTCATCAGATGCACAAAGGGTTAAATGAACATTGTGATGGTTTGAGTGTTACTCGCCCCCTCACTCTTATGAAATCACCCAGTCTAGACTCAGCTGAGCTGGAAATTAAAGAATGAAGCTTTCTATTTACATCTTAACACAATATACAAGCAGGTATTTACAATCTAGACAGAAATATACAAGCAAAAAAGTAATACAGAAACACAACAGCCCTCCCAGAAACCAGAGAGCCCAGGAGGGGCTATCAACCACCCTTCCACCTTCTTCCCACATGCAGACTTTGCCTCACATTCAAGGTGAGTTTGGAGGATTGGCCAGGGGGGTTAGGAAGCAAAAGGATTAGTTACACAGACAGTAGGTTAGGGAGAGAAGTGCATTCAGCCAGAGCCAGAGAGCAATAGGTTGGACTGGATGATCTTGGAGGTCTCTTCCAACCTGGCTGATTCTATGATTCTATGATTCTATGATTCCTTACCCATATTTATGTTCTTGTTTTTATACATCTCAGCAAGCCTATAAGTGAAGCAGATGTCATCATTGTTTCCTTTTCACAGCCTATAAACTAATTCTTCTCACAAAAATATCCCAGCTAGCTTCAAAGTAACAAACTAACAAAAGCCAACAGCCTGAATTCATAGAATGGTCTAGGCTGGAAGGGACCTCTAAAGGCTATCTAGTCCATATAGAATCATAGAATCAACCAAGTTGGAAGAGACTTCCAAGCTCATCCAGTCCAACCTAGCACCCAGCCCTATCCAGTCAACCAGACCATGGCACCAAGTGTCCCATCCAGTCTTTTCCTGACCACCTCCAGGCACAGTGACTCCACCACCTCCCTGGGCAGCCCATTCCAATGGCAAATCCAAAGTTCCTATTTCTGAGATTAATTTTACTTCAGTAATTCTATTAGTCCTCTAGAAGGGCAGTGAATAAGATTTTGGGGAGGGTTTAAAAGCTTAGCATTACGAACAAAGGGATTACTGCAAAAGGGAAAAAAATTCTCATCACCAAAATAAACTAAGCAGAGTTGAAATCCATGAATAGGATAAAACACTTCATTCTGAAGTGGATGAACTACTTAGGTTTTTCAGTGGGCTATCTAGCATGGTTTAGTTAATTAGAAAGCTTAGGTGGTAGGTTGGACTCGATGATCTTAGAGGTCTTTTCCAACCTGGTTAATTGTGTGAGCACTTTAATCTGTATTTGGTTTTAAGTCTGGTTTCATTGCTGGCAGAGATGATCACACAATCACAGCAGACTGCTACCAAAGGCATTCTATTCGTTACAGAGCTTGTCCAGAGACTCCAGCATTTGTGTTGGAAATGCCATACTCCTTAATGCTGGTTAGTAACTTAGATGAGCTACAGGTTGTCTCTCCTGTCAAATTTATCCTCACCACTCACACTCCACTCTGACAGAACAACTACTACAAGCTGATGAAGTGCACATTTCCCTGTACATGAGGGTTCTTTCAAATAAGGAAGGAGCATTTCCAACTTGGATTACTTGTTGTAAAGTGATAGCTGAACACTACCAAGGCTAAGAGGGTGAAAGGTCTCATATAGAGGCTCCTTTCTGACTCCATAGAGAGGACCTCGCTTAGTGGTATATAAAACAGTGTCTGCTTTGTAAACAGAGATGAATTTGCCACAGGCACCTGGAAGCACTTCTGTAATTAATAGCAGATCAGGCTCCATGAGAAATACTGTTTGTGTGAGGGAACAATGGAAACTATTCAATGAGGCAACAATTACTTAACCAAAAGATCAAGTAAATAATTTTCCTCTGGCAGAGATTCTAATTTATCAGGAGATTTACATGAGCAGATGGGAATGGGAAAAGTGTGCCATAATATGGGGCTGTAAAGTGAAAGCTCTCACTCTTCAGTGGTAATGAGCCTTTTGTGGCACATTACTAAAAAGCAATCTATGCCTGAATGAAAGAAGCACATCAGAGAGAAACAGTATTCAGTGAAGTATGAGAGAGGATGTGTTTTAAGAAACCAAGTCAGATAACCTGTGAAAGTAACCTTCCTGTTAGAGAAGTACAATTCCTCTGCTGAGTGCACTTTAGTTCAAGAAAACAGCATAACAATGGGTTTTTAAACTCAGATATGATTTCATATCCCAAGGCATGCACACATAGGTCCAAAATTATTTGAGATAGAATAGTATAGAATAGAATCAAGCAGGTTGGAAGAGACCTCCAAGATCATCCAGTCCAATCTAGCACCCAATCCTAGCTAATCAGCTAGACCATGGCACTAAATGCCTCATCCAGGCTTTCCTTGAACACCTCCAGGGATGGTGACTCCACCACCTCCCTGGGCAGCCCATTCCAATGCCAATCACTCTCTCGGCCAACAACTTCCTCCTAACATCCAGCCTAGACCTCCCCTGGCACAACTTGAGACTGTGTCCCCTTGTTCTGTTGCTGGCTGCCTGGCAGAAGAGACCAACCCCCCCTGGCTACATCCTCCCTTCAAGTAATTGTAGACAGCAATGAGGTCTGCCCTGAGCCTCCTCTTCTGCAGGCTGCACACCCCCAGCTCCCTCAGCCTCTCCTCACAGGGCTCTGCTCCAGGCCCCTCAACAGCTTTGTTGACTTTCTCTGGACACATTCCAGCACCTCAATATCTCTGTTGAATTGAGGAGCCCAGAACTGGACACAACACTCAAGGTGTGGCCTGACCAATGTTATATACATATGCATATATATAAACAAACAGTTTTCCCCCTCTCCACAGACCCCAAAGCAGCAGTTATGGGGAAAAAGAATGATAGTATCTTACTGTCTTCTCTGTCCTCCATATCAGAAAAAGAAAATAGTATGACATCTAATATTAAAAGAAAAAGAAAAGCTGCTCAAGATGGCAAGTCCTTGGAATGGGTAGGAATTAAACCCATGATTCTCCCTTGACCACAGAATCATCCTTATTTATTAAGACCATGGAACTTATATGGTTGAACTGCTGAAGCAGACCAGAGAGAATAATTTTCCTGCAAAGAAGCTCCAAGCTTCCTCTGATGGTGATTACATTTCAAAGTGGAATGGGACATTGGAGCCTGATCTTGCTCAAGAAAGGCATGTAGAAGAATGCTATTGATTCACTGAGTCATATCTGAACAACTGAGACAAAGGTAGACTTCAAGGAAGGATAAGCACAGGCTTTATTTGTACATATAACTGTTCATCAGTGTAAAAAAATATCCATGTGGTCAGTGCAAAGGGGGTAGGAACCCACTCAGTTATACACTGGCTGCAGGAGCAGTGTCCCTTGGAACTATAAGTGATTAAAAAAGAGGACAGCTGGTCAGGGCAGGTCTGGGAGTATTTTCCAGCTTCCCCAAAACTCAATTTACCAGTCTCTCCTGCAATATTTACCTCTTCAGTGCTGATATTTGAGGTTACTTTGAGGTTCACCAACCTTTTCCTTTATTTTTGTTCCTCAAGGTATAGATCTTTGCCCATTCAATCATTTCTCTACCTACAGTGTTCTTTAGACCAGGGCCTGAGTTTCTTCAGCTCTTTGTTATTGTGACTATTTATGCTTTCATTAACATAAAGGATATTCATGGGACTTTGCAGACAAATAGGTATCTGGCAGAAGAAGTTACTCATGACTAAAGCTTGCAGTTTGTCACAACATAGTAAAAATCATAATGAGATTTTAGGGAAGAAAAAAAAAAAACCAAAGAAAAAAGCAAAAGCCCAAGTAATAATCAGACAGAAAATGTTTCAATGTGACAAAATATATTAAAGCATCCTTAATTTTCAAGAGGAATCTTTCCAGAGTCCTTACTATCAATTATTAATAGATTCAGAAGAATTTTCTACTTGTATTATAGTTCATGTTTGCAATCTCAATGATTCTTACTCTTAACTCATCATCATTTGTGCTAGTTTGAAGCAGGGTAGAATGTTTTGGTGAGAAGAACTAGATCATAGGCTGTGAAAGGAAAACAGTGGTGATGTCTACTCCCCTCAGAGTCTTGCTGAAGAAGAAGAAGGGTAAACATTAGATAACACTCTCGCCATTTTTGCTGCACTCTCTGGCTGGGTTCTGGCTGAGCTGCAGCTCCCTAACCTCATCTTCCACTCACTTTTGCTTCTTAACCTCTTGGCTGAACCTCTGTTCTTCTTTAGGACTGGGGTAAGGTTGAGAGGGACAGGGGAAGGTGCAGGGGTGGTTGAGAGCCCCTCCTGGGGACTCAGGTTTCTGGGAGGGGAGTTGTGTTTCTGTATTACTTTTACCTTGTATATTTCTGTCTATAACTGTATATACTGTAAATATCTGCTGGTATACTGTGCTAGCTGTAAATAAATAGCTTCATTTATATTCCCAGAGCCGGCTGAGACTAGCCTGGGTGATTTCTAAAGTGGGGGGGGGGCAGGGAACACCCAAACCATCACATCATTTCTATAGCAAAGAACCTCTGAGGGCAGCTTTCCAGCTAACATGTGAGTTCTCTCATAACCCAGTGAAGCTGTTTATTCTCTGCATCATTTCGTCTCTCTATCTATACACAATATCCCCTGCTAATATCTGGAAAGTTCAGAAGCAAATAGGAAGTTTCATAGCATGATCTTAAAAACAAAATGGGGTTTAATACTGTGTTTCACGTAATAAAATCCCTTTTATCTGACTCTTCTTGCTGTTATGGTTATCCCAAATGTTCTGAAGGGGACTAGTTGAAATCTGAGTTTGGGGTAAAATGCAAATGAGGCCGATTTAAAAGTTATTAAATCATGTATTAATATACAAAGATAATGCCCCCAAACTTATTTACAGCTCTCCACACAAGTTCCTGGCTGTGGTTAGCAGAACTATGTTACAGAATGTCTCTGTGCAATGGAATTTTGAAAGGTTTAGAGATGTCCTTGATAGAGTCTGGAGGCTTCATTCCAGCCTGATTAGCTCCTTTAGCAACTGGAATAAAGAGTTGAGAATACTCACTGGTCCTAATGGCTGTGGCCCAAGGCATAGGCAGGAAAATATCCAACAGAAGTCCTGTGGCGAATTCCACCTGGGCTGCAAAGTGGAATCAGCTGTGGCCGAGGGGGCTGTGGCCGAGGGGGCTGTGGCCGAGGGGGGCTGTGGCCGAGGGGGCTGTGGCCGAGGGGGCTGTGGCCGAGGGGACAGGCAGGCGAGCGGCAGGTGAGTGAGCGAGGGAGGAAGGAGCAGGCAAGCTCCTTATTCACCTGTTCACCCCTTTATAGGGCAATGGCCGAGGCTAAGGGTCTCACTGGCCACAGTCACTCCAATAGACCCCAGCATGGCAGAGCCCACAGGCTGCTGTCGTCCAGAAGCGGGGGGCGCACAGGCCTTGCACGCCACAGGGGCGTGGGCCTAGGAAACCCCTCTCAGGCAACCGGATTAAACCGGACTGGGCTGTCTGCGCTTCCTGTTCTCCCGCCTCTGGCTGCAACGCAGACAGGTAAAGTAGGACAGGACATGCTCCAGCCATTTTATGCTCTTTAGGACTATTCACCACAATGATTCAAGTGAATTGTCAAATAAATGTTCAGCAAAAGAGTAGGTAATGTAAGGTCAGGCCACACCTTGAGTGCTGTGTCCAGTTCTGGCCTCCTCAATTCAAGAGAGATGTTGGCTCCTTATAAAAATTCAGCAGCTGGATGGAGACACCTTCCAATAGAATCATAGAATCATAGAATCAAGCAGGTTGGAAGAGACCTCCAAGATCATCCACTCCAACCTAGTATCCAGCCCTAGACAATCAACCAGGCCATGGCACTAAGTGCCTCGTCCAGTCTCTTCTTCAACACCTCCAGCCACAGTGACTCCACCACCTCCCTGGGCAGCCCATTCCAATGCCAATCACTCTCTCTGCCAACAACTTCCTCCTAACATCCAGCCTGGACCTCCCCTGGCACAAATTCAGGCTGTGTCCCCTTGTTCTGTTGCTGGTTGTCTGGGAGAAGAGGCCAACCCCACCTGCCTACAACCTCCCTTCAGGTAGTTGTAGACAGCAATGAGCTCTGCCCTGAGCCTCCTCTGCTGCAGGCTGCACACCCCCAGCTCCCTCAGCCTCTCCTCATAGGGTTTGTGCTCCAGGCCCCTCACAGCTTTGTCACCCTTCTCTGGACATGTTCCAGCACCTCAACATCTCTCTTGAATTGAGGAGCCCAGAACTGGACACAGGACTCAAGGCGTGGCCTGAGCAGTGCTGAGTACAGGGGCAGAATAACCTCCCTTGTCCTACTGGCCACACTGTTCCTGATGCAGGCCAGGATGCCATTGGCTCTGCTGCTCACCTGGGCACACTGCTGCCTCATCTTCAGCTACTATCTATCAGTACCCCCAGGTCCCTTTCCTCCTTCTTATAAGACTTCTCTGTTTTCATGTGTCACATATGTAACTTATACACAATTCAGTAGAATATGATACATTTTTCATACAACAATTAGCTCTAATAATTAAATATGGGCCACATTGTTTTGGTACAGTAATGTATTTGAAATCAATACATTAGTCATAGTAATGGGTACTTAAAAAGCTCTGGATGTTATCTCACCAAATTAAATTAATGGAATTTTGAATTAGCTGGGAGTCGTTGGGAAAGAAAATAAATATCCCAAGAAGAAACTAATGTGGTTTCAGAAAAGGGGTCCCATGGGAAAACACTTTTTTTTCCTCCAAAGAAACCTTGAACTTCGTGAAATTCTAGATATCTGGCATAGAGAAATCAGGCACTGTTAAGCTTTGAATGAGGAGATTCTGTCACTTTGGAAGATGTCTGCATTCACCATTTGCTCTTTTTCTGCCCTTCTCCATTCCCAGTCTGAGCATACAACTACAAAACCTCATATGGCATCGACAGTTTTGTCCTACCAAATAGAATCATAGAATGGTTTAGGTTGGAAGAGACCTCAAAGCTCATCCAGTTCCAATCCCCCTGCCATAGGCAGGGACACCTCCCACTAGAACAGGTTGCTCAAAGCCTCATCCAGTCTGGCCTTGAAAGCCTTCAGGGAGGGAGCAGCCACAACCTCCCTGGGCAACCTGTGCCAATGTCTCACCACCCTCACTGGAAAGAACTTCCTAATATCCTGTTTAAATCTCCCCTCTGCCAGTTTAAACCCATTCCTCCTCATCCTCTAAGCATCTTGGTGGCCTCCTATAGACTGGCTCCAACAGTTCCATGTCCTTCTAGTTTTGGGGGCTCCATAACTGCACACAGGACTCCAGATGGATTTCCATGAGAGCAGAGCAAAGGGGCAAATTTCAAGGCTCCTAGGTGATCTGAAATGCAAGTGGGAAGGACTGGGAAGGAAACAGGCTTGCTCACATTGTAACTATTTATTCCCATAGAATATAGTGTATTTTAGTTAGAGAAGCTATGAAACATCTAATAGGGTATTGCTGTGCCTACAGAGCCTTCTGACTTTGAGTGTAACTAAAACATCAGCATCAGCCATAGCATGCCTCTCCAGTTTTCTTTCCTTGACAGCATTTTGTGGTGAAAGATTGATCTGTTCTGTCTGGTTATTGTAGGGCAAGAAGTAATTTTACAACAGCAAGAAATAAAAGGCTATAAAGTGTTTTGTTGCAGTTGCTTCCAGTTTTCCAACGTACTGTCAGATTCTTGTGTCCACATTTTCTTTTCCATGAGCTTTTATATTGTGCTATTTACTGAAAGGCTTTGCTTTGTTCACATAACCACAAGCAGTGCTAAGAAATGGTTTTAGTGGACTGATTCTGCTGCAGCTTCAAAGAATGACCCAGAACTATGCTTGTTGTTGCTCTCCTCACACACTCCCACCCACACCCGTGGACAGACACTAACACATTCTCTCTTTTCTCTCTTGCAAGCAGATATTTAAGATCTACAATTTCACATCTCCTTACACAAATTTTCTTGAGGTTGAATGTCAGGATCCCATTCCTCCTTGTTCTTCTTGTGAGCATTCTCATTGGGCATCTCTCTTATTTAGACACATGGAATCATTTTGACTGGAAAAGAACTTTCAGAGCATCAAGTTGAACCATTATCCAACTCTAGCAAGCTTGCTTATACACTAGGTCCCTCAGCACCACATTTCTGCATCAGAGGATGCAGACACAGATGCATTCAAACACCTCCTTGGACTGTTCTAGTATTTGAAGAATACCTGTTCTAATGTTCAACCTAAAGCTCCACTAGCACAATTTGAGGCCAGTTCTTCTCCTATCACGTGTTACTACTTTAGAAGTATTACTTCTACAAATCTCCTTTATCCAGTTGCTCAGCCCAACTGCCTTCTGTGTGGTATGACTTTGTACTTTATGCTTTGTTCTCTTGTTCTGTTGACTATGCTTTTAAAACCTTCTTGCACATATGGCACTATCTTTGAATAACACATCATAACTGTGCTTCACTCTAATGATTTTCAAGGCCAACAAGTCACTGGAAAGTTCAGGATGATGATGTGTTTGAGTAATACATCATCACAAGATGCTGCTAGATGATGTATTACTCCAAAGATGACATTGTATAGGAAGAGGACAGGCTACAAAAGTTGGAGCTCTTCAGCCTGGAGAAGAGAAGGCTTCGAGGAGACCTTATAGTGGCCAACAGTTTGAACAAAATGTAATATTTTCCTTTCAGCCAACTTAATATAGTTCATTCAGGTTTTGTAGAGGGTTTTTGTCCTTTTTGAACTTTATAGAATTGAAGTATTGTCAGAGCTGGAAGGGATCTCAAAGATCATCCAGTTCCAACCCCCTGCCATAGAATCATAGAATCAACCAGGTTGGAAGAGACCTCCAAGATCATCCACTCCAACCTAGCACCCAGCCCTATCCAGTCAACTAGACCATGGCACTAAGTGCCTCAGCCAGTCTTTTCCTGAACACCTCCAGGGATGGTGACTCCACTACCTCCCTGGGCATCCCATTCCAATGCCAATCTCTCTGTAAAGAACTTCCTCCTAACATCCAGCATATATTTCCCCCGGCACAACTTGAGACATCTCACAATAGATCAGGTTGCCCAGAGCCACATCCAGCCTAGCCTTAAACACTTCCAGGGATGAGGCTTCCACTAGCTCCCTAGGCAACCTGTTCCAGTGTCTCACCACTCTTATGGTGAAGAACTTCTTCCTAACATTGAATCTGAATCCAACCACTTCCAGTTTTGCTCCATCCCCCCAGTGCTATCACTACCCAACTCCCTAATAAGTCCCTCAGAAGGTTTATTGTAGCCTACTTCATATACTGATAGGCCACAATTAGGTCTCCTCAGAGCCTTTTCCTCTCCTGACTGAACAACCCCAACTCTCTCAGTCTGCCTCTATAGGAGAGAAGCTCCAGCCCTCTGATCATCCTCGTGGCCCTTCTCCAGACATACTCCAGTCCTTTGAACTAGATCAATATTAGATTTGAGTATACTTCAATATACTTAAACAGCAAAAAAGGAATAGAGACATAAAAAAAAAAATACAAAACCCACAGTTGGAAATTATTGCATGAGGTTAACACTGCTCTTTTCTTTCTTTCCCCACATAAAGTAGATTCTTCTTTTGAGTAATGCCTGGAACATTTTGTTCAGACTTGCAGCCAGATTTGCACACCTTATTCTCCGAAGGAAGCTTGGATGGCTCATTGCAAGCTTGATGAAATAGCAGCGGTGAGGAAAGTGCTTCTTGTTGCACTTCCACAGGGGCAGGCTTGCTCTGTGTCACAGAGCAGCCAAGAGAAAAACTTTGAAAGAAAAATCACAGATGCCTACAGTTCTGATACATTGGACCAGACACTTGACTTTGAGAAGCCCTTCTCAAGAGCTATGCCTTTGAGTGATGAGCCCTGCGGTTTGGGTGAATGCCACCATTTATCAAAAGGGAAATGACCAAAAGTAAAAACAACCCTATTGAATTAATACCAAGGAAATTATGGGAAGTGGGGCAGGGATAACAGCATCCCTGAGAGGTTAAAATCTACAAACATGGAATTCTACAAATGCTATGGGGACAGAAACTGAGCATTTTTTGGCAAGAAATGAAATCAGAAGACAAAGTAATATAGAGAAACCTGCAAGCTACCATAAATTAACACAGTTCTACCCTACTGTTTAGCATGTTTATCTCAGGCCACACCTTGAGTACTGTGTCCAGTTCTGGGCTCCTCAATTCAACAGAGATGTTGAGGTGCTGGAGCGTGTCCAGAGAAGGGCAGCAAGGCTGGGGAGGGGAGCACAGCCCTGAGAGGAGAGGCTGAGGGAGCTGGGGATGTGCAGCCTGCAGAAGAGGAGGCTCAGGGCAGAGCTCATTGCTGTGTACAACTACCTGAAGGGAGGCTGTAGCCAGGTGGGGTTGGTCTCTTCTCCCAGGCAAGCAGCAACAGAACAGGGGGACACAGTCTCAAGTTGTGCCAGGGGAGGTCCAGGCTGGATGTTAGGAGGAAGTTGTTGGCAGAGAGAGTGATTGGCATTGGAATGGGCTGCCCAGGGAGGTGGTGGAGTCATCATCCCTGGAGGTGTTCAAGGATAGCCTGGATGAGGCATTTAGTGCCATAGTCTAACTGATTAGCTAGGATTGGGTGCTAGGTTAGACTGGATGATCTTGGAGGTCTCTTCCAACCTGGTTGATTCTATGATTCTATGATTCTATGACAGTATCTAAATCTTCTCTAGACTGTGGAACTTGTCTGACCAGGATATTACTGATCTTTGATCACATTGGGTGGTTCTGTGCTCCATGACCTCCCTGGAGGTGTTCAGGACCAGACTGGATGAGGCCTTGAGCAACCTGTTCTAGTGGGTGGTGTCTCTGCCTATGATGGGGGCTTTGAGCTGGATGATCTTTGAGATCCCTTCCAATCTAAACCATTCTGTAAGGTGATTCTGTAAGTGAGCTTATTGATGATCTCTGACTGTCTGATATATGTATTGTTGTTAATAGTAATCTGAAGAAGAATGAACTCAAGGTACTAATTAATCTTAATCATTCTGATGTTAATAAAGAATTAAATTAATAAATTGATTTACATTTATTGCTGGTGGAGCAGATGATGAAATATTTGTTGGATGTGTGGTAATCATAATTCTTCATATAGTATATTTTAAGGTCTTTCTGCTCACTGTGCTGTTACATCTGTGTCATTTTTAGCTCTTCAGGGCAGCTGTGTGGTTGGGGCTTCTTAAATGAAGCCATAATCTAACCTAGTGATAATAACTGACTGATTGTGAGCTTCCCTCACAATTATTCTCTTCTGTCTTTTGAGAAGAAATAAATACATGTGTAGGAAAAAGAAAAGCAGGATATTTTGTGTATGATATAATGAGAAATAAGGCTCTCTGAAGGGGTAAGAGAGCATTGAGAAATCATCAGAGAGCAAATCAATTGTTTGAATCCTGCTGGATCTCCACTGATCACTGTGCAAAAGTAACAATGATATTGGATCCATCTAACTGCTGCTACCTTACCGTATTTCAATGAGGAGCAGCAGAGCTGAATCAGCATCTAACATTTAGATCAGTGGAGTGATGATCTGCCAGAGAGCTACAAATGCAAACAAGCAAGGGAATTTATGAACTGAATGAAGCAATTATCTCTACTGAGAACAGTGGCATTAGGTAACCAATGATTTCATATACTTGATTTTATGTACCTTCCACTGCCTTGCTAAGGGAAAAGTAATCTTGTTTCACATTGAAGACAATGAGGCATTTTTTTCCCCCCATAACACCCTACATAAACCCATAAAATTCATGATTATGGTATTTGTGGTTCCTTAAGCAATCAATTTAGCTTATGCAATCTGAGCATCAAGATGGCTAAGAAGAAGCAGAACTTCTGGTTTAAGCACTAATTGCTCAATAACATGGTTGTACCAAACTGATTTTATTGGATGCATTAGATGTAGTTTGCAGGACTATACAAGTAGTGGTGCTTAACAAGTTCCCTTAAAGAGGCAATATATTTATCTTTTCAATTGTCTACTTTACTCCTTGGCTAAATTTCTAGAGCAATATTTCTATAGCACAGAATGGTTTAGGTTGGAAGAAACCTCAAAGATCAGCCAGTTCCACCCCCCTGACATAGTCAGGGACACCTCCTGCTAGAATAGGTCACTCAAGGCCTCATCCAGTCTGGTCCTGAACACCTCCAGGGACGGTGACTCCACCACCTCCCTGGGCAGCCCATTCCAATGCCAATCACTCTCTCTGCCAACAACTTCCTCCTAACATCCAGCCTGGACCTCCCCTGGCACAAATTCAGGCTGTGTCCCCTTGTTCTGTTGCTGGTTGTCTGGGAGAAGAGGCCAACCCCACCTGCCTACAACCTCCCTTCAGGTAGTTGTAGACAGCAATGAGCTCTGCCCTGAGCCTCCTCTGCTGCAGGCTGCACACCCCCAGCTCCCTCAGCCTCTCCTCATAGGGTTTGTGTTCCAGGCCTCTCCCCAGCTTCGTCGCCCTTCTCTGGACATGTTCCAGCATCTCAACATCTCTCTTGAATTGAGGAGGCCAGAACTGGACACAGTACTCAAGGTGTGGCTTGACTTGTGTTGAGCACAGGGGCAGAATAACCTCCCTTGTCCTGCTGGCCACACTGCTCCTGAGCTGGGCCAGGATGCCATTGGCTCTCTTGGCCACCTGGGCACACTGCTGGCTCATCTTCAGCCTACTCTCTACCAGTGCCCTCTGATCCCTTTCTTCCTGGCTGCTCTCCAGCCCCCACTGTTTAAAGGAGTAATTTGTCTTTGAACTTAGACCAAAAAAAAAAAAAAAGAAAAAAAGAAAAAAAGAAAGAGAGGCCAGGAGATGCTCTCAAGGCTTTCAGAAGTGTGCTGCTTTGCAGTAATTAACCAATTGGAGTGTTTAATGTTTGGCTATTTGCACACATGAGCATTGTGAAAGTGCATATTTCCCCATTTCTCAGTCTGGCTCATCATTTCACTTTCTTCCTGAGTGCACTAATTTTACCACTTCCCAGAGGGGCATTTCACTTAATTTCCTTTTGGATTAGCTGCTGCTCTGAGCTTGAATTTAAAGTTTAAAGGAACCATTTGATTTTAATAACTTTTATGTGTAGTGCTCCATTGAGTTTGGATTTTAGCACAGAGAACTACTTTTCCATAAGGTGATTTTTTTTAAACTAAATCCCTGTGTGTAAAAGAAAGATAAACACACATCAGTGAGTTTGTTATTGCAATTAAATTATTGGATTCTTCCATTTGAATATGGTTTGAACATTGAAAAGCATGAAGAGACTGTTTTCTCATGTTGGTCATAGATGCTTTTCTAACACTCCAGAACTTGAAATAAACCTCCCTGTTTCCATCCATCTCAGAGAACATTAAAATGCCTTAGTTTTCTAACTATATCCAGGCAGTTCAGGAAAGAAATGCTTCTTCAAACACCCACTTGAAACAAATCCTTAAAGAGTAGTCATCTTCTTGGGTTTTGCCCTCTTTGATACATATTTGTTTGCTTACTTCAAGAAGATTCCACACCCAGCTCAATCTTCCTGTCCTCGCCAACTCTGCCTCTCTTGCTTCAACTAACTGCAGTGCTCAGTGCTTCTTGAAAGCAGAGTTTAGACAATGCTAAACACTGATCCTTTGCCCATTCCAAGACTTGCCTTTTTTTATATACCCATACTGCTGGTTTGGGGCTTTTTGTCTCTTTCCCTTTCTAAGTATAAACTAAATAAATACATAGAGTTGTAGAATGGTTTGGGTTGGAAACAATCTTAAAGAGCCTCTAGTCCAAAACTCTCTGCCACAGAATCCTAGAATTCTTAGCAAGGACTTGAAAACAGAGTTTAGACAATGCTAAACACTGATCCTTTGCCCATTCCAGGACTTGCACCTTTTTTATATACCCATACTTGCTGGTTTGGGGCTTTTTGTTTCTTGCCCTTTCCAAGTATAAACTAAATAAATACATAGAGTTGTAGAATGGTTTGGGTTGGAAATGACCTTAAAGAGCCTCTAGACCAAATCTCTCTGTCACAGAATCATAGAATCATGGTTTGGGGCTTATTGGCTCTTTCCCTTTCTAAGTATAAACTAAATAAATACATAGAGTTGTAGAATGGTTTGGGTTGGAAACGATCTTAAAGAGCCTCTAGCCCAAATCTCTCTGCCACAGATTCATATAATCCTAGAATTCTTAGCAAGGACTTGAAAGCAGAATTTAGACAATGGTAAATGCTTTGCCCATTCCAGGACATCTTGCATCTTGTTTATATACCCATACTGTTGATTTGGGGCTTTTTGTCTCTTTCCCTTTCCAAGTATAAACTAAATAAATACATAGATTTGTAGAATGGACATTTAAAAGCACCTCTGTGGTAATTTCTGCTCGTACTTCTGCACAAAATCCCCTCCCTAAACTCAACACATCACCTCTTTAAGAGCATATTGTTACCAATTCTAAGTAGATAATTTTCTAGAGCAAAAAGGACAGGAAATTTATCCAGTGCAGTTAATAATGCAATTGAATATCAAGCAGGACACCTGTATTATTCCAATCAATCCTTAAAACAAAGGCAGAAGGAAACTTGAAGAAACAGATAAAAACCACCAATGAAGATCAATGTTATGAATGTTTAATTAAAAGAATATCTATTCCTGATTGTATCTCTCAGTGCTAAAGAAAAGGTAAATACAACAGACTAGACATGTTTGCCTCTGCAGGACCCTCTGCTAACTAATTCTCTGCCTTTTAAATTGATCTGATTCACCCAGAAGCAAACTGATTCAAAAATTAACACCAGAGACCAAATCTAATGGAATTCTTTATTTTTTTTCAGCTTTTAATTTCCCTCCTCAGCATCCTGAGCTGCACTTAACATTTCTCTCATTCCCACATTTAATATATGAGGGAAGATGAAGGGGGTTTGCTTAGCCTGGAGAAGAGGAGACTCAGGGGCAATCTCATTGATGTGTACAACTACCTGAAGGGAGGCTGTAGCCAGGTGGGGTTAGTCTCTTCTCCCAGGCAAGCAGCAACAGTACAAGGGGACACAGCCTGAAGTTGTGCCAGGGGAGGTCTAGGCTGGATGTTAGCAGGAAGTTGTTGGCAGAGAGAGTGATTGGCATTGGAATGGGCTGCCCAGGGAGGTGGTGGAGGCACTGTCCCTGGAGGTGTTGAAGCAAAGTCTGGATGAGGCACTTAGTGCCATGGTCTGGTTGATTGGCTAGGGCTGGGTGCTAGGTTGGAGTGGATGATCTTGGAGGTCTCTTCCAACCTGGTTGATTCTATGAATCTATGTTTTTTAGATCCTTATCATATAGTACCAGATAGGATTTTTTGGAGTTTGTTTTTTTTTTTGACACTACTACTTTTCAGCATGAAATTATTTTCAACAAGAGGAGAGGTGTTTGAGCCCTGGCATATTGTTCTATAACAAACACTGGATCCTTTTATCTTTCAATGGCACCCATGAGATCCTAAAATGCCAAACAGCAGAGGATAATTTCCCATTTTTTTTTTGGTAGCATCTGGCTTCTTGGCTGACTCCCCAGATAATATTGGCAGCTTTACATTTGCTTTCAGAGCTGTCATATAGTGAAGTTCCTGATAGGCTGTTAGCATTACTGTGCCCTTTTAGATGTGATCCTTTGACTCACCTTTGCTTCAAACACATTTTATCAGTAGCTTAAAAAGTCGCAAGGCAAACGCATTCAAAAGCAGACAAATGAGCAGGCCAACTTCCTATTTACACAAATAAAAGACTCAGCTTCTTAAAACAAAAAAGTGACTGTGGAGTGAGCTCACCTTTTCACACTAGCTGGTTTTGTTTTGACATCAGAAAGCAAGCTTCAAAATCCATCTGCACAATCATAGGTTGAGGCTGGCTCTGTATTATTTACGACAAAGATCAAGGAAATGACATGAAGGAGAATCCCATGGTGGATCACTGGAAACCCACTAAGTCAATCACATGCCCAGTTTCTTCCAAGTTCATGCAGAAATTGGATCCAAATCACACTGCAATGTCCCTGGGGCAAAAGCTTGGCGCTTCACCGCCGCCCTACTCAGGAGCTCTATAGGGGCTCTTCTCTACTGATGCTGGACTGAATCCAGGCAGTGCCACTTTGAAGGAAGCACATTCACTGGCAGTCTGTGATCACATCAGAAACAAACCAGTCTGTGAATGCCAGCGTACCAGAATGTTGTTGGAAAGAAACATATGGGTGGAAATATTAATCCACTAATGTCACATTTTACTGCTCTGACATTTTTTCAGAACAATCTGATTTCTTTTTTCATTGTTTGGCCATTCTATTATTTGTTTGTTTCTTTGTTTATAGTATAGATGTTCTCCCCAGTATTAAAAGAATAGTTTCTTTACAAAAAATGGTTGGATGACACTAAAAGAGTGAAATAAATTGCAGTGAATTTCCCAGATTTGCCCAACGAACAAAAAAATGAACAACAACAAAACAGCCAACCAACTAAACCAAAAAACAACCCCAAAACCCAAACCAAAATGCCATCACCACCAAAAATTAACAGAAGAGCTGCAACAAAACAAAACAAAACAAACCAGCAACAAAAATGAACAGAATGACAGCAACGAAAAAATCAAACCAAACCAAGACAACAAAAATTAACAGAAGAGTAGCAACAAAAAATACCCAAACCAAACCAGCAACAAAAATGAACAGAACAATGTCAACAAAAAAAAATCAAACCAAACCAAGACAACAAAAATTAACAGAAGAGTAGCAACAATAAATCCAAAACAAAACAACAACAAAAATGAACAGAACAATGGCAACAAACAACTTAAACCAAAGCAACAAAAACCCCAAACCAAACCCACAACAAAAATGAACAGAACAATGGCAACAAACAACTAAAATCAAAGCAACAAAAACCATAAACCAAGCCCACCACAAAAATGAACAGAACAGCAACAAAAAAAGCCAAACCAAAATGACAACAAATGTGAACAGAACAATGGCAATAAAAAACTCAAACCAAACCAACAAAAATGAACAGAACAACAGCAATGAAAACCCCAAATCAAACCACCATCAACAAAAATGAACAGTACAGCAGCAACAAAAAACCCAAACCAAAACACCAACAAAATTGAACAGAACAGCAACAAAAACCCCAAACCAAAACAAGAACATAAGCGAACAGAACAATGGCCACAAAAAAAACTCAAACCAAAGCAACAACAAAAATGAACAGAACAGCAACAAAAACCAAAACCAAACTAACAACAGAAATGAACAGAACAACAGCAACAAAAACCCAAATCAAACCCACAACAGCAACAAAAATGAACAGAACAACAGCAACAAAAAACCCAAACCAAAACAACAACAAAAATGAACAGAACAGCAACAAAACCCCCAAACCAAAACAAGAACAAAAGTGAACAGAACAATGGCAACAAAAAACTCAAACCAAAGCAACAATAAAAATGAACAGCAACAAAAACCAAAACTAAACTAGCAACAGAAATGAACAGAACAACAGCAACAAAAACCCAAATCAAACCCACAACAGCAACAAAAAATGAACAGAACAACAGCAACAAAACAACCCCAAACCGAACCAACAACAAAAATTAACAGAACAACAGCAACAAAACCCCCAAACTTAATGGTTTCAAGTGATAGTGAATTTGCTGAGCACTAAAATGATGTCTCTTGGAGCACTCACTTTGAGTCACATCCTAAAGTGAGTCTGCAAACTTAAATTTCTTGGATGATCTGAAAAAGTCAACCTCAAAACACCTTACAGACAAAGAAGGGAAAGCATAGATGGAAAGAAGTTGTCTCAGTGTCTTCTAGTTTTCAAGACTGCTATAAAGTCACATAATGTATTTATCTATCCTTATTTTTAGTTCAAAGCCCATTATCTATCAATCTGCAGTTTGATTAGTGCTTGCATGCCTATTTTAATTAAAGTATTAAGTTCTAAAGCATTATTTATTCCCCACAAATTGCAACATCTGATGCAAACCTAAATGCATAACCAGAGATAAGAAAAAGGTAGGATACATTTTTCAGTGCCTCTTTGAAACTTTTATTCCTCAACTAGTAATTCCAGTGACATAAACTATAAAAAAAAGTTTCTATCTCCTTTATTCCCCCCCCCCCCCCCCCCCCCCCCCCTTCCCATCTTGTTTAGATTAGTTTCTCCTCACTAGATTTTGGCAATATCACAAGAGCTCAGCGATGCTAAGTTCATCTTATAGAATGATAGAATGGTTTAGGTTGGAATCATAGAATCATAGAATCATAGAATCAACCAGGTTGGAAGAGACCTCCAAGATCATCCAGTCCAACCTATCACCCAGCCCCAACCAATCAACTAGACCATGGCACTAAGTGCCTCATCCAGTCTTTTCTTGAAGACCCCTAGGGACGGTGCCTCCACCACCTCCCTGGGCTCCCCTCCATAGGCAGGGACACCTCCCACTAGAAGAGGTCTTTGTTAGATCTCATTCCTATGGCTTCTGAGACACCACTGAATTTTCCTCCATTTAAAAATTTCACAGCTAAACTGTGACACAGCTACCTTGGATAACTGCTTAGTTTTTAATGGGCACCACCACTTTTCCAGGTACATGTGTGCTATGTGCAAGCAGAACATCTAACTCAAGAATTTAATTGATATACAAAGCTGTCAAGGTTGATCTTCTAAATGATGCAATTTATCATTAGCATTGCTGATGATTTAGAAAACAAAATGCATGCAATAGGTTGGGTTTGTGTCTGGTGGGGTTTTGATAGCAAAGAAGGGGGCTGATGCTGTGGCTTCTGTAAGAAGCTTCAAAAAGCTGCACTGCTTCCCAGTTAGAACTGCCTCTGGCCAATGCCAACCAGTTAGCATCTCTGCAATAACATATTTAAGAGAGTAAAAAATGTTGGGCTAGTTGCTTTGTTTTGGGAGCTCTTTTGTTTGGGAGAGAAGCAGAGCATGATAGAGACAACCCTGCAGACTCTAAGGTCAGTAAGGATGGAGGATGGATATCAGACCAGCCCTTCCCCTTCAGCCCACAGTGAGAAAGCAGGTTGAGCCCTTGCAACTCTTAGACATTAACAGTGGAGCAGAAGCTCACCTGCAGTCCATGAGGAGCTCTACACTGGAGCAGGGGACTGCTCCCAGTTGAGTCCATGACTCTGAGGAAAGCCAGAACTGGAGCAACCCATCTCTGAGAGGATAACAACCCACACAAGATACACAGACTGGTAGGAGAATTTCATGGAGGAATATCTGCTGTGGAAGAGAGGCTGCTTTGTATGATGGGAGAATCACAATTTTTCCCCCATGAAGAGGAGAAGAATTGCAAACAACATGAAACACACTGGGACTGACTGCAATCCCTACTCCCTGCCCCACTGCAGGGAAGGAGGCGGCAGAGCTGAGCTTAGGAAGAAGGGAGAGTTGGGATGAAAGTGTTCTTATGATCCAGGTGTATTTATTACTGTCTTACTCATATTTAATAGGTGCATTGGTGATGGTTTTGTCTCAGTTAAATTGATTTTTTTTCCTTGTGAAGTCTGCCTTTTGCCTGTGACCATAGCTAGTGAGAGACCCTACCCTGTCCTTTGTCTCAAGCCTCAAAACTGTTGTGTTTTCCCCTCCCCAACCCAGTGGAGATGGGTAGGAGTGGGTAAGCAGCTGTGTGATGTCTTATTACCAGCTTGCTGGGCTCAAACCACAAATGCAAAATGTTCTTCTAGCAACATTAAAGATAATTTAAACATTTTATACAATGGGAAAAAAAAATCTACAGGGGACAAATTGAATGTAAACTTTCCAGGATCCACTTAAGCAAAAAGGGCATTCAGAAAACTGATGTATCAACCTGAAAAGTGATGAAAAATCACCAGCCTTCTCTTCCCTATTGACTCATCTTCAATGTCAGCTTTCAGCTCTGATATTTTTGCATCTGAGTTATTGAATGTGGAGCAGAGGAGTTTAGTATGGAAATGTTATCAGACATTAGCTACATTGGTGTTGGTTCTATTAGGCATGAAAGAAAAGACCCAACCAAACGTCTCAGACAAGGAGAGTTGTGATATCAACCACTCACAGTACAGCCTACCTGCACAACATGAAATTAAAAAGCTTTGAAGATGGAATAAAAAGGCAAAACACTGAATACTGAAAGAGTTGTTCTTGTGGGCTACAGAATGCAGGTTGAATGCTGATAGCACACATCAGGAGACTGTCAAGACTAAGGTGCCTGAGGGTCAGAAAAGCTTAGTTATAACTCTATCCAGATTAGCTTCACAAGATTTTTGTGACATCCATAAAATGTATTGCAAAAGCTATTGGAAAACAATGAGGATCACCAGTATAAAAAGTGAGGAGAAGCTGCAAGTAGTTTCTTTTGTGTCATATCTATTTATTTCAGGATTATGCACCCATTGCCTTGCTTGCCTTTGTTTTGTTCTTTATTCTGTTAAAATATGTATACATGCAGGAGTGTTTGTGCTGCTTGGGGACTACACTGGAATCAAATCTACCCTGACTGGGAACAGTAAGGGTCTTGCTTTTGGCCATAGCCTGGGACTGTACATTATTTGACTTGAAAAAAAAACTGAGGTATAGGTAGGTGCAGAAATGTTTTGTAAGTTACAGCACATCCATAGAATCACACAATTATAGAATCAACCAGGTTGGAAGAGACCTCCAAGATTATCCAGTCCAACCTAGCACCCAGCCCTATCCAATCAACCAGGCCATGGCACTAAGTGCCTCAGCCAGGCTTTGCTTCAACATCTTCAGGCATGGCAACACCACCACCACCCTGGGCAGCCCATTCCAATGCCAATCACTCTCTCTGCCAGGAACTTCCTCCTAACATCCAGCCTACACCTCCCCTGGCACAACTTGAGACTGTGTCCCCTTGTTCTGTTGCTGGTTGCCTGGCAGAATAGACCGACTCCCACCTGGCTACATCCTCCTTTCAGGTAATTGCAGACAGTAATGAGCTCTGCCCTGAGCCTCCTCTTCCGCAGACTGCACACCCCCAGTTCCCTCAGCCTCTGCTCACAATGTTGTGCTCCAGGCCCCTCACCAGCTTTGTTGCCCTTCTCTGGACACCTTCCAGCACCTCAGAATAGGGTTTGTGTTCCAGGCCCCTCACCAGCTTCGTCACCCTTCTCTGGACATGTTCCAGCATCTCAACTTCTCTCTTGAATTGAGGAGCCCAGAACTGGACACAGCACTCAAGGTGTGGCCTGAGCAGTGCTGAGCACAGGGGCAGAAGAACCTCCCTTGTCCTGCTGGCCACACTGCTCCTGAGCTAGCCCAGGATGCCATTGGATCTCCTGCCCACCTGGGCACTGCTGCCTCATCTTCAGCTACTCTCTACCAGCACCCCCAGGGCCCTTTCTTCCTGGCTGCTCTCAGCCACTCTGTCCCCAGCCTGTAGCACTGCTTGGGGTTGTTGTGGCCAAAGTGCAGAACCCTGCACATGGCCTTGTTCAATCTCATCCCATTGGCCTCTGCCCACCCATCTGGCCTGGCCAGGTCCCTCTGCAGGGCTCTTCTACCTTCCAACAGCTCCAGACCTGCTTCTAGCTTGGTGTCATCTGCAAACTTACTGATGCTGGACTCAATCCCCTGGTTCAGATCATCAGTAAAGATGTTGAACAGGACTGGGTCCATCACTGACCCCTGGGGAACACCACTAGTGCCAGCTGCCAACTGAATGTGGCACCATTCCCCACCACTCTCTGGGCTCTGCCATCCAGCCAGTTCCTGACCCAGCACAGAGTGAATCTGTCCAAGCCACGAGCTGCCAGCTTGGCTAGGAGCTTGTTGTGGCAGACTGATGCTTTTGGCCTGAACTAGAGGGTAATATTTTTACAGATAAATTTGATCTTAATGATCACTAAAAGCTCCTTTTTTAAAATGAAGTAAGCTTTGTGGGAGTGGTAAAATTCTATAGACTAAATAACAAGCAAACAAGCCACATTCAAGTCTTTGAGCTAAGTAGATGTGGGAGATAATTACTTGGAACTTGATTTCATTATGTTAATCTGATAAATGAAGGGAAATTTGAATGAATTATTATTTTAATGATGTCTCTGCTACGATTACTTTTTATTATCCATATCCTTATCTAGACAGCTTCCAAGGTCTGTTGACAGGAGCAGCATCAATTATGTTCTTCCAATATACGTAACGAACCGTGAACCATGTAAGATATTAATGTCTAAGAAGAGACTAACAAACCTTCCTTTTGTCTCCTGCTTATGCTCAAAGCTTCTTTCATGGATGTTCTGAATTCATAGTCAATTAGAAATGAGCAAATGTTACAATAAGTGAAAGTTTATGCAATATTTGAGGTGTTTGGTTTTTTTTCTATGAATCTATCTAAGCATCTTATTTTTTCCTTTCCTCCTATCCCTCCCTCTGTGTTCAGAAGGACAACTCATGACTTTTCTCTGTGGTCTCTGCTGTAAAAAAAATGAAAAATGAATTTATAATGCTGCTTATAGGAGTTCAGTAATCATAGAATCATAGAATCAAGCAGGTTTGAAGAGACCTCCAAGCTCAGCCAGTCCAACCTAGCATCCAGCCCTATCCAATCAAATAGACCACGTCACTAAGTGCCTCATCCAGTCTATTTTGAACACCTCCGGGGATGGTGACTCCACCACCTCCCTGGGCAGCCCATTCCAATGCCAATCACTCTCTCTGACAACAACTTCCTCCTAACATCCAGCCTAGACCTCCCCTGGCACAACTTGAGACTGTGTCCCCTTGTTCTGTTGCTGGTTGCCTGGCAGAAGAGCCCAACCCCACCTGGAGGTGTTGAAGCAAAGCCTGGATGAGGCACTTAGTGCCATGGTCTGGTTGATTGGCTAGGGCTGGGTGCTAGGTTGCATGGGAGGTCTCTTGGAGGTCTCTTCCAACCTGCTTGATTCTATGATTCTATGAAATTTGAAGCTAAGGAACAGGCTCTGAGAAAGTGTTTCAGTGGCATTTACCATGGGAAGCTTTGAAAAGTTCTTATCAAAGAGGTTAAAAGAAGAGTAAGGGAAGAGAATTCTGTGGCATGTTAGGCACTAATGCCTGCTCTTCTTCTTTTCATACATGGCAAATTTATCTCCAGCTCAGGCACCTGTGTAATCAAGACACTGTTAAAATTTCTTTGAACTCCTCTAATTTGGGTTTCATGCATCACATTTGTTTAAAATGTTTAATAACTTTTCCACTAATTGCTTGTTTAAACCCACTCTAGCTGCCAAGCATTCTGTTATCACTGATAAAATACAGATCACTCTGAATATTTATGTGTGATTTGTGTGCAAGTGACATTTATGATTAACACAAACTTAATTTGGTAGTGGAATCCAGTAAGAAATGTCTCTGTGTATTCTACTGGAATGATCAGCAGAGGTCATTAATCAGGAAGTCTCTTTTTGTTCTTAATTTTATGCCACATGAATGAGTAAATAGACAAAGGAGCTGAGTATTTCATCAAGCTCTGCCTCTCTTTATGTGAACTAGTCAATTCTTTTATAGAACCCTTGAACATCTTTAATGTTCTTTAATAACTCCTCTTTTGTGTGTGGCCCTTTTTGAGAGTGAGACCTGCACACCATTCGGGGCAAAAAAAACCCCAATCCTGCCTTTGACTCCAAATGACTTTTCCAAATTGGTACTGTAGAGTCATATCTGGATGCTGGGCAAGGCTCAAGTTGGCTCAGGCTCAAATGTCTTCCTTTTATAAGTCTCCAACGTCACAGCTTAACTGCAGAATGGATTCAAGTTTGGTTAATTACTCTCAGCATCCAGTCTGAAAGTGTTGTACTTATTCTACCCCATTGCCTTTTGTATCTATGCTCTTGTAAATAGGACCTCTCCTTAGACTTTCCATCAGTGTGCAGTATCCTCATTCTCACTCCTGGAAAGGGGTAAGAGTCATTTCTGTCCTCTAGTCCCAGGTAGCTCATGGTCTCAATCTGAAGCACCTACAGCATCCAGTCTGAAAGTGTTGTACTCATTCTAGTCATGTACACTTGAATGTAGGTGTTTAAGAAAGGCCTGGCTGGGGCACTTAGTGTCATGGTTTAGTTGATTGGATAAGGCTGGGTGATAGGTTGGACTGGATGAGCTTGGAGGTCTCTTTCAGCCTGGTTGATTCTATGATTGCCTTTTGTATCTATGCTCTTGTAAATAGGAGTTCTCTCTAAACTTCCCATCAGTGTGCAGTATCCTCATTCTTACTATTGGAGAGGGGCAAGAGTCATTTCTGTCCTTCAGTCCTGGGTAGCTCATGGTCTCAATCTGGGACACCTACAGCATCCAGTCTGAAAGTGTTGTACTTATTGTACTCGTGTTCACCTGAATGTAGGTGTTTAAGAAAAGCCTGGATGAGGCACTTAGTGCCATGGTCTAGTTGACTGGATAGGGCTGGGTGCTAGGTTGGACTGGATGAGCTTGGAGGTTTCTTCCAGCCTGGTTGATATATTTAATATATTATATTTAATGTAGTATATACATTTAATACACATTTTATATAGATAATATTTATATGTATTATTTTTTATATATTACATTATATTTTCATGTATTTCTAGCTTTGTTTCAAGGGACTAATGGAGAATTTTACTGATAACTGATGCACTTCACATCTTTATTGATGTAGCAGGGCCCTGCAATAAAACCTCAGAGCTCTTGCTGAGACTGATGTCCATTATTTGCCAAAAAAAATCTCTCTCTAGTAGCCTTGAGAAAGAGGAAAAAAAACCAAACCCACAAACCCAAGAAAAAGAGAAGCACAAAACATATTCTTCTTCACAGCAGTATTGTCTGATGTTCTGTTGTGGCTTCTCTGCTTGTTTCCCAAGGCAATAGGCACCCAAAGCCTTTTCCACTGAAAGAAATGTGCTGCCCATTACTCAAATGACAGTGCTTTTACCCAGTTTGAACATGAGAACCCCGTGCAAGACTTCACGTGGAGAAAAATAGGGGTTTGGAACTGATGTCAATTCTTCTCTGAGTTTATAGTTCTAACTGCACACAAAAAGCAACTGGCAAATGACAGAGATAAGAAAATTGCAGAGGTTTTTAACCAAGATGATTTTCTTAGTGGCTGCAAAACAGTAAGCCACCTAGAACAGGAATGTATTGAGCAGAGGAGCTGCATAAACTTAACTTCCAGGAACTCTGCCAAGTTTGGTGTTCACCTTGAAAACCACTTCCATGATGCAAGATTGTGATCTGACATAACCACCAGCTAAGGAAAAAATAAAAAGAAGAAGAAAAAAGAAGAAAAGGCAAAAAAGGAAGAAGGGGAAAAAAAAAGGCAGTGATAAAATCCAACAAACTAACTGCTGAGATTCTGCTAAGAATGAAGGCAAATATCCCTGACTAAATCAAAATAACACACTAGAAATGTTCACCAGTTCTGCCTGAAAAAAAAACAAACCACTGCATGTGTCTGGCCCACCCTCTTTAATGTTTTCTACAGGTTGGTTTGCTCCAGATTAAAGTGACCTTCAGTTTGTGTGCATTTAATCTGCTGCAGATGCTGAAATATTGGCATGCAGCCTTTAAAGAACAGGAGGTGTAGGCAGAAAGCATATAGTCAGGCTTTATGGGAAATGAGTGTAGATGAGCTGAAGAATAAAGTATAACCCTAAGAGTGGAGGTGAGCTGCATGCCAAGATGTCCACCTGTAGCCAGGTGGGGATTGGTCTCTTCTGCCAGGCAACCAACAGAACAAGGGGACACAGTCTCAAGTTGTGCCAGGGCAGGTCTAGGCTGGATGTTAGGAGGAAGTTCCTGGCAGAGAGAGTGATTGGCATTGGAATGGGCTGCCCAGGGAGGTGGTAGAATTGCTGTCCCTCTAGGTGTTGAAGCAAAGCCTGGCTGAGGCACTTAGTGCCATGGTCTGGTTGATTGGCTAGGGCTGGGTGCTAGGTTGGACTGGATGAGTTTGGAGGTCTCTTCCAACCTGGTTGATTCTATGATTTTATGTCCATTCAAACCGGTAAATGTACTTTCAGTCATGTAGGACCTCTGGTCAAGAACATCCAATTGCAACATCCAAGCAGATCAAGGGAGAATCTCCTCCTCCTCCTCTCTGCCGTGGTGAGACCTCTCCTGGAATATTGCATTCAGTTCTGGGCTCCCCAGTTCAGAAGGGACAAGGATCTGCTGGAGAGAGTCCAACAGAGGGCTACAAAGATGCTGAAGGGACTGGAGCACTGCAGGATAAGGAGTGGCTGAGAGACCTGAGGCTTTTTGGCCTGGTGAAGAGAAGACTCAGAGGGGATCTAATCAATGTTTAGAATTATCTGAGGGCTGGGGTTCAAGAGGGAGGGCATAGGTCCTGCTCAGTTGTGCCCTGTGATAGGACAAGGGACAGTGGATATAAACTGCAGTACAGGAAGCTCCACCTAAACATGAGGGAGAACTTCCTTACTGTAAGGGTCCCAGAGCACTGGCACAGGCTGCCCAGAGAGGTTGTGGAGTCTCCTTCTGTGGAGCCTTTCAAGGCCTGTCTGGATGTGTTCCTGTGTGACCTGTGCTAGATTGTGTGGTCCTGCTCTGGTAGCAGGATTGGACTCAATGATCTCTGGAGGTCTCTTCCAAACCTATGCTGCTGTGACCCTGTGAATGAAGTGCAGAATGTACATGCAGTTCAATTTCTTATTTAGCACTTAACCATCTTGTTCTGGGGCTCTATCTAACACCCCTCACCCAGCAAACACCCCAGGCCAAGATTCAGCTTCTTTAAGCATCTTAAACTACCATGCAGCAACAGTATGAGTATTTCCTTCCCTAAATCCCTTCTTTTCTTCATTAGTGCAAATACTTCCCTTGCTGATCGTGCCACTTTGTAAGCATTTATTAGCTATTGATTGCGCAGCGCAGGGCGCGTGGACAGACTGCAAACCGACACAGCCTTGCTCCTTTCAATCAGCTTCTGCTGGGCCATGCCACAGGATTTCTTCACTGAATATTGACAAGTTCTGGTAGATCCTTCTTTTTTATGCCCCGACTATAATCATCTCTGAGGGGTTGTTGTTGGGGTTGTTTTTTCTGTGTGTCAGATTTTCTGCCATTTTATTGTATCTCTTCTCTCTTTAAAATCCTTTTGTTTGGCACTCATGTATCCATATGGCACCAACAGAACTCAGAGCACAGTTAGACTGGATTTAGATACTCTGGTTTAATTAATATATATCTATACTTATCTATTGGATGACCAGTGTGTCCATCTCTGTTTGTGTTTATATGTGATATATGTGGCTACCCATATATGCAACTGACATGCATTACCAGTGGATCAGCTTCAAAGCTTCCAGGTATCTTTTTGGTGTGGATAGAGTCCCCCCTGTCTCTGGTCCAGGAAGCCCTGAGGATGATTACCCCACTGTGATGTGTTGGAGCTTGTTGCAAAGGACATGAAGGGAAGGCATTGTTAGGAAAGATTTCTGCTTCCTAGGAACTGCTGACACATGGACAAGTAGCTCTGGAATGTTGATATGGGGTCCTGGGCCATGGGCAGGGGGCTAGGGGAGGTACCAGAGGAGACCAGGCAGGGATAGTCTGGTTTGGCTGCTCTCTCAGGCCCCTGCCAGTTGTATGACCAGCAGAGAATTTATCCAGTTAGCTCCCAGGCAGGGGGGGTTGGACTAGATGATCCTTTGAGGTCCCTCCCAGCCCCAGACATTCAATGATTCTATGATTGTAATGCAATGGCCAGTAAGGTGTGAATAGGTTGAAACAGCTACAGTCCACTCTGGAGGGTACATATGGAATGGACTGTGTGCTTATGGTGCCCAGAAGGAGAAGGGTGCTTCTCTCATCCTGCCACTCCCCAGATAAGAAGTTTCGCTCTTGAGTGAAGAGTTGAACCAGGGAACATATCTTGATATCATGGAAATGGTGAGCCCTATGAGGAGAGGCTGAAGGAGCTGGGATTGTTTAGCCTGGAGAAAAGGAGGCTCAGGGGTGATCTTATTGCTGTCTACAACTACCTGAAGGGTGGTTGTGACCAGGAGGAGATTGCTCTCTTCTCTCAGGTGGCCAAGGCAGGATTGGACGTGGCACTTGGTGCCATGGTCTAGCCTTGAGCTCTGTGGTAAAGGGTTGGACTTGATGATCTGTGAGGTCTCTTCCAACCTTGGTGATTCTGTGATACTGTAAAAAGCCCTTTATGAGGCTGTGAAGAGATCACAGAATGTTAGCAGATGGAAGGGATCTCCAGAGATTCTTGAGTCCAACTCTCCGGTCTGAGCAAGATCACTCAGGGCAGGTCACACAGCAGGGTGTCCAAGTGGGTTTTGAAAGTCTCCAGAGAAGGAGACTCCACAACCTTTCTGGGCAGTCTGCTCCACTGCTCCATCATCCTCACCATAAAGAAGTTTCTCCTCATGCTGAGGTGGAACCTTGAGTGTTCCAGCTTATACCTGTTGTTCCTTGCCATATCATTGGGCACCACTGAAGAGAGACTGGCACCTTCATCTTGACACTCATTCCTCAGACCCTTAGAGAGATGTGAGACTGCAGAGAGGTTGACAACCTCAGAGTGCAAGGGAAAAGGAAGAATTACAAGAAATCTTAGGTATTTATGTATGCTGGAGTCATTATGTGTGACCTGGCCAGATGACAGAGAACCACCGAGGACATGAGACCTGAAGAAATGTAAAGGAAACAGTGAAAAAGAACTCTTAAGAAGAAAGGAGAAGAGATGTGACAGCCAAGGAGGCTGCCTGTGTCACTTTGATTAAAGATTGTGCTGTGCTATCAAGAAGATAAGTCTCATAACCATAAAAAAAAAAGCTGGTTTAACGACCCCATACAATCAAAATAAGAAGTAAACCCCTCTGGCACCATAAAAATAATAAAAGTGGTGGTGTTGCTTTGAAAAAGCCATGTAGGAATGGGCTGAAAATCCATTCACCATTGTCCTGAGGGAGAAAATATATTAAGGTGGAAGTCTTTTGGCGCTGAATAGATTTTCACCCTACCTAATATGTAAACTATTACAAGAGCTGGGTTTGTGAGACAAATCATTTTCCTTTTGGCAGAAATTTGTCTCCTAAGAGTATCAATACTTTATAACCATAAGCCATTACATTATTAATTTCAGTGACCTGCAGGAAGCAGCACAGAGAGTTGGGTGCTGAGCAGTAAATTTTTGCCACTATTCAAACACTGCAGTGATTTTGAGTTGTATTTTCCAGCCACAGCTCCTTTTATAGACACACATAAAAGTGAGCCAACAAAACAAAACAATAGCTGAAAATGACAGTCTTTTAAAGGCATTAAAGAAGACAGCAATGATTTTTTAAAGGCAGTTATTAGGTGGTGCATGCAAAACTTGACTGTCACTATATTGTAAGTGATAGCTATTTCCATTTAATCAGTAAATATAAAGATAATGCCAGATAAACTATTCTAGATTTACGTCTTCTGAGGCTTAAGTGCACATAATTTACATCTGATAAGGCTTTTTAAGTTCATACAATTACATTCATACATTTAAGTTCATGCAATTCATACAATTAAAATCATACAAGAGGCCTGCAGCAGAGCCCTGTGAAGAGAGGCTGAGGGATCTGGGGGTGTGCAGCCTGCAGCAGAGGAGGCTCAGGGCAGAGCTCATTGCTGCCTGCAGCTGCCTGAAGGGAGGCTGTAGCCAGGTAGGGTTGGGCTCTTCTGCCAGGCAGCCAGCAACAGAAGAAGGGGACACAGCCTCAATCTGTGCCAGGGGAGGTCTAGGCTGGATGTTAGGAGGAAGTTGTTGGCAGAGAGAGTGATTGGCATTGGAATGGGCTGCCCAGGGAGGTGGTGGAGTCACCATCCCTGGAGGTGTTCAAGCAAAGCCTGGATGAGGCACTTAGCGAGATGGTCTGGTTGATTGGATAGGGCTGGGTGCTAGGTTGGACTGGATGAGCTTGGAGGTCTCTTCCAACCTGCTTGATTCTATGATTCTATGAATTGTCTCTGTGCCTCCTGTGTGGACCTGTTTGAGTGCTTGTTGCCATCAGTGATAAAATTGTTTTTTCTCTATAATATAGAATGTCAGTCAGACAGACCCTCAAAAACTGACCTGGTCTATCTGTGCTTGTCCACAGAGTACTTTTCTAAAGGATAAAAAAGCCTTCAGTAAAGCTTATAGAATCTCTGTTTACAGTTTCTACAGCAGTTGTTACCAGATATACAGAAACATAAACAATCTTCAGCTATTTGTTGAATTCCATTTGAATCTCTCTATTTTTCAGATGTGTTCCCTGTATATATTTCTATAGAGTGCATTTAGAGCACCAGAGTTACCCCTGGTTTGTGATTTAAAGAGTCAAATAAATGTGAAAGCTTCCAGTGTCCAAAAGCAATTATTCCCAGGATTATTGGGTCTTGGGTTTTATTGCAGGATGGTATTTTGGGGTCCTTGTTGGTCTGAAACAGGCTTTTAACATTAGTCAGGATGGGTAATTTTACTTTTTGCAACATGCTTTTCTAAACAACATTTACAGACTAAATTGACAGCCTTCAATTAACTGTACTGAGATAATTCTCCAGGCTAATACTCAGGTTAGCACATCATCTACAACTGAGCAATTACCACGAATCTAAATTGATGCAAACCATCTGTCTCTCCAGGTCAGGACATCCAGGCACAAGGCTCTGATTCACATTGATTTCTACTCTGCATAGATGCAGGCAATTGGAGTCATTCAGTCTGAGAACCTGAGCCTAAACATGAGATCAGCTGTCAGGATGTAGCCATGCTCAGAGCAGATGCAGTGAGTAGCTTGGCTTAATTTTCCTTCCTTGTTCTTTTGCAATTCACCTGGAAATCAGTGGATGTACAGGAAAAATGTTATTTATTATTTTCATAGAACTTTCTCATAGAATCAACTAGGTTGGAAGAGACCTCCAAGCTCATCCAGTCCAACCTATCCCACAGCCCTAGCCAGTCAACTAGACCATGGCACTAAGTGCCTCATCCAGTCTGGCATCCTCACTGCTCATCTTCACTGGCATCTTGTCCTTGCAGTCGATGGACAGGTGGGGGTTAGCTGATGTAAAGGCTCATTTGTATTCCCACTGAAGTTTGCTGCCTGGATACTATGTGCTAAGTGTGTGAGGTCAAACAACTGTAGCTGAATCAGTCTGATGGAAGTCTTGTGGAGGACAAGATGCCAAGCACTAAAATATTATCTTTTTCTTATATATACATAAAGTGTTGCCCTCTGTATCTACATAACAGACTTGAGGCTGCTTCTGTTTCTCTTCATGTAATGAACTGCATTGATTAAGTAGATATTATTCATACATTTTGGCCTTTTCATGTTTAATAACTTCTCCTTCTGACCAAGATGATAGAAAATGAAACAAACAAACAACTCAACAAAACAATCAGAGTGTAGAATGTGTAACTGTCAAAATGCAAATACTGTGTTAGAATTCCTGTGCACTTGCCCATCATTTGGGTTCTTTCCAGCAGAATACTTTTCTGATTAGCCCCAGAAAAAATGAAATTGGAAACATTTCATTAATTTTATGGGAAAAAAAGAAAAAGAAATAAAAGGCAGAGGTCTGAGTGGCACCACAGTTCCTTTGTATTTTCCACCCCTTCATTTGTGCAGCTATAATTACAGATGCTTTGTGAAACGTTCGTGTCAATCCTTATTAATCTCTCATTTCTAATCACAGGCACAAGTAGGTTTAAACCTCATTGCAAACCATTTGAGACATCTGTGGGTTTTGAGGCAGAAATGACATGTTGCTCATCTTCATCATCTTTTCAGGAGGATCTCCTCAGGAATTTGTCCAAAGAGAGAGAAGTTAGCAAGAAGAGGAGGGGAGGAAAGACGTTAAAAATAAATGAAAAAGAAAGGACTAAGAATCCTCCTTGGCAAGAAGGTAGGTTCCAGGGTTTTTAAAACATGATTATGGCAAGATTTATTTGTGGGTGTGACACTGCCTCGATGCCAAATAAAGCTGCAACACCTGGGAGACGTCTGGGCAAGATTAGAAACTCTTCTGAGATTCAGAAAGCTGTGGCAAGATCTAGCAGAGCTGCAGAGTAGAAGTTTGAGCAGCAGGGAACAAATTGCTTGGAAAGAAAAGGAAAGAAAGGTATTTTTAGATTCTTGCTTTATTTGAACCCAGTCTGGGGCAGTGGAGCCAGCAAAAAGGCACCAAACAGAACTGAACTTTAAAAACTGGGCTGCAATGATATATTTCTTACTACAGTAATATTGCTGGGTTGCAGACATTCCTAGATGTAGCTCAGTAGCTCCTTACCTATATAAAAATACACTTTAATCTTGGCTTGATTTCTCCCAGTACCACATTTGGGATTTTTTTCTATCACCTTTTCTTTTTGCTGTGTTAGGGACACAGTCACAAATTGTGCCAGGGTAGGTATAGGCTGGATGTTAGGAGGAAGTTCTTCACAGAGAGAGTGATTTCCCATTGGAATGGGCTGCCCAGGGAGGTGGTGGAGGCACCGTCCCTGGAGGTGTTCAAGAAAAGACTGGATGAGGCACAAAATAAGGCTCTGATTCCAAGTGGTTTACAGTTCCAGTGGTTTCACTAGCTTTTATGTAGGTTCTAATAACATGGGTCAGAGGTGGCCTTGAAAACAAACACACAAACCAGCATGAAACAGGTTACTTGGAAGTGTGATCTGGAGGAGTCTAAAATGAAATGGATCCTCTGGAACAGCTATAGTTCATCTCCTCATTTCTCTAGAGGACACCATGTTGCACATTACTACATCCGAGGTGACTTCACTGTGGCCTTTCAGTATGTCATAGAATCAAGCAGGTTGGAAGAGACCTCCAAGCTCATCCAGCCCAACCTAACACCCAACCCTATTCAGTCAACCAGACCATGGCACTAAGTACCTCATGCAGTCTTCTCTTGAACACCTCCAGGGACAGTGACTCCACCACCTCCCTGAGCAGCCCATTCCAATGAATAAAAGAAAAACTAAAAGAAAATAAAGAAAAGGAGAGAAAAGGCGAGAAAAGGAGAGAAGAGAAGAGAAGAGAAGAGAAGAGAAGAGAAGAGAAGAGAAGAGAAGAGAAGAGAAGAGAAGAGAAGAGAAGAGAAGAGAAGAGAAGAGAAGAGGAGAGGAGAGAAGAGGAAGAGAAAAGAAAAGAAGAGGAAGAGAAAAGAAAAGAAGAGGAAGAGAAAAGAAAAGAAGAGGAAGAGAAAAGAAAAGAAGAGGAAGAGAAAAGAAAAGAAGAGGAAGAGAAAAGAAAAGAAGAGGAAGAGAAAAGAAAAGAAGAGGAAGAGAAAAGAAAAGAAGAGGAAGAGAAAAGAAAAGAAGAGGAAGAGAAAAGAAAAGAAGAGAAAAGAAGAGAAAAGAAAAGAAAAGAAAAGAAAAGAAAAGAAAAGAAAAGAAAAGAAAAGAAAAGAAAAGAAAAGAAAAGAAAAGAAAAGAAAAGAAAAGAAAAGAAAAGAAAAGAAAAGAAAAGAAAAGAAAAGAAAAGAAAAAAGAAAAGAAAAGAAAAGTGTGTGGGAAAAGCCATTAGTGTTAATACCTTTCAGAAAAGAGACATTTATTAGGTCTATCAATGGCTTTGGGTTCCGAGGGTGTTGCAACTGTAGATATATCTGGTTTGAGCTTAGATAAAAGACACAGAAAAGGCAGGAAACACTGGTGCAGTGGCAGCTAATTTTATGATGTACGGACAAGTCTGATCTTGTGTTAACAAAGTCTAAGCATAGCTTTTACTACAGATGAATGTACTGAAGATCTGGTCCAGATCTAAAGGTATCTTTCACTTCAATTTTTTTTTTCTCTGTCATTCTGGATATATTTAATCACTGCTACTGTAGATCTTGAGTCAAGAACCCTGCACAGGTAATGAAGTTTTCGATCCTCCTTTCCTTCTGACTGGATTTTCCATCGGTTCAATCAGTAACAGAAGGCTTAACTTCTAAAATCTACTGTGAAGAATACCAGGCAATAAAATTGCACTTAAAGTATAGGTGCAAAGCAGTAGAATGGAGGAGGAGAGGGGGAAATCCATTTCTTTCTGCACAGCACACTGCTCCCAGATACTGATTTACACCCCAGAAAGATATGTTGTGCTTCTCTTTGTGCTCATCATAGCTTGAAAATAAAGTGATAGTATGTTATGAATTAATAGGGAAAGATTAGAGAATGAGATTGAAAACACAGCTGGAACATAAGCATTCAAACACCCTCAGTAGTGTGGCAATATTCTTCCCCCAATTCACAAACAAAGGAGTAGAACTGGAAAAGGTGAAAGGAAAGACAACAAAGTTAATCAAGTGATGGAACTGATTTAATCGCTCTCCATCAGAGGAAAGGTTAACTGAACTATCATCTCTGCTGTGAACAGCAGACAGCTGAGGGGAATATGTAAGATAGGGAAGTGCATGGAGAAGCTTAAGAAGGGGAACAAGAAATTAAAAGCATCAGATGGACTGTTCAGTAGATTTAAAACAAACCAAATCAGGTGGTTAAAGTAAGGAACTCATCGGTAAGCTCTGGATTCATTGAAACAACGGTTCCACAATTCAGTAGGTACAAAGTACCTGCTGTGGGCTGCAATGCAGACATGATGTCTCCTCAGAAGTTCCTTGAGATACTGTGCTCAGGAAGCTGAGACTAAACTGTGCACATGTGGTCCTTGTGATCCTTCTTTTCAATTGGCCACCATAAGGTAGTAGGTTAGCCTTTGGTCTAAATGAATATGGTTATTTATATGGACTTATAAAGCATATTTCCTAGAGAAGAATTTAATTACATAAATTAGGTGTGTTTCAGATATTAAACAGGAAATTAAGTTTTTCTCTCTTCCACTCCAAAATAGCTAACTAACTAGGGTGCTCCAACCACACGGAAATGATCAGGGGGTTGGAGCACCTCTGCTACAAGGACAGGCTGAGGGAGCTGGGCGTGTTCAGCCTAGAGAATAAAAGGCTCCAGGGAGACCTAATAGCAGTACCTGAAGGGAGCCTACAAGAAGGATGGAGAGAAACTGCTTACAAAGATCTGTAGTGACAGGAAAAGAGGCAATGACTTCAAACTTGAGAAGAGCAGATTTAGATTGGATGGTAGGAACGGGTTTTTTACTATGAGGGTGGTGGAACACTGGAACAAGTAGACCAGGGAGGTGGTTGAGACCCCATCCCTAGAGATATTCAGAGTGAGGCTCAACAGACATCTGAACAATCTGAGGATGTCCCTGCTGACTGCTGAGAGGGTTGGACTGGATGACTTTTGGAGTCCTCTTTCAGCCTGGACCATTCCATGATTCTGTTACTCTATGGAATTCAGAAAAGATGCAGCAGCTGATGCATGAGGGAAAGAATGCAGGGGAATAAGGGAGGAAAAGAACTCAAGCAGAAGGCAAGAAAATCAATAGAACAGACAGACACTAAAATGTTACTGAAAAGCATAGCAAGCAAATCTGTGGGGCTTGGCCAAGTACCATATGATTACTGCCTCAACTAGCAATGAGACAGAATAGAGCTTGCACAGATTTTGCCAAAACACTGCAAACGCAAATTAAGCTAAAGTCTTTATCCAATAGCTGATACATTTGTTTAATGATCTAAAAAGAACAGTTTAGGAGGTTTTTTAGGTTATCTTATTTCTTGGTGTAGTGAAGAATGAGCAGAGAGATAATCCTTCCTTGAGAGGAACACGAGTGAAGTAATGTGATGATATGCTCTAAGTTGAAGTGGTTTAGCACCTAACAGTGGCAATTTGCATTGCAGTTCTCACTGCTGTACTGTAGGGAGAAATACCTGAAAAGCAGGACTGAGTACAAGAGTAGCTTATACCAATTTCATGTCCTTTTGTGTCTTGATATAGAATTCTAACATGTGAACAGATCTAGGGACAGATATACAAGATCTTCAAGCAAACTACTCCTGTTTACTTGGGAAGATCTTTCTAAGTTCAATTGATATTATGTTCAAAGAGGAAAAAGTTTTCTTTTCACAGTTCAAGTCCCTTTTCACCTAGCACTTGGCCCAAATGCTTCCTGTCCCTGGCAGTACTCTTCTCTTTGAAGAGTATGATCTGAATAAAGAAAAGCATATCATATGTATAATTGTTCATTGCTTTTTTTCTCCCTTAACTATGTCCATATAGTATCCCCTTTAAGAAAAGAATTACATTTTCACACAGGTATGATCTTAATAGCTCTGATCTTAATCTGGACATCTGGTCAAAAAGATAATGCTAAAATACTAATCAATTAGTTCTATTCAGATGCTAGAGATAACATATCCAGTTGATGTTCTATCTGCTGTCAGTTGAGTAAACTCAATGCCAGACAGCAGCCTTGATCCTAGTCAAAAGATGCATGCTAAAGTGAAAAGACCTTCCAGCCAGCCCTGAGAGAGTTTTGCTAACCTTGTCTGAGTGGGAAGTCACTCTTTGCATATCTTAAGTGGATCATTTTCTCTATATCTTTGTTTATTTCATCAAGTTCATATATTTCCCTTCACTCTGAGTGACGAGGATAAAAAGGCTGCAATATAGAAGGGGTTTGTAAAGAACTTTCAAAAGTACTGTCAAAACTTGACATGAAGAGCTTTTAAACTGAGAACAGCAGGCAAACGAGTTACTAATCTCAAATGTCTGTGTGCATAAACTGACAGCTTCTGTCTGCCCCTTGCCTTTGCTTCCAAAGTGCTTGCCTGATGTAGATGGCAAGAATGTCTCCAATCATGCTCTTTGGCTGTTCCTTCTGAAGCTGTCAAGCCCATCTTATTTCAGTGCCTTTCCTCTGGTTTTTGTACACTGTGTGAGTGTCAGCTTGCTATGGGGAATCAGAGCAGAGGCAGCTGTGCAGCAGACTATGCCAGCTACATCAAGAGTAAAAGAGAGAAGATTAGGGAAGGAGCTCTGGAGGATCTTGCAGACCAGACAACATCACAGGGACTGAGGGACTAGACCAACTGCTGTGAAGTGCAGCCAGCTACGTGGTGGCTCTGAGAATGTTCTTTTGGGCTACATTCAAATTTTGCAACCCAAGCATACATGCTTTCTTTTCTTCAAATAACTTCATTGCAAAGAGTACCTAAATCTAGGCTGTCTCACATCATCCCTGACACACTAAACTAACCTAAATCTGGACTCTCTCACATCATCCCTGACACACTAAACTAACCTAAATCTGGACTGTCTCATATCATCCATGACACACTAAACTAACCTAAATCTGGATTGTCTCATATCATCCCTGACACACTAAACTAACCTAAATCTGGACTGTCTCACATCATCTCTGACACACAAAACTAACCTGAATCTGGACTGTCTCACATCATCTCTGACACACAAAACTAACCTGAATCTGAACTGTCTCATATCATCCCCGACACACAAAACTAACCTAAATCTGGACTGACTCACATCCCTGACAAACAAAACTAACCTAAATCTGGACTGACTCACATCCCTGCCAAACAAAACTAAAAGCTGTAGGAATTTTACAGGAGCAAAGGCATGACCAAAATAAGTTATGTTGGGACTCCTCTTAGTTTTATTGCATTGAAGGTCATATCTTCTTTTGTTGAGTACTTCCACTGTGAAACAGTCTTCCAGTTTGAAACACTCCTTCCACCAGTTGCTGTGTGAGGTGTGTGTGTATGTGTGTGTGCTCAGCAGATTTCTTTAAACTAAAGTTCACAGTATCACAGTATCACAGTATCATCAGGGTTGGAAGAGACCTCACAAATCATCAAGTCCAACCCTTTACCACAGAGCTCAAGGCTAGACCATGACACCAAGTGCCACGTCCAACCTTGCCTTGAAGTGCTCCAGGGACGGCGACTCCACCACCTCCCCGGGCAGCCCATTCCAGTGTCCAATGACTCTCTCAGGGAAGAACTTTCTCCTCACCTCAAGCCTAAATCTCCCCTGGCGCAGCCTGAGGCTGTGTCCTCTCGTTCTGGTGCTGGCCACCTGAGAGAAGAGAGTAACCTCCTCCTGGCCACAACCACCCCTCAGGTAGTTGTAGACAGCAATAAGGTCACCCCTGAGCCTCCTCCTCTCCAGGCTAACCAATCCCAGCTCCCTCAGCCTCTCCTCATAGGGCTTGTATTGTGTTCCAAACAAAATTGTTAGCTTCTATCTTGTTACAGTTCTGAGCTGCACCCCCTAAGCAAGTGCTTTTCCAGTGGGACAAGTGAAGAGACACCTGTGCTCTGAGACAGACACATTAAAATACTGCTCACCAGGCTGAAAAATCACCTCGAAGCCTGCTATGAAAGCCATAACATATGCCCTGCAAATCTGATACTGATTCACTGTGTTCTATGCAAATGTGGATGAAGAATTCTGTTTTTTGGTCTTATGAAGGAGGTAACCAATCTCCACCACAAATCAAAATTGTTTTTATTGGTTCTGACTCTAATCACTGCAAACAAAAAGAGATGTTGTCAGCACAGGGGAGATTAACTTTCTCACACAGAATATCTGACATCTTTGCTGGAATTAATCTCATTTGTTCTTACAGTCTTTATTTGCTCCTGCTATCAGCTCACAGTTTAGGAAGCCTGCATTTTCAGCAGGGAGAAGTTCTGCAGGTTTAGTTTTACAGGTAAATGGAATAACCCTTTCTCTTTTGCCTTGTAGTGGTGCACTTGACTTTATATGGCACTTGATTTTTTTTTATAGAAAAGCATTCTGCAGAGATTTAGTCCAATATTAGTGCAAATTTGTTGTGCATTTCAGTGCTTTGTAGACAGACTATTCTTATATATGCATATCCATTGTAGGTCTATATCTATTTATCTGTCTATCTATCTATCTATCTATCTATCTATCTATCTATCTATCTATCTATCTATCTACCTATCTACACATGTTCACATATCTATACCTACCTATCCACCTGTCTATCTGCCTGTATATTGATCTCTCTCTATCTCTATCACTATATCTCTATCTCTCTCTTTCTCTGAGATTGATCTGTCTGTCTGTCTACCTACCTGTCTATCTCTATAGCTATCTATCCATCTACCTATGTATCTATGTGTCTATGTATGTATGTATGTATCTATCTATCTATCTATCTATCTATCTATCTATCTATCTGTCTATCTCTCTCTCCATCTATCTATCTATTGCTATCTCTCTATTGATCAATCTGTCTGTCTATCTATCTGTCTCTATCTCTATATCTATCTATCTATCTGCGTCTCTCACTCTGTCCATCTATCTATCTATCTATCTATCTATCTATCTATCTATCTATCTATCTATCTATCCATCGATACATCCAGCTATCTATCTATCCATCCATCTATTCATCTATCTCTCTTTCTATTGATAAATCTGTCTATCTCTATGTCTATCTATCCATCTACCTATCTGTCTATCTATCTATCTGTCTATCAATCCATCTATCTGTCTATGTGTCTCTTGCTCTGTCCGTCTATCTGTCTATCTATCCATCTGTTTATCTATCTATCCATCTGTCTATTTATCCATCTATCCATCTATTTATCTATCTATCCACCCATCTATAGATACATCCAGCTATCTACCTATCTATCTATCCATCCATCCATCTATTCATCTCTCTCTCTCTCTCTCGATCAACCTGTCTATCTATCTATCTATCTATCTATCTATCTATCTATCTATCTATCTGTCTGACTCTATCTCTATATCTATCTATCCATCTACCTATCTGTCTATCTGTCTATCCATCTATCTGTCTATCTCTCTCACTCTATCTATCCATCTATCTATCCATCCATCTATTCATCTATCTATCCATCCATCCATCTATCGATCTATCTATCTATCTATCTATCTATCTATCTATCTATCTATCTATCTATCAGTCTGTCTATCTATCAATCTGCCTGTCTATATCTATCTATCTATCTATCTATCTATCTCTATACATCTGTATATCTATACCTATTTATTGATCTACATATAGAACACTTCTCTTTCTCATAGTTCCTTAAACAAGCCACTGGAGAGGACTTAGAATGAACGTCCTAGCAATGCAGCAGCGATGCAAAGGCTCATTATGAAGTGATTAAATCAGAAAACACATTCTTGCTTAAACTGGCATTTTGAATGCCATTCCAGCCATCTTATATGTAATTTTAAAGGCCTCCTCCTTCTCGAGTTCTCTGTTTCCAAGGGCCATGTCAATCACGACCCATATCGCCAGGTGGGAGACCGCACCAGTGTCAGGCTGTTCTAATTTCCTCTAAGCCATGTTCCTCACCCCCACAGGCAGCACAAGCTCTCATAAATGCCAACGTACATATGTATTCAGTACTGCAACGACATTTCTCCCATTGATTTCCTCCTGTGTGTGAGTGTGAGCAAGAGAGGTGGGGGCAGTCCATATGCTGCCTAAGATTCCCAGTTCCAGAATTAAATTACAGAGAGAGAGATCCATAATATACATTCAGTCACTACAATGGCTCCCTTAGGGCTCTTGTTACTAATGGCACCGGCTCATTTGTGAAGATTTTCATGCAGCTTGCTTGAAAGGGCCCCAGCAATCCACCACTTTTGAACAAATTACAGGCCAACAATATGCTCACCAAAGGGGTTGCTTGGCATGGAACAGGTTATTCAGCCCTGTTTGGCTAGGAGCGAGTACATTGCATGAGGAGAGCAGGAATAGGGCAAAGGCAGGGGTGGGGCTGTGGAAAAGCAATGACAGAAATGAGATATTTACACTTTTCAGCTATGAAAATAAAGCCAATTATCAGAAGGCTTTCTTCTGGAGGAAGAAAGGAAAAAAACACCACCACCAAAGGAGCTCTTTATTTGAACTGGCTTGAAAATGTTTTCAGGGGAAAGAGACTTATAAAAGAGCTTTTGTGTCACAAAGGAAGATTCCTCTCCATCAACTTCTTCATTCTGTCCGTGTGGTTTGTGGATTGTAAGTCATGGTGTGGTCCTCCTCCAGGCAACTGACAGGAGATTAGAGAGGCTACATTGGGTGTTTCTTTATGATTGCCTCACCAAAAGGCAATAAAGCTCCTGTAGAATGCTGAATCACAGAAAAAGAAATACATGTTCCAACATCTTAACAACAATCCTGATTCCTCCTTCCTGACAAGATTCATACTCCCATGATCACTTCTTTATCACAGGCTCTCTACAAGGACGATCTTTAGAGCTAGTACTGTCCAGCTGCAGCTAAGGCTCTTGTGATTGCTCTTCTTTTTCTTCTGTTGCACTGCCTGTGGAAGATTTGGATTCATACAGTTTCCCCTCTTAGAAAGGTTGTGATGTCAAAGATTTAGAGACAAAGGACTGAAGCTATTTTTCTCTGTGCAGTGACTGCAGGCTATCACAGAAAAGCTGGCTCTCTTCCACAGGTCGTGATGGGGAGAAGGACAAAAATAAGCTTTGGGTATTTCCATCAGCTGGCAGAGAGCTTTCATCTTGCTTTTAAGACTCTCTCTTGGCTCCTAAACAAAAAATATGCTCACATTTGGACGTTAGTTTTAATAACTGCTCCTTTCTGTCTGTGTTTACAGATCCTTTCTTTTTTTTCCTCTTTTTTGTTTTCCCCAGTGGTACCAGAGAGAAAGATTAAAAGTTTATTTATTCGTTGGTCAGGCTCTACTCAGTTGTGCCCTGTGACAGGACAAGGAGCAATGGATATAAACCACAGCATGGGAAGTTCCACCTCGACATGAGGAAGAACTTTACTGTAAAGGTCACAAAGCACTGGCACAGGCTCCCCAGAGAGGTTGTGGAGTCTCCTTTCAGGGCCTGTCTGGATGTGTTCCTGTGTGCCCTGAGCTACATTGTGTGCGCCTGCTCTGGCAGAGTCCCATCAAGAATGTCTCTGAATGTTTCCAGGGATGGGGCCATCACCACCTCCCTGGGCAACCTGTTCCAATGCTCCACCACCCTCATAGTAAAGAACTTCTCCCTAGTAGTGTCCATGCACGTTCCTGATTTTCCTCACTCGACCAATTCATGTCGCTCAGATCTTTCATCTCTTCTTCTAACCGAAAACAGATGTTTAAACAAATTTGTTTTTAACACAGAAACCCAAACATATTTAAATCTTCTCAACCTTGCTGTAGAATTGAATTGTCATCCTCCAGGCAACATTAAACTCTAGCAATAGTTTCATTCAGTAATGCAATAAACAGAATTGCACCATATGAAGGACAAATGCGTAGTTAGGTAATGTGTATATGGTACTTTGTAGGCGAAGGAAAGTGACCTCTGCCTGCACTTTGTGCTGGCCAGAAGCCATGTGAATGTGATTAGCATAGTGTTGAGCCAGAACCTAAACTAATAAAGCTTCCTGATTGTAGAGGCTGTTACTTGGGCTTAGTTCCACGCTAACGATGCTTGCAAAGCTCCTGGATGCATCTCTGTTGATGTTTTAGTTCAGGGTACCAACGTGCTTCTGAAATGAATGCTCTGTTCATCTCCACTCATTGTGCTTTGGAACACATCCATGAGTACATTCTAAGCACATAAAATGGATTTCTTTTTTGGAGGAAAAGGAATAGGAAGATCTGGCCTCAGTGCATTATACTTTTCTTCTTCTTTCAGTACAGATTTTAAACTGGAAAAACAAAGATTGCTGTAAGGAAGCAATTGCTGTCATGGGACAGAAATGTGCCCTTGTGACCAAAAAGGCCAATGGGATCCTGGGGTGCATTAAGAGGAGTGTGGCCAGCAGATTGAGGAAGGTTCTCCTCCACCTCTACCCTACCCTGGCAAAGCCTCACCTGAAATATTGTGCTTAGTTCTGGGCTCCCCAGTTCAGGAGGGGCAGTGATCTACTGGACAGAGTCCAACAGAGGGCTACAAAGATGCTGAAGAGGCTGGAGCACTGTCCTGTGAGGAGAGAATGAGAGATCTGGGGCTTTTTGATCTGGTAAAGAGAAGACTCAGAGGGGATCTAATAAATGTTTACAAATATCTGAGGGTCAAGAGGCAGGGCAGAGGTTCTACTCAGTTGTGCCCTGTGACAGGACAAGGAGCAATAGATATAAACTGCAGCACAGGAAGCTCCATCTCAACACAAGGAAGAACTTCGTTACTGCAAAGGTCACAAAGCACTGGCACAGGCTCCTCAGAGAAGTTGTGGAGTCTCCTTCTCTGGAGACTTTCAAGACCTGTCTGGATGTGTTCCTGTGTGCCCTGAGCTAGATTGTCTGGTCCTGCTCTGGCAGAGGGGTTGGACTTGATGTTGTATGGAAGCCACTTCCAACACCTAACCTCCTGTGATCCTGTGAAGGACACTGTTTTGTGATTCTAGCACTTGGATAATACTATGCTAATTAAATACTTTGCTGAGATTCTAAAGCTGATTATAAAGTATTGTACAGGGGAAAAAAATGGGGGGGAAAATAATTTTATGAAGTATGAAAACAAACCACCAAAAAATTCAGACTCCAGAGATATGAAAATTAAGGCTACTCTACAACATTAATTCAGATTCTTTATCTTTAGTTACCCAAGACCTCATGCATCACTAGTACTCATCCTCTAAGTCCTTAATAGATGACCATTGTACCAGCCCAGCACATGAAGATATTAACTATTGTTAGTAACTATTAGTAACTAGTTAAATAATTATTAGTCATTTAGTTACTAGTTAATTAGTAACTATTATTAGTAACTGGATAGGGCTGGGTGCTAGGTTGGACTGGATGATCTTGGAGGTCTCTTCCAACCTGGTTGATTCTGTGATTCTATGAACTATTGTTACTTACCTTCCTAAGTCTTCATTCAGTTAATGCTTCACAAACAGTACAGATTATACCTTCAGAACTATTTTTTCTCTGTTGGATATGCATATAAGAAGGAAAAGTCTATTTTAGAAGTGAGAAAGATGAAACATAGAAGAATTTGGGCTGGTTTGTGTTTTGTACTCCTCATTTTCAGTTCAGTTACTGAACGCACTCCCTGCCTTGCTATGCCTACCTACTTTGGAACTAGTACCTGGTGACTCACAACTAGAAGCAAGGTTCCCCATCCTCTTGGCTGCCTAGGCTGTACAGTAAAGATGATTTGGGAAGTCAGGAGAAAAGGGATGGAGGGAAAGGAAACAATGAGTCTTGTGTTGTTGGATGTGATAGTCAATGTCTTGGTGTTGCAACAGCTCATTGTAGCTTGAGCGAACACCAATCCAGCAGCATTTTGGACTCTTGACCCATAAGGTGAAGTGTGTCTAGTTATTCTATAGCTGAGTTTTGATACTGGGTTTGTTTTAATGTCTGTTTCTTTGTGTCTATAAGGGCTTGGATATACTTAGGCAAATTTAAATGAGAAAAAAAAACCCAAACCAAACCAAATCTGGAAGTGTGGGTTCTTTTTTTCTCTAAAAGAGCAAAACATCAAGCAGCAGCCAGTGTAAAAAAAGAAGTTATCAGTCTAACAGCTGTACAGCCACAAGAACCCACAAGAAAAGGGAATGAAAATTAGCTAGGTTTTAAAGAGTATTTCATCACATTGCAAAAACACAAACATGATGCAAATTCCATTTTATCAAGCCTAAATTGCACCAAAGTTCTTTCCTCTGGAGAGCTGATGCAATCATTTGTCAACAACTGTTTTAAAACAGTTTAAAGCACATCAAAATATGAAAAGCTTTCATGGAAACAAAATCAAGTCCTGGTGCAAGTTGACAAACATCATTTTCATATCCTTATTAAACAGGTACAGCCTGAACTGACTAGACTACTTGAAGGCTAATCTAAAGCATAATTTGAGTGAGAACAGAGACATTTATTGCCAGTTTTCTACTCTTCTCTTAAAATGTCTCAGAAGTATGCCACATATTCTTAAATTTTGTGAATAGTACCTGTCTCAGAAATTATATGGAAAGCAGCCAGGAAGAAAGGGACCTGGGGGTACTGGTGGATAGTAGCTGAAGATGAGCCAGCAGTGTGCCCAGGTGGCCAGGAGAGTCAGTGGCATCCTGGTCTGTATCAGGAGCAGCGTGGCTAGTAGGACGAGGGAGGTTATTTTGCCCCTGTACTCAACACTGCTCAGGCCACACTTTGAGTGCTGTGTCCAGTTCTGGGCTCCTCAATTCAAGAGAGATGTTGAAATGCTGGAATGTGTCCAGAGAGGGGTGACAAAGCTGGTGAGACTGACTTCGTACTACATAACTGATAGTGTTGCTTCCAGAAAGCCAGCAAGTTTTGCTTCCTGGGCATCAGCTTACAGTGACACATTGGTTTAAGATCATTCATATGGCACAGATGTATTTGATCAGAAACCTAGAGAAATTCCAGACTCTTTGGAATGGTTCTGGTTGAAGAGAGATATGCCACAGCTCAAGAGTAATTGATAGAGCAGCAGAAGGAGAAGCAGATGCAATGGGAGAAAAATGAACAGGTGTCTGGCACTAAGAGAAGCAGGAGTTGGTTTTCCTCTCTGTCTGATGTCTAGAAGAGATAATGGCAACACACAGCCTTGCCAAGAATGTGTTGTTTACACAGTGTATGTACACCCACCTGCTCCATCTGGAAATGAGCTTCTGAACACACCTGGCTAAAAAGAATAGGGGAAAGAAAAATCACATGGTTTTGTGTTTTACCTGTTGAATTGACAAAAAGGCCTTATAGGATACTAATCAAATACACATGAAGGAGTATCAGTGCTGATACAGCTTAAATGAGATGGTTTTAGTTGCTGCATGCGTCTCTTGAGTTGCTCAGTTTGGGTGTGAACACACCTTTCTAATACAGCTCTTTCCCACAGTACCTTTATTTTCCTGCCTTGCCTTTTTCTGTTAAGAAGGTGTTAAAGTCAGAAACGACAAAAAACAGGGGGGAGCTCATTGCTGTCTGCAGCTACCTGAAGGGAGGCTGCAGTCAGGTGGCGTTGGGCTTCTTTGCCAGACAACCGGCAACAGAACAAGGGGACACAGTCTCAAGTTGTGCCAGGGGAGGCATAGGCTGGATGTTAGGAGGAAGTTGTTGTCAGAGAGAGTGATTGGCATTGGAATGGGCTGCCCAGGGAGGTGGTGGAGTCACCAATACCAACATAGGCATTGTAATACAGGAACTGAGAGCATGAGGGGACTTCCACGACTCATATACAGAATAGATGAACATTTCATAAGTCTGAGGTGAAGTTTCAGTAGCTGGAGGTGTTCACACACCTCCTCTGGCTCTTGTGTTGATGGCCTGTCCTGCTACAGGTCTAGTCTTTCACATATATCCTCATCTTCTTCACATAAGCAGCAGCCATCAAATTCTCCCCGCTCTGTTGGTCAGCATGTGAACTGCATCTCCCCTTGCTGTATTACCCAAATTTTCCTGTCATTAAGCTTAGCCTAAATTTAAATTCACTAGCAGTGGCTATGGATTTATAATAGCTTAAACGAGGCTATAATTTGGTCTATTAACTTTGTGCAGCTGACTACCAAGATATTTTTCTTCTCTGAGTCAAAACCTCACGCTGCTCTTCTGGAGGAAATTTCAGCCCCCACCAACTGTTTTAGAACACATACTGAGCTCTATTTGACACATCCTATGGTGGTGAACACTTTCACAAGTGCTGTATTCTTTTTCAGAAACAGCCAGTTAGATTTGGGCCTCCAGAAAGGAATTGCTGAGGAAATAGAATGTCTGATCTTCTGTGCTTCTCCTTGTCAGGAAAAGATAGGAACCAACACAATATTTGGAAGCTGAAGTTGTTCAATGAGCTTTTAAGAGGGGGCACACATCGTGGAGCTATTTTTTATATTGATCTATAGGTGTAGATATAGAGATATACAGATATAGGTATAGACAAATAGACATAGAGGTATTGATATATCTATATAGATATAGAGGTGTAGATATAGAGATATAGGTATAGAGATACAGAGATATAGATATACAGATACAGGTATAGAGGTATAGATATAGAGGTATAGAGCTATAGGTATACAGATATAGATATGGAGATATAGAGGTATAGATATGCAGATATAGGTATAGAGATATACAGGTGTAGATATGCAGATATAGAGATATAGATATGCAGATATAGAGATATAGGTATACAGATACAGGTATAGATATATAGATATAAGTATAGATATAGATATACAGGTATACATATAGATATAGATATATAGATAAATATAGATATATAGAGATATATAGGTATATATAGATATATAAGCATAGATAAATAGATATAGGTATAGATACATAGATATGCAGATATAGATATACAGGTATAGATATATAGATGTAGATATATAAATATAGATATACAGGTTCAACCAGGTTGGAAGAGACCTCCAAGCTCATCCAGTCCAATCTAGCACCCAGACCTAGCCAATATACAGGTATAGATAGAGATACATAGATGTAGATAGATATAGATAGACAGATATAGGTATATATATATAGATGTACATATATAGATATAGATATACAGGTTGGAACCAGGTTGAAATATATAGATGTAGATATATAGATGTAGATATATAGATATAGATATTCAGGTTCAATCAGGTTGGAAGAGACCTCCAAGATCATCCAGTCCAACCTAGCACCCAGCCCTAGCCAATCAACCAGACCATGGCACTAAGTGCCTCATCCAGTATAGGTATAGATATGTCTAGTTAATTGGACAGAGATGGGTGCTAGGTCGGACTGGATGAGCTTGGAGGTCTCTTCCAACCTGGTTGATTCTATGACTTCTCTGTGGATATATAGATATACAAATATAGGTATAGATATATAGATAGAGCTATAGATACATGGATATATTTTAATGAGTATGAAAAGCCACTACTAAAATTTATCAAAGGTCACATTTTACTACAAAACACATAGAGCACAGTAGAATATTTTCCTTCAGTATTTCAATCACCTCATGTAGATACACTGAACCTATACACAGTGCTAGCAGATTGAATGAATTAGCTTTTTTTTTTTGGTGGCTTAAACTATTGTTTCACATCTTTTTAAAACTGTTTTTTTTTTCTTTGAGGGAGGTAATGGAAAAAAAAAACATATCCTGATATTGTAACTTGGCAGATCATTGTGTCCCTTTCCCTTTTCCTCTTCTAGAAGAGTCCAGGGGTTCAGCCTGTTTTTATCCTTTAAAAAAAGAAAAAGCAGCCCTAGAAGAGGATGCCTTTTCACATTTCACATCATCACCAAGAAGTACAGAGCCCTGACAACCAAGATAAATGACCAACAAACCAAAAAGCAGTGGAGAAGGGTCAAATCCATTTGACTTAGAGGCCATTGTAGAGAACAGTGGGTCACACAATCTTTCCTTTTGTTTCTGAAGCTGCCAAGTGGAAACTCTATAGGACAAATGTTTCCCTGATTTCAAAATAAAGAAGAAGATAACTCAAAAACTAAGGACTGGTGTTATGAGAGACTTACATTTATTCAGAGACTTGCATTTACTACTGATGCTTCTTAGCTAGCCAGAAAGCTTGATTCATTTGCTTAATTTTCCAGGTTCAGGGGAGGTGGTGGAGTCGCCATCCCTGGGGCTGTTCAAGGCAGGATTGGACGTGGCACTTGGTGCCATGGTCTAGCCTTGAGCTCTGTGGTAAAGGGTTGGACTTGATCTATGAGGTCTCTTCCAACCTTGGTGATACTGTGATAGTTTACACTGCTGTTTTTTGGTTCCAAACTATCTCTTTATTTATGAGCAAGTCCAGTTTTCTTTGGCTGACAAGGAAACCCACCAAATTTCATTAAATCTAGAGAACCACTGCCAGAAGTAAGATGAGATAGAGGGGTCCTGGAATTTGGTCTTCCGTGCTCCTAACTGTGTTGAAGATGAGGATATTCATGTACAAGACTACTGCTCTTTTCCTCTCCTACCTCACTTATTTCTCCTCTTTCTTTCACAGAATATAACAACAGTGAAAACTGGTTTGTTTTGACATCTTTCCTACATTTAGGAAAAATACTCTCTCCTCTTCTCTTTCCCCTTTCCAAATGAGGATGTATATTTTCTCAATTATGCAGAAAGATGACAGTTGTCATATAATGGGAACCGGGAAGCTGTAGTCTAAATGCTAACACCAATTTGCTGCCTCAGCTAGTCAGAAATGTGATCATGAAGTCTTGGTCTCAGAATAGGAAAGATCAGAGAAGGAAAAGAGCTGCTGTTAGACAAGTGGAATAAATTAGTATGGAAGATTAGTCAGTGATTAATATGCTTCAAGAGTTGTTTTTATACTGTTACAATTATAGATATATACTTATCTCCCCTTCCTGGCTTGTCTCTATTTATGGACAGTAATAAGATGAAGGGGAAAGAAGAGAGAAGCTGGGATTTGTCAGAATGCTGATTGTACAATCAAGCCTAATACATGGAGAAGTTTCAAACATCAGGGGGAAAAGAAAAAAAGGAGGAAAGAGGAAGAGAGCAATGAAGAGAAATCAGATTTTTTTTAATCAGAAGTTAATGCCTCCATCACGTTCTTTAGGGACCATTATAACTCCAGATATCTTTCCTGTGTGAAACAAGAAATACAATGACAGCAGTAGGAGTTTTCTTGCTAGATTCTGGCATTACTCACATATGTTATCTGCATTGTTTACATCCCCAGTGTTAACATATATCACTGAGACAACCTCTATTTAGGCTGATGGAATTAAACTATCTTGGTGTTAATATGACATGAAGGAGCTTCACCACTTTTTCTCCCCAAATTTTCTTTATGTTCTTGTGCAGTGGTGCAACTCATGGAAATCATCTGTCTGCAAGCTAATGGTTAGATTTCATCTTGATTTGTCCTCAGCTACCTTGATTTGGCTCATTAGAGAACCACACAAGTATTGTTATGACACAGATGAGCAGTTGAGAAGGTGGGATAGAGCCCATTACTACCACTGGCAGCACAGGCTTGCATTAGACTAAAGTGACAATGGTATAAACACTGCAAGAACTCCATAAACACTGCAAGAACTCAATGCTAATCCAAAACTATTCCTTCATCTAGGAAAGATATGCTGGCAAAATGACCATCACCTGGAAAGGTGAGAAATGACTGCAGGAAAGGTATGCTGGCAAAATGACCTTCACCTGGGCTGGTGAGAAATAACTGCCACATAATAAACATTAGTAAGTGTAATTGGACATGCCAATAATTAATATTCCTCAAGACTACAGACAAAGGACCAAAAGGAAGTTCAATGAAGTTGACAACATCATTGTAAAATGGATCAAAGTGAGGAAATTAAGATATTAATCAACCAATCAGATACAAACTATCCTTCTCTTTACCTCTCCTTGCACTTTCCCTTTAGCAGAGGTTATCTAATGTGGTTTTGTATGCTGCTACAAAGGTGATCTTCTGTTTGTTGAAATTCATCCTCCAGACAGACTAATAGAAAAAATATTCACCTAGCACTGCAGAATAGCTAAACAAAGTATTATTTCCAGCTGCTTCATAGATCCATAGGAGAGGAGATTTACATTAGTGTTAGGAAGAAGCTCTTCACCATGAGAGTGGTGAGACACTGGAACAGGTTGCCCAGGGAGGTGGTAGAAGCCCCATCCTTGGGTGGTTTTTAAGGCCAGGGTGGATGGGGCTCTGGGCAAGCTAATCTAGTGGAAAGTGTCCCTTCCCATGGAAGGAGGGGTGTGCTGGAGCTAGATGGTCCTTGAGGTCCCTTCCAACTCTGACAACTGTGATTTTTAGTTTTCATGTTGCCTGCCAATGAACAGCAGTACAAAGGAGTGAGACAGGACATAATTTACCACATCTATTGTTATCAGGTGCTGCAACTCACTCTTAAATCACTTGTTTGAGCCCTACAGGCATGCACCTTCTCTCTGGCAGTTCAGCTTAATTTCCCTTCTGCTTTCTCTCTAAATAATCTGTGAATAGAGCCTTATATTTGTCATGGATGCTTGAGTTAAATTTACGTAGAGAAAGACTAAAATGAGTATCTCCTCTTCCATCCAATTTGACTTTTCTACAGCTGGTAAAAAGCTGGCTGGATCTGAAATAAGTAACATTCATGTTTTTTTCAAAGCTACACAAGATTTTGACATCTGTGGTGAAAGAAGTATCAAAATTAAGCAAAGCAAAACAAACTTAAACCCCAGCTGCAAATTTTCAGATAGTTCTTGGGGTTTTTTTCCCCCTTAGAGTGTCAAATTTACTATCTCAAAGTCCAATTAGAGTTCATTTTCTATCCAGTCCTGCAGCTGGGAGAAGCTGAGTGAATTTGCCAAACAGCTAATGAAGATTTTCACTGAGATAAATGTTGTTTAAGCAGACACAGATCAATGGCTTCATATGTTGTTGTAAAGACAGGTTTGGATTCTGGCTTTTTAGTAGTCACTTTTTCTAGCCTCCTTTCCTAGGTGGATGAAAAGGTTGGTTGGCCTAGGAAAAAGTGACATTCTTCAGTGGCTGTTTTGTCTGATCTTGTAGTCTGTGCTGCTACAAGGCTGCATTAGATAAAAAGCCCCTTTAGAAATCCCATTTTCAGATCTGATCATAGAATCATAGAATCAACCAGGTTGGAAGAGAGCTCCAAGCTCATCCAGTCCAACCTAGCACCCAGCCCTGGCCAGTCAACCAGACCATGGCACTAAGTGCCTCATCCAGTCTGATCTTGTACTCCATACTGCTACAAGGCTGCATTAGATAGAAAACCCCTTTAGAAATGCCGTTTTCAGTAAGCACAAGCCAAGGAGTTTGAATATCTGACACATTTTAGTCACAGAAATCAAACCTGACAGACTCACTGTGACTTCTGAACTGGTGAATGGGGAAACAATGTGCTTAGTTGAAATCAGTGTGGTTGATTCTGCAAGTTCACTTGCATAAAATTCACCTGCTCTTTCTCAAGGCAAAACCATAATGTGTTATTGATTTAGTGACTGACTATATTTAAGAGTCTACTTAGTGAAATCCCAGGTCCTCCTACAATCACCCTGCAGCATTCTCCCATGTAAATACTCTCCATGTAGTTCCTCTTTTAAGGTTTGCTCTGAACTTCACTAGCTTTATTAGTTGCCCTTGATAGTAACTCAAGTCTTCAGTAGCACTCATAAGAGCAGCAGCTGCTCTGAAAGGAAAGAAGGAATGTAATGGCAATGAGCAGTGTACATGAAGTAGGATGCCCACTGAAAACAAAAAAACAAAATTCAGAGGAAAAACCATTGGAAGGAAAAATAAAGACTGCAAAAAAACCCTATTATAAAACTCTAAGTTACTTCCCAGAAATGCATTCATCTCATCTTGTTACTCCAGAATCTTCCCCTGTCTGCTGCAGGCAGCAGTACAAAGAGGTTGATAGCTACAGTTTGAGATATAGACTGACACATTCTTCTGCAGCAGTCATGAGTGAGTTATTCCAATCTGTGCTAGCACAGCTGGAAAATTTACCTTCACACGGCTGGAATTCCATTTCAGTCTGTCATGATACACTACACTGAGTCTGTTTCTTCATGAGCTACAGCACTGGGGCAAGGTGTTCCTTAAGATTTCTCCCACCACAAATACAGTCACTCAAGCCATCTATTAAAAGCCAGTTGAGATTGAAATGCTTTGGTATGAAAAAGAAATTAGTTTGTAAATGCCCAGTTTTATCTGGGGTAGTTAACCTAATAGTTAGGATTTTGCTTCATTTTTCTTTTAAGTTTCTAAAACCACCTTTTATTTTTTTAAGGTAATTTATATTGTTCTTGGATCAGTTGTGTTTTAAGATTCTCCTACCTACTGATGTGTGCACTGCCCAGCCTTTATTATCTTCACTTCAAGGGAACTAAAAGGGGATGAAACTTACTTGTAACTGTGAATTTGAGTAGTACCTTCCCTCTGTTTCCTTAGTGCAGAAGTTTAAAGTGATGGAGTGATAACTAAAGCTGTCCTCAGTATTTGTATTGATACTTATGCTTTTTTAGGTAATTTATGTTGTCCTGGACCTGTTGTGTTTTACGATTCTCCTACCTACTGATGTGTGCACTGCCCAGCTTTTATTATCTTCTCTTCAAGGGAACTAAAAGGGGTTGAAAGCTACTTGTAACTTCTTTTCCAGTAATCATTCACTCATATAATTTCTTGACATGAAGAGTACAAACAGGAATCTCCTTCTCTGGAGGCTTTCAAAACCCACCTGGATGGATACTTATGTGAACTACCTTAGGGGATCCTGCTTTGGCTGGGGGGGTTGGACTCAATGATTTCTGTAGGTCCCTTTCAACCTCTAAGGTTCTGTGATTCTGTGAATTAGTCAATATTATTCATTTAAGAAGTAAGTAACAAAGCAACAGAGGCCTGGCAACTGGGCCAAGCTCAAAGTCTATAGGCAACTTAGACTTTCCCATAATCAGCTCCCAAATATGGTACATAATTTCACTCAAGCACTGCCATTTCTGAAGTCTCTACAGAATTGCTACCAAGAATGTGAATCTGAGTAGTAGCTTTCCTCTGTTTCCTTAGTGCAAAAGTTTAAAGTGATGGGGTTATAACTGAAGCTGTCCTCAGGCTTTGTACTGATACTCAAGCTTCACAAGGCAATTTCATTTTACCCTTGTCTTTTAAATGCTGGACAGCAGAGATGGTTTCTTTGACTGATCCTGTAAAACATCTTTCTTCCACTCCCAGTTGACTTTTGATTTTCATTTCTAGAGCCACTTGTGGCTTGTGCTGTGAAACATGTGGTCTGCAGTAAAACATAGCTGAGTGAAAGGCACAGCTTGCATCAGGTCTTCTATGGTCAAAACCAGTGTGTGGCTTAAGTGATGCCTTTATAACATAGGTGGAAGCAGGAAGCACAGAGAGGAGCAGAGTTAAGAACAGGGCCATTTGTTTACAGATGCTAAAACTAGCATGACACAAGCAATAATGTGACTAAAGCAAGACCTATAATACATTAGCACTCCTACCTGGCCTTTTTAATGGTGACCCTTGGTGCTGCATGTGGCAGATCACAGGCATGAGTAACATTTCTCCTGTGTATATTGAATTTTCCTTCCATAAATGGGCTGGTCATATATTGCAGCTGTTCAGTATGAGTTCAACTCTGTCCAAAAAAACAAGAGAGAAGGTAAATAAAATATTATTTCCACTATCCTTCCATGTGCATCAAGGAATGAGCCACACCATGGTGAGCACAAAGTTAAAGGCTTTCACTCGTGTGGGCAGATTGTGGCAAGTGCTGTATTTTTGCTTGAGTTTATAAATAGGAAAATGTATTTCCTGCTGTGGAAAATGCAAACACATTCAATAGCAGAACTATCCTTTACGTTTTTCAGAGGTTAGAAAGCCAAGGATGCTGACCAGCTCTACAGTAGGAAGTCTGTTTTTCAGTTGCCCTCCAAGGTATTTAAAAGAAATTTTAAGTATTGAGTCAACAGAGCATTTAGAGCAGTTCAGCAGTGACTCACTGGGGTCTATTGTAACAAAACAATACCCTTTCAAAAAGTGAGTATTATAATTAAAGGGCTAGGGCCAGTACTGACTTGAAAGGCTTCACTGTTAATTAGCAAAGTGTTATTTTTAGTGGACTTTTGGGGAATTGTCAGAGAAGGCATTTCAGAATCGGGTTACACTGAAGGTGAAACTTAGTTTACTTAAGTGTAGGCACCTAAATGGTATATAAGTACACTTAAGTATATGTATATAGGTGTCTATGGTAAATACATATACTTACGTGTATATATATATATATATATATATATATATATATATATATTCCAGTATATATATATACACCATAGACACCTATATATATATATATACATATGTATGTAGGTGTCTATGGTACATACATATACTTACGTATATGCATATACCATATACATCTATATATATACACATAAGTATATGTATATAGGTGTCTTTGGTAAATACATATACTTAAGTGTATATATATATATATATATATATATATATATATATTCCAGTATATATATATACCATAGACACCTATAATATATACATAAGTATACATATGTAGGTGTCTATGGTACATACATATACTTAAATATATGTATATACCATATACACATATATATATACACATAAGTGTATGTATATAGGTGTCTTTGGTACATACATGTGCTTAAGTATGTGTATATACCATAGACACCTATATATATATATATATACTTAATTATATGTATATAGGTGTCTATGGTACATACATATACTTGAGTATATGTATGTACCATAGACACCTATATATATATATACACTTAATTATATGTACATAGGTGTCTATGGTACATACATATACGTAAGTATATGTATATACCATAGACATCTATATATATATACACATAAGTGTATATATGTAGGTGTCTATGGTACATACATACACTTGTGTATGTATGTACCATAGACACCTATATACATATACTTAATTATATGTATATAGGTGCCTATAGTACATACATACACTTAAGTATATGTATCTACCATAGACATCTATATATATACACACATAAGTATATGTATATAGGTGTCTATGGTAAATGCATACACTTAAGTATATGTATATACCATAGACACCTATATATGTACACTTAATTATATGTATATAGGTGTCTATGGTACATACATATACTTAAGTATATGTATATATGTATATTAAATGAAACTAAATACTATTTATCATGTTTAAGTGCTAACACTTCTGTGAGAATTCCGAGTCATCTCTTCAGCTTACAGCATTTCTAGGCAGAGTTCCTTCTCCATCCCACACATTTGATATTGACACTGAACGAAGCAGTACTTTCATTCAAAGCCACTGCAACTGTGATGGTTTGGGTGTTCCCTGCCCCCCCACACTTTGGAAATCATTCAGACTAGGCTCAGTCGGCTCTGTAAATATGAATGAAGCTTATATTTACAGCTAGCACAATATACAAGCAGAAATTTACAGTATATACAGTTACAGACAGAAATAGACAAGGTAAAAGGTAATACAGAAACACAACAGCCCTCCCAGAAACCTGAGTCCTCAGGAGGGGCTCCCAACTGCCCCTTCACCTTCCCCCTACCCCTCTCAACCTTACTCCAGGCCCAAGGAAGAATGGAGGTTCAGACAGGGGGGTTAGGAAGCAAAGTGGATTAGAAAAGAAACGGCAGAGAGGGATGAGGTTAGAGATGCAGCTCAGCCAGTTGCCCAGCAGCAGTGCCAAGTGTGTTATCTATGTTTTGATTCTTATTCTTATACATCTCAGCAAGCCAATGAGTGAGGTAGAGATCAGCCTTGTTTTCCTTTCACAGCCTGTAATCTAATTCTTCTCACCAAAACACTCTAGCTAGGCTCAAACTAGCACAGCAACTACGAAAACTTAACAGTAGTAATTGTAAATCAGAGTGGTTTACAATAAAGACTTGCATCAGGATCTTGGCTAGCACACAGAAAGACACAACTGTGACATACACTTCTTGTTGAGCTTAGTGGCTTTGTCATTTTGCATTCCATACTCTGGAGAGATTTCCAACTCAAATAAGATTAAGCCATGGTGTCATTCGGAAACTGCCTGAGCACATGAACCAAAAAAGGATTGTCTTTACAGCATGAAGTCATTAGCACTTCCTTCTGGGTTGTTTTTTGTCTTGAGTTCTACAATGGAAAGTCATGTAAGTAGCAGCAAATCCTACATGTTTGACTACACTAGCTAATTAGCAAGTAATTCTGCCATGGCATGTTGTCAAACTTGCTGGTGCTCCGGTAAGGCACATTTCAGATGTTAGTGCATGGAACATTCAGATTAGTCCTCATCATTTGTTGGTTTTGACATGAATGTTTGGGCATAATAAATAAATAAATAACCCCCCAGCTGATCTATGGGATTGAAAGGTTAATTAATGTTTAATTAGTTTTGAAAAAAAAAAAAAAAAAAAAAAAAAAAAAAAAACCAAACCATAGACAAAACTCTTTGGGTTGCTTAGATTCCCTTCCTCTTTTGATAGAATCGACAAACAGTTAGAGCTAGGAGGAGTTCCTGAATGCTTTTCAGCCACCCACAGTTTCTGCTGGCTATGTGAGAAATTACAAGCTACATCTAAGTGTAAAGTAATAAATGAAGCCTTCTACCTGACTCTTCATTCAGGTTAAGCTTTCTCCAATATCTGTAAACCTCCCTGTAGAGAGGTGGTGTAGGACCCACAGAATCATAGCATCATACAATCAACCAAGTTGGAAAAGACCTCCAAGATCATCGAGTCCAACCAGCCCTAGCCAGCCAACCAGACCATGGCACTAAGTGCATCAGCCAGTCCTTTCTGGAACACGTCCAGGGACAAAGACTCCACTACTTCCCTGGGCAGCCCATTCCAATGCCAATCACTCTCTCTGCCAACACCTTCCTCCTAACATCCAGCCTAGACCTCCCCTGGCACAACTTCAGAGTGTGTCCCCTTCTTCTGCTGTTGGGTGCCTCAGAGAAGAGCCCAACCCCACCTGGCTACAGCCTCCCTTCAGGTAGTTGCAGACAGCAATGAGCTCTGCCCTGAGCCTCCTCTGCTGCAGGCTGCACACCCCCAGCTCCCTCAGCCTCTCCTCACAGGGCTCTGCTCCAGGCCCCTCACATCTTTGTCGCCCTCCTGTGGACACCTTCCAGTACTGCAACATCTCTCTTGAATTGAGGAGCGCAGAACTGGACACAGCACTCAAGGTGTGAGTTTTGAGTCACAGAGGCAGAAGAACCTCCCTTGTCCTATTGGCCACACTGTTCTCCTTCCTTCTCTTCTTTCCTTTGATGTTTTGGTTTTTTTTTTTTTTTTGAGACCTGTGACAATTATCTACTATGATCTACTAAGGCTAAGATTACTTCAAAACACCAATGAAAATTAAATGCTAAAAAAAAAACAACCCAAACCATTCCAGAGCAACCTCCCCCCCCAAAAAAAAAAAACTACAACAAAAAAAAACACCCAAAAAACCCCACACAAACAAACCCAAAAATCCCCAAACAAAACAAAAGAATAACACCAACCAAACAAGCAAGTAAAACCCCCAACCAACAAAGTAAAAAAGTCAACCCAAAACCCAGAGAAAAAAAACCAAACATCCAAATTTAGAAGGAAATGTAAGAAAGCAAAGCATATAGAAATGAAGGTAACTTTTAAATATAATCAGTTTGTTTGTTTGCTTTTATTTAATGTTATTTCTCTGCCTATTAATGCATTAATGGAGTGCAAGACAAATACATATATGTCATGTGTCATATATCATATGTCATATATGTATCTCAAGTTGTGCTGGGGGAGGCACAGGCTGGATGTTAGGAAGAAGTTGTTGGCATTGGAATGGGCTGCCCAGGGAGGTGGTGGAGTCACCATCCCTGGAGGTGTTCAAGAAAAGCCTGGCTGAGGCACTCAGTGCCATGGTCTGGTTGATTGGCCAGGGCTGGGTGATAGGTTGGACTAGATGATCTTGGAGGTCTCTTCCAACATGGCTTGTTCTATGATTCTATGTTTGTAAACATCTGAGGGCTGGTCAGGAGCAGGGGGACAGGTTCTTCTCACTGCTCCCCGGGATAGGACTAGCAGCAATGGATAGAAGCTGCAGCACAGGAGGTTCCACCTCAACACCAGGGGGAACTTCTTTCCTCTAAGGGTCCCAGAGCACTGGCACAGGCTACCCAGAGAGGCTGTGAAGTCTCCTTCTCTAGAGCCTTTCCAGGCCTGTCTGGATGTGTTCCTGTGTGACCTGAGCTAGATTGGATGGTCCTGCTCTGGCAGGGGGGTTGGACTCAATAATCAACTTGGGTCCCTTCCAACCCCTAACATCCTGTGATCCTGTGAAACTGTATTAATGATAATGATGGTATCTTATAATTAATGATGATTGAAGGCATCAAGGAGTGAGCTTGACAGTATCTAACCACCTCTATTTCAAACCACAGGTAGCCAATGCCATTCTCTATCAGACTCCTTGCAATTTTAAAGTCAAGGCACATGATGACTGTTTTCTTGGTTGACTCTGAACAGCTTTATTCCATCAGTTTCCTGTTTTAACTATTCTGCCAAAATGGTTTGCATATTTAAGAAGACAATTTACTTGAAAATTGCCAAAGCACTGGAGGAGCTGTTTTAATAACTTTTCCTCTTCATTTAAATACTACCACAACATATTACAGGAAGTTTTAAATGAAATATGATTATGCATTAAACAGCAGTTACATTTTATGAGGCAATTTCTAATTTCACCTTTAAGGAAAAAAAAATACAACCCACAACTAAAATCACTATAGGCTGTTCTTTGAAATTACAGACCCAGAAATTGAAGTTTTTATGAGCAGCTTTCAAATCAAATTTTATCAAAGGTTTAAGCATAGTGTTTGATTAAGTTCTTACTACGTGTAGATAGTATGGTGCCTGCAGTTTAACTCCTCAAAAGGATGGAATATGTACAATCATAGTGTCCAGTTCTGGGCTCCTCAAGTCAAGAGAGGTGTTGAAGAGCTGGAAGGTGTCCAGAGAAGGGCAGCAAGGCTGGGGAGAGGCCTGGAGCAGAGCCCTGTGAGGAGAGGCTGAGGGAGCTGGGGGTGTGCAGCCTACAGCAGAGGAGGCTCAGGGCAGAGCTCATTGCTGTCTACAACTACCTGAAGGGAGGCTGTAGCCAGGTGAGGTTGGTCTCTTCTGCCAGGCAACCACCAACAGAACAAGGGGACACAGTCTGAAGTTGTGACAGGGCAGGTTTAGGCTGGATGTTAGGAGGAAGTTGTTGGCAGAGAGAGTGATTGGCATTGGAATGGGCTGCCCAGGGAGATGGTGGTGGAGTCACTGTGCCTGGAGATGTTGAAGCCAAGCCTGGCTGGGGCACTTAGTGCCATGGTCTGGTTGACTGGCTAGGGCTGGGTGCTAGGTTGGACTGGCTGAGCTTGGAGGTGTCTTCCAACCTGGTAGATTCTACGATTCCCTATGACAGAATCATGGAATTCTTTGGGTTGGAGGGGAACTTAAAGACCACCTTGTTCCCATACCCTCCTTGTTTAGAGTACATGATTGTGTGTGCTTATAACCTGATTTCCTAACAGTTTTCACACACACAGAATCACACAAAAAGCTGTAAGGGGCCCCAAAAGATCATTCAGTCCAACTTCCCTGTCACAGCAGGATCATCTAGACCAGATCACACAGGGACACATCCAGGCAGGTTTTGAATATCTCCAGAGAGGGAGACTTCACAACCCCCCTGGGCAGCCTGTTCCAGTGCTCTGTCACCCTCACAATAAAACAAATTCTCCTCATGTTTCCATGAAACTTCCTATGCCTCAGCATCCACCCATTGTCCCTTGGCCTGTCATCAGGCATCACCCAGCAGAGCCTGACTCCAGCCTCTTGGCATTCATCCTTTACATATTTATAAACATCGATGTGATCACCCCTCTGTCTTCCTTCTGATCTAAAGCCACCCAGCTCCCTCAGGCTCTCCTCATAGGAGAGATGTTCCATTGCCTTCATCATATTTGTGGCTCTTCATTGGTCTCTCCAAAGCAGTTCCCTGAGATCCTTCTTGAACTGAGGAGTCAGAACTGGACACAATATTCCAGAGGCAGCCTTATCAGGGCAGAGTAGAGGGAGAAGAAAACCTCTCTGGACCTGCTACTACAACCCTTTGAGTACAGCCCAGAATGGCATTGGGCTTCTTGGCCACCAGAGCACACTGCCAGCTCTGGGTCAAACTTCCAGTCATTCCCCGTGCAGTTTTTGCCAGATTTACACAAAAGAATAACCTCCCTTGTCCTGCTGGCCACACTGCTCCTGAGCCAGCCCAGGATGCCATTGGCTGTCCTTGCCACCTGGGCACTGCTGCCTCAGCTTCAGCTCCTCTCTCCCAGCACCCCCAGCCCTCTCTGCCTGGCTGCTCTCAGCCACTCTGTCCCCAGCCTGTAGAGCTGCTTGGGGTTGTTGTGACCAAAGTGCAGAACCCTGCACTTGCCTTTGTTGAATCTCATCTCACTGGCTTCTGCTCACCCATCCAGAGGCCAGTAGGTTTATATATTGTATATATACTGTATCTATCTATCTCTACATATTTATATATATATATACACACACACACACATATATTATAGATATGTGTATATATATCTATGAATATATACACTATATATATTGTATGTATAGTCATATATTGTATATATATTGTTTAATCTGCTCTTTTTCATTTCATTTTTATTATGCTGTAGTGAGGACATCATAGAAGTGCCTTAATTTCCATTCATAACAAAACCTCATGGTGCAAGCATGCACTGCAGCAAAATATTTGTCTTCAAATCATGCTTCAGAATTTGTTGTTGTTGTTGTTTTATTTGCAGGGATGATTTACAACAACTTTGAGACTACACATGCAAAGGAACTCAAAATCCACAGCCTTGGGTTTTTTTTGCATGGAACTCCAAGCATCTGACATAAATCCAGAAATGCAGAAGTTGTTCAGGTCTGGCTGTGGAGCATTGGAGAACAGGTAAATATGCACATTTGTCACTCAATAACACTGGGAACTGTTTTGCTGCAGTAAGAAACTAATCCATCTCACCTAATTTTATAGCTGTTGAATTCCAAATAGCTGGTTGGATTAGCTTTATATGCAGGTGGAGAGAGAAGGAGAATCGTAAGGGATTTGCATCTGTGTGTGTGTGTGAATGAGAAAAGGGGAATATTTTCTTGCTGCTGAAGGTGAACATCTGTAGCCAAGGCTGGTAAATCAGTTGTATCAAACTGGAAAAACTCAATAGAATGAGTTTGTAGTCAAGGCAGTCAATGGGAAGATAACAACATTAAAATAACCATTATTGTTTAGAGTTTTCTTTTTAAGTGAAAGAGGTAAACTAACAAAAAACATGACAAAAGCAATCATTAAAAACCCAGCAAAACAACAAACCCAGACTTTGCTCATATGGCTTAATGTGAAGCTTTGGTGAGGCCACACATCAAGCATTGTGTGCAGTTCTGGGCACTGCAACACAAGAGAGATGTGGAGGTGCTGGAGCAGGTCTAGAGGAGGTCAGTGCAGCTGGGGAAGGGCCTGGAGAATAAATGTTATGAGGAGCAACTAAGGAAGCTGAGGAAGGTTAGTGTGAAACAGAGGAGGCTGAGGGCAGACCTCATTGCTCTCTACAGCTACCTGAAGGGACATTGTGGAGAGGCTGCTGCTGGGCTCTGCTCACAGGTAATTGGAGACAGAGAAAAGATGAATGGCCTCAAGCTGAGGCTGGGGATGTTTAGACTGGACACTAGGAAAATGTTTTTTCATTGAGAGAGCAGTCAGGGACTGGAATGAGCTGCCCAGGGAGGTGGTGGAGTTACCCACCCTGGGTATGTTTAAGGGTTGCTTGGATGTGGTGCTCAGGGCTATGGTTTAAGGTGAATCTTGTAGAGCAGGGCTCTAGGTTGGACTTGGTGATGCTGAGGGGTGGGTGTCAAGTGGCCTGGGCCAACCTCTTTTCATTGGGCAGCAGCAATAAGGCAAGGGTAAGGACCTTTGTAAACCTCTTGGTGTAACTAGGGAGAATCAAGATTGTGATGCCAACTCGTGCCAAAAGGCAATGCAGTCATATTTTGAATGGACTTGGAGGCAGTGATAGAGCCTGGATTTACTCCACCCAATTCCTCATCTTGCTTTTTTCTTTTGACTGCTGTCCTTTTTTTTTGCTTGGGTGTGTGCTGTTTTTGCCATGGGGTGTTTGCTGTTGAATGCTTGGTGTGATTATAGGATGCATTATGATAGCAACACAATGGAATAATAATATATACATGATAGAAGCTAAAATCTGAAAGAGAGGTGAAATACATAGTCAAGAAACAACCCAAACTGTGACATTCTTCTCTTTCTCCATGTCTACCTTAAGAAGGAATGTCCAGGTGCTTGTGTCAGCAGACATACTCATCCCCACAAAGAAAGTCACTGCTTTCACAGCCAGACAGCCCTTTAGTTACAGCAAAATAAAAGTTTATCTTCTGTAGAAGTGCCTTTCGTTTTTCAGAGGCAGAATTTCTTACAATAAATGCTTCTGCCCTTCTGTTTAAGTCCATAACCACTAAATCCTGTGTAACTGAGGATTCAGTGTCCCATCTTATCTCTTATCATTGGCCAGTTTTAATATCCTTTATCTCCCCAGAATATTTGTCGAGGGCTTAGAAATCATCTGTAAGGTGAAAAGCAATACACTGTTGAGGATTTTAAATGGATGAATTTCTCCCTGCATAAATAATATTGGAAGAAACTTTTTTTTTCTTCCCCTTCCCAATAGTATTTGGTGATCAGGTATATTTGGTTAATGAGGAACAGTGTTAATTTACAGTGAGTAAGAGATTCTCTTCCCATATTATCACAGAATTACAGAAACATCCAGGTTGGAAAAAACCCTCAGGATCACCAAGTCAAGTCTATAACCCTACTCTACAAGATTCACCTTAAACCATAGCCCTAAGCATCACATCCAAACCACCCTAAACCATACCCAGGGTGGGTGACTCCATCACTTCCCTGGGCAGCTCACTCCAGTTCCTGACCACTCTCTCCATGAAGTTTTGCTATGGATATGGTGACACTAATCCAATATAAAGTAAGAGCTCAATAAAACTTCTGTGTTTAAAATTTGGGGTTTACCCCTCCTCCTCCCAAAGGTAAATTATCACACTACTCAGAATTTGGAAGTAAAATGAAATCATTATGTACAAAAGTAGGCTAAGTACAAGAGGTAATTGTGTTCCAATTTGGGAACCACAGTGCAAGAGAGGTGTTGAGGTGCTGAAGCATGTCTGGAGGAGGGCAGTGAAGCTGGTGAAGAGTCTAGAGAATAAATCTTATGAGGAATGACTGAGGGAGCTGGGGATGTTTGGTTTGAAAAGGAGGAGGCTGAAGGGAGTCCTCATTGCTGCCTACAGCTATCTGAAGGGGCATTGTGGGGAGTCTCTTCTCACAGGTAATTGAATCATAGAATCATAGAACCAACCAGGTTGGAAGAGACCTCCAAGGTCATCTGGTCCAACCTAGCACCCAGCCTTAGCCAATCAACCAGACCATGGCACTAAGTGTCTCAGCCAGTCTTTTCTTGAACACCTCTAGGGAGGTGAACACCACCTCCCTGGGCAGCCCATTCCAATGGCAAATCACTCTCTCTGTGAAGAACTTCAAAGAGGAATGGCCTCAAGCTGAGAGTGGGTAGGCTTAGATTAGATATTAGAGAAAAGTTTTTCAGGGTGAGAGTGGCCAGGCACTGGAATGAGCTGCCCAGGGAGTTACCAACACTGGATGTGTTTAAGGCTCATTTTGATGCGGTGCTTAAGACTATAGTTTAAGGTGAATCTTGTAGAGTAGGGTTCTAGGTTGGACTTGGTGATCCTGAGGGGCTTTTTCAACTTGGGTGTTTATGTGATTCTGTGATAAACACAGATACATATATATGTATAAAACTAGACAACAGCCAAGGATGCCCACCCTGGACAAAGCCCAGGGGCTGCTGCCAGCTAACACAATATTGCCTCTTCCCCACTTCCACTCTGCATTCCTACCATAGCTTAAACTACGATCAGTGCAGAGAAGAAAGCCAGGCCAGAAGAAGAGACAGAGGAAAAAAACAAACAAGCAAGAGAGCAAGAAAGCTCTCAACTCTGAACTAGATAGGAGTTTTAAACCAATGGAAAGGGATAAACACATCTCTTCTATTTTGTGCTGTTCCCTTTGAGAGCAGAGTCCACCCCCATGGACTCTCTCTGAACTCTCTAGAAAACTTTCTTTACAATTCACAATCAAGACACTAAGCTTAAACTGCAGCAGCTTCACATGCTGAGATTGTTTCACCCAGAGGAACAGAAATCATCATTTACTTCTGGCCATTTAACCTGGGCAGCTTAGCAGCTCTTAATGGCCTTCTGACTCTTAAGGTATCATTAGCTATACCCTTCTATAAAAGCATCTTTATGCTTAGACCTTTCAGATTTGGATAAAAATTGATAGATGATCATTGAGAGTAACTGGATACAGGGTCAGGGCTTGAAAAATGTATTCAATTTTTCCTCATGGCATCTATTATTTCAGATATTCCCAAATGCATTTAAAACGTTGTTCAAAGCACCACTGTGGGCCTGTAAAGCTAAGAAAAGAAGGAAAATAAAGGGGAAAAAAAAAACAGGAAAAAGACAAAAAAAAAAGCTATTTTGCTGACTGTAAAGCAAACTAAATATTTATGCTCTGTGTTTGAGTCTGAGTGGATCTGTTGAGAGCTTTGTCACTTTTAGATGACAAAAAAACATTGGGTGCATGAAAGCATTTCAACATTGAAAGTGGGTTAGGTGGCAGGGTTAGTTGGTGGCTCAGGCAGAATAAAATCACTCTGAAGACACAATTGGTGTCTGTGTTCACCTGGTAAATTGCAGACAGCTACATCCAGGTTTGCCATCTAGATCATATAGATTTGTTCTGTGGGGAAAGTGGGGAAAGAAGAGCTTCTATTCATCTCATCCTGAAGAAGATATCTGCAATACATCAGAGTGCTAGAGATAAAAGAGGTCAGATTAATTGAGCTTTGAGTCATCATCAGGTTTTATCCTTTGGCTGTATAGAAGCAGAGAGTGACCCATACAAATGTAACAGCTAAAACCCTGAAAAGCTTAAGTAGGTAAGATCAGTCCCACTCAGCCTCTCTGGAAAATCATAAACAGCTTTCAAGTGCCCCAGCCTTTTAATCTGACAATGCAGCTGATCGTGCTGAACCACACACACAAGTCCTGCCCGCTGACATTGGTTACTGTGCCACCCAAGAGCTAGGGCCAATTTGCTAGCTGGATCTGGCACCGAACCTGAAAGATCTCACAAGGGATACAATTAGGATAGATATCTCCCTGCTGGGCTATTTTATAGCCCCGTGCAGAACTGCTGAGTGAATTTTACAGCACACAGGCACTGGAGAAGTGCCGCAGAGATCCAGGCACAGCACTGGCGGCTGTAAAGCTCATTGACGTATTTTTTTGGAAGCAAACACAGCCACAATAAGCTTTTGGACTGGTTTTGGCTGGGATTTTAGTCATCCTAGCTTGTGTGGTGGGGTTTGGGATTTGTGCAGAGGACAGTGTGGATAACACACGGATGGTTTAGGTACTGCCAAATGGTGCTCACACAACATCGAAGCCTTTTCTGCTCTTCACTCTGCCCCACCAGTGAGCAGTTTTGGGGGTGCACAAGGAACTGGGAGGGGAAAGAGCTGGGGCAGACGATCCAAGCTGATGAAAAGGATATTCCACACTGCATGATATCATGCTCAGTGACAAATCTGGAGGAAAGAGGGAGGAGGGATGTTAGGGGTGACAGCATTTGTCTTCCCAAGTAACCATTCTGCGAGGAACCAAAAGCCCTGTTTTCCTGGAAGCAGCTCTACACGTAGCTTTTGCTTCACCTATTAAAGTGTCTTTATCACAACCCCCACATTTTCTTACTTTTACTTTTTATGTGAGCTAGCAGATGCATGGGGCTTAGATGTCAACCTGATTTAGTCCACCACAGCTCTTAAAAGGCAGAAAGAAGAGCTGGTAAAAGCTAGCGTTACATCATACAAAGTTCTGCTCAGGATTTAGATTTACTGTTTGGGGAGGGAAAGATTATGCTCAGCTGGAAACTCCTCAGCAGAGAGGGCACTTTATTGTTACTAATTCTTTTCAACGTGTCTGTCTTTTGTCTTAAAGGTTTCAGCACATCTGCAAGTGTAAAACACAAGGGAAATGTACATTTCTTAGTTAAAAGTGGATGTTCCTCTACCCACATTAAAAATCTATTAGGAAAACATTCCCACTTAATAAAATGAAGCCATGCTATTACCTGGCACACAAATACTTCAATCCATGCCCCTTTCTCTCAGAAAAGCTTGGGAATATGCATTAATCTTATCATATGTTCTAGGAAAGCTACACTAAGATGGGAAGTTTACTGCTACAGTCCCTACAGAGACTGTGCTGAATTTAGGACCCAAAGACAGTTGAATGTGACATAAAGATAGCTAATTGTGATAGCTGAGTGTATGGGTGTGAGTCTGCTGGGTCTTCTTATCTGGAGTCTATCCAACTCCAGTAAACTGTTCCTACCAAGAATTACTATAGTGGCACAAATGTAGACCATTAGAAGCGTAGAAGCTTAGAATGGTTTGGGCTGGAAGGGACCTCCAAAGGTCATGCAGTCCAACCCTCTCTGCAGTCAGCAGGGACATCCTCAACTAGCTCAGGTTGCTCAGAGCCCTGTTGAGCCTCACCTTTGAAAAGCTCCAGAGAAGAGGCCTCAACAGCTTCCCTGAGCAACCTGTTCCAGTGGTCCACCACCTTCATAGTAGAGAACCTGTCCCTAACATCCAATCTAAATCTGCTCTTCTCTAGTTTGAAGCCATTGCCCCTTGTCCTGTGACTGCAGACCTTTGTAAACAGTCTCCATCCTTCTTGTAGCCCCCTTCAAGTACTGACAGGCTGTTATTATGTCTCCCTGGAGCCTTCTCTTCTCCAGGCTGAACACCTCCATCTCCCTCAGTCTGTCCTTGCAGCAGAGGTGCTCCAACCCTCTGATCATTTTTGAGGCCTCCTCTGGATCTGCTCCATCAGGTCTATGTCCTTCCTTTACTAAGGGTTCCAGACCTGGGCACAGTACTCCAGGTGAGGTCTCAACGGAATAAAGTGGTAGAATCCCCTCTCTGGATCTGCTGGCAGTGCTGCTTTTGATGCAGCCATTGGCCTTCTATGCTGCAAGCTCACACTGTCTGCTCATGTCCAGCTTCTTGTCCATCAGCACCCCCAAGTCCTTTTCTGCAGGCCTACTTTCTATCACCTCATCCTCCAGCCTGTATTGATAGTGAGGATTGAGTCAACCCAAGTGCCCTGTCCAGAGTGGCTTGCCATGGCAAGGTAGCCAGAGTTACAACTTGTGTGCTAACTGTATCTTAGCTGTGGTCTGGAAGATGTACACTTAGGATTGTCTGAGTCTGTGCAAAGGATTTGTGTTGCTAGAGGAGATTTTCTGTGCTTCTTAAAGGATTAACAACATTAATTAAATCTTGGAGTAAACCATTTGGTAAAACAATTGTCTTCATTTCAACCTAGAAGCAACCTAAGGTCATCATAGTCTACCAGAGTGATGATGCTGAGATGAATTAACATTTGTTTAATGGACAACCACACTCTAAACCAGGTCACAGGACAAGCTTAATGCTTAGCACAATGCCAAGTACACCATAGAGGTTACAGGGATAAATGCAGAGAAGCCCTCCTCCAGTAGCAGTCCTGCACCCTGAAGAAGCACATAGCCAAGGATTTTTTAATTGAAATAATAAGTATAATACTTACAAAACATCACAGAATACAGTAAGCCATTACCCTGACCTTTGATAGTCTTCCAAAGTTACTGATGATAAAAGAATATCAACAAAAGGGTATTTTTCCCTACATAGATTAAGGTTTAATACTGTAGACAAAAGAGCAAAAGGGTGGAATGTGATTTTTTTTGCTTAAAAATGTCTGGGTAAGTTAAATTTGTGATCTAGTTAATTGAATTTAAAATGCAAATTAGAACATGTCTAAACAAGTGCATGCAGCAAAGGAAGAATGTTGATCTCACAAACAGCATAAGTGATGTGGCAATGGTGGGTGTATTTTTAACCACAAACTAGTAACATTGCTTGCTGATGTTATACTCAGCAGGAGAGAGGGAGGGTATAAGCCCAGCGTACACACACACAGACGTGGGCACACACCTTTTCATCTTCTGCCTAATTGATAGAGTCTTTACCTGGGAGACAAGAAATATGGGCTTGAATTCTCTTCCTCTAAGGAGATAATTCTCTCTAGTTGGCTGCCATGGGAAATTAAGTGGCAGTTGTAGCCATTGATTGAAACTAATTTATTCTTCATTTTGGACATTCATGCCACTGCAGCAAGACAGTGCCTTAAAGCATAGAATCATAGAATCAAGCAGGTTGGAAGAGACCTCCAAGCTCAGCCAGTCCAACCTAGCACCCAGCCCTAGCCAGTCAACCAGACCATGGCACTAAGTGCCTCAGCCAGGCTTTTCTTGAACACCTTCAGGGACAAAGACTCCACCACCTCCCTGGGCAGCCCATTCCAATACCAATCACTCTCTCTGCCAACAACTTCACAGTATCAACAAGGTTGGAAGAGACCTCACAGATCATCAAGTCCAACTTCCTCCTAACATCCAGCCTAGACCTCTCCTGGCACAACTTGAGACTGTGTCCCCTTCTGTTACTGTTTGCCTGGCAGAAGAGCCCAACCCCACCTGGCTACAGCCTCCCTGCAGGCAGCTGCAGACAGCAATGAGCTCTGCCCTGAGCCTCCTCTGCTGCAGGCTGCACACCCCCAGCTCCCTCAACCTCTCCTCACAGGGCTGTGCTCCAGGCCTTTCACCAGCTTCATCGCCCTTCTCTGGACACCTTCCAGCACCTCAACAGCTCTCTTGAATTGAGGGGCCCAAAACTGGACACAGCACTCAAGGTGTGGCCTGACCAGTGCTGAGTACAGGGGAAGTAGTCTATGCATCCCTCTGTCTTAGTTTTAAATCTAAGAGTGCTAGGACTCAGCCTGCTAAGATCTGAGCAGCAACACAATGAAGAACATCAATGCCTAGGAAACCCAAGCAGCCCCTGAACTGCAGGTATTAGATCCCATTTTCTGATTTAGGAAGTCCAGGCTTGCCTTTGACACCTGATTTTAGCTTTTAATCTTAGCTATCATCTTTTAACTGCTCTCTGTTTCTTTCTTATTGGAGTGGAGAGACATAAAGTTCTGAGTTAAAAACTGATTACACAATACTGCCTTTGACTGGCTGTGAAGACAATCAACTTGCAGAGCACAGACAAGATCATTTATAGCTTTATTTTCCTGTTTCCCTTTTCTTTTTTAAACAAGGTACATTTCCTTCCACTGTCCTTTTTGTTTTGTTTTTTTTTCTCCTGGTATCACTTTTCATGGAGGCATAAAATGGTACTTAATACACCATGGGTAAATTGTTCCTTAAATGAAACAACATGATCTCCACTCAACCAAGAAAAGGCAATATGATTGATGTACTTTAACTGAATTACATGAATGAAGGTCAGAGAGTGCTTTTTTTTCCCCCCATGCTGTTGTGTCATATTGATATGAAAGTTAAATCTTAATGTGGATGCTGGGAAATCTGAAAATCTTGTATTCATCTTTCAAGCTCTTAGACTCTCTCCTCCCAAGGGTAAATTTGTACACTGAATCTTCCCAAACTGCTTATTATTACTGGGGGGGCATCAAATATTTGATACATGGAGCTGAAAAGAAAAACCCAACTTCTTTTAACTATGTAAAGGTCATGGATACCTTTAATTTCCTACATATTGCAGGAAGAAGAACCAGATAAAGGTGTGCTTTCAGATCAGCCAGCATTTGGATACTGAGCTGCTTTTCCTGATTGTTGATCTTTTTTAATCTCATCACAATCTGTAGGTGTTATCAAGTCATTTTGATGCATTTGACTGAACATCTGCATGATAAAAAGGATGTGGCAGTGAGACTGTGAGGGAAAGAGGGCAGAACACTCAGGAATGGCCTAAAATCATGAAGAGTTTGGGCACGGTGGTGATGGCTATGCCACAAACAAGGTAAGCAAAGTCCTATGTCCTCAAGTTTTAATTTGCTGTTTTCTGACCCTGCTGCCATTGTCAATCAGATGAGCATGAGCAAGTTAAACAACTCCACCACCTCCCTGGGCAGCCCATTCCAATGCCAATCACTTTCTCTGCCAACAACTTCCTCCTAATATCCAGCCTAGACCTGCCCTGGCACAACTTGAGACTGTGTCCCTTTGTTCTGTTGCTGCTTGCCTGGGAGGAGAGCCCAACCTCACCTGGCTACAACCTCCCTTCAGGTAGTTGCATACAGTTATTCCTTTTGTTTCTACCATAAGGTTACTTTCACTCTTATTACCTTCTCTCTACCCTTACTGCTTTCTAAATTACATATTTTTACATAAATATATCATGTAATGGGAATGATTTCTTGAGGTGTGCTTCAAATCTAGCTGACAAATAACCCAGAGTTATGCACTACTATTATTGTTTTAAATAATAATGGCATTAATTAAATTAAATGATCCTAAACTTCTCCTTCCTTCCTCCTTTATCTTCCTATCATCATAAGAAAAACTATTTTAGAGTAATATATTAATTGACTCAAGTTCTTTACTCACCACTTCATAAAATGCACAGTTAAATAATATAAGAATCTACTCAACTGCTTTAATCTCTGCTGTCAGACATTATCTTATATCTGGTTTGCACAAATCCATTTTCTCCACACGCACTTCAAACAGCATCTGTATGTATATTATTGAGCTATGTTGCATTTCCTTTCCCTGGCTGATATTTCTACTCCACATTTGAAGGTTTTGTTTCCTCTTTATACAGTCACCAACATTTGAATATGAAATGAAGTTGAACCTATGGCAAGTGACGCTAAAAATCAAGAAGGGAGACATCAAAACCGTTTTCATTCTCTGTGTCTGTTACTTTGAAAGCTTCAGAAGATGCTGCTTTTGAGCATTAGGCAATATTTGGTGCAGCTTTTCTGCATTTGCTTGTAGATTGACTTTCACAGAGTAACAGAAGTTTAGAGGGTGGATTGAAAGCCCATTCAGTCCAACTCCCCTGCCAGGACAGGATCACCTAAACCAGATAACACAGGAATGCATCCAGGCAGAATATCTCCAGAGAGGGAGAGTCCATAACCCCCCTGGGCAGCCTGCTCTGTCACCTTCACAGTGAAAAAAAAATTCCTCCTCTTATTTCCATGGAACTTCCTCCCACTGCCCCTTCTCCTGTTGTTAGACATCACCAAGCAGAGCCTGGCTCCATCCTCTTGGCACCCACTCTTGACATTGGTACAACCCTTCATGAGGTCAACTCTTTTCTCCAAGCAGCCAAGCCCCAGCTCCCTCAGGCTCTCCTCATAAAGAAGATGTTCTACTCCCTTCATCATTTTTGTGGCTCTACACTGAAAGCACTGTCCTGAGGTCCTTCTCGAACCGAGGAGCCTAGAACTGGACACAATATTCCAGGTGCAGCCTCACCAGGGCAGCTTAGAGGGGGAGGAGAACCTCTTTTGACCTACTAACAACAGCCCTTCTAATACACCCCAGGATGGTGTTGGCATTCTTGGGGTATCCAGGAGAGCCACCAGAGTACATTGCTGACTCATGGCCAACCTTCCATCCATCAGGACCTCCAGGTTCAAAAAGATGTTTTTGACACTTGAGCTTTCTGAATGCCTCTGATACTTCCTCCTCTTCCCTGCTGGCATTTAGAAAAGCAGATACACACTGGTACGTCTCAGGTTTGCTGTAAATTAAGATACTTTTGCAACCCTCACTAATCAGCAAAACTGCAGCTTCCCATAAAATGGAACTTTAGAGCTCCTGAGAGCTGCTGCATCTTTCATCAGTGGATTTTATATTTTACTCTCACACTCTGTTATATTAATTCCTCGTGTTGCAGTCGTTAGATATTTATGTGAAGGAGCACATCATTACCTCTGCTGCTGAGCAGTTACTATTCGGAACAGTTTGGGTTGCTATTAAGTGAAAACAATTTTTTAACTGTTTTAATTTTCTAGCTGCTAAAATTTATATGCTTGATCAGCTTTTTCCTGCTTTCCTACTCTTTGCTCTTTTTCCCCTCCTTCAGCTCATTTTGTGACCGTGGCTGACAAGAAGTAGAGAAGAGATGGCTTTTCAATGCAAGTGAACACAGTTAATTCAAAGGTTTATTGTCTAAGGAAACAAGCAAAGGTTGACATTCTCAGCTCCTTTCATGTAAGAGAGGTCTGTAATTCCTGCTGCGTGCCTTTCCTCTCTCCCTTGCCTCGTGCTGCTTTGCATTTAGCTTTGGGAATCTAATTTGTAGGAACCAAGGTTTGGACAGCAGAGGACTAGTGGGACCTGGAAGACTTAGTGGTTTGCAAACAATGCCAAATCAGTAATTTCAAGCTCACTTAAAAGGTTGCTGTACTTGTAGCAATCAAGTGTGGTTTAGCTGCGTTGCATTGCAGGTTTTATGCCTGCAACATGCAAGTCCCCCCCACCTGACTACAACCTCCTTTCAGGTAGTTGTAGACAGCAGTGAGGTCTGCCCTGAGCCTCCTCTTCTCCAAGCAGCACACCCCCAGGGTTGTGGTTAGTAGATCAACAGAGGTTTTCCAGGAGATACTTCAGCATGAGAGACTCTTGGTTGAGATACATAGTTGTTGAGCTTCATTAGTCTCAAAGTGATGCCACTGAAGAGCAATGTATACCCATTTTGCAATACATACAGTAACTTATGGATGTTTGCATATGAGCCAGCAACATTAAATATGATACAAGACTTGTAACACTAGTTCTAGGCTTCTACAGCAACAAAATAGACAGGTGTATATATTAACCTCGTTTTAGCTTCATCTGAAAAATATTGAAACACAAAATAAATTCTCTTTCTTCTAGGAAGAGCTCCCAGATGACAATAGCTCTAAAGGAGAGAGGTTGTCTTAAACCAAATCCACTGAGAGGCAGGGATTTCTTACATTTCTCCTGCCTCTGACTGAAGCCTAGACCAAAGTAAGTAATATTAAAGGTTACGTTTCACCCTGCTGCAGTGGCATTTCTTAACTTAGGGGAGCATGAGTAAAAAGGTGGCCCGTTGAGATTTGACATGACAACCACTGTCATCTTGTTGAGGTACAGCCTATAGAACAGTTGTCCATTTATAGCACAGAACAAAATCTTTAATGCCTTTTAAAAGCAGAGCTTTCTAAAAGTGCATTCCTCTAGAGATCCTTTTTTTTTTTAGCCTTCAGAGGCAAAATTATTCCATACTTTATGTCTGCAGCCGCTGCTGCACAATGCCCTCTTTCCCACCCCTGATGTGGTTATTCTCTGGGAAGTTACCCACGAGTAATAATGTCATTTTCTTTCAAGTTAATGGAACAATAAATAAATTCCAGGCTTCTCCCTTTGGAATAATGATTGTGGGTTTCACAAAAGGAGATAAGTAGCTTTAGGAATGAAAACAAAAAGTGTTTCTTGGGAGATCATCAAGTCAGTGCTGCACAATCTTGACAAAGTCATGACTTTAGAATCATGGAATCAATCAGGTTGGAAGAGACCTCCAACATCATCCAGTCCAACCTAGGACCCAGCCTTAGCCAGTCAATTAGACCATGGCACTAAGTGCCCCAGCCAGGATTTACTTGAACACATCCAGGCACAGCGACTCCACCACCTCCCTGGGCAGCCCATTCCAATGCCAATCACTCTCCCTGCCAACAACTTCCTCCTAACATCCAGCCTAGACCTCCCCTGGCATTAATTCCTAGAACATATTTATTGAAATGCATGTCCTTGTTGGTGTCATGATCTCAGGTCATGTATCAAAGCCTACATCATTAGGCTGCCAAAAGTTCTGCACACCCAAAAAGATAATTAAATAAATAATGACTTTTAGAGTGTCATTAATCTCATTTTTCAAATGCAGGAAACAGAAAATAAGCCAAGATATTAAATGCCCACAGCTCATCTTTGCAGTCAAGAAGCATCTCCTTGTTCTTTTAACATGGAAGGAAATTAACACAGAAAATGAGTGACTGCAGAGCTCAGCACCGATTCATGCTGGATCCATTTCAATATGCTCAACAGCTTCTCATTTTGTATACTCAGATTTCCTTTTCTTAGCTTTTTTTGTTGTTCTTATATTTAGGGAGATACTTTCTACAGGTGATGGTAAGTATCAGGGGCAGCAGCAGCTGCTCAACAAACTTCTTTTTTTCCCCAGGAACAATAAACAGCCTCATAAAATCCACTTGAGCTGTCAGTGTATGACTTTATGGTTACCTTGGGGCTGGAGCAATTAAAATATGGTATTTACTTAAAAAGAAAAATGTCAGGCTCTTTCCATTCTCAGATCTAGGAGTTGATTTTGTGTTTTAATTCCTCTGTTTTATTTTGGTGTTTTTTTTTTTTTCACTGTGAGATCATCTGGGATCTGAATGTGATTAAATTTTATTTAATAAAAGAATTATAGTGCTTAATTTATTGGATTGGATTTCTAAATACTCCAGCAGGTTGATGAGGATGCTTTTAAAGAAGCTGAGTGAACAAGTCAGAATAGTATAGTCAACATAGAATGGTTTAGGTTGAGAGGGTCAAGTGCAGGGTTCTGCATTTTGGCCACAACTACCCCAAGCAGCACTACAGGCTGGGGACAGAGTGGCTGAGAGCAGCCAGGAAGAAAAGGGACCTGGGGGTGCTGGTAGAGAGGAGCTGAAGATGAGGCAGCAGTGCCCAGGTGGACAAGAGAGCCAATGACATCCTGGGCTGGCTCAGGAACAGTGTGGCCAGCAGGACAAGGGAGATTATTCTGCCCCTGTACTCAGCACTGGTCAGGCCACACCTTGAGATAGCTGGAGACAGCAATGAGGTCTCCCCTCAGCCTCCTCTTTTCCATACTAACCATCCCCAGCTTCCTCAGTCGCTTCTCATAAGAACTTCAACTGCATTTAAAATAATTTCATTCAAAAAAATGCACAGCTTCACATTTGAGACCATGCAGACACACGTGCAGAGCACACAGACAAAAATAATGAGCCTCTCCTGAGGCAGGTTGCTTAGCCTGGCATTATTTCCACTGTGTGTTTAAGAGATAAGGACAGGTATCTGCAATAGTACTCACGAGACTCTTCTCTTATAGCTGTGAAACACTTGGGCCATCAGTATCCCTGTTTATTTCAGGTTCTCAGCTAATTGCCTGCATAATCTAAGAACTTAAAGACAAGATTTACTATACAGAGATGAGTTATCAATGCAGTGCAAAATCATGGATTATAAAATCCTGCCAGTGTTAGATGCAGCTCTAGGTAAAAAACAGATATAAGATATGAAGACCCAAGATATGAAGACCCAAGAGTCATTCATTTTTTTTGAGCTTGGATAGTTAGATGGTTTTAAACTAAAAGAGAGGAGAATGACATTAGACCTAAGGAAGACCTTTTTTTTTGCACTGAAGGTGGCAGGACACTGTCCCAGGTTGTCCAGAGAGATGGGAGATGCTCCCTCCCTGAAAACATTCCAGGTCAGGTTGGAAGGGGCTCTGAGCAACTTAATTCAAGTGAAGATGTCCCTGCTCACTGCTCTGAGTTGCACTAGATGACCTTTAGAGGTGGCTTCCAACTCCTCCAATTATTTGCTACTGTTGTGTGCACAGAATCATAGAATCATAGAATCATAGAATCAGTCAGGTTGGAAGAGACATCCAAGATCATCCAGTCCAGCCCAGCACCCAGCCCTATCCAGTCAACCAGACCATGGCACTAAGTGCCTCATCCAGGCTTTTCTTGAACACCTCCAGGGACAGTGACTCCACCACCTCCCTGCGCAGCCCATTCCAATGCCTATCACTCTCTCTGCCAACAACTTCCTCCTAACATCCAGCCTAGACCTGCCCTGGCACAACTTGAGACTGTGTCCCCTTGTTCTATTGCTGGTTGCCTGGCAGAAAAGACCAACCCCACCTGGCTACAACCTCCCTTTCAGGTAGCTGTAGACAGCAATAAATCTGAAAAAGCCTACAGGTAAAACCCCAAATCACTCAGGTGTAAAAGTGATTCTGTAACTCCTGAACACAACATTAAAAACAAATGGATTTATTGATTAATGAATAACAAGAACATACTACTAACATATATTAATGCAAATTTAATGCACAAAATGCATGCTGTGACATTCTGCAGCCTGAGATATTGATGTCCATGAGAACCTTTCTATCCAAGAGTTTCTAGACAGAGATTTCTGATTCCTCTGTGATTTATCTCTGCATGTTCACATTCAGGTGAAAATTGAAACAAAATTTTCAGTGGCTGAGCCATGCCTAGAAACCTGCAAAATGAGTCAGCTAAAGCAAAGACTTGCTTCTAGTTTTCTCTCAAGTGAGTGTTGGACCACATTGATCTCTTTGCTATCCTAATGCTGTCCTAAGATCTTTCATGCCTTCATAGGAAAATATGCTATTAAAATTATCTTTTTCCACTCAAAATCTTTTGCCCTCATAGGAAAATATGTTATTAAAACGATCTTTTTCCATTCAAACTCTTCTGCCTAAGAAAACAAAATGTTGGGTTCTACTAATTACTGCTAACATAACAATCTAATGACAAATAGAGAAAATACAATAGTAGAAATGATGAAAAATATCTTGTTCTGCTCATTCTAATTAGAGAAATGACAAAATGTTTTTAACTTGATTCAAATTTTGTTTTACAAAACAAATTAATAATAATATCACTTGTAAGAGAAATTTGTCTTTTCAGTTGCTTAATAAAAGAAATAGATCTTGTTCATCTACTATCTGTGTACTATTTACATCGCTTCATAGAATCATAGATTCAACCAGGGTTGGAAGGCAACACAAGGATCATCTAGTTCCAACCCCCCTGCCATGCCCAGGGACACCCTACCCTAGAGCAGGCTGCACACAGCCTCAGCCAGCCTGACCTTAAACACCTCCAGCCATGGGGCCTCAACCACCTCCCTGGGCAACCCATTCCAGGCTCTCACCACTCTCATGCTCAACAACTTCCTCCTCACAACCCCAATCCTGTTACTCCCTGAGAGCCTAAAAAGTCCCTCCCCAGCTTTTTTGTAGGCCCTCTTTGTATACTGGAAGGCCACAATAAGGTCATCTAGGAGCCTCCTCTTTGCAGACTGAACAACTCTTTCAGTCTGTCCTCATAGCAGAGGTGCTCCAACCCTCTGATCATCCTTGTGGCTCTGGTTCCTCTGGTTAGTAACAGGTGAGATCCCTTGTGTGCTACATTTTGCCTTCCTGCAAGGCAATCAGGTTTCCTTCTCTTCACATCAAAATGTGAAGCTGACTTTGCTGTTGCAGAAATCTGTTTAGCTTGCCACAGGAAACACGGTCAAGGCCCCACAGATCAATGTGATCAAGGCTATGCCACATGGACTCCAGACTATTCAATGTGAATTATGCCAGAGACCTTTGTTGATCATTTTGGTTCTCATTATACACCCTCAGGCCATAAAGCACACAACTACACATAGTTAGTCAAGGACAACCCACTCCATCAGCATAAACCATGCCTTGCTTTCCTCATTAATGAGGTGTCTGTTATCTATCCCTTCTGAGACAAGTTAGCCAGCAGCTGGTGGGAACCAAGGTCAGCATCTGCCTGTTATTATCCTTCTTCACTTTGCATTCCCACACTTTGTAGCCTGAAGATGCAATGAAGATGAATGATTTCAGTCTCCTGTTCAGGTAGACACCTGAAAAAGTCATCATACTGCACTTTGGCCACAACCCCATGCATTGCTACAGGCTGGGCTGCCCTTAAAGTGGTGGAGTCACCATCCCTGGAGGTGTTCAAAAAGAAGCTGGATGAGGCATTTAGTGCCATGGTTTAGTTTTGAGGTGATGAGCTGGACTCAATGATCTTTTCCAACCTGATTAATTCTGTGATTCTGTGTTGGAAAGGACCTTTAAAGGTCAGGAGTTCAGTTCAGAAGAGAAACAATCATGGGAGGAGCCAGAAATCCAAGGCAGTCTTTGAAACTCTTCTAAGATAATTGTAGATGTAGGAGAAACCAGCATGTAGGGAAAGAAGATTCATATCTTATATGAGTAGGAAGAAATTATATCAGACTTGTGTAGTAGGAAAGGACCTCACCACAAATTTTTTTTACAGAGCTGGTCCATTTTACCTACTATTCACAGCATGACTTGAGTTAGAAGGGACCTTAGAGTCCTTAGAGTCCCATAGAGTTCCAGCCCCCTTGACTCAGGCAGAAACACTTCCTATTGGACCATCAAAGCCTCATCCAGTCTGGTCTTAAACACTCCCATAGATGAGACATCCACAACTTCTCTGAGCAGTCTATTCTTGTCTCAACATCCCCATAGTAAAGAAGTTCTACCTGATGCCCCATCTAAGCTTTAGTTTAGACAGTATTCATGTCTAAATATTTTGAAACAATTCACCTATCAGTGCACACTGCAGTGTACAGTGCCTGTGATGCAACAAAGATGTTCTCAAACATCCTCAGAAGATTTTGGAAGCAATTTATGTGAAGAGTTTTCCTTTTCTTTCTTTCCTTTGCTTTCCCCCCCCCCCTTACTTTCCTTTTGCAGTATCAGAAGTAAGTGCTCTCTACTTCTCACATTTTTTCATTAATTAGCTGGCTGATGGGCTAGAGCCAGCTCCACACCTCACTGAGCAGCCTAATATTTATATCATGTAGCATTGTCACTTTGCCCAAATGCTACATAGCTTCTACTGGATAAATAAATAGCAGCTCAGTAATGAGAAATCAGCCTCTAGGTCTTTTTGATGGTGGGTTGGTGGTATGGTTTTGGTTTTTTTTGGAGAGGGATTGGGGATTGTTGCATGTGCACTAAAGACAGGGGAATTAAAACACAGACAAACAAAACAAAAATGAAAAAAGAGATGAAAGCTGTACATGTCCAGAGATGGGCAACAAAGCTGTGAGGGGCCTGGAGCAGAGCCCTGTGAGGAGAGGCTGAGGGAGCTGGGGGTGTGCAGCCTGCAGCAGAGGAGGCTCAGGGCAGAGCTCATTGCTGTCTGCAGCTCCTGAAGGGAGGCTGTAGCCAGGTGGGGTTGGGCTCTGCTGCCAGGCAAACAGCAACAGAACAAGGGGACACAGTCTGAAGTTGTGCTGAGGGAAGGTCTCGGCTGGATGTTAGGAGGAAGTTGTTGTCAGAGAGAGTGATTGGCATTGGAATGGGCTGCCCAGGGAGGTGCTGCAGCTTCCATCCATTGCTGCTTGTCCTATCCCAGGGAGCAGTGAGCAGAGCCTGTCCCCCTGCTCCTGACCCCCAGCCCTCAGATGTTTATAAACATTGATTAAATCCCCTCTAAGTATTCTCTTCTCCAGACTAAGCAGCCCCAGGTCCCTCAGCCTCTCCTCATCAGGCAGTGCTCCAGTCCCCTCATCATCCTTGTAGCCCTCTGCTGGAACTTCTCCAGCAAATCCCTGTCTCTTCTAAACTTGAGAGCCCAAGATTAAACAGAATACTGAAGGGCATTGTCCCACTCTTTGGCAGACTAATTGCAGGGTCAGTTTTGCTCTGCTCAGGAAGCTTGGCTAGAGTAGGGCATGCTTCCCAGACAACTAACAAACCTCTCTCCTGCTGCAATTTGTTATTATTAGGAGAAAGTCCACAGTGGATTCCAAGGCAGTAAAATTATTTTGCCAGTAATAAACCAACAATAAACCAATCAGCTAAACTTTTGCTTTACTGCTTTTACATTTGTGACTAGATGGATCAAATTGTCTTCAGTTCACCCACTGTTCCTCATATTTCTTTACATCCCTCTGAATTTTGGCTGGTACAATTCATGGTAAGGTGTGGATATTGCCTTTCAAATAGCCTTTTGAGATCTTTTAACTTCCTTGCCTCACTCAGCACTTGGTGTATTTAGCCCTCTCCCCATTCCATTGATTTTGTGTTTACTCATGATAAGGTTTGCTGCACACTACACAGAAATATTTTCAGTTTTGGCAGCACAAATGATAATAAATTATTCTTTTTCCTGTGCTCATGAAATGGCACAAGAGTTGTGAACTATAGCTGTAGCCAACGTGAGGAAAGGGAGCTCTCAGAGACTGATTCATTCCAGGTTCCTTCATCTGAGGAGTTCATGTAGTGACTCTGCAGGAGTGGACCTGATTGGATTAGTGATACAGGAAAGCAAGCATTTCTCTGGTTAAATTTCACTGCTATCACCAAGGTGATTTTATGACACTCTATTAGGCAGAGCAAGCTGGTGTAGAACTCATATCACAGTTTCTTAACCCAGCCTATGATGTCATTAACTCTGATGGAAAAGCTGTTCTGAGTTTGAAGAGCTTTGAATGCATGAAGCTATAGCTATGAAGTAACCTGTAAATAAAGGAGGAAAGAAAGGATTATTAGGGGCTATTGTTACAGGATGATTTGGGCACTTGGGCATCTCCCCTACAAAGAGTGACTGAGAGCTCTGAGGCTGTTAGGTCTGAAGAAGAGAAGACTGAGAGGAAATCTGTACAAATATCTGAGGGGTGGGTGTCATGTGGTTGGGGCCAAGCTCTTTTCAGTGGTCAGCAGCAATAAGACAAGGAGCAGCAGGTACAGACCAGAACATTAATGATTTCACCTCGACATGGAGAGAAACTCCTTCACAGTGAGGGTGACAGAGCCCTGGAATAGGCTGCCCAGAGAGGTTGTGTAGTCTCCTTCTCTGGAGACTTTCAAAACCCTCCTGGATGCATTCCTGTGTGAACTACCCTGGGAGATCCTGCCTTGGCAGGGGGGGGTTGGACTGGATGATCTCTGAAAGTCCCTTCCAATCTCTAAGGTTCTGTGATTCTGTGCTTTGAGAAAGAGTAGAGAAGGCAGCAGAGAATGCCCTTGAGATTTAGTCACAGAGATAAACCTGGATCAGAAGAATTAGAAAGAAGTTTGGACTATGGCTGCACACGTGTGGAAGAATGTGCCTGACATTTGGCTGTCAGCCTCTCTGGAGTGCTGGTCCCAAAGTAGACTCTGAGTCCACCATTAGGTCTGGCAGAAGCCTGAAGAAGAAAACTGATGGGCAGACACCTGAGATGTCCAGTGCAGAGGCAGTGAGCACAGGCTGAGAAAGAAGCATCGACTCACAAAGGTTTTTTAGACTGAAGGTGAAGTTAAAAAGAAGAAATGCTGCTCTGGCTGGCTATTTGAGAAGAGCTGACCTTGTGCCCAGAGAGGGAACCAGGGGGAGTTTTGATGGATGAGAAGCAGCTTTTCCTATTCTTCTTCTCTTTTGTTTTTAAGCTCAGTCAAAAGTGTGACTTCCTGATGTTAAAAGGTGTAATACCACTTGGCAAAAAACATACAAGTATGAATGCTTTCTGGAATCCTACTTCACCACAAGCGATGACACCTTTGGGAATGTCTTGAGATGTCTGCTCTTGGAATCAGCACATCCAGAAATGGCATTAATGAAATGCAGCTTTCCAAACAGTTGGAGCGAGTCCAGAGGAGGCCACAAAGATGCTCAGAGGGCTGAAGCAGCTCTGCTATGAGGACAAGTTATGAGAGTTGGGGCTTTTCAGCCTAGAGAAGGGAAGGCTTCCAGGAGACCTTGGAGTGGCCTTGCAGTATCTGAAGGGGGCTACAGGAAGGCTGGGGAGGGACTATTGACAAGGTCTTGTCATGACAGGATGAGGAGCGATGGGATTAAACTGGCAGAGGGGAGATTCAAACTAGATGTTAGGAAAGGGTTCTTTCCAGTGAGGGTGGTGAGACACTGGCACAGGTTGCCCAGGGAGTTTGTGGCTGCTCCCTCCCTGGAGATGTTCAAGGCCAGGTTGGATGAGGCCTTGAGCGACCTGTTCTAGTGGGAGGTGTCCCTGCCTATGGCAGGGGTCGAAATTGGAGGATCTTTGAGATCCCTTCCAACCTAAACCATTCTGTGATTTTTTTAAGGATGAGTTGGTCCATTGATGGCTCCTGTGTCATCTATTTTGGGGATAGGTACCATATCCATTGAGAAGGAATATTTTCCCTGTGGGTGAACAGAACACTGGAACAGGCTTCCCAGGGAGGTTGTGGAGTCTCCTTCTCTGGAGATATTCAATACCTGCCTAAATGTTTTCCTGTATAGGTGATCCTGCTCTGGCAGGGAGGATGGACTGGACAATCTTTTGAGATCCAGCCCCTGACATTCTATGCTTCTGTGATTCTTCCATGTATCTTATGGTCTAACCTAACAGAGCAAGCACTGTACTTAGCAATGTGATGTTGTGTGTAACTTGGAGTTGTTTTAATAACTGATTCATCTCTGATGTGAAGGTTCCTAGGGATGAAATTGCAATCAAGCAGCATCATATGGACAGAAGAGATCTGAGTCAAACAAAAAAGAGAGAGTGACTAACAAGAAACGCAGAGTGTAGAGTGTTGTTATGTTGGTAAGTGGATACAAATATCATAGGATCAAGCAGGTTGGAAGAGACCTCCAAGATCATCCAGCCCAACCTAGCACCCAGCCCTGTCCAGTCAACCAGACCATGGCACTAAGTGCCTCAGCCAGGCTTTTCTTGAACACCTCCAGGGATGGTGACTCCACCACCTCCCTGGGCAGCCCATTCCAATGCAAATCACTCTCTCTGCCAAACAACTTCCTCCTAACATCCAGCCTAGACTTCCCCTGGCAGTGTGTCTGTAGACACTGAAGCTGAAGAACCTTCTGTACAACAAATTCAATTAACACAAAGAACATCAGGACTCACATTTCTGTAAGCTTTGGCAAACAGGCCCAAATCAGTAACATTTCTACTTTACACTTCTCAGGGGAGCTGGAATTTTTGCTGTATAAAGTTGAGAGCTTATTACAAAACAGTAGTGGTGAAATCAGCTAGGAAAAAAAAACCCAAACAACAAAGTAGCTTCTTGCTTAATATTAATAAATAAAAATGCATTTTAGTTATGTTATTGGAGCTGATGCAGCCTTAGGGCAGCTGCCAATCAGTTGATGGTTTATGTCTCTTAGTACCTTGCTATTAAAAACAATCAAGGTTACCATGGAAACTGCAAATTTATCACATGGTACTTTTTGCAGGCTTTCAGCTACAGAATATGCTATTAAAGGAACACTTCTGAGCGCTGTGGCCTTCTGCACTTCTTAGTATTTGGAAGGAAAATATTTTTTAACCCACAGTTAAACACTTACCTGTTAAGTGGATTTTATTTTTGCTTTTTGGAATATCCAGTAAAAAAAAAAAAAAGTATTAATGGTAAGACAAGGCCTTATTATATTAGATCCTGAAATTTCCCACTGCACAAAATACAATGGGGAAATAAAACAAACCCTCATCCATTCTAGTTGTGATAAAAATACAGCTATTTTAGCTCACAATAGGTAAAGTTATTTAGTTTTAAATGAATTTCTATGCTGTCTTCCATTTCATTCACTTTCAACTAGTTGAACAACAGTTTAAGTTGTCATGGGGTTTACTATTATATCACTCAAAAGAATGCTAAATGGTTTATTCAAATTAGCTGCTGCTATACGTTTCATTTGTGCTTGTGATTATTCTCTTTTCCATCATCCAAAAGCAAAAACAGTTTTGCTCTTTGGATTCACATCTGGGAAAAATCATTACTGTTCTTGACAGGAAGAATATATACTTACATGTTTATGAATATTAGAGTCATAGAATGGTGAGGGTTGGAAGGGACCACAAGGATCATCCAGCTCCAACCCCCCTGCCATGGGCAGGGACACCTCACACTACATCAGGTAGCTCAGAGCCACATCCAACCTGGCCTTAAAAACTTCCAGTGATGAGGCTTCCATCACTTCCCTGGGCAACCTCTTCCAGGGTCTCACCACTCTTATGGTGAAGAACTTGATAGAATTAGAATTATAGAACTTCTTCCTATCATCCAATATGAATCTACCCAATTCTGGTTTTGCTCCATTCTTCCCAGTTCTATTCACTACCTGTCACCCTAAAAAGTCCTCAGCAGCTTCCTTGTAGCCCCCTTCAGACACTGGAAGGCCACAACAAAGTCTCATCAGAGCCTTCTCCCCTCCAGGTTTAACAGCCCCAACCCTTTCAGCCTGTCTCCATAGTGTAGTTACAGCTTGATTCTCTCAAGTTAGCTAAAGCGTTTGTAAAGGTATATAAACCTCATTTGGGAGAATGAGTAACCCAGACAAAGTTCTACTCAAGCTTGAGAGAAAGTTCTTGAGAAGGCAGCGCTGCAAATCAATAACCTGCTGCACAAAGGCAACAGGCAGGATTTCTCCAACTCAGCTGCCATGTATTTTGCCATGCAAACCTTTAAGAGTCACTTGAAGCACTGATAGAAGAAATTGTTTGTAGACAGAGATTGATAAATCTGGATGTGGTGTTTGTGATTTCCCATCTAGAAGCACATCAGTGAATGTAAGAGAGCAAAATGGAATCTTTCAACGCAGAACCCATAGGTTTGTTAATTTGATGAAGCAGCCAGCAGGAACTTTTGTGAACTTAACTCTCAGGGTGTTTTCTTCAGCCACAAGAAACAAAACCAGCATGATTCAGCAAGTGGACTGGGCACACAGAGGTAAGACTTGAAAAGAAAGAGCATTTAAAGAAGCACTAGCACAATAAATACATTAAGAGTGACTTTCTGGCCAAATCTTGCAATTCCCTTCTTTTTAAGTGTGCAGATGTTCTGCCACTTTTCCCCTCAAGGAGCTCACACTCTTATTCTTCAGCCTACTGTATCTAATAATTTCTCCCATAGGACAGCATAATTTTCTCATAAACACATCATTTATAGTCAGTGGAAATGGCATTTCCTTCAATTACAGCTCTACTTTTATTTATAGCTATTTATTAGCTCCTAGTTTGAAATAAAAGAGCAGTAAAAATGCATAGCAGTGCTGATTCTGAGACAATACTTTAAGTACTTGCCTTCATTTGTATACACTGCACCTGTGGTGACTAAATAGTGACAGATAGCAATAAACTATAAACTCAAATTAAAAGCTACAGAGTCGTGAAGTGAATGATCATTTCACAGAGTTGAGAAATGCTGATATGAGCTAAACAGCCTGCCTTCTTCATTTCATAGGTGTTAGTCACCTTAATAAGCACAAGGAACCACATCCTTCTTTCCTCCTAGACCCAGGACTGATGGATAATGATCAAATGAGGCAGATTCAGAGCAAGCCTCCCTTACTAAATTGGTCAAAGATAATTATAAGGCAGGCAGGGCCTATCTAAGTTAGTTATTTTTTCCTTACAGATATGCCTAAGCTACTTCACTGCATCATTCTCTATAACACTGCAAGTTCATCAATCTGAATAGCTTCTGCTACTATGCCTGAGGAGAGAAATTCACACAGCTTGTTAGTCTGTATTTTCTTTATAAAAAGAACATATTCAGACATAAAAGACATAAGATTGAGTCCAACCATCAACCCAGCATCACCATGCCCACTAAACCATGCCTACACATTTCTTCTAATACCTGCAGGGATGGTGACTTCACTACCTCCCTGGCTAGCCTGTTCCAATATGTTTGACCACTCTTTCAGGAATGGTTACTTTTTTCTTCCTCCCTAATATCCAGTCTTAACCTCACCTGATGCAATTTGTGGAGAGCCAAGAACTGATGCTGGCTTTTCCCATCCTTGCTTGCTCGGGAGGCCCAGGGCACTGCAAACAGGCAATGTTAACAGAGCTTAAGGGAAAACATTTTCTTGATGGTATAAGCTGGTAAGAGGCCTGGAGCACAGCCCTGGGAGGAGAGGCTGAGGGAGCTGGGGGTGTGCAGCCTGGAGAAGAGGAGACTCAGGGAGGACCTCATTGCTGTCTACAGCTACCTGAAGGGAGGCTGTAGCCAGGTGGGGTTGGGCTCTTCTGCCAGGCAAGCAGCAACAGAACAAGGGGACACAGTCTCAAGTTGTGCCAGGGGAGGTCTAGGCTGGATGTTAGGAGAGTGATTGGCATTGGAATGAGCTGCCCAGGGAGGTAGTGGAGTCATCATCCCTGGAGGTGTTCAAGACAAGACTGGAAGAGGCACTTAGTGCCATGGTCTGGTTGATTGTCTAGGGCTGGGTGGTAGGCTGGACTGGATAAATTTGGAGGTCTCTTCCAATTTGGTCTATTCTATTCTACTCTGGTAAGGCAAGCTGGTCAGCTTAGTGACAGTTTCTCATTTACTCTGTGAGGTGCAGTCTGGCCCCTAACAATAATGTGTGTGCCCTTCAGAGGCCAGTCTCTCATTGGCTTGCAGTGGATGCTGAACAGAGCCTGGCACAGCCCTCGCTGCAGCTGTGGGCAATGCAATCAGGCAAGAAAATTCCATTCAAGTATTTTCTTTCCCAAAGCACTCTCTGACCCTCTCATGCCTCACCTCCACACTTGCTTAATATACTCTTCCTCCTTCTTTATGCTGCACAGCCTTTTTTTACTAAAATTGAAAGATATTGTTTAAATGGGTTCAGTAAGTAGCTGTTTCCATGGGTCTCCCTCTGCTCCCTTTGCTGACACCTTTTCTACAAGAGCAGCAGACTGCAGCATTGCTGCTGCCATTGCTTGCATCTGAGAAATAATTTCACAGTAAGGATTTGCTTCTTTTTCTCCACAGGCTGCTTGACAGTGATGCATGAGGAGGCTACTGTGAGCAAGTGTTGGCCTCCTCCCTCTCCCTACTGACACAGCTATTACTTCTGGCTTTGTAACAGCTTACAGAAGATCACAGCAGAGCTGAGGATTGTGCTTTGGTGACCGCTGCTTCTCTCTGTTACTTTGCCCTAAGTGGAACCATTGAACCCTACTTTCTTATGGTAGCATCACGCCTTCCTTTCAATTTCCTCGTAACCATTCCATCTTCTGCTTGGATGGTTACGTACATGAGGTCTAAATAAGGAGAAATGGAGGAAAGGCAGACACACAAGCCCTAAGCTAGGGAAAACAGCTAAAGAACAGCCTGCTCCCTGGTTGTCAGGCCAGAATTTACTCTCAATGTATTTATTGTGCTAGTTCTTCTTTAAATGCTCTTTCTTTCCTTCTGCTTCTTACCTCTGTGTGCCCAGTCTACTTGCTGAATCATGCTGGTTTTGTTTCTTGTGGCTGAAAAACCCTGAGAGCTAAGTTCACAAAAGCTCCCTAGCTTAAGGCAAGTAACATTATGCTTTAACTTGCAGGAAAAAGGTCTGATGAAAATAGTAATTCTGAAGTCTGTGGGAATGCAGGGGGCTGGACAAGATGACCTTTGAGGGTCCCTTCCAACCCAATGCATTCTGTGAATCTGGGAGTGTGTGCACAGATATCTGAGGTTAAAATTGTTCTTTGTTCACTGAGCTAGGAGGGGACTGCTGATAGAAATGCAGTCAAAAGTATGGAGAAGGAGATAAAGTTACCAAACTCAGGATTGGGGAAATGCCTTCTTTTAGTGGCTCATGTTTCATGTCTGATGCTGGGCAAGTCGCTCGCTGAGAAATCAGCTGCAATAGTGACAAGCTGACATTTCACCAGATGGGAATAAGCTTGGATCAGAAAAGGACAAGTGCAGGATAGGGTTTGTTACTGGCAAACAAAAAAAAATTGTAATCAGAAGGATTAGGAGGAAGTTGTTGTCAGAGAGAGTGATTGGCATCGGAATGGGCTGCCCAGGGAGGTGGTGGAGTCGCCGTTCCCGCAGGTGTTCAAGAAAAGCCTGGATGGATGAGGCACTTAGTGCCATGGTCTGGTTGATTGGCTAGGGCTGGCTAGGTTGGACTGGATGCTCTTGGAGGTCTCTTCCAACCTGATTGATTTTATGGTTCTATGTAGCTACTCACATCAATGAGGCTTAACTTCAGGCAGAAAGTCTACCTTACAGTTATGCAGAAGACGTTTAAAAAAAACCATAAGAACATTGGAAATGGAAAACTGGCAAATAACTAATCTGAGGTATGTAACTCCCTTAAGAGCCTTTAAAATCTGTCTATGAGTTAAATGTGTCTTTAGAGGTTAGGCAGACAGCTAGGTACCACAATTTTGCTTATTTAGCCTATATCCTTTGATATTGGGCATGACTGCTTGAGAAAATGGAGTACATCAGGCAATTAAACAAAGAAAAATTGAATATTTGAGTAGATCTAGGATCAAAATACAATATATTGAATATCATTATATAGCCCAGGTAGTATTTCCATTGATAAAGTAATAGCATTTTATTTTTCTCCAAGCATCTGCTACATCAGCAAACAAAACTGTAGTAGATCTACGGTTTGGCAGAAAGTACATCCCCATGGATTTCTTTGGCTGAGGAAATTAATATTTTGCTGAGGAAATTTGTTGAGGGCAACAAAGCTGGGGAAGGGTCTAGAGAATAAATCTTATGGGGAGCGACTGAGGGAGCTGAGGATGGTTAGTGTGAAAAAAAGGAGGCTGCGGGGAGACCTCATTGCTCTCTACAGCTGCCTGAAGGGACATTGGTGGAGTGGCTGCTGCTGGGCTCTTCTCACAGGTAATTGGAGACAGAACAAGGGGGAATGGCCTCAAACTGAGGCTGGAGAGGTTTAGACTGCACACTAGGAAAATGTTTTTCAGGGAGAGAGTGGTCAGGGACTGGAATGAACATAAAGGTGAGTGGCAGGAGGCTGGAGCCAGTCTCTGCTGGGTGATGCCCAGTGCCAGGACAAGGGGCAATGGGTGGAAGCTGAGGCATAGGAAATTTTATGTAAACATGTGAAGGATTTTTTCCCTGTGAGGGTGTCAGAACCCTAGAACAGGCTGCCCAGGGGGGTTGTGGCTTCTCTCTCTCTGGGGATATTCGAGACATGCCTGGATGTGTTCCTGTGTGATCTGGTCTAGGTGACCTTGCTCTGGCAGTGGGGTTGGAGTGGATGAGCTTTTGAGGTCCCTTCCAGCCCCTGACATTCTGTGATTCTGAGAGTGGTTTTGTTTTTTTAATTTTATTATAGACCAGAGAGCATTGACCTGAAGCAAAATCTTTGGCAAACAGAGAATGCATCAGAGGCTTTAAGGGCTTAGCAATGCAGACAAGACATTTCTCAGAATATTTGAAACATTGACAGAGGAACAGTGCAAGGAATCATCTGGAAACATTTCCTGTTGGAAAAGAAGCAAAATCACACATGGAAAGATTTCCTTACATAAGCACAAGCAGTTTTTTGCAGGGCAGAAGTTTGAGGCAGTCTTTACTCTGACCTCTGTACCCAAATGACCCACACAACAGAAACTAGCACAAAATCTCTCTCTCTCTCTTTGAAGCAAACAAGCAAACAGGCCCATCTGCTGCCTTTTGTTGGTGCTGAAGAACCCTTAAGGCAGCTGAGAGAGTAATATTTGCCTTCATCGCTGCATAGGATTCTATTCACATATTTACAGTGCAGTCAAAATTAAATACAAGAAGGCAAAAGGAGTCTTAGCCAGCTTGAATTTCATCTACATAAGAGGGTGTAAAAGTGGTGCTTGAAAGAGCAGTGCCCTAGGGAGGTCAAAACTGGAAAGTTATCCATGAATATAAGTGAATAGGTTTACTGTACCAATCAAGCATGCTGGCAACAAGGACCACCTGCCAGAATAATCTCTCTGAGACTCACTTAAGGAACTAAATCACCTGCTTAAAGTTTTATTTAAGTGAAATGGCCCAGAAAAGCAAACACAGTGTAGCTTGTCAGCAGGTCCTCAAGGGAGGAGCCATTTGTTACTTGCCCAACTCACCAGACGATGAGCAGTAGGTTTGCACTTAGCCTGAACGACTGCAATCCTCCTCTCCTATGTGTACCCACAGAGTGGTTGATAAGGCATGCCAAAAGAACTATGATTTTGGTCAGAGATATTCCAGTTATGGAAAGAGAGACATTGCTATCATATCTATCCACCCACCTAAAGCCACCTCTAACCCAGAGAAGCAAATCAGAGGTATTATGCTGTTTCTGTGGATTAGGTTTGTGCTCTCTTAAATGACTTTTACAGCAGACACTGTTGTAGGATTACTCTAACAGTAGAGCTTACATCCTTCAGGTAGGATTTTTTTCTTATCTATTTATTTAGAGAGAAGGTGGGACAAAGGCAGCCTCCAAATCCACAGTGACCACACAGCCATGCTCTGGCTATACTCATCAGTAAAGATCTTGACAGGCTGCCCGAGTGGGCAAGCAGGAACTGCATAAAGTTTAATGAGGCCAACTCTAGGACCTTCCACCTGGGAACACACAACCCAGGAATGCAGCTCAGACTTGGACCCCACCTGTCTCGAGGGCAGCACTGTGGAGATGGACTTAGGTTTTCTTCATGGACAAAAGGCTCAACATGAGAATCATAGAATCAACCAGGTTGGAAGAGACCTCCAAGCTCATCCAGTCCAACCTAGCACCCAACCCTAGCCAATCAACTACAACACGGCACTGAGTGCCTCAGCCACTCTTTTCTTCAACACAGTGAGCTGCAGTGGCAAAGAAAGCTGCCAGGATGCTGAATTGCATTAATCAGCATATCACCAGCAGGGATAAAGATGTCATTCTCCCACTCTACTCAGCTCTGGTCAGGCTGCATCTTGAGCACTTTGTGCAGTTTTGGTCTCTGATGTACAATAAGGATGGGGACAGTCTGGAAATGGTCCAGAGAAGTGCCACAAGAATGATCACAGGACTGGAAGCCCTGGCATAGGAGGGAAGGCTGAGACAGCTGGGTTTGTGCAGCCTTGAAAAGAGAAGGCTTAGGGAGCACCACGCACAAGTACATAAAGGGAGGCTTCCATGAGGAGAGAGACTCCCTTTGCACAGAGTCTCATGGTAAAGACAAGGGGGGGTGGGCAAAAGCTGCTACTGGGGAGACTCAGAGTGGATGCCAGATTTTTTTTTCCATTATTTGAGCTATTAGACATTGGAATAAACTCCCAAGGGAGGTGGTGAATTCCCCCTTAAGCATCAAGCAGTTTCAAGGCCCAGCTTGACAGGATGCTGTGCCAGCTCATTGTAGCTACATTCTTACCCTGAAAGGTTGGACTGGATGATCCTTGAGGTCCCTTCCAACCTGCTATTCTATGAACTTCACTCAGTCAGGTACAAGTGCATATTATAGAATAGTTCTTGTTCTTGAAAAGTCAGGCAGGGCATGAGGTATTATATTAAAAAGAAAGAAAGATTAGTTTCATTTTACAGGCAGAAAACTGAAGAGGAAAATTTCAGTGTTTCACCTAAATCAACATAACAAGTTGTAGTGTTGCTGGACACAGCCATTCTTAGTTCCAGTCTAATACCTTACAGAAAGATTGCTCTTGCTCTGCTTTGTGACTGTTGTAGGAGAATAGCTGACTTGAGGCATTCATCTGAGACCATGGAAAAAAGGTTCACAGTCACTCATAGACTCACAGAATGCTCTGGGTTGCAAGTGACCTCCTAAGATCATCCAGTCCAACCTTCTCTGCACTCAGCAGGGGCATCCTCAGCTGGATCAGGCTGTCCAGAGCCCTGTTGAGCCTCATTTTGAATATATCCAAGGGATGGGGTCTCATCTACCTCCTTGGGCAACCTGTTCCAGTGCTCCACCACCCTAATGGTAGTACCTCATGTGACTGGCTTCTTTTCAGTGTGGCAATGCATTTGCACTAGAGGGTATGAGCTGCAGAACCCTCAGCATGCAACTTGCCTTAAAGTTTTAGGCCTTGTTCCAAGTTGTCTCTTCAGGTATCACTGAAAGGAGTCCATCTCCATCCTCAAGACCTCCACCCTTTAGATGTTTGTCAGATACCCTCTCAGTGTTGTCTTTCCCAGGCACTCAGCCTCTCCTTTCCTTAATATATATGCTTCTGTCCCTTGATTATCCTCATAGCCCTTCCTTGCACTCCAAGCCCTAGCTGCAAAGCTGCTTCCCAGCCACACACAGATCCTCGTCTGTGCTAGGCTGCTTGGTTATTCCATCCCAGCTGTAAGACTTTGTATTTGCCTTTGTTAAACTTCACTAATGTGTAAAGTGTAAAATGATAATCAAGCCTATATTCTGTAATTGATGTGTGGGTGCTCTGCTGTTTGAAAGCCCAGAAAATGAAAACTACACTAAAAGAGCAAAACAGGAGATGTGGCCAGTCTCAAGAGGCTGACAGTGCTGAGCTGAGAGCTCAGAAAGACCTATTCTTTGACAGCTGATGCCTCAGTGCTCCAAATTCACTGTGTAAAGTGATGCTAATCACATCTATTTTATGGTTTTAATGCATAGGCTGTAAAGTAAAAGAAAACTCTAAATGTTCCTTTTCTTCTAGTTGTTATTTGTTCATTCAGTGTCACTTTTACATTTGCAAGGCTTCTCCCTCAGACATCTGCTGGAACAACAACTGGTAAGGTGACAGAGAGGGAATTTTCCCTGTCTGTATTCCCTACGCACTGATGGCAGAAGAGATAGGAGCTATGAAATACTCAGAGCCCCTAGATGGCAGTCAATGGAGGGATTAGAAGTGACTTGTCCCTTCAGCTGCAGAAAATGAGGAGCAGGGACACCTCTGTGAATCCACCTCGGGACGCTGCGCTAGCGAGTCCTTAATTTCATCCCTACAGACCAACTCATTTCCTTCTCCTTCTGGTGTGTTTCTGTGTCTGCCTGCCACTGCTGCTGCTGCCAGCTCTGCAGGTCTGGCCTGTTTACTGGCATGCCAGACTCTGCACTGGCAGAAGAAGCGGCTGCAGCAGAGCAAAGTGGAGGATTCAGGAGCTGTCACAACGCAGCTGGCACAGGATCACAGAGTCACAGATTGTCAGGGCTTGGAAGGGACCTCCAAAGCTCACCTGGTGCCACCCCCCTGCCAGAGCAGGGTCACCCAGAGCAGATCACGCAGGAACACATCCAGATGGTTCTTGAATATCTCCACAGAGGGAGACCCCACAACCCCCCTGGGCAGCCTGTTCCAGAGCTCTGTCACCCTCACAGGGAAAAAAATCCTCCTCATGTTTGCATGAAGCTTCCCATGCCTCATCTTCCCCCCACTGCCCCTTGTGCTGGCACTGGGCATCACCCAGCAGAGCCTGGCCCCAGCCTCCTGCCACTCACCCCTTACACACTTCTAAACATGACTGAGGTCACCTCTCAGTCTCCCCTCTCCAAGCTCCAAGCCCCAGCTCCCTCAGGCTCTCTCATATGGAAGATGTTCAACCTTCTTAATTATCTTTGTGACTCTGTGCTGGCCTCTCTCAAGCAGTGCCCTGAGCTCCTCCTTGAGCTGGGGGGCCCAGAACTGGGCACAGTAGTCCAGATGAGGCCTCACCAGGGCAGAGTAGAGTGGCAGGAGAACCTCCTTTGACCTGCTAACCACAGAAGCTGTGCACTGAAGCGTGCGAGAGGACTGATGTGGCTGTGTGGGTGATAACCTTCTGAGGATGATGGTGTCCCCGGGCCTGCCGAGACGCCCAGCACACGGAGACTCTGCAGGCCCCTGCCAGCTTTCTGCACACAGAGAAGGCTTTTCCCCTCATTGCACTCTTCAGACCTAGCTAATGGGATCATAGAATGGTTTAGGTTGGAAGACACCCAGTTCCAAACCCCTGCCATAGGCAGGGACACCTTCCACTAGAACAGGTTGCTCAAGGCCTCATACAACCTGGCCCTCAACACCTCGAGGGAGGTTGTGGAGCACAGAATCACCCAATGTGATCAAAGATCAATCACCCAAAGATCCTTGATCACATTGGGTGCTTCTGTGCTCCACAACCTCCCTGGGCAACCTGTGCCAGTGTCTCACCACCCTCACTGCAAACAACTTCTTCCTAACATCCAGTTTCAATCTCCCTCTACCAGTTCAAACCCATCCCTCCTCATCCTGTCATGACAAGACCTTGTCAATAGTCCCTCCCCAGCCCTCCTGTAGTCCCCTTCAGACACTGCAAGGCCACTCCAAGGTCTCCTCAAAGCCTTCTCTTCTCCAGGCTGCACAGCCCCAACTCTCCCAGCCTGTCCTCAGAGCAGAGCTGCTGCAGCCCTCTCAGCATCTTTGTGGCCTCCTCTGGACTGTCCCCAACAGTTCCATGTCCTTCTTGTGCTGGGGGCTCCAGAACTTTGTCCCTTTGCTCTAAATCTGCAGCAGGATCAATTTTTGCCTCTTTCTAAGTGTGGAAATAATTTCAAGTCCAGTACAATTTTTTATCAGCTTGAGCTGTGAGAGTTTCACCTTCAATATGCATAACTGAAAAGCATGTTTATAGAATCAGAGAATCATAGAATCAAGCAGGGTGGAAGAGACCTCCAAGCTCAGCCACTCCAACCTAGCACCCAGCCCTATCCAGTCAACCAGACCATGACACTAAGTGCCTCATCCAGGCTTTGCTTCAACACCTCCAGGGATGGTGACTCCACCACCTCCCTGGGCAGCCCATTCCAATATGGATTTTTAGGGCCTCTGTAGTAAGAAAAGCAGAGTCCCGTGATCTTTACTCACTTCTATTCACATGCATAAAGAAAGTTTTGGTTTTTTTAGTCCTATAAAAGTTGATCTTTAAAGTACTGAAAAAGAATGATTTAAATTGGACTGTTATAAAGCTTTTTAGACGATAGGAGCCGGTGCCTCTCATCTCTGTTCTATTAAATGAGCTGTTGTGATCAAGTTCTAACTTCTGCTAAGCATAAAATTTGATTTGATATTTAAACTAAGCAGTAGCAATTTCATTTTCAGTGTCTGGAAAAGCAAAGATTCCAACGAGTTCAGGGTGTTCTGCGAGTCATCAGGCAAGGAGGCTTTTTAGATTACTACCTTTGCCCGGGATCTGAGAAGAATTCCTTTCATTTCTTAGTTTGCACTAAGATTACTTTGGCTCTTTTGTTTAACTTCTGGCCTGTTGGGCTGAATGTCTTTTATTAAGCTTGAATATCCCTGAGCCAGATTCCAAGGTCTGTATCCAAAGACCCAGCTCGACAATATTTTAATCAATTGGGTGATTCTAAATTGCAATGGTGGAAATCTGTGAGAGTTGAGATCAAGTGAAAACTGGAGGAATTTAAGCAGCTGGGGGTGTTCTGTCCTGCTCCCAGCCTGAAATAATTGATTCAGCTGGGACCAGGACTGAATAACTGCTAAAAGCTAACAGTACAATAAGGCACCTGCAGTTAAAGGCACAAACAATGTTAGTTAATTCCTCCTTATCAAGAGGAATAAACTAACAATGTTTGGTTGTCTTACTTTGCCAGCTATATTTGGTTTATTTACAGTAGTGAAGATATTATAGTTTGGTATATTTAACATTTTCCTAGGTGAAAGTTTCTTTTCAGCACAGCTTTTGTGTGCTGTATTTAACATCTCATACACAAGTACAGCCTGTTATTAGAGTTAATTCAAATGGGTCTCACTGTGGTCACAGGATATCTTTAGTTGGAAGAGGTCTCCAACATCATCCAGACCAACCTTTGACCCAGCACTGCAAATCACCACTAAAACACGTCCCTGCCATATTCAGTGAGCTTCACATTCATCCACTCAAAAGCCATGATGTATTCAGATGATGTTTTATTAGACAAAGGTTTGCCTTTTAAGACAGTCTTTCAAAAGAACTTTCCTGGAGGGCAGGCAGGAAGAAAGGGACCTGGGGGTACTGGTAGATAGTAGCTGAACATTGAGCCAGCAGTGTGCCCAGGTGGGCAGGAGAGCCAATGGCATCCTGGCCTGGCTCAGAAGCAGTGTGGCCAGAAGGACAAGGGACATTATTCTTCCCCTGTCCTCAACACTGGTCAGGCCACACCTTGGGTGCTGTGTCCAGTTCTGGGCTCCTCAATTCAAGAGCGATGTTGAGGTACTGAGAAGGGCACCAAGGCTGGGGAGGGTCCTGGAGCACAGCCCACTGAGGTGAGGCTGAAGGAACTGGGGGTGTGCAGCCTGCAGAAGAGGAGGCTCAGGGCAGAGCTCATTGATGCCTGCAGCTCCCTGAAGGGAGGCTGTAGCCAGCTGGGGTTGGGCTCTGCTGCCAGGCAACCACCAAAAGAAGAAGGGGACACAGTCTCAAGTTGTGGCAGGGGAGGTCTAGGCTGAGTGTTAGTAGGAAGTTGTTGTCAGAGAGAGTGACTGGCATTGGAATGGGCTGCCCAGGGAGGCGGTGGAGTTGCCATCCTTGGAGGTGTTCAGGAAAAGCCTGGATGAGGCACTCAGTGCCATGGTCTATTTGAATGGCTAGGGCTGGGTGATAGTTTGGACTGGATGATCTTGGAGGTGTCTTCCAATCTGGTTATTTCTATGATTCTATAAATCACATTAAAGTAAAAAAGAAATTCCTTGATACACTCTATAACTCTTTCTCCTTGCGATTTCTATTACAGAGTCTAAAGAGAAAGCCATTTTATTCTAGAGATCTATGTGGCTATAAGATTGCAAGTTCTGACCTAAAGAGCTCCATATTAATTTCTCTAAGCACTCTTCTATTTTCACTGCTGTTCTAGGCAGGACTCTGTCCAAAAATAGTTGTAACATCTTTCACCTTATTGCTACCTATTGATTTTACTGAGAATTAAATAGCTTACAAGCTCTTGGCTTTGTTTCTTCTGGGAGAGTTTCACCTGCTGTCAGACATCTTCTCAAGCATCTAATCTGACTTGACTCGTTTAGGTTTGGGCTACTCCTGGTTTACTGAGGGAGTGAGGAAAGTACTTCTGGAAGCTCACTATGCTAAAACAAGTGATATGAATAGTGAAAATAAACTGTTCTTTGAAATGAGTACCTATCTTGATGTGCTACAGAGGGAGGCTAAATGATTAGCTTAGGCTTTGTGGTTAACTATGTGACAATCAGCTGCGTATGGTAGATGGAAACAAGTCTCTCCCAACGCCTATTTATTGGATAGGAACAGCAGCTAAAAACCTCACTAAGCATTTAGGATACATTTTTTTTTTCCCTAATGAAAACATTTCTCATGAAGACTTTGTGTCTCAGAAATTTAATCTGTTACAAAACAGCAGAAGGAAAAACATTTCTTAAGGGTCAAAACCTGATCCCCTGGTCACTTTATAGAATACTTCATTCTTCTTTCCTGGCAGGCATAATCACATTGGAATAACACAAGGATATTGACATTTAGTGGCCTGTTTGGCTCTGACTTAATAAAAAAGCTTTCTTTCATTGTATTTTTTTTTCTGCTGAGCGACTGTTTGGCCCATGCTAAAATGCAGAATGTTCTCCTATGTCACGCTGAAAGCTACATATTAATAAAACATCATTAGAAGCTAAGGCAGCAAACTGAGTCATAAAAGATACTAATGGTAGAATTATTATCTGTCCACTTTTCTGAAACCTCAGGGCCCACAGCAAAAACAAAAATCAGTCTCCAGTAGTTGAAAATTATTTCTCAGACCCAGTGGAATGAAGTCCTTACTCTAAACCAGATAGGATTAACTGTGAGTGAAAAGGTACATTTACTGCTATACGTTCTGGTGTTGTAAATAGTAATACAGCTTTTAAGCACTGGGCAGGGTACTAATATGGGTAATGAAAGCAAGATGGACACTTTTAAAACAGTCTACTGAAGCCTTGTATGGCAAATGCAGCTCTTGATGATTAGGGAATTTGGAAATCTTTTATGACTTTGATGGGACAGGATATGTTTCTGCTACTTTCACTTCACATTCATCTGAGACTTCTTTCCTTGCTAGAACTCTACAGTTCTATGGTAGTGTAGTGGGACAAATGGATTCTCCAGTTTTACTACAGTGACATAGAGCTACTTCACTAACCTTTTGCAATGCTTTCTTTTCCATTCCTTAGTTGAAAGACTGTATCTTAATTTCCCAAGCACAGGTTCCAAAACCTCAAATTCACAAATGCTCAGAGGGATAGCAGTAAGAGTCCTCATTGCATGACTGGAAGATCAGCCATACTCAGCTTTCTCTGCATCCTCAAAGCATCCTTCTCACCACCGCTCCCAGCAGAACCAGTGCAAAGGAAGTCTACATTCTCCCTCAAAAACATCACAGTGATGTGGTCTGTGTCTTCTGTATGTTGAAAATAGGTCTTTGATCAAATCCCTCTGTGAAACCATTTCCAATCTAGGATAGAGAAAACTACAACCCTGTGTAAAGAAATCTGCAGCAGTTTAGGTTACTCTGAAAGTGGAGGACGGAAGCCCACAGGCAGTCACTGTAATAATCCTTATCTACCTCTACAAATAAAAAGAGAAGCTGTCAGAGTCTGAGAATTAAAGGCTTTAGTGGCTCGAACTGACATTGTTTCTCCAAACTTGTTCTCTCCCATGTTGGAGGTAAGCTAGATTTGCTGAGCTGAGTGTTGAATTCTCACTGCTCCATCTGAAATTGAGGTTTTGTCACTAAGGTCAGTGCAAGGCTTCTTTTCATGTCAATGAAACTAAATCAAGACCATAGAAAAAACATTATTTATCAATGCAGAACCAGCTAGGAAGACCTGAAAGAGATTCAACAGCTGATGGAGCACAGAGTGGAAAGTCATGTTTTTTAAAGCAAGGAAGCCATGCTAGAAACAGCAGATTGTGCTGGCAAGGAAATCACTGATACAAACCCAAAGGGCAGCTAGCAGAGGACAGAACCCCTGAATGAATATCTACTTGGTGATTTTGAGCTGATAGCTTTGATTTTGAGACAGCAATATGCTGAAGGTGGCTCAGAAGTGTACTGATATCCTCCTGCCTTCTAGAGGAGGTGGTAATCTGGATTAATTAATACCAATCTACTTTTAATAGAGTGTTTGTGAGCCACATTTCAGTAACAAATGTTACAGACCAGAAGATAAAACACAGCCCTACCTGATATATGTGGAGCCTCAGCTGTACATATTTGACCCCTATTTTACACAGTTGCGGCTCATTGATTCTCTCTTTTAAACTCCTGGACTGAGCACTCAGCAATCATTGGACCACCCATACATCTTCTGAGCTGATTTAGTCTATGAACTGTAACCCTGCTACAGGGCTGTAATGTTTCTGGCACCTGCAACGCTGCCTGCTTGTCATTATGACATATAACCTAGAAGATGTACTTAAGAACAAATAACCTCAGAAGTGTTAACATGCCATCAGTCTTTCCAGCTAGAGCAAAGACAGGGCTCAGGACTGTCCAAAAAATGAATAAATGAGCAAATTCCCATACTGTCCCAATAGCCACTAAAGTTCAGATTTGGAAACAAAAGTGTCAGAGGAAGAAAGAAAACCCAGACAAGGTCTTAATGGCTAAAAAACCTTATTTGTTTCACAGAATCACACAATCATAGAATAGTTTAGGTTTGAAGGGACCCCAATGCTCATCCAGTTCCAACCCCTCACCGTAGGCAGGGACACCTCCCACTGGAATGGATCACTCAAAGCCTCATCTAACCTATCCTTGAACACCTCCATCTCCCTTCAGATATTGGAAGGCTACTACAAGGTCTCCTTGAAGCCTTCTTTTCTCCAAGCTCAACAGCTTCAACTCTCGAAGCCTGTCTGTACAGCAGAGCTGCAGCCCTCTGAGCATCTTGGTGGCCTCCTCTGGACTGTCTCAAACAGTTCCATGTCCTCCTTGTGTTGAAGGCTCCAGAACTGCACACAGGACTCCAGCTGGGGTCTGAAGAGAGCAGGGCAAAGGGGCAGAATCCCCTCCCTTGCCCTGCTGGCCACACTGCTCTTGCCGCAGCCCAGCACAGGGTTGCTGTCTGGGCTGCACTCACACTGCAGGCTCATGTTGAGCTTTTCATCACCCCAGACCCCCAGGTCCTTTTCCTCAGTGCTGCTCTCAGCCATTCACCACCCAGCCTGGAGTTGTGCTTGGGATTGTGCCAACCCAGGTGCAGGACCTTACACTTGGCCTCCTTGAGGTTGGCATTTCACTTCCTGAAAGGCTGCAAAGTTACACATACTGTTTTTTCCTGGCTTTTACTTCAAAGATATAGATTCTTTTTTTTTTCCCCTAAGATGTCTGCATGAATCTGATTGACAAGCTCAAATTACAAATATTTTCCTTCCCTGAGGTTTATTAGAAATGCCAATGTGAACACAGAACCAATTGAAATAGAGGACCCTAATTTAATGTAATAGAGCTCTCCAAAAGGTCAGGCAGAACGTTTTAGACTGAAAATTAAAATATAGATAGCAGTAGAACTGAAGATACTGTTTATCCCACTTTGCTTCTTTCTTTTTTTTAAATGAAATTGTACTGATTTTTTTATAATACATCAAAGAGTCAACAAGAAGTAGCTGGCAGAGTATTAAATATATCAACAGTATAAAGCTGGGTCAGATAATGGCAGAATTAAACAAAGACGAAAGGTAACAATCCTGGCTTCAATTAATGTAGTGAATTAATGAATGATCTCTATTGCTCCAGTCATGTTCATTAAACAAGTATAATGGGCTTCTGAATTGTCCATGTGAACCTAGAGAGCCTATTCAATCAAAATTACCTATGCTTGCTGTCAATCCCTTGCTGATTATTCATTGTCAGAGGCATACATAACCAGCCCTTTGGCATTTGCAGTCGCTTTGGGTTGAAGCATGCAGTATTACCAGGGCTGTGCCTATGAACAGATACGCTTCAGAGTGAACAAATCCTCATTTAATGTAGTTATGTGTGTTTACATAGATAAATAACAGAGCAGTCCTTAATAGGGCTAACCAAAATTTTCAGCTCTGTGCCCATCTCTGCTTTTAGAATAATATATTGTGATTGTGCGACCTGTGCTAGGTCCTGCTCTGGCAGGGGGATTTGACTCGATCGTCTATGGAGGTCTCTTCCAACTCCTAACATCCTGTGATCCTCTGACTAGAACTGTGGATTGCTACAGGGAGATAAAGGATAACACTGGTGGGCTGAAAGCTCAGGTGACTTCTTTCAATCAAAGCAGGCTCTTTCTACATAGAATCATAGAATTAACCAGGTTGGAAGAGACCTCCAAGATCATCTAGTCCAACCTATTACCCAGCCCTAGCCAATCAATTAGACCATGGCACTAAGTACCTCATGCAGGCTTTTTTTGAGCACCTTCAGGGACAGCAACTCCACCACCTCCCTGGGCAGCCCATTCCAATGCCAATCACTCTCTCTGCCAACAACTTCCTCCTAACATCCAGCCTAGACCTCCTCCAGCACTACTTGAGCAGGAAGATGGAAGAAGGAGATGCACAAACCTGCACCCTTGAGAGCTGGCAGCATCCAAATACAGGTGTGCCAGCAGTTGGCAGTGGTGGCTACAAAAAAATCCTAAAAGAAGGGAGTGTGGCCCAATTCTTTCTCTGCTGGTCTGTGGTAGCTACAGATAGTTTGTTTTCCAGTATCCCTGAGTCAATGTAGGACATGAAATGTCCCCATTGCCCACACTGATTTGTACAGAGTAGATTCCTATGCTCATCATGGTGCATCTCCCAAATTAGACAACAAAAAGCTACAGGATTTCATGTGTGCATTTTCAAGTGAACCTTTAGAATGAGGATTTTTTTCACTGTGAGGGTGACAGAACACTGGAACAGGCTGCCCAGGAGGGTTGTGGAGTCTCCCTCTCTGGGGATATTCAAGACCCATATGGGCACGTTCCTGTGTGATCTGGTGTAAGTGATCCTGCTCTGGCAGAGGAGTTGGACTGGATGAGTTTTCAAGGTCCCTTCCAGCCCCTGACATACAGCGATTCTGTAATGAGATCTCACAACCTGATCCTTTGCTTGTACCAAGGCCAATGACCATTATTTGAACTATATTGTCTTAAAGGAAGCATCAGTGCCTAGCTCACATTTACCCAGCCAGTTCCTCACAAACTGTAGAAGCAGGATCATTTCACCTGCTTTGCTTTCATTTGCTTGAGTTAGTTCAATCCTTAACATTCTTATGTTTTTCCTGCTGTTTCCAAGCTGAACACAATAAATCTTTCTCAATGGCCTATACAAGATGGCCCTGTGGTTTTCTGTTAAGATGCTACATTACTTTCATGCTATTTTATGGCAGGCGTATTAGAACGAGGTAAAAGCCCTAAACTCATGCTAAATGTTTCCGTAGGAAAGATGGTTGCATTTATTAGGATTAATAGACTACTTATACTGGAAACTAAAATCCTCTTTTTACTCACATGCAATACAGTGTGCAGGTAACCAAAATCCAATCTTCTTAATTCTCAGTGAAGCAGCTTTTTCCCTGACTTCAGCGACAGTTCAATTTCTGTTATGCTAACCATATGCTTCTGATTGATTATCAGTTCTATTTAATTCTTCAGAGTTGCAGATGGCAGTTTTGTAAGGCAAACTGCTGATCTCTGGGGGCCTTGTGTGCTGATGCCACTGCCTCTGCATTACAACTCCTGAGTCCCCAAAGTTGAGAAAAAACAAATAATTTAATCACTTTTATAAGCTGCATTGACCTATCCAGCCAAAAGAGAACGACAAAATTCTGATAGTAGAATCACAGAATCACAGGATGGTTTAGGTTGGAAGAGAAATCAAAGATCATCCAGTTCCAACCCCCCAACATAGGCAGAGAAACCCCCTACTAGAACAGGTCGCTCAAGACCTGTAAAACAAATATTCAGAGATGGAAGAGGGGATATTAACATGAATGTTTTGAAACAGTCTGTGTTGTCTGTAATCAATGCCACTCTTTCTCCTTATCCACTGAAACTTTCAAGCCCGACCATGTTTTTTGCCTCCATCACATCTTATTGTGGCCTTCCAGTATCTGAAGAGCCTACAAAAAAAGCTGGGGGGAGACTGGGAGCCATGAGGATGCTCAGAGGGCTGCAGCACCTTTGCTATGAGGACAGACTGAAAGAGTTGGGACTGTTCAGTCTGCAGAAGAGGAGGCTCCCAGGTGACCTTCTTGTGGCCTTCCAGCATGTGCTAGTTTGCTTCAAACTAGCACACAGCATCTGAAGGAAGCCTACAAAAAAGCTGTGGAGGGACTTTTTAGGCTCTCAGAGAGTGACAGGACTGAGGGGAATGGAGTGAAGCTGGAGGTGGGGAGATTCAGACTGGACGTGAGGAGGAAGTTGTTCAGCATGAGAGTGGTGAGAGGCTGGAATGGGTTGCCCAGGGAGGTGGTTGAATTCCCATCCCTGGAGGTGTTTAAGGCCAGGTTGGATGAGGCTGTGGCTATCCTGCTCTAGGGTAGGGTGTCCCTGGCCATGGCAGGGGTGTTGGAACTCAATAATCCTTGTGTTCCCTTCTAACCCTGACTGATTCTATGATTTTATCTTCCCCCTCCACCACATCTCCCCCCATTTTCTCCATCTGAATGGTGTTTATGCTATAGTAGAGAACCAACCACCCATTTCCCCACTGGTAGGATCTCAAGCCTAGACTCTGAGACCCTGCTGTCAATCACTGGAACCTCAGTGTGCAGTACAGAGCAATACTTGAATGGAAATAATGTAACAGCAGAAAAAACAACCAGAGTAAAATATTCTCTCTCTCTTTCTCCAAGTGTTAGAAAACAACCAGTGAAAAAAAAAAAACCAACCCAAACCACAAGCAAGAAAAGTTACTCAGCATTTTTCCTTCCTGTGCATCTCTTGGCAGTGAATACCACAGGGACAGTGAGAGAGAATTCACTGCTAGTTTTGTTTCCTTTTGTTTTTTTTTTTTTTTTCCCACGTTGCTTTCTCTAGAGAGGTTTTTTTTTGTTTTCAATTCACCTGGTAGTGCAGTCCCAGCAGAATGCACCTAACAAATCATAGTGAGTGTCTGCACCTTGCTATGTATCAAAGTCCCTTAATGTGCCAACAAAGTTCTCCAAGGTCAGAAAAGCAGTTTATCAACCTCTTATATCTCTTATAGGAGACAATAAATTTATTCTACTGTTGGAATCTATGAATAATTCAGATTCTCTGTGAGATAAACACTGGTGCTTAGGATGCTCTGCATGTCATTGTCAACTAGTACCAAACACTGTCATTGTTCCATGCACTCTGCACTTCTACCTTCCTCTCAGCCCAGGAAAATGCAGTACTGTATGGCTTGCATATTCCTCTGTCCTTTAGTTCTTTAACTTGATTTAATTTGATTTGTTTAAATTGATTTAAACAAATTGTAGGGTGGGGTTTGTTTTGCATAAATATTCCACTAGAAAGGAAAAAAACAGTTAGAAAATGTTCAGTGAAAGAGCCAGAGGAGATGAAATCCGTCCTCAGATTTCTGGGACAGTGATGGCAAGCCACAAACTCCTAATTTACAGGTTTTCCAGCACAGCCACTGCTCCCTGGCTGCTCAGACACTGCAAGTCTTGTAAAAACAAGGCTGCTCCTTTTCACCATCCCCTCTTAGGCCTTCCATGAGCTACAAGGAGCAAAAAACAGAAGGCTTCCTCATATATCTCTGAATGTGGAGTACTCTGGATCTAACAGATCTGACAGATTCTCAGGTAACCTATCCTGTAGTGCATTTCAGATGGTAGCCTCCCCATCTCACCAGGTGGAGTTTTTTTTGTCTTCTTCAGCCTGATACAGTCCCTGAGCTATAGTAAATTTATCTCATTACCTGTATTTTGGTGATAGATCTGGGACAGAATTCACCCTTACTGTAATATGGCTCCATTTGATCCCAGTCATTCTAGTAGAAGACAGTTAAATACGCTGTATGCTGTTCAACTGGTGCATGCAGTATTTATTAACTGCTGCAAGGAGTGATAATAAAATGAGTAGAATCATTGGAAGCCTGCACAGAAAAACATATTTTTATATATAATTAGGTCTCTTGCAGAATTATTTGACAAAGCAATGTCACAACCTCCCCCCCCACAGTGACTAGAGAATGAATTTCCTACAGCATGAAGAGTTTCCCTGTTAAAACTATTACCTGCCTCAACTGCACAATGTAAGCAGTATCTACATATTTCTTGTCTTTAATACAGTTACCAAGTAATGCTTCTTTTATATGAGTCTTTTCTTCCAGATATATATTTAATAGTTACTGCAGACAATACCACTGACATTAGTTTTAATGATGTGAGACTCCAATAACTCCTAAAGAGTTTAAGATGAATGGAAAAGAACTTAACTTTGTGAGTCATGACTTAGTAGCTCTGCAGTTTGATCTAGGTTGAGAACAGGAAAAAGCATTATTTGCTCATAGAAATGAGAAGCTCTTCCTTTTGTTGCACCATTCCTATGTGATCTATGTTTGATTCTCATTTCTGCATGCAGTAGGGACTCATACTGTCGGGGGCAGGTCGCTCAAAGTTCTTGCAGGTTGCAGAGCACCAGTACAAGCTCCAATCAAAGTCAGCAAAAGGGCTTTGTGGGAGAACTCAACCACCAACTTCAGACCCAGACCTGTGCTTTGAAAAGCAAAATAAATTCTCCAGTACCAGAGAAAGAAACCATCAAGAAATGATTTGTCTCTTTGATCCAACAGTAGAGAATGGAGTGTGCTGTTGCACCAGATAAGGACATTGACAAGTCAAAGCCTGGTAGTTTCTCTGTACATATCTAATAAACCCACTGGAAAAGTACCTTCCTACTCCATCTTTTCAGGTAATAAGTATGAGGCTGCCAGGAACTGAAGTGAGGAAAAGACACAGTTTTTGTACTGAAGCAGTCTGACAAGATACTGACAAAAGTATGTAATTTAATGTCAATAAACTGCTATACTGCATGGGAGCAGATATTTTAACTCTCTCTAAAAGGTATGTTCATCACCATGTTGATGATTTCAGATCAGTGAATTTGACCTCAGTACCAGGACAAACTGTACAGTCTTAAAAGCCAAATTGTAGCCATAAAGCTTTTATAGACAGAGGAAAGACAGAAAAAAAGGAGAAGTATTTTCCCCTAAGTAAAAACCACCAACACGCCTATCTTATCTGCTTGATGGCAATGAAGAGATAAAAAACAATTCAGCCAAAGGCTAAACTGTATGGAAAAAAACTTCTTGCACAGATTTCCAATGTCTTTATTCATTTTATTATCCTGTCTTGCAGCAGTTAATAAGTATTTTGATGTTAAAGCAGTGCCCCACACCGCTGATCATTTAACAGCCGTTCTCACTATTGGAGTTCAGAGTGATCAAAGTAATATTAAGGCAGTTTGATGTAGAGGAATAGGATTAACAGTCTAGGACTCTAAAGTGTTTTAAAAAGCAGACATAAATAAAGCAATGTTAAAACCAACCCAAATGACTGGGAAGACAAATCCTTGTCATTATTCCTTTGCTCACAGGAAACAAAAATGAGACTTTCTGATAACTTCAATATAAAAACCACTACCACCCTAAGACATGCCAAGGTGGATCCTACTTCCAGTGCCATTTTGATTCTTTATTTTTGCTGTTACAGTTTTTCAGCTGAGTGGAATTTTCCTGCTCTTTTAGTTCTGGTTGCTCTATTAATAACAACCTTCACCTTTAGACCTTATTGCTGTCTACAGCTACCTGAGGGGACATTGTGGAGAGGCTGCTGCTGGGCTCTTCTCACAGGGAACTGGAGACAGAACAAGGGGAAATGGTCTCAAGCTGAGGAGCTTTAGACTGGGCATTAGGAAAAAGTTTTTCATGGAAAGAGTGTTCAGGGACTGGAATGAGCTGCGCAGGAAGTTGGAGTCACCAATCCTGGATGTGTTTAAGGGTGATTTGGATGTGATGCTTAGAGCTATGGTTTAAGGTAGGGTTATTGTGTGGTTCTAGGTTGGATGTGGTGAACCTGAGGGGCTTTCCAAAATAAATGTTTCTGTGATTCTGTGATTTATGACTCGATGGTCCTAGAGGTATTAGGTTGATGGATGGACCTGATGGTCTTAAAGATCTTTTCCAACTGAAACATTTCTGTGATTCTGTGACTCAGGGACTGTTTTGAAAATGGGATACATTGAGTTAGTCTTCGTTTTACTCTCACTTGTACTATAATTAGTCGAAACAAGGTCAGAAAAAAACCCAACCCTCCATTATACAGCCAAAACTGTCACCCACCTTGAATGTGTTTAAGGGTTGTTTGAATGTGGTGCTTAGGGCTATGGTTTAAGGTGAATCTGCATTGTAGAGTAGGGTTCTAGGTTGGACTTGGTGATCCTGAGGGTGTTTTCTAACCTGGTTGTTTCTGTGATTTTGTGATTCTGTGACTTTTATATGCTTTGCACTATCCCCCAGTAGCATTGCAATGTCTGAACTGCCTTTCCAGTTAAACTTTCCAATCCTATGTGTGAGTGGTTTTCTTTTGACCCTTTTGGAAGAGTTAAAAGAGCAATCTCACAGAAGGTTTAAAATCTGTTCAAAGGAGATTTCTGAGAACAGAAAGGACTGTTGTGCCTCAAAATTTAAAACCCTGTCCTGCTTTAATCTATGCCACCCAATAAAACCAGGACTGAAGTCACCTTCATTTATCTCTCTTTTTTTTTTCCCTCTCTTTTTTTTTTTTTAACTTCTACCTCTTTTCTGTTTCTTGCAACTGCAGCCAGATCTCCGTTCTAGTCTGTTACTTGTTTTCAAATGCAAAAGGGTTGCACAGGTAGCTGACACTTGCCAGGAATATCTGTGAAGGTTTTATTGGCAAAGGTTTTCTTCATAATTCAGGATCTGGATTTGGAGATGAACAGAAGCTGTCTGAGATTAATCACTGTCAAGAGTTTTGCCTTGAGCTTGTTTTAGTATGTCTTTCAGCAACAAGAGAGAACAACAAAAATGAAACAGCGACATATGTATGGTATCCATAATTGCCAATTTACTGCTAGGTTAAAAACGTGTTTTCCTTGTTTATCTGATCCTCTGCTTTCCTTCTTTTCTCTTCATTCGTTAGTTGTGCTTAAACAGTTGTGAGAACAAATCTTGTTTGTTTATGTCACCCAGCCACAGAATTGTATGTAAATAAAAAAGTACTAAAGGGAAAAAAGACCTCAGTTTGCTGCTCTGGAAACATACTTCGTTAAACATAGAGAAATCAAAGAGTGGTTATGAAATCTGGGACTTTTTGCTTGACAGTTTCTAGCATAACTTGAATTCTACCTAGTTTAAAAGACTACAGTTTGCACACAATTCTGAAAGACTCATGGGAAAAGGCTCTTCTGCCAGGCAACCAGCAACAGAACAAGGGGACACAGTCTCAAATTGTGCCAGGGGAGGTCTAGGCTGGATGTTAGGAGGAAGTTGTTGGCAGAGAGAGTGATTGGCATTGGAATGGGCTGCCCAGGGAGGTGGTGGAGTCACTGTGCCTAGAGGTGTTCAAGCAAAGCCTGTCTGAGGCACTTAGTGTCTATTTGATTGGCTAGGGCTGAATGGTAGGTTGGACTGGATGATCTTGGAGGTCTCTTCCAACCTGATTGATTCTATGATATGATTCTATGATTCCTTGTGAGGTTTTTTTAATCATCTGACTTTGTAGCTCAGTGAATATAATATGCAAAACATATAATATATATAAACAGGTCAAATACTGCTACATCATTCACCTAACACAGGCAGGCATAGGATGTCAACTTTCTCATGCTGGCAAATAGTTACTTCCCATAATTAGTACAGGTAAAGCCAGTAACTGATGGGAAACACTGGCTTCTTAATGACATGTACAACATTTGATGTCATGAATGAACTTTATGGTCCCAAAGAAATAAAGATCTTCTTGTTCACTAACTCACCAGAATTCTTTTCCTCTCTATTTCAATTTCTGCATCACATCTATCCAAGAGTCTGAAAACTGCTGCTTTTCTTTAAGAAGTGAAAGGACATAACTCTGCAGTTATGGATGAGGGAGACAGGACCTGGCTAAGGACACAATTGTGTAAGTTCTCTTTCAAAGGTTAACCTCTAAAACACAGTAGAAATACAGCATGGAAATACAATAAGGGGAATTTCTGCAAGAGGACAGAAGGAGAATTCAAAGCTGTTCTTTCCTAGATCAGACAGAAGTTATTAGTGAGGTGATGGCATTGCAAGCACTACTGCTGTGTCCTCTACTGGTTTCATTCATATAAATGAACTGGATAATGCATTGGAAAGGAAGATTTCCACGTGATTGTAAATTAGGAAGAATAGTAAATAATGAGGGACCATGCAGATGCTAACAGGACTAATAGATGACAAATGTAGTTCAATGCAGCTTAATGCAGAATAATGAATCTGATAATGGAGGGGAGAAAAAAAAAAAGGAGAGGGTGGATTTGCCACCTGCAAGCTCAAACCTGCATGTACACAATGGAGCAAAATAAGTCAATAATATACACAGATACATATATAATTGTGTGCATATATAGATATAATTGTGTGTGTGTATATATATATATATATATAATTGTATATGTATATATATAAAGAAAAGCTATGTCTTTTCCTAAAAGGAATCACAGAGTTCTCAGAGCTGGAAAGGACCTCAAGGATCACCTGATTCCAGTCCCCCTGACCATGGGCAGGAACACTTTCCACTAGCTCACATTGCCCAAAGCCCCATCCAGCCTGACCTTAGAATCATTGGCAAAGCTCCAGCCTCAAGATCACCCGAGAGTGAGAAAATAGGTTAAAGTTTGGACAAACTCTAAGCAAGATATGAAAAAGAGATGATGATTATCACACTTGAAGAGAAAATGCAGAGGTTTTGCAGGTGTTTTTGGCTTCTCAGGTCATTTTGGTCCCTAAACAGTCTGCCACACACTAAGCACATGCATCGATAGCTACGTTGATGCACAGGCAGTGACTGCTAGAGAAGTTTGTAGTTTATTCTGCAGTTAGAGAGATTGCTATTTTCAGGCAATTTCAATCCACCTTTTGTTGTTTGTCTCCAGTCAGCCTGGTAGCCATGGTTTCTAAGGGTTCCCTGTCAATACTGCACTGCTGGACATTATTTCCATGAGTGTACTCAATGTTTATACACCCCAATACTTCTGCATTCTAGAAGGCACTTCACAAAGAAGTAACAGCTTTGCTTTGTATCATTTACCGTTATTTACATGTCTTTAACATTTTTTTTCATATGAACAGTTATTTATAATTAATCTTTTCAAGTTCCTGCCATCATGTTAATGAAACCAGAATTCTCCAGGACTGGAAAATCACAGTTAATGTTTGTTGTTTCATCTTGCCAGTTTTCAGATGTAAGTGGCCGAGAGTGTTTCGCCTGAGAGCTGCTCGGTGTGTTGATACCACATTCAGATTCACAGCTCTCCTCTGCCTCGTAAAGCAATTTAGAGAGCACCACTGCACTGTAAAACATGATCTTTATCACAAGCAATCGTGATGTAGCTTCTCTGTTTGGATATTGTTAAGGTATGGACATTCAAGTCTCTAATCCCTTTAGTATGTGCCTGAGTAGTTCTTTTGACGTCATTGTCATTGTGCAGTTACTTAAGGAATTAGTCTTCCTCAACTGATTTTAATTCCTTTGATGTGTCCTTCTAGAGAGTTACCCACTAGGTGCATGCTTTGTTTCCTCAAATTCGTTTTGTTTTCAGATTGTTGCTCCTTCCTGATAGGAGATTACAGGCAGGATTGTAGTTCTTATTTTGTTTTCCTTAAAATTGGAGGCTTAGAGTTTATGTTGTTTTGTTTTGGTTTGGTTTTTTTCCCCTAGGGCTTCAATTTTGCACACTAATAATATTAATTGCATTACATTCTTTATTTCATTATCAAGAACAAAGATTACTCAGTGCTCTGAAAGGCTACAGATTTGCCTTTATGACAATGTTTAGATATTGAACTATTTCTTCTTAATAAAGGATTTTTTGTAATAAGGACTTTTGAGTATTATAAAACTTACTTTTTTGCCCATTCATACACCTTTTTCTGTGTGAATCTAAGGTCAGCTGGCTCAATCTACTTTGAGAGATTCTTTTGTTGAGCTCTCTGACTGACAGTCTGTTTCTTTCAGACACTGGATCCTAAAGATGAAGGCCAATGAATGTTACTTTGGTCAGATGGGAAGGGAAATTGCCTTGGTTCCGTTCCAAGCAGGCAATTAAGAAATGATAAATTGGAATCCCTGTAAAGCTGGAAACCATAACTCTCAAATGTGTCATGCACTCTGAAGTGTAAACCACCTGATAATAATAATAAATACTATTACTAATTGTGAAACAATGCAGATGAACATAAGCAGATCTGCATGAGGTGATTTAAAAGCTGGCATTTGTTTGGAAATGTCCACTTAATCTTCTGAAGTTAATAATCTTCCCACCTTTTTTTTTAATGCTATGTTTGACTCATCTGCCCTCTGTAATGGAAAAAGAATCTTTTCATGCCTTAACATAACACTTCTCTGATTTCCATGTGTGTTGTTTCAACAGGAATCCAAGACTACTTCTGTTCTGATAGCGAGCAGTGGCAATAAAGTGGTTGCAGAGGGCCACTAGATGAGCCATCTAACATAGCAGTAAGCCATGTTACTTACTACTCAGTTATATAGACTACACCTGGACAATGAAATAAAACCCCTAACTCATACTCCAGAGGCCTTATACAACATGTTGAATGAACAGCAGTAGTTTCTGAGTGAATTTGTAAGACATTAAGCAGGGAAAGAAAAGCTTTGTTTATGATCACACAGAGCTTGGATTTGGGAAATGTGGTGTCAGTTCTTGGATTGATTTATATTTGCAGGCAGCTTTATTTTGCTCTTCTCACATTGAACCACAGGATCATAGGATGTTAGGGGTTGGTAGGGACCTCCAGAGGTCATCAAGTCCAACCCCTATGCCACAGCAGGACCACAGAATCTAGCACACAGGACCACAGAATCTAGGTCACACAGGAACACAATCAGACAGGGCTTGAAAGGAAGAGACTCCACAGCCTCTCTGGGCAACCTGTTCCAGTGCTCTGTGACCCTTACAGTAAAGAAGTTCCTCCTCAAGTTGAGATGAAACCTTTTGTGATGTAGTTTATATCCACTGCCCCTTGTCTTATCACAGGACACAACTGAGAAGAGTTTGTTCCCTCCCTCTTGACCCCCAGCCCTTAGATATTTGTAAACATTGATTCCTAATGATACAAAGCTGGGAGGAGTGCTTGGTGCACCAAATAGCTGTGTTGTCATCAGAGAGACCTGAACAGGCTGGACAGTTGAGTCAAGAGGAATCTAATAGTGTCCAAGAAAGGCAACTGTAGATTCTTGCACCTAAGGAGGAATACTGTCATGCACCAGCACAGGTTAGGGGTTGACCTGCTGGAAAGAAAATACACAACCAGAGACTATTTTCATTTTTTTAGTGAGGGATGATTCATTCATTTAATTTGAAGTTCATCTTTATTAACTGTTTCTGAAAGAAAAATGGGAAGTGTTTTAATTGGATTCACTTGAAACAGAGCACAAGGAAAAAGGACTGCAGGGAAGCACTTGCAAACAGAAGCTCTCTGTTTGTTAATCATGATCAGAAAGAACAAAAGATTTAGCTTAAAGGTCATTCGAAGTACGGGTACTAAGGACTTGATTTATTTTCCCAGCTGAGGATCAGAGTGAAAGTGCTGCATCAGAGGGAAAACTCTTCTGAGAAGTCTGAGCAGAACTTTAATCCTTTGCTTTGAACTCTTACATGGAAGAAAAAGAAAGAAAGGAAAGAAAGGAAAGAAAGGAAAGAAAGGAAGAAAGAAAGATAGGAAGGAAGGAAGGAAGGAAGGAAGGAAGGAAGGAAGGAAGGAAGGAAGGAAGGAAGGAAGGAAGGAAGGAAGGAAGGAAGGAAGGAAGGAAGGAAGGAATAGAGAGAGCGAGAGAGAAAGAAAGAGAGAACACATCCATCCCTGGGCAACCTGTGCTAGTGTTTCATCACCCTCACTGCAAAGAACTTCTTCCTAACATCCAGTTTCAATCTCCACTCTGCCACTTTAAACCCCTTGCTCCTCGTCCTGTCATTACAAGATCTTGTCAGTAGTCCCTCTCCAGCCCTCCTGTAGCCCCCTTCAGATACTGGAAGGCCATTCCAAGATCTCCTTTAAGCCTTCTCTTCTCCAGGCTGCAGAGCCCCAACTCTTGTAGCCTGTGCTCACAGCAGAGCTGCTGCAGCCCTCTTAGCATCTTGGTGGCCTCCTCTGGATTGTCTCCAACAGTTCCATGTCCTTCTTGTGTTGGGGGGATACATTTTTGAAGGCTACAGAGCCTACACTGCAAGATTTAGCTGAGAAATTAACATTCATCTGAGCTCTTTTCCCAAGCCCATACTGGATTTAATTCACAACTGCAGTGATGCGTCTTCCACATCAGCTTTAATCATGTATGGCTTTATGAAGAGATTTTGAGAGGAAAAACTATTTTCATTTCAAACTAGATAATACTCCACTGGCCTTGTACCATGTTGCCTTTTAGATTTTGTTACCCTCAGTATGAGCTTTCTAGGTTAGAAAGGGAAGTCGCACCTCAATGTCAGGCTGTTCCAGGCAGTAGGCAGGCTCTACTGCAGTAATTAAAATCAAAACCCTTAATGAGAGTGATTGATTAATTTCCTTAATTGGGATAATTTTTCTCTGCATTCTGGTCATTTAAAGCCTCATTTGGAGGACTGGGGATTAAAAGCTGTATCCTACAGGAATTTTTAACAATGCAAACATCGATTTCATCAGATTTCTTGTGTGATATTTATGCTTATTGTATAAAAAACAAACCCAAACCCCAAAATAAAGCAATAACAAAATAAAAGAGACCCCCAAATTTTTTTTCTCTTGGTTTTTTTTTTTTTTTTTTGGGGGGGGGGGGGGGTTGGGGTTGTTTGCTTGTATGATGGTTTGAGTGTTCCCTGACCCCCCACACTTAAGAAAATTACCTAGACTAGAATCAGCTGAGCTGGAAACTAAGGAACAAAGCTTTCTATTTACAGATTAGCACAATATCCAAGCAGGTATTTACAACCTATACAGCTATAGGCAGAGATATACAAGGTAAAAGTAATACAGAAACACAGCAACCCTCCCAGAAAATCAGAGTCCCCAGGAGGGGCTCCCAACCAACCTTCCACCTCCTTTCCACCCTTCTACCTTATCCCAGATTTCGACTTATGTTCAAGGTGAGTTTGGAGGATTGGTTCCTTTTCACAGCCTATATTCTAATTCTTCTCACTGAAATATCCCAGCTAGGCTCAAACTAGCACAATCTACCCCTGCCTATTTCACTCAGAGTAGTGCTGACAATAATCTGCCTAATCTAAAACAGTATTTACACTAATGAATTTCACAAGTTCAGTTCACACTTTGCTCTGGCTATCTCAGATGTAGGTGATTCAAAAGCTCAGAAAAAAGCAACCAGTTTGTCTCCTCACAGATGAGACCAGAACAAGGACCCCAGGTGACATTGGGTTCATGCTCAGTACTGTAGATTCTCCCATAGATTCTGTCTTATTGGACGCCACAGAGTACCTAGAACAGAAAACTCCTAACAGCTTGTATTATACACTCTGAATTTAAACTCCCCAGCTAAGGATGGATTTTGCTGTGGAATTCACCATTCTCCTGAATTACTCAGTATGTGTGAATCATAGCATCAACCAGGTTGGAAGAGACCTGTAGGAGCATCCAGTCCAACCTGTCACCCAGCCCTTGCCAATCAAATAGACCATGGCACTAAGTGACCCCTCCAGTAATTTCTTGAACACCTCCAGGGATGGTGACTCCACCACCTCCCTGGGCAGCCCATTCCAATGCCAATCACTCTCTCTGCCAACAACTTCCTCCTAAAGTCCAGCCTATGCCTCCCCTGGCACAATTTGAGACTGTGTCCCCTTGTTCTTTTGCTGGTTGCCTGGCAGAAGAGAACAAACCCACTTGGCTACAACCTTCCTTCAGGTAGTTGTAGATGGCAATGAAGTCTGCCCTGAGCCTCCTCTTCTCTAGGCTAAACCCCAGCTTCCTCAGCCTCTCCTCATAGGATCTTCAGCAAAAATCACCCTTCAGACAAGTTTCCTTTCACCCAAGGGAAAGGAAAAGCATTTGGTTTTGGGTTTTGTGTAATTGGTTTCTGGTTTTTTGTTTGGTTGTGGGTTTTTTTGTTTGGCTGGGTTTGGGGTTTGGGTTTCATGGGTTGCTTTTTTTTGGGGGGGTGTTTGTTTGGTTTGGGGGTAGGGGGTGTTGTTTTTTTTCTTTTCTCCCTTTTTTTTTAAATTATCTTTAGGTTAACTTCCTTTTAGAAAAGTTTTTAGGAAGGATTAAGATCTGCTGCTCAACTTCTGGCATCCCAGAAACTAGGTGAAGCTTTAAAACCCAGAATACAGTTTGTCTGCAGCATTTGAAGTCCTTCTCACCAGGACCTAAGCATTTCTAGAAGAACCAAACTGGAATAGCTGCCTCAGAATTAGCAACTGTATTGCAAAGCATTGGAAGTGCAGTAGAATTTCCAGTGCCTGTTTCTTGTCAAAATAAGATATAGAAGCCAAATTCTAAGCTAATCTAATGTGGCAATCTTGTGATTTTCCCTCCAGGCAGTGCCCCATAAGACCAAAGCCATTTCAGTAAATCTGTAATTGGACAATTACCTTTTCCTAGCCCATAAATGCTGACTTGGGGACTTGTCTTCTGTTAATCTTTTTTCCACCAAATGGCACATACATATTTATTTCACAGTGGCCAATATAGTTACAGAAAAAAAAACATCTGCCTGCTCCTTCTTTAAGGTTAAAAATATCTCATAGCTATAATTTCTTTCAGTCCTTCAGTGACTCAGTGGTTTAGGGGCACCTAAAGCCTTTTACTTCTGGAGGCCTGGGTGCAAAACACCTGTTTGACTTGAGAAGGGGAATGCCTTAGCCTGAACATATTTCTTGCCAGATGTTTGTACACAATGACAATCCTCCCCAAAATTCACTGTGAGTGATAATCCCTATTCAGAGCAGCACTTTCACATTTAAAGCAATAATCCAGGTTCCAGTTCAAGCGCAGTAGCTACTCACAGAAGGAAAGTGGAGAGAAAAGTGGAGAGAATAAGAATCATAAAATCACAGAATCAACCAGGTTGGAAGAGAGTTCCAAGATCATCCAGTCCAACCTATCAACCTGCTGATCAAGAGAGGTGATTCTCCCCCTCTATTCCTCTCTGGTGAGACCCCACCTGGAGTACTGCATCCAGTTCTGGAGACCCTGTTACAAGATGGATGTGGACATGATGGAGCATGTCCAGGGAAGGACCATGAGGATGCTGAGAGGGCTGCAGTAGCTCTGCTATGAGGACAGACTGAAAGAGTTGGGGCTGCTCAGTCTGCAGAAGAGGAGGCTCCCAGGTGACCTTCTTGTGGCCTTCCAGGATCTGAAGAGGGCCTACAAAAAAGCTGGGGAGGGACTTTTTAGGCTATCAGGGAGTGAGAGGACTAGGGGGAAATAGAGCAAAGGTGGAGGTGAGGAGATTCAGACTGGATGTGAGGAGGAAGTTGTTGAGCATGAGAGTGGTGAAAGCCTGGAATGGGTTGCCCAGGGAGGTAGTTGAGGCCCCATGGCTGGAGGTGTTTAAGGCCAGGCTGGCTGAGGCTTTGGCCAGGCTGATCTAGGGTAGGGTGTCTCTGGGCATGGCAGGGGGGTTGGAACTAGATGCTCCTTGTGGTTCCTTGCAGCCCTGACTGATTCTGTGATTCTTTAAGGCCAGGCTGGATGAGTCTCTAGACAGCCTGATGTAGTGTGAGGTGTCTCTGCCCATGGCAGGGGGGGTTGGGATCCTTGTGGTCCCTTCCAACCCTGACTGATTCTATGATTCATTTGTTCAGTCATTCAAACCTCAGTAAATCCCTACTATTAAATGTCCACAAGGCACAATCACCACAAAGCCTCTCACCAAATAAGAATTTTATGAGAAGAGCAAAAATAAACCAACCCAAAACCATAAAAAAAAATCCCAACCAACCAAAGAAACAAACAGAAAAAAGCCCCAAACCACAGCAGACATTTTTGATGTGGAGACACAAGTTCCAAACACAAGAGATGATGTTCCATTCACTTTAAATAACATCTTGATTTGCTGGGTCAAACAAGTAAAGGGAACTTCAACCAAACCACTCATTTTGTGATCACAATCAGCAGTGTCTGGAGCTTAACTACAGGATTTGTGCCTGCAATCAGGTATCTGGGCACCTAAACACTCCAATTACTTGCACCTGTAATTAATTGCCAGTGAGAAATTAGAGGCTCCATTCAAAACTATGTCCCACAATGAAACAGGGAAGGATGCCAAATAAAGAAAGATGTTCTATGTTAAACTGCCAAAGCAGTCCCAAATGATTATTGTCCGAGTCTGACACCAAGCACACAACATCTGCCAATCTCATAGCATGAGCAGATACAATCCATTAAGTGGAAATGTAACTGAAGAACAGGGAAAGAATGAGATTCATCAAAAGAATCCTTGTAAACAATAATCAAACCAGCTTCTTTTTCATTTTTTGCTTACTTTTCCAGACTACTGTTTTAATGGACATGAAGCAATAGTGAGCATCAGGCTGTGATAAGAACTATCAAGTAAACAATAACAAAGAAAAGGGAATGTTTAAAAAAAAAATAATATTAGACATCTAAATTAGAGAAAATTAATTTATGGGACTTCATACATCTAACTGATCTAACACTCTCAAATTTAGAGTTTCATAGAATCATAGAATCAACCAGGTTGGAAGAGACCTCCAAGATCATCCAGCCCTGTCCAACAAACCAGACCATGGCACTAAGTGCCTCAGCCAGGCTTGGCTTCAACACCTCCAGGGACGGCAACTCCACCACCTCCCTGGGCAGCCCATTCCAATGCCAATCACTCTCTCTGCCAGCAACTTCCTCCTAACATCCAGCCTAGGCTTCCCCTGCCACAACTTGAGACTGTGTCCCCTTGTTCTATTGCTGGTTGCCTGGCAGAAAAGACCAACCCCACCTGGCTACAGCCTCCCTTCAGGTAGTTGTAGACAACAATGAACTCTGCCCTGCAGAGCTGCACACCCCCAGCTCCCTCAGCCTCTCTTCACAGGGCTGTGCTCCAGGCCTTTCATCAGCTTCATTGCCCTTCTCTGAACACATTCCAGTATCTCAACATCTCTCTTGAATAGAGGAGCCCAGAACTGGACACAGCACTCAAGGTGTGGCCTGACCTGTGTTGAGTACAGGAGCAGAATAACCTCCCTTGTCCTGCTGCCCACACTGTTCCTGGTACTGAGGAGGTTGCCCAGAGAAGTTGGGGTGTCTCCAAGTCTGGAAATCATAGAATGGTTTAGATTGGAAGAGACCTCAAAGATCATCCAGTTCCAAGCCCCCACCACAGGCAGGGACATCTCCCACTAGAACAGGTCGCTCAAGGCCTCATCCAACCTGGCCTTGAACACCTTCAGAGAAGGAGCTGCCACAACCTCCCTGGGCAACCTGTGCCAGTGTCTCACCACCCTCACTGCAAAGAACGTATTCCTAAAATACAGTTTCAATCTCCCCTCTGCCAGTTTAAACCCATTACTCATCCTGTCATTACAAGACCTTGTGAATAGTCCCTTTCCAGCCAAATAGTCCCTTTCCAGCCAAAGCCAGGTTGGATGGTGCCTTCAGCAACCTGGTTTAGTAGCAGGTCTTCCTACCCACGACAAGTGGGTTGGAACTAGATGATCTTTAAAGTTTCTTCCAACTCAGATCATTCTATGACTCTGTGATGCTTATGGACAAGGTCAAACAAAAAAACCCCAGCTGTATGTGTGAAACTTCATTGGGGCAGCAGTCGTGTATGAGCTAACAGAAACCAGAAAGATGAACAGAATAGAATAGAATAGAATAGAATAGAATAGAATAGAATAGAATAGAACAGAATATAATAGAATAGACTAGAATAGAATAGAATAGAATCAACCAGGTTGGAAGAGACCTTGAAGATCACCCAGTCCAACCTATCCCCCAGCCCTATCCAGTCAACTAGACCATGGCACTAAGTGAAACTCCTTTGTTTGCAAGGGATATTTTTAACAACAAGTTCAGATTGTTCCAAAGTATTTCATTGTGAGAAATTCTGTGGCATTTTTGTCTTTTATATTCCAAGCCCTTCCTGTCATAGGGTAAATACGGCCAGAATTGGACAGCTAGACTAACTGAAGATGACAACAGGCGAAAGGACAAAGGCAAAAAAAGCCTGCTGTAATTTAATTTTAAAAGGTACCATCATTTATTTTCAGTTGGCATTCAATTTTCAATACACTCATTTTAAAATGCATTACTGTTTGGTTTTTGAATGCTATGGTAATTTGGGAATTGACTTAGCTTTTCTCCGAGTTACAGCTAGAGAGGCATATTAATGAACACGAGTTGCAGATGACAAATGGTGCTTGAAGTTTCCATGTCTTTTAATTCATTTTTGATTAGAACATGGATGTTTTTCTGAAATATAGGTGGCATTTGCCAGCCAAAATGGTCATCTGATTTCAACACGCAATGTGACGCTTCAGTGAAGGTTGAACTTTGGAGTGATTTAAAATTCATTGGTAATAGTGCTATAAAGGCCGTGTTCCCTGGCTCAGAATGCAATAAACTGCAGGGTAGTATCTCCTTTGCAGCCCCACTGAACCTTCAGTCTATTTCATTTATGGCTCTTTTTTCATTTGATTTCTTTTTACTTCTTTGAGAGAGCTCTGGGCTGACCTGTGCATTCCGGGCGTGCTACTTTGTGCTTACACTGTCACAAGCAGGTGCTGAGGAGGAAGGATTTTATTAAGGGAAGAAAAGTGAGTGGCATCAACTGGGGAGCATTTGTTTGGAACACAATAGGAATAGATTTATGCCTACCTGTTTAAAAAATAGAACAACTAGCACATGGAGATGAAAATGAGTGTTGGGAGGAGAAATTTAGCTTTTTATGTATTTGCAAATCCATTTGGAGCACCTTTCCTGTGAGGACAGGCTGAAAGAGTTGGGGTTGTTCAGGTTGGAGAAGAGAAGGCTCTGAGGAGACCTTATAGTGACCTTCCAATATCTGAAGTGGGCTACAGGAATACTGGAGAGGGATTTTTTTTTTTTAGGGTGACAGGTGGGGACTGGGAGGAATGGAGCAAAACTAGAAGTGGGTAGATTCAGATTGGATGTTACAAAGTTCTTAAGCATGAGGGTGGTGAGACACTGGAACAGGTTGCCCAGGGAGGTGGTGGAAGCCTCGTCCTTGTGTGTGTTTAAGGCCAGACTGGATGTGGCTCGGAGCAACCTGATCTAGTGTGAAGTGTCTCTGCCCACGACAGCAGGCATGGTGAAGCTTGATGATCCTTGTGGGCACTTCCAGCCCTGATAATTCTATGTGATTATGTTTTTAATAACCAAACTGAATCAGTTAAGAGGAAATGAGTAAAAATAAAGCATTAAAAAACATTTTCCAAGTTCAATTATCCTTCCTATTCAGCTCAGAAAAGATTACAACTACAGATATTTTCAAGATTCTCAATGCTTTCAGAGTGCATACATAAACCTGATGGTAAAAGACTCTAACTGACCCCCTCCTGATTGTTTTTTTTTAAGGTGTACAAAAGCCAAGTTCTAATCATATGCACAAAGTAAAGTTATCTATGAAAAAGTCCTTTAATACTGCTCCTCATCAGTTGTCATTGAATAGAGCTGCTTCGCTTTTCCACTCTGGATATACAAATTGCCTTTTTACTTGCAGAGCCACACGATGCTCTGTGACTGCTCTGAGCTTAAATCTTCACATGAATCCTGTGCTCACTTGTACATACAAATAAAAGGACTCATCACTCTTCACTAGAAGAGCTTTAACCTTTCCAGAAAGATGCAGCTTTTAATGTGTGAATCAGGGAGCAGCAGCAGCAGAGCTGTTCCTCAAGAGCAAACAAGCCACAACCTGAGAATGTCTCCACTGGGGACACACCAACAGGACCTCATTCCACATGGACCAAACAGAGTAGGCAGATCCAGCTGCTGGTAACAGGACCATTAACAGCCACATACAAGCAAGTAATGGGCTGGGTTCAAGGTCCTTCTGTGGAAAACCAGCTTGGAGCAAAAGCAGACAGGGCCAGAGACCAGGTTGAACACAAGGCTACTGCAAATGATCAAAGTCCACCCAGGAAACAGTGTTGATGATAGAACTGCATACAACACATATTGAAAGGGTACATGAGAAAACCTGCAAACACAGGGCCAGAGCCAGGGATAGATATGAAGACTCAAAATAATACCTGAGTGCCTTACTCCTTTTTGTCTCTCAAACTGTTGTACTGATAGAATGCCAGATTCTGACATCACACTTGTGATGGGAAATATGCTCCACACATTTTTAATACCTTCAGTCTCCATTATATTAATATTTGAAGATACCTCTATTTTCACAGAAGTGTCATAGAATCATAGAATCAAGGAGGTTGGAAGAGATCTCCAAGATCATCCAGCCCAACCTAGCACCCAGCCCTAGCCAGTCAACCAGACCATGGCACCAAGTGCCTCATCCAGGCTTTTCTTGAACACCTCCAGAGACGGTGCCTCCACTACCTCCCTGGGTAGCCCATTCCAATGCCAATCACTCTCTCTGTGAAGAACTTCCTCCTAACATCCAGCCTATGCCTCCTCTGGCACAACTTGAGACTGTGTCCCCTCATTCTACTGCTGGTTGTCTGGGAAAAGAGACCAACCAACACCTGGCTACAGCCTCCCTTCAGGTCGTTGTAGACAGCAATGAGCTCTGCCCTGAGCCTCCTCTGCTGCAGGCTGCACACCCCCAGCTCCCTCAGCCTCTCCTCATAGGGTTTGTGCTCCAGGCCTTTCACCAGCTTTGTTGCCCTTCTCTGGACAGGTTCCAGCACCTCAACATCTCTCTGGAATTGAGGAGCCCAGAACTGGACACAGCACTCAAGGTGTGGCCTGACCAGTGTTGAGTACAGGGGAAGAATAACCTCCCTCGTCAATAACCTCCCTCATCTGTTACATCTGTATTAATGCTTGCAGATACCTCTGTTTTCACATCTTTCTATGAAGGAGTTCAATACATACTGCTGTTTGGGAACACTCTCCTTGAAGGCAGAATGGCTCAGAAGCTCAAATCACTCATGGGCAATGGAAAAAGAAATCTTAGAACCTTCCAATATTCCCTCATCAATTATTTTGTGCAAAGACATCAGCCTACATTTAGGATATTGCTACGATGTGTCTTTAGCTCCTTAAGAAAATCTTTTAGAACATTGAAGCTTTCTGAGGAAGTCTTGAGCAGGAATTTATGGCACCCTGAGGTTAAAAAAACCCACAAAGTACAGACATGTTGATTCTCAAGGAGAGTGTGGAGGTCAGCAGCAGCATGTTATTACCTTTGCTGTACAGTTCATGTTTTCACTTGATTCAGAAAGTGATATCACAAAAAATATTTAATAACATTTCTAGTGAGGGTTTTTTTTTTGTTGTTGTTGTTTTGGTTTGGGGATTTTTTTAGGCTTTTTAATTCTGCTGATAGCTGTGCAATGAAAGCAGACTGGCAATAGTTTAGTTTGTACCTAATCACTGAAAAATTCCCAAAGGCCACTGGAAACCATGAAAGGCTTTCTCAGGTATTGGACAGTGCCTCTTGATATTCAAGGCTGTTAGCTGGTGGCAAATCAGTGGTGCTAAACTCACCTACAGGAAAGAAAACATTTCACAGGATCACAAGAAGTTAGGGGTTGGAAGAGATCACCGAGTCCAGCCCCCATGCCAAAGCAGGACGATAGAATCTAGCACAGGTCACACAGGAACACATCCAGACAATGTGGAGACTCTGCAACCCCCACAGCCTGTGGAGACTCCACATCCTCTCTGGGCAGCCTGTTCCAGTGCTCTGTGACCCTTACGATATAGAAGTTCTTCCTCATGTGGAAGTGGAACTCAACATGTGTTGTTGTTTCCATCCACTGCTCCCTGTCCTATCCCAGGGCACAAGTGAGCAGAGGCTGTCTCTGTCCCTTCCTTCCTGACCCCCAGCCCTCAGATATTTACAGACATTGATCAGATCTCCTCTGAGTCTTCTCTTCTCCAGACCAAGCAGTCCCAGGGCTGTCAGCCTTTCCTCATTAGACAATGCTCCGGTCCCCTTAATCATCCTTGTAGTCCTCAAGTAGATCCCTGTCTCTTTTGAACTGGGGAGCCCAGAACTGGACACAATATTCCATTTCCACCCACCAATGCTTATGGAAAATTTGTCATTAACTGAAGGCAATAATTTCATGTGCACACTGATCAGGGACAGGAAACTATATATTGTCTGTTCAAATAAAGTCTTTAGTATTATTGATTTGCTGTGAAACAAACTCAGGTGAGTATGAAATTTGCTTAGGATTGCAGCATACAACGAAACTTAATTCCCTTAATCACTTCTAAATGCTTTGTTGACTCTGATTATTTTGAGGGAATTATTTCTGTGAGTCTCCTTTATTTGATACCACAAGGAGCAAATAAGCAAACTGCAAGTCCTCTGCAGTATGATGTACTGTACTGAGAGTCTGGGGGAAAGATGTTGAATAATTACACTGAAAGGGTTTTAGTAGGTGTCATTAATTTTACTATGCTTCTAGTGATGTCAACATATACAACGTTTTATAGCATGGCAGACTGTAAAATTTTATAGAGTTGACACCTTTCTCTATGTCAGAGCATAAAATAACCTACACATTTCTGTGGTAAAAGAGGTGCAGCAACGCTTATGCGCAGCTGAGGTATTCCTTTTCCTTCCTTCATTCCCTTCCCATGCCCTGCTATAGATGTCCCTAAACCTCTTCCCTGATCTACCAGCAGAAGTCCAGTGCCATGCCAAATTCACATCTGATAGAAAAAGAGATCTCACAAAAGAATACAAAACATCACTGGTGTCAAAGCAAACACTTTCCTTAGTGCAATAGCTCTGTGGTGTGGAAAGAAGGTGTTGTGCTAGGCCTAAGGGGCCAGAAATAGGCTTATGCATGTACTGGCTTGCCCAGGCATGTTTTTCTCCTGCGGCAAACAAGGTTCACATGCTTAGCTATACCTGCCTTGTGCAAGGCCTTTGCTTTGCCCACAATTGGGTAAAGCAAGCCTATGGTTTCACCTAATATGGTCAAGCTTGGCTAACTGCCATTCTGACTGGCTATGCTGTGTCCAAAGGCCCATTAATCTCGTCTCACATTGATAAAAGAGATATGCAGGTAAACAACGTGCTCTGCCATGCTCTGCCATTGCATTCATGCCTCCTGTTGTCTGCTGTCATTGTTTGCTGCCTTATTGCTTGCCTAGAAGCTTCACTGTCACAGTTTACCAGGGCCAGGCTCTAAGCAGCCCCAAGCAATTGGCCTGCATAGCCATCGTGACATCGTGCTGAGACTGCACACGGCAAGACATCCTGCCTGCACCTGAAAGTCTCCTGCCAAGATGAGAAGTCCTGGAGATATACAGATCGTCCAGAGGAGCCAGGAGACAAGGTCAGAGATTATCTGCCTCCTTTCTCCAGTGCTCTGAAGCCTGGGAAGAATCAGAAATCTCAGTGGCTGACAAGAACAGAATTCCTTGAAAGTGTTTGGGTACTGTGTGAGGCTGCAGCTAGCCCTGCACTCTGGGAGATAATGTTTTGTGAGTAAATACTTAAAGCCTTCTGTAATTCACCATTGCCTTCTGCCATAAGCAGAAAGAGGCTCCTTGAATCCATTTAGTGGGCAAGAGGTACAGTGACTGCAAGCAGTATTTGGCTGCAAGAGTCTTCTCTTCCAGTTCAGTTAATGTTTATATTTTTGCAAGTTATTTCCAGATCTAGTTATTACCTGTAAAATGTTTCCAGGACCATGCAAAAAAAAATTATTAAAATTAATGTTGGGGGTGGTGAGAGTTTTGAATATCAAAATTAATGAACAATATTCATTTTGGGAAATAGCTCACATTAATTAATTTCCCTTTCATAACGGAAGGCTCTAGAAAAGAAAGAAGTTTAAACCTTTCATAATATTTAATAACAAAAAGGTATGCTTTGCTTTATTCTCTCAGAGCAAAATTGGCACTTTACATACCAAATTACTGTGAAAAGCATGTTTAAACTCTGTGCTGAATCAAATTCAGCTTCACAGTTTTACAGCAGTACAGATTGGCTTTTGATTTGCCCCAAGGCACTTCTGTTCTATCTCCTATGTAAAATCAGTCTCTGCTAATGCCTTGATTTGTACTACAGAGCCACCACTTGGATGATTACAAAGCTTTTATGTTGGAGTACTTGCTGTTTTTCACCATGCAGCATGTTAAAGGTAATAGGAGGCTGTCTTTGGGGGCGGTAGAAGACCTAGGAGAAATGTTCTGAATTTCTGAGAAAACTTTAGGTCTTTGGGGATGGCAAGAAGGGGAAGTCTCCAGATCTTTTGTGCTGTTTGTTTTTGTGAAGCAAAAAATTCTCTCAAGTTTTTTTTCTTGCTGAATGGATGTTTTCTAATTGGTAATTTGTCAAATGCAGTTACTTAAGCAACCAGATGTAATTCCAAAGCAAACTGATTGGAAACTCAGAAGGAACAATCAGTCAGGGAAACAGAAGTTAAGGTTCCAATATATGAAAAAGAATTCAGGTTCAGCAATTAGAATCATAGAATCGAGCTGGTTGGAAGAGACCTCCAAACTTATCCAGTCCAACCTAGCACCCAGCCCTAGCCAGTCAACCAGACCATGGCACTAAGTGCCTCAGCCAGGCTTTTCTTGAACACCTCCAGGGACGGCAACTCCACCACCTCCCTGGGCAGCCCATTCCAATGCCAATCACTCTCTCTGCCAGCAACTTCCTCCTAACATCCAGCCTAGGCTTCCCCTGCCACAACTTGAGACTGTGTCCCCTTGTTCTATTGCTGCTTGCCTGGCAGAAGAGACCAACCCCACCTGGCTACAGCCTCCCTTCAGGTAGTTGTAGGCAGCAACTAGTGAGATTCTGTACAGGCTCTCTTCATTCTGTCATTCTTAGAGCAAGTTATCTTTTATGGTCAGTCCAGCTCCACACTCTTCCTATTCATCTGCAGGATTTTTTGGCACTTTAGCTGCTCCTCAGACATCACATAGAACACAGGTGGTGCAGACATTAAGAGGTGTTATAATTTCAGAGTTCTTTGCCACACTGTGTTTGAGCCCACTAACTGAGGCTATATCTAGACTATAGATTGCACATTTTGTTGCATCCTTACTCACAGCCCTGTGAGGAGAGGCTGAAGGAGATGAGGTGTTTAGTCTGGAAAAGAGGAGGCTCAGGACAGGCCTCATTGCTGTCTACAACTACCTGAAAGGAGGTTGTAGCCAGGTGGGGTTGGGCTCTTCTGCCAGGCAGCCAGTGACAGAACAAGAGCACACAGACTCAAACTGTGCTAGGGCAGGTTCAGGCTGGATATTAGGAAGAGTGAGTTGACTGGCATTGGAATGGGCTGCCCAAGGAGGTGGTGGAGTCCCCATCCCTGGAGGTGTTGAAAAAGAGACTGGAAGAGGCACTTAGTGTCATGATTTAGTTAATTAGAAGGGTTAGGTGATAGGTTCAACTTGATGCTCCTAGAGATCTCTTCCAACCTGGTTAATTCTGTGATTCTGTGGAAGTCGGACTTCATCAAATGTCTGGTTACTGGGAGATATGTCCTGACTCTTTTTTATTTCTAAATAGCTTAAGTCATTTTGAACTCAGAACATCCATGTCTGCAAATTCCCTATTTCACACAGCATAAGACTTTCAGCCTTAGTACTGTAAAATTTGATATGCTAGATAGGAAGATCTGCAATGGAAACCAATTGCTTCAAGCCAAAGGCTAAATTCTCACCTCAGTAGACTGGGACTTAGGGGCTTTGAATACTGTCTGGAAAGTTATCATATCATATATAAGCATGGCAACTTTTAAGCATTAGAATAGAACTGCGTTCTCAATACTTGAAAGAATCATTAACCTAAGTATTTCAAAGAGCATGTAAGCCAAGTGTGTGGGGGTTTTATTATAAGGGACATGGAATCATAGAATCATAGAATTATCAGGGCTGGAAGAGGCCTCAAGGATTGTCTAGCTCCAACTCCACTTCCCACTAGATTAGGTTGCTCAGAACCCCATCCAGCCTGGCCCTATAAAACTTCTAGGGATGGAGCTTCTACCACCTCCCTGGGCAGCCTGTTCCAGTGTCTCACCACCTTCATGCTGAAGAACTTCTTCCCAACATCCAATCTGAATCTACTCATTTCTAGTTTTGCTCCATTCTCCCTAGTCTTATTACTACCTGACATCCTAAAAAGTCCCTCACCAGCTTTCCTGTAGGCTCTCTTCAGATATTGGAAGATCACAATAAGATCTCCTTGGAGCCTTCTCCTCTCCAGACTGAACAGCCCCAACTCTTTCAGTCTGCCTCCATAGGAGGAGTGCTGCAGCCCTCTGAGCTTCTTCATGGCCCTTGTCTGGACAAACTCCAGCATCTTAATATCCTTATTGTAATTGTGGTTCCAGAACTGGATGCAGCACTCCAGGTGTGGTCTCACCAGATCAGAGCAGCGGGACAGAATCACCCCCCTCAACCTACTGGCCACACTTCTCTTAATGCAGCCCCAGAATCTGTTTGCCTCTTAGAACTGCAGGTGCACACTGGCAGCTCATGTTGAGCTTCTCATGCACCAGCACACCCAAGCCCCCTTCCTCAGGGCTGCTCTCAATACAGCCTCTGCCTAGCTTATCTTGGTGCTTGGAAATGCCCTGATTGTGGTGCAGGACTTTACACTTGGTCTTGTTGAATCTCATGAGCTTGGCGTGAACCCACCTCTCCAGCCTGACAAACCAACCTCATGAGGCTCAACATATGGATTGTGTTCTCCCTAAGTATCATTTTCCACATTTCATAGGATCTCTCAGAGTTAATATTTTGTGGAAGCTTTGGAAGTTAAATGTTGCTCTTGAATAAATGTGAGCTTTGTTCCAAGCTGTGAATCAGGTCTCATGTTTATCAATAATTCATTACTTTATATTCAAGACACCACTGATTTTTCCACATGCATGCAAGATTATAATTTCACTGAACATCTCAGTGTTGAATACCTGACACTTTGCTTTTAGAAGTTTGTATTGCTTCCAGTTTTTTTGAAGGCTGCAGAAGTCCACTACCAGTGAGTGATTTGACTAATTCAGTTGCAAAATCAATACATTTTACCCTGCAACATTTCTAAGTGCTGCATTATTGTGACTTGAAGCTTCATTGTGTAGTATTTTAACATACAAGAAAGAAAATCCACAAATCCAGATATGTTAGGAAGAGCTATTGTTAACAGTTTTAAGCTTCAGTCTGTAGGGTTTTAACATACAAGAAAGAAAAACCACAAAGTAGTGTCTCCAGATATGTTAGGAAGAGCTATTGTTAGCAGTTTTAAGCTTCAGTGTGTAGGGTTTTAACATACAAGAAAGAAAATACACAAAGTTACATCTCCAGGTATGTTAAGAAGAGCTATTGTTAACAGTTTTAACGTATTTGTTCTACAGTTAAAAAGCATCATTTAAGCTGCCGTGTGTACCTTACTCTACATTATGAAGCAAATTGTCTTCTACATTCTTTGCAATGAGGTAGCTCTATACTTGTTGAGCCTTTAATAACGTGCATTTGATAACATAGCTCCAGTGAATAATGGAAAGATTCCCCTTACTTTAAAGCAAAACCCAAAGAAACCATCAAATAAAACAAGGCTGCACGAAGAAATGTTTGCTAAGGTTGGAAAGACTCTCAAATGTAAATGTCATCACTCAAGCATGAAGCAGCTAAATGCAAAGAGAGTTCTGCCTAGCACAAATGCATATTGAAGTGCTATATGGTACAAACACACATGCATACTTCCACTCATTGCCTTTTAGTTTTGCATCATTTATGCTCCATTGAGTTTGGAAGATAAGTATGTTCTACATAGACAAATAGGTACATCTATTCCCCCCCCCCCTCCCCCCCCCCCTTTGATATTGTCCCAGTTATTATCATCCTCTCCTATGGAAGAAAACAAAGGAGAATATTTCCATCTGTAAAATTGTCTAATGTTGAGTCAGTAGAAGCTATGGCAAACAATATTAAAGTGAATAATGTCTTACCCACCATGTTTCTATCAATGAAATGGCATAGAAAGGAATTTGTGTGTTACAAAATAATTCATATGCTTGCATATAGAAGTAGTACTGACTCTAAAGTGACTCCTCAGAGCTTATAAAATCTGGCAGTTTTCTAATGTTCTGGAAGACAAATGATAAGTGTTATTATTTCAGGGTTAAATCAAGAAGTGACATTAAAGTCTTAAGGCTAAACACTATTGAAACACTGCATTACCTCTATTCAGGTACTTAGAGCACCTGGAATATGATTTAACAGGGTTTATCCTCTTGATGAAATGAGGTAGGGAAGGCTGACAAGTTAGAGCTGCAGCTCCAAGCAACCTTGAGCCAAATAAGCAGCATCTGAAATGTTGGAAGTAGTTTTCATAGGAGGTAGTAGATCCCTCTACTAACACCATAAATTGTTTTCTGAGTAACACCCTCCAATGTGTTCTGTCTGCTCAAGGGTCGTGGGATAAAATAAAGGATAACTTCTCTCTCATTTTTTATAAGAGTCTAGATCAACACTCTGTGTATATGGATCATAGAATCACCAAATTGCTTCAGTTGGAAAAGATCTCTAAGAGCATCCAGTCCAACTGTCAACCTAACACCAGTATATCATGGAATCATATCTTGAAGAGTCATCTGGACACCTTCCAGTACTGCAACATCTCTCTTGAATTGAGGAGCCCAGAACTGGACGCTGCACTTAAGGTGTGGCCTGAGCAGTGCTGAGTACAGGGGAAGAATAACCTCCCTTGTCCTACTGGCCACACTGTTCCTGATCCAGGCCAGGATGCCATTGGCTCTCTTGGCCACCTGAGCACACCACTAGCTCATGTTCAGCTACTATCTACCAGTACCATATATATACTTATTTATTTACTTATAAACATATATTCTTCCCAGAGAGGCTGTGGAGTCTCCTTCCCTGGAGCCTTTCAAGGCCTGTCTGGATGTGTTCCTCTGTGATCTGTGCTAGATTGTGTGGTCCTGCTCTGGCAGGGGGGTTGGACTCAATGATCTCCTCAGGTCCCTTCCAATCCCTAATATCCTGTGGTCCTATGATATATATATATATATATATATAAATGTACATCTGTATATTCCAAGAACCATGAGAACTGCTTTTACATCTACTGCAGGTTCTCATGAATTTCAGTCCCAGGAGCAAAGTACTTATTCAATTCTCCAGCTTACTAATATCAACATGTTTTTGTTACCACTAATATAAATCATCAAGGCTTGTTTTGCTTTCGTAGGTAATCTGCTTCCAGCTCATTTAATAATTTAGTCTAATCAGTAGTGTTTAAAAATCTTTGCAATTCTGAAGTTGTGCTACAATCAAAATGCATTTAAATTGCTGTGCAATCCAACCTGACAAATCAGCAGCCAATCAGCACCCCCGATGTTGTGAAGCACTCTTATTTTGCTCTAAGTGTTACCTCACGCTGCTCTTAACACACTGGGGAAATTGAGAACATTGACTGCCTTGGGTGCCTGCCTCCATTCAGTGTTTAATGTCTGAAACATCACTACTAGTCTCTTCAGTTTGATAGGGCATTTCAGCTGTTAGTATCTGTGCAGTAGGTCTTTTATATTCCATAAGTGAAGATACAACCACACATTAGAGAGAAATCGATGATGAACAAATACATTTTGAAATGTAGAAACCCTCCTTCGTGTCTGCTTGACTCCAAGGAAAGATGGACTTTAGGATGCTCTGAAGTCTACTTAGATTTCAATAGCATGATCATCACTACACTGCCTAGGAAGTTACGGAAATGTATGACCTGCTTTTGCATTCCAAATTAAATATGGAGACAGCAGGAAGGAAATCTGAAGCCTTCAGAATGAGTCCTGCCTTTAGAATAGAATTGTAGCATCATGGAATTATGGAATCATAGAATCTTGGAATCATAGAGTCAGTCAGGATTGGAAGGGACCACAAGGATCATTTAGTTGCAACCACCCTACCATAGGTAGGGACATCTCACAATAGATCAGGCTGTCTAGAGTCTCATCTAGCCTGGCCTTATATACCTCCAGGAATGAGGCTTCCACCACATCTCTGAGCAACCCATTCCAGGGTCTCACCACCCTCATGGTGAAGAACTTCTTCCTAATATCCAGCCTGAATCTACCCATTCCTAGCTTTGTTCCATTTCCTCCAGTCCTATCACTCCCTGAGAGCCTAAAAAGTCCCTCCCCAGCTTTGTTGTAGATCCCCTTAAGGTACTTTCAATTGATGAACCTTGGAGCATCTGACACCAGCTGCAGGAGCTCAGGGCTAGAAGAAAGTCCCATGAAGCCATAGGGTGGGCACATTCACCACACAGATAATTCCAAACCATCTAATAAAATGTCTTTTGCTGGATGTTTACTATTGATGCTGGTTTGAGTGTTTGCAGCTTTAACTAGATTCAGACAGATCTTCATGCAATGGCATGAGGCACATCTCCAGTGAACTTCAAAATTCTGCTTCAGGGACTTGGAGTGCTTGAGCTTGTTAAAAACACATGCTAGAACTTTGAAATGTAAGGAAAACTGTCTAATAGTCCTTTTATTTAGTTGTCAGACTTTAACTGGCTTGGACTGAAATTAAATGTGTTGACCTAAGGCACACATTTGGCCTGAGAAATTTCAGCTTGGTTGGTTACATTTCTCAGAACTACAAGCAGCTGAAACACAGCTCTTAGAGTGGGAACTTGTACAACCTTGAAAGATGCATGTGTGTGTGTCACAAGGAAAGCAATCCCAAACGTGGCAGGCAACAAATGACTCAAGGTTACATAGAACAGATTAGAAGGCCATGCAGGATCCTTCAAGTGTAAATTCCCAGTTTCAGGTAAGAAAAACCTGGAGATGCTGTTGGTGATACTAAACTGAGTGTGGAAACTTGCACTTTGGAAGGGGCAGCCACCCTGCAGGAAAAACTGGATAGGCTGGAAGAATGAGCCAAAAAGAACCTTATGAAGTTCAAGGGCAAGTGTCTTGCATCTTGCATCTGGAAAAAGATGATCCAGGAGTGCAGCAGAGTCTAGGAACTACCTGACTGGGAAGCAGCCCTGTGGAAAGAGATCTGAGAGTCCTGGTGGACAAGAAGCTCAGTGTGAGTGAACTGTGTGCTGCTGAGGCTAGGAAAGCCAACAGGATGCTAAGAGCATCACCAACAGAAATAATGAAGTCGTTATCCCACTCTACTTAGCACTTGACAGGCCACACCTGGAGCACTGTGCTCAGTTTTGGGCCCTGATAAGCAAGAAAATAAGTGAGCAGGCTGGAGAGGGTCCAGAGGAGGGTCACAAAGATGATCAAAGGACTAGTAAGTCTATCATATCAAGAAAGGCTGAGAGAACTGGATTTGTTCAGCCTTGAGAAAAGAATCATAGGATCAACCAGGTTGGTAGAGACCTCCAAGCTCATCTAGTCCAACCTAGCACCCAGCCCTATGCAGTCAACTAGATCATGGCATTAAGTGACTCATCCAGGCTTTTCTTGAACACCTCCAGGGACAGCAACTCCACCACCTCCCTGGGTAGCTAGAAGCCTTAGGTGAGACCTTGCCACCATGTTCCAGTATTTAAAGGGTGGCTACAATGAAGACAGAGACTCTATTTGTACAAGGAGTCACATAGAAAAAGATGAGAGGTAATGGGTACAAGATATTTTGGGGAGATTCTGATCAGTCACATGAGGGAAATTTTTGCCAGTGAGAAGAATCAGTAATTGGAATAATCTCCACAGGGAGGTGGTGGAGTCCCCAGCACTGGATGCTTTACTATTGAGATGGACAGAGTGCTGGGACATCTTGTCTAAACTGGGTTGCTGTCAAAAAGGTTGGATCAGATGATCCCAGGCAACTTGTGACAAGATGAGAGAGCATGGCCTGAAGATGTGCCAGAGGAGATTTAGGTTGAATATTAGGAAGCACTTCCTTATGGAAAGGGCAATTAGAAAACGGAATGGTCTGCTCAGAGAAGAGTTGGATTAGTCATCCCTGGATGTGTTTAAGGAAAGATTGGATGTGACACAGTGTCTAGTCGATGTGGTGGTGTTAGGTCATAGGCTGGACTTGATGATCTCAGAGGTCTATCCCAGCCTCAATAATTCTGTGATTCTGTGATCCTTGAGGTCCTCTCCGATATTCCATTTCTGCTATGTGGATCACTCTTGCTGTGTGTGTGCTTTTATTGCTTACTTTGTTAAACACAGTAGCAGCTGTCCTCTTTTACACCTCTGGGGGGAAAACAGTCAGAATGGATTATTTAAAAGGTTTAAATCCCTCTGAGACGTGGCCCTTCCAGCAATACTATCAATTCCTTTCCACTCCAAGGCCAGATGCTATGTTTGCCTTGATTTAAACCCCAGAATTCTGAGGGAAATGGCAGTGATATTCAGCTCTGACAAATTGCATTGGTCTTAAGGTATTGAAGGATGACTAATAAATCTGAGACTTGATCCTGAAACTTCTCTACACATGCATTGAGTCTCTCTCTTCTCAAGACATTGGAGATGCTGATAAATATTAAAATCATGTCATACCAGTGATCTATTTAATTGACTTAAGCTACGTTTAATATTTTCTTTCAGGATAGAATTGGAAACTTTAATGAAGTTTGAGGGAATATATCTTGCCTGCATGTTAGGAACAACTGTAATTTGCTTTGGGTCAGTGCTACTAAGCATTTCATCCACTAATGCATACAGGAAAGAATTTTCATGTAGATAAAGAGGATTACATGTGCCAGAGACTGCTGGCAGATTTCTGGTGTTAAGAGAACTTCTTGTTTCTAAGGAAAAGTCAATGTATATTCAGTATCCAAAAGGGAATCGCTGGGGTTTGACTGAAACCAGCAAGTGTGAGGGCTTATATGTTTTGCCAATACATTTATATTCAGATTGAAGGCTTTTCTGTTAGGGCCAGTTGGGCCTCCAGCAGGACAAGCAAGCCGTCTGAAGCATGCAAAACAGAATGAGCTGAGGCTGCAATGAAGAGAACATCTGAAGATTTAAAGTAATTTCCCTGCCAGTTTAAACTGGATACTTACTAAAAGATCAATTCAAATTCTGAATTGATCTCATTTGCCTTGTAATTCCAGCTTAAAGTGGACTTCCTTCCAGGGAAATCTTTGCTTTCCCTAGGAATTCTTTCTCTTTTGTTTTGTTTATCACATAATATATAAAGGGTACTGTAATATTTGTGCATACTGAAAAGCATCCAAAGATGAGCAAGAGATTACACAGCAGCCACTACCCTTCTTGTCCAGCTGCACAGAATTCCAGCATATTTTTAGCAAGTAATGTAAAGACAGCAGCAGGTTGCCAAGTGAGGTTGTGGGTGCCTCCTCCCTGGAAATGTTCAAGGCCAGGTTGGATAGGGCCTTGAGCAACCTGGTCTAGTGGACAGTGTCCCTGTCTGTGGCAGGGGAGGTTGCAGCTGGATGATCTTTGAAGCGCCTTTGAAGCCAAAACATTTTATGAGATGAAATTACTTTTTCTACATACATAATTCTGAGTAATCACAAAAAAAAAGAGCATCATTTCCCCCAGGTATTTTCATCCTCCAAAAAGTCCATGTACCTCTTCTTACTTCCACTCACCAAGCTCAGTCCTTAATCCTTTGAATGCTGCTCTGTTCCTGGTTTAGCAGCAGATTCAACTCAATGAGTGGCAGTTCCCTGTCACCCATTAGCCACACTTTGATAAGGTTATGAACTGTAATCTTGGGCACCTTAAAAAATATCTAGAGTGAGAATAAAGGAATTTATTTCTGAATAAACCCAAAATATTTTCCACCTTTTCTTTTATTATTTCCCCCTCTTTTAAAAGCAAAATGCCAATAGGAATCAAACTTGAAGTAAGCTTCAAAAAAGGAATTTCATTCAATTCTTCTGTTGACTGGCCTCAAATTATTTGCCAGTCAGGTCAACAACCTCAATAATAACCTTGGTAACAACCTTGCAACCGGTTTAAAGTCAGGAAAACTTTGTCATTAAATTAGGAGTCATTTCAGAAACAGAAAATGATTTGACTATATCTAAGTAACCTACAGGGGGAAAAAAAAGAAAGAAAAAAAACCAAAGAAACAAAAAGCCTCTGGCTTTTAACATAGCTCTTCAGTTAATTAAAATCTAATGCATGTAGCTTGCATTTCTGGAAGTGTTCTTCTGGTTTTCGTTTTTAGCCTATTTAGTAGTTGATTGCTCTGAAGCTGGTAAGCCGTGGCCAGCCATATAAAGCACAAGGTCACTGGCTGGCAAATGTTAATCTCTTCTATTACCCACAGTCAGACAGATTGTGAGCATGAACATCTCTTAAGAGGCAAATGGCAAATTCATAATTACAGCAAGATCACTCCCAGCTTTTCTCTGGACAGAGTGTGTGTCTCGTTCTTCAATTAGGTTGCTTGTAGAGTCCTCACTTAATAGCTATCAAGGTGTTTCTGAGTGCACTCTCACAGTAATACATCTGTGACTTTAGGATCTAGGGCTGAGGATTATGCCAGTGAGAGACAACCCATAATTTTACAGAGCTTGGAACCTTAGAACAGAATCATAGAATCTTTTCCAACCTGGTTATTTCTGTGACACTTCTATTCCTCTGTTTCACTCACTGTTTATAGCAGACTGTAACAGCTTCAATCTTGCATCTTTAGCTTCCGTTGCCAAAAGTATGCAAGAGCTGGAAGAATTCTAAAGTTATCCCATCTCAACAATAACAACAACAAAGTTTAGAAACACTCTGACAAGTATTTGTGTAAGAGAAAGCAGTTCAGAAAAGAATTTTTCTTTAAATCTCACCAAAAATCTGTTTGTGTGCTCAAAGCAAGTTAGTATAATATGATATTAAAAGCAAATCTTTAATGTATTTCATTATTATCATTTAAGTAGCTTTTTAGACTTTCATCTTCCTTTCAGGCACTCTATCTCAGCATCTCTTGCTCATAATATTTGTTGCCACGAGCAGTGCTTTCAGCCCTTGCACTTTGATTTAACCCTTCTTATTCTTGACTAATGGGCTTCTGTGTCCTCAAACAACAGGCATTTTCTCAGCAATTCAATTTGTGTTCCACCCAACTAGCATAACTGGTTATTTTCTGTTAGCTGAGATTCTGATATTGTTTATGCATTGCATATTAACCTTTTCTTTCAACCCTACAGATCTTATTTATATTCCAGCAGAGCGAGTGAAGGAGACACTATATCAGTGATAAGCAGAACTTAGGAGTCCATGCGTGCAGAGGGCAACTGTCACAGTGTTCATAACTACTTTTATTTTCCCCTCCATGGTGTATACTCAGGAAGTCTTTCCCCTTTCCAAAGGGTATGTTTTTAATAGGGCTTTGCTGCTGTCCAAGGGTAGGAAACAGATATCACTGCAAAAACATTTCAGCAGGCATCTAAAGGACAGGAAGTGCAACCTCTCCAACCTTGTGTCAAAAACACTGGGTGCAAGTCTACTGACTAATATGGAGAGGTGAGGGCCAGGAGGCTGGAGCCAGGCTTTGCTGGGTGATGCCTGATGACGGGGTGAGGGGCAATGGGTGGAAACAGAGGCATAGGAAGTTTCATGTGAACGTGAGGAGGAATTTTTTCACTGTGGGGGAGACAGAACACTGGAACAGGCTGCCCAGGGGGGTTGTGGAGTACCTAGATGCACTCCTGCATGATCTGCTCTAGGTGATCATGCTGTGGCAGGAGGGTTGGACTGGATGAGCTTTTGGGGTCCCTTCCAGCCCCTGGCATTCTGTGACTCTGAGATTGACAGAATGAAAAAATGCATAGGTTGTGTAGTCTGTAACAAAACTGTGCTGCTCTGAGGCTAATTGGAATATTTTACTGAGAGAAATTAAATCCTTAGCTGTGAGAAGAAAGAAAAAAACCCCAGTAATCTATGTCGCTCATTCTTCTGCTGAGAAACACTAGTAGTTAAAATATAGATAAGTCACTTCTCACACACTTCTCAGTTCTCACTTCTTCTCCTTCTCTCTGGCAGTCTGTGTGGTTGCATCTGCCATAACTCTTTAATCTGACCTAAGCCTTTTTTTTTCCCTCTATCCCTCCAGCGACTCCACCAGCTCCCTGGGCAGCCCATTCCAATGCCAATCACTCTCTCTGCCAACAACTTCCTCCTAATGTCCAACCTGAACCTGCACCAGCACAGCTTAAGACTGTGTCCCCTTCTTCTGTTGCTGGTTGCCTGGCAGAAGAGCCCAACCCTACCTGGCTACAGCCTCCCTTCACGTAGTTGTAGACAGCAATGAGCTCTGCCTGAGCCTCCTCTTCTCCAGGCTACACACCCCCAGCTCTCTCAGCCTCTCCTCACAGGGCTGTGCTCCAGGCCCCTCACCAGTTTCATCTTCCTTCTCTGGACACATTGCAGTAGCTCAACATCTCTGTTGAATTGAGGAGCCCAGAACTGGACACAGAATCTTCTTGAGTCCCTCTAGTGGGCAAATGATGTAATTGACCAGAAGGACCTCTCCAGTTGTAATAGTTTAATGTTTGCTGTGTTTTACTAGTTATTCCTTAGGGATTCTAAATCCTCTGTTTGCCTCTGTGTAATGTTTTTCATGACCATGCAAAGAACCTGATTAAAGATAGGTAATGCAGCGAGGTTAAATATATTAACATCAAAACAACAAACTATATTAATTTGAAAAATAAATCCTACTCATACTGCCACCATAATGTCCCCTCTGCTCTGCCTCCAGCAGGCTCCCTGCCTCTCCCAGGGGCACTTTTACCCACTACAAACAAGGCAGCCGAATGGTGCTTCAAGCTGTGGTATTTTATCCCTGAACCACTTGAAGAAACAGTATCGGTTTGTCCTCATCCCCAGAATTTTGGGTAAGTTTTCTTTTCAAAAGAGAATGACTCAGAGAGTGAAACAGATTTCTAAATGGTCACATATTATTTATTAGACAGACAATTTTTTATGTCAGAAAAAAAGTGTCTTGTGAAAGGCATCTCATTTCAAGGACTATATATCTGTTCAAACAGATCTGATTGCCTGCGAGGAGAGAAGAAAGAACCTACAATTTGCCACGAGAGATAAGAAAGCATCTTGCCTTTGGCAGTAACTAATAGCTGATGTTTAAGAGAAAGGCAAAAGTCCCAGTGAATGCCTCCAGCCAAGCATTAAATGCTGCAGACTGGGGTAAAAGGTGGAAGGAAATGTGTCTCCTGACCTTTGCAGAAATCACCACACATCTCCACACACAGAAGCATCAGAAATGCAGTACACAACTCTAATAATTTGAACACTTGATTTTTAAATCTAGTGCTTAAAATATTTTTTTCCCTTTAAATGTAATTCTTTTTGCTGATGTGACTTTTTTTCCCCCAGTATTGTTGCACTTGCTTTGAAAAAGAAAAGATTTCCAAAGGAAATGTTATTGGAGTAAAGGTATGTCCATATGGACTGAAAAACAGCTGAAATGAAAAGCTTCAACATCTATAAAAAAAAACCCTCACTTTTTTTTGACTATTCATAAATCATAATCATAAATATTTCTGACCTCTTGGAAGCTACAGCAATTCTGATATTCATAGAATCATAGAGTGGTCTGGCTTAGAAGGGACCTCCAAAGCTCGTCTAGTCCAAACTCCTCTGTAGTCAGCAGGGATGTCCTTAACTAGATCAAGTTGCCCAAAGCCCTGTTGAGCCTCACTTTGAATATCTCCAGGGAAGGGGCCTCAGCCACATCCCTGGGTAACTTGTGGTGTGTTTAGGTTTAGTTAAATAACTTCAAATCATCTTTCCATAAAGTTTTGGGATGATTCTACAAATAAACTTACTAAGTGAGGCTTATGAACAAAACTTTTTAAGACTTCACTCAGGCAACCAGCAGCAGAACAAAGGGACACAGTCTCAAATTGTGCCAGGGGAGGTCTAAGCTGGATGTTAGGAGGAAATTCTTGCCAGAGAGAGTGATTGACATTGGAATGGGCTGCCCAGGGAGGTGGTGGAGTAACCATCCCTAGAGGTGTTCAAGCAAAGCCTGCATGAGGCACTTAGTGTCATGGTCTGGTTGATTGGCTAGGGATGTGTGCTAGGTTGGACTGGATGATCTTGGAGGTCTCTTCCAACCTGGCTGATTCTATAATTGTATGATTAATAGAATCATAGAATGGTTTAGGTTGGAAGGACCTCAGAGATTATCCAATTCCAACCCTGTGCCATAGGCACAGACAGCTCCTACTTGAAGAGGTCATTCAAGGCCTGTAAATTTCTTTTATCCTTGAGACAGCAACCAAAATTTTGCATAAACTTACAAGAAAGGTGTGGAAAATGAAAAACAACAAATTATCTGAGGTTTACTTTCCAGATAGCATGATGAGAAAATTATTTATCTGAGATTTATTTGTACATTTAACACAGAAAGCTAAGGTAGGAAGACGTAGCAATTTTCGCTCTCCAGTAACTCAGACTGCAGGACCTGGGGCACTTAAAAACACCCTTCTGGCAATTCATAACAGCCACTTCCTACATTTTACCTCTTCCTCAGAAGGATTAGCCAAAGAGAAAGTATGTCCATAGTATATGTGTTCCTGTGCAGGGTCTGGCATCTTTAGACAAACCCAGTCCAATTGTATCTTTCAGCTAAGACCACATAATTCCAGCCAAGACACTCACTGATGCATAGATAGGTGCTGCCTTCTGACAGCTTTGCCATGGAAATAGAAACCTCAAGCAGAGAAAGAAGGCAAGCAGCTAGGGTGATACTGTCTCTACTTTAATGGGGCTCTACAGAGTTCATCTGTCAATGTTGTTAGTTCTCCAAGCAGAGATCAGAAGAAGCAATTAGAATTATTTCCAACAGGTTCCTCTATTCAGATACTATTCCCAATGGGAATTCTGAAACCACACTTTAAATACCTTTCATCTTCTTTTCACATGTAAAAGATTAAGTGTTGTGCAACTTATCTGAAAATCAGGACCTTTTGTGTCTGCACAGCAATTCCCAGGGCCAAATTAAGACATACACTGCAAGAAGCATGCCTTACATACTGTTAAATAGGAAAAGAAACAAGTGAAGTCTCTGCATGTATCCCTAAGGCGGTATCTAAAACTAAATCTGCTAACAGCACATCTATTTTATGACCAATTCATTCACCAGAATAAATTCAGGCCCATACATATGTTTTAAAATCAGATTTAGCCCTCAGTAAAGTGAGGAAATGTTTTATTTTCCCTATATTTTCAGGGGGTTGGTTTGGGTTTTGTTTGTTTGGTTTAGGTTTTGTGTTGTTGGTTTGTTTTTTTTTTCTTCAATGAATCACATGGGTTTATTGCTAAAAATATTGTCAAAGATTTCTTGGATGACAAACACTACATTTTGTTGTTCCACACATCAGCTTGCTTCAGCCTACAGCATCTGTTGCTGGAAGAGATATGAGACATGACAGGACCAATGAAACTTGCTAAGATGTGTCACAATCCAAAGCTCTGCTATGAAACCTGAAACGACCTTCTCTTCATTATTTTGCAGTATTCTACTGTTTGCAGGTTCTCAGTACAACACAGTTGGGGGTTTTGGTTGGTTGGATTTTGTTGCTGGTTTTGGTTTTTTAGTTTGGTTTGGTTTCTTGTTGGGTTTTTTTTTTGTTTGTTTGGTTGGTTGGTTTCGGGTTTTGGTTTTTTTTGGGGTTGGTTTTGCTTGCTTGTTTGTTTAATGTTAAAAGATAGCCTTAAAACATTATATAAAAAAAAAGATAGAAAATTCCCCAAATTTTCAAGATGGAAAGTCACAGAATCACAGGATGTTAGGGGTTGGAAGGGACCCAAGGAAATAACTCGGTCCAATCACCCTGCCAGAGCAGGACCACACAATCTAGCTCAGGGCACACAGGAACACATCCAGACAGGCCTTGAGAGGCTCAGAGAAGAAGACTCTCTGGGCAGCCTGTTCCAATGCTCTGGGACCCTTACAGTAAAGAAGTTCCCCCTTGTGTTGAAGTGGAACCTCCTGTGCTGCAGCTTCCATCCATTGCTCCTTGTCCTATCCCAGGGAGCAGTGAGCAGAGCCTGCCCCCCCTTCCTGACCCCCAGCCCTCAAATATTTTTAAACAGTTATTAAATTCCCTCCCAGTCTTTTCTTCTCCAGACTAAAAAGTCCCAAGTCCCTCAGCCTCTCCTCATAAGGTATGTCCTCAGTCCCCTAATCATCATCATTGCTCTCCTCTGGAGATCCCTGTCCCTCTTAAACTGAATGCAGTATTAAAGATGAGGTCTTACCAGGGCAGAATAGAGGGGAATGAGAACCTCCCTTGATCTGCTAGACACACTCTTCTTAATCCACCCCAAGATCCCAAGTCTCAAGTACTGCTAACTACGACACTGATATGATCTTAGGAAAATAGGGCTTCATAGGCAAGATCTGGGAGAGAAACTAAGAACTAGAAATGGAACAATGAACTAATAGACAAATATCAATTTAAAAAGAATTACTGGACAAAAATACTATTTGAGCAGCTCTAAATCTGGCTGCAAAATCACTAATAAGTGGTAATGGCCTCTGTGAAAACTGGGCAGCACCCTTATGTGTTTGTGTACACTCATATTTATGTGTATTAACTACAAGTAACATTTCTAAGTGCTTAGATCTATACAGTTAAATAACAAAAAGATTACACCAAACCAGGAGCAAAAGGAAAAAGGAAGAAAAAGCTGTAGGAAGAAGAGTAGAAAAACTGAGAGTATTATGATTCAGTAGTGACACATTAATGTGACCCAGAAAACCCAAGACTTGCCCCTTTTTGGAGATAATTAGCAGGGATTGTGCATGCACAATGGCTAAGAGAGCTCACTGGTGATTCTACCTCAAGACACTTATAAAGGGACCTAAAAATCTATGTTTAAATAGTTGTATCTCTCTTTACTAGACAGTGTTCATATTTTGTCATAGAAGTATTATCTTGCCTAGGAACTGTTTCTCAAGACTCTTGATATTTTGCATGAAACACATAAGTATTTATACATAAATTCAATCACAATCATTTTCATATGTGTGTAATTGTACAACATGCTTAAAGCATTACATATTGAAAGCTGTTACTACCTACCACTTTCATTTTCTGTGATTTCTGAGATGTTTAATTTTATGCTCCATTCTGTTCCAGGTAATGTGCCTCTCAAATTTGTTTTTTATGCTGTTCTACTTTTTCATTTGTTGCTAATAAGATGCAAGGTTAAAAAAATGATAACGATAAGTGCACACATTTGTTTCTGCGAGGACTGACCATGACTTTTGCTAACTCCTATAAACAGGCTCCTGTGAGAGTCCCAGAAGTACTGTCACAAGTCTGCTGTCATGGTTTATTGGCTAATCAGCAAAGAATTGAAGTCTTGATTGGCTTCATTTGTTGGTTGATTGAAACAGTGAGATAGGAAGTACTGGACAGATTAATTAATTTGTGCTGGAGAATCCAAACAATCTAAGGGATGCTGTCACTTTGATTGATGGCTGTGTGAAAGAAGAGGAAAAAAAACCCAAACCAAACCAACAAACCTTCATGAATTGCCACTTTTGTGGCACATTAATACAAAGTTCCTCCTTTTAACTACTTGTATTCTTGTTTCTAATATAGCTGTCAATGACAGCACCCAGCAACAACTACTTGTATGTTTATGAAGGCTTAGTCAGCATCTGAAAAGTATTTAGAGTGGTTTAGAATGGTTATCAACAAGTTGTGTTGATATATATACACAAGTTGTGTGTGTATACATATACACAAAGTTATGTTGATATATATACACAAGTCATAAATATATATATATATTTAAACTGCTCCAGGTGATTGATAAAGGCTTTTTACCTTGGTGATTGAAACTATCATTAAATTACAAGAGCTCCTAAAATGAAGACAATTTGCAATATACAGAATACAAAGTAAGGAGAATAGTTCCAGTTAGCCATAACTAATATCTTTCATATCAAGAGCAGTGGAAGAATGAGCATTGTTTTCACATCGTCCTCAAGTTTGGAAAGTCAGGGTTACAGCCTTGCTTTTTTCAGAGCTCTCTATTAGTTCAACTTAATTGCTACTGTTAGGTTATGATTTTGTATTTTAAGCTACAGGTCTGTTATTTTATATGCCAGGCTCTAAGCTGGAACCCTTCAGACAGATTGATATATTAAGCTCTGTTACCTCAGCATATAAATATTCCTCCTGTAGCTGAAGGAGGCCAAAAAGTAAAACAGGAATTCTGAAAGAGATTTTTTTTTTATGTATTGTTCTGCAAATAATCAAACGTTTTTCCTTATGTGACAAGGAATGAAGCAAAGAGTTGCAAATTCACACATTTGTGGAAGCAACCAGAGGCACTGATTTATTTATTTCTTTTTAAAGTCTATTTTAAAGCACTAGAAAATAATTTCTTTATCCAAAAGCTCTGAAGCAGTTATTAAACCAGCTGTTTTCAAAAGTACACAAATCTGCTAAGTTGCAGTTGGGTAACTGTTAAATGTTAAAGCAGTGAATGATCAGCGTGCAGCAGATGGCCTGGGAATGGGTTAGAAAATGGCAATGTTAATACCACCAGACTGAGATGTTCATTTGTGCTGTGGTATGTGCAGGCTGGGTGAATAATGAAGACTCTGTAATAATTGTGTAAATCCCAACATTATTAAATCGATTCAGCTGGGGTTTCTTAATATATGTGAGGCACTTGATGTACTTTGAGAAACACCTCCTCTTTTTGCTAAAGCTGCTCTCATTAACTCGTACTGCTTTATTTGCTGTGACCTCAGTGTTCCTGTTTGGTAATGAGTGGAATAAAAATTAGAAATCCTCTGTAACTCCCAATAGGAGAGCTGGGGAAACAGTCCAGAAACTAAGCACCTAGCCCAGTGTTTTTGCAGGTTGGCCATTATTTGAATTGCACACCTTCTCTTTTAGGATTTTAAAGTCAAAATTTCTCATGAGGGGAATGGAGGAAGGAAAATCACAACCCAGTTAACTGCTAAAAGTAGTTTTAAGCAGGTCAGATAAAAGAGTGCACAAAATCAATAACCCCAATAAGTATTTTACTCAAACAGCTTATCGAAGCTTTCTGCTCCCTGCTTAATGCTAACAGGTTGAATAATTTTATATGGGGACACACACACACACAGAGATCAGGAGTAATGCACTTACATCAAAGAAGTGACCTGCTAGTCCCATGTGACAGCCTTCAGAGGATGATCACCTGTGATATGCAAGGTAAAACAGGAATCAGAACAAAGTGATAAGTCAATACACTGTGAATATGCTTCAAGCTGCTGCACAGCTTGCAGACTGTCCCTGGGGCACCATAACCTGCATGTGTGCAGGTGTTAGGACATTTCAAAACTGTTATCCACCTACAGGTGTTTGTGCCTGTAAAGTGGAAATTCTCTTTACCCCTCAGCTTTCACCAGATATCCACAGGATTAGGTGGAAGCTGAAGGCTACTAATACAGTGTTACTTTCCACCACCAAAGGCAATATGCTGCTTTAGCTATGCCTGATGAGGCTTACATCTGTGCCAGGACTGATAGCAGAAAAATGGCCCTCTGGATCAATATGAGGCACCACACATGATTAACAGCCAAGGCAGCTGGAAGCTTCAATTCTGCCAATTCCTGTCATTGACTCTTGCAGACACGTGAGGAAAAACACTAAGGGAAAGCAAGACTTTATTAGCATTGTTTCCTTTTGTCATGGCCCATCCTAAAGTCCTCAGATAAATAAAGCTTTTAAGTGGCATCTAAGAATAGTTTGAGAATACTGGATAAAGGGAAGCACAGATCTAGAGAAGATGCACATTCTAGTTATTTGCTAATTAACAGTATGAACCCAAAGTGTCTTGCTCTACACAGAAGATGCCAGTGAAATGCAGTGCTGTTTTACAGCTAAAAATCAAAATGCCAGCAAGAAAGAGACAGGCATCCCCTTTCCTTAGTGGATCTTTTTGCAGAAGTGAAGGCATCCACTGAAATTAAAGACAGACTTATTGCTAAATTTATACAAAGCCACCCAGTAGCTGCTTTGGTGTGTAAGACTTTTCCATCATATGCCAATGAAAGAAATGAGGATGGGTAAAATTAATATTTATGAAAGTTAGATTTTGCTCTCAGTGACATCTCTATAACTCGACAAGGGTTGTAAATGTCACTTGATTTGACTCATGCTTGGCAAAGGATGGAATTTGACACTTAGTTTTGAGGATAAAGAGGGACTACAGAGCTCTTAATTTTGCTTAGCTCTACAGGATAGTACAGCCTACAGGAAGTATAATCTGTTTCCAAAGCTGGTTTAGCCAGTCATGGTTAACTAGATTTAAGGATGAGCCTAATTTTACAGGGCTAATAAGTAATTATTTCAGCAGTCCTCTTTCCAACTCCAGCTGCTGCTATGGCAAAACAAAAGAGAGTGAAATTTGATAGAGAAAGTTCTCCCAGAACATCATTATTCCAGGTCAATCCCCAAGTGTCTTTTCAGATTTGTGTGAAAAACCAGGGCCATCACAAGTCAGATTCTCTTATCAGAGGGTAGAGAACCACCCCGAACAAAGCAGCAGCGAGAAATACAAAGATTAATTTTAAGGTCCTCACAGTTTCTGTTTGTAATACTGGTAGAGTGCGAGCTATCTTCTCAGTCATGCCTGTCACACTGGAGTTAGACTAACTGGCAATCCACAGCAAGTTTGAATGCTGGAGTTTAAGAACCAATGACTAACACTTCTACCCTATTAAACTATTTAATGAACTCAGATCCCCACACATAACTCAGTCTTGGTCTCCCTTCCCATCAAGAAGGTTGCTGAATGTCTGGGAAGGCTGGACTGAAAGTCCTGTTGACTTCATGTGGTCCAGCTGTTTGCTGTTACAGCTGTATCCCAAGTCTTCCTTCAGCAATGGTTGATGCATTTCAATGTGTATCTCCCACAGGACAAGTCTTCCCCAGTCTCAACTGTCTACTGGAGAAGCAGAATACATCACCATTCTCACAGCTGTTCTTTTCACAGTTGTGTAGTGTGTACCTATGCATTTCAAAGTCCCATGTGTGCAGCTCTGCTGAGTTAGGCTGCTATTGCAGTTTACAACTGGCCCTTACTAGTTATAGATAGAGAGCCAGTGAGTAGGCTTGGGTTTGAAAATCCCAAAGACACACAATTATCTGCAGCCCACAAACATCCACATTCTAAGGCATACCTCTTCTACCAAAAAGGCAGGAACTCCTAAAGAAAACTCAGGGCTGGCACCATAATGGAATTTAGAGAGTGGATTACTGTGTCTCTGTGTACCACACACATTCATAGTATGCATGCAACTGGGAAGCAAGTGTCTAGATGCAAAAGAAGCAACAAGACAAAGTGACAGTAGATACCTCAGGAGTCAACACGTGGTGACTCTAAGTCATTTCAGTTCTTCTAAATCAATTCCTGCTTTCAACATGTGTATAAAACCTTGCTTAGCAGGAGGAACAATAGAATTGGACATGCTCTGAGATAAAGTTACTCAAATGTATAGCTTTTATGATTTTCTCTTGAAATTTATGCACCAAAAAAAAAAAAAAAAAAAAAAAAAAAAAAAAGATAATTTATTGATGGAACTTAACACCAAAAAAGCCCACAAAGAATATTACTGGTTGTAGAAGCAACCTAGCATCTAGTTTTGTTCACTTCATTCATTTCCTCGATTCATCCTGTTTCCAGATCATTAATGAAGACTAAAACCAGTCCTAAATTACACCATTTAACAAACTCTCTATTTTATATTCCCATGTTTAGAAAACACTGTTTGTTTTGCCAGTATCCAATCCATAACAGTGGTTTGCCTCATCCCCAAATATCTGTATTTCCACATGGCTCTTTATAACGAGTTTGATTGCAGCATTTCTGAACAAAAGTGAGTGTAACTGTCAGTTGCTGCTTACCTACTGTTTTGCTGACCAGCCTGAGAATATTTTTCTAATGAGCCAGAGACACTTTTTTTTTTTTTCCCCTTTCCATCTGGATTTAGTCATAGAATCATAGAATCAATCAGATTGGAAGAGACTTCCAAGCTTATCCAGTCCAACCTAGCACCCAGCCCTAGCCAATCAACTAGACCATGTAGAAAGTGAATTTAGTTTTCTAAGGGACATAGACAAGTAATTCATCCAATCCTTCAGAGATTTGGGTGGACTTTGTGGCTTTTTTTTTTTTATAGGAAAACTGCAAAAATGTCTGAAAGATCTGAACCTCCACAATCAAGATTTTCAGGAATATGAGGTTGTGCAGCACTGGAGAATGTAATGAAACAGGTGGTGAAAAGGAAGTCAAAAGAGATTATTTGAGGCCAGTCAACATCAATTCTGAAAGTCTGGAAGAGATAATCAAAGGAATTATTTTTAAGTGCGTGGATGATAGCAGAGAGATGAGCAACAGTCAAACAAATTGAGTCAAACAAAGGTGCATGATAAAGGAACAGGTGTTATGGAAATGGCAGAAGTAACAGAAGATCTGTGACTTCAATCTATTAACTCACAGCTCACAGCACACTCCTGTGGGCAAGCTGTAGGGGAAAAGATCTTGATGAAATTTCTGCTGCAGAAAAACTGGCTGGACAGTTCAATCCAGAAAATACATTTTCAGTGATTCACTTTCACAGAGAAAGATTTGTCAAGCAGCATTCTGAAGATGATGATGTTCTTTTGTGTTTTCATTAGTGATTTTGCTGATGGAATACAACAGAGCCCTTATTACATCTCCAAATGACACCAAGCTGAATGAGGGTATGTTGGGGACAGGGTTAGAATTAAAAAAAAAAAAGAAAAGAAAGAGAATGAATTTGAGACATGATCTGGAAAGTCTAAAATGGATTTCTATAAAGGGATAGGTGAGACAATCCGATTGCAAAACACAGGCTGGTAGCATTTCATCAGAGAAGCATCTGGCCTTTTGTAGATCACAAACAAGACAAGGCAATGTGAGACAGCAATACCACATCACTGCAGAGAAGGCTAACTGCAAAGTGATGTGGATAAATATAAGGATGGTCTACTGAGAGAAAAGAACCTTTCCACTCAGCTCTGTTCAGCTAAACTCAGTACAGTTCTCTTTTCAGACCGATATTACAAGGAAGATGTGAATCAGTCTGTGCCTGTGACAGAGTAAAGAGAATCATTAGGTTCTTCAAAACATTCCTTAACCTACTGGAAAAAAAAAACAAAACAAAAACAAAAACAAAGCTATTAAATAGTAGAATCACAGAATCAAGCAGGTTGGAAGAGACCTCCAAAGTCATCCAGTCCAACCTATCACCCAGCCCTGTCCAATCAACGAGACCATGGCACTAAGTGCCTCATCCAGGCTTTTCTTGCACACCTCCAGGGACAGTGACTCCACCACCTCCCTGGGCAGCCCATTCCAATGCCAATCACTCTTGCTGTGAAGAATTTCCTCCTGACACCCAGCCTATACTACCCCCGGCACAACTTGAGCCTGTGTCTAGTTGATTGGCTAGATCTGAGTGATAAGTTAGACTGGATGATCTTGGAGGTCTCTTTCAACCTGGTTGACTCTATGATTCTATGATTCTATTTTCCTCTCTGTTCATGCTTGTTCTGTCACTCCCCTGCTTAGTAATAATTTTTCACTGTTTTTTGACCTTCTTTCACTGCTGTTGAGTGATCTATCTTTCCTAGCAGACTAACTCCAATCTGGATATCTTCCCAAAGAGCTAACTACACAATGAACCATGCACTTTCTCCCTTATGGCTTTATCGTAGGAAATTCTGGTATGAATACTTTGATGACTCATATTTTTAGATTTTTTTTTTCTCATTTTTCCAGGTTGCTGGTTCCTCATAGGTTTTTATCCATTTGTTTTCCCTTATATCTGAAATTGGGAATCTGTGCATATGCCATTTACTCCCTGCATTTTAGAGCAGGATTCAGAAAAAAAGATCATTTCAATTAGTTGTTTCCATATGCAATGAAAATACTGCCCTGAAAGCAAATGTAGCCCTCTTGCTGGCTGGTAAGGAATTCTGGGAGAACACAATTTCTGTGCAGAGAGCAGGATTAAGTCTATGCACCACTTAGTGCTATGGTCACATATTACTTCTTTCATTCCAATTTAATCTTATATTCACTGTCTCTCATTTAGATCTTCTGTCCAAATATCAGAGTGGATGCAAACAATTTATGATCCTTGAAAGGCAATAGAAGAGTGGTAGATAACATTTTAAGAGAATTTGTCACCTTTTATTGGTCTGTACTCACAGGGAAAAGAATCACTGAGTGTGTCTGAAAACATGAATCTCTGTGGACAATTTGTTGCAGATAAACAAGCAGTGTCTTACTTATAAGCAACCCAGAGCAAAATTGAAGCTCTTAATTTATAGGTGAAAGTGTGTTGGATGAAAGCTAACTAAAGTAGCACTGTTTTTCATGACAAAAGGCAAATTTGTTTAAACTGACATAAAGAGAAGATAGACAGACAGACAGATAGATAGACAGATAGATAGATAGATGGATAGATAGATGGATGGATGTGTATAGAAAGCAAAAATCTCCAAATCATTAATGGAAAGAATAACTAAACTAATAAAATGTGTTACTCAGAATGAGTGCCCATGGATTAGGTTTAGGGGTTAGTATTAGGGTTAGGTTTAGGGGTTAAGGTTAGGTTATGGTTAGGGATTTGTGTTAGGGGCTACTGTTAATGTTAGGGGTTAGGATTAAGGTTAGAGGTTTAGGATTAGGGTACAGGTTAGCGGTAAAGCATAGGATTAAGGTCAGAATTAGGGTTGGGATTAGGGTTAAGGTTAGGTTTTGGGTTAACATTAGGTTAGGGTTAAGGTGAGGGTTCAGGGTTAGAATTAAGGTTAAATTTTAGGATTAGGGTTAGATTTCCAGTTAGTGTAACAGATTAGGGTTAAAGTCAGAGTTAGTGTGGGATTAATGTTAGGTTTTGGTTAGTGTTAGGGTTAAGGTTATGATTAGGGGTTTAGGTTATGTTTATTATTATATATAAGGGTGAAGGCTTAGGATAATGGTTAGGGTTTAGCGTTAGGTTTAACATTTGGGTTGTTTAGAAGGAATGTCCATGAAATAAATCACTGCATCTATATCTAAAATATTACTCTTGTTATCAACATATCCATTAAGTTTTCAAAATGAGGAAAAATCCATTTTTAGGAGAAATCTAGGATGTGTCACATCTAAATAGTTTGAGCTAGAAACAACACTGACTTAATAAAACTGCATTTAATTACAAGTCTTTTCACCCTACATTAAAATTAATCAATACTTCCTTTGTGTTTCTCCTCTTCTGCATAACATGTGGGTCCAGATGGTTCTCAAAGACTGTAATTTCCAGGGATTTTGAACAACACATTTGTATTCTGTAATAGAAGGCATTTGATCCTTTATTTGATGTTGGTTCTTGGAAAATCCCTACCTTTAAAAATTCATGAGAGGATTGGAGTGGTAATCTAAGCAGCTGGCCATTTTCCTGTTCAGTTCTTTTAAATATAGTGAATAAAAGAAAAAGGTAGAGAGGGAAAAGATTCTAAACCAATTCCTAGTTTCCAGGTCCTAATAAAGATAACAGTGTGTGAAATTTCATCTGCAGAATTGAAAATGTCCAAGAATCTCAGCTAATGAAAACAACTGACTGCGGCAAGAGCCATATTATTTGATCTGTTGACAGCAAAAAATGCACATATTGCTGAAGGGTTTTTCCTTCTCTAATCAAATAAAACACTGTTTGTGAGTCAAAGAATGAGTCAAGGTCTTGTTAGAAAGACATTTAACCTTTTTCCTTTAGCCCAGTGGTCTGAATATGACCCAACTCAGGACAAAGTAAAAGTTAGTACTGATGTATACTCTGTAGCATATACAAAATTAGCTCAATGTCTAATTCTGTTTCACCTAAATCAATTGTTCACTTTACAAGACTGATCAATTGTTCAACTGATAATAGATCAAGATGAAAAATACAATCCAAGCTGATGAAAAGAACCAATAAAGCCTTACACACAGGCATACCTGAGCCTGGAAGGGGAGCATTTGGATGCTATATTTGCATCGTGTATGGAGGTAAAAAACAACAGTTGTATCAAAAGGATATGTACAAGGACAAGCATTAAGTCTTGGAAAAGGGTTTATTTTGTGGCCCTAATGCACTACCCAATGTATTATGCATATAAATATATATATGTATGTCAGATCCCACCTGGAGTACTCTGTGCAGCTCTGGAGCCCCCAGCACAAGCAGGACATGGAACTGCTGGAATCAGTCCAGAGGAGGGCCTCAAAGATGCTCAAAGGGCTGCAGCAGCTCTTCTGTGAGGACAGGCTACAAGAGCTGGGGCTCTACAGCCTGCAGAAGAGAAGGCTTTGAGGAGACCTTGGAGTGGCCTTCCAGTATCTGAATGGAGCCTACAGGAAGGCTGGAGAAGGATTGTTGACAAGGTCTTGTAATGACAGGACAAGGACTAATGGGTTTAAATTGGCAGAGGAGAGATTTAAAGTGGATGTTAGGAAAAAGTTCTTTCCATTGAGGGTTATGAGACACTGGCACAGGTTGCCCAGGGAGGTTGTGGCTGCTCCATCCCTGAAGGTGTTCAAGGCCAAGTTGGATGAGTCCTTGAATGACCTGTTCTAGTGGGAGGTGTCCCTGCCTATGCTGGGAGATTGGAACTGGATGAGCTTTGGGGTGCCTTCCAACATAAACCATTCTACAGTTCTATGTATTTATGTGTCTTCATTTGATGTGTTATCTATGGCATCTGTTGTTATAACTAAAGAAAACATTTCCTAGAAACACATATAAAATCCATGGTAAATGAGGAAAATCTTAATCCAAATCAGTAATAATATGTGGTATTTGAAACCTCTTTGAGAGAACATTTTGAAGTGAATATGAGGCTTTTCTGAATGAGAACTTAAGACAGGGGTGACATCATCATCATATTTAAATATGAGAGGCGAAAACCATTATCATTCACAGGGAAATATTATTAAGGCTGATCAGAAAACGTCTAAACATAATAATTTGGTTCACATTTATGCTATGCAAATATGAAGGGAGTTTAAGCTGAGTTTCTACATATTCAGTCAGAGCTTTTCTGTCCCTAATGATAGCAAGGATGCAAAACACTTAATTATACAAAGGACTATCAATACTTTTCCTTTATATTCCACTATCTCATAAATCTGTAATTTCTTTCCTTAAAAAGTCCATTTAATTAAATTTTAGAGCTTAACACATTGGGGGTTTTTTGTTTGCTTCGGTTTTTTTGGCTGTTTGGATTATTTGTTTGTTTGTTGAGGTTTTTCCATTTTGTTTTTTTGTTGGTTTGGTTTTGGTTTTTAGCTTGGAAAAAAAATAGGTTTTGCTTCAAAATCATGTATTTTCTTTGTATGTTTGCTTTCCTCTCTCTCATTTTATCTTCAGTTCATTGCTTCTCCTCCTTCCTTTTCTCCTCCAAAATTCACCTGTGTTTTCTTTCTGCCTCTGCCATCAGGAAAATGCAGGATATTTTGCTTCTGTTAGGTAGATTATTTGAGTATTTGGAGTTATTTTTTTCATTTATTCATTGGCAGATGTTGTGGCAGTATGCAGCAAATTCAAGTGGGAACAGCAAGGGAGGAGGGAGAAAGGAAAAAGTGCCATTTGGGTTAACAGTGATTACCATAAACGTGCATGTGGTACTGCTCTCTCCAAATCTAATTACTGAAATGAATAGCAGGAGTAGAATTCTCTGATACACTGGGCCAAATGCATCTAGGGAATTCCTCTGAAAGGACAGCATTTGTCAAATCATCATCTGTGTCCCCTGCTCCAGAGAGCTCTGTGGGAAATATCTGAAGTGTAAACATGAGTGGATTATCAGCTTTCATGGTATCATTGCATTGCACCTTTCCTCCAGTAAAGAAAATGAATGACTGTCTGTCTTCATAATGATCCTCTGGTGAAAGATGGTAGTGCTCATGGATTAGATGGAATTTAACATGTCAGAGAGAATATTTCCTCACTAAAAATAAAAACAGAGTTTCAAGGTGAATGTGCAGCAGTTGCCCTATTTCAATTTCAGTGGATTAAAATGGTTAAGAGAGCAATTTACATTAGACAAATCTATTGAAAGGTTGCAAAGCAAAATTTGAGAACTGGGATTCTAGGGGTTAATATTCAGGGAAATTGAAACTGTTGTTTCAGCTCCTTTTTCCGATTGCTCCTCTAGTCTCTGACTAGGCAATGCTCAGATAGATTTGATTCCAAGAAGCCTAACACACATCTAATTTAAATTGTCACAACTGGAAAAAAAAAAAAAAAAAGGGAAATCAAATCCATTTGTTCATGTTGCTTAGCAGACAGGAAAAGGAAGAGTCATTTCAGCTAGGATAGAAAAAGGAAAAAGTGAAATTATTATTATTAGCAATAATAAAAATACCCATGGGAATTTGCTGATGTAACGGCGAGTTTTGGTGCATTGCCTGTTGTGCTCAGAAGGATATGAATAGGTGAAGTGTGTCAGTATTCAGTGCCCTCTGAAAATCAGAGCTCTCCAGGGAGCCACTGAGGATCTGTTATCTTCCTTTTTTAGATTCTCTCTTTCTTTTTTTTTTAATCAACCTCCCATAAGTTTACCTGACACTGCCATTAGTGACCGATAGAGCAAGGGTCAATGCAATCAATCACAAGGGCAAGGATCTGAAATGGTTCACAACACGAACTGCACAAGCCCAAGAGCTGCAACACCCTGCAGAACACATCTGGGAGAAAAGGAGGACAGATCTCAGCTTCTGTCTCTGGAGAAGCCCCTTGTAGGGGGACAAGACATTGCTGGTGGTGTTAAATGGAACATCAGCTTTTGAAAACCAGCATCTCCTTGTTTCTGCTCATATTCCAGTGCACTCTTAACCTCTAATTCGAGCAAGAAAAATCTACCCTGCCACTGGCACACCTCTTGCTGCCCTTGGTTTAGAGGATTTCTACAATACTAAGTACCTCCCTCAAGACATAGAGATCTGCATGAGGAAGGGGAAAGACATGACATAATATTCACTAAATAATCTTCTCATACTGCTAGAATGTCACCGATGTGAAAGGAGCTGGCAGAGAAAGATGAAGAGAGGAAGGGAAGGGAAGGGAAGGGAAGGGAAGGGAAGGGAAGGGAAGGGAAGGGAAGGGAAGGGAAGGGAAGGGAAGGGAAGGGAAGGGAAGGGAAGGGAAGGGAAGGGAAGGGAAGGGAAGGGAAGGGAAGGGAAGGGAAGGGAAGGGAAGGGAAGGGAAGGGAAGGGAAGGGAAGGGAAGGGAAGGGAAGGGAAGGGAAGGGAAGGGAAGGGAAGGGAAGGGAAGGGAAGGGAAGGGAAGGGAAGGGAAGGGAAGGGAAGGGAAGGGACCTATGAATGAGCCTTGGCAATAAAGGATTTTTAAAACAAATATTCTGTTTTGCTGTAATTGACAGTGATAAAAAAGCAACTCGTTTCTTGTTGCTTTTGTTTTCAGGGATTGTGAAGCATAAGCTGCACTTAAATATATATGTTTTATTTGTTTCCTGATAACTGTGATACTGTGATAACAAAGAACATAAAACACTTTTTCTCTTTTGGAGTGAAAATGTAAACAGCTTTTGTTGATCACTTCTCTTTCAAAGCAGACTCTTAAATTCTCCTGTCTGAAGTATCGTGATGTGACATAGCACATCTGGCTACACCTGTCAAGCTGTGCAACACTACCTCCTGTAATGCACTAGTGCATGGCTGATGTGACAAGAAATTGAACAGGACAACACTGAGTTTCAAAGCAGGAATTTTATCATGAAAACATTGTCTTTGCTGAAAACCATTTAGGAAAACACAGATCCACTATGCAATTTGCTCCACTTTCATTTCCAAATGCAAAATGGCCGTGCTTAACTGCAGCTACCTGAAGGTGCTTAATAGACTGTGCTTTGCTTTGTAAATAATTGTGTTCTGGCAAAAATTAACTAGGTTTGTAGCAACTGAATTAGCCAAGAAGTTTTCTGTAACAAGTTGGTCTTAGGCCAAATACATTTCACACTAAGAGCTCACTAATACTGAGACAGCTTGAGAAGCCAATCTCCCCACACTATTCTGTTTTAATAGTTCTGTTTATCCAGCTTCATAAAGGTTATTTCTCAGCCTTATGCTCAGAAAAGCATGATACCGATAAAGAACTGGATTTATACACACGTGGAAATTAGTAGCAGAGTGCTGAGTGCTACAGAGGCATCTTCAGATGCAGGGGAAATTTGTATTTTAACAGTAGCTCTTCCCAACACACTTTATTTTTGTCATCACTTCTTATTCCATCCACACAGCTCATGTGGGCACATGAAGATTGAGTCTCTCTTTAAATCAAAATTAAACAAAGAGGATTTTCCCTGCTTTGTGGACAGATGGCAGCTCATTACAGGTATTCTCTACTGGTTCTCCTGTGCTTATGTGGACATATGTCAATGAAAAGTGAGTTACTGTCAGGCTGGATTCTTCTTTTCTTGCTGAGGAGAAACTATATCCCAGATTCTTTACTGATATATGAAAAGATTAATAAATTACTCTTCTTATAGTACAGGGAGCTTTCCATTATAATAAACTACTAGATTAAATTAAGTAATTATACATCATTAGACTAAATATCATGAGATTGATTCAAAATCATTCATCTTTGACATACTTATAATCAAACCCTTTGGAACTAGGCTCTACTCTTAGGGTCTCAGTACAAAAACCTCAGAACAGAGGGAAGTAATTCAAAACTAAATCCATTCTCAGGTAAATAGTGGAATCCTCATCTGAATCACAAGCAATTTGGAAAACTCTTCTTACAAAGCATTGGATGATATAAGTCGAATTGCAAATGCTCCAGACAAGTGCTTCTGCTCTCTACAGAGACAGAGATTGTAAACTCTGAGGAAATGCACTGCTCAGCTGCTCAGCCACAACTTAGTATTTTAAAGAGAAGCTCAAGTAAATCTCCTCATCTCTCCTCTGAGAGAGAGCAGGGAAATGGAGCAGTAGAAAATAAACACTTAGGCTCCAGAAACTAATCTGACTGGCTTTCACTGATGAATTAATTTATCTGGAATTAGGCATTACAGCTTTAGTCCTACAAACTATTGAGCATTCTTCCTCTTTTTCAGCATGTGCTTAACCAAAAAATAAGCATTCTCTGGGATTTTCTTGCCTGGGCTGTGCTACTCACTGCTTTATAGAATCAAGCAATGAACTTATATAATCAAGCATTAAACTGTCATCTGTGAGTTTAGCTCCTTGCCATTTTCCCTTAAAACCCTGAAAATTACCTGCTCATTAAGTTTACACTCTCTGAAGCAAAAGTGCAAATATTTGTTGGACAGAGTAACCTCTTTACTGCTCACTAAAATACACCAATAAAATGACACCATTTCTTCTGAGTTATTTAACACCTGACCTAATAAAATTATACTCTATGATGAAAAAAAAATCAACTAAAAAACACCTTTCCTAAATCCCTTAATACACTCTGTCAAGTTTTCATGAATATTTCATATTTCTTATTCCAATATGAAGATGTTGCACACCTGGGTACTGGTCATATGAGATTATTTTGCTTCTAAACAAGATAAATATAAGGAAGACAGTCTGCAGAAAACATGAAGCTATTCATTTCTTGGAGTTGAAACTGATAGAATCAAGAATTATTAATTGTATCATGAATATGAGGAATATGACTAACAAGTGCAATCTATTCTTCTTAGGAACTGTGAAGCCTTTATAACCCTGAAGTGCTAGGAAAGCTAGTTTAAAATAAAGTCTGCAAATGGATGATATTAAAAAAGATCTCACTTTTGCTGAGTAATAATTTTCTGTCTCTTGGAATATATATTAAAATAATGCAGAAGGAAATTAAAGTTAATATTTTGAGTATAAGTTTTTAATTCACTATCATGCCCCCGTTTGAACATTCATTTCTAATCATCGTGGTATGAATGAGTTACCTCATAGTTCAGGGTGAAAACTTTGTTCAGGTGTAAGATGTAAAATGTGGACAGAAGGTTTGTAATAGAGAACTATCCAACATACCTACACACTCACACACATATATATAAATCATTTATCTCAGTCAGTGTCTCTCCTAAAACCTATCAAAGTTTCAAGCTACAAAAATCATACTAAATGCTGACTTTACATAAGTCTCAGCAGACACAGGAATGCCCTTTGGCATCTGAAAGGTATCTTCATGATTGCTGCTGTCATGATGAAACCAAATACTCCTTTCAGAGATGCTTAAGATATCTTTAGCTAAAACAAAAGTATAGCTCTGTGTGAAAACTGTTCAGGTGTAAGATGTAAATTATGGACAGAAGGTTTGTAATAGAGAACAATCAAATATACATACACACATATATATATAAAACCAAATCATTTATATCTCAGTCAGTGTCATTCCTAAAACCTATCAAAGTTTCAAGCTACAAAAATCATACTAAATGCTGGGTTTACATAAGTCTCAGCAGACACAGGAATGCCCTGTGGCATCTGAAAGGTATCCTCATGATTGCTGCTGTCATGATGAAACCAAATACTGATGTCAGAGTTGCCTAAGATATCTTTAGCTAAAACAAAAGTATTTCCTGGGAAGTGTTCAGTAGGATTGCTTTCCAGTTCTATCTCATATTGTAGATCTACTTTGGGGATGTCACCATGCTTACCTTTCATATTAAAAAAGGGTGGGAAAAAAAAAAAAAGGCAGCTTAAGATATTCAAAAAATAAAATAATTAATATGCCATGAAATAAAAATAGTTTAAATATAACCAATTGATTTGGATACAACATGCAAAAGGAGGAACAGGAATCAAACTCATTATGCTTCTGAAGGTTTCAGATATTGATTGATTCTTTTAGTCTCATAAAATTCTTGCCTGGAATTATCACTGAATCAATTGTTCAAGCAGAAATAATTTGTTGTCAAATTAATTTATAAGCCTAAACTCAAGGTGTTCTCATACAAACTTAAACCCTGAGAGGTCTTCTGATACCTAAGTCAAAACAGAAGTGGAAGTCATCCCTCCTTCATGATGATCAAACACTTCTTCCTTGCCCACCAACAATCAGAAGGCTCTTGTATGCCAAATTCACCCTGAGAAAACGGATCATTAACTGCAGGAGTTATACTTGGAGTTTTGCACTGTACTGGGACATGATATTTTTCTCATCTTTACTGCAGGAAATGATCAGAAATACTAGCTTAGTTTCTTTTAAAGTAGTTAAATATCCATAGTATTAGTTGTAATGTAGATTTTGCACCTTCTGAAGACTAGGCAGCTTTATTCTAATGCAAATGTGACTGCTCAAGATTAAACATTTTTAATGTGGTGTTATTATACCTAAATAAGTGAGGAAGATTGAATCATATATTCACAGAATCATAGAATCAACCAGGTTGGAAGAGACCTCCAAGATCATCCAGTCCAACCTATCATCCAGCCCTATCCAGTCAACCAGACCATGGCACGAAGTGCCTCATCCAGGCTTTTCTTGAAGACCTCCAGGGACAGTGACTCCACCACCTCCCTGGGCAGCCAATTCTAATGGCAAATCACTCTCTCTGTGAAGAACTTCCTCCTAACATCCAGCCTATACCTACCCTGGCACAACTTGAGACTGTGTCCCCTTGTTCTGTTGCTGGTTGCCTGGCAGAAGAGGCCACCCCCTACCTGGCTAAAATGTCCCTTCAGGTAGTTGTAGACAGTAGGAAGATCACCCCTGAGCCTCTTCTTCTCCAGGCTAAACAACCCCAGCTCCCTCAGCCTCTCCTCATAGGGTTTGTGTTCCAGGTCCCTCACCAGCCTTGTTGCCCTTCTCCGGACACCTTCCAGCACCTCAACATCTGTCTTGAATTGAGGTGTCATACATGCCTGGCTGGCATAAACACTGCATTTGCCTATTTTGAAGACAGTTTCACATACAAGGAAACTCTCAATTTTGCTTTCCAAATAATTCCAGAGGACTGTTAATCCATGGAAAAGAAATGAGGTTGGCAATCAAGGTTTATTATTATCCAAATTGTCTTCTTGATAAGAACACATTAATCTTTTTTAATTTCAGTCAAGTATGTGTGCTTCATTCAATACAGTGCAAGATGGTATCCAATATTAGCTGGGTATATTAACTTGATGAATTTCCTTTCTTCTTAACTTGTCTTGGAAATACTAAACTTTGCCAAGGGCAGAGGAATACGCTGTACACCAAAGCTCTTTTGCATCCCAGTCACTTGTTTAAAAGTGAAAAACCTCTTACCAGGTTTCCAAACGTTTATTGGGACTTTGATGAAAGTTTCTGTGAGGCCAAAACATTAAAGATTTCATGTGATGCTATTTGGTTTTTGGTAACACAATGTCACATGGTTATAGCGTGCCCAGGTGGGCAGAAGAGCCAATGGCATCCTGGCCTGGACCAGGAACAGTGTGGCCAGCAGGACAAGGGAGGTTATTCTACTCTTGTACTCAGCACTGGTCAGGCCACACCTTGAGTACTGTGTCAAGTTCCGGGCACCTCAATTCAAGAGATGCTGAGATACTGGAACATGCCCAGAGGAGGGCAACAAAGCTGTGAGAGGCCTGAAACATAGCCTGTGAAGAGAGGCTGAGGGAGGGTGTGCAGCCTGCAGAAGAGGAGGCTCAGGGCAGATCCCATTGCTGTCTACACCTACCTGAAGGGAGGCTGTAGCCAGGTGGGGTTGGTCTCTTGTCCTAGGCAAGCAGCAACAGAAGAAGAGGACACAATTTCAAGTTGTGCCAAGAGAAGTATAGGCTGGATGTTAGGAGGAAGTTCTTGACTGGATGTTAGGAGGAAGTTGTTGGCAGAGAGAGTGATTGGCATTAGAATGGGCTGCCCAGGGAGGTGGTGGAGTCATTGTCCCTGGAAGTGTTCAAGAAAAGCCTGGATGAGGCAATTAATGCCAAGATCTAGTTGATTGGATAGGGTTGGACTGGATGATGTTGGTTGGATAGGTTGGACTGGATTATCTTGGAGGTCTCTTCCAACCTTGTTGATTCTATGACATCTATTTTATAGGACAAACATTACAGCATTCTGACTTGCCTGATTCTCTGACACCAGCAGTGACAGAACAGTGAAATAAGGCACATAAATATTCAAGAAGAGAACATATGCCTTAATACTTAATTTTGCCTTTTCCCCTACAAAGTCTTCTTACATACCTGCTATCAGAGAAGCAATTTACTTGAAAGCTCTGCTCCCTAATGTTCTCATTTTGATTTTGTGTTCACAGATCAAAGAGGAAATCTACCCTTACGAAACTTTCTCAATTTATCACCTTGGTGGATTTCACATTTATTAAATTCTTATCCACAAGAGTCCATGTAAAACTCTGTGTGTAATTACTACCATTATGTGTCATGCAGAAGCTGTGGCTTGACTTTTTTGATGTATCAGATGATGCAATAGGTACAACTTCTCTGTGTTTCATCTTATTGTTTACATTAGAAGTTTTATATATGGAGCACCTCTATGTGCCCTCCTTGATTTTCTCCTATCATTCCAATGTCAAAGCAAATAAATATACATATAAAGAATAAACAGAATTGATTATTTCAGTTGGTTTGTAACTTCTACAATGAAATATTGTCAGCTGAATCATGATGACCTTTTCTTAATGGGAGAGAATCAAAATAGACATGAAGGAAAATGGAAAGGCAAAAGGAATCACAAAAGAAAAATAAGGGCAAGACATTAAAAATGACTGGTTTTGGTTGCCTCCATTTCTAGACAGCTAACCTTTTGGTTTCCAGGAGAAAACAGCTACTTTTAGCAGCATCTAAAATATCTAATCTTAGCCACCTTCTTTATGCCTTTTGTACCTCTGAGGTTTTTCTCTTATTTTTTTGATTCCTCCATAAGGCAAAAGATTTTTTTTCCCTTACTGAAAAGAATCAGAAGTCTCAAACCCTGGATTACAGGATAATGGTTTGTGAGAAGCAACCAGAAATCCATTTCCTTCACAGAAAAGGAATGTGCTCTCCACTGGTTTTTAAATGCATGTTATTAACTAGAATGCCCTGACCTAGTAGGATAATTCTTGCTTTATTTACATCAGTTACTTTATCTGACTGTGAAAGAAAGGAACAGCATTTTCTTGGAAGCTTGGATTATTAACTACTGGCTCACTCCATTGCTGTTCTTGTTAACTACTGGCTCATTTCATTGCTGCATTTATTACAGTGGAAGAATTTTGGACAGAGTAAGTTCTGTAGTGAACACAAATACATCCTAAATGGACAAGAATTGCAACATTTTACTTTGGTAAAAAATCTTAAGGATAGTGTATTGATAGTTTTCCTTAATCAGATTGACTAAGGGTATGTGCAATATTTATTTTGGAAAGAGGATACATTAAGTAAAACTAAAACAACACAACAATAGCAACACCACCACAAACAAACAAACAAAACCACCAAAACCCAAACAAAAGACACAAAAAAATCCAAACCAAAGCAAAAAGATCCAAACAAATGTTTAGCCTGGAGAAGAGGAGGCTCAGGGGTGATCTTATTAATGTCTACAACTACCTAAAGGGACATTGTAGCCAGGTGGGGGGTGGCCTCTTCTCCCAGGTAACCAGCAATAGAACAAGGGGACACAGTCTCAAGTTGTGCCAGGGTAGGTATAGGCTGGATATTAGGAGGAAGTTCTTCACAGAGAGAGTGATTTGCCATTAGAATTGGCTGCCCAGGGAGGTGGTGGAGTCACTGTCCCTGGAGGTGTTCAAGAAAAGACTGGATGGGGCACTTAGTGCCATGGTCTAGTTGACTGGATAGGGCTGGGTGCTAGGTTGGACTGGATGATCTTGGAGGTCTCTTCCAACCTGGTTGATTCTATGATTCTATGAAATAAATAAAATATTAATAAAACCAACCAAACAAAAACCCCAACCCAAAACAAAACAAGATTGTTAAGAAGAACCATGAAACTTTTAAGTTTCTGCTGCCTTTTAAAAGAATGGCCTCAAACCAGTCATGGCATATTTCATTTGATAAAAATTTTTTTTGACAGGCTTGACTTGAATGATAAAATTTGCAGTAGAATACCTGCTTCCCTTTCCTGCTATGAAGTTTGCTCCTGCAAGATGCATTGGCCAGAATGTCTAAACTGATAGTGGTTGCTTTCACCCTAAAGATTTCAGTAGCTGTGCACCCCTTAGGGACAAGAAGAACATTAGAGGGACCTAGGTGAGTTATATTTCATCCTAGTGAAGGACTGTGCAATGGAAATCTCAAAGTATATTAATTAACTAACTAATTGAAATTAATAAAATAAATAATTACCACTCTGGAGGACATGTTGGAGCAAGTCCAGAGGAGGCCACGAGGATGCTCAGAGGGCTGCAGCAGCTCTGCTATTAGGACAGGCTACAAGAGTTGGGGCTCTTCAGCCTGCAGGAGAGAAAGCTTCGAGGACACCTTGGAGTGGCTTTCCAGTACCTGAAAGGGGCCTACAGGGGGGCTGGGGAGGGATTATTGACAAGGTCTTGTAATGACAGGATGAGGAGGAATGGGTTTAAAGTGGAAGGAGGGAGATTTGCACTGGATTTTAGGAAGGTGTTCTTTCTAGTGTGGGTGGTGAGAGTGGCACAGGTTGCTCAGGGAGGTTGTGGCTGCTCCTTCCCTGGAGGTGTTCAAGGCCAGGTTGGATGAGACCTTGAGTGACCTGTTCTAGTGGGAGGTGTCCCTGCCTATGGCAGGGGCTTGGAACTGGATTATCCTTGAGGACCCTTCCAACCTATATAACTCTATGATTCTATCATTCTTTAAATACATAAATTGTCATTCCAGGGAAGATGAACTACTGATGGCTGCAAAGACATTCTTTGAGGGGAAAAAAAGGTCCCAAGGTTGTTTCTAATCCCACTGAAACTGAGAAAGGTTTTTAGAAAGAAGTTGATGAGTGAAGCTCTGATGAAGGAGAATTTTTCACTGGCCAAATTAAAAGAAGGATCATGGATCTTTAGCTTTTGTAACTCCCAGGGAGCTTCACTGTTCACTTCCATCTGATAAAAGAAAGACAGCCATGAAAAATCACAGTGAAATACTTGGAGTTACTATATTAGTAATGCATGCAACTTCCAGAATACCATAGATAAGGGCTAGAAATATCAAACAAGAATAAAGATAAGAAGAAAAGAAAAACAAGCCTGACTCAGGAAATAAATGATGACTATTCCTTATCACTTCAGTACATTTCTACACTAAATGCAGAGGATGAGGGTCCTCTGGATAAATGCTACATTTAAAATAAGGTGGGTTTTTGTTTTTTTTTAAATGGATATACTAGATTGCAATGCAAAATAATAATAATAATAATAATAATGTAAAATTCAAGTAGAATATAATAATTGAATCTGAACTCATAGGCTTGCAAACAAAGTATGCAAGCATGTAGAATAAAATCAGAAAGGCTGAGTCACAAACTGAGTTTCAATTAGTAAGGAACACAAAAGGCAGCAAAAAAAGGTGCTATAAATACACTATAAATTAGAGGGAAACAAAGGCAAGAATAATTCCATTACCAAATGGGAAAGGAAGCAAATAATAGATGACAAAGAAAAGGCTGAAAGATTCAGTATCTTCCAGGTTCTTTACTGCTTACTGAAACACTGAATTGTGACTAGCTTCCTGAGTTTAGCTAGAAGATAGGAACACAGTCCAAATAAAAATATGCAGTTAGAACAGTCTGAATTGTTAGAGCCTTGCAAAATTCACATTTGAATGCTTTACAAAGCAATCTCTGAGTCTTTGCTGTCATCCTGAAGGACTAAAGGAAAGCAAAGGTAGTAGCTATCTTTAGTAAAAGGGAAAATGAGAATGAAAAACTCAGAAATTATCAACCTTTTCATCTCATGAGTCTGGGGAAAATTATGAAAAATAATCAACTTAATACTTGAATATATGAAAGTAAGATACAAGAATTATCATTGATTTGACAAGAGGAAATTATGCTAAATTTATTCAAGTCCTTTCTTTGACAGAAGCTGGAGAAACTGTGGTTTGAATATTTGGATTTTGCAGCTTTTTTTTGGTATTATTCAAGTGGCTTGGCTCCTAAGCAAGGTAAATAAATGCTGGTCTAGATGTAACTTGCATTGCTGGCATTTTCACAACAAATAGACTGGTTTGTGAACAAGGCACTTAAACAGTAGCTCTCCAAAACAATTATTGGCATGTGTCTGGTCAAAACGGGAAGGGATTTCTTTCAGACAGGGGTTTTATCATAGGTCAAGTTCCACATAATACCTTCAACAATTTGGATGGCAGTGTGAGGCTTTTGCAGAAAACTGCAAAGAACAAGTCTTGCAAGCTCTTTGGTGAATTTGGTCATAAATCAACATGATCTTGGCTAATTGGAGAGAAAGCAAGGAACTGACAAGAGCAAATTAAATGAAAGCGTGAGCAAAGACCTACTGTTCAATGAGAGTGTTTAAATGCACTCATACAAAATGAGACCTCTACAGGAGTACAGAAGAAAAAATAAGAAAACTTTGAAATGAAATGAGCCAGAGTCATGATTCCATAACAAAAACTCTACATGAGGCAATGAAGATCAGAGCTTCAGCAACAGAGCTGTTCTGTGTACAGGGAATAATATTTGCATTCTATCAGTTCTAATGAAACTGGAGATAAGTTGATGAAGGTTCAATTTTAGGAAAATAGAAAAGCTTTTTTTCAATCATTTTGATGATGAGACTCTGGAAAGCATTCCTGTGAGTCTTACAAAATCTCCACCATTTTTGTCATTTGTTGCATTTGAATTGAAGACTCCAGGGGGTCCAGCCAGCTCTGCAAGCATCTTTCCCATCTTCTGGAGATGACATATGGTCACATCACTAATGCAGACATGATGTCACCAAAGGGCTCTGCAAGGGTTATTCTCAGTAGAGACAGTTGTTAGGCAATAGCTAGAAGAGGATACTCTGGGTATGTTGGCAAAGGCATCAGAGGCACAAAGAATTGAAATCATAGAATAGATAAAGGTGGTAAATAAATCTAAGACCACCAACCCAACACCACCATGCCCACTAAACCATGTCCCAGAGTGTCACGTCTACATGTTTTCTGAACTCCTCCAAGGATGGTGACACCACTACTTGGACAGTCGGTTTTCAATGCTTGTAGTCCTACTGCTCGGTTAATGCAGACTAGGTTGAATCTATTCCTTTAAAACAGCTATTTTCTCATTGAAATGGAGGCATAAGCTTTCAATAGATACTAAACCACATAATCCATTATTAGTCACCATGAGTTTAGCTGAAAATCATTTCAGTTATTCTTTTACACATTAATTACCTGGGGAGAGGGGGCAAAAATGTTTCCTGTAAGAAGAGGACATGATTTATATATATATAATGAAATTTACATAGAATTTAACTATTTAACTTAAATGTCTGAAAGGTATAATTTAAATATTTAAGTTAAATGGCTTAAATGACAGAAAGATAACTTTCCCCCATGCACCTCTAATGCTTCATCTGTTTTCTGCAAGCAAGAGAACTGACAGAAATTCCACCTAGAAAATCTTTTCATGGAAAATTTGCCCAGTTAAAGAGTCTCCTAGACTTTTGATATAGTGCTTATTTAACTGTTCATAGAATCATAGAATCAAGCAGGTTGGAAGAGACCTCTAAGCTCATCCAGCCCAATCTAGCACCCAGCCCTAGCCAATCAACTAGACCATGGCACTAAGTGCCTCATCCAGGCTTTTCTTGAACACCTCCAGGGACAGCAACTCCACCACCTCCTTTTTCTTCACGATGATGAAGCCCAGGTATTGACAACACTCCAAAAGCAATCTCTACCAAGGATGGCAAAAGCATAGGCCTTGCCCCACTACTACTATGCTGTGTGGCTAACAGTATGTCATAAGGAAAAATGTTGGTTTTTTTCATAAAAGTAATATGCTATTAATGAATCACTGAAATATACTGATACTTTCAGCTGCAATATCCTGAGTTATTTAATTATGAGCTAGTTGTGAAATCTCGATGCACCCATTTAAATTTGAACTGTTGTTCATCCAGCACAAAATCAGAGCTGCAGCCAGTCTAAATTAAAAATGCATTGAAATGCACAGAAGACACTTTATTTAAAGTGTTACCAAATATGTTACAGGACGTAAAGCTTTGTAATTACTTAAGGGATCATATTTATAGCATTGGAGTATCCCAAGCATTAAATGGCTTTTGTAGTTGATTAAATGTTGAAGTGATGCTGAGGTAGAACTGCCAACGCTGCCAATGTGCAAGCCATACATTTTCTCCTAGTCTCTGAAGTGCTGTGCTGGCTTCCTTTAGGGCTCTCAAATACTATCACTTGAAACAGCAATGAAGGATAGAGATTGGAGTTTACTTGTAATGTGAGGAAGATTCAGAGAGGAATATGAGAGACTAAGAAGCACATAACAGAAGGTTAGAAATTGGCAGCATCATGGAGGTGGAAATTTGATGTCCAATGCTAGAAAGAGACAGCCAAGAATGAAATAAGGTAGAGGTGAAAAAGGCAGGGAGTGGAAAAACAAAGCAGACTTTATTTTAACCTGAAAATGTTATCTAAGTATCTGACATGAAGGTGCAACTCTTGAAAGACTAAAAAAATATTTTTTAGGAGAAACTTTAGAGATCTGTACAGACTGGAAAGCAGTGGAGGTGATTATGTATTGGCATAGACATGAGTCTAGTAACAGCTTTTGCATAAACACAATGCAGTTTGGGTAGTATCCTCAGTGGGAATATGATTCTGTCTCACAGACAACACAGCTGAATGAAATGCTAGCTGCATGTGCACACTTGGCAACATGGGTATGTTTGGGCAAGGGAAATAAAGAGACTCATCAGAGAAGATACAAAAGCTCATAACAAATTCTCAATGGTCACTACTGACTGGATGACACTACCAGGACTGATGGAGTATGTTCTTTGCCATCTACCCTGAAGCTGGGAGAGAACAGGGTTATTCTTCTTCCCACACATTAGTTCAATTAGTCCATAGACAGCTTGGTCATTCAGATTTTGCACAAAGAGCTTCACACAAAACAAACAACTTTTTCTTTATTTCACATCTGCTTCATATTAAAAGCTTCTTCTGATCCTTCTAACACTGTATTTGGGAACCACTGAGCTATGTATAGGATTGTAATCCTTTCCAATATCCTTTAGAGAAAAAGTCCTTTTACTTGGTAAATAGAACATATGAATAATGAAGAATCAAAGAATACTATAAAATAATTAAGAAGTAGTTCAAAGATGCTTATTTACAATGGAGGAAATTAAATATGCAAATACATTATTAGCACAGAGGTAGTTAGCAAACAAATGAGTAGGAAAAAAAAATTTTGCCTTCTAATTTATCATTGTTTAAAAGACACCTGTGAGATCTATCTGGAAAACAACAATGCTGAGAAATGCAGATGGTTGCATTTTGCCTTCCATCAGTAATTACTTTTACACATTAATTACCTGGGAAGAGGGGGCAAAAAATGTTTCCTGTAAGAAGAGAACATGATTTAGATATATATAATGCAATTTACATAGAATTTAACTACTTAACTTAAATGTCTAATATGTATAATTTAAATATTTAAGTTAAATGGCTTAAATGACAGAAAGATAACTTTCCCCCATGCACCTCTAATGCTTCATCTGTTTTCTGCAAGCAAGAGGAACTGACAGAAATTCCACCTAGAAAATCTTTTCATGGAAAATTTGCCCAGTTAAAGAGTCTCCTAGACTTTTACTATAGTGCTTATTTAACTGTTCATAGAATCATAGAATCAAGCAGGTTGGAAGAGACCTCCAAGCTCATCCAGTCCAACCTAGCACCCAGCCCTGACCAATCAACCAGACCATGGCACTAAGTGCCTCATCCAGGCTTTTCTTGAACACCTCCAGTGATGGCAACTCCACCACCTCCCTGGGCAGCCCATTCCAATGTCAATCACTCTCTCTGTGAAGATCTTCTTCCTAACATCCAGCCTAGACCTCCCCCAGCAAAACTTAAGACCTAAGAATTTCACACCTGAGAATCATACTATATATACTTAGAAAAAAATCATTCCATCTACTTGAATGATTTTCAGAAGAACATAATTGTATTTTTAAGCCAACTGTTGTTAACACTTTTTCACATTTCAATCAAAATAGTTTCTTTGTCTTCTAAGATCTCAGTATGGAGATTAATTTCTTTTGCACAGTCTGATTAGGGTTAGCGGCAAAATTCCTTGACTTATAAACAGTGGTTGGAAGTCTTTCCATGATCCTAAGCAGGGTCAGCACATCGTATTAGTCTCATGAAGTCCAAAGAAATGTTAAGAAAGGCAAGATCACAGGATCCTGTAAAAATCCATCCATTCTCACATTAAACTTAATCTTTGAAAGCATGATTCTGTTTTTGCCTGCCCTGTTCTTAAAGAAAAAATACCAACCCAAAACTGGATTGAGCCTATTGCCTGTAAACTTCAAGGAGCCTTTCAAAAATGGAAAGAGAATGGCAAGGATGTGTGCTGTTAAGATGTAATATATAAAGTCCATTTAATGCATATTTAGCAAGCAATAAGAGCCATGTGAGGATGGTGTTTTGATCTGAACTGTGAGTATAAAGGATATAAGCAGAAGAAAAATACTGAAGGTTCTACAAGTATTTGCAGGAGGCATTTAATAGTGTTGGGTTTTTTAGTGCATTTCAGGGGAAACTTTCTGCATGACTACATTAGGTTGGTTTAGCAATAGGCTGTTAAAAGCCAGGAAAAAATGAGATAGCAGTTAAAGAAAAACAACTGCATGAGGATATTTAAGATAGCAGGTCCATGCATACTTGAAAACAGATTATTTTGAGCTCACTAAAGCAGCCAGATAAAGGAGAAAGGGAAGTATTGAGATAATTGTTTTCAGATGAAAATAAATATTTGTCAACTTAAAGAGTTAACAGAGGGGGTTCAAAGTCACAGAGAGGCATGACAGAGCTTGGAACACAGAAAGGAAAAAAAAATTCATCATTCAGAAAGCAGAAACTATACACTTCTTATATTTGCCAAGTCATTACTTTGGTTTCTAACTTTAGAAGTTCTTTCAAAACACTTTTATGTAGTACAGACACAGTGATCTGAGAGGATTCAACATACATCATTCGAGGCCAAGGCTACATCATGTTTCCTTATTGTAGGTGTTTTACATCTTCCACATTCTATATTAATAGAAGAGAGGCCAAAGACAAATAACTGGTGTTCTCTGTCTTTATATGAGACAATCTTCATTTAGCTTTATATTTAATAAAAGTGTCTTTCATATATCTCATTTAAAAGTATCTTTCATATATCTCATTAAATCATCTTATGTATCTCATCATTTGAGTTAGGTAGTGGTAGTAATGAGGATGGTGGTAATTTCTTTTTAGGAGAAGCCATAAGAAGAAATTGACAGACAGGCCTTAGTTGATCAGAAAGCCTTTCATGCCCCTAGGAGCCTATGTATCTTTCAGAATTGGGTGTTACTAAATGAGATTGGCCAGGTGTGAAGTGATGAAACAGGAAACAAGGTGTGAAACATGACTGGACCAGAGTATTTGAGACGAATCAAAAGAGTTGTGAATTTCATCTCTGTGATTCCCACGAGTATGGAGGAGATATGGGAAAATGAGATAGGAGGTTTAGCAACTTCTGGAAATGTAGGCTTTTAAAACAAAAGGACATGAAGTAAAATGAGTTTTGCAGTCTTTCCTGTTTCTTGCTTTCTACTTTCCACAAAATATCAAACCTTTCTTGAGTAGAAAGGCTGGTGGGGAATATTTGCTGAGAACCATGGGTACTAAACTCATCTCAGTGTGACACTTGTAATCTTTTTTTTCCACAAGTATTCAATATATCCACAATTATTTTTGGTTTGGTTGTTTCTTTTTAAGAGAAGAAAAGAAAGAAAGAAAAACATTTGCAAGAAAAACAGTCCCTATTTTCAGAAATAACATTTGCTGGCAAACAAGTACAGTGTGTGCTCTAAAACAGTTTAATACAATATATACTGAATTACTCCTTGAATTGCCAGCTTCCAAAAGAAACAAGTAATAGCTCAGAGGATGAAAATTACTGACCCATTCTGCTGATTATATATATTTATTGGACGTTGTGCTATAACTGTGCCAGACATGGAATAAGCCAGCTCTTAAGTTTCATACAAAACCCCCAACCAAACAACAACAACAACAAAAAAAATACATCAGTTTTTCCAAGTACAGTAGAAACATATTTTTCATGGATATAAACACATTTTGCAACCTTTTCTTTCTCTCCTTTTCTTTTATCAAAGAAAAGGTACATAGCAGGGTGTCTTGTAACAAACTGTCTCTGGAAATTGCAGCAGAACATTCTATATGCCTAGTGGCCATTTAATTTAATGGGATTTTTATTAGTGTACCCTGACTGGGTTATTTAAACCACAGGGGGCTTTGCAAGTAAAAGCACAATTTGAACATGGAGGGGGGAAAAAAGGAAAAAAAAACTGGCAGCAAACCCAGTTTGTTTGCTTTTTTTTTTTTTTAATTAAAAATATTGCACTTTGATTCACATGTTAAAAAGCTCTTTTTCCTAACGTGGTGAAATGTGACTTCTGCTGAAGTATAAACCATAAGCCAATCCTTTAATTGCCATTGCATAGCAGTACAATTGTGTCAAGAAACTCAACAGACTTTACTGCAAAAATTCACTGTTTTTGCACCTGGGACTATGGTCTACATCTCCACAGTTCTGTGCTATCTTTGCACTATCTTTGCACCACGGTTTATATCCCCACAGTTGCATGTGTTATCTTTGGACCATCTTTGCACCATGGTTTATACCTCCACAGTTCTATGTGTCATCTTTGCACCATCTTTGTACCATGATTTATATCCCCACAGTTAAATGTGTTATCTTTGCACCTTTGCACCATGGTTTACATTCCCACAGTTCCATGTGTTATCTTTGCACCATCTTTGCACCATAGTTTATGCTCCCACAGTTCCATGTGTTATCTTTGCACCATCTTTGCACCATGGTTTATATCCCCACAGTTCTATGTGCTATCTTTGGACCATCTTTGCACCATGGTTTATATCTCCACAGTTCTATGTGTTATCTTTGCACCTTTGCACCATGGTTTACACTCCCACAGTTCTATGTGCTGTCTTTGCACCATCTTTGCACCATGGTTTACATCCCTACAGTTCTATGTGTTATCCTACTTGAAACATTTCTATTTACTTATATTTTCACATTCTAATTTCTACATGTGGGGGCAGGAAAGTGGATGCACATCAGTGTCCACAGTAATCTGAAGTACCAGTCAATCAAAGCAATCTTTAGACTTCTACGTCTATTTGACTGCTCTTCCAACAGAACTGACTCACGTTCTGTGATCAGTTTTACACTTCATTGATAATTAATTCATTAATAATTTAATCTTGCTTAAACTATTACATTAAGGTTTCTTAAATGAAGTGTCACTATAATGTAAAATCGCAGTTTTGCAGCATGGAGATTACAGTGGCAAAAAAAAAATTATCTCAAGGAAACTAATGTTTTATTTAGAAACACTTCTAAGGATCATCTGAAGTTCAAGTTCTTCACAGAGAGAGTGATTGGCATTGGAATGGGCTTCCCAGTGAGGTAGTGGAGTTGCCATCCCTGGAGGTGGTCAAGAAAAGCCTGGATGAGGCACCTAGTGCCATGGTCTAGTTGATTGGATAGGGCTGGGTGATAGGTTGGTCTGGATGATCCTGGAGGTCTCTTCCACCCTGGTTGATTCTATGAGTCTATGTTTCTATGATTCAAAACATCTTTCTGTACTTCTCTCAACTGAAAGCAGTTGACATTGTACATGCTGTAAAGCACAGCTTCTGTTTTGAAGAACTTGTGATCTAAACAAACTCTGCCACTTGCAGGAAATAGTTAATCAGAATTAAGAATAAATGGTATCAAATCTATAGGATGGATAGAAAAGGTCCCAATCAGGAATATGGAGCAAAGGGGATGCCCTTGGGATGCTACTTAGCAGTGCAGTAATCTTTTAGCTCACATAAGAAAAATTGGTAAGAAGCCACACAGCAACAATCTACATTTAAAGAACATTATCAGGGTTATGAGGGCAGGCTTCTTAGAATTTCATGCTGCTACCAATAAAGTGTTGCTGTATTTTGGAAAAGCAGCATCAAACACCTAGCCTCCATGAGGAAAAATGGAAAGCTTGCAGTGCTGAATGAGCTGCACTATTTTCACAAACAGAAGGACTGAAGAAAAACAAGTCCCTAAGTAATGTGCTATGAATACATCAAATACTGCTAATGACCAAATATTAAAGACATTTATTGAACCAAACAGTCCAACACAGAAGATGATGACTATTCATTTGTGGACTGTCTGCATCTGTGAATAGTATTTCAAACACACATATATAATATACTCTATCTGATTTTATTCTGTACAATCAGAAGCTAGACTTCCTCTTCACATCAAGTGTGTAAATTCAAACACATGGGCTATTGTAGTGAGCTTTGTCATTTCCTTCCTTCAGAAATAGAACTAATTAAGCAAAACAAGATCCAGTTGTATGTTTCAGAGGTAGGTTACCACTCCCCCATGCAAACAATGAATAATTAGCTAGAAATATTTAAAATGAATGATTTATTAATAGACAAACTGTAAATTGGTGGCTGACACTGCAAGAACTCACAAATAGTAACTTATAATTGTATTAAAGATTGAAGCAGAAATCTTTATTTGTGAAAAGATTTATGGTGAGAGAAAAGGCCTAAACTGACAATGAGTAGTGGGCATGCCTCTGAGCTCATTTCTATGAGATTAATTATACTGATGTTGGTGAAGGCAGTAGGTTTGTTTGTCAGTTAGTTCTAACCACAATTTGAGTAGAGATACAGAGCAATTTTACATCAAGAAGATTATGTGTAAGGGCCAGATGTCACACAAGAAAGCAAAGCAATGCAAATGGACAAAAGCAAGACTGAAATGTATCTTAAATCGTTAGGTTAAAATGAAAATAGGCTGTTCCAAGCTAAAATATGCTGTAAGTTTTCCATCTTAGTCTAGAGACACGATGAGCCTGATTTGATTAGAAGAGGGATGACACCAGTGACCAAATACAATGTTGTTGTTGCAACCAGAAGGGAGGAAAACAGTGTCCTGCTTCAAATTCTGCCTTACTTGATTGTATTGCTTAAAGAACTCCAGAACATGTAATTTATGCTGTGTGATTATTCTGAAGAGTTCACTCTGTATTGTAATGACAAAAACAACAGAATTCTGGAATCTTCCTGGATTACTTAGATGTTGAAAAATAACTTCTCCAGTGTGGTTCTTTTGAAGTTATGGGTGTGCAAGAAACTATGTGAATGTTTTCTGTTTCATTTTGAGAAAAGAAGGTCTCTGGCTCATCCTGGAATGTGAAAGCTAACAGGCTGACTCAGAGCCACATTGTGCTTTCTTACTTCTCTCTGCTTCCCTCAGTACAAACGTAATGAAAGATTTTGTCATGATGTACTGATCTAAATCTCTCCAACTAAACTAAATAAAAGGAAATCATCAGTAGGAAAAAAAATAATAATAAAAAAAAAGAGCCAACAACGTACAGAGCAGATTGAAAAGGAATTTGCAACAATAATTGAATACTCAGTTACAAGACACGGAGAGAATGGGGAACAGATTACTGCCAGTATACCTGAGATGCTCATAACTCAGGTTAGTTATTGAGCAATGTAAAGCACATAAAAAAACAACTGTAATTACAGATTTTAATACAGACTATAGACATCAGACTGTTAGATATTACAGGTACAGATAACAGATACTACAGATTACTTATCTTATTTTCCACAAATTACCACTTAGAATGAGTCAAAAGCCAGGTCTCCAATGATGCCACTCTCACCCAATCACAATCTATGGCTCATTTTCCCCTCAAATTCCTGAGTTTGGCTTTAAAACCAGGAGATTTTATGACACGTGGTCTCTCTTTCTCTCAGTGGGATTTTAACACTTGAAAATACATTAAGAATTTCTGTTCTCGCAAGAAGAATCATAGTAATTTTACCTCTGTGAAAGGCATTTATGTGCCAGAGCAGGAGTTAAGAGGAAGTTTGGTACTAGTGGAAATAGACTTGTCAAAGCAGAAAATCTGCTTTTAGCCACCAGTATTCTTGTTTTATCCAAGGGCTACAGCTTGCAAACTGTAAAATGCTCAGTTGCTTCATTTTTATCTTCTGATCATAAAACAGTAGTAGCAGCAACAACAAACAAAAAGAACAAATGAACCACCACCAACAAAAAAAAACAACCACAAAACAAAAACCAAACCAAAATGAAACAAAGGGAAAAGAAAACACCAAAAAAAAAAAAGACAACCTTCAGTCTTCCAATGCTCCTCTTCAAAACAATTATGTCAGCAGGGTCATATCAGTTCCAAGATAACCAGATACTGATTGCAGTTCCATAGAAAATGAATGTTATTAACTTATAATGATGTAAGAAACCCAGCATGCTAGCAAATGAAGGATATACAAATTGTAGGCTGGTCACCTCTTCAGAGCAGAAAGTCCTGACTGGGACTATTGCATCTTGCCATAATTAATTCAATGGAAAGAAGAAAGCAAGAAAAAAGGAACAAAAAGGGGGTCTGGCTGATGGACTTTCAGGACCTTATATTATTTCTTCACAGAGAGAGTGATTTGTCATTGGAATGGACTGCCCAGGGAGGTGGTGGAGTAGCTGTCACTGGCGGTGTTCAAGAAGAGATTGGATGAGGCACTTAGTGCCATGGTCTGGTTGATTGGCTGAGGCTAGGTTGGACTGGATGATCCTGGAGGTCTCTTACAATGTGGCTGCTTCTATGATTCTCTGTTTGTTTGGTTTTTTTTTCCCACATTTTCCCTCAGTTCTGGTCCAAAAAAGTAACCTTAAGACACAAATGACTGAGAACATTAATTTCTTCAGATAAACCTATCACCTCATCAGCTGTTTGGTGCAAGTTCACCTTAATTTACTCTGAGGGAACTTTTTGAATCATAGCACAATTCCCCGCACCCAAGGTTGGCTCAAGAATTCTGGTCATGCCAATCATTCAGCAAAAAACAGAGCAGACTGCTACAGAACTACCTGGTGGAAAAGATGAGCACAGGTGGGTAAACACTTTGTTCTTAGGAATGCAAAGAGAAAGGACAGGAAAAATCATCACCTGACTGTAGCGGTCACAGTAGAGTTCATAAAATGATTTCTCATTAAAGCAGGAATGAGCCTTTGATAATCTGAAATACTGAAAGTTCTTTTAGTGCTTAACTTTATCAGCAGGGATTATTGTGAAAATGTGAAGAGTATCTCTAGGCAGGACTGGAAAAAAAGCATAAGATAAGGTCAAGAAGATGCTTCCATTTTCCTAAATCATTCATAAATATTATGCTACAGAAGGAAGGTAGCTATGCAACTACTGAAATAAAGCAGCAATGTGGCCAGTAGGACAAAGGAGGTCATTCTGCTCCTGTACTCAACACTGGTCAGGCCACACCTTGAGTCCTGTGTCCAGTTCTGGGCTTTTCAATTCAAGAGAGGTGTTGAGGTGCTGGAACATGTCCAGAGAAGGGTGATGAAGCTGGCAAGAGGCCTGTTGATTCTATATGAACTATGAGGCCGTAATAACTGAAAGAATTTGGTGTCTACATATTTTTTTTTGACATGGGGAAAAAACTCACAGGATAAATGACTGAGATAACAAAGAAACTGGCACCATCCACTTCTATAAAAAAAGTCTACATTATTTAGAATGCAACTTATTTTGGTAACAAAATGTATTCACAGGTTGCCTACTAAATATATGTTTTGTGCTTCTTTGTACAAGCCGTGGGAGATATAGAATTCAGGATAATTAAAGTTATAAATGGAAAAATGTGTTTCTTGAAACTACTGAAGATTTCAGTGGAAGGGCTTAGATGTTTTAGATGCTATTTTCTTCATTTGTTGGTCTAGGCAGTGACTAAAGAACCTTTAACATTTTTCTTGCTTTTAGATCTTGGATCATTTATTGTAAAAACGCCTGTGGAAAGAAAGAACTAAGAACCAATATGACTAATTCCCAGAGGATCTGTTAGTGAGTATCAGTTCTCTCCGTTTTTTGGCCTTTTTGCCTGTTGACATTTATTGTTCTTTATAAAGCCATTAGGAAACTGCAAAACATAGCTTCTAGTACGCTGAAGGTCCCCAGTGACAGAAGACCAGGAAAAATCTGAAAAGGTGGTGTTTGGTGTAAATTAGCAGAGCTTGGAATCTAAACACTGTGAAAATATAAGCAGTGATATGTGAGACCTTTCTGGATCAGCAACTTCGCACTTATGCCAGAAGAATAGCACATTAACAGCCTAAAGATGTGTTTACTTATACAAATTAGGCAAGTTGGAGAAAACTGAATTGTCACATAATGCAAATTAATGTGAATGAAATGTAAAACAAAAGTAGCTTTTATTTGGCTAACACTTGCTAAAATTAATTGGAATTGGATGTGTAAAAACTGCTGTGACATGAATTTAACTATAGAGAACTAAAATCCCTACATCTCCAGATAACTAGGAGCTGATAAGGACTGCATTTCTAAGAACTCAGAGATCTCAGCAGAGAACCTATCCTGCAGGTAGTTTTCAAGTCAAAGAGCAGAGATATCCTTACTCGGCATCTGAAGCTTGATCAAAACTCTGCTTCTCTTTCAGCTCCACTGAAGGTGTCAGAAGGAAAAAAAAACAATAAAATCTTTCAGAATGAAGAATGGTTTTGTGATTAAGGAAGTATGCTGGGACTAGTTCCCAGACCTGCCACAGCCTCCCTGTCTGACCTTAATCTCTCTATTATTCAGTTCCTTATCTGTAAAATAAGATAGTAATACTTCTGTTCTCCCATTCATTGTCAGGCTGGTTCTCTGAACTGTCCAATTTTCAGAACAGCAACAGATTTCATCTGAACATGTTTTTGGGTCCTTCCACAACTGCAGTTTAATTCTAGGTGAGGTCACAGAGGTTCTTTTAATAAAAATAATGTTTATATATACATATATATATATAAAACTAAGTTGAGTTTTTGTGAATAGGATCATATCTGAAACCTGACAAAGTAACTGTGAAAATCTTTTATCTTAAACTAATTTAACTGCAGCACTAATTTGTATGTAAATGTAGATTAATCAATGCACACACACACAACAGTTACTTAATATATAAAAGAAAAGACATTGGTCACAAATTATCAGAAAAGGAATATGGAAGTGAATTTCACTGAACATCTGCAAGACTGCATCAACACTGGGTGAAACAGAAAAAGATGCCTGGATCATCTCCCAAGATGCACAAAACCATACCTGTCATGGGGGACATTAAGTACCAAGACAGCTGTTGGATAAAAACAGAACTAATCAAGCATGCATCATCACACAGGGCAATTTTATGATCCAGAAAGGAGAGGATTTCACTAGCCTGCTCAAGAAGGATTAGTAGGAATTGTGAGAAATAGTGACATTCAGTACCATTTGATCATAAGCTGCCTCAGTTTAACAAAGTGAAAAACATTCACCCTGAACATGTTTTATGAGGGGAAAATGAAGTAACTGAGATGGCAAGCTGCAATTCTTTCCAATGTTCAAAGGCCAGAGCAGCAGTGGATCGATGAGGACATTACTCCAGAAGCTTAAACACCCAAAATATTTTGTTGAAATAGATATTTTGGGAAGTTATGTAAAACAAAAGGTAGTTACTTAAGAAAAAACCCCAACTCAACAAACCACACACAGGAAGAATGTTAGAAAGAATAAAAGTAAATCTGTAATGGGTTAACAAGATCTACAAGATCTCTTTGTCAAAACTAAAAAGTGCATATCCTACACCGAAAACTCTGAGTGACAAAATGCCACAACTGATGCTAGAAAAATAGGGTCATGGAAGTGAGGAAGATGTCTACAAATCTAATCAATAAAAACAAGTGAGATTGTGCTCAGTGATGAATAATGAGTGGGGTAAAATAGGGAATGCTCTCCTAAGGCTCAGCTATCAAAAGTAAGAAAGTGTTAGTGCTGAACAAGATAGTGCTATGTAAGATTGTCCAGCTTTAGACAATTTGGAGGTAATAATGACCTTGAACACACATTCTAAGGCATTCAGGGACTTAGGTAACAAACTTACTGAACCACTTTCAATTGCTTAGCCACAGAGAATTAGAAAGTACATGAGAAAAGCAAACCTACCAGTGATCATAAAAAAGGAAGAGAGAGATTAATCTTTAGGAACCATATATTTAAGTCCATTTTTAGGGAAATATATAATATATATGCATATAAAAATTGTCTGAAGAAGCCTAGAATTTTATAGTACGGTTTGTAGAAAAAACAGACACAATAATTATATAACCTCTTCAGCCTCCTCACACTGACACCAGACCTGGCAATAAACTACAGAAGGTAGTCACTTTTTATTGCTATAGAACATAATGTTCCTCCTCTTTTCTTGCATACTGCCTGTTCACTCATTTGCATTCTCTGGCTATAGAGTAGGAAAGGAGGGACTTCAGGATATGACAACTTCCCAGAACTTTTCATCTGCCAGCTTGCTGTCAGAATAGATTATCAGCAAATATCCCTCCATTCCTTGCACTGGGTACAGAAATATTGTAAATATCTTCTAAGTCCATTCCTGTGTGGAACTGACACATCTGCAACAATTCATAACACCACAGAGTGGCTTTGGTTGGAGAGGACCTTAGAGATCATGCACTCTGACCTCCCTGCCATGTACAGAGACACCTTTCAACTAGACTCAGCTGCTCAAGACCTCACCCAATTTGGCCTTCGACATCCCCATGGAGGAGTCATCCAGGATCTACCAGAGCAACCAATTCCAGAATCTCATCACCTTATACTGAAGAACATTTTCCTAAGATCCAGTCTAAATCTACAGTCCCTCAGCTTCAAATCATTCCTCCTTGTCCTATTGCTGACACCACTACAAAAAGTCACTCCCAGCCTTCCTGTGGGATCGTTTCAGGTGTTGGAAGGCAGCTCTAAGGTCCCCACAGAGTCTTCTCTTCTCTTCTCAAGGCTGAACAACCCCATCTCCCTCAGCCTATCCTCATGACAGAGATATTCCAACCCTTGGATCATCTTTATGGTACTTCTCAGAACTTACTCCAACAACTCTGTGTCCAGAACTGGATGCAGTATTAAGTGAAATGGCAGTCATGAGATTTACTTAAAATGATCACATCTAATTAATTAAGAGATCCTTTTATATTTGCTTGTAATCCTGAAAAAAAAAATCTTTTTTACCTTAAAGTTCATGAGGATCAAAGCCCTGTTCTAGTGCCTTTAACAAATACACACAGTAAAAATTAAGGCAATTATTATGTTAGTTTTTATAATCTATAATGAGGGAAGTATTTAAAGCAAGGACCAGTAGCAGCAAGAGCCACTTTTGCAAGCTTAATAAGAAGGAAGAAAACAAAAATAGTCACAGCATTGTTTTGGTTGGAAGAGACCTTTAAGATCATCAAGCCCCACTGTTAACCCGGCACTATTGAGCCATTTCAGAACTCAAGATGTGGGAAGCAACTGACAGCCTGAATTACATTCTGATAAGCTTAGTAGATCTGTGTAAATTTTCATTCTGGTTAGAAATGAGACTTTTTAGGGATTATTTACATAATATCACAGAATTGGAGCTAGAATGAATTTCTCATTATAAGAGAAACACACAGTATTTCACAAGGTAAATATAACTATCCTGCTTCTCTTCTGGATGAGGAAGGATTAGGTGTATTTGAGTTGATTTATTCTTTAAGATGCATTGAAATCTGCTATTGCTTTTTCAAACATGCAAAATACTTCTGTTTTGTGTTAATCTGTTGCAGCTTGCCAGTCAGGCAGGTAAATGGGGATTTGTGACTGCAGAAACAATGCAACACTTGTTCAGGAAATACACAGACACCACCCGGATCCCTAACCGAAGAAGAAAGCTCCTTAATATATACTTTGCAGAATTTACATATTGTTTTCCAAGATTAAATTATTTTATCTTACTTTAAGATTAATTTGGTGAGCTGAAAAATCCTCAGTAGTGTATTGATTCTGTACTCATTCACCACTCCTCAGCTTCTGAGACGGGTCTGACTCAGGTGAACAATTAGCAAGTCTTAAGCATGTTGCATTTTCATCTACTATTTCAGCAAGTTTTTTTCTTCAGGCTTTAATTCATTCTGTTTCTTATTACACTTTTTCACACTGTACACAGATTTTTGAGGCTGTTTTAAGCAGTTTGCAACTTTTACATCAATAGCAATAAAGAACTCATTGCAACACAGAATCAATCATCTTTTCTATTTGTCCTTACTCCCCCTTTACACCACCTCATTTTAAACAAGACAGCTGAATCAGTAAAATTAACCACCTTAGCTTCACTGGTCTCATAAAACAGAAAGTTTCCACCCAGCAGCCTGATGAAAACAAAGTGCTTTGCAGAATGTAAGTCAGTCTCTAAGCAATGTCAGTCTGGAGATCTAGAAAGTATAAAACTATAAAGCCAAACTGATATCTCCCTCATAGTTACACAAACAGGCTACATCTTCAGTATATCTCCTTAAGCCAAGATACAGCACATCAATAGAGACCATAGACAATCTGGCAAGCAACAGACCAAATAATGTTAACTTCCACATTACAGTATTAACAAATTGGAATAGGAAGCTACATAAATCTGTTGCTGTCTACAACTACCTGAAGGGAGGCTATAGCCAGGTGGGGGTTGGTCTCTTCTCCCAGGCAACCAGCAAATGAACAAGGGGATACAGTCTGAAGCTGTGCCAGCAGAGGTCTAGGCTGGATGTTAGGAGGAAGTTGTTGCCAGAGAGAGTGATTGGCATTGGAATGAGCTGCCCAGGGAGGTGATGGAGTTCCCATGACTGGAGGTGTTGAAGCCAAGTCTGAATGGGGCACTTAGTGCCATGGTCTAGTTGATTGGCTAGGGCTGAGTGCTAGGTTGGACCAGATGATCTTGGAGGTCTCTTCCAAGCTGGTTGATTCTATGATTCTATGATAAATCCTTTTTCTCTCTGAGTTATCACCTTGCTTAGTTTAAGTAGACCTCCCTCCAAACTTTCTCAACTATAATCCAGTAACCATTTCTTCTCCACCTTAGTTTCCTCAATCTGTGAATTATGATGTTGACTGCAATAGTCAAAGCATTCCTTCTTATGTATATATTTTTGCAGAAATTAACCAATTTACTCAATCAGCTGCTTGAAAAATTACTTTTGTATTTTCAGCACGGTATTAAGTGCCATGAATATTGTAGTGGTTCTGGGAATCACCACTCCCCATACACACAATGAATTCACCCAGACTAGACTCAGCTGCCTAGAAGTTAAGGAATGAAGCTTTACATTCACAGCTTAGCACAATATACAAGCAGATATTTACAATATATTACAAATATTTACAGTTATATACAGTAATACACAAGTTAAATGTAATACAGAAACACAAAAACTCTCTCACCAGTCAGAGCACCCAGGAAGGGCTCCCAACCACACTTCCACCTTCTTTCCACCCCTCCTCTCTTATCCCAGAGTCTGCCTTACGTGCAAGATGAGTTGGAAGAATTGGCAAGAGGAATTAGAAGCAAAATGGTTAGTTGGGTTATGTGCAGGGTCAGGCAGAAGCAGTTAATACAGCAGAAGCCAGGGAGAGACTCTGTCTTATCTGTGTTTGTGTTCTGGTTTTTATATGTCTTAGCAAACCTATGAGTGAAATAGACAACATACAGTTTTCACAGACAAGAACCTAATTTCCCTCATTAAAATATTCCAATTAGCTTCAAACCAGTGCAGATATGAACCAGAAAGGGTTATTGTTTCTTCAGAAGTGTAGATGTCTGAGGTTCATTCACTTGGCACACTCATATTACCAACTTTGTACTGTCTAAAGTCAAGATAGCTCAGCCCACACCATTGCATCTGCTATTTTTTAAGATTACAATATCAATGGTCTACTTTGTGCTTGACAACAGGCCAGGTTGACCACTTGCAAATGTAAAGGGTGTTTTACCATGAGAAATCCTCAAGCTGCTCACAGATTGAGTAGGTCCTGTGTGAATTTGAGCAGTAAGTATTCTGAAAATATCACCCTTCAGTTCTGTTATGAATACTAGAACCTGAGGTATCATTTCCATTTTTAGTGACCATATTCCATTTTTAGTGACCATATTCATTTATTCTGCCTGATGACTACATCTGACAATACAGAAGTCACTGCCTAGCCATAAAAACATATCTTGAGATTCTCTTTTAAGTAGTGTTTTTCTTCTACCTGATTTGATTTCATGCAATGCACTTTCATTCCAATAAGAGTCAAGGAGAAAAAAAAATAGACCTTTTTTTCCTGCAAGGAAGCAGACTTCTGTTACACCACTGATAGCTCACTGAGCAGCAGACAGAATAGAACGCATGCTTTGGTAATGGCTGTTTTCCTGGTGCCAGCAGGGAAGCTGGACTTTGTAGGATTTAAACAAATTCAAGCAGAAGGATCTGGCCAAGGCAGCTAAGTACCAGTGACATGTACGTTGGTTGCTTGCATTTGGAAAACACATTTATTTATGCATTTAAAACTATTTTTAATAATCTATTTCTATGAAAACCAACTTCACAACATACTCTCATGAATGTGTGTCACCTACTCTCCTCAGCTGAGCCAGAAGACATCTTAAGTGTGTAGTTCCATGTGCTCTCACTCTACACAGAAGTGATGCAGCCTCTGTTCTTCCCTATACAGCCCTTTTTTTGATTCTTTGGCTATAAACAACAACTCATTCAGTCACTTTCCTAGCCCAGGAATGATTTTTTTTTTTTAGGCTTACAGTTTCCAGATCAAGAGGCAAGATTTCAAAATCAAGCTTTAAAATATCAACTCTAAGAGGGAAGTCTCTTGAGTGAGGATTAATCTGGAAATTCTGCTGATGATGGACGAGATAAAACAGAACACAGCTTGCCCATCTGCAACTATATTGGCTCAGTGATACTGACAAGAAGATAAATGTGTTCCTGTCACTAAGCTAGGCATGGTATTCAGAAGACACACAAGACACAGACTTCTGCAGGACATAAATGCAAGTATACAAAGTGGATTTTTCTGACTACATTCACAGAAAAGGTTTTCTTCTCAAGAGTTATGACTAGTAGGAATCATAGAATGGTTTGGATTGGAAGGGACCTCAAAGATCATCCAGATCCAACTCCCTGCCTCTGTCCCCAGCCTGTAGCACTGCTTGGGGTTGTTGTGGCCAAAGCGTAGAGCCCTGTACTTGATCTTGTTAAATCTTTTCCCACCCCAGACTCACCTTAGCCTAAGATCTCTATTATCTCTCCTTCTAGCCTCAGCTCTCTTTTTCTTAGGAGTTCACAGTGAAGGAGATTATGCTGCTGTGTAAGGGTTTGCTCTTTTGCCAGCCCTTGCTGATTCTTTCCCTCCACAGCTCCCTATTTCTGACTGGTCCTCTGTTCTAACATGGCTATCTATGGGCTGCCTGTGTTCATGCCCCAGTGGACAACCTACTCACTAGCCACAGCTCCTCAAAACCATACCTCCTCTGGCAGGCATCACCTCACAAGCTACATCTCCAAACACGTTAATTTCCACACATTTCCTCTGCTTCCTCCCCTATTTTCTCTTGAAACGTAGCTCTTTGCATTCCTGTTTGAATACACATCCCTTTATCAGCTGTGCTTTTAGCATAACTACAGTATAAATACACATGAACTGTAAACTGACCCTTCCTCTCAGACAGCAAGGATTAGCTCTGTACAACGTGTGCACACACTCAGAAAATCTCCACCCCTCACCCCTCCAAATAACTGTTGGGGTTAACATTACCACAGTCCCAATAAGAGCTCCTCACAAACTTCTCCACTTGTCCCCACAAAACACAAACCTCAGAAGCTTACCAGACTTGCTGTCAGATCTGTTCCTTCACCTGAGGGTTCAGCTTCTCCTGCTCCCCACGGCTCGGTTCTGCTGAACGGTCCCAGGCCCTCCAGAACTCAGCTCAAAGCATAGGCCCAGCACCACGCATGCCATGGGAACATGTCCCCCACAGCCTCGCAGGCCCGGAGCCCAAGAGGCCTCGCTCCTGTTCTGCTCTGGCAGTTTCCTCAGCTCCAGCAGTGGTATCATGTCCCCCACAGCCTCGCAGGCCCAGAGCCCAAGAGGCCTCACTCCTGATCTTCAGTGGCAGTTTCCTCAGCTCCAGCCATGGTAATGTCCCCCACAGCCTCGCAGGCCCAGAGCCCAAGAGGCCTCGCTCCTGATCTTCAGTGGCAGTTTCCTCAGCTCCAGCCATGGTAATGTCCCCCACAGCCTTGCAGGCCCAGACCCCAAGAGGCCTCACTCCTGATCTTCAGTGGCAGTTTCCTCAGCTCCAGCCATGGGAACATGTCCCCCACAGCCTGGCAGGCCCAGAGCCCAAGAGGCCTCACTCCTGATCTTCAGTGGCAGTTTCCTCAGCTCCAGCAGTGGTATCATGTCCCCCACAGCCTCGCAGACCTGGACCCCAAGAGGCCTCGCTCCTGATCTTCAGTGGCAGTTTCCTCAGCTCCAGCCATGGTAACGTCCCCCACAGCCTTGCAGGCCCAGAGCCCAAGAGGCCTCGCTCCTGATCTGCTCTGGCAGCGTCCTTGGCTCCAGACCTTCCACCACCTCAGCTTACTGCCTGCCAACAGCAACTTTCATTTCTCCATGCTAGTATTGAGGAAAAAAAACAGTGGGAAAAACCTTTTCTCCCTCTTCCCTCATGATCAAACTCAATCACCTCTCCTGATTTCATCTGCCGTTGTTCCCACCTTCCAACCCCTTTGGTGAGGTGAGAATGGGCAACAAGGGAAAACCAGCTGGAACTGGCTCAGAGTGGCTCAAGCTGTGCCCAGTACGGGCTGCTGCTGCCGCAGGTACAGCAGGAGAGGACAAGTGCCACCTCGGGGAGCCTGGGCACCTGCCGAGAGATGGCTTCTTTTAGCATCATGATGCCGCAGCAGACCAGATCTCTGCTTGTCCCTGCTTCTGTCTGAAACACAGCAGCAGAGGCACATCCACATTCAGCAGTGCATTACACACCATCGGTAGTGAAGGCATCATGGCAGAGGAAGGTGATAAATGCTTACAAAACCCTTATGCAAGGGAATTTAGTGCATTCACCCTCTCAAAAGCAGCAAGACGTGTATCCAGCTGGCCTGGCTAGTATTGCTGCCTTGTTACACAGGAGAAAAGAATTGGCAGCCAAGTCCTCACAACAGCCTGAGTCCTTTTGACTGGCAATGACAGTCTTTGGGCAGATCTTCTGTGACCTTTACTAGTCGTCAGCTGTTAGGGTCACGGTTTGGCCCAGAATCTTGCTTACTTCAGTCTCCATAGATCGTAAGCCACACTGCTTGCCTGCTGTCCAGGTAGGGTTTTGTTGGGTATTTTCTGTTGGTCTGGTTTTTTTCACCTGTAAGTTTGCAATACTTACTTGCACTTTGTTTTCTGTAGCAGCTAACAGGAAAAGAATTGATATATGCAATGAATGGCAGCTTTGCTGCCGTCTTCATGGTATTAGGACACAGTCCTGACTCTGACAGTCATCAGTGCTTTGATGTTTCCAAATGCAGCCATTTCAGTCTTGACATAATACGGTTCTTAATTTCCCAGATGGGAAAGCCCTTCTGGAAGCAATGTCTTATGGTTTCAGTAACAGGATGTTTAACTCTGTAACCCTTCTACCCCTTCTTTTGTATTTTAGGGCTTATGTTTCCAGACATAATAATTATAGAATCATAGAATGGTTTAGGTTGGAAGAGGCATCAAGGATCACCTAGTTCCAACCTCCCAGCCTAGGCAGGGATACCTCCTGCTAGAACAGGTCACTCCAGGCCTCATCCAACCTGGCCTTGAACACCTCCAGGGAGGGAGCAGCCACAATCTCCCTGGGGAGCCTGTGCCAGTGTCTCACCACCCTCACTGCAAAGAATTTCTTCCTAACATCCAGTTTGAATCTCCCCTCTGACAGTTTAAACCCATTCCTCCTCATCCTGTCATTACAAGACCTTGTCAATAGTCCCTCCCCAGCCTTCCTGTACTCCCTTTCAGATACTGGAAGTCCATTCCAAGGTCTCCGCAGAGCCTTCTTTTCTCCAGGCTGCACAGCCCCAACTCTCTCAGCCTGTCCTCATAGCAGAGCTGCTGCCACCCTCTGAGCATCTTGGATGCCTCATCTGGACTGTCTCAAACAGTTCCATGTCCTCCTTGTGTTGGGGGATCCAGAACTGCACCCAGGTCTCCAGGTGAGGTCTCAGGAGAGCAGAGCCAAGGGGCAGAATCCCCTCCCTTGCCCTGATGCCCACACTGTTCTTGCTGCAGCCCAGCACAGGGTTGCTGTCTGGGCTGCACTCACACTGCAAGCTCATGTTGAGCTTTTCATCACCCCAGACTCCCAGATCCTTTTCCTCAGTGCTGCTCTCAGCCATTTGTCAGCCAGCCTGCTTAGGACTGCACTGACCCAGCTGCAAGACCTTTCGCTTGGCCTTGTTGAATTTCATGAGGATGGCCTGGGCCCACCTCTGCAGCTTGTCCCGGTCCCCCTGGATGGCATCCCTGCCCTCTAGCAAGTTAGAAATGTTGTTGGAAATTTCCTCACTCTGAAACAGAAAAAGATATGGAAATTCCCTATCTTTGCTACTGCTGAAGTGCATCCTTAAGTGCAGCAGATGACACTAAATCCTAGCCAGCTTAGATAGCTTTCCAGACTGTTGGCATGGCACTTCGATGTTACCAGGTCCTGTGCCTCTTTCCTGCAGTGTCTGATGAAATGGAAATAGATGGGTCAAATGAAGGGAAAATAGCAGTTTGTGTTCCTGCAATCTTCTGCCATCAATTTTAAAGGAGCTCTCACACTTTTAATTTCAGCCTTTCTCATCCTATTTTGAAATAATGTAGAAAAATCAAGTCCCTAGGGGATATTTTGAAGGTGTTAATAATGTATAAGCCTGATGCTCACCAGCTATAGACTGGATCCTCATCTAGTGTATTTGATACAAATTTACTGACCTGAACCAAGTTTCCTTAAAATTACTGAGGATGTAGCTCAGAGACGTGGGTGAATTTTCAGGAGGCTGAAAATATCAAATGAACTCATGCTGCAAAACACCAAGGCTAGCTCCACTTTCCAGTAAACATATCTGAAACACACAAGCCCTGTGAGGAGAGGCTGAGGTAGATGGGATTGTTTAGCCTGGAGAAGAGGAGACTCAGGGGTGATCTGTTGCTGTCTGCAACTACCTGAAGGGAGGCTGTAGCCAGGTGGGGTTGGGCTCTTCTCCCAGGCAACCAGCAACAGAAGAAGGGGACACAGTCTCAAGCTGTGCCAGGGGAAGTCTAGGCTGGATGTTAGGAGGAAGTTCTTCACAGAGAGAGTGATTGGCATTGGAATGGGCTGCCCAGGGAGGTGGTAGAGTCTCTGTCCCTGGAGATTTTCAAGAAAAGACTGAATGAGGCACTTAATGCCATTGTCTGGTTGATTGGCCAGGGCTGGGTGCTAGGTTGGACTGGATGATCTTGGAGGTCTCTTCCAACCTGGTTGATTCTATGATTCTATGAAAAATAAATGAAATTATGTACTAATTAATTTTTTTTACTTTGCTGCTTATTTGGAGATTTAAATTACTTCAATGCAGACAACATTTTCTTACCTTCTCTGAATTAAGATGTCTTTCCTAAGCATCTGTCAGCAAGATTTCCTGGTATAGCCTGACTGCACTGTGAAGATTTGGTGACACAGTTGTTTTTGTACTTTAACTTACCAGGTAAACTAGTTATGAGCTGTTTAGCTCTGTTGGAAGAAGATTAGGCAGCCAGTATATATATACTGCTGTATAAGAAAGGCAGGCCTTGCAAAAGAGAAAGATGGGGACAATCATTTTAGCATAGCCTGTTGTGACAGGACAAAGGGTAATGGTTTTAAACTAAAAGAGGGGAGACAAAGGGATAAAAAAGAATTTACAAGGACCATGGTGAAACACTGAAGCAGGTTGCCCAGAGAGGTAGTAGCAGCTCTTCCTGCAAACATTCAAGGTCAGGTTGGATGGAACTCTGAGTAACCCGATCCAGTCAAGGATGTCCCATCTTATTGCAGGAAGTTGAACTAGGTGACCTTTAAAGCATTCTGTGATTCTAAGATTCTATTCAAGCATCAGCATAGCAAGGAATTAGTTTATGATCTTTTTCCTTGGATTATATTTGGAAGTAAAATCACAAACTTGGCTGTCTGAAGCAGTAAGGATTTTATGTTTGGGATCAAGGCCCTGCATGCAATAAAGATAATCCAAATGATGACTCTCTATAAAAATGGATGATCTTCTCTGTCAGAATTTCCTTCATCCATTAGAAAGCAAAATATTCATAATGAAAGGATGCTGTTTACTTTCTAGAGCTTCCCTCTTAATAAAACTTTACATTTTCACTTTCTCTTTTACATTCTCCACATGTATACCTACTCCCAGAACAAATTCACCATGAATTTAATGTGGGAGTAGGGTATCTCTTTATCTAATTATTTCTTTTGAAACAGCAGAATTATTTCTCTAATTTGCTCTGCTGCCTAAATAAGGAAAAAAAACACATCTCTGTACTTCAACTAATACAGGAGTTGAATATGGAGTGCTCACTTAGCTACTTAGGCTTCCTCAGGGTTTGCCACTGAAACAGATTACTTAATTTTAAACCACACTAATAACAACCTACATTTATTAATGTCCATTACTTAATCAATCTAATCTTCCCACTGAAATCAAATTGCCAAACTCCTGCTGATATCAATGATGCCAGGATCACACCTGCATATAGCATACTCAATAGTTTTGTCACTCTTAAGAGGTTTTGTTTTGGTTTGAAGCAAAAAGCTATTCTGTCTATGGGTGCCCAGCAGCAGTGCAAGAAGATGTAAACTTAAGTCTAATCAGCACTACAAACATGATCTTAGTCTTTAAATAGAAGTTACCACAGCGTGCTGATGGTTACTTCAACCACTTGGATGAGGTGATTGCTCCAGAGCCACTCTGAAATGTCTCACATGGACGGAAAGAGAGAGCAGCATGATTGCTTCCTAACTGCTCCTTGCTTAATAATCATCCTTCTCTCTGACTCCTCAGGGTGCTTGGCCTCATCATGACTTAATTTGCTGTTTCCACAGATGGGATTCCTTTAAATGAATAAAATAAATCACCGATCTCCTGCACCTCATAGATTTATACCTCAAAGTGACCCTTTCAAAGTGGATTTTTCTGTAAACAGCAACTAAAAACCTACACATTTTCTCTGTGACCTCAAAAAGGGGGATGATTGAAGCTGTCTCATCATCATGGCAACGCTGTAGAAATTACAAAAGGGATTAGAACGTATTGAAAAACCACATTGAAAAAGAACTGAAATGACTGAAATGATCTTAATCAGTGTTGGTTGCATGTTATTTACTGAAGCACGTACAACATCTGCAGCACTTCATATCAGAGTCACTTCAGATCGATCCCACACTTGACATAAATGAAGCTCCTCTTCAGAAAAGGCAGCTCTAGAACCAACTTTTCTGATAGGATTTTGGCTTTAGGAAACTGTTGCAGGAACCTTTCTTTTTAAAATTCTGTCCTGGATCTGATTTTCTTTCTGCTAAAGCTAATAAGAAGAAAGATTGGAAACATTAAATGAAAGAGTTGAGCCTTTTAAATATTTATGCATGCAGTTGAAAGAAGCTAACACAAGTAGCAGTTTTTAAGAGCTATCATTTATCCACCTTCTTGTTTTCAAACTTAATGTTATCATTAAGCTTGGACTAAGCTGAACTGAACTGAAACTGTTTATTGGATTAGATAATACAGCTAATTATTTATATGCCCACATAGCTGTGCCTTGAAGAAAGCTGTATCATGTCTTACAAATTCAAGTTGGAAGTGTGGAATTCAGACATAGATGAAACGTGGATCCTCTCATGCTGTTAGGCAAACAGAACTCGTAGTTACAAATAGCAGCTTACATCTGAAACCTGTAGACACCTTTCTTGGACAGAAGTGATGTTATCTTTACCTTTTACTTGGGTTTGCTACTAAAACCACAGAGTACCTAAAGTATGAGTCTTGTATTGAGTAGCAGAATAATATCAAACTTGAGGTGAGAGTTGCTCTATAAACCATTTAATTATTAAAACTTGGCTACCACTGACCATAAGAAGTCTAAGAATTTCCAGTTCTTTATGAAGGGTGACTCTATTATTCAACCTCCTTCCAGAAATTTGTACCCAGAGGTGTTCTGAGTGCCTGTAAATGGTACAAGTCCTTGTGCCATCTGTTTTGGTATCAGAATGCCCTGCTTGTTTTCATAGAATCATAGAATCAATCAGGTTGGAAGAGACCTCCAAGATCATTCAGTCCAACCTGGCACCCATCCCTAGCCAATCAGTTAGACTGTGGCACTAAGTGCCTCATCCAGTTTTGAACACCTCCAGGGATGGCAACTCCACCACCTCCCTGGGCAGCCCGTTCCAATGCCAGTCACTCTCTCTGGGAAGAACTCCCTACTAACATCCAGCCTAGACCTCCCCCAGCACAACTGGAGACTGTGTCCTCTTTCATTCAGCTCCAGCTGTGTTGCATGTTTCTCGCTGTGCTTATCTGTGTAGAAGTGCTACCAATACATTTGCCTGTCTCATAAGAAAGGTGGAGAAGGTCTTTATAACAGGTTCTGTAGTGACAGGACAAGAGGTAACAGTTTTAGTCTGAAAGTGTGTGGGTTTAGCTTGAAACATATCTCCTGCTGTGTGCTTCCAAATGCTTCTCCCTCACAAGTTTTCTCCTGGAATAGCTCCTTTGCATCTTCTTCTAATGCTCTCCCAGCTCTGTCCCCACACGTGCTACAAACGTTAGGTTCAGGTTAACAGAGACATTCTTCCACTCAGCATTTTTTGGGTGTAGAATTAGAGGTTCAGTGGATGGTCAAGGTAGCATTTCTGGGGTGTAGAATTAGGGGTTCAGTGGATGGTCAAGGTAGCATTCCTGGGGTGTAGAATTAGAGGTTTAGTGGATGGTCAAGCCTCTTGCTACCTAGCACATATTGCTGTTGAAGTAAGATCTGTTTCAGAAAGGCCTGATGCAGAAACACCTTTTTTATAGCATTTTCTTTTCAACCTCTGAACAGGAGGCTTGTTCATGTTTTTAAGTATGTATAGTTAGGTCTTTCCCCTGTTCTTCTGACATAAAAAAGATGGAGGACACATGCAGTAATTTTGATACTGTTTAGCAGCATGAGATTTATCTCACTAGTCAGGAATCTTTCCTTGTCATTAGTCTGGTAAGTCTAAGGGTACAATTTGGAATACAAAAGAAGAGCAATTAGTAAATTAAAGTGAATTCTTTTTGGTCATTAATGATCATACTACACATTTCTAGCCTCATAATCTCCACTATTTTTGTGATCAGTAACATTTATAACCCAGATTTCCTCTGCCCACCATTTTAATTCTAGGGAAATAACACAACTGCAATTTTGTATTTTTTATAAGTTGACCTCCTTCTAGCTTCCAAGTATTTTTGGAAGGCTTTCATTGAAATTCAGTTCAAAAATGAATGTAATTTACTGCTGGTTGATAATAAGAGATCATCTGGCTTCAGCAGGGCTCGCGTGACTGAGTTTAATAAAACATTTGATGAAATCTTGATTAGATCACACAAAGCTTGGTATTTGGGAAACATCAAGTGTGGTTTGTGCTTTTGTATCATTCTAACCCTAATATGCCTTCTGATGAATGAAATAATCAGCTTAAATGTATGTACACTAATGATGTGTTTGTCATGAAGACATCGCACACAATTCCTTCATCAGTGTCACAGGGAAATACAAAGGATTTAATTCAGTGCTGGTTGCAAAATATTTTTGTGGTGGGATGTTCTTAACAGGCAGGATAAATTTGAACAGCTCTTCTCTGTGTAATTTACACAGACAGTAGAGTGGCAAGCAGGGTCTTAACCTAGATGTCCTTTTTGTTCTCTGTTTTACACTTTGGAGTTGGGAAAAAGAATATATAATTGGGTGTAATAGGATATGGTCTGAAGGAGGAGTAAATTTACCATCACTCTGCTGTGCCACTGCTCAGTATAAGCCTCTCAATGCAGTAGTTACATATGTGGCTAATGAAATGTCTGTTAACTTACTCTCCCCATCAACTTTCCTTCCATGGAAGCAAAGTTAGGGTAATAAGAAACACTTTTGTGTCTCCCATTTTGAGTTGTTACTCTGAAGAGGCACATAAAAAATAATAAATCTGAACTCCTCAAAAATGTTTTGTGATAATCTTGGGTTTGTTGGGGAACAGCACCTCATGAGGATTAAGCAGCTTAGATTTGAATAGCATTTCTATAAAGAACACTGAAAAAAAATCAGTACAGTCAAAAAGTTCCAGCTGACCTTCTTTGGCAGAATACTGTGACTCTGCATCTCAAAGGATTTATTCATTAGAAGATATTTAATAGGACATCTTACACCACTCAGTTACAAGACAAATTGTCAAAATCAAATGTTTGCCTTTTGGTGCCATCAAGCCAAGTGATTTTCATTGCCTTATTTATTTTTTTTCCAATTCAGAGTCATAAGATGATGTTCTGATAGTACTAATACATGCACACATGCTTCAAATATACACCCCTCTGTAGAATGGACATTCTGGTTTTGGCATCTGTTAGGTAGAAAAGCTTGTACTTTGTTTGTCATCCAGTTAAGTGACATTGGAATACCTGGTTTACAGTATGGATTTGAAATAAGTTTTTACTTTGGAATATTGGATAGAGATGTTTTTTATTTTTTAATATTGGATAGATAGAGATGTTTTTTTACTGACAGATCCTATGTCCTATTTGATAGTTCTATCGTGTAAGGAACATTTCATGAGCCAAACTTTTATCGCTGCAAAAACAGCTAAGAACAAAGCAAGTGAGTTAAAATTCATGTGAACCTAGAGAGGAAATACCAATACTCTTAGTTGTCCACATTACTAATTGTGGTGGTTTGGTTATTACCCACCTCATCACACTTAAGAAGATCACCCAGACTAGACTCAGCCAATAAGGAAATTAAAGAATGAAGCTTTCTGTTTACAGCTTAGCACAATATACAAGATGATATTTACAATCTACACAGCTATAGACAGAAATATACAAGCTAAAAAGTAATACAGAAACACAGCAGCCCTTCCAGAAACCAGAGTCCCCAGGAGAGGCTCTCAACCACCCTTCTACTTTCTTTCCACCCCTCTACCTTACCCCAGACTTTGCCTTACATTCAAGGTGAGTTTGAAGAGTCAGTCAGGGGGGGTAGGAAGCAGAAGGATTAGTTAGGCAGCAAGTTAGAGAGAGAAGTGCATGCAGCCAGAGCCAGAGAGCAACTATCTATATTTATGTTCTTGTTTTTATCCATCTCAGCAAGCCTGTGAGTGCAGTAGACATCATCTTTTTTTTTGTTGTTGTTTTTTTGTTGTTGTTGTTTTTGCAGCCTATAATCTAATTCCTCTCACTAAAATATCCCAGCTAGGCTCAAACTAGCACACTAATTTTGTGATTACCTTGTTCAACCCTTGCTTACATCTAGTCAAAAGCTCTCATTTATGATAGTCAGGGCTGGAAGGGACTACAAGGATCATGTAGTTCCAAACCCCTTGCTGTGGGCAGGGACACCCTACCCTAGAGCAGGATGCACAGAGCCTCAACCAGCCTGGCCTCAAACACCTCCAGGTTTGGGGCCTCCACCACCTCCCTGGACAACCCATTCCAGGCTTTCACCACTCATGCTGAAGAACTTCCTCCTCACCTTCAGTCTGAATGTCAGTGGCATCAAAAATCTAGTATGTGGTATGTTGTTAGAGGAAATTAGCTGGTAGCTTACATTAGTGAACCACAATAAATTCTGAATAAAGAACACTCAGAATTTCTTACATATCTAAATTCCCAAATTCCTAAATTCTGAGTTTAAATGTACACAAGATGATATATATGGATCCACATTTCCAATAAACACTGAATGATCTAGTGTCTGATGCAATGTAAATATTTGGCCCTTCTAAAATCTATGTTTGGCTATAATTTCCAGCTATTGTATCTGTGATTATTGTCATGTAGGAGCTCTAGCCAGAGGTCGGAATTTTATTGTCCTGAGTGTTGTACAAACCAAAAAGGTGTTACACTGTGAGAGTTCACATTTCCCATAAAATAGTCCTAATCCTTTCAGCAACTGTTGAGAGCTGGATATAGAAACTGATAGCCACTAAAATTAATGAGAGTCTGTCTTGTGGAGAACTGTTTCAATCTCTCTGTTAACCTCTATGTCCTCAAGTAAACATAGTATTAAAATTTGCAGTCTCCTTGATCATGTAACTTGATAGTCACTCAGATCCCTGTTTCAACAGTTTGCTCAATACTCACACAAACACAAATGAAAAGGAAATATCAACAGTAGGGAAAAAGAGACTCCATCTGTCACCAGCAGAGTTTATAGTGAATATAGCAGTCTCTGGAAAGCCTCCAGCATACAACTTGTAATACTGGCACACATTTCCATTATTGTTAGAGTTCACGTTTTGTATTCTAAGTTTCCCTTCTTATTTGACACTACCACTGTTTTCCTGCTGCAAAGTGCCAAATGATTTATTTGCACTGTACTCCTAGAGTTAGAAAATCATTTAGAGGAAAGATGAAAGGGACTGGAGCATCTGTCTTAATGAGGAGAGGCCAAGACCCAAGTCTGTGTGCAGCCTGGAGAAGAGGAAGCTCAGGGGGGACCTCATTACTGTCCACAACTACCTAAAGGGAAGTTGTAGCCAGGTGGGATTGGTCTCTTCTGCCAGGCAACCAGCAACAGAACAAGGGGACACAGTCTCAAGTTGTTCTGGGGGAGATCTAGGCTGGATGTTAGGAGGAAGTTGTTGGCAGAGAGAGTGATTGGCATTGGAATGGGCTGCCCAGGGAGGTGGTGGAGTTGCCCTCCCTGAATGAATGAGGCACTTAATGCCATAGTCTAGTTGATTGGACAGGGCTGGGTGATAGATTGGACTGGATGAGTGGATGAGTTTGGAGGTCTCTTCCAACTTGGTTGATTCTATGATTCTATGAACCACCTCTCCAATTTCTATGAAAAACTACTGGAACATAGTGGCAAGCTGAAAACCTTTCCTAGTTCCATCAGAAGTAGATTTAGTGTGCAGCCAAGACTGGAACTCACATGGCCAGAATAACAGAAATTTGGAACAACTAATTGTTTGGCATTGTGGTTATGACATTTCCCTCAAAACTGAAAACAGTTTCAGAGGGAACAGTGAATGGAAAGAGGAGAATTTATCCAAGTCCAAATTAATTTCTCAGTTCATAAACGTTTAGATATGCAACACTTGTAAACAGTGAAAAAGAAGCAATTAAAGCTGTTCCTGAAAGTTCACAGTCCTTTCTCTATCTGTTTCTAATTTTTATCCCAGTTTGCAGTGACTTCTGCAAATGAATAACTGAGCAGATCTGTAATCTGGCTGTTAATTAGATTCATATTCAGAGCATGATGGGTTTTAAATGTTGGCACAGTGAGGGTGGCAAGACCTGCAACATAAATATAATTGTTAGGGTTATTAAAGAAACCAAAGGTGAGCACATCAGTTAACTGCCCCTTGACCCTTCAGTAATATAACTGTTACTTAACTGTCTAAGAATATCTACCATGTCCTGTATGGGCCAAGATCCTGTCAAACACTGTAATGCTTCATAATAGTGCATCAGAAGCCAGGAAAAGAACGACCAGGAAAGCAGTAAGCACCCTACTAAGCTTCTGTTACATGTTTCTCATCTCCTAAGTGTTCTCTGAAGATCTGCTTATGAAACAGGAAATTCTATTGTGCTTGGAAGCAGTTGCAGGATTTTCAGGAAAGTCACATTTTAATGTGTGTGACGTGGGGGATGTGATTAACTTTTTGCTAATAGTAGATACTAAGAAGCACAAATCTACAATCTAGGGTAGTTTTGTGAGTTCTTTCAATGGTAAAAAAGCACATCCAGGCAGTTTTAACTCTTTGATTGGAGGTGGAGAAGAAGTTCTTCACAGAGAGAGTGATTTCCCATTGGAATGGGCTGCCCAGGGAGGTGGTGGAGGCACCGTCCCTGGGGGTCTTCAAGAAGAGACTGGATGAGGCACTTAGTGCCATGGTCTGGTTGATTGGATAGGGCAGGGTGATAGGTTGGACTGGATGATCTTGGAGGTCTCTTCCAACCTGGTTGATTCTATGATTCTATGATAGATGTAAGATAAAAGTAAATCTTAGGACAGTGTGCAGTAGATTGTGGGGAATAATAAACATTAAAACCAACCAAACAAAACAACACAAAAGTCCCAACAAAACACTTGACAAAAGCTAAATCATTCTGCTGTCAGGAAAGAGATTTTTTTATTCCTCAAGGATAGAACTAACTGAGGCCTTTGGACATACTGAAGGTCAGGCTTGACAGGGCTATGGGCAACACAATCTAATGGAAGGGATTGGACTAGATGACCTTTGGAAATCCTTTCCAAGTCAAACCATTCTATGATTCTATATCTTTGTCTTTTCCAGCCTTAGCATGCAAGGCAACCGGGTGATTTTCACAGGAAAATATCTCTTTTTTTTTTTAATGATTTTGACAATTGCTTAAAATTTTGATCTTATACCACACCCTAATGAAGATTAATTGCCACAAGGCACTATGGGGAAGTGAGGAATGCAAGAAGAAGATAATCTGTTCCATCAATCATCACTTTGTTTCAGTAAATGTGTGACATATGGTGTAGATCTATAAATTTCCTAATGCTTCAGTACTGCTGCTCATTCTTTTGACTGATCAGGAGTCATATTGCACTTCTTGTTGATGATAGAAACCACACTTTAAAAGATTTCCAAGCAATGATAACTGAGCCTCACATATTGACAGTCCATTGAACTGCACTCTCTCTGTGATGAACTTCTTCCTAACATCAAGTCTAGACCTCTCCTGGCACAGCATGAGACTGTGTCCCCTTCTTCTGTTGCTGGTTGCCTGGCAGCAGAGCCCAACCCCACCTGGCTACAGCCTCCCTTCAGGGAGCTCTGACAGCAATGAGCTCTGCCCTGAGCCTCCTCTGCTGCAGGCTGCACACCCCCAGCTCCCTCAGCCTCTCCTCACAGGGCTCTGCTCCAGACCCCTCACAGATTTGGCGCCCTCCTGTGGACACCTTCCAGTACTGCAAAATCTCTCTTGAATTGAGGAACCCAGAACTGGACACAGAACTCAAGGTGTGGCCTGAGCAGTGCTGAGTACAGGGGCAGAATAACCTCCCTTGTCCTGCTGGCCACACTGCTCCTGATCCAGGCCAGGATGCCATTGGCTCTCTTGGCCATCTGAGCACATTGCTTTTGATAAAATTGCAGCTAAGTCCAGTGGTTACAGGAAAATTCTGGAGTACTTTGCTTGGTGGTTGTTATGCTTGATTTAGATATCCAGAATGGATAACTGTAAAACAAATCAGTTTTAAATTCTTACCTTTATTCCTTTGTGTGCTCTTTGCCAGGTTCATAGGATGTTAATTGAACTTGGAATTCATCTCCTTTTGACTAACCCCTTTAAAAAGCTGCAAATTGTCACGTCGTTTAGAAATATTTATTGATATGAGCATAGCAACAGAGCAATAAAAATGTAAGAGACTGCTATTGAAATGAATGACTGTGCAGATTTGGGCTGTCTAAATGTCTTGGATGAAAGCTACAGCCTGGTTGAGAGGAGTTCAGAGCCAATCTAATAGTCTGCTCCAATCACCACAACACCCGGAGCAATAAAGCTTCCTCTCCACTTTGATCTGATAACTACACATTAAGAATTCATCAAATTAGCAACCAAAAAAACCCCCTGCTAATTATTAAAAAACAATTACTTAAAAACTCCAATAGTTTATCATTTTTATTCTTACAGTGCATTTCTTGTCATATGATTACTTAAGTTATTATTTCAAAGGAAGTGAAGGAGTTTAATATCTCCCTCTTGCAGAGGGATTAAGGCTGTATAAGGTTTTGAGTGACCATTTGCCTGTTACTCTCTTTGCATTTGTCTGTGTATGGCCAACATATGTCCCCTTGTTCATTAATAGAACAATATATGTAACAATATATGTCCCCTTGTTTGTTAGCACAACAAGGGGACACAGTCTAAAGTTGTGCCAGGGGAGGGCTAGGCTGGATGTTAGGAGGAAGTTGTTGGCAGAGAGGGTGATTGGCATTGGAATGAGCTGCCCACAGAGGTGGTGGAGTTGCCATGCCTGGAGGTGTTGAAGCAAAGCCTGCATGAGGCACTTTATGCCATGGTCTGGTTGATTGGCTAGAGCTGGGTGACAGGTTCCAACAGCAGTTGCAGTTTGGTTTAGAAGACTAGGAATTTTTCAGTTTTGTAATACATAAAGACAAGAATTGGATGAATTGTGGACAATTCTACCTGTACCATCAGCTCAAAATAGAAAATGTGGTCAGATTTCACTACAAGTTATACCCCTGGAAACATGAACGTAAATACATCTGAAAAAAAAAGAAGTTACTTGGAATTGCAGTGAGGTGAATTCAGTGCTTTGGGTTGCTATCTTCATTTTCCAGTCCTCTTAGCTCTTCATGACTAATACAATTTCTTTGCTGCTACTGGGAGTGCCAACATTAAAACTCTCTCTCTAATGCCAAAATAAGGGTAAAAAAAATCTGTGAGTCTGCACTGATCTTTTAATTTTCCATGCTGTATGATCTGAAGCACTCTTTGAGTGCATGAACATGTGCCTGTGGGGAGAGGAAAGAGGAAGAAGTGCTTCTGCCCAGGATGATCATGTGCAAGACAACTCTGATATGGTAGCTATCTGTCTGCCTTCATAGACTTCTGTCTAGTTTTGAAGTATAGATCTAAGGGCTGAGAAGGGGACTACTGTGTGACTCATGACTGACTTATGACTTCAGGTACCCAGGGTACTAAGGTGGTCTTCAGACACAGAACTGAGTTGAAAACTCATCTGAGAGCACACATTACCAGACCAGATGTCACCATCGAGAGAAGGACAACAAGGCTAGTGAAGAGCCTGCCACACCTGGCATATGTAGAACATCTGAGCAAGCTGAGGTTGTTCAGTCTGGAGAGAAAGAGGCTGAGGGGAGACCTCATTGCTCTCTACAACTACTTGAAGGTTGGAATGAGGAGGGTTCAGCCTTGACTTATGAGGAAAGCATGAGGGAGCTGAGGTTGTTTAGCCTGGAGAAGAGAAGACTCAGAGCAGACCTCACTGTTGTCTACAACTACCTGAAGGGAGGCAGCAGCCAGGTGGGGTTGGTCTCTTCTCCCAGGCAACCAGCAACAGAAGAAGGGGACACAGTCTCAAGTTGTGCTGCTGGCAGCAGCAAAATAAAACAAATCTTCAACCTTCTGCCAAACAGAAGATGCCTGTGTTTAGAAAAATCTTTAAGGTCCCTTCCAACCCGAACTATTTTATGATTCTACAAAGAGGTATCATTCACTTGCATCACATTTTGGTCTCCTAATCAATTCTCTAATCCAACTCATTCCCTCTGTCTTTTTATCTCCTGTTTCCTGCCTTCCATCTTCTTCTAAATGTCTATCTGTAATCCTAACTCTGAAATTTTCAAGGCCCATCCTTTTCACTGTCAGAGACAACCACAGAATTCTGACCTTTCAAAATCACATACATCTTATCTGGTGTTAATATTCATCTTGCATATTTCTTTTTCATTCCACATTTTTGCTCTGAAAATACATTTTTTTTCATTTTTAGTTTTAGTAACTGCTTTCACTAAAACTCTAGCCTCTTTGTAGTCACATCACACCTATTACTCATTATCCAAGCTTCCTACCCTTGACTTTGTCTTTTAAATAACACCAGGCAACATTCCTAGGCATTTTTGAGCACTGAAATTCTCATCTTTTCCTTGACCAAACTCCATGCAGCCCAAACAGGATTGTATTAGGAAATTTCAGGGCACTGCTCTCATGTTAAACTGAGCCATAACATAAGTCCCCTGATTAGTTTGGATGAGACCACCTCTTGTGAAAGGCAAGAAAATTTAATGCAGTGGACACAGTCTGTTGGTCTCGCTGCAATAGTTCAGTCTCAGACACATTTAATTTACTGCTGTATGTAGTCTCACATCTCTCTGCAGTTCATTCTGAAAGCTGCCTCTATATTTCCTACCCACAGAGCTCATTCCATCACGTCTACTAATTCTTCTATGTAGTTGTCCCTGTAGTATTTACATAAGCACTTAGTTTTGTTTCTTCAGCCATATAAATCTGTCATATAAATATTTCCTTTTTCTCTTTATACTCTTTTTATGAGTGGAAAATGTTCATCCTGGAAAGGAAAGTCAAAAGTAGAAAATATTGCATAGAAATCTTCTGGTAGCTGGCATGAAGTGACACTGACAAGTTAAGAGTCACTTGTGTGAGTGTGTGGTGTGCTGCCACACTGCCTGCCCTCAGTGATATCCAGGTCCTTGTTAGGAGCTGAAATTAAGGAAGGGGTGGTTGGCCAGAGTGTTTCTTGTCAAGAAGCAGAACAAAGACCTGAGCAAAGAGCTTGTGGCTCAAACAGTAGAAAGTAAGTTGTGCTCGGTGAGATACAGGCTGCATATAAGGGGGAAGTTCTTGCCAGAGAGAGTGATTGGCATTGGAATGGGCTGCCAGGGAGATGGTGGAGTTGCTGTCACTGGATGTGTTCAAGAAAAACCTGAATGAGGCACTTAGTGCCATGGTCTATCTGATTGGCTAGGGCTGGGTGCTAGGTTGGCCTGGATGATCTTGGAGGTCTCTTCCAACCTGGTTGACTCTACGATTCTATCTGATGGCAGTAAATAGCAGGAGCAGCTAATGAAACAAACTGTAGCTAGGGAATAAGGAGCTGTGAGGGTTAGTGGTGGTTGCAAAGCAGAGCAAGTAGAAGGAAAGGCTGTGAGAAGAGAAACAGATCACATCACAGCAAGATCTGATAGTCCTGAACTCCGAGTGGCAGAGAAAGCAACAAGCTGTCCTAACAGTAAGGAAAGCAATGTGATGGGGCAAATGTTCTAGCATTCTGTAGTGTTTTTTTTACTTTCCTCATTCAATAAAAGATTTTTGGTAAATGTACTGATGAATATCTATAGGTAGGGAGAAACATCTGAAACTCCAGCTAAATTCTGGCATGTGTTTGGGCAATAGCTCAAAACATTGTTGCAGCAGTGACCTCTTAACGTTTCAACTGAGCCCTTGCTGCAACCAGTGATTTCTTCACAGAAGACCAACAGTAGATCTCAAAGTACCATGGGTGGTACTTTGGGTGGAATATAGGGTGGAATGTCCCCAATCTTTGTCACTGTCATTGCACTGTAAAGGTCCTCCTTGAGAAATCATTCATTTCTGTAATGTTAACTGAATTAAGCTTGAAGGCTTCACCATCATCTCTCCATTAGAAATAACCCACGGCAAAGCATTGATGCCCAGAGTGGATCATTACCCAGTGATAAAAACAGTCTCTGTTAACACCCAGGGCTCGTGCGTCACCCAAATTGAATTATTTCTAAGGGTTAAGCAGAACAAAGCAATGAAACTCTGACCTGTGGATCAATAAGGAACTTACATCTCCAGCAATGTGCAGCTCTTAATCAAACTGTGGCTGCTCATTTATACCAAAATAAAAGGTCATTGAAGCACCTTCAGAGGAAAGATTGACAACTTTCCCAAACACCTACATTCCCTGATCCTTAAAATCTTCTAATGAGCAAAAAAAAAAAAAAAAAAAAAAAAAAAAAGGGAAAAAAATGTACAAGAGGAAGTTCTTGAAAAATACAAGAAGAACCTAAATAAAAGGAAGAAAATATGAAACTGGAAATAAACCTTTCAATCATTTGACCAATAAAAAAAATGACACTAACAGAAACTTTTGTGTCCAAGTTCCCTTTGAGAGCAATAGCAGTGAACTTGTGACTCCTCTAAGAGCTAAATTTTAATATAACACACATCTTGTCTATATTTAGGGAGAAAATTAATCAAAACAAAGCAAATTAGAAGGCACTTAACATTAAAAATAATACAGAATCACAGAATTTCTTAGGTTGGAAAAGACCTTCAAGCTCATCGAGTCCAATCATTGGTTTCACACTGACAAGTCCTTGACTAAACCAAACCCCTCAGCACATCTCATCACTATGAATCTCTATGGTTGGGAAGGACCACCAGGATCCGTCAGTCCAACCTTCATCCCAGCATCCTTCATCACTAGACCACAGCCTCAAGCACCACATCCACTCTCCTTTTAAACACCTCCAGGGATGATGACTCCACCACCTCCCTGGGCAGCCTGTTCCAGTGCCTGACCACCTGCTCAGTAAAGAACTTCCTCCCAACATCCAACCTAAACCTCCCCTGACACAACTTGAGGCCATTTCCTCTTGTCATGTTATTAGTAATTTGGGAGAAGAGACCAGCTCCAGCCTCACTACAACCTCCTTTTAGGTAGTTGTAGAGGGCAATAAGGTTCCCTCTCACCCTTCTCTTCTCCAGACTAAACAACCCCATTTCCCTCAGCTGCTCCTCATAGGTCATGTTTGCCAGACCTCTCACCATCCTCATCACCCTTCTCTGCACCCGCTCCAGCACCTCAATGTCCCTCCTATACTGTGGTGACCAAAGCTGGACACAGTACTCAAGGTGTGGTCTCACGAGTGCTGAGTAGAGGGGCATGAGCACCTCCCTACTCCTGCTGCTCACACCATTTCTGAATAATGTTTCTCTAGTTAGCTTTCATCTGGATCTGTATGAAACTGCATTACAGTTTTGTGCTATTAGTAAGTGTCTGACTAATAACTGCAATGTTTGACACCCTTGACACAATGACAGTATTTGTAGGATAAGTTATTGTGCAACAGTTATGCCACTAATGTTAGTAATGAGTTTCAGACTTGTTCTGGTAGAAAATCTGTGGAAAGTTACCTGTCCTCATAGGAAAAGAGGAACACACCATGAAGATCTTGGTTTTGTAGTTAGTCTTGCTGTGAAAACTTTGTCAAATTAAGGAATAAATTAAACCTTGTTATTTATTTGTTCTGTAGAGCTGTAAAATAAACAAAATAGGGCATTCAACCTCCCCAGGAATTAAACAACCAAACTATCACCACTGAAAGCAGTTATCATATTTTGATCTTTCTGTATTGCACATTAGTCAGTAACAACAGGACAGTTTAAATATGGTGGAATGTTCTTGATGTGATCTGGACATAAAGACCAAAAAAACCCCAAACCCAACCCAAAACCCAGAGGAAAATGAATTAAAGATGTCTGGATACAAGCTTGTTAATCTGCACCATACACATTATCACTTTTGATATGTGCACATAGCATCTGAAAGGACAACAGAGCAGCACACAATTTCTCATCAGGTTGGTAAGTAGGAGGACTGAGAGGAAAGTTTCTGTCATGCCTCCCATTCTAGTGGGAGGTGTCTCTTCCAACCTGGTTGATTCTATGATTCTATGACTGGCCAGGGCTGGGTGCTAGGTTGGACTGGATGAGCTTGAAGGTGTCTTCCAACCTGGTTGATTCTATGATTCTATGATTGGATAGGGCTGGGTGGATGGTTGGACTGGATGATCCTGGAGGTGTCTTCCAACCTGCTTGGTTCTATGATTCTAAACCATCTGATGGTGTCTTAAATGACAGTGTTCATGCATCCATCAATCTCTCTGTTCAGTGATGGCATTCTGAACATGCCTGCCATCCCTCCAAGGAATCCAGGTCTGTAAGCCCTACTTCATGCACTAATTTTCAGTAATACTTCACTCTGTGGTACAGCTCTCTGCTGGCAAAGCAGCAATAACCATCTACAGTAATGCTTTTTGATGAGTCTTTTGTTATGTGCTTATGATTGCTTCCTTTACCTGACAGAAAAAAGGATGGGCTCTTTATTTAACACAGTTTAAATTAACTTCTAGATCAATCATGTCACCAAAACCTGCCCACAAACAAATTGTTTTCATTGGCATATCATTCTTTGCTGCACAAAGGATTTTGTTAAGGGCAGTTAGTCAGGCAAAAAGAAGAAAGGATGGAAGGAAGGGAGGGAGGGAGGTAAGAAGGAAGGAAGAAAGGGAAGGGAAGGGAAGGGAAGGGAAGGGAAGGGAAGGGAAGGGAAGGGAAGGGAAGGGAAGGGAAGGGAAGGGAAGGGAAGGGAAGGGAAGGGAAGGGAAGGGAAGGGAAGGGAAGGGAAGGGAAGGGAAGGGAAGGGAAGGGAAGGGAAGGGAAGGGAAGGGAAGGGAAGGGAAGGGAAGGGAAGGGAAGGGAAGGGAAGGGAAGGGAGAGGGAAGGGAAGGGAGAGGGAAGGGAAGGGAAGGGAGAGGGAAGGGAAGGGAGAGGGAAGGGAAGGGAAGGGAGAGGGAAGGGAAGGGAAGGGAAGGGAAGGAAAGGAGAGTAAAAGAAAGGAAAGGAGAGGAGAGGAGAATATAAGTAAAATATTGTCAGAATGGGAAGGCTACAATCCTTTATTTGTTCTTAAACATGCATGAAGAGGACATAAACCAAAGTAAGGTTATTAATGCCTCTTGCAATAATTGGGCAGGAAATTCTGTGAGCTCCTTAAAAGATCATCCTTGTGAATTATTTGTGGCATTTTTCAAACCAATCCTTTTCTGTTCTCATTTTCTACACCTATCAATTGACCGCTACAAGGAAAGGCATTTTTATTGCTACACTCATCCAAGAAAAAGGGAGAAAAAAAAATTAGTGACAGACCTTGAGAGAAATAGAGAGCAGTAATAGTTTGTGTCAGTCCATTTGAGAGCTGATGAATAAAAAGACAGCAAAGCCAAGTTGGTAATGTTGCTCAACTAATACATTATAGCAAGCAGAACTTTATTCAGGATTAGTTAATGTAGCTTTCACAGAGCATCAGGAAGTTTTAGTGGACCCATTTCCCTTTCTGCTGTCAAAGAGGAATCAGCAAAATCACTTTTAAGCTCCCACCATCAGCATGGTGAGTTTCGCTGTGCCTTTACCTTTAATCATAGAATCCTAGAGTGGTTTAGTTTGGAAGGGACCTCAAAGATCATCCAGTTCCAAACCCCTGCCTCCTCTTCTCCAACACCCCTAAGCCTCCTCTGCTGCAGGCTGCACACCCCCAGCTCCCTCAGCCTCTCCTCACAGGGCTCTGCTCCAGGCCCCTCACAGCTTTGTCACCCTCCTGTGGACCCCTTCCAGTACTGCAACATCTCTCTTGAATTGAGGAGCCCAGACCTGGACACAGCACTCAAGGGGTGGCCTGAGCAGTGCTGAGTACAGGGGCAGAATAACCTCTCTTGTCCTGCTGGCCACACTGCTCCTGAGCCAGGCCAGGATGCCATTGGCTCTCTTAGCCACTGCTGGCTCTTGTTCAGCCTACTATCTAATGACCCTTAACCACATCCAGGGTGGGTGTCTCCACCACCTCCCTGGGCAGCTCATTTCAGTGCCTGACCACTCTCTCCACAAAAAACTTTTTCCTAACATCCAGTCTAAACCTACCCAGTCTCAGCTTGACATCTCCAGACTTATTCTCACAGGGGCCATGTCTTCAGCTCCCCCCCCTTCCATAATAAAACCCCTTGCCTGAAATTTAATTTATCACAGCATCAACAAGTTTATATCTTAAAAAAAAAAAAAAATTGTTATTTTAAGGCCAAGCTTCTTCAAGAAGTTCTTTTGTTTTTCTTATGGGTACAGCAAGCTGTTAAACAGTGCTAAGAATGAAAATTGCAAGTGAAACACTCTGCTCCCTTCTGAAAAGAAATATTTCTTCTTTAAAAAAAAAAAAAAGAAAAAAAAAAGAAACCTAATATCTTTCCTCCTTACAGTGGAAACACTGTGCTGAACAGAAAAGGAGAGCAGAATACAAAGCCTTGTTTTATTCCCTTATAGCTATGCAACATCCCATCACTGTCAATGGAAGAATTGCAAGTGTAATGAATAGAGAATAAATCCCATCACAAACAATTGAAAAATATTATTCTGAGCTAATATAGTCTGGAAAGATAAAATCTTCCTGCCAGCCTTTCAGAAGTCCAGAAACTGTAGTTATACAACTCCTGCTATGTTTCAGTTACTTGACATGCCTTTTTTACCATGCTTAACTGACTGTAATATTCATAGGGAAAGTGTCAGGAACTCTACTGCATTGAAATCCACATCTCCAGGGCAGAAAGAACATTGATATTGTCAAGCAAAAGTGCTGCTTTCTTTGCCAGTTTGATGTGAAATCCAGGTAGAGTACATGGCCTTAAGAAGCAAAAGGTGATGCTGACGCTGTGAACAGTGCTAGGTAGAAGATGAGACACTATGATTTCATTGACAGTCAAAAGAGACATCACTTATGACCAATGAATGCTATAAGAGCCAGGCATGCTGCTCTGCCTGTTAGGCATGCAGACTGAGGCTTTGGCTAGTTGGAAACAAGGCTGCATTTAGTGTGAGTACCACAAATATATGAGATAAGAAGTGACAGCTGCCCAGATCCCAGCTTTCAGAAGAAGTCCTGATGCCCCTCTAGCAGCCTTAAGGGTCATAGAATTAATGATTAATCAAAGGATTACAGGATGTTAGGGGTTGGAAGGGACCCAAGGAGATCATGGAGTCCAACCCCCCTGCCAGAGCAGGACCACACAATCTAGCACAGATGACAGAGGAACGCATCCAGATAAGCCTTGAAAGTCTCCAGGGAAGGACACTCCACAACCTCTCTGGGGAGGTTTAATGGGAATAGAAAGTAATTAAGTGAAAGTAAAGGACCAGTTCAAGGTCTCCAATTTAGCAAGCTTCAGAACAAGCCGTGGCAGCAAGGCAGCAGACAGACGATAGGAGACAGACAAGCTGAATCACACCTAAGGATCATAGACTCTTTCCAGAATGATGTGAGGGGACTCATGATGTAAATTTGCAAAGAGCTCAGTCTAATGAGCTGGACTGAGAGGCATCTGTATTATGGCACAGCACACCAGGATGACTGTGCAGTATTGCAAGGGCTGACTGGGGGCTTTGCACAGTGCTGCAAGACACAGAAAATGCTGCCTGTGAAAATGGCAAGCCAGAACATTGTTCTCAAGGAGGACCTCTACAGTGCAATGACAGTGATGGAGTCTGGGGACATTCCACTCTATATTCCACCCAAAGTACCATCCATGGTACTTTGAGATCTGCTGTTGGTCTTCTGTAAAGAAATCACTGGTTGCAATAAAGGCTCAGTTGAAACGTTAAGAGGCCACTGCTGGAACAATGTTTTGAGCTATTACCCAAACACTCAAAGGTCATTCAGTTCCAACCCCCTGCCACAGGCAGGGACACCTCCCACTATAACAGGTTGCTCAAGGTCTCATCCAACCTGGCCTTGAACACCTTCCAGGGAGGATGTGGAGCACAGAATCACAGAATCACATTCAGTGATTCTGTGATCCACAACCTCCCTGGACAACCTGTGCCAGTGTCTCACCACCCTCTCTAAAAAGAACATCTTCCTAACATCCAGTTTAAATCTCCCCTCTGCCAGTTTAAAACCATTCCTCCTCATCCTGTCATTACAAGACCTTGTCAATAGTCTCTCCCCAGCCTTCCTGTAGCTTCCTTCAGATACTGGAAGGCCACTCCAAGGTTTCCTCAAAGCCTTCTCTTCTCCAGGCTGCAGCACCCCAACTCTCTCAGCCTGTCCTCATAGCAGAGCTGCTGCAGCCCTCTGAGCATCTTGGTGGCCTCCTCTGGACTGACTCCAACAGTTCTATGTCCTTCTTGTGCTGGGGGCTCCAGAGCTGCACACAGAACAACTGTACACAAAGCAACATGATCTGAAGCAACTTTAGGGAGCCACTCGAGAGTACTTCTGCCAAGGTGCCAGCATATTCACATGAGTACAATGCTAGTGAGTTTTTAATTTCACAGTTTAACATCCCAGAACTGAGTGGGATCTTTCATGTTTAGATTTATACTACCTAGAGTCCACCAGTGAAGTATCTTTCTTTTTATAACTAGAGAAATCTTTTGTAAACTGAGACTCTGACTCCTACTTGATTTGCAACAGAGAGCATCTGGCTTGTATCTGAAATAATAATTATCTTCTTCTGACACATTTATGAGTTTTCCCTTCATTAATTTTTATCTGGGAAATATTCACTGCTATGGTAGGGTAGTTTTAGAACAAACACCTGGTTTTTACAACTCTTATCAGAAATTTGCAAGGTTTCAGGCAGGGAACAGCTTAAACTTAATGAAGTGAAAAGCTTAACCCTTTGGGCTTATTTTTTTTTTAAAGTGCCTACCCTTTCCAGTAGCTTAGAAGGGTATTTTTTTTTCCTTTCCTCTGTATATGTTGTTCTCCCTCAGTGACTCACAGCTCACAGGGATGGGATAAAACCAAGAGCTGTACAAAAGGTAGGAGCCATCCAAAAGCAGGTCCAGTCATTACATGAACTTGTCCTTCACAGTGGTAGGGGGCTCTCAAGATGGGAACTCTCAATGTGGGAACACTCAAGATGGGAACCCTTACTCTATCTATCATTTTTCTAGACAAAGTGTCCATTTACCATTGATACTGGGCATGAAAACCCAGCCAACCACCAGCCCAACTCCAGCATGGCCATCTACATGGGTCAGCCCACGTGCAGAAAGGCTTCTTTTGCAGCCCCCCCCTTCAAGCCTGCAGGGCAAGGGGTGGGGAAGCAGATTTTCATGCCTTTGCTCTCCCATTCCAACCCGTGGAGTGAGTTTGGGGTATCCCAGGACAACTTCAACCACCTTGTAAAACACAGTGAGGCTGCAGTCTCTGCTAAAAAGGAAATCCTTGACCAATAGAGCTACAGGACATATTAAACCAATCTAAGGTCTGATGCACACCCAGCATAACACAAGCAAATCATGGCAGCATTCAGCATACAACTTACTTCCCATGTTTATTACACACACACACACAAACACAAATCTTATTTTATGGGGAAAAAAAGAGCTTTAAATTTTGGGTTTTGGTGTGTTTTTTTTTTTTTCAAGTCAGCCCTTGTCAGGATTAATGTATAAACAGAAAAAAAATATTGGTCTTTGAGGAAAGACTGGAAACCAACTTTACCTGTCTTAATGACAAAACTGAGGCTTTTATCATCTCTGTGTCATGGTGCAGAAATCCCTCTGAGAGCTGGAAGAGATTTTGTGCAGTCAGCTTTGATCAACACAATCTATGACTTTTTTTTTTCTTCATGTTTGGTTACTGTTGCTTAATGTCCATGGCTGAAAGATTTGCTTTGACATTTTCAAATAACAAGTTTCTAACACTGATTTCAGAACACTTCTTTCCAAAGCATGACCAAGAAAGTCTCAGGTTAAAATAATGCCTTTTGTATCACATGTGCACGCTGATAGTGAATTTACCTTGCACAAGGAACTGCAGCTTAGAATCATAGAATCAAGCAGGTTGGAAAAGACCTCCAAGCTCATCCAGTCCAATCTAGTACCCAGACCTAGCCAGTCAGACAGACCATGGCACTAAGTGCCCCAGCCAGGCTTGGCTTCAACACCTCCAGGCACAGCAACTCCACCACCTCCCTTGGCAGCCCATTCCAATGCCAATCACTCTCTCTGACAACAACTTCCTCCTAACATCCAGCCTATACTTCCCTCAGCACAACTTGAGACTCTGTCCCCTTCTTCTGTTGCTGATTGTCTGGGACAAGAGCCCAACCCCACCTGGCCACAACCTCCCTTCAGGTAGTTGTAGACAGCAATGAGGTCACCCCTGAGCCTCCTCTTCTCCAGGCTCTGCCATTTAACAACCTTTCTCTACTTAATTTTAACATTACTTGAACATTTACATTTTTAGAACACAATTTTCTATGCTTTCAATAAAAAAAAAACAAACCAACAAACCCAAACCCAAACAAACCACCACACAACAAATAAATCTCATGCTGCCACCATAACAACAATCTAGTCAGATAGAATTCATGCAGTCCCATTCAAAGGTGCTTTGTTGTGCTGCAGAGGAGCATGGTTTAGCACCACAAGACAGCACCTTGGTATTTTCAGAGCAGTATGTGGAGCACAGCAGATCACAACCAAACACAGAATCACAGAATGTCAGGGGCTGAAAGGAATCTCAAAAGCTCATCCAGTCCAACCCCCCTGCCAGAGCAGGGTCACCTAGACCAGATCACACAGGAACACACCCAGGCATGTTTTGGATATCTCCAGAGAGGGAAACTCCACAACTCCCCTTGGCAGCCTGTTCAGTGCTCTGTCACCCTCACAGGGAAAAAAATTCCTCCCCATGTTTAAAGGAAACTTCCTATGCCTCAGCTTCCACCCAGTGCCTCTTGTCCTGGTGTTGGGCATCACCCAGCAGAGCCTGGCTCCAGCCTTCTGCCACTCACCCTTTACATATTTATAAACACTGATGAGGTCACCTCTCAGTCTCCTCCAAGCAGCACTGCCCCAGCTCCTCCAGGCTGTCCTCATAAAAGAGATGTTCCATTCCCTTCATCATCTTTGTGGCTCTATTCTGGAATCTCTCAAGCAGTTCTACATCCCTGCTGACTTGGGGGCCCAGAAATGAACAAAGTACTCCAGATATGGCCTTGCTAGGGCAGAGTAGAAGGGTAGGAGAACCTTTCTGAACCTACTAACCACAGCCCTTCTAATACATCCCAGAATGGCCACAAGAGCCCATTGCTGGCGCACACAAAGGTTAGGTCAGTATAAGATACTTTGTTTAAGGAGAGATGGGAGAAGGATGCAAACAAAGTAAATATGTTGGAGCTACCAATATTTACTAAGCACTAAAGTAGCAGGGAGAAAAGGTAGAAATTGCAGAGTCCAAGTGCTAGTTTCAAAGATATTTTTTTTCTTTCCAGGTGTTTTTGTAAGCTCTATTGAACTTTTGCAAATCACCAAGAACTTACAGACAACAAGAAACATATTTTTACACTTCTGTTGTCATTATGCCACCACTGAGACATAGGCAAGCATTACAAATAAAGCTCTCTCAAAGATAATTAGGGATGTGGGATGTCACAACAAATATGTTTTCTTCGTCTTTGAACTAGTTTACCATTTAGGAACTTCTGTGAGTGTTAACCATTACACTCCTGAAAAACACAAGAAGATTTTTGCCTTGATCACAGGATATTAGGGGTTGGAAGGCACCTCTATGGATCTCAAGTCCACCCCATGTGCCAGAGCAGGACCATAGAATGTAGTGCAGGTAACACAAGAATGCATCCAGATGGATCTTGAAAGTCTCCAGAGAAGGAGACTCCACAACTTCTCTGAGAAGTCTGTTCCAGTGCTCCATGACACTTACAGTAAAGAAGCTCTTCCCCATGTTGAGATGGAACTTCTTGTGATGTAGTTTATACCCAAGACTAGAGTTTGTCCCCTCCCGCTTGACCCCAACCCTCAGATATTTATAAACATTGATTAGGTCCCTTCTAAGTCTTCTCTTTACCAGACCAAAAGCCCCAGGTCCCTCTCCTCATATGGCAGTGCAGCAGCCCCTTCATCATCTTCATAGCCCTATTGAAGCTGCATCATCTTAGTCAATAAGAACTGAACAATAGATCTCCCTTTCCATTTCAGTCACTACATTTGACAGCTTCAGTGGGTTTCATGTTGGAGTTTCACAGCAAGGATGTATATACCAAAAGCCTGAACTGGTTTGTATCAAATGCTTCCTTACCATTCCCTCAACACAGGTCAGCAGAGTGACACTCAGCTGCACATAACTGAAGGCACACAAATGAAATCATGTTCCAGAGCACACTAACTGAAATGATAAGCTTTGTTTTAAACAGGTCCACTCAATGTTGTTTATAAAATGCCTTTTGGCTTTGATTAGTCTGTGTTTATGTCTCCTTCTTTTTTTCTTCCTTTCACTTTTGATGTGCTTCACTACTTAACAGTTAGAAACAAAGTCCTCCCTTGCTCACACAGCTTCTGAAAAGTGAGATTTTGCAAAAGCTCTGTGTTGAACCTCCTGTGTCTATTCAGGTCAATATGATTCTTTCCTCTGGAATTTTTTATATGCATTGTTTGATTTTCCTTCTAACTGAATGTCCTTTCAAAAAGGCAAAAATGTTTCTGTGTTGGAAACAAGACTGAGAAGAATCAATTCAGCCATGTCTGGGCACTGGCAAAAATAAAGTGTTAGAAGCTATGACCAACAGCAGTGCACATTCTTTGTGCCAAGAACTAGCACTACAAATAGTAAAGTTTAGTGTTTTGACTATTAGACTGATTTCCTGACCTGATTTCTCTGCCTTTTATTGTGTGAAAGTCTGTAGGTAAAGAGGTCTTCTATGTCTGCTTTCAAAACCATCTTTTGCCTTTGCCATATAAAGAGTAACTTGTTAAAAGCAGCATCCCCTTTTTACAGCAGTGAAGTGTCTAACACAGTGCAAGTCCAATTTCACTTTATCACTTGTAGACACCACTGTAATACAAATGAAGTAATATTAGGTGGTGAAAAACGTAGATGTGTTCAAAGCTTGTCAGAGGAAGTAACAGGAAGAAAATGTAGATGAGAAATTATAACAATCCTATTGTTAATATTTTCCTAATTGATTTCAATGGGGGGAAAAAACCAAACCTAAACAAAGTTAGTAGGTAATGTTCTTTAAAGTTGATGAGGAACACATCACATGAATGATTTTCTGAAAGACAATGCATTTCCCTTGACATTTCCTGCAAGGTTTCATTCTGAAAGCAAAATTACTTTCCATCTGAAAAAAAAAAAAAAAAGAGAGAGAAATTAAATATTTCATTTTCAATAAGCTCAGCCTACAAATGGAATATTTCTCATTGCTGAAATGACCCAAAGGGTTCAATTTGAACGGCTTCAAAGCCAATAAATCGCATCACCCAACCACATTGCTTTACAACTGTTAGGCTTTGGCTATGTAAAGATTCCATGCCTTGATGATTTCCATGTCCCAGAGTATGCTGGAGTATACACAATTAAAAGAAAGATAGGCAGTTTCTTGCCTTAGAACTATTTTCCTTAACCTGCTTTGTGCATATCTTTGCCTAGAATTAAGAAGACTTAGACTCAGTTTTCTCCTCAGTCTGATTTGGGGAAACCTGGCATGACTAAGGGAGGTTATTCTGCCCCTGTACTCAACACTGAGTCAGGGGAGCAACACAGTCTTCCCCTGTACTCAACACTCAAGGCCACACCTTGAGTGCTGTGTCCAGTTCTGGGCTCCTCAATTCAAGAGAGATGTTGAGATACTGGAACATGTCCAGAGAAGAGCAACAAAGCTGTGAGAGACCTGGAGCACAGCCGTGTGAGGAGAGGCTGAAGGAGCTGGGGGTGTGCAGCCTGCAGCAGAGGAGGCTCAGGGCAGAGCTCATTGCTGGCTGCAACTACCTGAAGGGAGGCTGTAGCCAGGTGAGGATTGGTCTCTTCTCCCAGGCAGTCAGCAACAGAAGAAGGGGACTCAGCCTCAAGTTGTGCCAGGGCAGGTCTAGGCTGGAGGTTAGGAAGAAGTTCTTGCCAGAGAAAGTGATTGGCATTTTGGCCTTCCACAACAGTTACTCAATGCCTCATCAAGCCTGACCTCAAATATCTCCAAGAATGGGGCCCCTACCACCTCCCTCGATAACTGGTTCTGGTGTTCCACCTCCCTTGTAGGAAATAACTTCTTCCTAATGTCCAGCTCTAGTTTTGGTCTGAGTTTTGCTTGCTTGTTTGTTTTACAGCAAAGGTTCACAGAATTAAGGTAAATGGCAAAATAAGATAAAACATAATGCTAACTTACATGAGAGAGATCACGACACAGATTTCTCTGAGCAAATTACTGCCTTTCTATAGACAGAAAATACATGATGGCCACAGATAATTTGGGTCTATCATTTGATACTGGCCATGTGGGAAACAATTAGGAAGGCAGAAATGCTGATTAACAAAAAAAAAACCTTAATAAGCTGAACAAGCAACCAGGTAAATGAAGAAGAGATCTGGGGCTAAGAGAAGGTATTAATTAAACTGTTTAATCGGTTAATGATAGATAGTTTGGATGTGTTATCAGTACAGGAGAAGGAAATAGAGGGAAACCTGAGTAACCTTCATGAACCAAGTAATTGCAGCAGGTTTTAAATTTGCCTTCTGTATAATTCTGCTGCTCTGAGTGCTTAGAGATAGTTAGTGCCAAGCAAAGAAGTGCCCTATGTCATGTCCAGATTCCATCAAGATTCTCAGAATAACTTTTTTCCCTCTCTCTTCTCCCAGTGTGTGGAGCTGGTATCTCTCTGGTATTTACAGGGCAGCTGAGGTTATTTGGCCTTGAGTTGCTTGGCTAATTTTTGCTGCATCATTCAGGCATGTGTAGGGAGGCTTTGGGGGGACTTTGAGGTCTGGATTTAGGCTTGGTTGTGGGGCGGCTTTGGAAGGTTTTGGTTTATTGAGACTGTGATAATCCCAGGTTTGGAGAACTGGGGCAAGGCTGAAATGTGCTCCACAACCTTCCTGGGCAACCTGTGCCAGTGTCTCACCACCTCCACTAGGAGGAACTTATTCCTAACACCCAGTTTCAATTTCCCCTCTGCCAGTTCAAGCCCATTACTCCTCATCCTGCCATTACAAGACCTTGTCAATAGTCCCTCCCCAGCCTTCCTGTAGCTTCCTTCAGATACTGGAAGGCCACTTCAATGTCTCCTCAAATCCTTCTCTTCTCCAGGCTGTAGAGCCCCAACTCTCATAGGCTGTCCTCATAGCAGAGCTGCTGCAGCCCTCTGAGCATCTTTGTGGCCTTCAACAGTTCAATAGTAGTCATGTCTTTTCTCAGCTGTGGACACAAAACATTTTGAGTACCGAAATACAGTGTGATGACCTCTCTAAACCTTGCTCACTCTCCCTTTCTATTTCAAGAAAATCTCTGTAAAAAGACTTTTATAATTGGTGCATATGTCCTGTAAAGGCTTCTTCCCCTGAAAATGCTGGAATCAGGTTGGTAATGATAATGAGACCCCACCTCAAGTACTGTCTGCAGTTCTGGAGCCCCCAACACAAGAAAGACATGGAACTGTTTGAGCCAGTCCAGAGGAGACCAAGAAGATGCTCAGAGGGTTGCAGCAGCTCTGCTCTGAGGACAGGCTGAGAGAGTTGGGGCTCTGCAGCCTGGAGAAGAGTCTCGTCATGACAGGATGAGGAGTAATGGGTTTAAACTGGCAGAGGGGAGATTTAAACTGGATGTTAGGAAGAAGTTCTTTCCAGTGAGGGTGGTGAGACACTGGCACAGGTTGCCCAGGGAGGTTGTGGCTTCTCCCTCACTGAAGGCATTCAAGGCCAAGTTGGATGAGTCCTTGAGCAACCTCTTCTAGTGGGAGGTGTCGCTGCCTATGGGAGGCATTTGGAACTGGATGATCTTTGAGGTCTCTTCCAATCTAAACCATTCTATAGTTCTATGATTCTATGACTGTGACCTCTCTAGAACCTTGCTTATTGTCCCTCTCCAGTGTAAGAAAGTCTCTGTAAGAAAGACTTTTATAATTTGTGCCTGTGTCCTGTAAAGGCTTCTTCCCCTGAAAATGCTTGAATGGACTTGATGATCTGTTACAATACATAATAGCAGCTTCACTCAGAGAAGTTTTTGTGAGGAATGGGAGGAATTTTACAAACAGAGCCGTGCTTGCTGTGTTGAGACAGGCAAGTGGTGAAAATCCCCTACTGAGAAGTGCCCCCAAGCCAGAAGGTCTCCAGGATATTTGATGAGCGATCTCCTGTTGCTTTATTTGGCTCTTGCTGCTACCCATTTCACTGCTGACTGGACAAGTGCCATTTAACAATAAAATATCCTTGCCTGGAGGATTTGACACAGATGGTTCTGGTCAGATTGGTCTCTTAAGGGTATGAAAGCAAGCCCATGACCTTTTTTAGTGATAATGGTATTATTGCATGTCATAGTTCTCACAGAACAGCTGCTCACTGATTGAGGTTGCTTTGTACTTCTGTTTCATTTTTATTCCTTTGTGTTTTTCACCTGAGAATCAGAATCACAGATTTGTTGAGGTTGGATGGGACCCCAAGGATCACCTAATTCTAACCCCCTTGTCATGGACAGGGACACTTCACACTAGATCAGGTTGCTGAGAGTCACATCCAGTCTGACCTTAAAAACATCCAAAGATGGATCTTCCACCACCTCCCTGGGCAACCTGTTCCAATGTCTCACAACCCTCATGGTGAAGAACTTCTTCCTAATGTCTAATCTAAATTTCCCCTCCTCTAGCTTCAATTCTTCCCCCCCCCCCCCCCCCCCCCCCCCAGTCTTATCACTACCTGACACCCTAAAAAAATCTCTCACCAGTTTTCTTGTAGGTCCTCTTCAGGAACTGGAAAGCCACTGTAAGGTTTTGTGCTAGTTTGAAGCTAGCTAGAATGTTTTGGTAAGAAGGATTACATCACAGGCTGTGAAAGAGAAACAATGGTGAGATCTACTTCACTCATAGGCTTGCTGAGACGGATAAGAACAGAAGTGTAAACATAGTTAAGGCTTTCAGGCACTGCCTGGGCTCTGGGCTGCATTTTTCTCTCTAACCTCACCTTCCATCTCTCTGATTAATCCACCTGCTGCCTAACCTCCCTGGCCAACCCTCCAAACTACTTTGAGCATAAGGCAAAGTCTGGGATAAGGTGGAGGGATGGGGAGAAGGTGGGAGGGTGGCTGGGAGCCTCTCCTGGGGACTCAGGTTTCTGGGAGGGCTGCTGTGTTTCTGTATTACCTTTTACCTTGTCTATTTCTGTCTATAGCTGTATATACTGTAACTATCTGCTTGTATATTGTGCTAAGCTGTAAATATAAGCTTCATTCAATTTCCAGAGCCACCTGAGTCTAGTCTGGGTGATTTCCAAAGTGGGGGGGGGCAGGGAACACCCAAACCACCACATGTCTCCTTGGAGCTTTCTCTTCTCCAAACTGAAGAACCCCAACTCTCTCAGTTTGTCCTTGTAAAAAAGCAGCTCCATCCCTCTCATCATCCTCATGGCCCTTCAGCATATCCCAGATCTTTCCATGTTCTCCCTCGTGGACATGTTCAGCACATCTAGATCTTTCCTGTAATAGGAGCTCCAATTTAAAGATATTTCCAAAGTCTCTCTGTGTGTAGTTCACAAAAAAGGCAGAGTTTTCCAAACTGCTCACTATGAAATGTTTACCCAGCTCTGCTGATTAGTCATTGGTTGGCAGAATTTAATCTTCAGAAATACTAGAAATATATATATATATTATTTATAAAGCAGCAGTGCAAATAACTGCAGTGTAAGTTTGCCTCACTTTAATGTCTCTGCATTCTCAGGTCTAAATTGTTCCTATAAAAGTTGTCTTGAATTAAAACTTGGCTGTTTAAATTGAAAACTGTCGTGGATGTTGTAATCAGTTTTTGAGAAATGCAATGGGAGCACAGAATTCCATTTAAATAGCTATTTCCCATGGCATAATTACCAGTGAAGAAGAATAGAGGGGGTAAACTACAGGAGATTGAATTTACAGCTGCTAATACAGCTCTACTTCAGAGTACGCTGTCTGCTGAAAGGCAGACAGGGCTGGGTGCTAGGTGGGACTGGATGAGCTTGGAGGTCTCTTCCAACCTGGTTGATTCTATGATTCTATTTCCCAAGGTCACAAGCTTTAAGCCTCAAAGCCCCCAGTAGATCACTTCCTTCATAAGCACACACTTGAAAGAGCTCAGGGGCTTGACTTGAACACAGAATTAAGTATCCCTCTGAGAAGGCACCAGTAGGTGAAAGTGAAAAAAAGAAACACTTTGACATTAAAGCTGTGGTATAAGAATCAACATCTGTTCATGGAAAAATGTTCCTAACTTTCCTTCTACCCAAACACCTCCTATGTGAATAGTGGGTAGCTCTCCTGGTAGTCAACAACCTCTAGCAAAATTCTGGACACTGTTGTGTTTAAGAATTGTTGGATCTAGTGCTTAGGGATACGGTTGTGATGGTTTGGGTGTTACCTGCCCTCCCCTCACTTAAGAAGATCACCCAGACTAGACTCAGCCAATAAAGAAATTAAAGAATGAAGCTTTCTATTGACAGCTTAGCACAATATACAAGAAGATATTTACAATCTATACAGCTAGAGACAGAAATATACAAGCTAAAAAGGTAATACAGGAACACAACAGCCCTCCCAGAAACCTGAGTCCCCAGGAGGGGCAGCCAACCACCCTTCCACCTTCTTTCCACCCCCCTACCTTATCCCAGACTTTGCCTTATGTTTGGAGAATTGGCCAGGGGGTTTAGAAAGCAGAAGCAGCAGGCTAGACACAAACAGCAGGTTAGGGAGAGAAGTGCAGGCAGCCAGAGCCAGAGAGCAACTCTGTTATCTATGTTTCTGTTCTTGTTTTTATACATCTCAGCAAACCTATAACTACAGTGGACATCACCACTGTTTCCTTTTCACAGCCTATAAACTAATTCTTCTCACCAAAATATTCCAGCTAGCTTCAAACTAGCACAACAGTTCAAGAGGGGCTTTGCCAAGCTGGATGTTTCTGTGGTTCTGTGATACAGAAAGGCAACTGAAGGCACAGAGATAATCAAACATCTGTAGAAATGGTGCAAGATACATGGAGATGTCTAAATACCTCTGATTATCTCTGTATCCTCAGACTTTGTGTGCCCAGGTGGCAAAGAAAGCCAGTGGTGTCCTGGCTTCTGTTAGAAATGCTGTGGCCAGAAGGAGTAGGGAGGTGATTTCCCCTTGTACTTGGCTCTGGTGTGGCAACACCTTGAGTGTTGTGTTCCTTTTGAGCACTTTATTGCAAGAGGGATGTGGAGGTGCTGGAGCAAGTGGAGAGGAGGGCAAGAAGTCTGGGGAAGGGCCTGGAGAATAAATCTTCTGAGGAATGACTGAGGGAGCTGGGGATGGTTAGTTTGAAAAGGAGGCTGAGGGGAGACTTCATTGCTGTCTACAGCTACCTGAAAGGACCTTGTGGAGAGGCTGCTGCTGATCTCTTCTCAGAGACAATTAGTGATAGAACAAGAGGGAATAGCCTCAAGCTGCAACTGGCTAGGTCTAGATTAGATATTTGGATTTTTTTTTTTCCCAGCAAGAGTGGCCAGGCACTGGAATGAGCTGCCCAGGGAGGTGGTGGAATCATCAAGCCTAGATATGTTTAAAAGTAATTTGGATGTGGTGGTTGGGAATATGGTTTAGGGTGCACCTTGTAGAGTAGAGTTGCACTTGGTGGTCTTCAGGGGCTTTTCCAACCTGAATGTTCCTGTGACTCTGTGATATTCTTATCCACTAATAGCATATTTTAACACTACTTCAACAGTTTATTGTGACATAGCAACTTTATAGCTCCCTTCACTTAAATTCACATGGGCCATGCCTACAGTGATTTTTAAGATGATGCAGGGAACTCTGCATTGTGTTACACAGCTGTCTGGTCTGTTGGCCATGATCAGGGTCTGATCTACTGTCCAAGATCTAAGTAGCTTAAGACTACTTCAAGAGGTATATACTGGATGTTAGGGCTCCCCAGGGAGGTGGTGGAGTCACCACCCCCGGAGGTGATCAAGAAAAGCCTGGATGAGGCACTTAGTGCCATGGTCTGGTTGACTGGCTAGGGCTGGGTGCTAGGTTGGTCTGGATGATCTTGGACATCTCTTCCAACCTGCTTGATTCTGTGATTCTATGATAAGACCTGGTGTACTATCCATGCTCAAGGTAGATCCAAAACCTACTAGACAGAAGTCCTTTCAACTGCAATTACCTTTCGCTTATAAAGAAACATATACACCTCTAAAATTAAGAGTTTTCATAAGCTTCCTGTCAGATAAAAACACTGCAGCTGCTGAATATGGGTTTTTATATATTAAAGCATTTTAAGATGGTGGGTGTATTTCAAGTAAATGATTTGACTACATTCAGCTGTCCTGTTGTTTGCAATTACTGATTTTGCTTTTCAGATGTACATAATAAAGTTCTCAACGTAGCTCTTTCAAACGTGGCAGCACTGCTGACTCCTCAGTACTTGATGGTTCAATCACACAGGATATCTTCATGTTCAAGTGAGGCAAAAAATAAAGAAGGAAGACAGAGGCAGCACAAGGTAATGCCTGCTACTATTAGTGGCTCAAATTCATTTGCTTTGCAATGATTTTTCCACTCTTTCAAAAAAAAACCTTGATATTTTTAATCATAACTCTGTCAGCAGGCACAGCTGAAATATATTGGGAAGTTTCTTTCATGTGTGGATAAATTTCCCCATGTAGTTTAGGCCAAATGATCCTTTCTAGTCAAAAATGAGATTGAAATATCTCATCCCAACCAAGCAAGATGCTCACAATGCCTGAAAACGGAGCAAGTTTTAAAAGCATCAGAGGAAGCTGACTTGACACATGCAATGTGTGCACCCAGCTCAGGCACCAACCATGTGCTGGGCTGCAGCAAGAGCAAGGGAGGGGATTCTGCCCCTTTACTCTGCTCTCCTCAGACCCCACCTGGAATATTGTGTGCAGTTCTGGGCTTCTGCTGTCCCTGGGTTCAGAGACACTTCCCATTTTAGTGGGTTGCTCATCCAACCTGGCCTTGAACACCATAGGGTTGAAATAGACCTTTAAAGATCATCTATTCCAACCCCCTCTGCAGTCAGCAGGGACATCCCCTACTAGATCAGCTTGCTCAGAGCCTTATCAAGCCTGACCTTGAACGTCTTCAGGGATGGGGCCTCCATCTCCTCCATGGGCATCCCGTTCCAGCATTCCACCACTGAGTCCTCAGTTTAGTTATTCTTGTGTGTTGTGGGTTTTTTTTTTTTTTTTTAAGTCTTTTCCTTTGCCTTTTCCTCTTTTCCTATTCAGTTTTATTTAGAGGAGAGAAGGAAATACTGAAAATGAAGGCTAAAGTACAAGAATCATTTCTAAAATAACAAGGAGCAGCAGCTATTTAGAACAAATGAACATGTAACAAGCTTACAGCACTGTAACAGCAGGGTACAGGAGGAAAAAAAAATGCAAAAATAGCCACAAAAAGAAATTGTTTATTAAAGCCCTCATCTCCACAGCAGGAAACAAGAAGAAAAATACTCAAACAGCCACCTTAAAAAATATTTATTAAGAAACACATCACCAGAGATGCACGAAAAAGAAAACAGTTTACCAAGCATCTTAATATAAATTCATTCAACTATGTCCCAGCAGGAAACACTATAAAAAGCAACATTTCCACTGTGTGAAAATAAAGAAAAGGAAAAAAACACTTTTTTGAGCAAGAAAAAATAAAGAAGTCTCTTTCAAAATAGTTTTCTATATAGCTGGTGTTGCATTAGTGAAGTATAAAGACAGCTCTGCTCAGCAAAGCCTTCATTCCTCCTCATGTCACATGCCTTGGGCTCATTCAACAAGCATGTCTGACACACATCTAAATAGGAGCAAGTCATAGGTCCCTGCTGCCTGAAGTTCAGATGTTGGTGTAAGCCAAACCATCTTTCCTATCTCATCTCTTTGAATTATATGTTATGTTACATTCTTTCTAGCATCCTTTTCCATCTTCTAGCACCTTGTTTTCATTTGAATGATGGAGAGGTTGGAGAAGCTTCTTTTCCAGCCCAGTCAAGATTTTCATTGGGAACTCATCATCTTATGCAGTATGTTTCAGTTGTGTGAGGGTGGTACCCAGAGATGTGTAGAAGCACAGTATCTTTAAAGAAGCCAAGGACTGCCCAGTGGCCAGGTAGGGGCACATCAGAGCATTGTGTCACTCAACTGTCCTTGGTGAGGTTGATTCTGGTACATAGTGGTGGGAGTGGTGACACCAAACTGGGTGGAGTGGCTGCCACACTTGAAGGCTGTGCTGCCATTCAGAGAGACTTGGACAAGCTGGAGGGTTGGGTAGGGCAAAATTTATTGACATTCAATAAGTATAAGTGATTCAACATGTGTGTACAAGTAATAGATCATTTCAGCTGGAGAAGATCTTTAAGATTATGATTGATTCTATGATTCTATGATCTATGATTCTATGATCATCAAGTCCAACTGTAAACTCAACTCCATCATGCCCACTAAACCATAGAATCGGTCAGGGTTGGAAGGGACCAACCCCCTAGTTCCAACCCCCCTGCCATGCCCAGGGACACATTACCCTAGAGCAGGCTGCCCACAGCCTCATCCAGCCTGGTCTTAAACACCTCCAGCCATGGGGCTTCAACCACCTCCCTGGACAACTCATTCCAGCCTCTCACCACTCTCACGCTGAAGAACTTCCTTCTCATATCCTCTCTGACTCTCCCCACCTCCAGCTTTGCTCCATTCCCCCCAGTCCTGTCACTCCCTGATATCTTGAAAAGTCCCTCCCCAGCTCTTTTGTAGGCCCCTTTCACATCCTGAAAGGCCACAAGAAGGTCACCTTGCAGCCTCCTCTTCTCCAGACTGAACAGCCCAACTCTTTCAGTCTGTCCTCATAGCAGAGCTGCTGCAGCCCTCTGAGCATCCTCATGGCCCTTCTCTCCATCATGTCCACATCCGTCTTGCAACAGGGGCTCCAGAACTGGATGCAGTACTCCAGGTGGGGTCTCAGCAGAGCAGAGTAGAGGGGGAGAATCACCTTGAGGTGATCTCCTCCACCATGTCCCAGAGTGTTAGATCTACATTTTTTAAAATCATCTATGGAGGCAGTGACTTCACCACCAGCCTGGACACCCTGCTGCATGCCTGACCACCTTTTCAGTAAAGATTTTTTTCCCCTAATATCCACTCTAAACCCACCCTGGTGCAACATGAAGCAATTTTCTCTAGTTCTATCACTTGATACCAGGGAGAAGAGACCAACTTCCACCTCAATACAGCCTCCTTTTAGGTAGTCAGAGAGAGCAGTGAGGAAAAGCTCAGCTGAAATCTAGCTGTGTGACAAGGTGGCTATTGTAACAAATATGTCCATGAAATTGAAACACTTCACTGCTGTAGAGAAAGCTAAAATAAATGTAATGAACCTCTTAGGGATTGAGGCTGCACACAAAATTCATTGAAAATTCCTATATAGATGAGATTAGACTTCAGGATCAGATCCACTGCTTAGCTTTTTCTTCCTCCTGCTGTATAATTCTAAAGCTAGAATGGAGAGGTAAAAAATGTGTGTAACATGGAACCTCCCAAGATCTGGCTGTTCACTTTCAAAAGAAGAAAAATGGTGCAGCTGAGATATGGGAAATCAGGTTTAATTTTATTGCTTCATGCTTTGAGAAAAACACAGCCCCCAGAAATAAAGTTCATCTGCACTAAAGGTGGTGTTGATGCTTCGGCAAATTGCTTGTGTGAGTGGCAGTGATGATTGCAGCTGAGGAAATAATTCCTAGCAAATTATTTATTCAACAAATCTCACCATTTCTTCTGCCCAGGATTTGCCTGTGATCAGATGGTGATTCTCCCAGTTAGTCTTCATTCAGAACTGTAAAGAGATGTCATCACTGGGTGCATCTTGAGCTGAAAGACACTCACAGACAGCTATTCAGACTCCACACCTGGCCTCAAGCCTGTGTTTGTTTCCAAGAGCTTGTCAGGTAGCAGATGTCTCAAGAGAGTCATTTCTCAATGGCTTCTCATTAACCTTTGGAGAACATCTTGCAGAAAATGTATGTGCCCTCCTTTCAGCTGCCTTCCTGAAAATGAAGTTCCTTATACTGGAAAACAGAAGCTTAACAGGAAATATGAGGACAAAGATTGAAATCTTGAACAAGCAATTTGCTTGACCAATTTCTACTCAAATCTAGTCACTTTGAAACAGTGGAGAAAGTAAAGGGCAGAGCTAATAGCTCCTCCTTAGAAATACTGTTCAGCAGTTTCTCCCTGATATTTGCTAATGAACATCTAGGTTGGCAAAGGAGGGAATCTGGGATCTTGAGACCATCAGATGATCTCAACTGCCTAGGAGAAGAGAACAATCCCACCTGGCTACAGCCTCCCTTCAGGTAGTTGCAGACAGCAATGAGGTCTGCCCTGAGCCTCCTCTGCTGCAGGCTGCACACCCCCAGCTCCCTCAGCCTCTCCTCACAGGGCTCTGCTCCAGGCCCCTCATAGCTTTGGCGCTCTCCTGTGGACACCTTCCAGTACTGCAACATCTCTCTTGAATTGAGGAGCCCAGCACTGGACACAGCACTCAAGGTGTGGCCTGAGCAGTGCTGAGTACAGGGACAGAATAACCTCCCTTTTCCACCTGAAACAATTCTATGATTCCATGACCTAAAATATTATCCATGGATCTTTTTTTCCCCTGTGGATTCATTTTGTCCATATTCACTACAGTGATACCAAGTATAGGAGGAATGAGCCAAAAAAGACATTCTCATCTCTTCCACAGCTCCTTCTACATTGATTTGATATAGCTGCCTATTGTACTGTTGCAAGAGATAGCTAGCTGGTTAGTAAAGGAAAGAGCTTGTGGAATTTCATCTTTAAAAACCAGTAGGATCTAAGACCACAACGCAAGGAAAATTTCACAGTGTTTCAGGTATTGAAAGCTTTGTTCAGAATTTTTCATATCTCACTGAGAATATTGGAGTGATACGGAAAAAGGGATAGAGAACACAGAGTGTAGGAACCTAGTTAAATCATTAACTGTGTGAGCACTGATACAAAGCATCCTCAATCAGATAAGCAGAAAGGAGGGGAGTTAAGCATGAGAGGGTTTTGAAACACTCTCATGGAGAAGAAGAATACTCTATTCAAGGATGAGAACATTGGAGGCTCCAGCCAAGAATGTGACCCACAACTGGTGCCAGGTAGATGAAAAGCGGAGAGGCTGGACCAAGGAAGATGTCAGCCTTCCTCCCAAAGACCCCAAAAGGCGAGGTGGGAAAGTATGGAAATGAGTTCCAGGAACTGATTGTAATAACTCCACCTGTTCCCAGAACTAATTGCAATAACCCTACCCCAGTACTGAATAGGTATGATTTTGTAGCAGAAACATTTCACTTGAACAAGGTGAAGGTGTGCAAGGGCTTTGGAGGATGAACTTCCCTTGTCACCCTGCACTGATTAAACATGTCTTTCCTGATGACACTCTGTGTCTTGGGAGGTCTCATTTTCCGTAGATCAGGACATACCCTTTAGACCCTTATTTTACACAGAACCACAGAATTATCAGGTTTGGAAGGGACCTCAAGAATCATCTAGTTCTGTGGGCAGGACCACCCTCCACTAGATCAGGTTGCCCAGGGCCACATCTACACTGTTCCACTTAGAATCATAGAATCATAGAATCAACCAGGTTGGAAGGGACCTCCACGATCATCCAGTCCAACCTAGCACCCAGCCCTAACCAGTCAACCAGACCATGGCACTAAGTGCCTCATCCAGGATTTACTTTAACACCTCCAGGGACAGCGACTCCATCACTTCCCTGGGCAGCCCATTCCAGTGCCAATCACTCTCTCTGACAACAACTTCCTCCTAACATCCAGCCTAGACCTCCCCTGGCACAACCTGAGACTGTGTCCCCTTGTTCTGTTGCTGGTTGCCTGGGAGAAGAGACCAACCCCACCTGGCTACAACCTCCCTTCAGATAGCTGTAGACAGCAACCAGGTCACCCCTGAGCCTCCTCTTCTTCAGCCTAAACACCCCCAGCTCCCTCAGCCTCTCCTCATAGGGTTTGCATTCCAGGCCTTTCACCAGCCTTGTTGCCCTTCTCTGGACACGTTCCAGCACCTCAAAATTTCTCTTGAATTGAGGGGCCCAGAACTGGACACAGTACACTTACCACACACACTTTTTACCTGAGGTGATTTTGGAAAAGGCTAATATGATATCTCACAATAGGTTTCTCATTCTTTTTGAGCTTCCTAACAACAACATTGAGAAGATGCTATGGTTCTCCTTATACAGGAAAATCCTTTTTTGCTTGTATTAGAAATAATTGTAAGGAGTTTAATAAAACTCCTATATAAAGAAGTCCTTATATTAATATGTGTATTTTATGCCACTTCAGCTGTAGCTCTATCTTTAATTTCATATAAGCTATTTGGAGTTGATTAACTAGCATATAATCTCTGCCAGCCAAATACATGAAAAGTTGGTGGTGTATTTTTAATCATCTATATTCAGAGCTGGAAATTAATTTTACTTTGCCTTTTTCTTTCCTTTTCTTTTCCTTTTTTTTTTTTTTTAACATATCCTGATTAAAACTTAAGCAGTCAAACATCTCAGGCATTTAACTTCAATGTTGTGTCCTCCTCTATCAGAACAAAATTGGGCATTTTCCTATACACAATAGAGGAAAAAAAGCAATTACTATCAATCAGTGACTAAGCAACAGATTGGAGTATTTAGAAAGACTCATTCATACACAGATTTGCAGCAGTGTTCAGCTCTTCTGATTAGATTCCATAGATTTTAAATTGTAGCTAATTAGGCTGTCATAGGTTCATTAATGGCTCTACTGATTCAGCACTCCCTCACCTGCATGCATATTAAAGCTCATTAGCTCCCTTGTCTAAAATACCACCTGCATTAATTGCTGCTGATGCACTAGGACTCTTCAGAAGGCTCTTCTGACAACTAGTCTACCTGCTTGTAATACCCCTTGCCCCCAGAGCTCTTCAGGAGAGCTAGCACATAAAGTTCATGGTGTTTCACACATTGTAATGCTGCAGCTGTTAGGAGGGCAGTCAAGCCTGTTTTCTGCTTAACAGCAGGAAATAAATAATTAGCAATGCCTATACTGTAATGCTTGCCACAGGACCCCTTTATTTGCTCTGGGGTCTCACTGCTGTGAGCTACCTAACAATATTGTGTGCTAACAAAGTGCTAGGGGAGACGTAAAGACATGAAGAAAGCTATGACCAAGAAGAATAGATGACCTCAATTTAGAAGAGGAATGATGTTTTGTGACCCCTTTAGATTAAATGGTTGGTGGATTATCCACTCTAAAGATAGTGGGCCAAGCCTGGGACATAGTACTAACTAGTCCTTTATTGCTTGGTTTTCTGTAGTTGTCCTCACAGATATCAGGATGCAGATTACTACTGAGCATCTCCCCTACAAAGAAAGATTGAGAAACATGAAGCTTCACTTACAATTATAAGTGAAAAAGAATTATTTGAGCAAACTCTGTGCAATAGCTGGAAGATACAGAAGAAGTTTTCTCAGTTCTATTCCTTTTCTTTTTTTACTGGAAACACTAAATGTTTAATGATACACATCACAATTTCTGTTATGAATCATAGAATGGATTAGATTGGAAGAGATCTCAAGGATCATCCAGTTCCAACCCCTTGCCATAGGCAGGGACATCTCCCACTAGAGCAGGTCGCTCAAGGCCTCATCCAACCTGGTCTTGAACACCCCCAGGGAGGAAGCTGCCACAACCTCCCTGGGCAACCTGTGCCAGTGTCTCACCATCCTCACTAGAAAGAACTTCTTCCTAACATCCAGTTTAAATCTCCCCTCTGCCAGTTCAAACCCATTAGCCCTCATCCTGTCATGACAAGACCTTGTCAATAGTTCCTCCCCAGCCCTCCTCTAAGCCCCCTTCAGACACTGGAAGGCCACTCCAAGGTTCCCCTTCTCCAGGCTGCAGAGCCCCAGCTCTTGTAGCCTGTCCTCATAGCAGAGCTGCTGCAGCCCTCTGAGCATCCTGGTGGCCTCCTCTGCACTGGCTCCAGCAGTTCCATGTCCTTCTTGTGTTGGGGGCTCCAGGACTGCCCAGGTGGGGTCTGAGGAGTGCAGAGCAAAGGGGCAGAATCTTGGCAAGATGGTGGCAAGCAAGAAAATGACTTCTTATGCTTTATTTCCTCCAAGTTTTACTCATTTCTTTCCCTCTTATTTTAATGAAATGCATTTGTGGAGTGAAAATAACAACAAAAAATGTCGCCTCTTCTTCCAATATTTCTTTAGACCCTGGGTGTACTCCAGAGGTAACAGGATTTACTGATTTCTTTAGGTGACAGTTTTCACTTCAGCCTGGCATAGATGCAGCTGTTACTCCAATGAGGCAGTGACCATGAATCAGTTTCAGTGTGTATGGTCAAGTTTCTGATCCTTAAGGACTTTTTCCATTTAGACCTAGGTTATGATGCAGACCAATTAATGACAACTGACAACAATTTTCAGCCTTTACTAACAGTCTCAGCTGAATGGCTTCACCAGAGACACAAATGCATTTCCTGATCATAGAATCATAGAATCAACCAGGTTGGAAGAGTCCTTCAAGCTCATCCAGTCCAACCTAGCACTCAGTCCTGGCCAATCATAGAATCATAGAATCAACCAGGTTGGAAGAGAGCTCCAAGCTCATCCAGTCCAACCTAGCACCCAGCACTGGCCAATCAACTAGACCATGGCACTAAGTGCCTCATACAGTCGTTTCTTGAACACCTTCAGGGACAGCAACTCCATCACCTCCCTGGGCAGCCCATTCCAATGGCAAATCATTCCCTCTGTGAAGACCCAGCAATTAGCACAATTAGCACCACAGGGATGATGGACTCCTGATGCTGTTCTTTTTCTAGTAGTCAGTGAAGGGAACTCTTTTGGCAATGTAGTATTTGCACAGTATATATTTCTGTGGGAGTTTCTGAAGTGTAAAAACAAACTCCTCTATTTCTTGTAGCTTTAGTGCTTTGTAGACTTTCTGATATTTCCCAGAAGTGCTGTCTGAGAAGATCTGTTGCATGGCAATAGACTTCCCATAAAGGAAACATGCAGGTGCTTCCAGCACTACACAGAGAACAAGAAAACCTATCTTTTGTAAGCATATACAGGATCAAACTGTTACCCAGTAACAGGAAGACAAGTTGTTGCAAAGAATGCCTTTCTTAGCTCCTAAACAGATTACTGTGCACTATCCTATGCAAATACCTTCACGTACAATTCACAGAAGTATTAATCCATGCTGAACAATAGGATTATGGTCCTCCTCTCTCACACACAACAAACATACTTGTGTTCTGGAACAGACAGAAGGACAGTTGGAAGGATTAAAATGTTTGCTTCTTCTCCAAACATCTGCCTCTGAGCACTCCAAGATGAGCATTGGGTGACTGAGAAAACCAGAGGTGCTCCTGGAAGGGAGGATGCAGCTCTTGCTGACACTTTTTCCCATGGAGTGCATACTAAAACCTCTCCCTAAGCCTGGATTAGTTATTCCAATCTGCTCACCAGGACAGCAAGAAGAGCCACTGGCTGTCAGCCAGCAAGCAAGGTGGCTTCCTGCCAGCTGCCCTGCTGCTGCCAGCCAGCAACTCTGCAGTGACAGTGTGCAGATACACATGGTCTGCACCAATGCTTTTGACATGTCTCTGGTCATGCATCTTTCTGCAGGCCCCAACTGTGGTCTGATTTTCACCAAGCTTTTCAGTTCAAAATGTTGACTTTAGGGAATTTTGCCATGGTTCATTCATGTCACTGGGAACTGGCTTTAGGTTAGACCTGCAGATTTTGCGCTCTCTTAGAAGTGCTGGGGTTTATCCTTCATTTTTCTGGGCATAGGAAGAGAATATCAGGGCCTCTCATTTTTACCTCTTTGTTCAGCCAGCATACCTAAAACCAAGCACAGTTTTTTTGCAGTCAAATCTGATGCAGCAACTACGATGCACTTATTTGTATACTTACTTGAAATAAACTAGAAATGCCCCCAAATATCTTTTCCTGAAGTATTTTGTCCATTTATCTTTGAAACTGCAATGTTAGCAGGAAAAGATCCTCTCAAGTTCTTGCTGCAGTGTCTTTTATTATCCTTACACAAAAGGGAGTGCAGAGAGCCTTTGAGACCTTAAAGAAACCCGACAGAAAGGACAGGCCTTTGAAGTCTAAAAAACATGTATAATCTACTTTTACTTAGTCTAACAGGAGAACCATATTTACCATGCTCATGTCATTATGGATTTTAGGTTTTTGTTTTGAGCACAAGGTGTATGATAGTCTGGAGATTATCAATTTGGGATACGTTTGAAAGTTGACTTTGATCTCCTTAAAGCTATCAATCTCAGCTTTGGAAGGAACAAAGAGATAAGAGGAACTAAAAAACCTAATTTGCATCTGATACCTCTGGAAATAGGGGGGAAAAAAGGCATAAAAAAACAAAAGCAGAGGAAACAGGGAACTAAATAACTAGAAAGCCCAAAGTCTTGCTCTGTTCACCGCAGGGTCTTTGTGAAATTGCTTGTTTTATAGCTGGAGAGACATCCAACAGACTGTGGTGAGATAAAAAACAGTAACTCAATTATAGCCATGGGCAGCTTTATTCTTTATGTGGCTTGTAAAACTAGGATTTGTTTTTAATGATGAACTAGAACTTGTATCTTCTGTAAGATACAAGCCAGAAGCCAAACAATAGGGGCATTTATTTAGACTTCAGAAAGCAGTCTGATAAAAACTGGGTGTTAATTATGAAAGGGAATGCAGGAACAACAATCTGTTAAGAGCTCTGTTTGAAAGTGTGTTTTGATGATTTTGCCTTTGAATCTATTTCATCCTTCTCTTATCACCTCACACCACATCTTCGCCAATGACTCAATGCCAACAAGGATACTGCATGCCTTTCTTCCTATTATCAATATGAATGAAGTGCCCTGCCTGGATGGGTCAGAAAAGCCATTGCCCTTTCCTTGTGGAATTGTTTCCTGGGAAAAAAAAAATGCTTCTCTGGTGTTGTCTGCAAGGAAATGACCAGGTCAATGTGCACTTCTTCAACCTTGCCAACTCTAACATAAAAAAATAAGAGCATGTGCACTGGAAAACAGTGCCAAGTGCCTGACACAGCTAAATGCTTTATTGCACACAATTCTCCCCTGAAGAGTAAGTACAAGGCATTTGAAGGAGATGCTGGTGTTGTCATTTAATAGAAAGGGGTGGGCATCGTTTCCCATATGGCACTCAAAGTCTTGAGACAGATGAGTGGCTGACTGAGTACAAGACATCCTGCACAGCAGAGAGCACAGAAATCTCTAGGCATGGGTTATGGATGGATGCACAGCACCACTCACCAACCAGGATACAAACTCACAGTGAGATATAGCTGCAGCAGAGCTAAGCTGTCTGGTGTAGCCAGCTTTACCATCCACTCCAGCCACTTCCTTCTGCACCTAAGACAGACTGCCAGGTGTTCCACTTCTTGATAATACATTGTCAAGCCCTCCAGATAAACAAGCTGGTGAATGAGAAGCTCAATATGAATTGTCAGTGTGCTCTTACAGCCCAGAGAGCAATCAGAGCCTGGGCTGCAGCAAGAGGAGTGTGGGCAGCAGGGCAAGGGAATTATCTTCCCTCTCTACTCTGCACTGGTGAGACCTTACTGGGAGTACTGCATCCAGTTCTGGAGCCACTCTTACAAGAGGGATATAGATATGCTGGAAGGTGTCCATAGAAGGACTACAAGGATGGTGAGAGGGCTGGAGCATTTCTGCTATGAATAGAGACTGAGATAGCTGAGGCTGTTCAGTCTGAAGAGGAGAAGGCTTTGAGGTGACCTTATTGTGGCCTTCCAGTATCTCAAGGGGCCTACAAGAAAGCTGGAGAGGGACTTTCAGGTAGTGATAGGACTGGGAGGAATGGAACAAAGCTAGAAAAGGGTAGATTCAGACTGGATGTTAGGAAGAAGTTCTTCAGCATGAGGGTGGTGAGACTCTGGAAGGGGTTGCCCAGGAAGGTGGTGGAAGCCTCATCCCTGGAGGTGTTTAAGACCAGGCTGGATGAGGCTTTAGACAGCCTAATCTAGTGTGATGTGTCCCTGCCCATGGCAGGGGGCTTGGAACTAGATGATCCTTGTGACCCCTTCCAACCCTGTCTGATTCTGTAATTCTATGATTCATTTCACTGTGTATGGAGATACCTGTGGCCTGAAGCTACAGCTGGCTGTGTCTGTGTTACTGCCAAGTAGTCTTACACTCTGATGGTTTCACCCTGAGAACCAGTGAATAGGATAGAATGGATTCCTATCAGCCTCATTTCATTATCTCATGTGGATCAGTGGATATAAATTGGGGGGCATACAGAAATCAGGTGAACTCCTGGATTCTCCTTAATATTACATGCAAAACTCTCACAGACAGAAATTGGGAGGGTAGGAGGGTGGGGGTAGCGGTGCAAAATTTTATCCATTTCAACTAAAATTTACTCCATTTAAACTTGAAGTGGAAATCCCTGTAGGAAAATGTCAAGGGTTACACTGAGTTGGGAAAGAGAAGTTTAACAGTCAAAATAATCCAAACAATATGTAATACTATCACTTAGCTGAGGCAATATTATCTCACTTCATTCCTAAACAACTGCTGTAAGTTGGGGTTTTGGGGGTTGTGAGTTGATTTTGGAAGACTGTTCTGCATTTTTCTAATTATTGTTAAAATCAGATAAGAGATTTTCTCTTTTATTTGTAAAGTATTCACACCCTGACATTCTGATGGGAGCCCACAGTAACTTTAATGACATTTTAGGCCACATCAGATCATAGAATCATGTCATAAAATCAAGCAGGTTGGAAGAGACCTCCAAGATCATCCAGTCCAACCCAGCACCCAGCCCTAGCCAATCAGCTAGACCACCAGCCTCATCCAGGCTTTGCTTCAACACCTCCAGGCATGGCAACTCCACCACCTCCCTGGGCAGCCCATTCCAATGCCAATCGCTCTCTCTGCCAACAACTTCCTCCTAACATCCAGTCTATACCTCCTGAAGTAGTCTTAAGCTACTTTGATCATGGACAGTAGATCAGGTCTTGAAGATACCCTGATCATGGCCAACAGTCCCCTTGTTCTGTTGCTGGTTGCCTGGCAGAAGAAACCAACCCCACCTGGCTATAACCTCATGCAATTAAGACACTTTTCTTAGTGTGGGTTCTTTTGGGTTTTGTTTTGCATTTCAGCCATTCTTCATTTATCCTCTTCTCTCCTGACAGAAGATTTCCTCCTTTCCTTCCCCTTCATTCAGTACTTAGTGAGTAAAGTTCTTGTCATTTCATACCATTCCACAGCAGCAAGACCTAAATCATCCCTGATGTATCTGAAAGCTAAGTCAGCTACTGTCTGAAACAGAAATACCTAAAGCATGGAAGTGTGATATGTCTCTGTGGATTTGGAATTCTGTTTCTTTATTTTTATGGTTTATTTTGCTGTGTTTTAATTCAATATTAACTCCACCTGACAGTCTTCCATTAAACTTCCATTCTCCCTGTGTGGAAATGATCTCTGAGATCATTTTTCTTCTTTCCCAACAATATAAATCTAAAGTGATTCCGAGGAAGCCTGTAACAACTTTGCACCTTAGGAACTCAATGGATTTCTAACTCATCTTGTCACCCAGGATGCCATTTAAAGCTGAGTGAAAAATAATACCGTAGTGCTGAGATTTTGTTAGGCCAGGATGAATAAGAGCAAGATTAACTACAGGAAATTGAGGCCTTTCGTGGTTCCTGCAATGTAAGTGACCTGAGGATAGAAATTACAGCCAGTTTCTTAGGGTCAGTTTATAACAGCTGAGGATTGTGCTCTTTCATTTCTGGGTAGTGCTTAGAATGATTTGAGGAGTATACTTCACTTTTGCTTCTTTGATACGAATTTCCTCATCTTTTCTATGAAAAACCTCAACCTCCTTGTAAAATTGCCTTGCTGAATTGTTTCTAATGAAACTTACACAACCATTTCAATAAAATGTTGTGATCAGCACAACAAATGCACAGGTTCTGAAGGGGGCTTACAAAAAAGCTGGGGAGGGACTTTTTAGGCTCTCAGGGAGTGCCAGGACTGGGGGGAATGGAACAAAGCTGGAGGTGGGGAGATTCAGACTGGCTGTGAGGAGGAAGTTGTTCAGCATGAGAGTGGTGAGAGCCTGGAATGGGTTGCCCAGGGAGGTGGTTGAGGCCCCATCCCTGGAGATATTTTAGGCCAGGCTGGAGAGGCTGTGGCCAGGCTGATCTAGGGTAGGGTGTCCCTGCCCATGGCAGGAGGGTTGGAACTAGCTGATCTTTGTGGTCCCTTCCAACCCTGACTGATTCTAATTCTAGGTTAGTTCCACTGCAGTCACTGAGACTTCTCTGTCACCTCTGTATTCTAATTCCAATGTTGGACTTTGGTGGACCTGAAATAATAATAATAATGAGAAGATTATTTTACAGAAAACAGGGACAGAAAGTGGGGAAGAGTAGAGGAAAAGGACTGAGAAAACGATTCTTTAAGAGAGAAAGAGAGAAAGAGAGAAAGAGAGAGAGAAAGAGAGAGAGAGAGAGAGAAAGAGAGAGAGAAAGAGAGAAAGAAAGAGAGAAAGAAAGAAAGAAAGAAAGAAAGAAAGAAAGAAAGAAAGAAAGAAAGAAAGAAAGAAAGAAAGAAAGAAAGAAAGAAAGAAAGAGAGAAAGAGAGAAAGAGAGAAAGAAAGAAAGAAAGAAAGAAAGAAAGAAAGAAAGAAAGAAAGAAAGAAAGAAAGAAAGAAAGAAAGAAAGAAAGAAAGAAAGAAAGAAAGAAAGAAAGAAAGAAAGAAAGAAAGAAAGAAAGAAAGAAAGAAAGAAAGAAAGAAAGAAAGAAAGAAAGAAAGAAAGAAAGAAAGAAAGAAAGAAAGAAAGAAAGAAAGAAAGAGAGAAAGAAAGAGAGAAAGAAAGAGAGAGAGAGAATTCCTCTGGCCTGATTCAAAGTGCAGAGAAAAATAATCTAGTGAAAGACCCTGCAGGAACATGGAGATTGGCTTCAGATTAAAATTTGATTTTATCTCAAAGACATAAAAAATGGATTCTGATGAATGTCCTTCCATTTCTAGTGCCTAGACAAAATATTTCTGTAGTATTGAAGGTTTATCTGAAATCTCCAAACTTACAAGATAATGAGACCTGATAATTGTTGGCAGACAAAAACAGGGACTTCACAGAAACACAAAGTCACAGAATGTCAGGGACTGCAAAGGATCTCAAAATCTCATCCAGCCCAACCCCCCTGCCACAGCAAAATCACCTGTATCAGATCACACAGGAACACATCCAGGAGGGGTTTGAATATCCCCAGAGTGGGAGATTCCACAACCCCCCTGGGCAACCTGTTCCAGTCTTTTGTCACCCTCAAGGGTTAAAAATACCTCCTCCTGTTTAAAGGAAGCTTCCTATGCCTCAACTTCCACCCATTGCCCCTTGTCATGTTGTATGGCATCACTGGACAGAGCCTGGCTCCAGCCTCCTGGTGCTAACCCTTTATGTATTTATGAATATTGATGAGGTCACCTCTCAGTCTCCTCTTCTCCAAGCAGCAGAGACCCAGATCCCTCAGTCTGTCCTCATTCGAGAGATGCACCATCCCCTTAATCATCTTCATGGCTCTGTACTGGAATCTCTCAAGCAGTTCTATATCCCTCTTGAACTGGGGGGCCCAGAACTGGACACAGGAGTTACTGATCTCCTTCCTGAGTAGAATTAATAAAACATTGCTTCTTTTAGAGACTAAAACACTTGGCTCCAATTAGTTTATTCACCTTTCTTGACCTTTTTTATCCTTAAGTCTTGTTTTCCAGCACACTTTGCTCCTCAAGCTTCAGTACACCCGAGCTGAACCAGCCTAGCAGGCTTTTAGTTGCAAGAGACATAGAAACAAGAAGGATGCACTGCAGCAGAAAATTAGGTGAACTTTATTCACACACCCTGTAATAAAATAGATTACCCACCACAAGGACTCAGATGTGTGGACTAGACCTCCCTGAATGAAAACACATGCATCCCCAATAGGAGCTAAGTATTCTCTTCCAGGGAAACTCCCCCTCTCCCAGTTCTTGTGTCAAGGCTGATGAAATACATCACACAGATTTATTGAGACCAGCTCTATGCTTGTGCGTAAGGATGGGGAAAGGACACTAAAAGTCATGGCTCTCTGAGCTTGCCTTGCAGCAACATCACCATACTTAGAGCTGTTAGGATTACAAAGACTGCTGGAAGCTAATGCTGGCATTAATTAGCCTCATCAAATTGGGTCAGGAGAAGAAGAGGGTTATGACCGCTTAACCTGACATCTCCTGATAAATGATTGAGGGCCAATCAAACCTTTTGTAATCTTTGCCACTGCCTGAAAGTCAGTGAAAATATTGCTTAGTCTTAGTAAAGTTTTAGCATGAGCCTAGCAGAGTATGTTATTATGGTGCAGCTTGTCTGGAAATGCTGTATAGATGCATAAGAGAAAGCCCTGGAAACTGAGTCAGCACAGTGAAGCTTCTGAAATGGTGTCACTGGTTTGGTCCAGTTTAATTTTCTATTTCTATACAGTGGACCCTTCAAGAATCACAGAAACATCCAAGTTGGCAAAGCCCCTCAGGATCACCAAGTCTAATCTAGAACCCTATTCTACAAGATTCACCTTAAGCCATAGCCCTGAGCACCACATCTAAACCACCCTTAAACATATCTGAGGTTGGTGACTCAACCACCTCCCTGGGCAGCTCATTGCAGTGCCTGATCACTCTTTCCCTGAGAAACTCTTTCCTAATGTCCAATCTAAACCTCTCCAGTCTCAGCCTGAGGCCATTCCCCCTTGTTCTGTCTCTAATTACCTGTGAGCAGAGCCCAGCAGCAGCCTCTCCACAATGTCCCTTCAGGTAGCTGTAGCCAGCAATGAGGTCTCCCCTCAGCCTCCCCTTTTTCACACTAACCATCCCCTGCTCCTTCCATTACTCCTCATCAGATTTATTCTCTAGTCCTTTCCCCGGCTTTGTTGTCCTCCTCTGGACCCACTCCAGCACCTCTCTCTTGTATTGTGGTGCCCAAAAGTAGTTATTCAAATACAAGGAGCTACTCTGGGAATCTGAAATAGTATGTGGGAATAACACACATTGAAAGTGTGCTGCTGTAGATATTAGTTAGTGATGGACAAAACAGTGACACAAGGATATGTGGATATGAAAGTAGTGAAAGCCAAAACCATTTATTGCTACAGCAGAAGTCTTTTTATATGCCACACTACAAATTGTGGTAACTGTACAAGTTGTGGGATACAATGATTGGCTAAAACATTGTTTTTAACATTCTCACTGGATAACAGTGAGGCATTGGCTATCTTGGCACAGACTACTTTCAGTTCTTTGTTCTAAATTTACTGTGCTTCTGTACACATGTTACTCCAGGAGAACATAGCAATTTACTTTATCAAAGATTACACTTGGTGTTTCTGTGCTCCACAACCTCCCTGGAGGTGTTCAAGGCCAGGTTGGATGAGGCCTTGAGTGACCTGTTCTAGCAGGAGGTGTCCCTGCCTACGGCAGGGGGTTGGAACTGGCTGAGCTTTGAGGTCCCTTCCAACCTAAACCATTCTATGATGCTATGACAATGAGTTATTTGTGCTGGATACTGCCTGAACATCTAATAAAGTTCAAAAAGCTTCTCCCATCTTCCAATTTTTAGTGCAAGCTGCATAGGAGGTGAAACCAGTATAGGCTGGGTGTTATGAGGAAGTTCTTCCCAGAGAGAGTGATTTGCCATTGGGATGGACTGCCCAGGGAGGTGGTGGAGTCACTGTCACTGGAGGTGTTCAAGAAGAGATTGGATGAGGCACTTAGTGCCATGGTCTGGTTGATTAGCTAGGGCTGGGTGCTAGGTTGGACTGGGTGATCTTGGAGGTCTCTTCCAACCTGCTTGATTCCATGATTAGGCATTTCAGAGAGGTGAAGGGAGACAAGCTGCACCAGAAGGTTTTGGGCACTATGAGGCTCTGACACATGCAAAGTGGCAGTTGTTTGTTCTGAGGCTCCAAGCACATTTGCAAAAGAAGCTTTGGGGATATATTGCTGATGAAGATGCAGCATCTCAATGAGTATGCAGGCTGAACCACTCCATCTTTGTGGTTCATCCATCACCAGGTGACACCTGACACCTTGATAAATCATCACTTATTCCTAAGTTAGTTTATGCAGGATTTTTTTCTGCAATGGAGCTGATCACACTTTGTTATGGGTGCTAATTTTCAAAGGTATGCAAGAAGTGCATTAATTTCCAAAGGCTGGATCAGAGAAGATAGCAGCAGTGTGACATTGGCAGCATTTTGCCCCAAAGCTAGCAATTCAAACTGGGTTCAGAGCAGAAGAAACTCAAGTTAGGGCTACCTGAAGCATTTCAATCATCCACACAGAGAGAATTTATTGTCTGCATTCAGTTCCTAGTGTCTTATTCAACAAAGAAACAGATGCAACTTTCTCACCCAGTTGCTGGCAAAACTTCAGGGAAAGGATAGCCAACTGTGTGCTGGGCAGCAGCAAGGGCAGTGTGGGCACAGGGCAAGGGAGAGGATTCTGCCCCTTGGCTCTGCTCTCCTCAGACCCCACCTGCAGTCCTGGGGGCAGTTCTGGAGCCCCCAACACAAGCAGGACATGGAACTGTTGGAGCCAGTCCAGAGGAGGCCACCAAGATGCTGAGAGGGCTGCAGCAGCTCTGCTCTGAGGACAGGCTGAGAGAGTTGGGGCTGTGCAGGCTGGAGAAGAGAAGACTTTGAGGAGACCTTGGAGTGGCCTTGCAGTATCTGGCCTGTGCTCTTTAGTGCCTTTATCAGTGACCTGAGCCAGAGCACCCTCAGTAAGTTTGCAGACAGCCCCAGGCTGGGTGGCTGTGTCCACCTGCTGGAGGGTTGGGAAGCTTTGCAGCAGCTCTGGACAGGTCAGGGCCATGGCCCGAGGCCGACTGCGTGTAGCTCAGCAAGGCCAAGTTCCAGGCCTGCAGCTGGCTCACAGCAGCCCATGGCCAGCTACAGACTCGGGCATGTGTGGCTGGAAAGCTGCACCCTGGGCGAGGGGCCTGGGGGCACGGGCTGGGATTTGACTCAGTGTGAGTCAGCAGGGCCTGGGTGGCCACGAAAGCCAATGGCATCCCAGCTGGTATCAGGCACTGTGGGCAGCAGGGACAGGAGGAGCATTGTCCTCCTGCGCACAGCACTGGTGAGGCCTCAGCGTGAGTGCTGTGTCCGGCCCTGGGCCCCTCACTGCAGCAGGGCCATGGGGGTGCCAGAGCGTGTCTGGAGAAGGACAACGAGGCCAGTGAAGGGCCTACAGCACATGGCCTGCAAGGGACATCTAAGGCAGCTGGGGGTGTTCACGCTGCAGAAGAGAAGCCTGAACAGAGAGCTTATTGTTGTCTGCAACCACCTGAAGCAAGGCTGGAGCAAGGAGGGGGCAGCCTCTTGTCCTTGCTGACAGGTGACAGGCCTAAAGGAAATGGTTGCAAGCTGCACTGGGGGGAGGTTTAGGTTGGGTATCAGAAAATGTTTCTTCAGTGAAAGGGCTCTCAAACACTGGAATGCTCTGCTCAGGGCAGTGGTGGAGTCATCATCCCGGGTGGTATCTAAGCAGCCTGTGCAACTGGCATTTAGGGACATGGTTAGTGCTGATGTTTCAGTGCTGGGCAAGGGTTGGAGTGGATGACCTTTGAAGGTCTCCTCCAAACAGATGCATTCTGTGCAAAACAAGATATCAGTGGTGGAAGATCTTAAAGGATAAATCAGATATCATACTCATGCATGTGAGTGGACTCAAACCTTGCTATATTGCTACAGAATTAAGTTATAAAGCATCATAAACCCCTATGTGATGCTTGATTCAGCCAATTTGCTAGTGGGAATTAGAAGAGAAATAAAATCTAAAGTGAAGAAAATAGGAGTGTTCCTTTGGCCAGGGAAGGCATGCCATGGTTATCTGTGCAAAGGAAAATTCCACTAGCATGAAATGAGACAGACAAGAGTTATGCTGCATCTTGAAACTAAAAGTGGAGGAAATCCTTTACATGCTCAAGGCTACAGGGAAAAAGCTGATCTGAGCAGTTAGGTTTTGTGAATGGCAATAAAATGTGTTTCAAGGAGCACAAAGAGGAGGATGCAATAATGAAAGCAGGAGCAGATTAGAAGGAGCTAGTGCTGATGGATTGGATAGGCATTTTTTCATCAGGCCACAGAAGGAAAAGTAACAGAAAAGTATAAAATTATGGGTATTAACTGAAAATAACCGAGGGTCTGTCATTCTGTCACTCCTATTTACACCTGTGAAAACAATTTATACACAAAGGATGCTATGCTGGCATTTCTGAACTTGTGCCATATATAACCTTTCCATCAGACTACTCTGATTTGCCAGAGGTTAACAGAAAGAGCTTGTGATGCCCACAGACAGCAAGGTTTATTTAACACAGAGAGTGTAATGAAACAACAGCAGGTACTTCAGTCACTAAGATGCACTTTCAAATGCACCAAAGAGTTCCCACGCACAGTGTGACTTGTCTTAAAACCTCACTCTCACAAAAAAACAATACATTTCAGGAGTAGCCTGTAGGTTCACACCAGCCTCCTGGTAGCATGTGTTTTCATTGCACCGGTCTAACATAATCATTGCTGTAATATGTACTCCCAAAATAATTCTCCTTCTCCATCTCCCTTTTCCCTTGCAGGTTATAAGTAGTAGCAAATCTCAGCGTCCACCTGCAGAGAAGGAAGTATTCCAAAGGATGATGGCTCTCTTAGGCAAAGGAGGAGGAATAAAGAGGAAGCTGCAAGTGAGCTGACAGAACCAAGTGAGTATATGATGCTTGATCGATGCTTGCCATTGTCAGAGACATTCTTTAGGGAAATTTTCCTTTGCAGATGTCATACACTAAATGAAGTGGAACGGAATTAATACAGAACCTGCAAGACTAACAATGAAATTCTTGAGGCTGCACTTCTTTGTTGCATTTCCCCTTCTACAGCTGCTCTTTAAATTGACAGCGTTTCAGGATGAATTGATGCAGTCTAGCTTTAGGCCTTTGGTATTTAAGCTGCTTATGATCTCCAACACACATCGCAACATTGATTTGTTTCTCATCAAAAAACAACTTGCAACATACTCATATAGAACATTGGTATCAGTGCACGACAAATATCACTGAAATATTTTTATTGCCAACCAATATGGCAGCAAGGCAAACCTATTTAGGTCTTTCTCTGTAGTTTGGCTTAGGTTTTATTAACCTAATAGAGGTAAGAGAGGAGAATGAAAGCATCAATGATGTAGGAACACTAAAAAAAATGTGCAATGGAAAGGAATTGTGCAGCTTTTTTTTTTTCCCAAGTACCCCCTAGCAGAAAAATAAGAAATCCTTTAGATAAAATTCCATGGAAATGTAACATCTCAATCAGTATCAGCAGAAGATCTGTGACAAGAAATAATTCCATCAGCAGTACAGGTAAGCAATCAAGGTGATAGGATTTTATTGCCTTATTGTGTCGATTGTATCATCTTGGTCATGATCCCTTGCTTGCTGTGGTTGTTGCTTCTCTTGCTACATGTGGTGACAAAAGAGACTATGACAAAACACTGGAGAACAAAAGGGGTTCATTATATACTCCTTCACACAAATAGATGGACATTGTCTTTTTTGGGGGGGTAGAATTAAAATCCTTGGCAATCATTTCCATGCCTGTGCTATGCTGAGCTCTTCTTTTTTTTTTTTTGACTTCTTTTTGCTTCCTTCCCATTTTTAACTGGATATTTTATTAGTTTCTAATTCTCTTTAGGACCCACTTTGGTAACACTTTCTGCCTTAGATTAATTATCCTGATCTAATTCATTTAGTGGAGGACAGCTGTGGTACGTGGGTTGCCCACTGATGTATTGTGTTAAATGACGCCCATCTGTCATCGCAGCATATCAGCATGGATTCAGTGTCATCCACTTCATTGGCTCTGCTGAGATGTGAAGTACAGCTACAATGTTTACCACTGTTGTTAATTTAATATCTACACCTTTAATAACCTGACTGCTGTCATTTGCTGAACAATGATACATGATGGCCAGTGAGCAGCCAGAGAGAAGGCATTAACTTAACAGCATTGTAGACCATTTAGTACAGTTAATTAGAACACTTCTGGGCAAACTTATTGTTGAGGGTCTTGTAGGGCATTCCCATGCAAAAGGGCCTTAGTGAAAATAAAGCTTAAAACAAACAAACAAACAAACAAAATCCTTGTTAGCTAAGATTCTGATAAATATGACCATTAACCTATTCTCTTGACACAAGAGTGGTAAATTTTTATGATAGCTATTTTCTCTTACTTGCCACTGACTAGTCTTATGCTTTTTCCTCCTCTATTAATTTGTTTTCCTTCTGTGTCTCTGAAAAAGAAAATGGTTGGAGGTAACACCCCCAGACACACAGTGTCATTTCAGTGTGATGGTTTAGAATCATAGAATCAGTCAGGGTTGGAAGGGACCACAAGGATTGTCTAGTTCCAACACCGCTACCATGGTCTGGGACACCCTACCCTAGAACAGGCTGGCCAGAACCTCATCCAACCTGGCCTTAAACACCTCCAGGCATGGGGCCTCAACCACCTCCCTGGGCAACCCATGCCAGGCTCTCACCACTCTCATGCTCAACAACTTTCTCCTCACATCCAGCCTGAATCTCCCCACCTCCAGCTTTGCTCCATTTCCCCCCATCCTCTCACTCCCTGACAGCCTAAAAAGTCCTTCCCCAGCTTTTTTGTAGGCTCCCTTCAGATACTGAAAGGCAACAAGAAGGTCACCTGGGAGCCTCCTCTTGTCCAGACTGCACAGCCCCAACTCTTTCAGTCTGTCCTCATAGCAGAGCTGCTGCAGCCCTCTGAGCATCCTCATGGCCCTTCTCTGGACACTCTCCAGCATCTGAGCATCCTCATGGCCCTTCTCTGGACACTCTCCAGCATCTCCACATCCTTCTTGCAATAGGGACTCCAGAACTGGATGCAGGTTTATAGACATGTATTCAAAATCACAGTGAATTTCTCTTTGTGCAAATGCCATGGCCAGTCATGGACTCTGTAATGGGTGTGAAGAATTAATCCATACAAAGTGTTTTGACCATTGCTTTCTCTATTAGTGAAAAAGGTAATAAGAGGGCGGAAATGGCAATTTTTTAACACAATAGACAAATACATAACTGACAAAAATACTGAAAAATGATGTGTCTATCTTCTGTAGAGTGACTTTTTTTTAAGCCATGATGTTTTGTCTGTAAGCTCACATGGAATCTTTCCTGGCCAGTTACAATAAGTATGGAAAGAAGTGCTGTGTGCTCACAACCCACTTTCATATATCTCTGCAGACATAAATAGTCACACACACATAGCACATTGTGCTTATCATTTCCAAGGAGCTGGGGAAACCCATATGATTGCCTGCAGCTGGTAGTGTGTGATTAGTGTTTTAAGACTCTTGGCTGTGTGCCTCAAGCAGCTTTGGAGCAAGACTGCCACCTGTTACACAAGCTTGAAAAACCTCCAGACTCACACAAAATCATGTGGAATATTCTTCTGAGGAGAACCTTGCTCAGCCCTTTCCTTCACTTCTTTCTTTTAAGGGGGACCTAAACAGGATGGAAGAAATTGAATCATAGAAACACAGAATTGTAGAATCGCAGAATTGTTTTGGTTGGAAAAGACCTTTAAAATTGTGGAGTCCAACCACCAACCTAATTTCTCCATGGCCATTAAAGCATTTGTAAACCAGTTCTTCCATGGATTTTATATTCAATTTTAGACTTTCCAAGAGCAGAAGGACTTGCTAGGGAGTTTAGAGATCTAAATGCCATTAAGGATCTGGGACTTCATGTTTGTTTGCCTCAATTTTCTGGCTGTAAAATGGAAACTTTCCTATCTCACAGAATTAACCAGGTTGGAAAAGACCTCTAGGATCATTGAGTCCAACCTATACCTAACCCTAACTAAATCATGTCACTAAGTGCTTTATCCAGCCTCCTCACAAATGCCTCTGGGGTTGGTGACTCCACCACCTCCCTGGGCAGCCCATTCAATGCAAATCACTCTTGCTGTGAAGAACTTCTTCCTAAGGAAGCATAGCAGTAAATGTCCTCGAAATCTTCATGTACAGTGCTGACAGACAACACTCTGATGTAGGTCTGGGAGCTGGTACCTAAGAGTCCATGATAGCTGAGATGACCTCCCTGGCCCCAGGCTGGCTTGGTTAAGAGAAGCTTGGGAGCTTCTGTAGAAAAAACATTGACAGTAACTCATTGTAGCCAACATTGATAAGAAATTATATGACTACAACAAAATGGAGCTACTTTTGACTGCTTAGTCTGAATGATCCATTTACAACTGGATTAGGGTGGTCTGAGGAATGAATCTGAAACAAGAATTGCACTGGCAGTATGAAGACCTGCAGAGAGAAGCCTGAGGGTATAGCAACAATAGAGGCTTAGAAAGCTCTGTGAAGAATAGCTTCATACCATTCGTGAAAGAAACATACAGCTCCTTATTTCCCCACACTCAAAGAAAGTAAGTTCAATATTTACCTGTGGAAATTGCTTTCCCAGAACTTGCAAGAGTTTCTTTAACAGGTTTCTGAACATGCAATATTAGCAATGGCCTAGGATTCATAGAATCATAGAATCACAGAATAAGTTGGGTTGGAAAGGACCCCCCTGAGATCTTGAATACTGTGTTCAGTTTTGGGCTCCCCAGTTTAAGAGGCACAGGGATCTGCTGAATAGGGTCCAGCAGAGGGCTACGAGGAGGATTAGGGGACTGCAGGGCATGGCTTATGAGGAGAGGCTGAGGGACCTGGGGCTGTTTAGTCTGGAGAAAGAAGACTTAGAGGGGATTTGATAAATGTTTATAAGTATCTGAAGGCTGCCAGGAGCGGGGGACAGGCTCTGCTCACTGCTCCCTGTGATAGGACAAGGAGCAATGGGTGTAAGTTGCAGCAAAAGAGGTTCTGCCTCAACACAAGGGGGAACTTCTTTCCTGTAAGGGTCCCAGACCACTGGCACAGGCTCCCCAGGGAGGCCATGGAGTCTCCTCTGGAGCCTTCCAAGGCCTGTCTGGATGTGCTCCTCTGTGATCTGTGTTAGATAGCATTGTCCTGCTCTGGTAGGGGGATTGGACTCGATGATCTGTTTGGGTTCCTTCCAACCCCTGACATCCTATGATCCTATGAACACCAGATTCATGATATTGGCAGCAGGATTTGATGACAAAAATAAGACCTATGTTAAGATGTATGTGCACTGCTACACATTTCACAGAACAACCCACCCACAGCCCAAGCTTCAGAACTAAGGAGTAATTAACAGCAAATCTCTCATTTGGGTTACCTGAAATCTCATCCACCTGTTTGCTCTTCTTCTGAGAAATATTATGTAAGAAAACAATGACAAAGTGTCCATTTAAAAAAGAACATGGTGGGGATTTTTAATGAATGATCTCAGAGTAACAGGAACACCATAGAAAAGTAATTTCAACTGATAACAGGCAACTGTTACTTTAATTCATTATCTACCATTTCCCATCATATTCAGGAGTATTAGAAGCTGCCAAACTGTGAAGAAAGAAAGGGCCTGCAAAGAATCTGTGCGTGAGGCTTTGGAGGTGCTCCACATATAAATACCTTTGCTGACTGCTGTGAAATGCAGTCAGCTCTGAACACAGATAAACAGCTCCTTGGGTACAATACAGTTTGAACAAAGCTGTGAATCTCATTTTACTCCCAGGCCATTTGCGTGTTGACAATGACAAATTTGCAAGGCTTTGAGGAAAAAAACATTGACCCAAAAGGTTTTAAAAGGTTTTAAGGTTTAAAGCCTTATGAAATGGTTCCCATCCTTATGCTTTGAAGCAAAAAAAAAATCACCAAATATATATATATATATATATATATATATATATATTTGGTGATTTTTTTTTTGTGTGCTTGTATTTATCCTACCTTTGCCTGAGAATAAAATGAGACAAAGAATGGATTGCTTTAAAGGACTGAGTGTTCATTAGCTTCTTCTTTAAACCATTCTTCTTGAGATCACACACACACAAAAAAACTTGGAGACAGACAAATAGGACCTGGAGGAAGACAAAGAGGCAACTGTATTTTAATAGGTTTGGCTTTTAACTTTCTGCTTTTCCTTTTAGAGTAACAACACATCTTGTCTGCCAAAAAATACAGCCTGGCTGAGCCAAAGGAAAGCAAAGGCTATCAGACACAGAAAATGGGATCTGACTGAATCCAGACATGCAGTCATTCTTGACTCCTTTTAAAAATGATCAAGACCTAGTAAAGATAGTTAAAAGCATCCTGGGTAGTATTAATCTAATTGTAGAAATTATGCCTAAAAAATTCTAGATGAATAATTCTCTAAAGAAAACTTAGCAGAAGAGAAAAATCTAACTCATAGTTCCTACGGAGAACAACCCTTCCTACACTGGATAGTGAGTTCTCCAGATAGCAGGTAGAAGGTTTCTAGGTGGTAAAAGCAAGGCAAGATATTTATTAGTGCCATGGTCTAGTTGATTGGACAGGGCTGGGTGATAGGTTGGACTGGATGATCTTGGAGGTCTCTCCCAACCTGGTTGATTCTATGATTCTAGGACACTGTGGAAGTCATCTCAAGTTTGGGATGCAATTTCATCAATGCTTAGAAATACTTAAAGGGTGAGTGTCAGAAGGATGGAGTCAGACTCTTGTCAGTGGTGCCCAGTGACAAGACATGCACAGACTGGAACACAGGAGATCCCATGTAAACATAAGGAAGATATTCTTCACTTTAGGGGTGACAGAGGACTGGAACAGCCTGCCCAGTGAGGTTGTGGAGTTTCCATCTCTGGAAGCACCTGAATATTGAATTGTTTTCTATAAAAAGGTCTCTTGCAGGGTTGATTTTGAGGTGCTTGAATGTGTCCAGAGAAGGGCACCAGGGCTGGCAAGGGGCCTGGAGCAGAGCCCTGTGAGGAGAGGCTGAGGGAGCTGGGGGTGTGCAGCCTGCAGAAGAGGAGGCTCAGGGCAGAGCTCATTGCTGTCTGCAGCTGCCTGAAGGGAGGCTGTAGCCAGGTGGGGTTGGGCTCTGCTGCCAGGCAGCCAGCAACAGAACAAGGGGACATAGTCTCAAGCTGTGCCAGGACAGATTCAGGATGGATGTTAGAAAGAAGTTCTTGCCAAAGAGAGTGATTGGCATTGGAATGGGCTGCCTGTGGAGGTGGTGGAGCCGCCATCCCTGGAGGTGTTTAAGAGGAGGTTGGATGAGGCACCTAGTGCCATGGTTTAGTTAATTAGAAGAGTTAGGTGATAGGCTGGACTCAATGTCAGAGATGTTTTCCAATCTGGTTAATTATGTGATTCTGTGGATTGAGGTACCTCTTCATGTTCTCAATACAAGACACTTGGTCAAGCCTGTACTGAAGGGTGAAAGCTCTTTGTTCAAAGTAACAAATCAGACAACAGTGACACTGCACTGCTTACATTTTGGGAACATTAATCTTTAAAATAAATTCTTACGTTTATTTGCAATGCAACATCCAAAGTGGCTTTTAGCAATGAAATGGTTACATACACACAGACTCACTGGAAGATAGATCTAGAGCCTGTTTTACCAAGCAAGATAATTACACACCTATGGTATGCAATATGAATTATATTTTGTGGTATCAATGAGCTGCAAAACTTTGGAGCTAGAGGAAAATTGCTGCTCTCCTCAGTTGAAAGATAAAGGAAATGTGTAATGAAGTGCATGGAAGGGATTTTTTGTGACTTCAGTGAATTTTACCTTTTGGCAGTTTCTGAAAAAGGCTTCCATTCCAAAAGGAAAATCACCCTTGCTCATATATCTTAGCTACTTTCAATTTAACACTGTACATCATAAAAGCAAGGACAAGCTAAGGTTAAGAAAAGAAAAGCCTTTTTTTTTTTCCTGAATGAGATCTGTGAACAAGGTAATATCCCTTGGAAGGACCAACTTCCTAATCAGAAGAAATTGCATCGGAACTGTTGAGGGAATAGAGGAAACAACTTGGAAAATCAATGAAACTTTAAACACTATGTATGGTGAAAAGACCTTTCCAGACTCTGCTGATCCATGTAAGTTTTGGGTCAAGTTTGCTGAGACCTTGCTGGTTGTTTGAAGGTAACATTTCCAAAATATTTTTTCAGCCATTCACTCAAACTGTAAGAATTCCTACTTGTGTTTGTTATAAGGCAGAAAAAAAACCTAACCAACCAAAAAACACACACACACAAAACCAAACCAACAAGCAACCATGGGAAAAAAAACAACAACAAACCAACAAACAAAACCAACCAACTGAACAAATGAAAAACTCAAACCAAATCAATCGAACCAACAAAAAACCACACAAAAAAACCCTAAAGAGCCACAAATATGAAACACAGCAAAGCTGCCAACATCAGTATGCTATGGACATCTAGTCAGGATTATTGGTAGCCACAGGCCTGGCTTGGTGGGCAGTCACTTCCTTGATCATAATCCTTGATCACTACACTAAATCCTAAGATGTTTAAGGTTATGGTTAGGGTTTAAGGTTAGGGTTAGATTTAGTGTTAGGGTTAGATAGGTCAAGTACTATCTCCTTTGCTTCTTAGGGCAACATGGTACAGCAAAAATGGTTTATTTTCAGCAAAGTAGGATAAGCTGAGTTGCTGAGGTGCTGAGGGATTGTAAAAAAGTCATAAGCTTTAGCCTTTCTCCAGGAAAGAGACTAGAAATGGGCCCTTGACCAGCACTGTGACTTCATCTGTGTCGGAGACCTTGCACATTTCTCACTGACATATTTGCATGCAGTGACTTGGTGACAACTTCCAGGCTTCTCTTTAAGGTTTTGTAAGTTCGCTGCTGGATTGAGCTAAAAACAGTAGAAGACACTGTCTCAGCACAGAGGGGGCTGGAGCACAGCCCTACAAGGAGCAGTTGAGGGAGCTGGCAATGTGCAGCCTGGAGAAGAGGAGACTCAGGGCAGACCTTATTGCTTCCTACAACTAACTGAAAGGGGGTTGTAGCCAGGTGGGGTTTGTCTTTTCTCCCTGGCGCTCAGTGACAGAACAAGAGGACACAGCCTCAAACTGTGCCAGGACAGATTTAGGCTGGATGCTAGGAAGAAGTTCTTCACAGCAAGAGTGATTGGCTGCCCGGGAAGGTGGTGGAGTCATCATCCCTAGAGGTGTTTAAGAGGAGGCTGGAGGAGGCATTTAGTGCCATGATTTAGTCAATTAGAAGGGTTAGGTGATAGGTTGGACTTGATTGCAGAGGGCTTTTCCAACCTGGTTGATTCTGTGATCTGCCCAAGTAAATAAGCTCAGCACTGCACAGAAAGTTATGTGTAAATATTTGGAGTTCACACAGTTATTGCTCTATTTCCAATGCTAAATTCTCTGCTTTCAGATGGTGGCTAGTGCCTGCAGGTCTTGTGCTCTGCTTAAATAACCCTTTTTTAATCTAGTAAAGAAAAACAAAATGCAAACTATAGAGACAGGGAAGGAGTTGCTGTTTGCAGTTCTGAAAATTAATTTCTGTGAAAAGTTTGGTAAATTGGTAGCAATTCTATTGAAATTATTAATGTTACTTTGTTTGGAAGACTGTTAATTTTATTCTCCTTACTTGGTTTGAATATCCTGGTTCAAAAGCATCTTTGACTCAATGGAAGTTTATTTTTACAAGGAAGAACAGAGGGAATTCATGTAGTTCTTCCTTTCACTTTCTTCTTCTAAAGCAAGACATCAAAATCCCTTAAAAAACTCCAAACAAAAATAAATCAACCAAACAGAAAAAAAGAAACAAATCTCTTTATGCAGCCAAAATCTTTTAAACTGCTCTTAAATAAATACTTCCTTGCTCTCTCATCTGTGTACCTGCATGTGGATCTCATTCACCTTAAAGTTAAATTCTAACTGTAAAGCTCAATTTGCACAATAATGCAGCATTAAGTGCAAGTAAGTTAATATTTGGAGCTCCACAATAATTTGCATGGATTTCATGTAAAACACTCTCCTGTGCAACCAGAAGTTGCAGCCACAGTTCTAATTCTGTCCATTCAAAAAAAAAGCAATAACATTTTGTGACATCTTGGAGAATAAATCTTTTGAGGAGCAACTGAAGGAGCTGGGGAGGGTTAGTTTGAAAACAAGGAGGCTGAGGGGAGACCTCATTGCTGTCTACAGCTAACTGAAGGGACATTGTGGAGAGGTTGCTGCTGGGCTCTTCTCACAGGTGCATAGTGATAGAACAAGAGGGAATGGCCTCAAGCCATGACTGGATAGGTTTAGACTTGATATTAGGAAAAAAAAATTCCCAGCAAGAGTGGTCAGGCATTGGAATGAGCTACCCAGGGAGGTGGTGGAGTCAGCAAGCCTGGATGTTTTTTTAAGTCGTTTGGATGTGGTGCTTGGGACTACTGTTTAGGATGCACCTTGTAGAATAAGGGTATGGGTTGAACTTTGTGATCCTGAGGAGCTTTTCCAACCTGAATGTTTCTGAGGTTCTGTGATCTTGTCCTTTGTGTCAATCCATCCTTAGCATAAAATCTAGATCCTTTTCAAGACAAGAAACTTCCTGTTGTTTTTCTTAAACTATCAGAAACCACCAAATGACTAATTTCTCTTCAGCCCTGTTCATCTACATGTGATAAAATCCTTGACTTATTCAATTTATCATAGCTCAATCCATATCAGTGAAACTATTGCAGGTGATATCTTCAAAATTTTCTATGTTTTAATTAGCTGAAAGTAAGACTTTCATTTTTTAATGAGTACTTGGTGTTATATGACAGATACAAGTAACACAACACTTCCTAGGAAAGTGTTTTTTCTGCCCAGTGTCATGCTGGCAACTTAGATCTCATACTTACAAAACCTTTGGGTTTGCTATAATAAACAAATGAATTTGTAACAAATACATTTGCAGTTTGTTTAATAGAGGTAGTGTAAAGTAAAATATGTGTAACGTGGTCTGAGTTGTATTTCCTTTAGCTTGGAATGTATTTCAGCTGCATAGTGCCTTTTGGCTCTTTGGGATTAAGTGCATTGAAAACAGGAAAATTATTAAAGGTTAAGTACTGCATTTTTCATTATATATTTCCACTGCACAGTAATGAAAACTGAATAAGCAGATTAAAAACTGATTTAAAAATTAATCCTCAAATCTCTTCTTCGAGAGATTTTTGGTCTTCAATTAGTAACTCAAGATTTAAAGAATTCACTTGTGGAGACCAAGGTTTATGTTATTGTCATGACTGTCGTTGCAAACAGCCTGGGTAGAGCTGACAAGAAATGAAGATTTTTCTCTCAATTGTGTTTTAATATCAGACTTAATAAGTAAAGGGAAAAATAAATGACATAGTCATTTGCATAAGCAAATATCAATTGGGAAGAAAATGAAGTCATACTCTTACCTATGAAAAAGTGTTGGGTAAGACAAATCCCAACATTACATAATGCAACCTTCAAGACTGTAATAATATTCCTTTAATTTCAACCATAATAAGTCCATTAATATGCCCTAGGTGAAAGACATCCTCCAAAAAGGCTAATTTGAAGATGTCAAGAGAGGGACAACTCATCATTATATTTGACTCTTGTTGGGATAGAGCCATAATGCTTCTGTGAAGTAAAGACCCTGGCCTACTCTCTCCAGTTTAAACCCAAGTGCTTGAAGCTCTCCAGCATTGTTTTGATTGCAGAGTGGCTGAAGAGTAGTCTTTCTTCAGCCACTTTAACAGTTTCCTGAGCATCCCAAGTTATGTCACCTGATGAGAAGGGCAGTAAGACTCCAGCCAGGCCTTTGTCTGTCATAGATATGTACAGGTGATAAAGTTTTGCAAAAGATGAGGAAAAAAAAATGTACAGTTATAGTTGAAACATACTGTGGATAATTAGAAGGGATACAGCACTCAATTGTCTCTCTCGCTCAGGCACAGGAGCTGGCTGTCTCAATCAGAGCAGTGCTAGAGATTGCAGTAACACTGAATATAAGATTCAGAGTGGAAAACATTGTCCCATTTGCCAAGGAATCATGAAGCATACAACTTATTACAAAGTATTGATTGTTTTAAGGTCTTTTGCTCTCCTCTCTGTGTTATCAGGAAAAACTATCTTGAAGTGATAACCTTGAAGTGGTGGTGAAAACAAAGCATATAACCTTCTGATTTTGACATTATGGGAGGAGGTCAGTTTGTCATGAAACTATTTTTGGCCCTTCAATGCCTTCTTCTTAAAACACTAGTCCAACTGCAATGCCATGGTTTTCCATGCATGACCTGTAAGTCTGATACTTGAGGAGAGAAGGTGAATGGCAAAGAGCAGAGTGTGTTTGTTGCACTTGCTTATAGTGCACATAATAGCAGAGTTAAAAATATTCCTGTGTGTCCATGTATCTCCCAGAATTTAATTATGTAAATGTAACAAGCAACAAAGTACAACTGTAGAAAAGATGTTTCTTCTAAATTATAGGTGTAGAAAATGGATCCACAAATGTACAGCTGAGATACGTGGGAAACACAGAATCAAAGAATCAGTCAGGGTTAGAAGAGACCACAAGGATCGTCTAGTTCCAATCCCTCTGCCATGGGCAGGGACACCTCATGCTAGATCAGGCTGCCCAGAATCAATTACTCTTGAGGTTGCTTTGTCTCCCACAGAGAATCAACCAGGTTGGAAGAGACCTCCAAGATGATCCAGTACAGTCTATCACCCAGCCCTAGCCAATCAACTAGATCATGGCACTAAGTGCCTCCTGCAATCTTTTCTTATGCTACACTCAATGCCTGGGTGATTAATTCAGAGTAATTACTTAAATTCTGGGTATCTAATGTTGACAAGATTCTCTTATATTGACTGACTAGATGCACAATTTAATGCTTTCATATCTTTTTAGATCCATCAATGTTCTAATCACCTATAACATTTGGAGTAGAGGAGTGTTTCACCATGTGCCACTGATTCCAGGTGGTGCCATGACAGAGTCTGACGGTCTGAACCTAAACTAATGGCACTTTGCATAGGTAGCTCCATGCAAGAGCTTTCTGCATTGCTTTTTGAAATAAGCTTCCTGAGCTCAATTTCACATGCAGCAGAGCAGTTAAACAAATGCAGCTGTTTTGTGGACATTAGAACTTTAACAAATAGTCCCTGCCATTTCATATGCTTTATCTTCCACGAATCCACATCCATTTGCCTACATTCTCTTTGAAACACAGGAGTGTTACTGGAGATTGTGTTGCTATGTGTATGAATCAAAATAGAAATTGTGTCTCTGGGTTTTGGGGTTCTTTTCAGTAGTGGAAGAGGCAATCCTTTCTTTTCCCAATCCACTAAAAAAAAATATATATTTTTTTTTTTTTTTTTTAAATTTATTTATTTATTTCTATCACGACCCTTTCATGTTCTGGCAACGCAGCCCTCAAATCAAACACACCCTAACTATCTGTGCTGATTATCATATTTGATCTTGCTAGTGTAAAACTCTCTGGACAGTCTTGTCATGGTCTCTTTCTCTTAGATCAAGGAAAGATTATGAGAGCGAATTTGTTCTTTTTGCAAAGACAATCCAACTTCTAAAGGACAGCAGAAATAAAAGGACTGAAGTCGGTGATGACACAAGCACCATTTGTGCTGCCAAAAGCCTTTAAGGAGTTCTAAGAAATACCATTTTAAAAGACCACTAAAGCATTTTGTCTTTCCTTGTAAATTCAAAGCACACAAGTTCTTCTGTTCCCTTGACCTAGCACTTGTGCATTTTATCTTACCCAGGATTTCCAGTAGATCAAGAACACTGATTGAAGTCCTGTAGCCTGTTGCTGGTTCAATAGCTCATTCTGTATTCTGTCTGAAAAAGAAACCCACCTCATTTTCTATTGTGCACTTCCTCTGTGCAGACATGAGAAAAGAAATTAAGATTTGTAAATGTTATTTATTCTATGAATTTGGGAAGAAGCAGCAGAAAGGAATACAAATCAGATAGCTCTCAGCAGGACCTACACTGTGAGTGTGGAAAACATAGGATACCTCATTACCACAGAAGCAGACAGCAATATCTTCCTAAAGTGGTAATGGCTCTTTCTAGGGACTCTTAAAACTCAAACACAAATGTCAAATTGCAATGTCTTTCGAGAAAGCTGTGTCTTGCTTCAAGTAAGTTTTGAGAAATATCCCTCAGGGAAATAGCCCTCAGTTTTTCATTGCTGCACATAGAACAGAAAGCTGTCTATGGGGCTAGAAACACAAGACACAAGGAAACAAAAAGACAACCTTGCAAATGGCAATGAATCTGGAAATGGGCAGTCACTTCTAACTGGTTTAACCTTCTTATTTTCTCTCATTTCCCAGTCTCAGAACCAGCCCCTCTGCTGTTCAGATCAGACACTAAGGGTTTTGTGGTTTAGAGTAATAAAATACCCAAAGGTAATTGAGATATGAATAAACACAGTAGCTTATGTTTTCTGAGTTATTTGTTTCAATCCTTTAAAAGTAGTTCCCATAACCTGCATGTGTGTGGATTGCTTACCTTCAGAGACAGCAACCTCACAGTGCATAACCTCAAACCAAAATGACAATAGCTGTGTAATGACAGTAATAGCTATGTCTAGCTGGTATAAATGAGCAGGGTCTGAAGAGGGTTATGTTTTGTGAAGGTTGCTTTGTTCTCTTCAAACTTAATTGCATTTTGAACATATCATCTCAACAGGCACAAACTTGGACATAGGAATCTCCATCTAAACATTAGGAGGAACTTCTTTACCATGAGGGTGGGGGAGCCCAGAGAGATGGTGAAGTCTTTACCTCTGTAATCATTCATAATCCACTTGGATGCATTCACACACAGAGGTGTGTGAATGCATAGGATGTTAGGGGTTGGAAGGGACCCAAAGAGATCATCAAGTCCAACCCCCCTGCCAGAGCAGGACAATATTATCTAACACAACCTCTTCTAACTGAACCTGCGCTGTCAGGAGGGATGGATTAGATGATCTCCAGAGATCCCTTCCAGTCATTCTGTGATTCTCATTCTGTGAACTGCTTCTAGGGATCTGCTTTCCAGAAAGCATTACTGATCAACACTTCCTGCTGACAAAAACATAGTTAGCAGACATGTTAAGGGTGTCTAGTTTTCTGCAGTATCCTACACAGAAAGTTGAGATTCAGGCAAACAGCAAGTGCATTTTCTAAATGAAGAGACAGAGGAAGAAATAGCAGCAATAAAAAGAATGCATTTTAAAAATGAAAGACAAAATCTATAAGTACAGACTTCTTAGCATATATTTTTAGTCAATGCTCAAGAAAGTTGTACCTGTTCTAAGGAGGGAAGGTTCTAGTCCAATATGGAGTGAATACTGTAGCCTGACAGTTTAAACTTTAGGTCCAACTGAATCAAATACAATACTTTAAATGAAGAGGCTTAGTGACAGAATTTCATTAACCACAAGTCTCGACGACAAATGAACTTAAAATTATTTCAGGGGTTTATTTTATCTGTAAAACCTCATAACCTGCTTTTATGTTATTCTCTCTCTTCCTGAAAAGCTCTCAAATGAATTCTTAAACAACAAAAATAAATTAAACAGAAAGTCAGAAAATCCTGTAAACAAAATGGAAATTGACCAACAAGTTGCATGCAATCAAATGAAGAACTCATACAGCTCTCAGTTTAAAGGATGACCTCTTATCATCATGCAGAATCCCTTTGAATGATAATTCATTTTTTATCTTCTTACTACCATACCTTTAAACCAATAACCATGGCTTACTTCCACCAAATATTTATTTATTTATTTTTAGCAGAGGCTAAGGCTGTTCTTAAAGTGTTAGGAAGATATTTGCCATAAGATGGGATAATAAAGGGAAAGTTCTATGTGCAATTCCTAGAAGTCATTGACTGTGCAGGGAAAAAAATACCCTTGTTCAACAGCTCTCTTCACAGGTGAATGCTGGGTTGTGTAAACATGAGTTTATGAGAAAATCAGGGTAAAGTCTGTAAACAGGGCTACAGGAGAAAATTACAAAGACATGTAATTCATCTGGTTGGAGTCTAGAAGTTGGCCAGAGCACGGTAATAAATCAAGAGGAGTATGTTAAATTACCCTGTAGTATTACAATTTAGTCTCATGCTTTTAATTCATGATGAATCTCATTTAACTTTGCCTATCTAAAACTTAGACACATGGTCTGGTTGATTGGCTAGAGCTGGGTGCTAGGTTGGACTGGATGAGCTTGGGAGGTCTCTTCCTGGATGAGCTTGGGAGGTCTCTTCCAACCTGGTTGATTCTATGATTTAAAGTTAGTCATCAAAGCTGCTTTTACAGTTGTAGCAAAAGGTGGGGCTTCTCCAAAAATTATCCATAGTACCTTCATGTAGACATAAAGTGTGATGGATACCTTAGTTTCAGACCATGAATCTCCAATCACATCTGTGTAACATCCAGTGGGAATGGTGACAAACAATTAAATAAATAACAGTATATTGAGGAGATAGATAGAAAAGACTTAGAAGTAAAGAAGCAATTTTCAAATCTAATCATGTTACAGAGTGCTCAGCAAATGGCATTTACATTCTATCATCACAGAACACCAAGCCACATTACCACCAGCACCACTACTTCACAGCTAAAGAGGAGGCAATGTAAACTCAAACTCTCTCTTGCTATTACATGGACTGATGTGATGACTTCCCAAAAAGAATCACACCTGTATCAGCATTCCTCAGTAATACTCCTCACCTTTTTACCACTACTGGAGAAGAGAGAAAAAAAAAAACCAAACAAATTAAAAAGAAAAAGGGTAGCTTGCTGCTGGCAATTTATCTCTAAAATATATTTGTCTGAGAGATGGAATGTGCTGGTTGAACAAAGCACAAACTGCTAAATAGTGTCTTCTACCTCTGTTTTGGAGCTCGATAACTGCTCCTTTAAAATGGGAAATAGTGTGGAGTTAAAAAGGTTGAAATAATGATGCCTCAATATTTGACTGCTTTGATATCATTGAATCACTAGAATAAGGGTCACAAGAATTTAGAGAAGGTTAAGAATGCTAAGAAAAGTATCTTTTGATTTGATAAGAGATGGCAGACCTTGAAGTCAATTCATTTTTCTTGACTTTTCCAGCTGGGAATTCTATTCCCTGGAAGGTAAATGGATGCCTTGTCATTGAATTCTGATGATTACAGTGTGTTTGATCAAGATCCTGACAGATAGGCATTGTTTATCTTATTTTGCTTCCTTTATCTTGAACGCTTCGAAGCACTACAAAGATGAGGGTTGTTTGGGGTTTTTTTAAATGTCTAATGTGTTGTGAACAATTCCAGTGTGTAGCCATCTGGAAAGTCTCACCTTGAAGTACTGGAAATGAAAACTTAGTTGTAAAAGAAGAGTAAGAATTTGTGGAGAAGACTTTTCTTGGTGAACAATAGACCACAAAGGTGTGATAGCTAAGTAGGTGCTACTCAGATATGCCACAAAAGGATCAGACTGCATGGCAGCTGGAGATATTGAAGTTCTACTGCTGAAAAGGAGTGGTTCCCTCTGCAGAAATGTGCAGCCTAAATGCATTATACAAAACCCAGGAGGAGCAATGGATGTGATAGAAAAGAATATTCTCCCACAGGATTACAGGATGTCAGGGGTCAGAAGGGACACAAAGAGATCATCCAGTCCAAACCCCTGCCAGAGCAGGACCATATAATCTAGCTCAGGGCACATGGGAACACATCCAGACAGGCCTTGAAAGTCTCCAGAGAGGGAGACTCCACAGGTTCTCTGGGCAGCCTGTGCCAGTGCTCTGGGACTCTTGACCCTTACAGTAAAGAAGTTCCCCCTTGTGTTGAGGTGGAATTTCCTGTACTGCAGCTTCCATCCATTGCTCCTTGTTCTACCCCAGGGAGCAAGTGAGCAGAGCCTGTCTTCTCCCCCCTCCCGACCCCCAGTCTTCAGATATTTATGCACATTTATCAGATCCCATCTCTTCTCTTCTCCAGACTAAACAGCCCTGGGTCCCTCAGCCTCTCCTCATCAGGCAGAGATCCAGTCCTCTCATCATCCTCATAGCCCCCCACTGGACTCTCTTAAACTGGGGAGCCCAAAACTAAATGCAGTACTCAAGATGGGATCTCACCAGGGCAGAGCAGAGGCAGAGGAGAACCTCCCTCAATCTACTGGACACACTCTTCTTAATGCACCCCAGGATCCCATTGGCCAGATCTGGCCCATTCTCATATCTGCCTTAACTGATGAGCCAAAACTTCCATGAAAGGTCTGAAGTTCTCTTAGCCTGTTTACTTGACATTTGCTAAATATAGCTTAATGACAGTGACATTTTAGCCTAATTTGTCCTGGTAGTAGTTTTCATTAAAAATGCTTCATTTACTTTAATTTTCCATCTACCTCTCTTTTTCTTGTCCACATATTTCTTCCTTTGCTACCAATTCAAACTTAGTAAGTTTTGAAGAGTGTAAGTGACAATCACAACTTAGATACTGGGGGGGAGGTAACAAATTCCAAGAATTTTGTGGGGTTATTTTTATCAGTTGTTGCAATGGCAATAATTCATTATTCTCCAGACAACTTAAATCTATATGTACATGCCAAGGGTTATCCCTGGAAACAGATTCATATATTATTATCAAACTGCAATTTACAACACATACTCTTTCCTAAGAAAAAAATCTTTAATAATGATCTCCTGTAATGAACATGATAAATTCAAACTTCAGAGGAGGAGGTTTTTGTCTCAAGCTCTTACTACAAAAGCAATTAGAACACATGGAATACAATAAGGAGGTTGGTACATTAAAATGTTATGGGCTGAATAAAAATCTAACTTGGGGGAAGGACAAGATTGAGCATTGATGTGAGGCTAGAACTCTGAGTGGGAACTCAATATGCTCATAGTCTATGCCCTAATATTACCATCCATATTCTTTGTGTCCTTAGAATCATAGAATCAACCAGGTTGGAAGAGACCTCCAAGATCACCCAGTCCAACCTAGCACCCAGCCCTAGCCTGAGATGTTTTTATATATCTCAGCATGCCTATGAGTGAAGTAGACATCACCACTCTTTGCTTTTCACAGCTTATCATCTAACTGCTGTCACCACAATATTCTAGCTAGCTTCAAAATAGCACAAATAAAAAGATTTTCATCACGTTGGCCACACTTAAAATATTGCAGATTGTGTATCTAAAGGCTTTCATACAACAGTGCAAGCCACATATATATAAAGCTAATGAGGTGGGTTTAATGATTCATTGTCAGTGGTGAACTAAGCCCCAGTTCAGGATTGCTTCTAATGACTTCAGAAAATTATTAATTTCCCATTAAAAGAGTGTGTGTGCACGTGTGTGTGTGTGAGAAAGCATCCACTAAAACATTTCTATTTATACTTTAATTTCTTCATAGCAAAGCATTAATGTCTTTAGTTTACAAGCATACAAAGAAGCTATCCATTGGAACAGCATGAGCTATCTCTGCACATCACTGGCTTATCTCCATCTGAACTTTTTACTGTGGTACCACAGTCAAGGTGCTATTTTCCTAGAATCATACAATCAGTCAGGGTTGGAAAGGACCACAAGGATCATCTAGTTCCAATTCTTCTGCCACTTTACCCTAGAGCAGCCTGGCCACAGCCTCATCCAGCCTGACCTTAAACACCTTCAGGGATGGGGCCTCAGCATCCCTGAGCAACCCATTCCAGGCTCTCACCATTCTGATGCTGAACAACTTCCTCCTCACATCCAGTCTGACCCTAACCACCTCCAATTTTGCTCCATTCCCCCTAGCCCTTTCACTACCTGACAGCCTAAAAAGTCCTTCCCCAGCTTTTTTGTAACCCCCCTTCAGATACTGGAAGGCCACAATAAGGTCACCTGGGAGCCTCCTCTTCTCCAGACTGCCCAGCCCCAACTCTTTCAGTCTGTCCTCATAGCAGAGATGTTACCAATTGAAACCAGTTTTGTTCTTACCACCTGAAACTTTCCTTGCTGGCTATATTCGAAATTTCTTAATGTCTACTGCATTTTTTCAATGACTTAACTGAAACCTCTTCTTCATAACTAAGCTCTATACTTACCTTTAACTATGGCAATGCCAGCTTAAGGAGTTGCCATTGTTATTCTCCTTAAGGTATTTTTAGCCTATGCCAATTTAGAGATTTGTACAAAAGACAGTCTGAAACTGGCTGTATAGAGTCAATTGGTGGCAGGAAGCTTACAGTGAATGGTCAGATGGAAGAAATCTCTTGGTGGGCACTGCTAACTTGAAGGGTCTGTGCATTTACAGCCAGCTTGAGGGGGATTTTTGCCATAGCCAAATCATTAATACATCTGTGCTGCTATTGACACTGTATCACTACTAATATTTGTTACTGGCTGTGTGTTATTGGGTTATTCTTAGCCTCTGTAGAGAAAATGTAAAATCTCAGGAAGCAGTTATCACAACAAAGCACAAGATAAATGTTCTCAAAGCAGGCATAAACAAACTCAGCATACAACAAGCTACAATATTTACATGACAGTTAACATGCATCCAGCAGTTCTAGGAAGAGATAATGATGTTCAATTCCAGAAGTATTCATTTTACAAAGGAATCATAGAATGGTTTTGGGTTGGAAGAGACATCCAAAGGTCCTGTAGTCCAACCCCTCTGCAGTGAACCAGAATGCTGACCTTAAATATCTCCAGTTACCTCACTGGGCAATCCACTTCAGTGCTCCACTACTCTCATGGTAACAATCTTCTGCCATCATAACATCCAGCCTAAGTCTACTCTGCTCTCATTTCAAAGCATTGTCTCTCATCCTGTCACTCCAGGCCTTTGGAAACAGTCCCTTTCTGGCCTTCTTGTAGCCCACTTCAGGTACTGGAATGTGTCCTGGGAGCTGTTGGGAATGGTAGGAATTTCAGTGCTGTACAGCTGCTTGATCTTGACACACTGGAACATAAGCCTTGAGTTCAGAATGTATAAAGGGGAAAAGCACTGAGATAAGTAAATGGAAGGTTGAAATTACATTAGAGAATGTTGCAACAGATGAAACTATGTGAAACATGGACCTGCATTTTTGTTAACCTTTGCTTATCTATTTGCTAGCCTACAAGGTCTGTCTAGATGAGGTTTCTACTGAGGCCTGTCTTAATGACCAATTAGGATTTGGCATGGTCTTTTAGCTTGTATGTTAAGGTATATAACCAAGTGCTGAAAGTACAATAAAAGGAACTTAGCTTGCATCAAGCTGCTCCCCATCTCTCAATCACGGCAGGGAGCCCTCTCTTCTCCAGGCTGAACAACCTCAGCTCCCTCAGCCTGTCCTCATAGCAGCTCCCTGACCATTTTTGTGGCCCTCCTCTGGACCTCCTCTATCAGATCCATGGCCTTCTTGTGTTGAGGGCACCAGAGCAAGAGACAGTATTCCAGCTAAGGTCTTACCAAAGCAAAGTGGCAGAACCACCTTTCTTGACCTGCTGACCACTCTCCTTCTGATGCAGCCTAATATGTGCTCTGTTGACCAAAGAAAGTCATAGGATCACCAAGCCTTTGTGTTGCCAATATTAGACAACACTCACTCCATTGTTTTACATGAATTTTAAGGACAGCCTGACCTAGATGTCCTAGCAATAAAAACAATAATTCCTTCTTTCTGTGCATGGAGCCAAAAGCATTGAATAAACCAATTGAAGCAATGCATGATCAGTCACTTCTTGGATTCCCCCATACTCCATCCACTCCTGCACTATTCATTGTGCTATAGAAGTCCCCAAAGAGCCATCAGCACAGATATATGTCATTCAGAATTCCACCATTTTAATATACAATTTCTAAACTTAAGAACAACTTTTTCTTCTTGAAACCTACTTTGTTAGATCAATTGTTTAAACACTTTGAAGTCCACTATCCTTTTGGAGAATAATAAATTCCCAATGCTCATTGCAACTTGCAGTAGCACTTCACTCCTGGATTCTTCCTAATTTTCGAAGGAACTGATCAAATGAATCTCTCTTGCTGAACAAATTGAAAATATTATCAGTCAAGACTAGGAAAAAATTAATTAAGAAGTGGGAAGAATATAAGAGCAAAGATTAAAAATGCATCTTCCTTAATTTTGAGTCATTATTTTGCATATTGAACAGCGCTCGTGATTGAAGGCATTCCTGACAAACTGTGCACATCATTTACCAAGTGTCCTGATCTAGGCATTAGAAATTATTTAAGGTTGAGGAAGCAGAAATGCTTCTCTTATAAGAACAGCTGTAGGGGAGATTTGCACCTAGAAGTAGCAAGATATTTTGAGCTCACTAATGAATTTTCCTCCTATAACAACAGATATTGCGGACAGCTTTTAAAAGCACCATCATGGAAACCCAAATCCATCTCTTAAGCCAAGTGTGGAATCATCTACTTTTCCCTTTCTCTGCTCATGTCCTAGTTTTGTTTTACTGGTTACAACCTTGGGATAATTGCATCACTCTGATGTTTCTCTGATATCAGTTTCCCTGTGAGGAATGATCATGATACCAATCATATCCAAACAGTCATATTGAAAAACACTGGAAAAAACAAAAGCCTTGCAGAGAAAGGCATATCAAAGTGATAAACCAAACTACATGTGCAATATGTGTGTATAAAGCCTGCTCACACGGTGTGATTGTGCTGGTTGTTCTAAGCCTCTTCTGCTTTGATAGACTCGTGGTGTTACTCTTTTCCCTGAAACTACTCCTGCCTTGCCTGTCAGAAAGGATAGTCAAGCACTAAGCCACTTTTGAGCTTTTAGCACCCAGAAATGTGTTGCTTTTCCACAACACAGAAGTTACTGCTACTGTTTCAAAGACCTAAGATGGCACATTCGTATGAACTAGGGTGTCAGAGAACATTCACCTCTTTAGTTGACTGAGTTAGAAGGTGAAGTTAAAGAGCTTAGTCAGCTGAACCCTCTCCTTTTGCCAGGTTCCTAGATTGATGATACCATACTCCTTTTCTGGCTTCTTAAGCCTCCATCAAAGAATGGCAATAACCCCTCAGTCACCATAAGAGGCATGTACTGTTGGTCACTTAAGGTCATCATTCTCCTTCTCCTCCCTATTTTCTTCAGAAGTGCTAGAAAGGGGATGTCTGGTGATCACCAAGGATGCTGAGTGACAAATTCATATCAGGATTAGGTCCATGGGCTGAGATCAGTGTCAGAGACAAGGCAGTGATTTCCTGACAAGTCCACAGTGACTAGAAAGGTCCCGGTTGAGTCAAGGGCAGGATGAATGGAGTAGGCTATGAGGTTGAACAGAAACAGCATTGCTGCCCATGAGCAAAGTCAAACAAGTCAGAGCAGTAAAGACTCTTCTAATGACAGATGCAAGTTCTCACTTCCAGCTTTATTCACAACAGTTTTTAACAGCAAGGTAACAGCTGGCTAAACCCTTGAACCCAGCCACATCAACACTCAGAAATGGACAGTTTGCTCAAGACTATGACACAGGCTGCAAAATATAGAGGAACATCTATTTCAGCTTAAAAATGTTGAAACTAGGGTGTGACCCCCAGTGCTAGGCTGGAGTCTGCTCTGATTAGGGAAAATCTGCACGTTTGCTTGTGTTGCTTCTTGGACATAGTGAGTCTCTGTATTCTGAGGTGTAACTTGGCTGATTTCTCCTGAAGAAGTTGATTGATATACAGCTGTGAAAGTGTAAATGAAATTTAAACAAATAGCTCACAGCATAGAATTTGCATCTGCCTAGTACCTCTAAAATAGGCTGAGACTTTCAGATATAAAATGCCTCAGAAAAGGAAAACACTTTTTTGCCTTGCAGGAATTAGGTACTAAAAGAGAGTCTGAACAGAAATGATGATGAATTTAAGGGCATTCCAGAACATAATGTAGCAAGTATAACACAGATCTCATGAGCAGCAATTAATGGGCTTTCTCTTGTTGGTGGCTTGAAAAGGAATGAAAATGAATGCAGAGAAGGGTAGCCAGCAAAACTACATACCCCTGCAAATACCCATTACTGAACAGAAGCAGAAGATTAGGCAGACTGAAGCAGCAGTATAAATCCAGAGTAACTACTGAAGACAGCGGAGTTACTCCACATTTATACTGGTTTAACGGAGAGAAGAAAAAGGTCCATTGAGTATAATTGAATCAAGGAGTTTGCCATTAAGTCCAAATGACTTTCACAGCAGGAGGCTCCTGAAAGCTCAGAGGAGAGCAGTCTTTTCAGAACAATAACATTTCGCTTTGCTCCAGCATTTTAATCTTTGCTGTTTGGACACAGTGTTTTAAAATTCACTCAGCCTATACTATGCTTTTTTACATTAGCTACATTTCATGCCAAACACTATTGAATTCCACTAAAAAAATCCAACAACAACTGTATTTTCTGTAGGCACTTGCTTAGAATTCCTGAGGTTTATATCTCTGGATTTTTTTTAAATGATCTCTCATGTTGTGGCACACTCTATATGGAATTGACTAACACCTCTTTTACTCGCTTTCTTTTGGATGTTCTGGTCAGGAAGCACTACAGGAATCATCCAAATTAAAAATGTTCTGTTGCATTCAGCCTGGAGAAGGCTTCAAGGAGACCTTGGAGTGGCCTTCCCATATCTGAAAAGAGCCTACGGGAGAGCCTACAGGATGAAGAGGAATGGGTTTAAACTGGCAGAGAGGAGACTGAAACAAGATGTTAGGAAGAAGTTCTTTACAGTGAGGGTGGTGAGACACTGGCACAGGTTTGCCCAGGGAGGTTGGGGCTGCTCCCTCCCTGGCAGTGTTTAAAGCCAGGCTGGATGAGACCTTGAGTTGGCTGTTCTAGCAGGAGGTGTCCATGCCTATGGTGGGAGGTTGCAACTGAATGGTCTTTGAGGTCCCTCCCAACCTAAACCATTCTGTGATACTGGAAGGTTAGACAGACAACCAACAAGGCAGGTTCCTATGCAGAATCATAGAATGGTTTGAATTGGAAAGGACCTCCAAAAGTCAGCTAAGCTAACCTCTCTGCAGTGAGCAGGCACATCCTCCACTAGATCAGGTTGCTCAGAACCTCGTTGGGCCTTGCCTTGAATATGTCCAGAGATAGGAACTCAACTACCTCTGTGGGCAACTGTGGTGGTTTGGGTGTTCCCCACCCCCCCACACTTTGGAAATCACCCAGACTAGACTCTGGAAATTGAATGCAGCTTATATTTACAGCCAGCACAATATACAAGCAGATATTTACAGTATATACACTTAGATACAGCAATAGTCAAGGTAAAAAGGTAATACAGAAACTCAACAGCCCTCCCAGAAACCTGAGTCGCCAGGAGGGGCTCCCAACCACCCCTTCACCTTCCCCCTACCCCTCTAAACCTTACCCTAGTCCCAGGAAAGAATGGAGGTTGGGCCAGGGGGTAAGGAAACAAAGTAGATTAGTCCAAAATGGAGGGTGAGGTTAGAGAGTAAGAAGCAGCTCAGCCAGCAACCCCAGTCAGCATGATTATCTGTTCTTATTTCTTGTTCCTATACAACTCAGCAAGCCTATAAGCAAAGTAGACATCACCACTGTTTTCCTTTACAGCCTGTAATCTAGTTGTTCTCACCAAAACATTCAAGCCTGCTTCAAACTAGCACAGCAGCCTGTCCCAGTGTTCCACCAATCTCATGGTGAAGAAGATGTTTCCAGTATCCAATCTAAATCTGCTCTTCTCTAATTTCAAACCCTTACCCTTCTTTCTATCACTTCAGGCTTTTGTAAACAGGCTTTCTTCTTGTAGATCCTCCTCAGGTAGTGGAAGGTTGCTCTCAGGTCTCTCCAGAGTCTTCTCTTCTCCAGGCTTGTTGTCCAGGTGTACTTTCCAAAAAGTGAAGTTAGGCCACAGGTGGAAGCCAATCAGCAGAATTCACAACCATCTTGTCTGAATATTTCTCCAAGCTGAGAGGTAGCTTTCAATGGTGTAGAGCTGAAATAAGTCACTGGAATGTTTTCAGCATTGTATCAACATCCAACCATACCACAGAACCACCAAGTGATGAAATAATTTAATTGTTTAGGTTGGAAAAGACCTCTAAGATCATCAACTCCAGACATCAACAGGTTGTCAAAGGTTTTGAGAGGGAAGTTGTTCTGTCAGACATTTTAATGTTCTTTTAATGCTTTGGTTGGATGTCTTTGCTTGATCTTCACTTTTGGTAAGCCTTTTTGGGGGGGTTGTGAGTTCCATTTCTGATATTTATTCTACCTTCAAGCTGTAAGGAAAGAAAATAAATGAGAAAGAAAACTGAGGCTACAAAGATACACAAACACAATGACTTCATGGTTAATGCTTAAACCTATTGATATTAAATAAACCAATGACAAATTAAGGTATATAACTCTTTGCAAAACTTTAATGGGTATATATTAACAAGTCATTCTCTAGGAATATGTACAGATAGGATTTTTGCCCTGGGGACCAATGTTTCTTGAAAATAATAAAGTTACTTACCTAAATTAAAGCTACTACATTTTTATTGTAGCAACAGGTCTCCAAACTCTTACAATAACCTCACGTGTATGCAACTACGTATGTGCATGCAACATGAGATAGGTATATTTACTAATATCTTTAACACAGACTGAAAGGCTTTGAGGAGACCTTATAGTGGCCTTCCAGCATCTGAAGTGGGCTACAGGAAGGCTGGGGAAAGACTTCTAACAACAGGATGAGGAGTAATGAGCTTAAAGTGGTAGAGTGGAGAATTAAACTGGATGTTATGAAGAAGCGCTTTGCAGTGAGGTTGGTGAGACACTAGCACAGGTTGCCCAGGAAGGTTGTGGAGCACAGAACCACTGAATGTGATCTTAGTGACTACATTCTGTGATTCTGTGCTCCACAACCTCCCTGGAGGTGTTCAAGACCAGGTTGGATGAAGTCTTGAGTGACCTGTTCTCATGGGAGGTGTCCCTGCCTACAGCAGGGGATTGGAACTGGATTGTCTTTGAGGTCCCTTTCAATCTAAATCATTCTATGATTATAACCAATTAAAACCATATGGAAATGCTAAAGGTAGTATTTATTTGCTTGAATATTCTTTCTACAAACAATATTGGACCAATTCTTGGAAGATAGATGACATGAAAATGCAGACTGCTGATTCCAAGGGATTTTACACCTGGCACTTCTTGAAGCTAGTACCTAAAAAGTGAAGCAAGGACACTGAAACCAAAGTTGCAAAGTAATTAACAGTGTATTTTCCTTTTTAATTGAAAGTGAAAATGCAGTTCTGGCTCAGCAACTGTGACTTCCTATTTCAGGTTTTTACCCTTTTTTATTAAGCAAAGCCTTTTCATTTAGCTGGTGGAGAGACTATAATGCAATCTTGAGTGAATAAGCAAAACAACATACAACAAGAAGCACTGAATTTCACCTTCTAGGATCAGACTGTGTTTAGGCACATTTCCTTTCCCACAACAAGAACCTACTTAAAGCATGCATACCTCTTCTGGGGTGTGATTAATTTCTCCTTATAACTCACATGAATCTTATTATTTGTTGCACTCCTAATTAATTATGGAGGGATCCATTCAGAAGAAAAGTTTTTTGCTCTACATATATTTGTTAGTAGTTTTCATGAGGTCTTTGTGGCACTGCTTTATAGTTAATTATGGAGGGATCCATTCAGAAGGTTTTTATATATATATATATTAATTTTCCTGCTGTCTTTGTGGCACTGCTTTATAATTAAATATGGAGGGATCCATTCAGAAGAAGACTTTTTCCTCTCTACATATATTTGTTGATAGTTTTCATGAGGTCTTTGTTGCACCTACTTTATAATTAATCATGGAGGGATCAGTTCAGAAGAAAAAAGTTTTTCACTCTACACATATTTGTTAATAGTTTCCATGATGTCTTTTTCTTCCTTTATTTTTTCCATCACTCCCTTATCCCCAAAAAGGGAGAAGAGATGCATGAAGGTCACTACTGAAGATTCATAAACCATTGTGAATAATGTCAGAACTATAATTTAATTAGTGTCCCATCTGTCACTTTCTGTTTGATGAGCACTAAATGTCCAATTATCATTTAATATCTGCTCTAATCAGCTCTGGCAAATTTCACAGGCACAGTAGAGATGACATTAATAGATGGAAGTGAGGCTACCTTTGCAACATTATCAGAAAGGGAAAGCTCATGCAGTTTTGACTTACAATGGGGAAGGCATGAATTTATTCCAATTAGTAGCAAAGACATTTTGCACAGGATGTAATGGAGGCTTTTAAGCCCAGGCTGAATCAGGCACTGGGCAACCTGATCTAGAATGAGGCATCCCTGCCCACAGCAGGGAGCTTGGATCTAGATGATCCCTGAGGTCTTTTCCAACCCTGACAATTCCAGGATTCTATGTTAGAGTAACAATGAAGTTTTGGCCCTAGCTAACCGGGGGGCCACCAGGCCCCCCGGCCTTTAGATCTCCATCACCATTCACCCAGTGCACACCCATCATAGGGACTCACCAGTGCTGATGAGAGGAGGATCCCTCTGCCCAGTTGGGCAAGCTTAGGGCTTGCCTTTCCTGGTCCCATTTTAAAGGGGAATGGGCAAAATGGTCACACCTGAGGTGGGAGGAGACTGCAATAGAGCCCAGGTGCTCTGGGTTTGGGGGAGAAAGGGGCAAAATGGAGCGGTAGGGTGGAAAAAGAGACAGATAATGATGTTCAGGTGTGATCTGGCACAGGTGATCCTGCTCTGACAGGGTGGCTGGACTGGATGATCTTTCAAGGTTCCTTCCAGCCCCTGACAGTCTGTGGTGTTATACCTTATACTGCTAACTAAAGATTTTGATTTTTTAAGAGTTTGGAGAAACACTCCTAATTTTTACAGAATTATTTTTTCTTGTTGGTGTCCAAAACCAATATCAAATATATTTTCAGTGTCCCCCTTTTTGGTATCTTCCTCTTTATTGTCTTCATGCATTAGTTTGAATCTTTTGCTTCTTCATTTTCTTTAGCCTTTGCAACAAATGTCCAAGGTTCTTCATAAAGAGAGAAAAAAGAAATATTAAAAAAAAAAAAAAAAGTAGGTTTAACAAGGAGCAGCTGTGGATCTTTGGAGGGTAGGAGAGGCCTACAGAGGGACCTTGCCAGGCTGGAAGGGTGGGCAGAGGCCAAGGGGATGAGACTGAACGAGGTCAAGTGCAGGGTTCTGCATTTTGGCCACAACAACTCCATGCAGCGCTAGAGGCTGGGGACAGAGTGGCTGAGAGCAGCCAGGCAGAGAGGGAGCTGGGGGTGCTGGAAGAGAGGAGCTGAAGATGAGGCAGCAGTGCCCAGGTGGGCAGCAGAGCCAATGGCATCCTGGGCTGGCTCAGGAGCAGTGTGGCCAGCAGGACAAGGGAGGTTCTTCTGCCCCTGTGCTCAGCACTGCTCAGGCCTCACCTTAAGTGCTGTGTCCAGTTCTGGGCTCCTCAATTCAAGAGAGATGTTGAGATGCTGGAAGGTGTCCAGAGAAGGGCAACAAGGCTGGGGAGGGGCCTGGAGCAGAGCCTTGTGAGGAGAGGCTGAGGGAGCTGGGGGTGTGCAGCCTGCAGCAGAGGAGGCTCAGGGCAGACCTCATTGCTGTCTACAGCTGCCTGCAGGGAGGCTGTAGCCAGGTGGGGTTGGGCTCTGCTGCCAACCCACACCAGAACAAGGGGACACAGTCTGAAGTGGTGCCGGGGCAGGTCTAGGCTGGATGTTAGAAGGAAGTTCTTGCCAGAGAGGGTGATTGGCATTGGAATGGGCTGCCCAGGAAGGTGGTGGAGTCACCGTCCCTGGAAGTGTTGAAGAAAAGCCTGGATGAGGCACTTAGTGCCATGGTCTAGCTGACTGGCTAGGGCTGGGTGCTAGGTTGGCCTGGATGATCTTGGAGGTCTCTTCCAACCTGCTTGATTCTATGATTCTATGAACAACAAACAAATTAAACCAACACACAGATAAACAAACAAATCCAGAAGCTGAAATATACACTATGGACAATGAAAAAGAACAAAGGAAAGAAAAACAACTAGGCCAAAGATTGTAGTCTGTTGGTGGGACAGAGAAATAATGAGCACCATGACCTTCTTTTGGTAAAGGAAGAGCAGAAGGAAAACATAATCTTTTAATGAGGACAGAGAGTACATGTGTGTTTTGCCACAAGACTCAGGAAAAGCTCACATGTTAAAGGCATGGAATAAGTTGCTAGGAAGATTGATGACCTATGAAACATGTATTGACAGCATCATAAAATGCACTTTTCCACTAGTAATGAGAGATTAAAAGCCCTACTTATCCACATCTTGGGTCAAGGTCAGGCAGCCCACACCTTCTCAGATTTGAGATCAATAACATAATAGTCTCTGAAAAGGTTTTTGGCTTGACAAGAAGCTCCCTTTAATAGGCAAGTGCTGCTCATGTGACGCTTCAGATTTAGTCCTTAGCTTTGATTCTAAGTGAAAGCCTCCAGCGTATGGAAAGGAAGTGATAAATCATAGAATCATAGAATCATAGAATCAACCAGGTTGGAAGAGACCTCCAAGATCATCTAGTCCAACCTATCACCCAGCCCTAACCAATCAACTAGACCATGGCACTAAGTGTCTCATCCAGTCTTTTCTTGAAGCCCCCCAGGGACGGTGCCTCCACCACCTCCAGCCCCTGTTTGTAGTATGACTGCATAGGTTCACTGCTTAGTATCTACTAAGATTGGGATTGTTGCCTGGCAGATCCACTGCAGTGATAAAGTAGCCAGTTAAAACTAGATGGGATATAAAGTACCTTTTTCCCTCCTGCTATATGTTTTGGCAGATGCTCAAAGCTAGGATGTCATTTCTGGTACCTCCATATTTCTACTAATAGGATTGAATCTGGGATTCTTCTGACTGCAGCTTGAATTTGCAGGAACTTGCCAGGATGTTATGATCTGCTTGACCCTTCATTATTCTACCCAAGCCAGCAGACATCATAGCACTCTCTAGAAAACAGAAATCTGCTGCTTGCTGGTATGCAGGTTCAAATAGTGTGCATGAACAGGAATTCTCATTACGTGGATCTCCACAGCTTTCCTAAGGCTTATAGATTTTTAAACCTGCTGTGCATTTGAGGCACTGATTTAATAGTCAGCTCCTAAAAATGGTCCTGAGAAACCTCTGAATCAAAGCATAAGAAAAGGATTTCTGCACAAGAGAAAAATCAACAAGAACACAGACACGACAAGCTGATACAACCCTGGGGTAACGGGAATACAAAAGGAAACCATGAGTGCCCAGAAGTGACTGATCCTCCTTTCTTCTCCTGTTTTGGTTGATGAATTTGGCTCCAGACACAGTTCTGAAGAACATGTAACCCAAATGCAGGCCTTTGCTCTTGAGAAACCCTGCAATGTCTGACAGAAGTAAAAGTAAATCCAGAAATGCAAAAAATGGTTATCCAGGACCTTCTGCAGGGGAGCAGAGAAGTGCCTCATTCTGAAAATAGTTTAAAAATGCCCCAGGGGAGCAAAAGAGAATTCAAGGAAAGAGGTTACACTTAAGTGAGGTTGATCTCAATAAGCACTAATATTAATGCCTGGGTCAGATCTTTTCTGTTGAATGCTGTCCTGCAGATATTTTCCAGTTCCTCTGAAAGGCTGGCAGTATTTTAATCCAAAGTGACTCTTGAGGATAGTACATTGACTGTTCCTGTGTACATCCATGTCTGATCACCACTGTGGAATCTTATTTCTGCTCATGCAATGCACAGCTGGATAAACTGACCACATGGAAAAGTACTATCAAGTATTCAAAATACATAAAAGTAGTATCAGCAGGTTTGCAGGTGTCATCAAGCTGTGTGGAGCAGTCAGCTTGCTCGAACAGGCAGGGATGCCATCCAGAGGGACCTGGACAGGCTGCAGAGGTGTGCCCAGGCCAACCACAGGAAATTCACAAAGGCAAGTGTAAGGTCCTGCACCTGGGTTGGTACAATCCCAAAAACAACTCCAGGCTGGGTGGCAAATAGCTGAGAGCAGCCCTGAGGAAAAGGACCTGGGGGTCTGGGGTGATGAAAAGCTCAACATGAGCCTGCAGTGTGAGTGAAGCCCAGACAGCAACCCTGTGCTGGGCTGCAGCAAGAGCAGTGTGGGCAGCAGGGCAAGGGAGGGGATTCTGCTGCTTTACTTTGCTCTCCTGAGACCCCACCTAGAGTCCTGTGTGCAGTTCTGGAGCCCCCCAACATGAGAAGGTCATGGAACTGTTGGAGTGAGTCCAGAAGAAAAGACTGGATGAGGCACTTAGTGCCATGGTCTAGTTGATTAGCTAGGGCTGGGGGATAGGTTGGCCTGGATGATCTTGGAGGTCTCTTCCAACCTGGTTGATTCTGTGATTCTATGGTACATGACCTTGTCAATAGTTCCTCCTCAGCCTTCTGGTAAAGTATAGATGTATAGATGTCGACTATCTCCTGTGAAAAGAAACTATATATTTTGTCTACATAATGGAGAAGAGAAAAGCTAACCCCAGACTTTCTGGAAGAAGGGCTTCACCTGTAGCTGGGAATGCTGATGGACAACAAGTTAACCACAAGTCAGCAATGTATACTTGTGGCCAGGAAGGCCAATGATGTCTTGTAGTGCATGAAGAAGTGTGGCCAGCAGGTCAAGAGATGTTCTTTTTCCTTTCTACTCATCTCTACTGTGGCCACATCCAGAGTATTTTGTCCAGTTCTGGGCTCTCTAATTGAAGAGAGACAAGGAACTAGTGGAAGGAGTTCAACAGAGGGCCACGAGGCTGATGAGGGAACTGCAGCATCTTTCTTATGAGAAGAGGATGAGAGGCCTGGTGCTGTTTAGCCTGGAGAAGACTGAGAGAGAATCTTATCAGCACCTATAAATATCTGAAGAATGACTGACAAGAAGGTGGTACTAGAGTCTTTTCTGTGGTGTCCAGTGATAGGGCAAAGGGCAGCAGGAACAAATTGCAATTCAGAGACTTCCATCTGAACATGAGGGTAACTTCTCTCCTTTGAGGGGGACAGAGCACTAGTAGAGGCTGCCCAGAGAGGCTGTGGATTCTCTATCACCAAAGACTTCCAAAACTCACCTGGACACAGCCCTGTGAAACCTTCTCTAAGTGAAGCTGTTTTAGCAGGGGGTTGGACTAGATGATCTCTAAAGTTTCCTTCCTACCATTCTATGATTCTGTAATTATATATATACTTATTTTATAATTATAATAATAATAATTATTATTATTATTTCAGAAACAATAAAAGAAAACCTTCCAAGACATTGTGTCCAGGATTTCAGTATAACTCTTTCACTGTAAGCAACCTATGAAGGTCACTTGTGAACCACAAATGAAGTTTGAATGGTGCTTTTTAGTTAGCATGCTAGGAGGTAAACAGACACAAAGAATACAACAGCAAAAACAGAGCCTGACTCAGTAGATAAAATTTACAGTGTTTAGACAAGCAGATAGTGAGCTGGAGACTCTATGCCAGTAAACACTGGACTGGCACACTCTCACTGTGGCAACCCTGGGGAGCCCTATTTTTTCCTCTCTGTCCTCCTTTACATCTACTGCCTGCTTGGGAGATTTTGCTCATTGTCTTTATGAAGGACATGGTCTTGTTACCTTTGAAGTCGATGGTCAAACTGTCATTACTTCCTTGGAAGCAGATGGGGCACATATGGCCTGCTTGCATGATCATTGCTCACGTACAACACCCACAGAGCTAACAGGTTGCTAACTGGGATGAATTGCAATGTGAGCAACAGCAAAATGAATTAAAGAAGCTAAAACAATGTGAAAACTTTGTGGGAAGCAGTAAATTTTATGTAATCCTCTTCTGGGCACTTCTTGGTACCTCGCACCTTCTGAAAGAATCGGTGGAGGGATGAATTGTGAGGGGCTATAATGGGGCAGTAAATAATAGAAAGAGGATATGGGAAAGGCCTCTAACTATGGAAGGTGAAGCAGTAATCAAAGGACTATTGCTGTCCTGGGGTGTTAGTGTATAACCTCACTGATGTCACTTTCCACTTAGGAGATTCCTCATTCCCCTGAGTTGTGAAATGCAGTAGTTGTAAAACATGATGCCCAGAACATCTGAACCTCAGTGCTGTTCTCACCAAAGCACAGAGGTAAGGAGAAAATATTGTTAAAGAGGGTGTGACTAAAATCAGTTTTCCTCAGCTATAACACTGAATGGATTCATCTTGAGAAGCTGAAGCATCTAGGAACAGCAAAGGATCTGTTTCAGGGCAGGAAGACAGAGCTGCTGTCTGTACAGTTCAGTATCAATTTAAAGGATATAGCAGCAGGATACACAGCTGTGAAGGCACAGAAATTCCAAACCATGGCCTAGACAAGTTTGAGGAGGTCTATAGCTGCACCATCACCAACTAGCAGCCAAGCCTTGCTGAAACACAGGGTTAACCAACTGAAGTGAGACAGGAAGTGAAGCTAAGAAACTCTCAGATGATAAACAGTGTATATAATAGTGTCAGAAATGCTCTGTGTCATCTACATAGAGTTTGCTCACTAATAACTTGTAGAATCTCAAGATGAGCTGCCAAAAGTGAAGTGCAGATGTGCTGTGCAGATGTGCTTTTGCTTCACTATCCACGTGCTGACAGCTAATCAAGGCAATGATCTCATGGTCTTCATACCTGGGAAGAAAACAGACTGGTTTTGCAAAGTTTAAAAGGCAGGGCAAGCAAACTAGATAGAGCAGTAATTTCCACTCATTGCCTCAATGACATGCCATAGCCAGCTTTCTGCAGCACCACCTTTCCTCAGGATGTGTTTCTCTTGATGGGAACAAGTAGTAGCAGTTATAAAACAGATGTGTGTCATGCACAGCACTGCAACATGGGTGTGAAAAATCTCTCATGTGGTTAGTCCCATTACCTGAGCCCTGGCACCACCAGGGCTCACTTCATTCTTAGTGAGGAATATAGAATCATAGAACCAGTCAGGGTTGGAAGGGATCGCAAGAAGTATCTAGTTCCAACCCCCCTGCCTTGGGCAGGGACACCTCACACTACGCCAGGCTGTCAACAGCCTCATCCAGCCTGGCCTTAAACAACTCCAGGGATGCAGCTTCCACCACCTGCCTAGGCAAGCACTTCCAGGCTCTCACCACCCTCATGCTGAAGAACTTCTTCCTAACATCCAGTCTGAATCTCCCCATTTCCAGCTTTGTTCCATTCCCTCCAATCCTATCACTACCTGACATTCTAAAAAGTCCCTCCCCAGATTTCTTATAGGCCCCCTTAAGATATTGAAAGGTCACAATAAGTTCCCTTTGGAGCCTTTTCTTCTCCAGACAGAACAGCTCCAGCTCCCTCAGTCTCTCCTCGTAGAAGAGGTTGGCTTTATTATCACTTCCCTTTTTCTGGAGTGGCATTCTCTCTATTGCACTCTGTTTTTCCTAATTCTTACTTTTTTATACTGCTAGAAATGTGCATAGGATGTTTTGGTGAAGTCCCAGGGCTTTCACAGAATGGGGAAATGATTGCCCTGACTCTATTAAAGGCTTGTCATATGTCTAAGCACCAGTCAAGCTTTTTACAGTTCAGCGAAGATTAGAGGCAATTAAATCTTCTGGGGTTTTTCTCTCATTTCTGCTGAAAAAAAAAAGTATGAATTCATCTGAAAAAGATACTTGTAGTGGGAAGTTAAAAATTCCAGCCCTCACTTGTCTTAAAGTTGAGGTCAGAACAAAAGAGATAGTGTAAGACTCTAATACTTATAACAAGACCTTGAACACACATCTTGAATAATAGGCAGACAGAGTTTGCATGAATCCTGCAGGATACAGGTCCTTGAACAGTCATGCTGCTGCATTCAACATGAGTTGCAAGTTGTAAGTGGTTTTCAAGGGTAACTCCAAATAAAGAACATTAAGGTAAGGCAGCCTGGAGGCAAAGATCAAAGCTGAGAGATGGGAAGATATAAATACCCTTCCCTTACAAATGACCAGCTGATTCCTGAGCTGTCTACTTAAATACTTCCCATAATGAAGTAATAGAAAGTAGTGCAGCGGTGCAGCAGCAGTGACGGCAGCAGAAATGAGAACAGGCACCTTCTGTTTATTTCTGCCATTTATCCTGAGCTAAGCACCTCCAGATTCTGGTATTGAGCTTCCATAGTTTTTTGTACAGAAGTCCTTAAGTGAGGAAGAAGCATAACTGCCTTTTGCCCATGAAAAACTGCCCATCGGTTGCCTTCTTGTTATTCAAACCTGCCCATCAGCCTGCAGCCTTTGGATTGTCCCTTCTGGGAAAAGTAGTCCAGGTATATTTAGCCCTGTGGGATATTGAACTATGAATTTTATTTAGCTACTTCTATAAACCTACTTAAGGGCCCCCATGCAGAGATATCACAAACATTTTATGTCTCAAGTGTCTTGAGAACAAATAATTGTCATATATGCGATCGTTTTCTTCTTGTCTTTCAGAAGTTGGTGAGGTCGTTAACCTTCTCCCAAGTAATTAGTGATAGAACATGAGGAAATGGAATGGGCAGCCTGGGGAGGTGGTGGAGTCGCCGTCCCTGGAGCTGTTCAAGGCAGGATTGGACGTGGCACTTGGTGCCATGGTCTAGCCTTGAGCTCTGTGGTTAAGGGTTGGACTTGATGATCTGTGAGGTCTCTTCCAACCCAGATGATACTGTGTGATACTCTGTGTGTGTGAAATGGCCTCAAATCCACTCAGAGTCCATCCTTCCTTATAGGTGGAATGGGCAATCACATCTAGATCTTCCCTAAGGCTCTCAACTCTTTCCAGATCTTGGATATTCTGAGCTGCTTTCTGAGCTACCACATTCTGAGGTGGATTTCCTTTGTATTTGTTAACCTGATGCAATTATCTTCCCTCCATTTCTCCAGTCTCCTCTTCAAACCATGGGTGTTAAACTCCTCTTAAACAGGTGATTGGCAAGATGGTTACCTCTATCAACAGTTTCTTGGGAATTTTGGAGTTTTAAGGAGTATGAGACCCATCTACAGCACATCATTTTCTGCCTGCTGGGAGAAACTCTTGGCAGGTTTTTCTGTAGGAATAAACAGATTCTCACTGCATTGGTGTGAAGGGGAGATCCAAGTTCCTAGTTGCAATCAGCTAGACATAATAGATACATAATGTATCCACAAAGACAGGGAGCAACCTTGCTTGTTCTCAGGACTTTCTATTTACTACACTCCCTCCTATAAATTGCTAGGCAGACTAACACTTTTTTTGTAGCAGGTCTCCTGCTTACTCAGTCCTTATTTTAAATGGTCCTTGTGTATGTTCAGAGGACCAGATGTGTCCTTTCCAAATGTTCATGAGGAATTGCCATGGACAGTAATTCATGGATGTATTTTCTAAAAGCATCTTCATTCCCTTTCAAATGGTATTTGTCATCCTTGCAGTAACCAGTGAGAAAAAGTACCCACAGAGGACATTTATTTCCTTCCCAATACCATAAGTAAAGGTCAGAGGTGTGGATTTCACTTTGCACTGCCTTAGTTAACTTAATGCAGGACAACACAGGGAGCGAAGGGGAAGAAATGCTCATTTTTGTCACTGGCAATTGTATCAGTGGTGGCCAAAGAGTGATAGAGGCTAGAACACTTGATAATTTGCCTGCAGTGATGCTTGTACTCCTTGGGAGTTGTTTGAATTAAACACTGCCAACCAGGGAAAAATCAATAAAGTTGTTTAAATGGTTTCAGAGGGGCCCTTTTGATGATTGAATATTACTCTTCTTACAAGACCAAGAGCTGCTTTTTTTTTCTTCTTCTTCTTTTCTTTTTCAGTGCATGACCAGTAACTAAAGTTACTCAAGCTGAGAGTTCAAATGAAGGCTTAGGGTCTTCTCATCTTATTTTCTTCTTCTACTGACAAATAGTTTTCATTTCCTTCTTCTTTTTTTTTTTAACTAAATGGAATGAATCAATAAACCTCCCAGAAACTGCAGCATTAACATTCCAAATCATCCCTGTTTCCAGCTAAAGCTGCAGAAAAGAAAGGGCAAGAGCAACACTGATTTACACCAGCTGAGGATCTACTCCATTCCTTCAGGTCAGATGACATTCAATCAATTTGCCCACACAATGATGTACTGTACAAAAAGAACTGCAAACAATACACAGTTTTGGTGCACGTAATAGCAGGAGGTTTTATTTCAGTAAATGCTTTTGACTCCTTTTAATGATAAATAACAGCTCAGAGAATTTCATAGTCAAGAATTCAGCATTCAAAGCTGTGCTTCTTGAAGGACACAACTGAAAAAAAAAAGACATAAATTATAAACAGTTTAACTACTAACTTGGAGAAAATTTGCAGTATGGACATACATGGAATCTACTAACTCTGCCTAAGGTGCAAGATATGCTGGGTAAGGAGTTTTAAGAGAAGCTCCTTCACACTGAAATAAACCTCAGTCTTGCCCTAGCACTATGTTAGATGAACTAGAACCCAGATATCACTAACATGGACTGACTGTGCAGTCCATACAGCTGCCAAACTGGTGGTGATCATCAGCATTATTTGTGTGCATCAATGCTCTTGATGCAAAAGTGGAGAGCAACAAGATGGGTCCCCAAAATATCAAGGAAAATAGTCCTTTCACTCTTCTTTGGAAATGCATGTTGCTTCTTATGTGAGCTTCAATTCATAGCTGATGAAATGCTTTAATTCTCCTATATATCTTTTCCTGAAGCCAACTTAGTTGTTTTCCTGCTAGAAGTCACATATGGAGCAGGGGGTAAAAAAGAGTAGATTAAATAAGGCCAAAGAGGGCAGGCCTTTTGTATCTGCTTTGCCACTCTTCAGCCTTTAAGTTTTGGGCTCCCCAGTTGAAAAGGGATAGGGAGCTGCTGGAGAGGGTCCAGTGGGGGGCTACGAGGATGATGAGGGGACTGGAGCACTGCCTGAGGAGGAGAGGCTGAAGGACCTGGGGCTTTTTAATCTGAAGAAGAGAAGATTGAGGGGGGTTTAATCAATGTTTATAAATGTCTGAGGGCTTGAGGTCAGGAGAGAGAGGATCTGCTAACTTGCTCCCTGGGATAGGACAAGGAGCAATGAATGGAAGCTGCAGCACAGGAGGTTGCAGCTCAACACAAGGGGGAACTTCTTTACTGTAAGTGTCCCAGAGCACTGGCACAGGCTGCCCAGAGAGGTTGTGGAGTCTCCTTCTCTGGAAACTTCCAAGGCCTGTCTGGATGTGTTTCTGTGTGACCTGAGCTAGATTGCCTTGTCCTGCTCTGGCAGTGGGGTTGGACTGGATGATCTCTTTGTATTCCTTCCAACCCCTGACTTCCTGTGATCCTGTAAACTATGCCTTGTTTTCCTTGTTAAAACAATGATGGTAACAGTAGCAGGATCACAGAGTGGTAAGCAGTTAGAAGGGACCTCTAGGGATTGTCTGGTGCAACTCCTCTGTTAAGGCAAGGTCCTCTCTAACTGGAACAGGTCTTCTGTTAAACAGGTCTTCACAGTATCACAGTATCATCAGGGTTGGAAGAGACCTCACAGATCATCAAGTCCAGTCTTCTCTAATTCTTAAAGGTCTTCTCTAACTGAAACAATTATAATCTCTAATTCTTAAAGGTCTTCTCTAACTGAAACAATTCTATGATTCCTTGAGTTCCCAATTTCCATATATCTGACGTGATTAAACATACCTCTGAAAACTTTCATTTCTTATCACAGTTTGGCACTCTAGTTCTAGATTTCATTTAAAAAACCCCAAAACACAGAATGAGGCAGAAACATAAAATAATTGAGGGGAAAAAACTCACCCACCCAACCAAGTTGCCTTTTAACTATCAGTAAAATACAAGTGAAGGGAGAATCATAGACTCATAGAGAAGATTCAGAATAGTCTGAATCTAAAGTAGTTTATCCTCTCTTTGTGAAGTACTTTGCAAACCTGTGTCAGCATCCCTCTGCTGGCAAAGTCCAGCTATAGTGAGGCCACTACTTGGTCTTCTGCCTAGGTTGTAGTGATGAAATCCTTCGTTCAGCTTTGTGGTTGTCTTCTTGAAGTCAACCAACCACTTTAACATTTATGGTAGTGGATCATTCCAATCGTTTTAAACAAACAACCCTCCCCCAAACAAATCAACGAAACAAAGCAACACATAAAGCCCTACCAACTTTGTCATTTGGAGGTGATTAACTTTTTAAGATCTAGTGGTCTTCCATCTGATGAAAAACTTAATTAACAATGTTTAGGTTGTTTGATTTTCTTTAATTCCAGCGTTGATAATAAATTCTGCTATCTCGATTGTCTTGTACGTGACATTTGCTTTCATAAGCCACGCAGCTATCAGAAGCTAATCCTGTAGAGAAACTAATCAAGGAAGGTGTTACACAAATACAAAACATATGATTAAAGAGAGGGAAGGCAAAGCTCATGCAAAGAACTGAATATTATAATGAAATTGCCACTGAATGGAGATGTGAGGACTTCAAGCTCAGTTTAATTAGGCCACTGAGTGGAATCCCCTAAGACTGGCAAGAACTGAACAGCTAATAATCAGTTTGTTCTTTACTGATTACCAGCTAATCATGTCCCAAACACAACCCCTTTCCCCTTTCTCATTATGACTACATTTGCAAGCCTTTTTTTTTCCCTTTCCCCTAATCTCTGCACTTTTCTAGGCACACAGGCCCTAATCAGCTAACTTGAAGAGCTTCATCTAGTATCTTTAAAGACCCACCTATTGTTTGCGGAGCAAATATTTGCATCCTTCAGCATTGCATTGGTAAACATTGCCTGAGTTTGTATGAAGTGATGAGAAATCCAATTATGCAAGAGCAGCATCTTTTGTTACCTTACTTTCAAAAGTTAATTTCCATTTCCCAGCAGCTGTGTGTGTGTGCCTCTGCTGAGTGCAATATTGCTGTGTACAAAGCAGAGAACCCACTGGCATTCCAAATTTCTCTTGAGGCTGAGGGGAGACCTCATTGCTGTCTACAATTACCTGAAGGGACATTGTGGAGAGGCTGCTGCTAGACTCTTCTCACAGGGAACTGGAGACAGAAGAAGGGGGAATGGCTTCAAGCTGAGCCTGGGGAGGTTTAGATTGGACATTAGGAAAAAGTTTTTCACAGAGAGAGTGGCCAGGGACTGGAGTGAGCTGTGCAGGGAGGTGGTGGAGTCACCCACTCTGGATGTGATGGGTGGTTTGGATGTGGTGCTTAGGGCTATGGTTTCAGGTGAATCTTGTAGAGTAGGGTTCTAGGTTGGACCTGGTGATCCCGAGGGCCTTTGCCAACCTGCATGTTTCTGTGATTCTGTGACTTCTCAGAAACGTTTTACTGTGCAAATCCTTCTTTATAAAATGGAAGAATCAACTTAACTTTCTCTGTGTCATCTCTCTCATGCACTGTAAGCTCAAAGAGTTTTAGCTATAATCCATTTAAATCATTTGAGAGATGCCTATTGGCTTCAGTGGACCTTAGATCTGACCTGTCATGCTATAGACAATAAAGTGATGTGGTTAGAAAGTTAAGCTGATGAAGGAAGTAGAAAATAACTAAATCAGTAGAAATGTATCCAGCAGCACTAATGGGGTGGACAGGTTATCTGGTTATTTTTAGATGAGATTTCTGATGAAAAGAGAGAAAGTGTCAATTGTCTTTTGGAAAAACAGTCAGCTGAGAAAGTGTTTCATAAATGCAGATGGTGTAATTCAGGGCAGTGAACAAAGCTTATGGACAGAAGTTAACCTCTTGACAATATTGCCTTGTTTAGCCTATACAGCAATTATGAGCTAGTCCAGCTGTAACCCTCTTAAACTCATGCTCAGATATTTTCTTACTGAGGAGATGAGTGCTTAGTAGCCCTCTTAAACTCATGCTCAGATATATTCTTACTGAGGAGATGAGTGCTTAAATTCTATGTATGTCTCAGCTTTCAGGAGCAGAGTCTCACAAATCGCATACAAATCTTCCTTGCTTGTCGAAATACAAAGGACTTCTGCATCCTTAACAGACCTAAACTCTTCAGCACCAAGGTCATGGGCATGTCTCATCAGGGTGCTCAGAACCCCATGAGGCCAATCCCACATCAGCAGTGATTTCTATAGAAACCACAGAGGACTTGTATTGAAGACCATAGTGACTGCATAGTTCTTCCTCTTCCATGTTGTAGCTCAGAGAGGTTACAAGACCTTTGTTAAAGGCCATCCTTAGTATGAAGGACCTCAAGCCAGCACCTCAGCCCCATCAGGCAGCACATTTTTCTCCAGCAGCCACACATTTCCAATCCTCTGCTGCAGCTATGGATTTTGTCATGGAAGGATTCAGTGTTTTTCCCTGAGAGCACCTTCCATTTCCAGACAACAGCAAGCCTTCACTCCTGTTCTGTCCTGCTCTCTAAACATGAGAATACCCTGAACCTGCAAGCACCTCTCTAACATCAAGTACATGAATCATAGGAGTGTGTCCAGAGAAGGGCCACTGGGTTGATCAGAGGGCTGCAGCAGCTCTGATATGAGGGCAGACTGAATGAGTTGGGGCTGTGCAGTCTGGAGAAGAGGAGGCTGCAAGGTGACCTTCTTGTGGCCTTCCAGGATCTGAAGGGGATTACAAAAAATCTGGGCAAGGGCTTTTCAGGACATCAGGTAGTGACAGGACTGGGGGGGATGGAGCAAAGCTGAAGGTGGGGAGAGTCAGACTGGACGTGAGGAGGAAGTTGTTGAGCAGGAGAGTGGTGAGAGGCTGGAATGGGTTGCCCAGGGAGGTGGTTGAGGCCCCATGCCTGGAGACCTCCCCAGCACAACTTGAGACTGCATCCCCTTCTTCTGTTGTTGGTTGCCTGCAAGAAGATCCCAACCCCATCTGGATACAAGCTCCCTTCAGATAGCTCTGGGCAGCAATGAGGTCTGCCCCGAGCCTCCTCTTCTCCAGCCTTAACACTCCCAGCTCCCTCAGCCTCTCCTCACAGGGCTGTGCTCCAGGCCTCTCACCAGATTTTAAATTCATGCCACTCTTTTCAGAAGAAGGTTTCATATATTTAAAGCTAAATGAGTACATTTCTAAGAGCAGATTTTAAAGCTGACAGAAGAAAATGGAGTGCTAGAACTTTTTGCTTTAGTTCCTGATTTAATTTGATGAGCTCTGGTAAAAACATTGCTGGTAAATATATGTTGACAGCTCTACTCTTCTAAATATTTCCACCTTTACTTATCTTACAACTGAGGCATAGCTTTAATATGCACAGATATGAAATGCATTTCGAAGTGATGTTGTTGCTATTAATTAAGGCCAGGCTGGATGAGGCTGTGGGCAGCCTGCTCTAGGGTAGGGTGTCCCTGCCCATGGCAGAGGGGTTGGAACTAGATGATCCTTGTGGTCCCTTCCAACCCTGACTGATTCTGTGATTCTAATAACATTTAAAGGAGAAAAAAACACAAAGAAAAGTATTTTTCTCCTGAAAAAAACCCACCTTCTCGACAAACTGAGAGTTTCTTCTCCCTTATTACAGAGAAAAACAATTGTGCTTTGAAAAAAACCCCACAATATAAAGAGATGAACACAAAAGAGTCATCTAAATTTAAGCCTTTAGAGAAATAATTGCTTCCTCTGGCCTGATTCTTTAAATAAATATATAAAGGCAAGGGAAAGAAGGAAGAGCTGTAAAGTGACTACATTAAGAAATTGATTGATGTGTTGCTGCTGTGTGATGTTCAGCAAGCCTTTCTCTGCAGAGGCTTTATTGGTTTGCTGGTACTAAATTTCCCAAACATATATATATCTTCTGAGGCACGGCAAGTTTGTCACCGTTGAGAAACTACGTCAGCCAAGTTAGAAAAGTTAAGAGCCTGTAAAACTGAAGTCATCCAGAACTGCCACTAATGGAAAAAAATATAGGGAGGTATTAAAGAAACTCAAAGTTATATGAAGGTTGAGGTTTGAGATGGATGAGGGGGAAAGGTGGGAAGAGCAAGCATTACATTTGCATAGTGCTTAAAATACATAAGAGAAGAGCAATTTAAAATGGAGCAGCATGGCAGGCCAACTCCTAAAATTGCAATGGGGGGGGGGGAGGGGAAAGAAGCAGAAGAGCTAAAACACCTGGAGTCCCATAAAAAAAAATTCCAAAGGTCTTTCTGCACAAATTTTAGCAGTACAGCAAAGTTTAAACTGGCAATTAAAACCAATGTTAAAATAGTCACAGTCATAGAATAGTCATAGAATAGTCATAGAATCAACCAGGTTGGAAGAGAGCTCCAAGATCATCCAGGCCAACCTATCACCCAGCCCTAGCCAGTCAACCAGACCATGGCACTAAGTGCCCCAGCCAGTCCTTTCTTGAACACCTCCAGGCACAGCCACTCCACCACCTCCCTGGGCAGCCCATTCCAATGCCAATCACTCTCTCTGACAACAACTTCCTCCTAACATCCAGCCTAGACCTCCCCTGGCACAACTTGAGACTGTGTCCCCTTCTTCTGTTGCTGGTTGCCTGGCAGAAGAGCCCAACCCCACCTGGCTACAGCCTCCCTTCAGGTAGTTGCAGACAGCAATGAGCTCTGCCCTGAGCCTCCTCTGCTGCAGGCTGCACACCCCCAGCTCCCTCAGCCTCTCCTCACAGGGCTCTGCTCCAGGCCCCTCACAGCTTTGTCGCCCTCCTCTGGACACCTTCCAGTACTGCAACATCTCTCTTGAATTGAGGAGCCCAGAACTGGACACAACACTCAAGGTGTGGCCTGAGCAGTGCTGAGTACAGGGGCAGAAGAACCTCTCTTGTCCTGCTGGCCACAAATAAATCAGAATAATGCAAGAGGTAGATTTGGCTTTCTCTAGAGCCTCAGACTCACATAATTTGATTGTACAATCTTTAGGTAACCTGATTGTCTTCCCTATCACAGTGTAACAGCAGCTGTTTGCCACAGGAGTTTTACTCAGCACTTTCTAAAGATTTCCTTAATAATTTCATCTTTGACATTCAAAAGTGGTTGGATTTAGTCTCTGGCCACTGAAGGAAAAAGCAGACATTTTTTCACTTCAAAGAAGTGGGTTTTTTTTGTTTGTTTTATATCACTATATATGAGCAGAAACCATTCTGTGGACTCTAATAATTCATGGAATCATAGAATGATAGTATCAACCAGGTTGGAAGAGATCTCCAAGCTCATCCAGTCCAACCTAGCACCCAGCCCTGTCCAATCAACTAGACCATGGCACTAAGTGCCTCACCCAGGCTTTTCTTGAACACCTTCACTACCTCCCTGGGCAGCCCATTCCAATGCCAATCACTCTCTCTGCCAGCAACTTCCTCCTAACATCCAGCCTAGACCTCCCCTTGCACAGTTTGAGACTGTGTCCCCTTGTTCTCTTGCTGGTTGCCTGAGAGAAGAGCTACACCTGGCTACAGCCTCCCTTCAGGTAGTTGTAGACAGCAAATTCAAATATAGAGAAGTCACTGAACTAAATTTATTTGTGTGCCTGCAGTTTCTTTATTCTCAGAGAAGAGTAGTGCTGAGAAATATCATCTCAGTGATTGACCCTCAGCTCTGAAGTGGTCTGGGGATAAACAGTTGATTTGTTAAATGTGTTTGGAGTCTTCTGCTTCTCCTCTTTAATTCAGAATAGAAACTTTTGAACTCAAGCATGATTCAGCCACACTTTGAATCATCTTCACCTACTGTAAACATTCAAGTGTTCAAGTTTATTGGCAGAAAGCCTCCTGGAAAAATTATGTTTGTTTGTGGAATGCTTGAAGACAGTCAATTCTGTAAATGACAGTAACAAAATTGGATATCTGCTGGAATATATGCTGTAAAACAAGAGAATCATGTTTATATCATCTAATAACAAAGAAAAGGAGATACTGATAAACTTGGGCACTTAACAATACAATTCAGATTTAAATCCTTCAGAATTCACTCATGCTCTAACTATAAATACTCATAGGCAACACAGGCCTCTCAAGGAAGGGTGATTCTATAGGAAGTTCTTCACAGAGACAGTGATTTGCCATTGGAATGGGCTGCCCAGGAAGGTGATGGAGTCACCATCCCTGGAGGTGTTCAAAAGAAGACTGGATGAGGCACTTAGTGCCATGGTCTAGTTGACTGGATAGGACTGGGTGCTAGGTTGGACTGGATGATCTTGGACGTCTCTTCCAACCTGGCTGATTCTATGATAAATTAATGATTAAGGATGCTGGGATGAAGGCTGGACTGGATGATCCTGGTGATCCTTTCCAGCCATAGCAATTCATAGTGATTAGATGTTGTGCTGAGGGGTTTGGGTTAGTCAAGAACTTGTCAGTGCAAAACTAATGATTGGACTCCACGATCTTGAAAGTCTTTTCCAATCTAAGAAATTCTGTGCTTCTGTGATAAATTCAGATTTTTGTGCATCATATGTCTACTAATCACATCTTTGTATTCCTCACAATCTTCCTTCTCAAGTATGGCCAGAAGAACTGATTTCTGAATCAGAACAGAGTGTTGGGAGCAGGGACTTGCTGTTCAATAATCCACTCACCCTTGACTTTGCTGCCTTTCCTAAATCACATGAAACGTGTAGGATGTAAAAACAATAGAAATAAGCCCACAGCCCATTTTTTTCCAAAAAAAAACAGGCTATAAAAAGCCAGAGAACTGAATAATATATTTAAAAATCATATTTAAGCATATGTTTTGCTGTTACAGGAGTATTATATGACTCTAATTTACTACTAATCAGCCACCATCATTCACCAAGAGCAGCCTCTGCCAGTGGATTGTTCTGCTGTTAAGAAGCTGACAGATTACTTTCTCCTAAAGCATGCAGAAATAAGAGATCCTTACAAGTGGCATGCCACAGCCATGAAAGCCAATGACACACGGAGCACTTACAGCTGATACCAAGCATTTACTCTCTGCCACTTCAAAGGCGAATTCTCCCTGGGATGCCTTTAATCCTACCTGGCACCTTAAACCTAGCGCTGCACTGCAGCAAGAAGAGATGAAAGCAAAAGGGCAGAGGCAACAGAGAGTAGAGCAGATGTAACAATCCATGCAACTGAGCATTTGTTGACATGAAATAGGTGAAGAAACAATGGAATAATGAGGGAGCTGGAACTACAACAATGACAACATGTTTTAAACAAATCTTGTTAGGTGGTTGCAGTTAAAATCAGTCACACAAATGGGATGCAGGGGTGGAGAAGTGGTTTTCTATCAGGATGAAAGTTGAGGGGTTGAAAAATTAAATGTTAATCTGTTCTCTTTTGCACTGTAAAAATTGTTGTGTCCCCTAGGTGATACCCAGATCATCAAAGAAAGCAGAGATGTGGAACTCTCAGACACAGAAATGTTTTGCTCTGTAAAATGATTCAAAGCCTTTCTTTCTTCCAAATTTCTCCCTTCTAAGACTACTTATTACTTGGGGCTCTTCAGCCTGGAGAAGAGAGGGCTTCAAGGAGACCTTGTAGTAGCTTTTCAGTATCTGAAGTGGGCTACAGAAGGGCTGGGGAGGGACTATTGACACCCCTGGAGGTGTTCAAGAGAAGACTGGATGGGGCACTTAGTATCATGGTCTCATTGATTGGATGAGGCTTGGTAATAGGTTGGACTGGATGAGCTTGGAGGTCTCTTCCAAACTGGTTGATTCTATGAGCTTTATAAGCATTAATGAAGTCACCCCTCAGGCTCCTCCTCTCCAAACTAAAGAGCCCAGCTCCCTCAGTCTCTCCTGGTAAAAGATGTTCCATTCCCTTCATCATTTTCTTGGCTCTGTGCTGGACTGTCTCAAGCAGTTCTATGTCCCTCTTGAACTGCATTGGTCATTATTAATGAGATCCTACTTCAGTCTCCTCTTTTCCAAGCTAAACAACCCCAGCTTTGTTGGAGGAAACAAAGCTATAGCACAGATGTCCAACTTCTGCCAGTCTTCCTCTGCTGAACCAGCCTTTGTAGCAGAAGTACTTTGGAGACAGTGTTCTCCAAATAACACACTACTTAATGGGAGAAGCTTGACAGAGTCTTGATCAAAGTAAACACATGAATGGAACTGACACCTTGCACAGACATAACCTAAGATAAAGATGGAAAGAACAAAATTATTACAAAATGATGTTGTAAAATTGCTCCTAAGCCTGAATCCTGCCTCTGCCTGGTGAGGAATTTTCTGTTTAAATTTGTAGTTGTGGTCTGTGCACAGATAAACTTATCCAGGGTCTTTACAAGTTTTTTCACATGTAAACACTTTAAAAAAGAGAAAAAAAAAAACAGGCAAAAAAAAGAAGAATTGTAAAGGTTTTATTACATATCAAATGCAATTATATAATTGCACTTATTCAGAGGAAATTTGGGTTTCAATATCCAGTAGCTATGTGGGCTTGAGACTATCTGGTAATTATATGCTGTGGTTAAGACAAAGCTTCTTGTGTTTCCAATTCAGCCCCTTTTGATGTATCTCACTTGTTTCTTCAACATGAAAGCACTTGCCTAAAATAGTCACATTTCATCACTTCACAACTGCAGAACAATGACAACTTAAGAGAAACTGGCACCACTTAATACCCACAGTCCCCTGTCTTTGGGAATAAGGTGACTATTTTCAGTACTTTCTGTTCACTCTCACAGGACCAAAGGATCTTGGGTTCATAGGATGTCAGGGGTTGGAAGGAACACAAAGAGATCATCCAGTCCAAACCCCCTGCCACAGCAGGACTACACAATCTAGCTCAGGTCACACAGAAACACATCCAGACAGGCATTGAAAGGCTCCAGAGAAGGAGACTCCACAGCCACTGTGGGCAGCCTGTGCCAGGCTCTGGGACCCTTACAGGAAAGAAGTTCCTGCTTGTGTTGAGCTGGAACCTCCTGTGCTGCAGCTTCCACCCATTGCTCCTTGTCCTATCCCAGGGAGCAGTGAGCAGAGCCTGTCCCCCCTCTCCCGACCCCCATCCCTCAGATAGTTAGAGACATTGATTAAACCCATTCTCAGTCTCCTCTTCTCCAGACTAAACAGCCCCAGGTCCCTCAGCCTCTCCTCATCAGGCAGCATTTCAGTCCCCTAATCATCCTCATAGCCCTCTGGTGGACCCTCTCCAGCAGATCTCCATCCCTTCTAAACTGGGGAGCCCAAAACTGAATGCAGTCCTCAAGATGGGGTCTCACCAGGGTAGAGTAGAGGGGGAGGAGAACCTCCCTTAATCTGCTGGACATGCTTTTCCTAATACACCTCTTTGTTTTGACAAGTTGACCTGATCTTGAACACCTCCATGGAGGGAGCAGCCACAACCTCCCTGGGCAACCTGTGCCGGTGTCTCACCACCTTCACTGCAAAGAACTTCTTAACATCCAGTTTAAATATCCCCTCTGGCAGTTTAAACTCATTACTCCTCATCCTGTCATTACAAGACTTTGTCAATAGAACCCCCCCCCCCCCAGCCCTCCTGTAACCCCCTTCAGATACTGGAAGGCCACTCCAAGGTCTCCTCAAAGCCTTCTCTTCTCCTGGCTGCACAGCCCCAATTCTTGTAGTCCTCATAGCAGAGCTGCTGCAGCCCTCTGAGCATCTTTGTGGCCTCCTCTGGACTCACTCCAGCAGTTCCATGTCCCTCTTGTGTTGGGGGCTCCAGAACTGTAGACAATAAAATGTAAGAAAAGGCTCATGGGTTGAGGTCAGGACAGGAAGATCTCTCTCTAAGTACCATCACAGGCAAAATAGACTTGACTTGGAGAAATCAATGTAAGTGCTGATGAGGCATTATGAAATGCTGCACTTTTCATAACTTTGTAAGGCTAGGAAATGTATGAAGATAGCATGGTGTCCTACTGAAAGGCAATGTGTCAGACTTGAAACTGATCTTGTTTCAGAAGCCTACTTGTTTGCAGTGGTAGTCATTACAAAAATGCCTCTTCATTATTGCTTCAGCAGCCAGTTCTGTTCTCTGTGATGCAAGGAAAAGCAGGAATATGCACAACATGGCTCATTTAACTTCCAGGTGATTCATTTGCAAATGTCTCACTTTCCTGACATACCTGTCTGACCCAGGGACTGACGTGTACAGACTGGCAAGGCAATAGCTCATTTCCTTGGGGCAATAGCTGTTTGCAAGCTAACACTGCCTTCGTGTCAGAAATACTGCAGAGGATAGCAAATGAAAGCTAAAAGCAACTGACAAAGGACTCTGAATGAAATCATAGTTTTCCTGATGGTGCAGACCTATCCTGAGCAAACTACTGCACTATCCTGGTTAGAGAAGTGGAGAAAAAGAAGTAGCAGTGACACCTTATAATATGATGAACTCTCACAATCCCTTTGGAGCAACTCTTCTGTGTTCTCTGTTCCTTTCTGATCATTCCAGTAACCTACAGGCAGTCTCTTCTACAATTGCTCTCATGAAAAGTGAAGATATTTTTACCTGGTGAAAGTTCATTTGACATTTTGAATGCTTTCATCATATTATTAAAGGTAGAAACACTGTTTCTCACTAAACAAAACAATTTCAAGTACAGTAGATTCAACACAAGGTGGTAAAGAGCTTTGATTATGATATTTTGACAGCATGAGAATCAATTGTAAAGGTTAAAAGAGAATCCTGCTCCTCTGTGGGAGAACAATCTTCAGAACAAAGGCTTTTTACTGCCTAGGACTTTACTAAGTTTTAGCTGCTGATTTCCTTCACTTCTCTTCTCAACACTGGAACTTGTATATTAATGCTCTTTTAGAGGGAAACATCATGCAGGGAATTAGAAGGGCACCACAACCTGTTAATTCAGGTCTATTATCACAAGGTACTTAATAATAAAGCTATGCTGATACATATGCAGCAAAGTGAGGTAGCAAAGGTGTTGCACTCTGAGCAGGGTTGTGCAGGCTGACAAAAAGAAATGTTTTTCCTCCCACTTAGATGCATACACTTTAATGCATTTAAATCCTGCTGTGGAAAAGCACACAAGCATGCTTTCAGCTCCTGATCTCTGATCTCTGAACTTGATCCACCCTAAGTAACAATTCACAGAATCATAGAATCAACCAGGTTGGAAAAGAGCTCCAAGATCATCCAGGCCAACCTAGCACCCAGCCCTGGCCAATCAACCAGACTATGGCACTAAGTGCCCCAACCAAGCTTTTCTTGAACACCTCCAGGCACAGCAACTCCACCAGCTCCCTGGGCAGCCCATTCCAATGCCAATCACTCTCTCTGACAACAACTTCCTCCTAACATCCAGCCTAGGTCTCCCCTGATTGCACAACTTGAGGCTGTGTCCCCTTCTTCTGTTGCTGGTTGCCTGGCAGCAGAGCCCAACCTCACCTGGCTACAGCCTCCCTTCAGGTAGCTGCAGACAGCAATGAGCTCTGCCCTGAGCCTCCTCTGCTGCAGGCTGCACACCCCCAGCTCCCTCAGCCTCTCCTCACAGGGCTCTGCTCCAGGCCCCTCACAGCTTTGTCGCCCTCCTGTGGACACCTTCCAGTACTGCAACATCTCTCTTGAATTGAGGAGCCCAGACCTGGACACAGCACTCAAGGCGTGGCCTGAGCAGTGTTGAGTACAGGGGAAGAATAATCTCCCACAACAACCTAAGATGTGGATGAGTGGCCAGTAACAGGGTTGTACTAAGTGTGTTACACTTTCCCTATGTGATTACTTTGATTTTTGCCATTTTGAGACACTGAATAAAATTCATACACTTTTCTGCTCCTTGCTCAACATCAGTTCTAAGGAGCTGTAGACAGAGCTTTAATACTTAAAGTATGCTGTGAAATATTTAGCAATAATGTTAGTACTTTGACCTTTACAATATCCTCCATCTTCATTGGCTACCCACTTCAGCTACTTCCCCATAGGTTAGGGAGGCAATAAAACAATAGGATACATGGAACAAATAGGCCACACAGCCAATCAAACCAGGGAATATTAAAAAGGTCAAAATACTCAAGTCTAGTGCTATGATTTATAAAACATATGAAGAATTGGAATTTTAGTACCTAATTCTACTGAGAATAATCATAATGAGAACTGAAAATGGCACAGTGAATAGATTTGGTGACAGTAATTTCATTCTGAATGAAAGATAGCAGTCTGTATTCTTCACTAAAACTAGCTTCATTACTTTTATGATTTTACTCTTCAAAGGTACCTTTGGGTCTGAGACCTGTTCTTCCATTTCCTCACAAGTCAATTGAAATATTAGAGCTGGCTTATACCACACTGCCACGCTGGGAAATGCTGTGGAATCCACTTCTTGCTGTGGGAGCAAGAGGCTAAATCTAAGCTCACATCACATATGTTTAAAATGCATTTCCATGTGTGTCTGCTTATATATGCATGTGTCTATGTATACACACACCCCCAGGATCATAGGATGTCAGGGGTTAGAAGGGACACAAAGAGATCGTCCAGTCCAAACCCCCTGCCACAGCAGGACTATTCAATCTAGCTCAGGGCACACAGGAACACATCCAGACAGGCCTGGAAAGGCTCCAGAGAAGGAGACTCCACAACCTCTCTGGGCAGCCTGTGCCAGGGCTCTGGGACCCTTACAGGAAAGAAGTTCCCCCTTGTGTTGAGCTGGAACCTCCTGTGCTGCAGCTTCCATCCCTTGCTCCTTGTGCTATCCCAGGGAGCAGTGAGCAGAGCCTGTCCCCCCCTTCTTGACCCTCAATCCTCAGGCATTTATAAACATTGATTAAATCACTTCTCAGTCTTCTCTTCTCCAGACTAAGCAGCCCCAGGTCCCTCAGCCTCTCCTCCTCAGGCAGTGCTCCAGTCCCCTGATCACCCTTGTAGCCCTCTGCTGCACTGTCTCTCAGATCCCTGTTCCTCTTAAGCTGCTTTTTGAATATTAAGAGAATATACTAAACAAAGTTTGAGGATAACCCAATGAAATAATGTCATCCTGAATCTTGGTAGAGATGTGAAACAAGGTTGTTTGCCTCAATGGCCAGTAGCTGTGTTGGTGAAGTCCTGGAGTGCATTAAGAAGAGTGTGGCCAGCAGGTCAGGGGAGGTTCTCCTCCCTATCTACTCTGCCCTCATGAGTCCACATCTGCAGTATTGTGTCCAACTCCTGGCTTCTCAGTTCATGAGAGACAGAGAACTACTGGAGAGAGTCCAATGGAAGGCTCTGAAGATGATTAGGGGACTGGAGCATCTGCCTTACCAGGAGAGGCTGAAGAACCTGGGGCTGTTTAGCTTAGAAAAGAGCAGACTGAGTGGGGATCTTATCAATGCCTATAAGTATCTGAAGGATGGTGTTCATGAGAGTGGGCCTAGGCTGTTCCTGTGGTGCCAAGTGATAGGACAAGGGGCAACAGGCACAAACCAGCACACAGGAGATTTTACTTGAACTTAAGGAGAAATTTCTTGGGTTTGAGGGTGATGGAGCACTGGAACAGGCTGCCTAGAGAGCCTGTGGAGTCTTCTGCTCTGGAGACTTTCAAAACCCATCTGAACACACTTTGATGCAATCTGATCTAGGCAAGCAGAGAGGTTGGACTAGATGATCTCCAGAGGTCCCTCCCAGCCCATACCATTCTGTGAAGCCATCACTGGCTAGTTGAGCTGTCTGCATATAGGCTGTGCTCTTCCCTTCCTCTGAGTTTATTACTTCTAGGTTCCTACTCTTGAGTTTGCTCTCTCTTTATAGCACACGTAGAGTTAACAGAGTCAATAAATAACATGCATTAGCATATGCTGCCACACTTTGAACATTTTATATTGTACTTGCAACAAGCTAGGAGAGCTAATACCATTACCATGGCTCAGAGAAGTGGAAGCTCATTAAATTGTGTTCACTTAATTGCTTGTGGTCATGTGAACATAGTGGTACTGAAGTCTATGAGACTATCTAGGAAGCTTTATGATGAGCATTTGCATTTCACTGCAGCTGTGTTAATGCTGACCAATTTAGCAAAATATGAACCTCATGTGCTTACCTAGCTTCCTGCAGAGCTCTTTGCAGGCAGATCTTTGTGTCTGTGTTCAGATGCCCTTGTAAGAAAAGAGCTAAGAAGCCACCAAAGCTCAAGTGTTGCAAATGGCATCTTCTGCCTGCATCTCCTTCAATTTGGCAGTTCTGAAAAGGTACAGAAAGCAAAGAAACCTCGCAGGACTGTGAAAATAAAGTACATATTGCTGATTACATGGCTTATTTTCTAGTTCAGATGCAATTGCAGCACAATTTTCAAGCTGCTACATGGTACTACCATTGAATTAAGGGACCTTGCTGTAAAAATTAATCCAGCTTACTAGAGAACAGTGTAGGTCCTACGTTATAGCTTGAAAGCACTGCCAGGAGCATTTAATCATGTTTATGAAGCATGCAAAGCTAATAAATATTGTATTTTTAGTTACAGGCAAACTGTGCATTGTCTTAAGCTTATTCCTGCTCTAGTGGATTGCCTGCTGCATTCTCACACTGTTTTGACTGCCCCTTGGAAAAAGTTCTCTAACTAGATGCCACTACATCACCCACTGAAAAAGTTTGCTGCAGGGGGTGATACATGAGCCTCGTTCTGTAGCCATGGTAGAGCTCTTTAGCTAAGATAAAGTCTTTCTGGGAACTGTTACAGATGCAGAATCTGCAAGCTGGAGATTTATAAACTTCCAAGGTGTATTCCACCTTGGAAAGAGAATGCAAAAGGCAATCTTTCTTTACACTTTTTCTCTAGTCAATGGAGCACACCTCCAAATAATGCTTCACAAATCCACCTTTAGATCCATTTGGAGCTTGTCCATCTGTCCTGGCCTCACTTTTCTCTGTCACCAGCTGTTCAGTTGCTGCTGAAATGATGGTGTTTCCTCGCAGTTCCACTGCTAGCTGAGCTAAGACAGCTTTTAACTTCAAATACGTTGTGATTCTGAATTGCCTTTAATCAGGCAAATTCTGCCCAAAGGTCATAGAACAGTGATGAGCTCCATAATTTCAGCAGACCAGATGGCCACTGAGTTCTGAAATGCTTCAGCTCTGCACTGATAGGTAGTGTTCCAGCATGTTTCAAAGAGAATCATAGACCAGTTCAGACTGAAAGACTTCAGAATGTCTCTAGGCTTGCCACGTGCTCCAAGCAGATTCAGTCTTAATATCAGATCAGATTACTCAGAGCTTTATCCAGTCTTGTCTTGAAAACATCCAGAGATGCAGAGTGCAGGATGCTCTTGGAAACCTGTTCCACTGTTCTGTTGCCATAAGAATAGTTTTTACTGTTTTCCATGATAATATCTTGCATTTATACTGACTTAAGAAAGATCTTTGCACTGTCCCTCTGTGCTGTCATTGCACATCAGAGCTCATAACAAAGTGTCCACATGCTGGACATTTCTGTGCAAATTTACTGTCAATTCCAAGCATATTACAGAATGGTTTGGGTTGGAAGGGACTTTGAAGACCATCTAGTTCCAACCCCCTTGTCACAAGTAGCGAGACCTCCTACCAGACCAGATTGCTGAAGGTCCCATCCAACCTGGCCTTGAACATCTCCAGGGAGGGGGCATCCACAGCCTCCCTGGGCAACCTGTGCCAGTGTCTCACCATCCTCACTGCAAATAATTTCTTGCTAATCCCCACTCTAAATCTCCCCTCCTTGAAGGCCCTACCAGGGCCTTCTTCCTAATCATTTTGGTTGGAAGAGACCTTTAAGATTATCAGGTCCAACCATTAGCCTAGCACTGATAGATCATAGAATCATAGAATCATAGAATGGTTTAGGTTGGAAGGGACCTCGAAGCTCATCCAGTTTCAACCCCATGCCATAGGCAGGGACACCTCCCACTAGAACAGGTTGCTCAAGGCCTCATCCAACCTGGCCTTGAACACCTCCAGGGAGGTTGTGGAGCACAGAATCGCCCAATCACATTGGGCAATTCTGTGCTCCACAACCTCCCTGGGCAACCTGTGCAGTGTCTCACCACCCTCAATGCAAAGAATCCTTTCCTAACATCCAGTTTCAATCTCCCCTCTGCCACTTTAAACCCATTCCTCCTCCTCCTGTCATTACAAGACCTTGTCAATAGTCCCTCCCCAGCCTTCCTGTCAGTTCTTTCCCACCACCTCCTTTGAAGCAAAAGGACATGCAGCAGAACTACTTGGTTGAACAAAAGGCAGCAATTTAGATCTGGGTTGAAGTGGTTCCATCCATATGTGTAATGTGCTCTTTTCTGTCTGACAAACCCCCCTCACAATCCCTATTTCCTCCTTGATCTTTCTGTGCCTTTTCCCCTGTTCAAACTAATCTTGCCAAACTCCATCGACAGCCTGTCTCATGTCTTTATGTTTTATATTTGTTTAAAAGAGAACTTGAATCCTTTCAGAGCAATCTTTTCATCATTATAAATGGCTTCATGTTTTGGTAACCACCTCCATTAATACATGACAAACTGTGAAATGTACCATTTTTGCCACGAGCTATCCATAAAACCTGTCATCTTCCTGCATCATGCTCTTCATGATTTACATGGGCTCTTTCTTATAAGGTCATTTCTTTAAGTGCCCTATGGAAATTACCACTAGGGAAGTTACAACATCCTGCAAGTGGAAAGTTACATGAGCAACTTTGCTGGTGATACGAAACTGGGAGGCTTGGCCAAGACACCTGAAGGCTGTGTGGCAGTCTAGCGAGACTTGGACAGACTTAGAGCTAGGCACAGAGGAACCAAATGAGGTTCAAAAGGGATAAGTGAAGAGTCCTGCACCTGGGGAGGGATAATAAACTGCACCAGTACAGGCTGGGAGGTGACTACTTGAGAGCATAGTCCTGCAGCTGGGGAGGAATAACAAACTGCACCAGTGCAGGTTTGGAGGTGACTGCTGGAGAGAAGAGTCCTGCACCTGGGGAGGAATAATAAACTGCACCACTACAGATTGGGAGGTGACTGCTGGAGAGCAGCCCTGTGGAGGAGTGCTGGTGGATAACATCCATGGCGCAGCAATGTGCCCTTATGGCCAAGAAGGCCAATGGGATCCAGAGGTGCATTAAGAGGCATGTGGCCAGCAGATTAAGAGAGGTTCTCTTCCCCCCTCTGCTCTGTTCTGGTGATACCTCACCTGGAATAGTGTGTTTAGTTCTGGGCTCCCCAAGTTCAGGAGGGACTTGAAGGAGTCCAAGGAAAGGCTACAAAGATGACGAAGGGGCTGGAGCACTGCCCTGTGAGGAGAGACTGAGGGACTTGGGGCTTTTGGTCTGATAAAGAGAAGTCTCAGAGGGGATTTAATAAATGTTTATAAATACCTGAGGGCCAAGATGAAGGGGACAGGCTCGGCTCAGTTGCTCCCTGTGATAGGACAAGATGCTAATGGCAGTGGATATAAACTATACAGCACAAGAGATTCCACCTCAATATCAGAAAGAACTTCTTTACTTTAAGGGTCACAGAACCCTGAAACAGGCTGCCCAGAGAGGTTGTGGAGTCTCCCTCTCTACAGACTTCCAAGACTGATCTGGATATGTTCCTGTGTGATGTACACTAGATTCTAAGATCCTGCTCTGCTGGGAGGGTTGGACTCAATGATCTCCAGAAGTCTCTTGCAACCCCTAACACCCTGTGATTATACCTGTCCTTACACTTTGTGATGGAGAGGAATTGTGGTCCCTGGTGTTAGATTCGGACCTGTTTGCTTCCCTTTGTTTATTTTTTTTGCCTCTTTCTCTACTATTATCTAATTGCAGAACTCAGATTTATTGAAAAAACCCTGCAGTGATTATTAGAAATTATTTTTGTATTTATGTTTTCTAACAAAAAAAAAAATAGAGAGAGGAGTCTTCATCTCTTGTTCTTAGGGCAGTGCCAGCAGAGAATCAATATTATTAATTCACAGATTAACAGAATTAACAGATTGCTCTTATTTGTGAGTCAGAGGAATGGTAGATACATTCTGCTGCTGGAAAAGAAAGCTAAAAGGAGGTTCTAGAGAGCCATACCCTAAGCAGCATCATAAGGAGCTAACTGCCCTTCATAGAACTTTCTAGGTCCTGGGAGTTACCCACAGAAGGGAGCTGCATTATCATGCCTGCAGGAAAAATGTCATCCCTACATACCCATCTCATGGCCATGCTTTGGATCTCTGAGCTGACACAGGAGAATGTCCAACTGATTCAGAAGCATTTGAGACTGACTGTCCCTTACTGATAGCAGCTGCTGCCCAACTGTCCTTTATGCACAGCTGGGTAAACATTTTCTTCACTCTTGCAGGTTCAGCTCTGACCTTCTGCTGCAGCCAGTAGGGCTGTGAGTCAGGGACTGCCTGGGCACAAGCTGGAAGCTTTATATTAAGCTGAACCTACTTCCAGTGCAGTTTCAAAAGGGCTGAGGTACTCTCAACAAAGATTCAGGTTTCCAGGTCTGTGGTGTAGTGATGTGTAAAGTGGTCTCCTTTACACTGAAATAAAGCTTGGATCATACCTCAATATAAATCCTTCTGAAGCCATAACCATGAATTTGAGGACTATAAACATACAACCATACATAAATGTTCACACATGAATACAAACAGTTGTTAGGCTACAAGAGTTTGGGCTCTGCAGCTTGGAGGAGAAGGCTTTGAGGAGATCTTACTGAAAGTAGCTTTTCAGTATCTAAGGGGGCTACAGGAGGGCTGGGGAGGAACTATTGACAAGGTCTTGTAGTGACAGGAGGAGGAGGAATGGGTTTAAAGTGGCAGAGGGGAGATTGAAAATGGATGTTAGGAAAGGATTCTTTGCAGTGAGGGTGGTGAGACACTGGCACAGATTGCCCAGGGAGGTTGTGGAGCACAGAATTGCCCAATGTGATCTTTGATCACATTGGGCAATTCTGTGCTCCACAACCTCCCTGGAGGTGTTCAAGGCCAGGTTGGATGAGGCCTTGAGCAACCTGTTCTAGTGGGAGGTGTCCCTGCCTATGGCAGGGGGTTGGAACTGGCTGAGCTTTGAGGTCCCTTCCAACTTAAACCATTCTGTGATTCTATGATTCCCCTCAATTTCAGCAGTCTCTTTCGACAGGGAACATGAAAGAGGAATTCTATCCCATCAATCAGGAAATAGATACAGACCATCAGGAAACCTGTGCAAGTGACACAACAAAGAAGGCTTGGATTCCATCCAGGGTTAGATATACCATCTCTTCCCAACAGAGTCCTCTGAAATAACCTTAACCAGAGTGCTGCACATCTGTATTTTCAGTAACATTAGGAAACATCACAACCTGTTGGGGAACTGCTTGAAGGGAGTGGATGCTCTGTCACTAGTAGCTGGTAGGTTATTCTCTCCCAGCAGGAAATCTTTAGGCAGAAGCTAAATTGCCCCTCGTCAGGGATACTCATTTATACAAAGTGACACTCTGCTACTCCCACCCACCAGTGCTGGCTTCCAGCAATCACTCATGTGCCACACGTCCCCCCACGTGGAGCCAGGCTGAGTCGTGTGAGCTAGTGCTCACTTCTGCACGCTCAGGCTGTGACCACTTACTCATGTCAAGATATGTGCTGTCCTGTTCATTAATACTAATGCCAATTCAAGCATAGCAGTGGAGTCATCCTCAATCTTACTCAGTTATGCTGGCACTTTACTCCATCACGATCAGCCAGACCCACCCACTTGCACTCTAGCTGTGACTGATGTGCAGGCTCCGAGCCTCGGGGTGTGCTTGACAAATAGAACTGATGTCACCTATGTTTGGAGACTATCCTGCTCCCATATTTTAGTGAGAGAAGAAGAAGCAACAGCTTCATCTGAATAACTGTTCAAGAGGGTGAACATTTAGTGAAGGCCAAGCTGACATTTTCTGACCAGAATTATAAAGACATCTACATTTTATCGGCAGAAGTATAGACACAGGTGCAAATAACTGGCAGAAAGGTCTCAAAATGAGAGGCTGCATCTGCAGAGAGGTGCTGCCACATGTGTCCCACCTCCAGGGACAACGACTCCACCACCTCCCTGGGCAGCCCATTCCAATGCCAATCACTCTCTCTGACAACAACTTCCTCCTAACATCCAGCCTATGCCTCCCCTGCCACAGCTTGAGACTGTGTCCCCTTGTTCTGTTGCTGGCTGCCTGGCAGAAGAGTCCAACCCCACCTGGCTACAGCCTCCCTTCAGGCAGCTGCAGACAGCAATGAGCTCTGCCCTGAGCCTCCTCTGCTGCAGGCTGCACCCCCCCAGCTCCCTCAGCCTCTCCTCACAGGGCTGTGCTCCAGGCCCCTCACAGCTTTGTCGCTTTCCTGTGGACACCTTCCAGCACCTCAACATCTGTCTTGAATTGAGGAGCCCAGAACTGGACACAGCACTTAAGGTGTGGGTGGAGAAGGACTGTTTCCAAAGCCTGCAGTGATATGATGAGGGGCAATGGTTTGAAATTAGAGAAGAACAGATTTAGATTGGATGTTAAGAACAAGTTCTTTACAATAAGGGTGGTTGAGTACTGGAACAGGTTGCCCAGAGAGGTGGTTGAGGCCCCATTCCTGGAGATATTCCAGGTGAGGCTTGACAGGGCTCTGGGCAACCAGAGCTAGTTGAGAATGTCCCTGCTGACAGCAGAGGGCATTGGACTGGATGACCTTTGGAGGTCCCTTCCAACTTGGGTGATTGTATGAATCTGTGATTGATTCAGTGATTCTATGCTTATGTCCCTTTCTAAGAACAGAAAATTGGAAGGCACTTGAAGAAGGTTGCATTTCAGCTGGGCTGCTCATACACTGCAAACTTTCTGAGACTCCTCTGTTAGAAAGAGCCTGAACTAATTGTTTTCTGCAACGTATGCCAAGCAGGCAGACTTAGAAAATTAAAGCCAATGTGACTTTTTCCTTTAATCCTTATTTGATTACTTGATGCAGTCTACTGATGCATCTGTTGGAGCACTAGATTAAGTTACTCTTAACCACTGCAACCTCTGTTACTCACAGAGCCAAATCCCAGAGGTTTTGTGCTTTATTTTTCCTCTTTTCTTTATTATTCCCTTTATCTGCCATTTATTAGCAGCTGAAGTAATTATTATGTTTAGTAGGTAAAACACAAGCATAGTCACTGGCTGAATATTCAGACCTCTCTGAAACTGCTGCAGTGACAGGCAACCCAGGTGGCCTTTGCAGGTGCACAGCTGCTGTAAAAGATGAAGCTGGCATCTTTGGCTGTTGTCCTCACTGCTGGTGGCAGTGGATTATGTTGGGTTTTTTTTCATCTTTTTTTTTAATTCACTCTGTAATCCCCATTCCCCTTTTGTACACCCAGTAACACCTGCATACTCAGTCTGTCTTCACGTCTTCTCCACACCTACATGCATTTAATTGCAGCCATTGCATGAAATGCTATGCAGCATAATCACAGCCATTACATGTCCTCCTATGAGCACAGACTGAAAGAGTTGGGGCTGTTCAGGCTGGAGAAGAGGAGGCTCCCAGGTGACCTTCATGTGGCCTTCCAGGATCTGAAGGGGGCTACAAAAAGCCTGGGGAGGGACTTTTTAGGCTCTCAGGGAGTGCCAGGACTAGGGGCAATGGAGCAAAGCTGGAGGTGGGGAGATTCAGACTGGATGTGAGGAGGAAGTTGTTCAGCATAAGAGTGGTGAGACACTGGAATGGGTTGCCCGGGGAGGTGGTTGAGTCCCCATCCCTGGAGGTGTTTAAGGGCCAGGCTGGATGAGGCTGTGGCCAGCTTGATCTAGGGCAGGGTGTCCCTGCCCATGGCAGGAGGGTTGGAACTGCATGATCCCTGTGGTCCCTTCCAACCCTGACTGATTCTATGATTCTAACTATTATTCCATTTGCCTAATTCTGGTTTTACAAAGCACCACTTTACACATGCACAGAGATAGGCACAGCCTTTATTTCATCTTGCTTTCAGAATTTTCTTTATAGGTGCCTACACACCCAGATCTACTTTTTCTTTAGGAGGAAGTTGCTAAAATATTGTGAGACAGAAGCACTCAAACCAATGAAGCACTGCTGACATTTCTGAGTTTCAGATTGGAATCGAGGAAATATTAATGATTTCTGCCTGATCATGTCTCACTCTGCTGCAACTGATGTCATTATGGCACATAATAGCAAAATGTAAATTGTCTATTTTAGAAGCTATAAAAGTAACCCCCTCCAAACATACTGCTGCATGCACTCGAAGGTGAGACATGGAGATATTAATAGATGTTGAAACAGAACCCCCCACTCACTTTTGTCTGAGCCTAGAAATACAACCAAGCTTACCAAGCTTTCCAAAAGCTGCAAACACCAGCAAAGCAAATTCATTCCAAAACAGTGCTTGGACATTAGGGAAAAAAAAATCCTGGATAGAGTGGTCAGGGACTGGAATGAGCTGCCCAGGGAGGTGGTGGAGTCACCCAGCCTGGATGTGTTCAAGGGTTGTTTGGATGTGGTGCTTAGGGATATGGCTTAAAGTGAATCTTGTAAAGTAGGGTTCTAGGTTGGACTTGGTGATCCTGAGGGGCTTTGCCAACCTGCATTGTTCTGTGATTCTGTGAATAAAACCCAATTTTCTTATTAGATAATACCAAATACTACCTTCTGATATTCTGTGTGCTCCTACTGCCAGTAAAACTCTTGACCCCCAATATCAACTTCTAAAGTTGTAGCAGTGTTCAGTGAAAAATATAGCCTTTTTTTCCCCCTAATCTGCAATAAAACCAACTTTACCTACCTGCTTTACATTTAGGCTTTCTGCCCATGTTTTAAACTAGCCTCAAAGTAACTCTAAATGCCTCATATTTCATAGAATCACAGACTCATCAGATCAAGCAGGTTAGAAGAGACCTGTGGTGCTTAGGGCTATGGCTTAAGGTGAATCTTGTAGAGTAGGGTTCTAGGTTGGACTTGGTGATCCTGAGGGTGTTTTCTATCCTGGATGATTCTGTGAAATGGGAAAAGGACCAGCTAGGGCATGAAACAGCTGAAGGCATGAAAAGTGAAGAAGTCAGGACAGTCTGAAGAGAGGAGATGAGTTTTCTCCCGAGCATCATTAAATGCAGCCTCCAAAATGGTTGAAATTGAGCAGAGCAGAGTCATGCACATTTTGAGATGCAGCAGTGAATTTGCTGCCATCCTTTGCAGTAAAGGGAGCATGTGATGTGTGCACATCTATGAGACAAGAAGGTATGGAAAATGGGAATGGTGAATCTGATCACATAGCCTTTTTGGCTTATTCCAGTGGCAAACTCCACTGCTTTTGAATAGTGGACATAGAGTGAAAAGACAGAAGACAGATTTTTGTCATGAATGTGATCTGTAATGCATAGATGATAAGACAAAAGAAAATGCTAAGTTAAAACGATTGCAGAATTGGCCTCTTCCAGATTGATTTACTTCTTTACACCTCCTTATTAATACCTAATGAGAGAAATTTCCTCTTTAAGTTTCTTGCAGCATTTCAAGTCTGAGACAAGTAATCTGATGATGCTGTATTTTTTCTCTGCTCTCATTTCACAATGAACTATATTTTCTGAAATACCCAGGAGAAAGAGAAAACTTCAAAGCGTGGCCCCAAATAACGTAGAGAATAGGTATGGTCTGAATACCAACAGAGCTTGAGCTTCAAGTTCAAACAACCTTTAAAGACACTTCCCAAGAAATAACTTTTTTAATGAATTGAGGTCATCTCTGGGTTAAGAGTGGTGTAAAAGTAGGTTCCAAATCTGAGTAGTTCTCTTCTCCTGCACATGTCTTTTATACCCTGCATAGCAGCTTGGGCACTAGGGATGATTCAGAAGCACCCTGGCTGCCCTCCTGTAGTGAATAGCTTCCAAAGCTAACATCAAACACAGAACTTTCAAAACCTCCTAATTAGGAGGTTTTTTGTTCAGTTTAATCAGCAGGGAAAACAAGATTGATTTTGAGAAATGCTCTCCACACGTGAAGCAGAAGTTCCTCAGTCAGAAAACAAGCAGCAGACATTCACCAAAATCTTTCTTCTCAAAATTTTATGAGGCTAGGTAACAACAGCAAGTTGCTGTAGACTCCTGTTGTAGTGGCAGATTTATCTCTGGTAGAGGTGAAAACATTTCTGAAACCTAGAATGTCCAATTCAATGGTGAACCATCCTTGGTGCTGTTCAAATGTGTGGACATAACTCTCTGGAACACAGTTTAATGGCCACAGCAGTGTTAGTTGACAGCTGGACTTGCTCTTGAACTACCTTAAAGTCAGGACAAGGGGCAATGGGTTGAAGTTATGAAGCTGGTGAGAGGCCTGGAACTCAGCCCTATGAGGAGAGGCTGAGGGAGCTGGGGGTGTGCAGTCTGCAGAAGAGGAGGCTCAGGGCAGGTGGGGTTGGGCTCTGCTGCCATGCAAGCAGCTACAGAAGAAGGGGACACAGTCTCAAGCTGTGGCAGGGGAGGGCTAGGCTGGATGTTAGGAGGAAATTGTTGGCAGAGAGAGTGATTGGCATTGGAATGGGCTCCCCAGGGAGGTGGTGGAGTCACTGTCCCTGGAGGTGTTGAAGCAAAGCCTGGCTGGGGCATTTAGTGTCATGATCTATTTGATTGGACAGGGCTGGGTGCTAGGTTGGCCTGGATGATCTTGGAGATCTCTTCCAACCTGGTTTATTCTATGATTCTATGAAGGCCTTTTCCAACCCAAAAATATTATGATTTTATTAATAACTTTTCAACTTTTAACTTAATTTTTCCCAAAGGATCTTTATAAGAACCTGCTTAAGACTGTGGATGACCACACAGACCTCTGTCTGAGGAAGCTGAATTTCTACTCATACATTTCAGAAGTGCTTCAGCTTCTTCATACTTCATTCTCCATACTTCAGTGCTTTGCTTTACTGTGACTATTAGCTATTTCAGTTCTTGTTAATGACATGCATTTGTTTGGACAAATTCTTTCATGTGCCATATGTTTGTCATTATTTCAAATTTCATATTACTCTTAGCAAGAAAATATCTAGAATATAAAATTCTGCAATACACTCAGCAAATAAAGGTGTTGCTATTGTTGTTGTTTGGGGTTTCTTTGGGGATTCTGGTGGGTTTCTTTGCTTGTTGGTTTGTTTTTATGCACCCTATTACTTCCAAGAAGCTACAGGATACTTAAATCCAAAAGATTTTTTTCCTATTTTATTGATTTTTTGAGTTGTTATATATATATTTTTTTTCCCTCCTCATTTTTAATGTATTGACAGCTCAATAATTGCAATTAGTTGTCTCCATTATTGAGTGAAAATCCTACCTGGAGTTTTGCAGCATACATCAGGGGTTATGAAGCACGACACTAGTTTAAGTTGTCCAGTCTGAAGCATAGTGAGAACATGGGACTCATTATGCTTAAGGAACTGAAATCATTAGGTGGTAACAGCTTGTTGTCATACTAACTACCAACGTGGTCTGAATTAAAAGAGGAACCCTGCTGAGATCTTTACCAGGACTCATTCATTAACTCTCTCTCCTTGCTCTCATCTGTTTTGCAGCTGTAGCCAGGTGAGAATTAACTGGGCAGTTTACATGAGGCAGATGGTATGTTCCCCAGGACAACTCTATTTAAAGAAGAAGGAGGAGGAATCAGTAACTAGCTGATAAACATGGGGCAAAGCTGGAATGTAAAGGTTTAGGGTTATTTTGCAGTATTCTTTTGACTTATAGTTGCTCTTGGGTGGGAAGAAAAAAAAGACTCTTACAGTATAGAACCTCTATGGAGAATTTAATTCCCCTCCATGAATTACTACAGAAAATAGCTCCTGAAGAAACATATCTGACAACACAGAATTCTTTCCAGTAAAAGGGAAGACTCTGCTCTCTATTTCTGAAATGCAAAATTAGTTTAGGTGTGTGAGCTCATCAAAGATAACCTCTGTATTAAAAGTGAAGTTAAGAGAGCAGGCAAGTGTTTTCCAAAGTGGTAGGATCAGAGGTAATCAGAGTTGCTTATTGCAGCACACAGCTACTTTGAAAAGTCTTGTCCTTGTGCCCTTGCTTCCTACAAAATGATAGGGTCTGCTTTAGAGACAATCCTGAAGAAGGAAGTCATGAGCCAAACTCCAAAGCAGGATTCCTTCCTGAGTGCTCATTATCTGTCCTCTGTAGAATGCTCTTCAGATGTGTGCACCTTGCATTTGCTTCCCTGGTTTGGCCTACAGTCAGAGGAGCTAAAGTAACAAATCTCCAATGTCCTTGCACCCTTGAGGAGCATCGGCTCCTTGCCAGGTTCCTTAGGTGACCCCTGAGGAAGTCCATGCAGAGAGAATCTCTGCCAGACTATAATGCCAACCTGAACGAGTGCCAAGCACAAAACCTGTGCCAAAACAATCAATAAGACTTAGAATCTTAAAATCACCGAATCATAGAGTGTCAGCAGCTGGAAGGGATCTCAAAAGCTCATCTGGTCCTGCCTCCCTGCCAGAGCAGGATCACCTAGGCCAGATCACACTGGAATGCGTCCAGACAGTTCTTGGATATCTCCAGAGAGGGAAACTCCACAACCCCCCTGGGCAGCCTCTTCCAGTGCTCTGTCACCCTCACAGGGGAAAAAAATCCTCCTCAGGTTCACATGGAACCTCCTATACCTCAGCTTCCACCCATTGCCCCTTGTCCTATCAGTGGGCATCACCCAGCAGAGCCTGGCTCCAGCCTCCTGGCACTCACTCCTTTCGTATTTATAACCCTGAATGAGGTCACCCCTTAGTCTCCTCTTCTCCAAGCTAAAAGGCCCCAGATCCCTCTGTCTCTCCTCAGGAGGATGGTGTACAACTTCCTTAATAATTTTTGTGACTCTATGCTGGACTCTTTCAAGCAGCTCTCATTAAGGTTGGAAAAGACCTCTAAGATCACCAGGTTCAATCATCAACCCAAACACCACCGTGCCCACTAAACCATGTCCCAAAGCACCATGTCTACACATTTCCCTTGCCTCCTATTTTGCTATGAACTCTGTAAGGGTGTGACTGCCCAACCAGTCCCTAGGAGTGTCACCTTTGCAGACCACACAGCCTCCCTGAACTCCCTCTGCTCTCATGCTTCCTGACCTTACTCCATAGCCCAGGCTTTGTAGGCATTCCAGCTAGTTTGATACAGCCTGCTTTTGCTTAAGTTGCAGTGTTTGTACTCAAACTGCTTTTCTGTCCCAGGCTCTGTGTGATGTATGACCTTTCACAACGCTCGAGCATTGCATTTTTCTTGGTAATGAATTTCGTCTTCCACCTGACAGCCTATACTTGAAACTTATAAGCATAAAATTAAAATACCAAACAAACTTCTAAACCTGTTCTCGGAGTTAGCACACTGCACAGGATCTCAGAAAGCTTTGTAAGCATTTCTCCCTCTACAGCATCCCAGACACCTGGCTGAGATGCTGTTTGTCCCCCTTATCTTGCATGCCCTGTACTTGTCTGATTCTCTAGGCTTTTTACCACAGACTTACAAGAACACAGAAGGGCACAAGGGAGATGTGTTTTTTAAATGGTTCTGGCTGTGTTAAAGAGGAAATCTCAACAGCACTGTGGGGGTTGCCTTTTCCCAGATATGGTTAGAAAACTTTTGCAAAGCCATTGGCAAAGGCCCAGGAGACAAGTACAGTGTTTTGATTTCCATTAAGCTGCTTTGATTTTGACATTATTCCTTTTGGTATTCCCTCAGGATCCATACTTCTTGAAACAAAGCATAGCTGCAATGTTTTTCACTGGAACATTAGCCAGATCCCACCCTTCTCTCAGTTTCCCAGCACCTTCTTTCTCAACTAATTGTGTTAAGCATTTAAGTATATATAGAGATATGTGAACATTTGTGTGTGTATACATATAGAGAGAGATATCTATAGATATAGATATAGATATAGATATAGATATAGATATAGATATATATGGGTGTGTATATATTCCAGCTTGGTTGTTTCTGTGATTCTGTGATTTATATGTGGGTTTGTGTGCATATATATTTATATATAAACAATTATATATATATATATATATATATATATAAAAAATATATATGTGTGCATATGTATTTATATATATATAGGCATACACACACATATATATACATATACATATATACATTTCTCTATGTATATAGATAGATATCTATAGATATAGATATCTATATATCTCACTCCCTTTCTCTCTCTCTCTATATATATATACATATATGTGGGTGTGTATATATTCCAACCTGGTTGGTTCTATGATTCTATGATTTATATGTGGGTTTATATATATATTTATATATATATATATATATATATATATATATATATATATATATATATATATATATATAATATATATGTGTGTGTGTGTGTGTGTGTATTTATATATATGTGTATTTATATTTATAGACATATATACAGACACACACATATATATATACACATATATCTATGTCTATAAATAGATATCTATAGATATCTCCCTATATATATATATGTGGGTGTGTATATATTCCAACCTGGTTGGTTCTATGATTTATATGTGGGTTTGCATATATATATATATATATATATATACACTTATATATTTGTGTATATCTATTTATATAGATTGGAATGGGCTGCCCAGGGAGGTGGTGGAGTTGCTGTCCCTGGAGATGTTCAAGAAAAGACTGAATGGGGCACTTGGTGCCTTGGTCTAGTTGGTTGGCTAGGGCTGGGTGCTAGGTTGGCCTGGATGATCTTGGAGGTCTCTTCCAACCTGCTTGATTCTATGATTCTATGATTCTATATATAGACATACATGCACACACATACATATACATATTTATATATACATTTATTTATATATGTGTATGTATATATACACACATATATTTTTTTCTATCTTTATATATATATTAATGTAAGTTTTCAGAAAGAGCTTCTTGTTAGTGAAGTTCTAAGCCTGTCTTTTCAAAAGTGCTGGCATTGAAAGCCAGTCTGGAGAAGCAGAGGCTCTGTAATGACCTCCTTGTGGCCTTCCAGTAGCTGAAGGGGGCCTACAAAAAAGCTGGAGAGGGAATTTTTAGGATATCAGGGAGTAACAGGACTGGGGGGAATGGAGCAAAGCTACAATTACTTTTTGCTCATACCCTGAAGGGTTAAAGAACTCATGAAGAAAGGCTGGGACCTCTACTCTCTTCCATTTGACTGGGAAACCTTCCATCAGAACCTAAATCAGAGTAATTCCTGGTGAGATGCAGATTAATCTAGAAAAGCTGAATGCAAACATCAGACCTTGGAAAAGCAAATTTTGATCTGTAACTTCTAGATAAAACACTGTTCCAAATCATCACTAACAGCACTGATCATATGCTTGGAGAAATATCACAGAATCGTGGAACATTAGAGGTTGGAAGGGACCTCCAGAGGTTGAGTGCCACCTTCCTGCCAAGGCACGATCCCCTAGGGTTAATCACTCAGGAATGCATCCAGGCAGGTTTGGAAAGTCTCCAGAGAAGGAGGCTCCACAGTCTCTCTGGGTAGCCTATTCCCAGGCTCTGTCACCCTCACTGTAAAGAAGTTTCTTCTCAGGTTGAGGTGAAACCTTCCATGTTCAGATTTGTATCCATTGTTCCTTGTCTTATTACTGTGCATCACTGGAAAGAGCTTAGCCCCCTCCACTTGACACCCACCTCTCAGATATTTATAGACATTGATGAGATCCCCTCTCAGTCTTCTCCAGACTAAACAGCTCCAGGGCTTTCATTCTCTTTTCACAGGGGAGATGCCCAAGTCCTCGGGTCATCCTTGTTGCTCTCCACTGGACTCTTTCCAGCAGGTCCCTGTCTGTCTTGAACTGTGTAGCCCAATACTGGACGTCCAGATGTGATCTCACCAGGGCAGAGTAGGAGAAGAACCTCCCTTGAACTGCTGGCCACACTTTTCTTGATGCACCCTGGGATGGCATTGGCTCTCTTGGCCACAAGGGCACATTGCTGGCCCAAAATGATAATTAGGTAGGTTGTCAGCATAGGGCATATCCTATACTCTGTTTATTTAGTATTATCATGGGTGCTTGCCAAAAAAAAACCCAAACATCAAAACACCATAAACCATGGATCTCTTCTCTAAATAAAGACTGCTTGGTTGAAAAACTAATCTTGAGTTGTGCTGTGTTTCAGAGTGACACATTCTCTTTGGCTGACATAGCATCTTTCTCATATCATAAAACTTCAATGTTTTGAAAGTAAAGGTCATCCTAGAAATTTAATACCTGACTAGAAAATATCTCTCCATCATTTTTTCCCCTCCTTTGATCATTTAATTGTCTGTATTCTAATAAGCATGCCTATAAGAAGAACAGAATAGATCAGTCAGGCTCAATTTAGATCTCTGTCTGAGATCTGAGCAATTAAAAAGATCTGTGCTATTTATAACACCTTCTGATACTAACATTTGCCAGGTTAGAATGTCTGTACCTTTTCATTTCAGGTAATGACAAATCTCTTAGATTCAGAATCAACCAGGTTGGAAAAGACATCCAAAATCATCTAGTCCAACCTGTCACCACCAAGCCCTAGACAATCAACCAGACCATGGCACTAAGTGCCTCATCCAGGCTTTGCATCAGCACCTCCAGGGATGGCAACTCCATCACCTTCCTGGGCAGCCCATTCCCTATTCATCTGCTTGAATGAGATGGCTTAGTTATTTCTACCTGCTTGCACATTTATGATTATATTATTATGCACACTGGAAGGATCACAGAACAAAGCTTGATCTAGTACACTGTAGTTAAGGAAATTAAGCACAGGTACCTATTAACAGTGATCTGCTTAACTGTCTCTCTGGCTGCCTCATGCTGTATTACAGATAAGTTAAATAAAAGCAATATCTGTTCTTATTCATTCCCATCTTCAGCCATCAAGTAAATGGCTACTCATTCCATATTGTCTTAGCCATAAATTGGAGGGGGGGGGGGGGGAAAGGTGTTTTGTATTAAAACTCTGTGTGCATATTGCTTGCATAACTGCTTTCAGGTAAGGAAAGAAAACATGAGGCTCATCAACAGCTTTTTATGACCTTTTAATGCACATTGCTAGAACATAACCTTTAGTTACAACAACAAGCAGAATTTCCATTCTGTTAGAGTCCAGAGGACAGAGTTATGTATTCTTTAATATTGTTTTATTGCTGCTATGGAAGTGGCACAACATCAAAGATCTTTGAGTTCCACTTGGGCTGTTTAATTTCTACAGCCAAGGCTATTTAAAAACAAACTCTTTTGAGTAAAAAGAAATTGTTAACAGTGATGTTTAATTTTAACACTCACCTTAAGTATTTCCCAGGCTGTAGCTCAAATCAACACTAAATCAACTTTCACTTCTTCTTCTTTTTTTTTTTTCTTCTGGATTCCATATTTCCAGGTCTGGAAGCATCCTCAAGAATCATCCAGATCCAACCCCCCTGTTATGGGCAGGGACACCTCATACTAAATCAGGTTGCCCAAAGTCACATCCATCCTGGCCTTAAAAACATCCAAGGATGAGGCTTCCACCACCTGTCTGGGCATCCTATTCCAGCATCTTAGCACCCTCGTGGTGAAGAACTTATTCCTGACATCGAGTCTGAATCTCCCCTTCAGGCTTTGCACCATTCCCACCAGTCCTATCACTACCTGACAGCCTAAAAAGTCCCTCCCCAACTTTCTAACAGCCCACTTCAGATACTGAAACAACCTGGAACAAACCTTTATTCTCACAGTGATTGTCTATGTTTTTCATGTATGTTTATTGAATTACTCATTTATCACAGAATCACAGAATTAACCAGGTTGGAAAAGACCTATTGAGGTCATTGAGTCCAACCTATCACCCAACACCATCTAATCAACTATACCATGGCACTAAATACCACATCCAGTCTCTTTCTAAACACTTCCAGGGATGGTGACTCCATCACCTCTCAGGGCAGCCCATTCCAATGCCAATCACTCTTGCTGTGAAGAAATTCTTCCTAACATCCAGACCAAACCTGCCCTGGCACAGCTTGAGGCTGTGTCCTCTTGTTCTGTCACTGGTTGCCTGGGAGAAGAGACCAACCCCACCTGGCCACAACCTCCCTTTGGGCAGTTGTAGGAAGCAATGAGGCCTCCCAGTCTGACAACTCTACACACAAGTAGCATGCAATTTACTCATACACCTTTGAAATCAATTCTTTATGTGCCACTTTGCAATCAAACAGCAATTTGAGGACACAGCTGTGTGAATTTGTGGAAAGGAAATTTTGGGGTTGACTTTACCTTGGTAGCATAAGGACCACATCAAGTTTTCAATTCCAGTAAAGACCAACGTTCCAAACTCTGTCACAGAAACAGCTTTTTGTGCCTCTCCCATAGAAATCTCTGTACCTTGTTGCCTTCTTCTCACTCCTCCCATAGAAATCTCTGTACCTTGTTGCCTTCTTCTCACTCCTCCAACAGAAACCTCTGTACCTTGTTGCCTTCTTCTCACTCCTGCAGGACCCCAGTTAAAATGTAAGCACCAGGGAGCCACTTTAATATACAAATCGCTTGGAAATAGTGGTTGTAGCTGTGTGATGTGAAAGGGGGAGTAGATATCATTAATCACAGTCATCTTCCTCTTGATTAGGATTGGGAAAATCATTGTCTGCTCCTCAGCATCCTCTGTGCACTTGTGAGGTGGGGTTAAAGTAGTTAGTCAATCAGAGACATCCAAGGGCAAGAGGAAATTGCTAAAGGATTCTTTACCACATTTTGTATTTTCAAAGGGTGTCTTTGATACCAAGCAGGGAATTACTTCCTGAGAAAGTTAAGGGCCATCTCAAGACATATAACACAGTAGTCCCAGAAGAGTCCTCTTTGCTCTTCCTAAGGCTATATGTCTAATTTGTAATAAGATTAGTTTCTCTTTTATTGGTCTGCTTTTGAATTAAGGTAATTTCATTACTTATTTTTTTTTCTCTAGTTGGAAATGTTTCCAATGAAACCAAATAATATTAATTAACAAATAAGTTTTGTGTTAGTTATAGCTGAAAGAAAAAAAGAAAAGGCCAGCTAACAATACAATTACAAAACTGACTAAATACCATCAGAACAAACAGTCCTGGCATTGATTAATCCAAAATTAAGTTAATAAGTTAATAGCATCAATAAGAAGGGAGACATTGCCTGTATGGCTCCGGCTTTGAGATGCATCTTGAGCAACCAATCTGAGCAAGTAACATTGATCTGATCCCGTTGCAAGGCAAAAAAGTCTAAAAGCAGGGGAAAAAACTCAAAGCAAGACTCACAAACATTAAGTCTCAACACTAAATAAATAATGAATAAGAAAAGGCTTACACAAGAGAACTTCCCTCCCTGTGATGCTTCAGGAATCAGAGACCAAATCCAATTTGTTTTGCTCAGGTGAGGAGTTTCTCACTGGAGGCGTAGGCCAGCCTAAGAGAAGCAGATCTGCAATTCAAAGGAGCTGCATCTAAAATGTATGTGGGATAACAAGAGCAGCAAACGACTTACTCTGAAAATGACATTCCAGCAGCTGACATTGTGGCAGCTGCGTCAGTCTGTCCCTTCATTTGGAGCCTGCAGACAGTTACACAGAAGATAACTGGTGGAGAATAAACACCAGGCTGTTATAAACACCATCAGAAAACAATCAAGAAACAAGAATCCTAAAAAACTTTTAAACACCTTTAGGGATTTGGTTTTTTATTGTACCTAAAGCAAAACGTTAGGACTCCACAGTTTCATTCCTCTTCTAGTTCAGACAGTTCAGAGGATGCCATGTGTGAAGGCAAACAGATAACCATTTTGGCAGATCCCCTATTCTTATGAGTCCTAGACCAAAAGATCTGAAACACCAGGCAATGAGCTGGGTTTTCCTCACTAGTTCCTCTTTTACTAGTGAGTAAACCTCAACTGAAAATGTAATCATTGCAGATTTATGGCAGTTCAAAGCCTGGATTCAGCATTGGAATTCTGATTTCTGATAGGTAGAGCAACCACTTAGACTTAATCCTGAAGCCAGGATGCCCATTTTCAGGTGAAAGCTCCAATGAGTAAGTTACAATCTAGAAAGTGGGCAGCATCACCAGTCTAGGAGTGATGGTAGTGTCAAGGTTCCTGAACTATAGCTCCCTTTGGAAACCACACAACTATGCAACAAAGAAAAGAGCGTGCTGAGACACTGGCGTGACTCTAAGTTTGATGTTAGGAGCTTTATTCAGTTCTTATGCTCAGAGTGTGGGGTACCATTTAACTGGTAGTGACCATTTTGGATTCAGCAAACAGCTGGTAGGGAGCTGGTGTGGCAAGAGGAATTCAAGTTAGAGTTATGTAGGACAATAGAGTTACAGTTCAGGTAGAGCTTGGTAGCAAGGCTGTGCTTCCAGGAATAATCAACATACTCATGAATTCCCTGTGGGCCTGTGATGCCAGAGTTCTACAGATACCTTCTGCACAGATTCAATTGACCTCATCAGTGTTCATAAGTATGTAAAGGGTGAGTGCCAGGAGGCTGAGGCCAGGCTCTACTGGGTGATGCCCAGTGCCAGGACAAGGGGCAATGACTGGAATGTGAGGCATAGGAGGTTCCAAGTGAACCTGAGAAAGATTTTTTTTTCCCTGTAAGGGTGACAGAGCACTGGAACAGGATGCCCAGGGAGGTCATGGAGTCTCTCTCCCTGGAGATACTCAAAACCTACCTAAACACATTCCTGTGTGATCTGCTCTGGGTGATCTTGCTCTGGCAAGGGAGTTGAACTGGATGATCTTTTAAAGTCCCTTCCAGCTAGACAACAGCTAATCAACCTATTCAAAAGATTCACTTCTTCATGGGAGCTTTATCCTGTGTAAGAGATGCCAACAGCCTCCTGTTGCAGCAAACACTCTCTGCCAATGATGATTCAAATGATTTTAATTGCAATAATGAGAAAAAGTAGAAAATGAATGCTGTAAGTATTTAGCAAGTGGAGAGGCACATTTCACATTCATTATACGTAAGACAGAGGTTTTGAATTTCACATGCATTCACAGCTGCTTCAGTGAGTAATTTTAAGCAGACAGATGACTATACACAGAGATCAGACTTAACAAAGACTGCAGGCTTGTGTTTGTGTGTGAGAAGAGTTTATTTCAGGAACAGCATTTGTAGTTTCTTATTTAAACTTGGATGCAACAAAGAAAGCAGAAATGAAGGAAAGAAGCTACATCTTTATCCTTTGCTGGTTTGGTCTCCCAGAGTCAACAATGGCTCTTGACTCATGCAGTATTCCAGGCTTTCAGTACTGTCTTTTACACTATTGGTAAGTGGGGAAAAGAAATTCATTTAACTAGAGGTACATATTGATTTTGCAGTTGTCTCTTTCAGTGCTTTCTAGCATTCTAAACTGCTGTAACAAACTGACTAAGGAGATGTGAAAATACAACCATATCATAATTGTGGAGAGAGATATGCTGTGCTGACCTCTGTCATTTTGCTTACAGCTCAGGGAAACCTGAGCTTTAAGTCTAATGTTCACCCTGAAAGAACTCAGAAGGAATCCATGAAGAATGGTGTGGGTTTGGCATGGTTTGGACTCAAATCCTGAGTCCTTCTCCTTCAGTGGATGTCCTATACTATTCCTAACTGTCCCCTACTGGTGCTCTGAAAGCAAGATTTCATCACAACAGATGCAGGATGTGTTGGTTTAGATGTCTCTACCTGCCTATCTGATAGACTTTCCTGCCTATCTGATAGACTTTCCTACCTATCGGTCTTTGTTTCCGTAGCTTTCACACAATCACAGAAGCTTAGAGGTTTTAAAGGACCTCCAGAGATCAAGTCCAGCACCCTTGCTAAGCAGGATCTCCTAGGGTAGTTTGCACAGGAACAGGTGGGTCTTCAAAATCTCCAGAGAAGGAGATTCCACAACCAATCTGGGCAGTCTGTTCCAGGGCTCTGTCACCCTCTCTGTAAAGAAGTTTCTCTTCATGTTGAGGTGGAACCTTCTATGTTCCAGTTTCTACCCATTGCTCCTTGTCTTATTGATGTGCACCACCAAAAAGAGCTTAGCCTCCTCCACTTCACAACCACCCCTCAGATATTTATAGACATTGATAAGATCTCCTCTCAGTTTTCCCTTCTCCACATTACACAGCCCCAGGGCTCTGTCTCTCTGCATAAGAGAGATGCTCAAGTCCCCCAGTCATCCTCATGGCTCTCCACTGGACTCTTTCCAGCAGGTGCTTTTCTCTCTTGAACAGTGGAGCCCAAACCTAGAGTGTTCTGGGTGTGATCTCACTAGGGCAGAGTAGCTAGCTTTGGTAACTTTCACCTTATATAAATCAAAGCATAGAAATCACAGGTCATAGAGTCATTAAGGCTGGAAAAGACCTTTAAGATCAAGTCCAGCCATCAACCCAACACCACTACATCCATTAAACCATGTCCTGAAGCACCATGTCTGTGCTTTCTTAATACCTCCAGGCATGGCAACTTCACCACTTCCCTTGGCAGCCTGTTCCAATGCCTGACTTCTCTTTCAGCACAGATTTTTGTCCTAATATCCAGTTTAAACTTTCCCTGGAAAATGAGACCTTTTCCTCTCATCCTCACCTCATATGACTTTTACCACCCCTTTGATTATCTTGTGTGATCTGTTTGGTGTCTGCTTCTGTATGCATTAAAGATGTTGGATCACAGAACAAGACACAGGCACTTGTGCAGCTGATCATTTTGGGTCCAAAATGAAATAAATCCTATCAGTTCTTTCCAGTCTTAGAAACGGGCACCACACAGCCTCAAGTTGTGCCAGGGGAGGTCTAGGCTGGATATTGGGAGGAAGTTCTTGGCAGAGAAAGTGATTGGCATTGGAATGGGCTGCCCAGGGAGGTGGTGGAGTCACTGTCCCTGGAGGTGTTCAGGAAAAGACTGGATGAGGCACTTTAGTGCCAGTTGATTGGCCAGGGCTGGGTGCTAGGTTGGACTGGTTGATTTTGGAGGTCTCTTCTAAGCTGGTTTATTCTATGAGCCTAAAACTTTGTATCTTCTACTTGCCACACTCACCTTAAACAGCCTACCCATCCTGTTCCTTATTCTACATCACTCTTCCTGTGAATATTGCTGCTGATTTCTTGTTGCTTGAATCTCAGCACCAGCAGAAGCTTTTAGCACTGCCACCTGACTTTCTCCAGAGCAAACAGCAATGCAGATAGTTATTAGCCTGAGAGATTACAATACCACCATAAACATGGATTTGTTTGCACTGTGTGAATAATGTATGTTGGGAATCAAAGTGAATGTAGTGGGGTTTTTTTTTTCCTTCCAAGTAACATTTGCAAACACTTTCAGCATTATTTATTCAACTTTGCCTATAAGATCTGGTAAATGTTGACTTCTTAACAAGCAACTACTGCAAATATTGACCTTGTCCCAGCTTCTTTAAAAGTTTAAATTTGTGAAGCAATGACTCATGTTAACATGGTTAACCTGCTGAGCTGGCCTGATTCCTACCTTTTCTCTTGAAGATGCTGTTGCTGAGAATGAAGGTGTAAAACCAGAAGTGTCCATTGCCTGGGTCTTTCTTGCATTTTATTGTCTCTGTCTCCCTAAAGAAAACAAACCAACCAAACAAAACCAACAACAAAAGCCCAACAATTAAAAAGATGCTTTGCAAAAGTAAGCAATGCATCACTTTTTGGTACCTTCCTTTCCTGCACTCCTAGCAATTTGGAACACAGGCTCTTCCTGGAAGGAGCTTTAGACAAGCATTTGTCTGCCAAGCACAATGAATGTTGTGTTTTGATTGCTCTTAGTCATTTTCTTTACATCAAAAAGTTGCTTCAGTGTGCTCCAGCCTCCTTTCCTGGTAGCTGCAGCTGACAAATAAGGTCTCCTTCTATCCCCTGCATTCCTTCCCAAGCAAACAGAGCAGTATGTCAGAACCTGTCACTGAGACATTACTGACAACATGGGCTACATAAAAGCATTCTTGTGCTGTCTCTTACTGGTAATTATGTTTTTTCTTAAACTCTCCATTGAGAATAAGTGATTTAACCCCAGAGCTACCTAGTGCCTGGTGAATGACGCTCACGCCTCACTTTTTGATTATGGTAATGCCACTGATAGCATCAGCACAATAATTAATAGCAGCTTTTGTCAATTTTCTGCTTCACAAAATCCTCCCCAAGCCTTACCTACATCTTACCACATCATGCAGGATTACACTTCTTTCCTTCTCACTTTTCTTCCCTGCATGTGCATATCTTGAGCTCCATTTTCAATGGTGCTTACTTCCTTCATCTCCAAGTGAAATAAAAAGAGGTGTCAGGGCTCCAAGGTCTCTCTGCTTTCTCGTTTTTAAGTGTTTTGTAATGCCTCACCAGCAAATACTTCCAAAACCAAAGTAAGGATGCTCTGGTAATAGTTTGCTTTTCAGCTGCACCCTGAGACAGGCAGTGCACAATAGGTTAAACAAAGCTATTGACAACTTCAATTTGCAGCTGGCAATAGAGAAATTATTAGTAGAGAAAAGCAGGAAATATCCACAGCAAGACTCCCATTATCTGACAAATTATTTGCTTTCAAAACATATTAAAATCATGCAGGTCCTAGCAGGACTGTTTGTAGCATAACACTTACCTGCCTCCTGGCAACACAGTTACAAAGGCGAAGTGTGTCTCATTCCACTTGTGATTTTATAATGAGATGTGAGCCTACATTAAAGAGTAACATGTTTGTTTTTCTGAGTGAAATCCCCTAGGTATTCCAGGATTCCAGGCAGCCTTCCTGTCTGCTCTATTGTTAGCATGTTCCATAAATCTAACTCAAACGCAGGCGAATCTTTCCCCTTGCAAAGCAGCAGGATTTGGAGCTGGGCGGACATCACATGCACAAAGTGGTTAATTACGTTGTGGCTTTCAAAGGCAATCTTAGCCTAAATCACTCCCTGCTCTGGGAGAGAAGGGTCACCTATGCATCAGAAGTACAAAGGGAAGGAGGCATCTCTGCTGTCTGTTCTGTCTCCATTTTGCGTGCAGGCTGCCTGCTGATTATTCTGCATTCCCTCCTCTAAAAAGCTTATTAATGTGGTCTAGAGGGAGACTGTCAGAAATGGCAGAGCGAATCAAGGGATTTTCCTTCAACATCCAAATGACATGCTGCAGCAAGAGAATTAAACAGATGACTAACCAGTGCCCTTTTGTCTGCAGATGAAGATGGGATTGCCAACTTGTAAACCAGAGACTGACATTTGGGTGGATTAAATCGTCCTGTTATTGTACTGCTGGTTTCTAATCACTGCTGCTTTCTTGATCTCAAGTGCTTCAGCTGAAAGCCCTCTCACTTCTCCCAGACTTGTTTGCTGAAACCCTCAGCAGAGCTTGTGCTGTAAACATTTATCCATAGAGAAGTAGTGCTCTGACACTGACTGAGGCGAAAAGTTGGCTTCTAGGTATTTAATTAAAACATTAAGCAGGGAAAGCTTTAGTGTCAACATTCACAAGTGCCTTGCTATAGCTGTGGCTTGTCATAATTGAGTTTCCCTGCAAATGCTTTTTTCTCCCTTTTCCTTCTCAAAGAGCTGAAATAGCTTGAGGTTCACTTTGTCTCATGCTGTTAGTTGTGGCTTTGAGAGTGTGCCCCCATGCTGTCTTTCTCTGGATTCTTTCAGTCTGGTTGTTAGCTTTAATTTCCAAAATCAAGATTGGATGGCAACAATGGGATCTAATGAAAAGTGGGGGGGGGGGGGGGGGGGGGGGTATGTCATTTGTTCAGCAGCACTAAAAGTTCTTAGGTGCACCAGTGTACAGCATGGTCAAGCTGATTGGCTTCTCATCTTGTAAACTGTCAAATGCTTTTTACCTCCTAATTAGTATTTAAAGGCAGAATGCACTGCTCAGGAACCAAAGGAACCATAACATCTATAGAAGACCTGTCCAGGTTTCTATTTGGCCTGATTCTAATGTTTGTAATTTGAATTAAACCAAACAACCCCCCACAGCCTTTGCTGCACTATCCCATGGACATCAGCATTAGGACAGCACAAGGGGCAATAGGTGCAAGATGAGGCATAGGAAGCTCCATGGAAACATGAGAGAGAGTTTTTTTCTTGTGAGGGTGATGGAACAGGCTGCTCAGGGGGGTTGTGGAGTCTCCCTCTCTGGAGATATTCAAGACCCATCTGGATGAGTTCCTGTGTGATCTGGTCTAGGTGATCCTGTTCCAGCAGCGGGGTTGGACAGGATGATCTTTTAAAGTCCCTTCCAGCCCCTAACCTTCTGTGACTCCATGATTACAATTTTCTTTTAGAAAGCAAGGGGCTGACACAATTCTTTCCTGCCAGTCACTTCAGCCAGATAGTAAAGTCCTGATTGGTTTAAAACAAAAGAAACCTACATCAGCCAGCTTGGAACTAATAGGAAAGTACAAAACAATGTCCCTTCACACCAGAGAACTGAAAGCAGCCTGAAAGAACATGCTTTTCTTCCCACAGCCTGAGAAATCTCACTTCTGCTACCTCAAATGGTCTCTGCCTATTTTGCCTTCAACATAACAAGCTAAATAAGAAGTTGTCCCTTGGAGAAGGCGAGAAGGAAAAGATTTTGTGCAACATCTTGAGTGAATGAAACAACTTTTCAAAGGAAAGATTTCCAGATTGTGTCTGTGGCTCTGGACACAGAAGTACAGAAGTTGGTAGTTAATTAAATGACAGGAGATTTGTAAAGACACACTCTGAATGCTCTGCCTCTGAACGTGTTCTTGATTTGTATTCCAACCCTCACGTCCCTGCCTTTGATAAACAGAAGCTAAAGGGGGCAGCTCTGCTAGGGTATCCTGTAATAGAGGCAGCTGACTGCTTTCAGACATCTTAAAATGGAGTGGGAGTATTTCTGCCCACTTTGCATGCCCTAATCTGAAGGAAAATTTAGATGTAGGCTAATACAAAGCTGCTGTGTGAGGAGGTGTTAGAGCTCTTGGGTTTTCATAAAATCACAGAATGTCAGGGGCTGGAAGGGACCTTGAGAGACCAACCAGTCCAACCCTTCTGACAGAACAGGATCACCTGTACCAGAACACACTGGAACATCATATCTTCCCCTTTTCCACTTCCAGCCCCTTTTTGCCCCAAACTCAGAGCACCTGGGCTCTGTTGAGACTCCTCCCACCCCAGCTGTGACCACTTTACTCTCCCTGCCCACTCCCCTTTATAATGAGACCAGGAAAGGCAAGCCCCAAGCTTGCCCAACTGGGCAGAGGGATCCTCCTCTCATCAGCACTGGTGAGTCCCTATGATGGGTGTGCACTGGGTGAATGGTGATGGAGATCTAAAGGCCGGGGGGCCTGGTGGCCCCCCGGTTAGCTAGGGCCAAAACTTCATTGTTACTCTAACACAGAATCATGGAATTGTCAGGGCTGGAAGAGACCTCGAGGATCATCTACTTCCAACTCCCCTGGCAGAGTTGGATTTTTAGCTCAGACAAAAATTGGGAAGAGAGAAACTTAGAAGTGGGTGAGTAACGGAGTCTCTGAGTGGAGAGGTCAACATTCCAGGGATAGGCCATAAAATGTCAAGAATGGATCAGGTAATTTAATTTCATTGGAGCATCAAAAGCTTTATGTCTGGAAGCACAGCTCATATTCTCCTCCACTAACTGGCTGGAAGGCACCAAGTGTATAAATGCTCCATAGGAGAGAGTAACTCAGGCTGAGGAAGATCCTCTTTACAGTGATTTGTCTAATGAAGACAGTAACTATGCTTTATTTACAGGTGTTTTCTGTCACCTTGTTGGAAACAAGCAAAAGTTAAGAGGTGCAATCTGGAGCCCTGTGTGAGCAGTGGCTGAAGCAAAAGCTGGAGAAGGGGAATAGAGCCAGTTTGCAGAGGTAAAAGCTATCCAGCTTGCCCTAGATGTGACTGAGCACAAGAGCTGGCCCATACTTCACCTCTATGCTGATTCATGGATCATAGTCAATGTTGCCTGGGGTTGGCTGAAGAACTGGAAAAGGAAAATCAGTTTAGGCTGCTGAAAGCCAACTTGGATGCTGCTACCTGTCTAGAGAAAGTTCCTCTAAGAGTACAACATGCAGATGCTCACGTGGCCAAGAGTAAAGCTACTGTGGAACATCAATGCAACCATCAGGCAGATTTGGCCGCCAAGGTGTATCAGACAGATGCAGTCTGTGACTTGGATTTAGGCTGGGAACACCCAGGTGAACTTTTCTTGGCCTGGTGGGCCCACAGTTCTTCAGGATATCAAGGTAGAGATGCTACCTGCCAGTGGGTACAGGACAGAGGAATCGACGTATCCATGGACACTACAACACAAGTTATAGGTGACTGAGATATTTGTGCTGCTATTAAGCCAAGTGCCTGAAGCCCTCGTGGTATGGTGAGCCATGGGTGAAGTACAAACATGGTGAAGCATGGCAAATCAATTGCATCACTCTACCTCATTCTCTGACTGCAAAACAATATGTGCTGACCATGGCAGAAGCAAGAAATGGGTGGCTGGAAACCTACTCAGTTTCCTGTGCTACTGCATGTAATCATAGAATCAGTCAGGGTTGGAAGGGACCACAATGAGGACCACAACGATCATCTTGGGCAGGGACACCTCACACTAGATCAGACTGTCCAGAAGAGCCTCATTCAGCCTGCCCTTAAACAGCTCCAGAGATAAGGCTTCCACAACCTCCCTGAGCAATCCATTCCAGGCTCTCACCACCCTCCTAGTGAAGAACTTTTTCCTCGCATCCAATTTGAATCTACTCATTTCTAGCTTTATTCCATTCTCCCAGGTCCTATCACTACCTGACAACCTAAAACATTCCTTTCCAGCTTTCTTATAGGCCCCCTTAAGATACTGAAAGGCCACAATAAGGTCATCTTCTCTCCAGACTGAATAGCCCCAACTCCCTCAGTCTGCCTTCATAGGAAAGGTACTCCAGTTCTCTGATCATCCTCATGGCCCTTCTCTGGATACCTTCCAGCACACCCATATTCCTCTTGTGATAGGGGCTACACTATACTTTGGGTGGGGTCTCACCAGTGACTAGTCTTGGCTTGGAAAGACCAATCCTGTGGAGACATGGCATTTCAGAGTGAATTTGATCAGATAATGGCACTCATCTTAAGAATAACCTTATGAAAACTTGGGCCAAAGAGCACAGCATTGAGTGGATATACCACATCCTCTATTATGCACCCACCTCAGGCAAGGTTAAGTGTTTTGATGGTTTGCTGAAAACCACTTTGAAAGCAGTGGGGGGGAGGAACCTTAAAGAACTGGGAGAAACATCTAGCTCAATCTACCTGGGTAGTGAACAGTAGAGATTCTGTCAACTGAGCAGGTCCAGCTGCCTCAGGGCTGTTGCAAAAGGGGGAAAGTGACAGAGTTCCTGTTATTTGTGGGAAGAATCTGTTGGGGAAGACAGATATTCTCCCCTTCAGGTGAGCCTATGCCTGTACAAGGGGTAGCTTCTGCCAAAAGACTTGGTTATGCAAGAAAAGGTGAAATACCATGTGCTGCAGAAGGGAACTTGACTTCAGCTGAGAGAATGTAGATAGAAGGTGTGATGAGCTCTCTTGCAGATAATCATGGTACCCACTGCACAGGAATGTGTCCAGGCAAGTCTTGTGTATTTCCAGAGAGACTCCACAACTCCCCTGGGCAGCCCATTCCAGTGTTCTGTCACCCTCAGTGAAAAAAATTCTTCTTCATGTTTCCATGGAACTTCTTCTGCCTCAACTCCCATCCATTGCCCCTTGTCCCTTGTCCCATTTGCACCTCTGCCTCACCTGCCCACCTGTCAGCCTGCAAGGAGCAGCAGCACTCGAGCAACCCAGGCATTGCACTTAGTAACAGCCCTTTCTTGCTGCTGCCAGGTGGTTTCCCCTCTCTGCTGCTGACACAGGGAGGCAAAGGGTTTGCACTTCTTTCCAAAGTACTTACAGAATGCCCTGGAGCACAGAGCATTGCTCTATTAAGCAGTGCAGGGTTGTTTTATAGACATGACGTGAATGAGCATGACACGACCTGAGCCCAGACTCAATTCTGTGTGACCCTGAGCACTTTGCCATTTCACTGCAGTGGTGGGGGTAGACAAATACAACCCTGCTGCTTCCTCCTAAGTCAGGAGGTTATCCCCATTCTGCTGTACAGTCACAATCTCTACTGTTCCAAATCAAAAGGAATGAAACATTTTGTCTTGCTACTGTGTTTAAGGTGGGAATAACCTTAGTATTTCCCCTGCACTCCAAGCCTTTAGTAGTCTGATTTGCATACCTGTGCAAACAACATTGCAGATATACATATATATATATTTGAACCTTTTAAATAAGCTTTTGAAGTGTTATTAGGAGATGAAACAGCCACATGAAAAGCTTAAACAACAAGAGCTGGTATGACTGTTCCATTCTGTTAGAAAATGCCAATGCTGGAATGGCTTGGGAGAAAAATCTCTGAAACCTTTGAAAAGGTTTCTTTAGAAGGTGGGGGAAAATCTCAGCACAAGAGGTTTAATTGCAAATGGTGTATTAGTTCCATTTAACTTTGTGCTAGTTTGAGCCTAGCTAGAATGTTTTGGTGAGAAGAATTAGGTTACAGGCTGTGAAAAGGAAATAATGGTCATGTCAACTTCACTCATAGGTTTGCTGAGATGGATAAGAACAAGAACATAAATGCAGATAACAGAGTCACTCTCTGGGCTTTGTGGGCTGCAGTTCTCTCTCTAACCTAACCTGCCATCGGTCTGACTAATCCATCTACTTCCCAACCCCCTGGCCGACCCTCTAAGCTACCTTGAGCGTAAGGCAGAGGGGTGGGAAGAAGGTGAAAGGGTGGTTGAGAGCCTCTCCTGGGAGCTCAGGTTTCTGGGAGGGCTGTTGTGCTTCTGTATTACTTTTTAACTTGTATATTTCTGTCTGTAGCTGCACAGTTTGTAAATACCTGCTTGTTTATTGTGCTAAGCTGTAAACATAAAGCTAAATCAATTTCCAGAGCCACTGAGTCTTGTCTGGGTGATTGTCCAAAGGGGGGGGGGGGGGGGGGGGGAGGGGAAAACCCAAAGCATCACATCTCTTATCCCATCTCTTATCCCTTATTTTTTCCTCCTATATTTACACACACTCACAGAGATGAGGATGTGTTGTGTTTTCAGCAAAACACATACACTTTTATTTACTAAACCATGCTCTAGCTTATTAGGACTGGAATAGCTGAATAAACATTTGCTTTTCCCTTCCCTTGCTTTTTAAGAAGCATTGGAAAATTTTGATCAGAGACTTAAGAGGGAAAGGACAGATGATTTTAGCTGCAGATTGCTTTCAAGATTTTGTATTGTTTTTGCTCCTGATGATGTGCCCCTGCCCATGGCAGGGTGGGTTTGAACTAGATGTAGTCTATCTGGACTTCAGCAAAGCCTTTGACACCATCTGCCACAAGAAGCTCCTGGCACAGCTGGCAGCTCATGGTTTGGAAAGATTCACTCAGATATGGGTCAAGAGCTGGCTGAAGGGCTGGGCACAGAGAGCAGTGGTGAATGGTGCCACATCCAGTTGGTAGCTGTCACTAGTGGTGTGCCCCAAGGGTCAGTACTGGGCACAGTCCTGTTCAATATCTTTATTGATGATCAAGTCCAGCAGATTGAACCCAGCACCAGTAAGCTTGCAGATAACACCAAGCTAAGTGCAGGTTCTACACTTTGGCCACAACAGCCCCAAGCAGCACTACAGGCTGGGGACAGAGTGGCTGAGAGCAGTCAGGAAGAAAGGGACCTGGGGGTGCTGGTACACAGGTGCTGAAAATGAGGCAGCAGTATGCCCAGGTGGGCAGCAGAGTCAATGGCTTCCTGGGCTGGTTCAGGAGCAATGTGGCCAGCAGGACAAGGGAGGTTATTCTGTCCCTGTGCTCAGCACTGCTCAGGTTACATCTTGAGTGCTGTGTCCAGTTCTGGCTCCTCAATTCAAGAGAGATATTGAGATACTGGAACATGTCCAGAGAAGGGCAATGAAGCTGGTGAGGGGCCTAGAACACAAAATGTATGAGGAGAGGCTGAGGGAGCTGGGGTTGTTTAGCCTGGAGAAGAGGAGGCTCAGGGGTGACCTCATTGCTGTCTGCAGGTGCCTGAAGGGAGGCTGTAGCCAGGTGGGGTTGGGCTCTGCTGCCAGGCAACCAGCAACAGAAGAAGGGGACACAGTCTCAAGCTGTGCCAGGGGAAGTCTAGGCTGGATGTTAGGAGGAAGTTCTTGACAGAGTGATTGGCATTGGAATGGACTGCCCAGGGAGGTGGTGGAATCGCTGTGCCTGGAGGTGTTCAGGCCAACCCTGGCTGGGGCACTTAGTGCCATTTTCTGGTTAATTGGCTAGGGCTGGGTGCTAGGTTGATCTGGATGATTTTGGAGGTCTTTTTCAACCTCATTGATTCTAGGATTCTAGATGATCCTTGAAGTCCCTTCCAGCCCTGACAATTCTATGGTTCTATATGCACATATATGTTGGGTAAAACCAAAATCATTCCACCCAAGTTTTATTTATATTTGAAATTTCTCCTTAAATTACATGAAGAGAAAATTCTGTCTGAACCTAATTTAGATGATCTTCCAACCTCTACCCTTCTGTGTAACCTGTGCTATGCCATTTCTTACAGCTATTTATTACGTTACTTAAGGAAATAATGAGGAGTAACAATACTTTGGACATTGTTGCCATAGTTTATACCATAATATAAACCAATTAAAAGCCTTTGAGAAGGTGAGTTATTATTTGATCAGAAGTTCTGCACTTGCACACCAATGACTGGTTTGGTTAGGAAAGAAGCTGTAATTATGAAGGCTATGGTTGGGGTCTGCTCTCACAACTGTTATTACAAGGTCCTGCCTAAATCATAGAATCAACCAGGCTGGAAGAGACCTCCAAGATAATCCAGTCCAACCTGGAAAAGCTTTGATAAGTCTGTTAATAGAAATGGATGATATCTCTTTAAGATGTTCATTAGCAAGCTGGGGAAGTCATTAGTATACATCTGAAACCCTAAGAGTGTAGACTTGAAATCACTGCTTATTTTCTGCCTTGCAGCTGTGTGTAAAACCCACTGAGAGAAACTTGTTACCAATTACTGGTTTAGAGGCTTCAAGTAAAGACAGCAGGTACCAAGAGAGTAAAGCAGTCTAGCCCACAAATAACTCTACAACACTGAAATTCCTTAAGAGCAGCTGCTGAAGGAAAGGAAACATAAGTGCTGAGAAGAGAAAAATAACAAACCATGAGGTAGGAAGGAAGGAATTAAAGCAAAGCAAGAACTAGAGAAAACAAAATCAGTTACCTAAGAGAGGGAAGGAAAGTTTTGCACCACAACTGCTTGAAAGAGTCCAGCACAGAGGCACAAAAATTGTGAAGAGAATGGAATATCTTCCTTACCAGGAGAGCTGGGGCTCTGGAGGTCAGACAGGAGGAGCCTGAGAGTTGACCTTATTCATGTTTATAGAGATGTAAATGCTGATTTCCAAGAGGATGGAGCCAGGCTCTGCTCAGTGGTGCCCAATGACAGGACAAGGGGCAATGGGAGGAAGTTATGAAGTTGCTGAGAGGCCTGGAGCAGAGCCCTGTGAGGAGAGGCTGAGGGAGCTGGGGATGTGCAGCCTGCAGCAGAGGAGGCTCAGGGCAGAGCTCATTGCTGTCTGCAACTCCCTGAAGGGAGGCTGTAGCCAGGTGGGGTTGGGCTCTGCTGCCAGGCACCCAGCAACAGAACAAGGGGACACAGCCTCCAGCTGTGCCAGGGGAGGTCTAGGCTGGATGTTAGGAGGAAGTTGTTGTCAGAGAGAGTGATTTGCATTGGAATGGGCTGCCCAGGGAGGTGGTGGAGTTGCTGTGCCTGGAGGTGTTGAAGCAAAGCCTGGCTGGGGCACTTAGTGCCATGGTCTGGTTGACTGGGTAGGGCTGGGTGCTAGGTTGGGCTGGATGAGCTTGGAAGTCTCTTCCAACCTCGTTGATTCTACAATTCTAAGTTTGGGCACAGGAAGTTCCATGGAAACATGAGAAAGAGGTTTTTTTTCTTCCCTGTGAGGGTGACAGAACACTGGAGCAGGCTGCCCAGACTGGTTGTGGAGTCTCCCTCTCTGGGGATATTCAAGACCTGCCTGGATGCATTTCTGTGCAGTCTGGTATAGGTGATCTTGCTCTAGCAGGGGCTTCAACTGGATGAGCTTCTGAAGTCCCTTCCAGCCCCTAACCTTCTGTGATTCTGTGACAGAGATCAGATGAATAGTTACAGTCCAAGAAAGCAATATGCATCAGACAGTGTCTGAGTACTTGTAATATGCAACTGGGAAGTCTCTTGCATACAACATCATGCACACTGAGGAATATATTGCAAAAGGAAAGAACATTTTCTAAGTGTAAAAGAAACCATTAATATGAACTGTTGCAAACAAAAAATCAATCTCTGACTTGGAAGAAATTTTATCAGTCAGTGGAAAAAAAAATATTGGTGGCATTAGCTGGAGAGCAGAAATCAAAAAGGAAAAGGACTGATTCAGGACATACTGAGAAAATGAGGTGAGAGATGAGAAACTGCTGTCAATCCTGAGATGAAAAATGATAAGTTACTAAGGTAAGAACATCTAAACTCAGAAAAGACATGTGTGGATGATCTGATGTTCTCTGGAAGAAGGGCATGGACTCTTGAAACTTCAGCTCTCAGCCATAACAGCTCTTCAAACTGTAGCTCCTCGGGTATGAACAACTCACTTAGCACGTTTTCCTCTCACCTTCCTCCCAAGGATCTCTTGACCTAGTTTGAGGTGCTGCTTCTTCCTTTGTTCCTCCTGTCTTGCTTGTGGATGGCTGCAAGTTTACTGTAACCCCTGCATTCAGAGTAAGAAGATGATTTGTGTTGTACTCAAAAACTGGTATAAAAGTGGACATCGAATCATAGCACCATCACTGAGAGTGCTTTTGGGGTTTTTTTGTGTGTGTCTAATCCATTGCTAGCAGAAGTTAGGCAATTAGAGACTAGAAAATGCCAGTTCTCACTGCGCTGTCTCAATACGGGTCGCCGGTTGCAGTACATCATAAGCCCACATCCCCTGCCTTAACATGAGCTGGTCTTAACCCGACAGAAGGATATTACACCTGCTTGTGCATTGTAATTATGGTGAGAGCAATTGAATTACTCCTAGTTTCAAAGCACTTTTGGTAAGATGACTGTTGCTTACTCCAAATGCTCTTTATATGCTTTCCTTTCAAGCGACGGTAGCGGCGACGTCGGGTTTGAAACTCCCATTCAGAGGATATTCCAGGGGAAATTTCTTGTTTGCTTGAGAGGTGCTGCTTAAATGTTTAATGCCATTAGCTCCTTGCAAATGGCATTCATTTCCTGCCTATGCAAATTTCCTTAATGTGAAACCCCCATAACAGGTAGAATGTAGAAAGTTAATGAAGCCATGTAATTACAATCACTATAGTGACTGCGCTCCCTGGAGAACAATGATGTGATAATATACCTGGGGTTTGGCTTTCTTTGGAAACAGCAGCTTATCATTTGAAAATAGAGAGTAAAATATTTTCATTATCTTCTGCTGTCTCCTAAGGCAAATGACAGGTACAAATAGATCATGCTTTTATTAACATCAGAAATGGGAGGCAATGCAATTAGGCAATATTCAATTGTTTTCTGATTTGCACAAGTGATGCTGGACTGAGTTTAAACCCTTCTTTCAAGCACGGGGTAAAGCCAGGATCTATCTGACTTTAGCATGGAAATCTTGTTTTTGCTTCTAACATTGCTCTCTACAGCTACCTCAAAGGAGGTTGTAGCAGGTGGGGGTTGGTCTTTTCTCCTGGGCAACCAGCAACAGAACAAGGGGACACAGTCTCAAGTTGTGCCAGGGAAGGTATAAGCTGGATGTTAGGAGGAAGTTCTCTTCTCCCAGGCACCCAGTGACAGAACAATAGGACACAGTCTCAAGGTGTGCCAGGGCAGGTTTAGGCTGGATGTTAGGAAGTTCTCTTCTCCCAGGCACCCAGTGACAGAACAAGAGGACACAGCCTCAAGCTGCTCCAGGGCAGGTTCAGGCTGGATGTTAGGAAGAAGTTCTTTGCAGCAAGAGTGGTTGGCATTGGAATGGGCTGCCTGGGGAGGTGATGGAGTCCCCATCCCTGGAGGTGTTTAGAAGCAGGCTGGAAGAGGCACTTAGTGTGATGGGTTAGTTAATTAGAAAGGTTAGGTGATAGGTTGGACTCAAGGATCTCAAAGATCTTTTCCCACCTGGTTAATTCTGTGATTCTGTGATTGGAAAGGTGCATACTGGAGATGACCAAGTATATGTCATTGATCACTTGAAAGTACATAACAGAGAAATCAAAAGCTAATTAGAAGCTTTGCATGTCATTTAAAGAGGAGATTTCAAAGGGCTCATTCTGAATTTCAAAGACTTCAGTGCATTTTTGAAAGTCTTTTTGCAAATAATAGGGAAAAAAAAAACAGATAAAGAAGTATTTGATGACTGAGCTTAGAAAAGGACTTTTTGTCCTGCTTATTACTGTCAGGACTATCAAGAGGACAAGAGAAACTCCCTCCTCCAGGAGCATGCTGTTGTGGTGCAGCAGTTTGAGACATCAGGAAGTCAGCTCTCTGGCAGATCAGACCTGGCTCATAGGGGGACTTTCTTCTTCTCCCTTACCTCTTACCCAAAAGAACCACCTAACTGAGGAACTTGATCAACCTGAAATCCCTGCAGGGTAAGCAAAAGGAAACAATTTACATGACCTGTCTGCTGGCAAGGTGCAAAATTCTCTTACAGGTGCCTGTTTCTTTCTATTGAGGGGGGCTATAACTTAGGCACCTCAGGTAGATAGCTGGCTATGGTTTTCTGGTGTTCTTATTTGTTTACTTTGTTTTGTAGCTAATTCACCTCAGTGCCATGGAGAAATCAAGGCTTTGCTGTCTTCATTCATTTTCTGTTACCAAGCATCCTGGTTTGTCTGCATGGAGGTTATATGATATCTTGCTCTCATGGAAGATGCACTTTTAAGAGGAAGAGAATCATTTTCTCCATCACAGAGTGGAGAAGCTCCCCTCAAGTGTTAAAGTTCTTTCTCTAACAAAATCCCACACCATTACAATATCAATACTCATTTCACCACATTATTCCCATTCCCCACAATGTAGTTTTGTGGGAAGCAGGGCAGAAGTTCTCATGCCACGTTTGTGAGCTGACATGCAGCCTTCTTCCTCTTTTACTCCCTGTATAGCTCACCTCCTGGTTGAAGTGCTCTGATAAAGATACTTGTTCCATTCTCTCTTCAATGGGTTATCTCTTTGGATTGTCTTTCTAACATGAACATTCTAAAGAGTAGTGCTAAGCAGACTGCAATAAGCTGCCCCAAAGTAGAGAAGCAGCTCTAAAAGTAACAAGGTACTGTGTGCAGTTCTGGAGCCCCCAGCACAAGCAGGACATGGAACTGTTGGAGCCAGTCCAGAGGAGGCCACCAGGATGCTGAGAGGGCTGCAGCAGCTCCGCTATGAGGACAGGCTGAGAGAGTTGGGGCTCTGCAGCCTGGAGAAGGGAAGACTTTGAGGAGACCTTGGAGTGGCCTTCCAGTGTCTGAAGGGGACCTACAGGAAGGCTGGGGAGGAACTACTGACAAGGTCTTGTAATGAGAGGATGGAGAGTAATGGGTTTAAACTGGCAAAGGGGAGACTCAAACTAGATGTTAGGAAAGGGTTCTTTGCAATCAGGGTGGTGAGACACTGGCACAGGTTGCCCAGGGATCACATTGGGTGATTCTGTGCTCCAGAACCTCCCTGAAGGTGTTCAAGACCAGGTTGGATGAGGCCTTGAGTGACCTGTTCTAGTGGGAGGTGTCCCTGCCTATGGTGGGGGCGTGGAACTGGATGAGCTTTGAGATCACTTCCAACCTAAATCATTCTATGGTCCTATGATTACAGAGGTTACAGTTACATAGAGCTCTCACTCTTGCTGTGAAGAACTTCCTAACATCCAGCCTGAACCTGTCCTGGCACGGTTTGAGGCTGTACCCTCTTCTTGTGTCCTTGAGTGCTTGGCAGAAGAGCCCAACCCCACCTGGCTACAGCCTCCCTGCAAGTAGTTATAGACAGCAATGGGCTCTGCCCTGAGCCTCCTCTTCTGCAAGCTGCACACCCCCAGCTCCCTCAGCCTCTCCTCACAGGGCTGTGTTCCAGGCCCCTCACAGCTTTGTTGCCCTTTTCCAAACACCTTCCAGCACCTCAACATCTCTCTTAAATTGGGGAGCCCAGAACTGGACACAGCACTCAAGGTGCTGCCTAACCAGTGCTGAGTACAGGGGCAGAAGGACTTCCCTTGTCCTGCTAAAAAGTCTCCTTCTCTGGAGCCTTTCAAAACTCACCTGAATGCATTCCTGTGTGAAATACCCTAAGTGATCCTGCCTTGGCAGACAGCTTGGACTCAATGAACTCTGGAGGTCCCTTCTGACCTCTAAAGTTCTGTGATTCTGTGCTGCCCACTGTACCTTGACTAAAAGTGGGCTGTGATGGAGGTCCCCCAGACCAAGGGGAAATTTGTCACCTCCTTAAATCTAACCTTCTTAAAACTAGATACTGGTTGCTAGCAAAGTCTCTGTTCATTAACAGGGACAAGGTGCATAGAGGTTAGGAGTGAGGAGCATGGAAACATTGCTTCTCCAGCAGCAATACTAACTGGACCTTGAATTTCTTGGAGCTTCTACATCCAGCCCAGCCACACTGCAAGAAACCCAGTGAATTAATTGCATTCTCACAGAATGTTAACACAACTGTTGTGAAGCACAAATATGTCAGCAAAACCTACTGCCTGTTCCTAAACAATTCACACCTAGGAAAATGACTACATTTCCTAGATAAATTAATTGTTGTGAATTCTCCTTGCACCTTAATTCATCACCTACCACACTGTGAGGAATAATTAATGTCAGCAAAGCAATTATGAAGATGAAAAGGGCTGAAGGTGTTTAGAAAATGCACCTATCTGTTCTGAAGAGAACATGAATCACATCAAAACACTTCTCAAGCTGTCTCAGAAGTCCTCTGATATGGGTCAAGAGGTAGCTGGAGGACTGGGCACAGAGAGTGGTGGTGAGTGGTGCCACATCCTATTGGCAGCTGGCACTAGTGGTGTTCCCCAGGGATCAGTGCCGGGCACAGTCCTGGTCAGTATCTTTATTGATGATCTGGACCAGAGGATTGGGTCCAGCATCAGTAAGTTTGCAGATGACACCAAGGTAGGAGCAGCTGTGGAGCTGTTGGAGGGTAGGAGAGCCCTGCAGAGGGACCTGGCCTGGCTGGATGGATGGCAGAGGCCAAGGGGATGAGATTGAACAAAGCCAAGTGTAGGGTTCTACACTTTGGCCACAACAACTCCAAGCAGTGCTACAGGCTGGGGCCAGAGTGGCTGAGAGCAGCCAGGCAGAGAGGGACCTGGAGGTACTGGTAGAGAGTAGGCTGAAGATGAGGCAGCAGTGCCCAGGTGGGCAGCAGAGCCAATGGCATCCTGGGCTGGCTCAGCAGCAGTGTGGCCAGCAGGACAAGGGAGGTTCTTCTGCCCCTGTACTCATCAGTGCTTCGGCGACACCTTGAGTGCTGTGTCCAGTTCTGGGCTCAAATCGAGAGATGCAGTACTGGAAGGTGTCCACAGGAGGGCGACAAAGCTATGAGGGGCCTGGAGCAGAGCCCTGTGAGGAGAGGCTGAGGGAGCTGGGGGGGTGCAGCCTGCAGCAGAGGAGGCTCAGGGCAGAGCTCACTGCTGTCTATAACTACTTGCAGGGAGGCTGTAGCCAGGTGGGGTTGGGCTCTACTGCCAGGCAAACAGCAACAGAAGAAGGGGACGCAGTCTGAATCTCCCTGCTTCTATTCTTGCTCCATTCCCACACTCCTATCTCTCCCTGACATCCTAAAAATTCCCTCTCCAGCTTTCTTGTAGCCCCTTTCAGATACTGGAAGACCACAATAAGGTCACTTTGGAGCTTTCTCCTCTCCAGACTGAACAGCCCCATCCCTCTCAGTGTCTCCACAGGAGAGGAGCTCCAGCCCTCTGATCATCCTTATGGCTCTTCTCTAGAGTTGTTATCACTGTAGTGAATCTATTTTTTCCCACCTGAAACATGGCTGCTGCTCCTGGTAAATTTTATCTGTTTTTCCAGGTACCACACTTGCTGACTTCTTTCTGCAGAAGTTATAGAATAGAAAAGCCTGGCTGGGGCACTCAGTGCCATGGTCTGGTTGATTGGTCAGGGCTGGGTGCTAGGTTGGACTGGCTGAGCTTGGAGGTCTCTTCCAACCTGCTTGATTCTATGATTCCAACTCTATCTGAAGCATGGCTAACTTCTTTCCACTAGAGCTGTGCTCCTTATATCTTAGACAGAGATACTTAATGGTACTATTGTGGCAGGGTCTCAGTGGGATTTGGGTGCCTAAACTTCTGTGGGAACTTAACAGCCATGAACAGGCATCAGAATGTCTCTGACTTTGGCACGCAGACGCAGGCTGTGACTGTGAGCTAAAGCAAGCAAAGACTGCAGTGTGCAGAAGCACATCACAACTTCTGAGGAAGAGCTTTAGAGGGAAGCTCCAACTCCAAAACCAGTGCCTATATCCCATTTCTTAAATACAGTAGTTGACAGCAATTTCCCTCAGACTGCTATTAATGCTCTGAAATACTGTGGCAAAAGAGGGATGCATTTAGAACAAAGATGCACCAGAATGATTAATTGGGTTGCACAGACCCAAGCAGAAGAGAAACACATCTTAGATCATTCTTTTGAGAGAGCATCCCACACTGAAAGGTTTTCCAGGTGTTTTCAGCATTTAGAATGCTGTGCTGCTTTGTTTGTTCTTCTATTGAAGGGAGAGAACAAAAATAGATGCTGTCTGCAGCCAGCAGTCTGAGACCCTGAAACTTTTTATCTTAAGCTACTCAGAAAGTTTGTTTTGTAAGGACAGGATGAGGGTAGTGGGTTTAAACTGGCAGAGGGGGGGGGGTTAAACTGGATATTAGGAAGAAGTTCTTTCCAGTGAGGGTGGTGCGACACTGGCACAGGTTGTCCAGGGAGGTTGTGGAGCACAGAATCACCCAATGTGATCAAAGGTCACATTGGGTGATTCTGTGCTCCACAACCTTCCTGGAGGTGTTCAAGTCCAGGTTGGATGAGGTCTTAAGCAACCTGCTCTAGTGGGAGGTGTCCCTGCCTGTGGCAGGGGGTTGGAACTGGCTGATATTTGAGGTCCCTTTCAACTTATACCATTCTGTCATTCTGATTCTATAGTAATCTGAAGCCTGTAAGGGCATCTAAGAAAAACAATGGGAAAAGCAGGGGCAAAAAAAGTCAAGAGCAATAAAGACAAAATAGTTTCTGTCTAAATGCTTAACCATCTGTGAAGATTTTCTCCCAGCTCTGTGGACACTTAGAGTACTTCTTATATTTCAAACTGTATGAGGCTGATGTGTCCCACGTTACTAACCTTGCGTAAAAAGAGGTTTCTCCTCAATTCAAGAGAGATGCTGAGGTGCTGGAAGGTGTCCAGAGAAGGGCAACAAGGCTGGTGAAGGGCCTGGAACACAAACCCTATGAGGAGAGGCTGAGGGAGCTGGGGGTGTGCAGCCTGCAGCAAAGGAGGCTCAGGGCAGAGCTCATTGCTGTGTACAACTACCTGAAGGGAGGCTGTAGCCAGGTGGGGTTGGGCTCTGCTGCCAGGCAACCAGCAACAGAAGAAGGGGACACAGTCTCAAGTTGTGCCAGGGGAGGGCTACGCTGGATGTTAGGAAGAAATTGTTGGCAGAGAGATTGATTGGCATTGGAATGGGCTGCCTAGGGAGGTGGTGGAGTCACCATCCCGGGGGGTGTTGAAGCAAAGCCTGGCTGGGGCACTTAGTGCCATGGTTTGGTTGATTGGCTAGGGCTGGGTGCTAGGTTGGACTGGATGAGCTTGTTGGTCTCTTCCAACCTAGCTGATTCTATGATTCTATGGTCTGTTTGCAGCTTTTGATCTGTTTGCAACTGATTGTGCTAATCAAATGCCTAAGAATGCTCCAGCCCTGCCTGTAGAAGTTCCCCACACACATTAGCTATACCCTGGTGTGAACAAATTAGGAAGAGCAAAGGATAACAAAATATACTATGCTGATAATCTGCTAGGAGATTGCATTTATATATTAAGTGCAACACGAAGCTTCAGGACTGTTTAGAGCAGCCAGGGTGAACTTTCCCAGCATGGCTTAACAAAATTGCAATATATGAATGTACAAACTACTGGAAGAGTCATTACTTTCATTAAGAATATTACAGTGAATAAATTAACCTCAAACAATAAAACCTGAGCAGCAGATATATGTAAGTCATTTGCATCCTGTAGTAGACTCATTTGGTGTGAAAAAGAATGAATGTGTTAGAGGCTTCATTAGCACTTGCATTTCAATTGGCTTAGAAGCACACCAGATGAATACAAAAAGCAATAAATATCATCTATAAACAAGAGTACTGTAAAGGCTTTCCCTTTCCCTCTTCCTCTCTCTCTCCCTTTCCCTCTTTTCCCTCTCCCTTTCCCATTCTCTTCCCCTTCTCCCCTATTCACTTTCTCCCCTTTTCTCTTTTTTTCTTCCTTTTTCCTCTTTTTTGCTTTTTCTCTTTTTTTCCTTTTTCCCTTTTTCCTTTTTACTTTTCTCTTTTTCTCCTTTATTTCCTTTTTTCCCTTCTCCTTTTTTCCTTTTCCCTTTTATTTTTCTCCTTTTTTTCTTTTTTCCCTGCTTTTCCTTTTTTCCCTTTCCCCCATTTTTTCCCCCTATTTTCCCTTTTCCCTTTCTCTTTTTTCCTTTCTTTCTTTTCTCATTTTTCCCTTTTTTTTAGTCCCTTTTTCCTTTTATCCTTTTCCCCTTTTCTCTTCTCCTTTTTTCCTTTTTCCCTTTTCAGTTTTTTTTTTTCTTTATCTCCTTTCCCCTTTTTTTTCCTTTTTTTTTTCTTTTTCATTTTTCCCCTTTTCCCCCTTTTCTCTTCTCCTTTTTCCCCTTTCCCTTTTTTTCCTTTCTTTTCTCCTTTTCTCCTTTTTTTTCTTTTCCCCCCTTTTTTCCTTTTTTCCTTTCCCCTCTTTTTTCTTTTTCCCTTCTCCCTTCTCCCTTTTTTCATTTTTTCCTTTTTTCTTCTTTTCCTCTTTCCCTCTTTCCCTTTTCCCTTTTTCCCCTCTTTCCTTTTCCCCTTTTTCCCCTTTCCTTTTCCCCCTTTTCCCCTCTTTCCTTCTTTTCCTTTTCCCTTTCCCTTTTTCCCTTTCCCTTTTTCCCTTTCCCTTTTTCCCTTTCCCTTTTTCCCTTTCCCTTTTTCCCTTTCCCTTTTCCAAACAAGATGTTCCACTACACCTCTAAGAGTCATCTTGCATTTCCAGTATGAAAAGAGCTAGAGTCCCCTGTAGTGATGCTGTCAATGGAGCCAGTGTTCCCACCTTACAACACTCCATTACGTAGCTCCACACTATCCCTGTGACTGTGCTGTCACATAGTGAGACAAGCTGGAAACTCCAGGAAGCAGATTTTACCAGATTCTGTTAAAGCCACAGCAAATTCAGCTCTTCCAGAGGGATTTTACCTGTGTTTCCTAAGCATGTGACACAGTCTAACAGAAATAGCCCCAGAAGTCAAGTTGCTTGTGGACACTCTTATTCACTGCTATGAAGAGAAATGTGAGCATGTTTTCACTCTCATTTCTAGTCAAAAGAGCATGAGAAGTCCTTTGATCTTATTCTCTACACAACCAGAAGACTAAAAAAGGTTTCCTGACACTAGATCCAGTGGCTAAACTGTTTTACTCACTGCTGTTTGGAGGAATAAAATTCAATAGAGACTGAGCTATCATTCTGAGTGACTTGTACCTCATTCTGCATCAGAAATGATTGAGGAACCAGGATTGCACCCTGCCTGTGGCTGATGCTTAGCACCTGTGATCCATTGCTCTTCATGCGATTGCGTCTGGCAAACAATGAGTCGCAGCAGTAAGTGATGCACTGGTTCCAAACCAGAAACACCATACAAAGACAAAACCCAATCAGTTTCTGCCAGCATGCCCAGTACAAATCTGCCTCTCAGGGAGAGAAGCAGTTCTACAACATGTGCATAAAAATGGCTAACCAAAGACTACACAAATGTAGTCTACTTGGACTTCAGCAAAGCCTTTGACACCATCTACCACAACAAGCTCCTGGCAAAGCTGGCAGCTCGTGGCTTGGACAGATTGACTCTGACATGGGTCAAGAACTGGCTGGTGCCACATGCAGTTGACAGCTGGCACTAGTGGTGTGTCCCAAGGATCAGTGCTGGGCACAGTCCTGCTCAATATCTTTATTGATGATCTGGACCTAGAGATCGAGTCCAGCATCAGCAAGTTTGAAGATGACACCAAGCTAGGAGCAGGTGTGAATCTGTTGGAGGGTAGGAGAGTCCTGCAGAGGGACCTGGCCAGGCTGGATGGGTGGGCAGAGGACAATGGGATGAAATTTAACAAGGCTAAGTGCAGGGTTCTGCACTTTGGCTACAACAACCCCAAGCAGCACTACAAATAAGAATCCTAACTATTGAATCCATAGGTGTGAAGGATGTGAATTAATTTCCACATCCCCTAAATCAGAATATACTTTAAAATGTTGTCTAGTTTACCTCTGCTAGAATTGAGACATGGTGAAATGAGATATTAAGCTTTCAACAAGTGAAAAGAAACTGCAAAGCTCTAACCCAGCTTCAAACCAGTTAATGAGACCCCTTCTAAATCCAATAAATGGGCTCATATAAAGCACAGATTGAAATTGAATTGAAGCATTTAGGAAACTTTTTTTCCTTTGCATTCCTGATTTCTCCTCCTCATGCAAAATAGAAGAGCCTACATAGTGTAATAACAGTTAAAATCCTGGAGCTCTCATTTATTTTAATTGCATGGACAGTCTGAGGCAGGCACTTTCCAGAATGAGAACGTGGAAAGATCATCTAGTGTGAGACTCATCATCTGGGGTGACTCTTTGGTGTCTTACTGAGTTCTGCAGAGAGGGATTGATATAAAGCTGGATTCACAGCCTAGGGAGACTCCAGGTGTCCCATACCTTGGCACTGTGATGTATTAATCTGATTTATCAGACATTTTGAACAATTATTTACACTGTTTTATCCTGGTTTTGCATCATACCATGTCCCCTTTTGTGCTGGCCAGGAGAGCTAAAACCTCTCCAGTTCCAAGGCTTCACATTTATTAGTAAGCAAAATAATTTCTTCGTCTCCCTTATAAATTTATCTCTTCTTGTGTGCTCTAAAGCTAATCTCAAAAGCTGCTGCAAGGTCCTGTGTTTGGTAGTCAGGGCTTTGTGATTGCCATCAAACAATTTGATAACTTAGATGAAGGGAAGACATGCCTTGAGTTTGAAATCAAATAGCAGGGATGCTAGAAGATGTCAGCTGAAAATCTGCCAGCATGGGAGTCTTGGTGGGGTTTGTGTTAGGGTTGCTTTTATCACAGTGTCAAAGTGGGGTTTATTAACAGGGCAAGCACAGGAGTTTTGCTTCAAAACTTGGAGTTCTGTTTCACCACTGATTTATTTTTCTCTTTTCCATTACAAACTAAAAGCTTTCAACAAAGATGGGCAGAGGCCACTGGGATGAGATTGAACAAGGCCAAGTGCAGGGTTCTGCACTTTGGCCACAACAACCTCAAGCAGTGCTACAGGCTGGGGCCAGAGTGGCTGAGAGCAGCCAGGAACAGAGGGACCTGGAGGTGCTGGTAGAGAGTAGCTGAAGATGAGGCAGCAGTGCCCAGGTGGGCAGGAGAGCCAATGGCATCCTGGGCTGTCTCAGGAGCAGTGTGGCCAGCAGGACAAGGGAGATTATTCTGCCTCTGTGTTCAGCACTGCTCAGGCCACACCTTGAGTGCTGTGTCCAGTTCTGGGCTCCTCAATGCAAAAGTGATGTTGAGGTGCTGGAATGTGTCCAAAGAATGGCAAGGAAGGTGGTGAGGGGTCTGGAACACAAAATCTATGAGGAGAGGCTGAGGGAGCTGGGTGTGTGCAGCCTGCAGCAGAGGAGGCTCAGGGCAGAGCTCATTGCTGCCTGCAACTACCTGCAGGGAGGCTGTAGCCAGGTGGGGTTGGGCTCTGCTGCCAGGCAACCAGCAACAGAACAAGGGGACACAGCCTCAAGTTGTGCTGGGGGATGTCTAGGCTGGATGTTAGGAGGAAGTTGTTGTCAGAGAGAGTGATTGGCATTGGAATGGGCTGCCCAGGGAGGTGGTGGAGTCACCATCCTTGGAGGTGTTGAAGCAAAGCCTGGCTGGGGCACTTAGTGCCATGGTCTGGTTGATTGGCCAGGGCTGGGTGCTAGGTTGGACTGGCTGAGCTTGGAGGTCTCTCCCAACCTGCTTGATTCTATGATTCTATAAATTTTCAAGGAGATTTGGTTTCTCCCTGAACCAAATCCCTGCTTGTTTAGGGAGTCACTATTTGCATATAAGCACTCTGCTGCAATTTTGATTGTCTTTCTGAGCTTCAACTAACTCAAAATGCAAATTAAAATCAGCAAAAAAAAAAAATTATATAGTTCCAAAAAAAGAATATTTTTGATACATTTTAATTGAACTGAAGCATTCTGGAGCTGCTTTTAATGGTTAAAAAAAAAGTGACATAGGTTTTGATTTTTTTCCCCATTGGCTTCTTTAGACAACAAATTTGCTTTCATCAAACTTTTATCTAGTTCTGTCAGTAGGATTCCTATTTATGGCCAATATTAATGCACTGTTAGCTCATGAGAAAGATTGCATTATAAATATTCATATCTTTCTTATAGCCTAGCATACTTTAACTGACCAAAACTCATGGTAGAAAACAGACTTACAACTCAGTGATATCAAATGTCTTAAGCCAAAACTCATGGAAAGACTCCCATGAAATTCAGAGGAGCCTCCTAACAGATTCAGTGGGTATTTTTGACCTCCATGTCTGCCCCTGGTAGTTATTTGCTAAGCAAGAAAAGACATCTGCAAAGCAGCCAGGGGTACTGCCTGAATCAAGAGGAGCACATTTCACTCTGCCAGGAGTTTCACAGCACCCTTCTGTTTTCCCACAGGCTGCTGTAGTTAGGCAGCATCAACCCTTGGTGCCTTGTACTGATTCTCTTCAGGTTTTGTACCTTTGCCCATTGTGCAACATCACAGAATCACAGAATTAACCAGGTTGGAAGACCTCTAAGATGATCAAGTCCAACCTATCACCTAACCCTTCTAATTAACTAACCCATGGCACCAAGTGTCTCACCCAGCCTGCTCTTAAACACCTCCAGGGACGGTGACTCCACCACCTCCCTGGGCAGCCCATTCCAATGCCAATCACTCTTGCTGCAAAGAACTTCTTCCTAACATCCAACCTAAACCTGCCCTGGTGCAGCTTGAAGATGTGGCCTCTTGTTTTGTCACTGGGTGCTTGGGAGAAGAAACTAACCTCACCTGGCTACAGCCTCCTTTCAGGTAGTTGTAGAGAGCAATAAGGTCTGCCCTGAGCCTCCTCTTCTCCAGGCTGAACAACTCCAACTCCCTCAACTGCTCTTTGTATGGCTGTGCTCCAGCCCCTCCCCCAGCCTTGGTGCCCTTCTCTAGACTGCCTTTAGAATGTCCAGAGCAGAGCTGTCAGGTCACTTACCTCCCAGGACTGATGAAAAAATGCCAAGTGGACAAATATCTGATGATCCTGGTCCTCTGGTAGGCTCCTGGCTGAAGTCCAGGTTGCTTGACTGGGAAGAAATCATGCATCATGATGCTGGGAAATGTGCTTTGATTAGGGATACTCCTATGTGACACAGATGTTGGTGCACCCTCATGAGCTTTCATCCCCTGTCTTATTCTTCAACTCCCACAGCTGCTGGGAACTAACAAGACTGTTCCCCATTATGAGTCTTACAGTTAGCTCATGAGTTTAACTACTCTGCATTGGGCTAAGTTATACACCAAGGAACCTTTGGAAATGATGTTTTATGTCTTTGACTTTGAAGGCTGAAAACCAAGACCTTTCTCCCAGAGCCTGCTGTTTCCCTGCTTACAGACACCCTGCAAATCTTTTGCTACCCCTGTGGTTTCCATGGGCTGCTGCAATTTGCCTTTTGTGGCAAAGTTCAATAAATAGAAAGTGTTAAGTGCCTGAAAATTATATCTAAGGATCCTCTTCATCTGCAGAAGACCTTCTTATTAGCTACATTGCACATTTAGCTTCGAGGGTTCTGATTATAATCAATAACTAATCAGAAAGCAACTTACTACAAATGAAGTCTCAAATAATATACAACTGAGTCATAACTTCCCCAAGCACATAAATACTAACCCTTTTATTGAAAAAAAAGAAGCAGTTAGCACTTTTTTCACTTTTTATTATAGCATCTGGTTCAGAGATAAATTCTGATAGAGAATGTGCAGCAGCAGCAGCAGCCTCTGTTTTCAAGAGCACTGTAGCTACAGTAGTGATTCCACTTCAGTTAGAAGTCCACTTTAGAGAAGTTGGATAAGTGTCCTATCAAAGGCATGGTGCAAGGGAGAAGATGCAGATGGAGCTGATTGATGGTCCAGGGGTAGAAGCCCTTCTTAATAAGCAGCATCTCTGAAGTGGGTCAAAAAATGAAGCAGAAATCTATCTGCAGAGCAAACACCTGTCTCAGCTCTGACACACAATGCAAATGCTGTGGGGGAAAGTGTGGTGAGGAGAGTTATTTATGGATGTCCAGGGAGGAAAGCTTTGCCTATAAAGAAAACTCCCAGGCACTCCATTGAGGTAAGTACCAACAGGGTAATAAGATTTAATGTGACCATCAAAAGAGAAAGAAAATGGGAAACTTTCTGATCACGCTTCCTGTAACAAGGGCAAACTGCAGGAATGACCTTTACTGCTCATGCCAAAACACTGAGCCAAATTCAATCCTGGTGTGACAGTGCTGAATTCAAGTAAATTATGCCAGGGACAACCTTGGTCTATTCTGTTTACATACCTTAGCTATAAGCACCCAACAGCAGCCAGAGCATATTGCGTTTGGAGCAATAACGTTGGAGAGGAGAGGAGAGGAGAGGAGAGGAGAGGAGAGGAGAGGAGAGGAGAGGAGAGGAGAGGAGAGGAGAGGAGAGGAGAGGAGAGGAGAGGAGAGGAGAGGAGAGGAGAGGAGAGGAGAGGAGAGGAGAGGAGAGGAGAGGAGAGGAGAGGAGAGGAGAGGAGAGGAGAGGAGAGGAGAGGAGAGGAGAGGAGAGGAGAGGAGAGGAGAGGAGAGGAGAGGAGAGGAGAGGAGAGGAGAGGAGAGGAGAGGAGAGGAGAGGAGAGGAGAGGAGAGGAGAGGAGAGGAGAGGAGAGGAGAGGAGAGGAGAGGAGAGGAGAGGATGGCAACGAAGGTGGTGAGGGGCCTGAAAAACAAAATCTATGAGGAGAGGCTGAGGGAGCTGGGGGGGGGGTGCAGCCTGCAGCAGAGGAGGCTCAGGGCAGAGCTCATTGCTGTCTGCAGCTGCCTGAAGGGAGGCTGTAGCCAGCTGGGGTCAGTTTCTTTTCCCAGGCAAGGAGCAACAGAAGAAGGGGACACAGTCTCAAGTTGTGCCAGGGCAGGTCTAGGCTGGATGTTAGGAGGAAGTTGTTGGCAGAGAGGGTGATTGGCATTGGAATGGGCTGCCCAGGGAGGTGGTGGAGTCACCATGCCTGGAGGTGTCAAGAAAAGCCTGGATGAGGCTCTTAGTGCCATGGTTTAGTAGACTGGCCAGGGCTGGGTGCTAGGTTGGACTGGATGATCTTGGAGGTTTCTTCCAGCCTGCTTGGAATAGATTTTATTCTATGGTTGATTCTATGATTCTATGTGAAGATTTTCTCACAAATATCCCAGTCCCTCTTGCAAATTTATAAAGGAGAAAAAGTCACCTTTGGAAGAGTGATTAGCAAAGAATTAGAGAGACACAGGATAAGAAAATAGAAAGGATGTTAAACAATTACTTAAGCACAGCCTGTAGAAATGAAATCAATGAACATTTACCTACACCAGAAATTAGATTTACCAGGACAAAAGAAAAGAAATTAGAAAGCATCTTGATAACAGAGTTAATGACCATTAAGAGGTCTGAAATGTGGACAATGCTTACATTCTAGGACCAGAGTGTGCACATTCAAGTCCAAGATCACTAAAAAGAGTTAGAAAATAAATTATAGCAATTTACTGGATATTTTTATGGGTTTATTAAGCCCAAGAGAGAACATTTAGAGGCTGGAACACAGCCAGCATCATTACTTCCAGTGGAACAGCCATGAGATAGGAAATTCCACATGCTTTAACTTCAGCCACACTGATAAAATATCTTTAGTTAGATTTAGTTTGTGTGATTTCATTTCATATGTGGCAAACTAAATGCTCAGTACTGCTAGAAGCAGCAGAACACACCCTCCCTGGGGAAGCACTCTTAGCTGCTCATTGTTCTTACTACTACCTCTACTACTACTACTAGCAAGCCAGGCTCAGTTTTCACTGGTGGCTATGCATTCTGCAAGGTATTTAGGAAGAATATGACAGCTGCTGACTCTCACTGACTTAAATCTGGGTTTGAGGTTGGTGTAAATTAGCTAGTTGAGCTAATGTTATTTATAGTATTGATTTAGGTATATTGACAAATAGATGTCTTTATAGTTTTAATACATTAATTCTGATTATGTATTATTTATATTAGAGTAATTGAGTCACCAAGGAAAATCTTAATGTTGAGGGTGGCAGAGCACTGCATAAAGGTGCTGAGAGAGGTTGTGGAGTCTCTGCCTTTGGAGGCATTAAAAGCCCTCCTGAACATGTTCCTGTGTGACTTACTCCAGATGCTGCCATTGGAATGGGCTGCCCAGGGAGGTGGTGGAGTTGCTGTCCCTGAAAGTGTTGAGGAAAAGCCTGGATGAGGCATTTAGTGCCATGGTCTGGTTGATTGGTTAGGGCTGGGTGATAGGTTGGACTGGATGAGCTTGGAGGTCTCTTCCAACCCGGTTGATTCTATGATCCTGCTCTAGCAGCAGAGTTGGACTAGATGATCTTCAGAGGTCCCTTCCCAACGGGTACCACTCTGTGACTCTGTGAGTGACAGTTTCTCTGTTAGCACTATGAGAAACAGAACTCACATAAGCTTTCAAACATTCCTTCCTGCTTCACATCAGTGGAGTGGTTTGGGTGAAGAGTGAAAAACCAGATCAGGGCATTGTGTTGGGGGAGCCTTATGTGGGATTGGAAGGGAACTGTACAAGATCATAGAATCAAGCAGGCTGGAAGAGACCTCCAAGCTCAGCCAGTCCAACCTAGCACCCAGCCCTGGCCAATCAACCAGACCATGGCACTAAGTGCCTCATCCAGGATTTGCTTGAACAAGCAATTGTCAACTTTTCATCTAGTTCCTTTCAGACTACCAGCTGTGATCTGATCTGATCCACGTATGTTTGACGTTCACCAAGATGAGAGTTTTCAGAAGGGTAGATGTAAGTTATGAGCTGTTCAGCAGTGACTTAGTGCTGGTACTTCATAGAATTGTGTCATTGTCAGGGTTGGAAGGGACCTCTAGTTCCAACCCCCTTCCAACCCTAAACCTCACAGCAGATCAGGTCACTCAGAGCATCATCCAGTCTGGTCTTAAAGACCACCAGGGACGAAGCCTCAACTACCTCCCTGTGCAACCCATTCCAGGGTCTCACCACCCTCCTGCTGTTAGATTTTGGTCATTTCATCATCCAAATTTTTGGAACAAAACTTCCATTGAGCTACAACCAATTTGTTCTGTCAAGGGCCAAGATCTAGTCAGTGACATTTTCAGTGCCATTGCAGGCTACACAAATCTGAGCTAGGTTTTCACAAGCTTACTCAGACATGCAGGAGCAGAGCAGCTTCAACAGCACAGAGTTCAGCTGAAGCCAAGCCTAATCTACAGAAAAACTGCCTGAGAAGAAGGGTAATTTAGCCTCCCTGCTACTATGCCTAGACAGCTCCCAGTGCCACACTAATTAACTTACAAATGGCTCACTAGAGCTACCTCTGCACTGAACTCTTCAGGAGAATCCTACCAGCAGCAGTATGCTGAATAAAAATGGACACAGACATTCACTTGAGATAGTCTTCTACTTGTGCTCAATGAGCATCCTAAAACAAGGACAAATCATGCACCTCTCCTGATGTGAATTCTAATTAGACTTCCAACAAGTTGAAGAAAAGGCTGTAGGTAGAACCTTGCCATGTTTAAAGTTCATGTCTATGCCAAAAGGCTCAATTGGTATGGACTTTCATAGAATCATAGAATCAAGCAGGTTGGAAGAGACTCCAAGATCACCCAGGCCAACCTAGCACCCAGCCCTAGCCAATCAACCAGACCATGGCACTAAGTGCCCCAGCCAGGCTTGGCTTCAACACCTCCAGACACAGTGACTCCACCACCTCCCTGGGCAGCCCATTCCAATGCCAATCACTCTCTCTGCCAACAACTTCCTCCTAACATCCAGCCTGTACTTCTCCCATCACAACTTGAGACTGTGTCCCCTTCTTCTGTTGCTGGTTGTCTGGGAGAAGAGACCAACCCCACCTGGCTACAGCCTTCCTTCAGGTAGTTGCAGACAGCAATGAGGTCATCCCTGATCCTCCTCTTCTCTAGGCTAAACAACCCCAGGTCCTTCAACCTCTGCCCATAGAGTTTGTGCTCCAGGCCTTTCACCAGCCTTGTTGCCCTTCTCTGGACACCTTCCAGCACCTTGTATCTCTGCATGCCACAGAAACTATTTTCTCAGAGGGCTGGAGCTGGTCTCCCATGGAGACAGACTGAGAGAGTTGGGGCAGATCAGTCTGGAGAATGGAAGACTCCAAGGAGACCTTATTGTGGCCTTCCAGTATTTGAAGTGGGCTACAAGAAAGCTGGAGAGGGACTTTTCAGGGTGTCCCCCTTCTGCTTGCCAACCCTCCAAACTCACCTTGATCATAAGGCAAAGTCTGGGGTAAAGCAGAGGGGTGGGAAGAAGGTGAAAGGGTGGTTGAGAGCCCCTCCTGGGGACTCTGGTTTCTGGGAGGGTTGCTGTGATTCTGTATTACTTTTCAACTTGTGTATTTCTGCCTCTATCTGTAAATGCCTTCCTGTCTGTTGTACTGAGCTGTAAATAGAAAGCTTTATTCTTTAATTTCCAGTGGCTGAGCCCAGTCTAGGTGGTTTTCTTAAGTATGTGGGCAGTTAACACCCAAACCACCACAGACTATCAGAAAATAAATCCTTCAGGATATAGTGAGTTAGATTTAGTTATAATGAAGATTAGCTAAGAAACATTAGGAAACTGTTTTATAGAGGGGCAGTGATTTACTTACAAAGAGATTTAGGCAATGATAAGAGTGACATTGATGGTCAAAGGGTAAGAGATGGGAAAGAGCCATCTATATAAGAAAATAATTTCTTTTCATCCTGTGGAGAAGTGCTGGTTTAATATTGAAAGATTTTCCTCACTGCTGTTTCTTGACATTGAACAACACAAAAAGAGACAACCTGGCACTAGTTGCAGGTGTTCTGTTTGATGTTCCTTAGAAACAAGTGTCCAGAGCAGACATATATATATATATATAATTTTTTATCTGGGAAAAGAAAGTTTGAAAAGGAGCAGGAGGTTAACCATTTCAAAGTGGTTCAGGACCATAGCAGGAGGGTTATCAGTCAGAGGATTTGTTTATTTGCTTTAATGATTTAAAGAATCCTTCCTGCTAGACAGAATGAAGGGGGGGGGGGGGGGGGGGGGGGGGAATGGAGCTAAGAGTTGTATAGGTTGCTGTGCACTTGAGCAACAGGAAATAAGAGCTGCACAGGTTGTTGAATGCTACAAACTAGAGAATTTGGGGGGGTTAAGTAGCTTAGAATTTAGAAAGTGTTCCTCTCCTGGAGATATGCCATCAAACTGCTAGTCTGTCAATCACTTCTGGGGAGAAGGAGAATTATTCCTTGGATAAAGGCACCTGCTGCAGCTGAGCCCTGCACATGAGAAACTAATGAGCAGGGGTTGGTCTGCATCTGCAGGAACAGCCTTGAGCTAGTGATGCTGCACACAGCTAAGGAAATTGCAATAAAGGCAGCACCTCAGGAGAAACACTGGGGCAGCATTGTGATACAAACATATCTCTGTGCCATAAGTCATTCCCTGTCATCACTTTCCTCCAGGGAATCAGTCAGACTTTGCTTGTGGCCAGAGTTATCAGTAAGTGGGCTACAGCATGAATGCCAGCTCAGCTCTTCGTGCTGCCGTGTGCAGAGAGTGAAGGGAAGCTTGTGTGTGTGTGTGTGTGTGTATGCTCAGTCTTTCAGCCTGCACAACTCAGTGATGAGGTTGTGCATCTACTCATGACTGAACCTAGGGCAAATAGTCAGTCTGTACCATGGCAGGACAGCAGGATGAAGCACATGGGAATGCCACCCAAACGATAGTGAAGCACTCAAAGTCACTTCAAAATGATTCAGAGTCGAGTTCACAGGTAATAATAACTCTGATTTTCACCTGAGTGATTCTTTTTTTCCTGGCAGTGGCCTTCAAAAGCAAGGAAGAAAATCTCTTAGTAGATATGATTTTGATATGTGCAATGGAGAAGAGCCTGGAGAAGAGGAGGCTCAGGGCAGATCTCATTGTTGTCTACAACTACCTGAAGGGAGGCTGTAGCCAGGTGGGGTTGGTCTCTTCTGCCAGGCACCCTTGATCTGCTGGACACACTCCTCCTAATACACCCCAGGATCCCATTGGCCTTCTTGGCCACAAGGGCACATTGCTGTGCCATGGGTAACTTGTTAGCCACCAGGACCCCCAGCTCCCTCTCCACAGGCTGCTTTCCAGCAGATCACCTCCCAGCCTGGACTGGTGGAGTTTGTTATTCCTCCCCAGATGCAGGACTCTGCACTTGTCTTTGCCCTCCTCTGCACTTTCTCCAGCACCTCAACATCTCTCTTGTATTGAAATGCCCAAAACTGAACCCAGTACTCCAGGTGTGTCCTCACCAGTGCCAAGCAGAGCAGACAATCACCTCCCTACTCAAACACTTTCTGCCCTGTCCGGGCTCATTCTCACGAGCCCATTCTTCGAGGCCACTATCTGTAAGTCATTCTTCTCAGAAAGCAAAGGCCCGTGGTCAAAAATTATTCAGATGCCAATTGTGACAAATTAATTCCTTGCCTCTAATTATGATGATAATGACCCCATCAGTAACCATAAATCACAGCTCTGACTGCACGAGCACTGATTACTGCACAGCGCTGGGCTTTCGCTTAGCGCCCAGGAACGTTTTAGGAGCTCCGTGGCAAACTGAAAGCATTGGCAAAGTAAACTTTGCTGCTGCTAATTTACCAGGCAATGCTTCTTAAAAATATGATGCTTTCTTGTTTATCTGTTTTCCCATTAAAGTTTAGTCAAACAGGCTGCTTGTGAATAATTCACTCTGAATTATTCAAATGTGATAGCATCATACATCCTAAGACGGAACTAATTACAAGAAGGGACTGGAGCCTTCTGTAATCTGGAATATTGTTTTTTAATCTAATTCTGCTTCTGAGATAATTACTCAGAATCAATCACTGTCAGGATTAGAGCAATAATCAGATTGGAGTTAGAAGCTGCTGATAATATCTCAGCGTCCAATTGCTCCCCGTGATAAGGAGATCAAATCAATTCAGCAACTGAAAATTACATTAGGATTATTTCCAAATATAGTTTGTGTGCATCATTTTACTTATTTAGTTTCTTATCCTGGATTTATATTCACATTCTTTGGAATAAACATGTCCAAGCCAAACTTTAGACAGCATTTGAACAAAAGTAAACCCAATGGATTGACCTTCTGAGTGGCAGACATCAGGTACTGCACTCAGCTCCCTTTGTAGTTAGCTAACTGGCATACAGAGTGAGGAACAAATGGGTTGCCCAGGGAGGTGGTTGAGGCCCCATCCCTGGAGGTGTTTAAGGTCAGGCTGGCTGAGGCTGTAGCCAGCCTGATCTAGGGTAGGGTGTTCCTGCTCATGGCAGGGGGGTTGGAACTAGATGATCCTTGTAGCCCCTTCCAACCCTGACTGATTCTATGATTCTTGGTTTATCTGCAGAGTAGCTTTCATTGCAAAAAGTACAGCATCATCCCTGCTGCTTCCAGTACTGATTCATGATTCAAAAGGCAGACAAACAAATAGGTCATAGAATCATAGAATCAACCACGTTGGAAGAGCCCTCCAAGTTCATCCAGTCCAACCTAGCACCCAGCCCTAGCCAATCATAGAATCAACCAGGTTGGAAGAGACCACCAAGCTCATCCAGTCCAACCTAGCACCCAGCCCTAACCAATCATAGAATCATAGAATCAAGCAGGTTGGAAGAGACCTCCAAGCTCATCCAGTCCAACCTAGCACCCAGCCCTATCCAATCAACCAGACCATGGCACTAAGTGCCTCATCCAGACTTTTGATTTAACACCTCCTGAATGTTTCGCTCTGAATCCTGAAGAGCAGCACTGAGAAAGAAATATGCATGCCAAACAAATTATTTGCTAAGTGTGCCCATCTAGTTCATAAAATCATAGTATGGTCGGAAGGGACCTCAAAGATCATCTAGTTCCAACCCCCCACTATAGGCAGGGTCACCTCCCACTAGAACAGGTCACTCAAGGCCTCATCCAACCTGGCCTTGAACACCTCCAGGGAGGTCGTGGAGCACAGAATCACCCAATGTTGCTGGCCACCTGAGAGAAGAGAGCAACCTCCTCCTGGCTACAACCTCCCCTCAGGTAGTTGTAGACAGCAATGAGGTCTCCCCTGAGCCTCCTCTTCTCCAGGCTAAACAATCCCAGCTGTTTTCAATGCTGCCAGACCTTTTGAGAACCCAACGAGCTGCTGAAATGGTTCCACTGACAATAGACACTCTAGTATCAATTTTCATTCAAGCTTGCTGTAATCCATGTTTGCTTTAAAGCTTATAGATGTAGTTGGTGTGGGAATCAAAGCCCAAGTACAGGTCAGATGATGATTTAAGTTACTAAAGCTTTGTCTCTCTCTCTCTCTCAAATCCTTCAATAATATGTGAACTCAAGCATCTACAGATTCCTGTACAGCAGCTGAGAATTGAGCCTTAAAACAGGTGGACCTGAGATTGTCTTTGGTAGAAATTCAGAGGTAGAGTTTGTGGAGTAGACCTTGGAGTGGCCTTCCAGGATCTGAAGGGGGCTAGAGGAGGGCTGGGGAGGGATTATTGACAAGATCTGGTAATGACAGGATGAGAAATAATGGGTTTGAACTGGCAGAGGGGAGATTGAAAGTAGATGTTAGGAAGAAGTTCTTCACCCTGAGGGTGGTGAGACCCTAGAACGAGTTGCCCAGGGTGGTGATAGAAGCTCCCTCTCTGGAGGTGTTTGAGGTCAGGTTGGATGAGGCAGATTGATCTGGAAAGTGAGCATTAGCTGGGCATAGCTGGAAGAAGATAGCTCCTGAAATAAAACACATCTTACAAAATGACTAAAATTTGCTGATGACACAAATGGTATGGGGCAGAGAGATAGAAGAGAGGAATGCAATGCCTTAGCTACACTGGATTCGAAGGCAGAGGGCTGGTACAAAAGCCCTCAGCTCCAAAAGTGAAAATGCCTGAGTCCAGGAGTTACTTTAGGATTTGCAAACAAGGACCAACAAATTGATAAGTCTGATGATCATCTCTGATAATCTGAAAGGAAAAGCTCTGTGCACATTCTCCCCAGGATTCAAACCAAGCTCAAAATGCCTTCTTTAGCCCCAGAAAGGCCACTTGCACACAGTAAATTATGAAACCCACAGCATTCCTCCTAACTCTATCTTGATACTAAGGTTTTTCCCTGCATCCTGCCTATACTATCTCTATAGTATTGAGATATTTTCTCTCTATACACTATCTCTACAGGATAGAGATAGATCTCATAGATATATTCCCTCTATGCTGAGGAAACTGAGATAGTTTAGTCTGGTGAAGGGGAGGGTGAGGGGAGACCTTATTGCTCTCTACAGCTACCTGAAATGAGATTGTAGTGGGGTGAGTTTCAGTCTCTTCTCCCAAGTAATCAGTGATGAGACAAGAGGCAATGGATCAAGTTGAAACAGGGCAAAATTAGATAGGTTATTAGGAAAAAAATATTTAGAAGCACAGAAATCGGTCAGGGTTGGAAGGGACCACAAGGAGCACCCAGTTCCATCCCCCTGCCATTGGCAGGGACATCTCATGCTACATCAGGCTGTCTAAAGCCTCATCCAACCTGGCCTCAAACACCTCCAGGGAGGGAGCTTCCATCATCACCCTGGGCAACTCGTTCTAGGGTCTCACCACCCTCAGGGTGAAGAACTTCTTCCTAACATCTACTTTCAATCTCCCCTCTGCCAGTTTAAATCCATTCCTCCTCATCCTGTCATTACAAGACCTTGTCAATAGTCCCTCCCCAGCCCTCCTCTAGCCCCCTTCAGATCCTGGAAGGCCACTCCAAGGTCTCCTTGAAGCCTTCTTTTCTCCAGGCTGCAGAGCCCCAACTCCTGTAGCCTGTCCTCATAGCAGAGCTGCTGCAGCCCTCTAGGAATATTGGTGGCCTCCTCTGGACTTGCTTCAACTGCTCAATGTCCTGCTTGTGCTGGGGGCTCCAGAACTGCACACAGTACTCTAGGTGGGGTCCCAGGAGAGCAGAGTAAAGGAGAGAATCCCCTCCCTTGCATTGCTGTCCATGCTGCATCTTGAACTGGGCGGGGGGGGCAGAACTGGACAGGTGGCATTTATTATAAGCAAAAGTTAATTCATTGATATGATGGAAGAAGAAACCTAAATGAGCAAATTAAAGGTTTTCCAGCCATGGGAAAAGGTGAGAGTTTAGCAGTGTATAATGTGAGCTGTGTTCAGGAGCAGTGTGACTCTGGGCACTGTGTAGCTGTTACAAGGCTATGAGTGAGGGCATTGTTAGAACCCAACGATACTCTGTGAAGCAATTTGTGCTTAAAGCAAACTAACAAAGTCCTCTGAGCCAGGGAGAGGAGCAAAGAACCACTTGTATAACTGGAGGAAACAAAGGACTTACCATACATAAAGAGATTAAAGAGAATTTGTTTATTCAGCCCAGCAAAATAAAAGAGGAGAAGGTTTAGGATTGTTTTTCATGACTACATTCAGGAAGCAAATGCAAAGGCATAAATACTGGAGAGTAGTGCTTCCAGAAAATGAAAGGGATGCAAAGGGATACATTCAAACTAGGAATCAGAAATACTCTTCTAATCAAAAGGGGAAGATTTGTGAGGGCTTACACAGCAAGAGAAGAATCTGAGTTGCCTTCCAACTTGATGAAGCTGAGTTCATGTAAAGAATTTGTAATATTAGTGGAAAGATTTTGATGTAACAAGCAAAGAATTTTTGTGGTCTTTTTTTTTACCCCCTTTTAATTAGGATCATCGAGTTCAACCCCCCCTGCCAGAGCAGGACCATACACTCTAGCTCAGGTCACACAGGAACACATCCAGACAGGCCTTGAGGGGCTCCAGAGAAGAATTCTGTAACATGAGGAGCAACTTCTTTGCTGCAAGGCTCCCAGAGCACTGGCACAGGCTGCCCAGAGAGGTTGTGGAGTCTCCTTCTCTGGAGACTTCGAAGCCTTGTCTGGATGTGTTCCTGTGCCACCTGTGTTAGATTCTGTGGTCCTGCTCTGGCAGCAGGGTTGGACTCAGGGATCCCTCCCAAGCACTAACATCCTGTGAGCCTGTGATTTTGTGTATTGACAACAAATATATGGAACCATAAACAGGTTCATGTATGCTTCTTTGCTGGGCCTTTGTGTTTCGTTCTGCCGCCCCTTCGAGCACCACATCTCCTTTCATCTGGCAGAAGTGGTGTAATTTTGCCATTACTTAGCAGAAAAACAGGCTTCCATGTCCTTTGAAAGTGTGAAAGGCTGCTTGGAGAGAGTGACTATACCTTTGAACATATGGTAATATAGGCTTTGGAAAGCTGAGACTGCTAACTGTGGCTTGTCTTTACAGCAAACTGCATCGCCTTGAAGTAATGTGAAGCTTGGCAGTTTTGCTTTGCAGGGATCCATGCAAACATTTTATTTGGCTTTGATACACTTAGAATAACATCTGCTGATTTAACTGTAAGTCTTCTGTTGTCTGGGTAGAATTCTGTCAGAACTTACTGTATTTTGTCTCACTTTTCACCATGCCAGCCACGGACGACTCCAAATCTGCTGCCTTCCGAATAGCTCACATCTTCCTCAGGCTCAGAGATCCGTGAGCTCTGAGGAGTGCTTGTGTTTAAAAAGATGAGTTTTACACTTCACAGGCTGACTTGAAGTTGAAAGGCAGTTTGGTTTAACTTGCAAATGCTATGCAGATTTTTTTGTTGTGAGAAGGAAAGTCCAAGGTGGTATTAAAAACAGACATGAACAGATTTTGAACCAGGATGAGATGTGCCATGGATTTTTGAGCCTAGGTAAGGTTAGGGTCAAAACATGTTAGAAGGATAAATACCCACATATGAACTAGCAGGAAGTAAATTAGACAAGACAAATCAGTTATATGCTTTGGACACTTCCAATTAAGGGATTTTAGGTGACTCACCCAGCCTACAGCATCATTGTCCTCATTAGTGTTCTGTCACCATCATCATCATCTCCATCCTACATAACATCAGAGCCTGGGGGATTTGCCATCACACCTCTGGGCATCCCATTTCCTTGATTCTAAGGCTGCTTTGAGACACTGTGAATCTCAGCTGCTATTCCCCAAGGAGCCTATTTAAAAAGCAGAGCACAGGAGGGGTGCTCTGTTGTTGGCAGCTCTTGTGGCTCACACAGATGGTCTACTGCGCTCAGAGCCTACTGTGTCTTTTAAAAGTTGGTTTCATTCCTACATGGGAAAGATTAAAGCAAGAAAGTGTCAATCACAAATGTGCTGATTGCCAAGTCTGACTGTCTTCTGAATTGCAGGGCAGCAATCACTCAGGTATCCAAAAATCAAAGGAAAATTAATTGGCAGAGGATGGATCTACACCAGGACCATACAGACCTGAGAAAAAGCATTCTGATGAGTGAAGAGGAGAGGGGTCCTTCCTTTGCAAAAGACAGGCCAGCCAGCCTGAGCCTACAGGCAGCAAACCTCTGCTCAAGTTAATAATCTTCATTTTTTAATTTGCACTTGAGAGGAGACAGTGTGGAAACACATCTTGGCTCTGAACACTTCTTGGTTCTTCTGGGTAGTGCCATGGGTGTGCAGCACTTTGTGCACTGTGCTGCATGTGCCTCTTGCAGAGCACTTCGGTGCACTTCAGCCAGGTGGACCCAGTGTTCAGGGATGTGTTTGTGTTGTTACTGGTACAGGAAAGCACAGAGTCATAGAGTCATAGAATCAGGCAGGTTGGAAGAGACCTCCAAGATCATCCAGTCCAACCTAGCACCCAGTCCTAGACAGTCAGCTAGACCACAGCACCAAGTGCCCCAGCCAGGCTTGGCTTCAACACCTCCAGGGACAGCGACTCCACCACCTCCCTGGGCAGCCCATTCCAATGCCAATCACTCTCTCTGACAACAACTTCCTCATAACATCCAGCCTAGACCTCCCCTGCCACAGCTTGAGACTGTGTCCCCTTCTTCTGTTGATGCTTGCCTGGCAGCAGAGCCCAACCCCATCTGGCTACAGCCTCCCTTCAGGTAGCTATAGATAACAATGAGGTCTGCCCTGAGCCTCCTCTTCTGCAGGCTGCACACCCCCAGCTCCCTCAGCCTCTCCTCATAGGATTTGTCTTCCAGGCCTTTCACCAGCTTCATCACCCTTCTCTGGACATGTTCCAGCACCTCAACATCTCTCTTGAACTGAGGAGCCCAGAACTGGACGCAATATTGTGTAGTAGCAATGAATTGCTAACTCATTTCTTGCATAAGAATAACTCAGTGTCAAAAGAATAGCTAAAAAGGTAGAAGAAACAACTTCTGAATCTGGTAAAGCAAAGCAAATAATTACCAAGAAAGAAAAGAAGGAGATGTGAAAATGATTTTGCAGCCTGCTTTCAATAAGGTGATGTCATTAGTACAATTCTATTTACTCAGTTTAATTGTTTGGGTTTTTTTTTTCCCATGAAAACCTTGGACTACTTCCAAACAGGTACTTAAAATGTTATTCTCCTAGGAAAAATGCAGTCCAAATCTTCCTATTTGTGTAAATTCAGAGGCAAATACAAAAGATTTAGGTGTTGGGGGTTGTTTTAGGTGAATTTTTAAAACAGAATGGGCACTGCAGCTTTGAAGTATCTAAATGCATAAGTGGTGTAGCTGTAGTAAAAATAGGCTAAACTGGATGGGGGGAGATTGAAACTGGATATTAGGAAGTTCTTTGCAGTGAGGGTGGTGAGACACTGGCACAGGTTGCCCAGGGAGGTCGTGGTCTAGCCTTGAGCTCTGTGGTAAAGGGTTGGACTTGGTGATCTATGAGGTCTCTTCCAACCTTGGTGATACTGTGATACTGTGATGCCTCCAGCCATGGGGCCTCAACCACCTCCCTGGGCAACCCATTCCAGCCTCTCACCACTCTCATGCTCAACTTCCTCCCCACCTCCAGCTTTGCTCCATTCCCCCCAGTCCTGGCACTCCCTGATATCCTGAAAAGTCCCTCCCCAGCTTTTTTGTAGCCCCTTTCAGATCCTGGAAGGCCACAAGAAGGTCACCTGGGAGCCTCCTCTTCTCCACAGCCCCAACTCTTTCAGTCTGTGCTCACAGCAGAGCTACTGCAGCCCTCTCAGCATCCCCCTGGCCCTGCTCTGGACACTCTCCAGCATCTCCACATCCCTCTTGGAATAGGGGCTCCAGAACTGGATGCAGTACTCCAGGTGGGGTCTCAGCAGAGTGGAGCAGAGGGGGAGAATCACCTCCCTGGCCCTGCTGGCCACATTTCTCCTGATGCAGCCCAGGCTCTGCTTGGCTTTCTGGGCTGCAAGTGCACACTGCTGGCTCCTGTTGAGCTTCTCCTCCAGCAGCATCCCCAAGTCCCTCTCCTCAGGGCTGCTCTCCAGCCACTCAGTGCCCATCCTGGATTTGTGCTTGGGATTGCCCCAACCCAGATGCAGGACACTGCACTTGGTCTTGTTGAACCTCATGGGGTTGGCTTTTGTCCACCTCTCCAGCCTGTCCAGGTCCCTCTGGGTGGCACCCCTGCCCTCCAGCCTGTCTGCTGCACCTCCTTCTATAACTCTCATGTGATGACATATACCCCCTCTTAAGTCACAGATTACATCTGCAGAAGTCACCCATGATTAAAACTCCAGCACTTTGCCATCCTTTTAAGACATATTTACTGATTTCAGAGCCTGTGTATTTTTAACATTCCCAGAGTGAAGCAACATATTGCCCTAATTAAAATAAGTCATATCAATTTATGAATCCCTGATTGGACTTTATCAAATAGTGATTATGGTGTAATAGAAGGATGCAATCATAGCTACCAGGAATTCAGCAGTTGTCTCATGGTGAGAATCTCTTGACCTTGTAACTCTCTTACTCTTCAGCTTGGCCTGGTAATCTCCAGAAGGAAATGATGTGGAACACAGGAGGATTCAGGTCAGAACCTTGTTAGAATTGGTGTGAAAGAGCAAAAGATTGTTAAGATCCTCAATACATTGCAACTGAAAATTGTTTTAAGGGGAAATTATGCTGGGATGCAAAAGGAGCCAGTAGAAAAAGCACTAAATAAGATACCTTCCCTATACTGCAACTATACCAAAGTGGATGTAGAGTGACACCATACCAAAGTAGAATCATAAAATCAACCAGGTTGGAAGAGACCTTCAAGCTCATCCAGTCCAACCTAGCACCCAGCCCTAGCCAATCAACCAGACCAAGGCACCAAGTGTCTCATCCAAGCTTTGCTTGAACACCTCCAGGCACAGCGACTCCACCACCTCCCTGGGCAGCCCATTCCAATGCCAATCACTCTCTCTGCCAACAACTTCCTCCTAACACCCAGCCTAGACCTCCCCTGGTGCAACTTGAGACTGTGTCCCCTTGTTCTGTTGCTGGTTGACTGGGAGAAAAGACATTCAAGGCCAAACTTGATGGGGGCCTGAGCAATGTGATGCAGTTGGAGATGGGCACAGAAATGGGTTGCCCAGAGAGGTTGTGGATGTTCTCTCCCTGGAGATGTTCAAGACTAGGTTGGATGAGGCCTTGAGTGACCTGTTGTAATGGGAGGTGTCCCTGCCTATGGTGATAGGTTGGAACTAGATGGTCTTTGAGGTCCCTTCCAGCCTAAACTGTTCTATGATTCTATTCTATTCTGTTCCTGCTCACGACAACGGAATTGAAGAAGATGACCTTTCAAGGTCACTTCCAACACAGTGCATCCTGTGATCATGATCCTAACTATTTTCTCACTGTTTTGCTTTTGTTTTTAATCTAGACCTTACCTACACTCTCCCAGTTTGGGGAGTGCCATCCCACAGAGACCCATCACCTCTCTCATACTGCTGTTCCGAACCTCTAGCCTTGATGATTAGCTCTTTGCTTCACCTCCAGGCTTTCTGTAGCCTCTACTAAACAAAGACTGCAAGGACAGAGATTCTTGACTAGTGAGAGCTCAAAAACGTGTTTCTGGATCAGTTGGTGGCTTTCATTCTTACATGTCTAGAAACACACTCAGCACCTTGAGAAGTCAGTGAAGTGCCTGGAGCAATTCTTTAGGACAACCTCACGACATCACAAGCGCCTCGAAGAGTCCTTCCCCAATTGTTGTTGTAGAGGAAGCCACCAGATGGCGACCAGAAATGCAGCTCTTCATCACGTCCTGAGGTTGTGCAGTGTTCTGCTCATCTGTCTTCAGACCTAGCTTCCTGGTGGCCTCAAAGGGCAGACAACTTAGAGTCAATGAAAGGAAAGCATTCATCACCTCCTGCAATTTAAACCTGCTTGCCAGCCACAACTGTAAACCAGCTGCAAGCAACTGAAATGTGCATAGATGTGTTCAGGATGTCATACTCTGATATGAAATTTATTCTAGAAGTTCTCCTTTGCCCCCAGCCTAGCAACACATACCCTCCCTGCATGCTGCAAAGACATAAATCTGCTCTTTCCCTCTTGAAATCCTAGGGCACCTATCAGCACAGTGTCTGGGAGCAAGTTGTACTACAGCAGGCAAGTGGAGCCAAACTGGGATGAGAGATAAAGTACACTAACAACAGAAGGACATCGAAGTAACAGAGGAAAAAGGCTGATGACAGAAGTAAGAAAGTTTTTCTACTGTTATAATAATGTACATATTTATTACTCTGTCTTGCTGGACTCCTAAAACAACTGTGTATCAAATGAGTGAAGGTCTTCTTGTTGGCAGTCTGTCAGCTTAACTGGGTTTATGAACTTCTTTGGCACATCTGCTTCATCAGTGTGTTTTAATGACCTGCAAAGCTTGAGAAGATATTTTAGTGCTAACCATGTTATATGGACAGTGATTAGAACTATATATCTCTGCTATGAGCACAGGCTGAGAGAGTTGGGGCTCTGCAGCCTGGAGAAGAGAAGGCTTTGAGAAGATTTTATAGTGGCCTTCCAGTATCTAAAGGGGACCTACAGGAAGGCTGAGGAAGGACTATTGACAAGGTCTTGTAATGACAGGACAAGGGGTAATGGATTTAAACTGGCAGAGGGGAGATTCAAACTAGATGTTAGGAAGAATTATTTACAGTGAGGGTGGTGAGATACTGGCACAGGTTGCCCAGGGAGATTGTGGCTGCTCCCTCCCTGGAGGTATTCAAGACCAGGTTGGATGTGGCCTTGAGTAACCTGTTCTAGTGGGAAGTGTCCCTGCCTATGGCAGGGGGTTGGAACTGGATGATCCTTGAAGTCCTTTCCAACCTAAAGCATTCTATGATTCTACAAGTGGATATTCAGCCTGCAGTTGCCTCCCTGTGTACATGTTATAGAATCATCTTGGAAAAGACTTCCATGATCCTCAAGTCCAGGTGTTAACTCTACACTGCCAAGTTCACCTCTAAGCCATAGAAGAGTGAGTCTACTCACTGTTGCTCTGTGGTGCAACATGGCAGTGTGGGATGCAATGGCAGCTGTGTGCACACAGATAGAAAAAAATGGGAAATGACAGAAATCTTTGAGCAGTAACTCTGAAAGTGTTATGGGAATAAGCTAAGAGCTAGGAGGAGGTGAATGCCTAAACACAGGTGAGCTCTTTATTATCCTCATTTCTCCTGTCTGGGGGGATTGCAGCCCAACTGATGTATGCTCCTGAAATACATGTAAGGTAAGAAGCATTATTGTCCCCAGTTCTGAGCAGGGAATTGAAGCACTGAGAGATTAAGTGAATTGCTCAAAGTGATACAGCTAGTAAGGAATAAATCCTAGTCTTCTGACACCAACTCAGTGCTTTGGTAATCCTCTCAGTTACAGTTGCTGGGAGAAAATAAGTCTGATCCGTTGTAAATATCACCCAGACCTTCAGATGTGTAATCCTGCTTGAATGTGTAATGTCTGCTTCATTGGCTGGAGAACTAGAAGCCAGCTAACCCTATGAAGACATCATTATATAACCCTCTAACAGCACCCATCACCATCCTGGGTAGTACTGACATTCTTCTACTGCTGCTCTGAGTGGCCACAGCAATGTGAGCTCAGAACCTGCAGGGATGCAAAGTTGGAGATTTTGCTTCCACCAAAACACTAAATATTGGCTTAAATGAACCTTCAATTAATTCAGTTTGTGTCCAAATGAGGATATCTGCACATAGGCCAAACCTAGTACTTGGCTTTTTGGTATCATGAGACAGCTACTTGCTGCACCTTAAAATATTGTCTGACTGAGGTCTGCACATTGCTCTGAACTTCTAGCAGATGAAGGGAAGGGAAGGGAAGGGAAGGGAAGGGAAGGGAAGGGAAGGGAAGGGAAGGGAAGGGAAGGGAAGGGAAGGGAAGGGAAGGGAAGGGAAGGGAAGGGAAGGGAAGGGAAGGGAAGGGAAGGGAAAGGAGAAAGGGAAAAGAGAAAGAGCAGGAGAAGAGGAGAGAAGAGAAGAATAGAGGAAAGGTGGGGAGAGGAAAGGTGGGGAGAGGAGAGGAGAGGAGAGGAGAGGAGAGGAGAGGAGAGGAGAGGAGAGGAGAGGAGAGGAGAGGAGAGGAGAGGAGAGGAGAGGAGAGGAGAGGAGAGGAGAGGAGAGGAGAGGAGAGGAGAGGAGAGGAGAGGAGAGGAGAGGAGAGGAGAGGAGAGGAGAGGAGAGAGAAGAGATTGCATTTTCCATACCTAAAATGTGTCCATTTGCATTACTAGTTTCAGGGCACTGGTTATTTGCTGCTGAAACATTCTAATATTCCAGTTTGAGGCATTTCAATGACTACATAGAGAATGCCCCAAACGTGCTCAGGTTACAACACCCAGAGACCATAAAAATACTAATGAAAGTAAAAATCAGTAGAAGGAGAACTCATAAAGCATACCCAGAACAGAAATACCAACTAGAGGGGATTCAGCTAACCCAGGTGGATGTGCTCAGATGTTTTATAAGCAGTGACAAAAGGGCAAGATGTCACAAATATGAAAGGGTGTTACAGGCTTCTCCAGTCTGATGTTTGTAAATGCTATTCAATGATAACATCACCTATTTGAGCTCTCTGCTTTGCTAAATTGTTCAGATTTAACCAACTAGAATATATCTCCAGTGGATCAGAAAGGTTAACTGTACAGTATGTTGTGAGAGGATGTTTCACCACATATTAATGGTCTCTCCCTCTTTGCTTTCTCTTTTAGCAAGTGTTTTTCATTCTAATTCCCAAAAGCTTCTCCTCTTTCTTTTTTGGTCCTTTATCCTCTCTCTGGTTTACCCTGAAAACCTTCCCCAGTCTTAGGCAGGGTTATGCAGCTCCTATTTTTTTTTTCTCCTAGCAGAGAAATGGGAGCCAGCATTGAAGCATCTCTTCCTATTCTTCCTCTGCAATTTATTAATTCAGATAAAATATTGGAAAGTCACACTGCACAAAAGCTCTCCTCGTGATCAATATGGGTTGCAGGGGTCTGGAGGTTTTTCAGTCTTTACTGTTCTTGCTGCTATTAAGCTCAGCCTCAGCATCCATCCCATCCCAGAGCTCACCATCACCACTGGAAGCTGAGCCCTTCATGTATCCTTACCATTCTCACAGCTTCTCATCAAAGGCAGATAACTGAACAAAGATACCTGGCCCAGCTTCCCCAGGCTGCCCTCAGCATCACCTCATTACAAGCAGAAACCAGCAAAACCTAAAGATTCAGCTGTGGGGTTTGAGTGATCTGTCACCTTGCTCAGAACTGCTCCTATAGAGTGAGAACAGATCAGGGGAGACTGGGAGTAAAGAGAAAGTAAACCAAGGCAAATTTGAGGACAAACTAAACAGTGAAAAAAACCTGCTTTTTAGCTACTGTAAACCAGCAAAGACCAACTTGAAAAACACAAAGGTTAGCTCTGACTACAAACATGGCAAAAATGGGATTAAATAGCCATCCAAACTGATGTGATGTTTGCCTGGAAACCTCCTTTTGTGATTCACTTCTCCAGTAGGGATGCTGAAGGATGCAGAGTCTACCCTTTTTTTACATGCATGTTAAGAATCCCCTCTTTAGTTTTTCTTGTGAAACCAGACATTGTAGAAATCTTTACCTGGGACCATGGTACAACAGAGAACCTAAGTGCTAGAAATATCTTGGAGGGATGGAAAGCAAAGAGAACAATGGCAACGCAAGGATGCAGTGATGTAACAGGTAGTTCAGCAGAAGCAACAGCATTTTAGGCACCCAGTGTTGAAAGCCTCATTAAAAGCACCCCCAGTTTGAAAATAAGATTTTAAATGCTATTGTTCCAAATGAATATGATCAACAAAGTAAGGAAGGACTCATTTTGGGGACACAGAAAATATTGAAGGATCACTGCACTTCATAAAATAAAGCATGATGATGGTCAAGTGAGTTTTGATTAGGTCCCTCTGACCTGATATAGGCAAATATCTGATACACAGACAGAGCAAGCATGTGCTGAGGACAAGCAGATGTCCAGGGGATAGTAAAACTGAGAGAGAATGACAGAGAGACAAACTTTCCAGGCTTCACCACAGCAGATACTGCTCTGCATTTGGCCTAATCTGCTCAGCAGCACTTCCCTGAGCGCAATGACCATGAAAGGTCCAAGCCCTGTTCACAGGAGGCTGAAGCTGACTTGCTGGCACTTGCAGCTCCCTGTGCTCCATCTCTCCCCTAGCCAGTCACAAAGGCAGGCAGGTGTGTGACACAGTGTGGCAGGCTGCAGTGCACCTTCTCTCCTGGGTACCTCACTGGCAGGCAGGCTTTAGCTAGGCAGCATGAAGCAAAAGCTGGCAGGAAGATAAATTGTAGCTACCCTCTTCCAAGATGTCCCCCATAAAACAAATCTGGAAAGCTACTGCCACTTATTCCCTGAAATCCAAATATGTTCCCTAATTCTGTGGCACTGGGAGTATTAACTTTTGTTTACAGGCAGTGCAAAGTGATGCTTGGGTGTTGAAGCAGCTATGAGCAGTAAAATAAGGCAGAGAAATGTAACAGATATTTGCACACAATTACACACACTTCAGCACACTGCTGCCCCTGTGTGTTTGTGTTCCTCTTGAGTTGTGGTAGGCTTGAATGGGCCAAAATAGGCTTATCCATGTCCTGACTTACCCAGATGTGTTTTTCTGCTCTCCCTCTTTCTGCTAAGGGGAGAAGCAGCTGCAGGAAAGAGGACAAAAAACCTGGAGTCACTGAGTCTAAGGACTCTGGTGTGTCCAGACTTGCTTTGCTCCTGTTTACATCCATCCTGTGGTAAAGAGGTACCAATGCTTGGCTGGTGCCTGCCTTGTGCAAGGCCTATGCTCTTCCCAGATTTGGGTAAAGCAAGCCTATGGCTTCACCTGATACAGTCAAGCTTGGCTAACTGCCATTCTGATTGGCTGTTCTGTGTGCAAAGGCCCATTAGTATGGGCTGTATTGATAACAAGAGATGAGCAGATAATACAATGTGCTCTGCCATTGAATCACAGAATCATAGAACCAAGCAGGTTGGAAGAGACCTCCAAGCTCAAACAGTCCAACCTAGCACCCAGCCCTGGCCAGTTAATCAGACAACAACACTAAGTGCCTCATCCAGTCTTTGCTTCAACACCTCCAGGGATGGTGACTCCACCACCTCCCTGGGCAGCCCATTCCAATGCCAATCACTCTCTCTGCCAACAACTTCCTCCTAACATCCAGCCTAGACCTCCCCTGGCACAACTTGAGACTGTGTCCCCTTCTTCTGTTGCTGGGTGCCTGGCAGAAGAGCCCAACCCCACCTGGCTACAGCCTCACTTCAGGTGGCTGTAGATAGCAATGAGCTCTGCCCTGAGCCTCCTCTTCTGCAGGCTTCCAGCACCTCAACATCTCTCTTGAATTGAGGAGCCCAGAACTGGACACAGCACTCAAGGGGTGGCCTGACCAGTGTTGAATACAGGGGTAGAATAACCTCCCTTGTCCTGCTGCCCACACTGCTCCTGAGCCAGCTCAGGATGCCATTGGCTCTCCTGCCCACCTGGGCACACTGCTGCCTCATGTGCAGCTGCTGTCTGCTCTTCCCTCCCATACTTCCTCTCTAGGATTGTTACCAACAGTTTAAAAGCAACATATTGAATATTGTTCAGCAGGGATTCTTCTGTTAGAAAAATGCTACTTTTCCTAAATCAGAACTTTTTAAATGGACACAGCATGAATTAAATTTGGATTGGAAAGAGTCTTAATGGAAGAAGAGCTCACCCAGAGCAGGCATTGTTCAGTAGTTGTGAAGTTGCCCTCATACAGCAGTCCTTAGTTTAAGATTCTCCTTTGCCCAGATCAGACAAGAGCATTTTTTACATCCCAAGTGAGTGTCCTGGCTATGGAAGGAGGCTCTGTGACACCCATTCTTTAGCACTGTGACAACCTGTATAAACAGCCAGCTACATAAAGGCTGACCCAGTGCTCACTCTGTTCTCTTGAGAAGTAAGAAACAGAGACCCAAGCCCCCAGTGTGATAAATATTCAAGCAGTTATCTGATGTGAAACAGATGCAACAGGACAGCTTGGAAATGGACACTACCCTCTGGCAGCTACTGGCCCTATCTACTCACCAGGACAGCCCTTACTTATTTTGCTCCATCGGTAACTATATGCCAGAGGAGGAGAAATATGGGAACAGAGAGCTTTCCATTCCAGCACACTGCTTCAATCACTGGAAAAGTTCATGTGGGAAATAAAGGGGAAAAGTTTTAGCTAGAGCTGGTTCTCCATGGCAGTGATGGATCTTCCACCAAAGGTTGTTTTCAAATCAAGATGCGGTCCAGGTCCAAGCAGTTGTTGTTCAGGGAAATCTCATGGTCAAGTCTGTCAGGAGAGCTGATTAGATGATTACAAAGATTTCTTCAGGCTCTGTAAGTAGAGAATTTATGAAGACAACACAATACAAAAAGGCAACTCAGCAGCAAAGCACAATGAAGGAGTTTGTCTTTTTTTGGTGTATTTAGCATTGTGTGAGCAACTTACTGAGCTCGTTGCATCCTTATGCTCTTTGGTCTGAACAAGACACATTGAAAACATTCAGACAGTGGATAAATATGCTAGCCTGAGCAACCATAGGAGATTATGGGTGGAAAAGGATCTTGAGAACCTCTCCACAAATCCCAAAAGAGCAAGCAAGAATCAGTTCTTCCAACGCTGTTTGCTGCTCGGGCACCCAGAGCTGTGATGATAAAGTGCTGCTCCTTTAGGAAGTTTTCTGTAACCTGAGTATTTTTCTTGTGCTGTTTTGTCTTTGAGCCACCACAGACAGTGGCATTTCAACCAGCTTTCATAGTAGGGAAGCAGAGCAGAGGGCATGAAATCCTTACTCCAGATGTCTACCGTCTAGCCTGTCTGCAGCAGACTTACTGTCTGGATTCCATTACAGCCTTGGAGAGCTAATCAATACAGTTAATGGACTTTAAAGAACAATTCATCTGACCAAATTCAGGCCAAGATGAACTGCTCTCTGGATGCCATTGACTGTATTGGCTATATCTCCATTGACTGTAATGGGACTCACACAATTAATTCAAATATGGACAGATGCATTACATATAACCAAGGCAAGAGGAATATTAACCAGAGCCTTTCCGTTCTGTGGGTAATGAGGATGCCCACAGCTGTACCAGGCAGTGTACATGATATGCCTGCACAAGATCTTTTTTTGTTTAAACCTCTTTGTTTCACCTGAAATTGAACTGAAGAGTGCACTCAGCCTTCCTCATGTCTAAGTTGAGAGCAATCAGATATATTGCTAATACTAGAGTTTCTTGTGTGAAAGGAACTACCCTGTCTTAGCAGCATCATACTGGCAGGTCAGCAGAGTCTGAGCAGGCTGCTGACTGATGTGTGTGTGATAAAATGGGTTAGACTGGAAGGGACCTCAAAGCTCAGCCAGTTCCAACCCCCTGCCATAGGCAGGGACACCTCCCACTAGAACAGGTCACTCAAAGCCTCATCTAACCTGGTCTTGAACACCTCCAGGGAAGGAGCAACCACAACCTCCCTGGGCAACCTGTGCCAGTGTCTCACCACCTTCATTCTAAAGAACTTCTTCCTAACATTTAGTCCAAATCTCCCCTCTTCCAGTTTAAACCCAGTACTCCTCATCCTGTCATTAAAAGACCTTGTTAGTAGTCCCTCCCCAGCCTTCCTGTAGGCCCTTTCCAGATACTGGAAGGCCACTCCAAGGTCTCCTCAAAGCCTCCTCTTCACCAGGCTGCAGAGCCCCAACTCTCTCAGCCTGTCCTCACAGCAGAGCTGCTACAGCCCTCTGAGCATCTTGGTTCATAAAGTCTATGCAAATGCTCCCTGCAATGAATAAAACATTGCTAAATGCTCCTTCCCTGAATCCATGTTTCACTCGACCTTATCTCATTAAGGCCTTGGTGCTGAAATCACATCTGCCAGATGGCATTATCATTCCAGGTCCAAGGAGCATGGACTAAGTCTTTCAGGTGAAATGTGTTTCGTGCCAGGATGTATCAGTTGTGGTCTTCTGTTACCTTTAAAGCCCATTAGTTTTTCTACAGCCACCACTCTACAGCTCACTCCAAATCCCATACTTTCTTTCCCTGGTAGGAATACAGTTCCTAGTGACCAGCTGGGACATTCCATTTTATGTCTCCCATCAGAGTCAATTAAGAGGAGTAATCAGTAAGTTTCCCTCCAAAGTTCAGTAATACAGAATAATTGCTTTCCAGAGAATTGGAGGTTTCTAGGCTGGGTTATTGCAATTAAATGATTTTGCTTTCATTGCTGACACTATTTCCTGAAGTTGCTGATGTAAAAGCAAAAAGAAAACCCAACCAAACCCTTCTGTTCCACTCTGGGCATGCATTATTTACTGCTGGAAGTAAGCAGCAGGACACTGTTCCTCCAAATCCATAAAACAACCTTCAGTTCACCTGTGAAATGGTGTGGGGGAGGGATGCTTTGTAGTTTTGTAGCTGAATATATGCAACTAGCACATGCAGACCACTGGCTATGTCATTCTGAAAAGGAATTCAGGTCACTCCAAGCATGGAGTTATTAACAAGCACAACTGCCTTCAGCCAATATGCAAAGGAGAAGTAAAAGGATAAAGAAACTCCATTTGAGCTTTCAAAACCATAGGGAGGGAAAGAGGCATATCAAGCTATTGAAAATAAGCATGATACATAAATACATAAATACAGAGCCCATCAGCTGCTTCTCCTTGCAGTCATGAAGCCACAGTGGGGACAAGTGGTTTAGTTACTTAGACTCTTCAGAGCAGTGAAATTATAGGGAGAAGCACAGAAGGAAAGTAGTCAGAGCTGTGCTAGTTTGAAGCCAGCTAGAATGTTTTGGTGGGAAGAACTAGATTACAGGCTGTGAAAGGGATACAAGGGCGATGTCTACTTCACCCATAGGCTTGCTGAGATGTATAAGAACAAGAGTAAAGACATAGATAAGCGTTCAGGTGCTGCTTGGGCTCTAGGCTGCATTTCTTTCTAACCTCACCTACCATCTCTCTGGTTAATCCACTTTGCTTCCTAACCCCCCTGGCTGACCTTCCATTCTTTCTTGGGGCACAAGGCAATGAATGTATGGGGTAAGGTTGGAGAGTGGGAGAAGGTGGAAGGGTGGTTGGGAGCCCCTTCTGGGGACTCAGGTTTCTGGGAGGGCTGTTGTGTTTCTGTTTTACCTTGTCTATTTCTGTCTATGACTTTATATACTGTAACTATCTGCTTGTAGATTGAGCTAAGCTGTAAATATAAGCTTCATTCAATTCCTAGAGCCAGCTGAGTCTAGTCTGGGTGGTTTCCAAAGTGTGGGGTGGGTGGGGAACACCCAAACCACCACACCCCCATACATATTCATGCAACATGCATACAACCTCAACTCCTCAGTAATAATAAAAGAGATTTAGCAGAGATGCTTCATTTTCTCCTTTCCTTTCAGCTGTCTGTGCGTTGAAGTGCTCTGCGCTGATCTTCAGCTTCGCTCCTCAGGCTTTAGGAGCAACACAAAGTAACCAGACCTGATAGTCAGCAAACAGCAGGGAAATGCTTTCAAAGGAGGAGGAACAGAGAGGGTTTCTTTCCTTTTCTTTTCTTATTTTCATCTTTCTGACCTGTGCCAACGACCCTGTGGAGCACAGCACAAAACTTCATGAAAGGAAATATTTGTTTAAAAAGGTCTCCGATTCCCAGGCTGCTGTAACAGAAATTGTAGGCTATGGGCTTGGTTTTTTTATTCATACAACAAGCCTCTTTGGGGTGTTGATCATATCCAGGGTGTAGAGTCTCTGTTTGGTTTGCAGCAGAGTTTTGTACAGAGCTTAATTTAAGTAGTATACTCCTTTTACTGCCTCACAAAATGCGCTGCCACACGGCTTTGGGTCAGCTTAGCTTGGGGGTTTACTCTTAGTTTGATGATCACAGGATTAGAGGGTGTTAGGGATTGGAAGGGACCTCTGGAAACCATCAAGTCTAACCTCCCCTGCCAGAGCAGGACCATAGAACCTAGAGCAGGGCACACAGGAACACATCCAGACAAGTCTTGAAAGGCTTCAGAGAAGGAGATTCCACAACCTCTCTGAGCAGCCTGTGCCAGCTCTTTGTGACCCTCACAATAAAGAAGTTCTTTCTCATGTTGAGGTGGAACTTCCTGTGTTGTAGTTTATATCCATTGCCCTGCATCCTATCACAGGGTGCAATTGAAAAGAGTTTGTCCCCTCCCTCTTGACCCCTGGCCCTCAGATATTTGTAGACATTTATTAAATGCCCTCTCAGTCTTCTCTTCTCCAGCCCCAGGTCAAATTTTGGGCTCCCCAGTTCAGGAGAGACAGGGACCTGCTAAAAAGAGTCCAGCAAAGAGCCATGAGGGTGATTGGGGCACTTGAGCATCTCCTCTATGAAGAGAGACTGAGAGCCCTGGGGCTGTTTGGTCTGGAGGAGAAGACTGAGAGGGGATCTTATCAATGTGTATAAAAATCTGAGGGGTGGGTGTCAAGTGGATGGGGCCAAGCTCTTTTTGGTGGTCAGCAGCAATAAAACAAGCAGAAACAGATACAAACTGGACCACAGAAGGTTTCACCTCAACATGAGGAGAAACTTCTTTACAGAGAGCGGCATAGCTCTGGAGCAGGCTGCCCAGAGAGGTTGTGGAGTCTCCTTTTCTGGAGACTTTCAAGACCTGCCTGGATGTGTTCCTGTGCAAACTACCCTAGGGAATCCTGCCTTGGTGGGGGTGGTTGCACACAATTATCTCTGGAGGTCCCTTCCAACCTCTAAGGTTCTGTGGTTCTGTGATTAGATCCCATCTAAATCTTCTCCTCACCAGACCAAAAAGCCCCTCAGGTCAAGGTCCTTCAGTCTCTCAAAATAGTACAGTGATCATAGGATCACAGAATCATAGAATCAAGCAGGTTGGAAGAGACCTCCAAAATCATCCAGTCCAACCTAGCACCCAGCCCTAGCCAGTCAACCAGACCATGGCACTAAGTGCCCCAGCCAGGCTTTGCTTCAACACCTCCAGGCACAGCGACTCCACCACCTCCCTGGGCAGCCCATTCCAATGCCAATCACTCTCTCTGCCAACAACTTCCTCCTAACATCCAGCCCCTTCATCATTTTCATAACACTCAGCTGAACTCCTTTGGGTAGATTTCCATCCCTCCTGAACTGGGGAGGCAAATAATTCTTTAGCACTAACTGCCCTGGCAAGAAGTGTTGTGCATTTCAAAATGTTAACTTTCCATAGCTGTAAACACCAACACCACACCACACCCCCCAGCAATTCCATGTGCAGAGCTGCAGATTAGAACAGTGATATTAAGACACAGTAATCCTTCTGCTTTTATGCACACTTTCTTTATCCAGCAGTAGCAATCACCCCAGCAAGGAAGACCCTAACAACAGATCCGATTCTCACAGAGTTCAATCTCTGAGTTTTAGCCAAAAAGATCAACCTTTAATTCTCTGAAGCCAAATGAGAACATAAGACAAGCTAGTTTTGTTTCAAATCCTAGCTTCCTGAGGCTTTTTCTCACCTTCCTTTACAAGCACTTATAAACTCAGCCAGCCTGGGCCTTAAGACCTTTCAATTCCATAATCCTCCCTCTTGTTGTATTCTCTGTAACCTCTGAATTCAAATCAAGGGACCTCAGCTGGTGATTCTCATGGCTGCTAAACAGGCTTCTCACACACTTTTTCATGTCCCCTTGTATTACAGAGAAAATTTTCCCTACTTCACTTATACCTGCCCTAAAAGTAGTGATAGGGCAAGAGGAAATGACCTTGGGTTGCACCAGAGGAAGATAGCAGATAGTAGATAGATAGTAGAAGATAGTAGAAGATAGCAGATAGTAGGCTGAAGATGAGCCAGCAGTGTGCCCAGGTGGCCAAGAGAGCCAATGGCATCCTGACCTGTATCAGGTGTGGCCAGCAGGACAAGGGAGGTTCTTCTGCCCCTGTGCTCAGCACTGCTCAGGCCACGCCTTGAGTGCTGTGTCCAGTTCTGGGCTCCTCAATTGCAGAGAGATGTTGCAGTACTGGAAGGTGTCCACAAGAGGGCGCCAAAGCTGTGAGGGGCCTGGAGCAGAGCCCTGTGAGGAGAGGCTGAGGGAGCTGGGGGTGTGCAGCCTGCAGAAGAGGAGGCTCAGGGCAGAGCTCATTGCTGTCTGCAGCTGCCTGAAGGGAGGCTGTAGCCAGGTGGGGTTGGGCTCTGCTGCCAGGCAACCAACAACAGAACAAGGGGACACAGCCTCAAGCTGTGCCAGGGCAGGTCTAGGCTGGATGTTAGGAGGAAGTTGTTGTCAGAGAGAGTGATTGGCATTGGAATGGGCTGCCCAGGGAGGCAGTGGAGTCCCTGTCCCTGGAAGTGTTTAAAAAGAGGCTGGATGTGACAGTGCCATGGTTTAGTCAATTAGATGGTGTTGGGTGATAGGTTGGACTCGATGATCTCGAAGGTCTTTTCCAACCCGGTTAATTCTGTGATGCTCCTAACTAGCTGAAAGAGCTCACAGGACTCAAAGGTTATGTGAGAAAAAGGATAGACAAAGGTGGCACAAACAGACATTTACACACTTCACATACAGATGAAAAGTATGACCAAGTGGATCTCATTTTCTGGCCAGACTGAAATCTATCCATAGAAAATGTGCAGAGACTCTCATTTAGTGAGTGGTGAGCAGAGTATTTTGATCTGGCTCATGCAGTCATTAGGGCACACTACTGGTCCAGGCTGACATTTCCCTCAGGCAATGAGAAAAGAGCTGCCACTATCAACAGTTTACATACATAGAAGATGTCATTTTCTGTGGCACTACCACTTTCTTTGTGGGGAGACTAAAAGGATGTGGAAGTAAAAAGGTGCATTTCTTTTGCAAGATTAAAGCAAGAGACCCAAATTCAGCCACTGCCTGCTTCTGATCTTAAGAATACCAGAGAAGACTACCTTGATGCTTTGTTATGTCATCAAACAGCTCTTTATCCTTGCTTTTCTTCCACTACTTACAAGGTGAAAAAAAGAAACCAACCTAAAATCTCCCTTTTACAGAGTAAAAGAACCAAGAATCACATTGGTTTTAAAGAGAGGAAAGGATGAGGACATTATGGTACATTAAAGATTCTCTATGCGGCGAGCATGGAAGCAGAAAGGGTTAATTTCTCTCTGCTGTCAGCAGGCTGCCATCACCCCACAGTGAAAATTCCACAAGAGAACACTAAGACCCAAACAACAAAGCAAATCATGATAATGATAACAAATAAATAACAACATTGAGACATATTCCAGCCATCTTTTTTTGCTTTTGATTTTGCCAGAGGCATCCTACTTTCTTCCCTCCCCCCCCCCCCCCCCCCCCCCCCCATTAAACAAATGAAAAGCAGCAGCATTCTTTATCTGATCTGAAAATACTTTATTTTTTCTTAAATGGATCCCTCTCAGCCATTTTATTAAAATCAAGCTGAACATATTCTGCTTTTAAAAGTGGAAATGATCCTCTGCTTTTAATTTGTTCCCCAAGTAACAAATTGCACAGCACCAGAATGTTGCTTACCATTACTGGTCCTGGCCTTAGGGAGTGTTACTTTATTACCTTTCCAAACCATACTTCAGAGGAATTAATTAATTGATGCTCTTAGCAGCCTCATCCTGACAAAAACATATGATACTCAAATGTTAAACATGGAAGCTAAGATGAAACTGTCAGGAGAAGGCTGAAAGTGGTTATTAATATGGGTTTTGATAAATATCTTCTCAGGCTCACACTGTGCCTCGTCTACTTTCATCTTGGAAAGTAGTTAATCTGATTGATGAAGATCCTGTTTCAGATTGTCTCCATGCTGAGTTTAATAACTGCACTTTCTCTTTCTTTCTTTCTTTCTTTTTTTTTAAACACAAAGTCCCTTCTTGCAAGGCAAAAGAGCTTTGCACTGCTGTGCTTTGCAGCGGCGCAAGGAGCTAACGGTGAGACCTTTGCTTCTTCGCTCTCGCCACGCTTGAACAGGGTTGTTTAATTACCACACCAACCCATACATGACAGCACCCAGCTCGCTCTCTCCTCCCTGTGAGCTCTGCAAAGCAGGCTCTCTGATAAGAAAATTGTCATATGCTGCTAATGTTAAGCCCCTTGGGTTTAAAAGAGCGAGTTCACCATGGCAGCCTCTCAGGAGGCCTCCCTCCAGCACAAAGGGGAGCTGGGGTTGTTTAGCCTGGAGAAGAGGAGGCTCAGGGGTGATCTTATTAATGTCTACAACTACCTGAAAGGACATTATAGCCAGGTGGGGGGTGGCCTCTTCTCCCAGGCAACCAGCAACAGAACAAGGGGACAGAGTCTCAAGTTGTGCCAGGGTAGGTCCAGGCTGGATGTTAGGAGGAAGTTCTTGCCAGAGAGAGTGATTGGCATTGGAATGGGCTGCCCAGGGAGGTGGTGGAGGCACCATCCCTGGAGGTGTTCAAGAAAAGACTGGCTGAGGCATTTAGTGCCATGGTCTGGTTGACTGGATAGGGCTGGGTGCTAGGTTGGACTGGATGATCTTGGAGGTCTCTTCCAACCTGGTTGATTCTATGATTCTATGACACAGCAAGCCAGTTTTGGGTAGTTGCTAACAGGCCAGTGTTAAAAATGAACAAGTTGATCATTCCTTTTTTTTGTTTGGTTTTATGCCTTAAATTCTTCTGTTACTGCTTTTAAACTGTACACAGAGTTACTGTTGCTGAGTTGAATCTGGATCGAGGCAATGCCGAGCATCAATATAGGCTGGGCAGTGACTGGCTTGAGAGCAGACCTGAGGAGAAGGATCTGGGGCTGCTGGTAGATGAGAAGCTCAACATGAGCTGTCAGTGTTGCTCTTGCAGCCCACAGAGCTACCAGAGCCTGAGCTGCATCAAGCAAAGTGTGAGCAGAAGGGCAAGGGAAGTGAACCTTCCCCTCTGCTCTGCTCCAGTGGGACCCCACCTGGAGTACTGCATCCAGCTCTGGAGCCACTATTACAAGAATGATATGGATGAGCTGGAAGGTGTCCAGAGAAGGGCTACGAGGCTGATCAGAGGGCTGGAGCACCTCTCCCTTGAGGAGAGACTGAGGGAGTTGGGGCTGTTCAGTTTGGGGAGGAGAAGGCTCCAAGGTGACCTTATTGTGGCCTGTCTGTATCCTAAGGGGGCCTACAAGAAAGCTGGGGAGGGACTTTTTAGGATGAGGAGCCTGTTCCAGTGCTCTGGGACCCTTACCAGGAAAGAAGTTCCCCCTTGTGTTGAGCTGGAACCTCCTGTGCTGCAGCTTCCATCCATTGCTGCTTGTCCTATCCCAGGGAGCAGTGAGCAGAGCCTGCCCCCCCTCTCCTGACCCCCAGCCCTCAGATAGTTATACACACTTATTAACCCCTCTCTCAGTTGTCTCCTCATCCACCCCAACCATTACCTAACTCTACCAAGTCCCCCACCTGACTCTCTCCTGTGTAGACAAGGAGTAGTGACACTTTTACTTTTAGGAGAACAAGGTGCCACAATCAGAGGGCTGAAAACAAAACAGATTCAATTCCCACAAGGAAACCTCCATTCAGCTATCTTCTCAGGCACTAATTCTGCAGCTAAGCCTCAGTAACACCGAGGGCTAATGCGTGGGTGGAAAGTAAAAGGCAGAGGAACAGGTATTTATTTTATTGTACCCAGAGTCTGGCCAAGACTACAGCCCCTTAGGAAATTGTCTGGGAAATGTTATTTTGTGTGAAAACACTGACTCAGCAGAAAATAAATTTAGAAAGCCTCCACTTCAGCTACCTTTCTCTGCTGTCTGTGGGGGGGTGTGCTCTTTTATCTGACAGAGCTCATTATTTCCACTTGTATTTGATTTATTTTAATTAAAAAAAAAAAAAGAAAAGGCAACTGGAAATATTTCTAAGTAGGTGCTAAAAATTATTCCAAGCCCATTAAATTCTCTTTATACTTTAGAGGGGGTTGGCAAACACTTTCAGTCAGGAAAGAATTGCAGTGTGTCAGGATAGAGTCCTCTGAAGGCTTGTCGACAGTGCAGACAAACTCAGTTTTGCTCCTACAAGGTCCTACTGGGACCAGACTGCTCTTTGTTCTAACATTTGGGACCTTAGCAGACACCTGAGGGGGTGGAGAAGATGCAAAACTGTGTATACTGGAGGAAAAATACCTGCAGAAAGAGTTTGGGGTTGTTTGTAGTGGTAAAGAACAGGCACAAGGTGAGAACTGAGAGCAAACGTGAGAGGAAGGTGTTACCTTACCCCAGACACCTTTAGCAGTGATAATGCAGAAACTGAAGCTGAAGCATTGATGAAGGAAACAGCAAAGGCAGACAGAATTTGGTTGTTCCCATTGTTAGTTGCCCTCAGCAACTGTTTTCCTGGTCTATGCCTTCAGTCAGCTCAGAAGAAGAAGGAAAAGGTGGGAGAGGGAAAGAGGGATAGAAGGAAAGGAGAAAGAATCATAGAATCAGTCAGGGTTGGAAGGGACCACAAGGATCAACCTCGTTCCAACACCTCTGCCATGGGCAGGGACACCCTAGGCAAAAAAAAAAGAGGCAAAAAGAGGGCAAAAAAAAAAGGGAAAAAATGGCAAATAAAAAGGAAAAAAAAAAAGAAGGAAAAACAGAGGGCAAAAAGAGATAAAAGGGGAAAAAAGAGGGAGAAAAGGAAAAAAGAGGGCAAAAAGTGAAAAAAGAGGGGGGAAAAGGTAAAAAGATAGCAAAAAAGGAAAAAATGAGGGCAAAAAAGGAAATAAGAGGGGGGAAAAGAGGGGGGAAAGGAAAAAAAGAGGGCAAAATGAGGGAAAAAAGGTAAAAGAGGGCAAAAAGGGGGAAAAAGAGGGAAAAAAGAGGTAAAAGGGAAAAAAAGAGGGAGAAAAGGAAAAAAGAGGGCAAAAAGTGAAAAAAGAAGGCAAAAAAAAGGTAAAAAGATAGCAAAAAGGAAAAAATGAGGGCAAAAAAGGAAATAAGGGGGGGGGGAAGAGGGGGGAAAGGAAAAAAGAGGGCAAAAGAGGGTAAAAGAGGACAAAAAGGGGAAAAGAGGGCAAAAAGGGAAAAAAAGAGGGCAAACAAGGAAAAAATGGGGGAAAAGGTAAAAAGAAGGAAAAAAAAAGAAAAAAAGAAAAAAGAGGGCAAAAAGGAAAAAAGAAGACAAAATGGAAATAAAGAGGGCAAAAATGGGAAAAATAGGGCAAAAAGAAAAAAGGGGCAAAAATGGTAAAAAGAGGGTAAAAAAGGAAAAAGAGGGGAAAAGGAGGGAAAAAAGAGGGGAAAAAAGAGAAGAAAGAGGGAAAAACTGTAAAAAGGGGTAAAAAAGGAAAAAAAGGCAAAAAGGAAAAAAGAAGGCAAAAAGGAAAAAAGAAGGTAAAAAGGAAAAAAGTGGGAAAAAAGGTAAAAAAAGGGCAGAAAAGGAAAAAAGGGGGCAAAAATGGTAAAAAGAGGGTAAAAAGGAAAAAAAGGAGGGGAAAGGAAAAAAGGAGGCAAAAAGGGAAAACTATTTAAAAGGGGTAGGAAAGGCAGAAAAGGGGGAAAGGCAAAGGGCAGAGGGACAAGTCAATTTTCATTGAACTTTAATGTCAGGATAGACAGATGATAGTACAGCAAGGTGAAATGGCACTGCCAGAGTATGCTGCTCATAGCATCGCTGTCCGTCACACAAGAGCCTTGCATAATTGTAGGTGTACTTTCCTAATGTCCAGTCTAAACCTACCCAGTGGCAGCTTGAGGCCATTCCCTCTTGTTTTATCACTATTTACCTGTGAGAAAAGACCAACACCAATCTCTCCACAACCTCCTTTCAGGTAGCTGTAGACAGCAATGAGGTCTGTGATGAGTTTGAGTGCTGAATCATAGAATCAGTCAGGGTTGGAAGGGACCGCAAGGATCATCTAGTTCCAAACTCTCTGCCATGGGCAGGAACACTTCACACTAGACCATGCTGTCTAGAGCCTCATCCAGCCTGGCCTTAAACACCTCCAGGGTTGGGGTTTCAGTTGGGGAGAACTAAACACTGTTATTTTGTCTCTTTGCTATTCCTACATTTAATCCATGGTAAACAACATCTTCTGGGAAAATAAGAGCTGAGATTTAACTTATCTGGGAGGAGTGAGACAAAAGTTCCACACCACCAGAAGAAATAATATACAGTATGCTGTTGGCAAAGGGCTATTAGGAAATGCAGTTTTAAGGCATGAAATTAGGGGCAGCTCTGAGAAGCTGTGAGGATGCACAGCTATGGAAGAAACCTAAGTGTTGGACTTGTGTTGGAATCAGTCTCTGTGAGTTCTGGATGAGGGCATCGAGTCAGTCATCAGCAAGAGGTGAGGAGAAAGTTCTTCACTGAGAGAGTCATTGGACACTGGAATGGGCTGCCCGGGGAGGTGGTGGAGTCGCCGTCCCTGGAGCTGTTCAAGGCAGGATTGGACGTGGCACTTGGTGCCATGGTCTAGCCTTGAGCTCTGTGGTAAAGGGTTGGACTTGATGATCTGTGAGGTCTCTTCCAACCTCGGTGATACTGTTAAAGAGATAAGCACGTCTGACAAGTTTCATTTCAAAGAGACCTCTTTGCAACTAACAATGAGTTGATCTCATTACCTGCTCCTTGCATCAGCCTGGTGAAAGAGTGAATCTGAAAGTTCAATTTGTCAGTCTTTCTTCTTGATCAGACTAGGAAAAAAAAATGTCTTTAAACTGAGGTAACTAATTCAGAAAGCAAAAAACCAACCAAAAAAAAAAAAGGATCTTATCTTTTGAAATCTGAGCTCTATCTGGAGGCTACATTTTTTTATTAAAATAACTTTTATCAGCCTAAGAAATTAACCAGTCCAGAAAGAACATTTATCAAAACTGCAGTTAGCCTCTGAAAAGCAGTTAAGTCTGAGCAGAATGAAATTAAATCAGATGATTCAGTGCCGCTGCGGAACGCGGTGAAAAGCAGCGCACGGGAAAGAGGATATCAAAGTGCCAGCATACATTAAGCAGCGCAGCACACACCACACAGAGCAAGGCAGTAGATACTTGTCATTAAAGTTGCTTAAGTGTATTCCTACAGTAGGATTGCCACAGGCCAGGAACCACGAAGCTTTCGCTCATATGTGTGAAATATCATCAACCTCAGGTTGACAGACATCCGCTACAGATTGAATCAAACCCCCAGGTACGATCTTGGCTTGCTGCTGTGTCTATTGCATCCAGTTCTGGGCTCCTCAGTTCAAGAGAGATGTTGAGATATTGGAGTGTGCCTAGAGAAGGGTGACGAAGCTGGTGAGAGCCTTGGAGGACAGCCCTGTGAGGAGAGGCTGAGGGAGCTGGGGGTGTGCAGCCTGCAGCAGAGGAGGCTCAGGGCAGAGCTCATTGCTGGGTACAACTACCTGAAGGGAGGCTGTAGCCAGGTGGGGTTGGGCTTTTCTCCCAGGCAATCAGCAACAGAATGGAATGGAATGGAATGGAATGGAATGGAATGGAATGGAATGGAATGGAATGGAATGGAATGCAATGGAATGCAATGGAATGCAATGGAATGCAATGGAATGGAATGCAATGGAATGGAATGCAATGGGAGAGGAGAGGAGAAGAGAGGAGAGGAGAAGGAGAAGGAGAAGGAGAAGGAGAAGGAGAAGGAGAAGGAGAAGGAGAAGGAGAAGGAGAAGGAGAAGGAGAAGGAGAAGGAGAGAAGAGAAGAGAAGAGAAGAGAAGAGAAGAGAAGAGAAGAGAAGAGAAGAGAAGAGAAGAGAAGAGAAGAGAAGAGAAGAGAAGGACACAGTCTCAAGCTGTGCCAGGGGAGGTCTGGGCTGGATGTTAGGAGGAAGTTGTTGTCAGAGAGAGTGATTGGCATTGGAATGGGCTGCCCAGGGAGGTGGTGGAGTCGCCGTCCCTGGAGGAGTTCAAGCCAAGCCTGGATGGGGCACTTAGTGCCATGGTCTGGTTGATTGGCCAGGGCTGGGTGCTAGGTTGGACTGGATGAGCTTGGAGGTCTCTTTCAACCTGCTTGAATCTATAATTCTATGATCTCTTACCACATCAGGCAGAGCCTGTGTTCCTCTCTGCTGCGTCCTGTGTTTATCTTGCCTGATGTTTATCTTCAGGTCCTAGACTCTTGTTGTTTAGTGCTGACTCCTGCTTTTATTTTTATTGTTATCAAGACAAATTTATTTTCCTGCAAGCTGCAAACTCATTTACTACTTCATGCTACTACCTAGGTTCTCTCCACAACTTAAAATGTTAGATGCCTGTACTGATATTCCTAGGAAAGAAATGAACAATAAAAAAGAAGGGGGAGTGTAAATATTAGATCAGTATCCTGAGGTGGTGGAGTCACCATCCCTGGAGGTGTTGAAGCAAAGCCTGGATGAGGCACTTAGTGCCATGGTCTGGTTGATTGGACAGGGCTGGGTGACAGGTTGGACTGGATGAGCTTGGAGGTCTCTTCCAGCCTGGTTGATTCTATGGTTCTATGACCACTGTCCTTTTATGAGAGGCTGAAGGCTTCTGCATATCTGGTCTAGTTGATTGGATAGGGCTGGGTGCTAGGTTGAACTGGATGAACTTGGAGGTGTCTTCCAGCCTGGTTGATTCTATGGTTCTATGATTCTATGATCCAGTGATCATGGTCTGGTTGCTAGTTGGACAGGGCTGGGTGCTAGTTGGACTGCAGAACCTTGAAGGTCTCTTGCAACCTTGTTGATTCTGTAATTCTGTGATTTGAGAGAAAAAGGGAGGCTGGCTCAGGATTTCTGAGCACTCAACTCCTGAAATTGGCGATACTGATGGTTAGGAGAAATGTTCCACAAAGGCTATTAAAAAAAACCCAAAACCAAAATCAAAACAAAACAAACAAACAAACAAACAAAAAAAAAAGACCCAAAACAAAAAACCCCAAAAAACCAAACAAAAAAAAAAAAAAGTGAGAAAGAAAAAAAATAATTAAAAAAAAAACCAAACCAAAAGAAAACAAAACATAAAGGAAATGACTGTAAGTAGTTCATTTACAGGTGTGAGAATGAAACAAAGATGCAGATGCTGAATATAAGGGCAGGAGAAACCTGATGAACATCAATGCTTACAGGCACGGTGATGGGGGAGGAAGAAACATACAAGGGCGCTAATGGCAAGCGAAGAGCATCGTCTGGGGCAGTCAGTGCTCGATGCGAGCAGCGTTGGATCAATATGCAAAGCAGCAGCTTAAAGCGGCTGCGGCAGAAGCCGCAGCGAAGACGTGCAAATGGCTGCAGCACATCGAGTGCGCGGCTCTTGATCTGCGCGGAGCCCAGGTTGTGCTGTGACACCGCGAAGCGGGGGATAGGCAAACGCAGGTTAAGTGAGCGAAATGCGATTGATTATGAACGAGGCCGGCAATCAGGTGAAAAGCAAAGGCGGTTAGGACTGAAGGATGAGGAAGCATGGCTGGGAAAGCGCCGAACGCGCCCCTGCAGCGCGGCTGTGCTCCGGGCGCTCGCAGCTCGCAAGCACCAGAGAGGCTGCAGACCTGCTGGGGCAGACTGCAAACCACCCACGGCGATGCTCCAGCCTGCTGTCCGTGCCTCTCTGGCTGATAAGCAGGATCGCCTCACGCAACTTCTGTTTGCTTCCCGGCGTTATCTTCAGCGCTCATAGAATCATAGAATCAACCAGGTCGGAAGAGACCTCCAAGATCATCCAGTCCAACCTATCCCCCAGCCCTGTCCAGTCGACTAGACCATGGCACTAAGTGCTCATCCAGTCTTTTCTTGAAGACCTCCAGGGACGGTGCCTCCACCACCTCCCTGGGCAGCCCATTCCAATGCCAATCACTCTCTCTGCCAACAACTTCCTCCCAACATCCAGTCTAGACCTCCCCTGGCACAACTTGAGACTGTGTCCCCTTGTTCTATTGCTGGTTGCCTGGGAGAAGAGCCCAACCCCACCTGGCTACAGTGTCCCTTCAGGAACCAGAGTTCCCTGCCACCACCATCTACATCTGGTCCCTTCCAGCCCCTGACATTCCGTAATGCTGTGCTAAAGCTCAGAATGCTGACTGGACTGTTCCAGTGTTCATTGCTGGCTGCTACCCACACCAGCACCTATAGCTGCTGCACCGAGTTATTAGCCTAACCGAGGCAAAACCGATGTCAACGTCCCAGAGTTCTGCTACAAACTGAAGCGAGTGAAGAGCCACCCTTATGTTTGGATCCCATGTGCAGTGTAATCTGTGACATCTCCCAACAGAAGTTGCAATTAGCGCCGGGGCCGCTGCTGTCACCGCGCCGCAAACACCGCGCTTCTCGTCTGTCAACACTCAGAGCAGCTGCCTTGAAACAGAATGGCAATTAGAAATCTCCACTTGAGACAACTTCCAGCGGGCTGCTAAGCTAGAGTCAAGGCAGTAATTAGAGATTTCAGTCAGAAATGCAAGTCTTCAAAGTTCTCTATTAGAAAATACAGCTTCCCCCCACCCTCCTTTTCCACTCCTTTGAGAGCCAATTGTGATGCTGGAAAACGAAGGGTAGCTGAGATTAAATTATCACTGCATATTCCCAGTATTAGAAATGAATACTGTGAGGTTTAGGGGGGTTTAAATCATGTGTTTATTACATATAATCCTCTCAATCTTTTCTATGTAGAAAGTTGAAGCGTTTCACCACAGAGCCAATAAAAGTGGTTGTATTGGGCACGTTTGAGAGACATTCAGAATCAAGCTGCATTTGCACCAGGGTATTTTTCAAGTCCTCAGAGACACAGATTCCACCAGAAGGTTCTTTTTATTCATAAAAAAAACACAAACAGTGAATGATTCAGGAAACTACCTGATGCAGCTGCAGCCCTTGCAAAGCTACCGGCTTGAGGAGAATTAGTTTTAAACCTTTCATCCAGCCCAGAGATCTCCACAGATCTGCGCTGCTGCATTGAGTGGTAGAATCATAGAATCAAGCAGGTTGGAAAAGACCTCCAAGCTCATCCAGTCCAACCTAGCACCCAGCCCTAGCCAGTCAACTGGACCATGGCACTAAGTGCCTCATCCAAGCTTTTCTTGAACACCTTCAGGGACAGTGACTCCACCACCTCCCTGGGCAGCCTATTCCAATGGCAAATCACCCTCCCTGTGAAGAACTTCCTTCTAACATCCAGCCTATCCAGCTTTTTATTTCCAACTCAATCCATTATTGGTTTGCTTCCCATATGGATGTCTGCAAATACAAAATATAGGTCAGTGTAATTTTTAGACACACTTCATGGACACCTTTTTAAACACACCTTCCTAAGCACACATTTCAGACTAACCCAAATGTTTTCAGAGCCAGCTTCCTGAAGTAAGAGCATACTGAGGCATCCAAAGAAGTGACCTGATTGTTAGAAATGCTGAGACTCAGCTCCCAGTGAGATCAATATCTATTGATTCCAGACACTACACTCTCTTTATGCTGTTGAAAACATACCAATATTGCCATCCAGTATTTCATCAGAAAGCTATATTAGAAAGACAGAAATCTTGGATATCTGTGTTATTGGCAGGCTAAAAGTAAGTGTCAAACTATAGTTCCACTTCTAGTGGGAGGTGTCCCTGCCTATGGTGGAGGGTTGGAACTGGATGAGCTTTGAGGTCCCTTCCTACCTAAACCACTCTATCATTCTGTATGGTGTTAATAGTACTTAACAGTGGTTTGTAGAGTTTTAATTAGAGAATTTATTTGTGTGTTCTCTGAAAGTCAACAAATATTTTCAAACTGAATGCTGTATACAAAGGTTTAAAAACTGATGTCTCAGACCGAAGATTTCAAGTGAACTGGGATAGGACAAGGAGCAATGGATGGAAGCTGCAGCACAGGAGGTTCCAGCTCAACACAAGGGGGAACTTCTTTCCTATAAGGGTCCCAGAGCACTGGCACAGGCTGCCCAGAGAGGTTGTGGAATCTCCTTCCCTGGAGCCTTTCAAGGCCTGTCTGGATGTGTTCCTGTGTGGTCCTGTCCTGGCAGCGGGGTTAGACTCAATGATCTCTTTGTGTCCCTTCCAACCCCTGACATTCTGTGACCCTCTGATCCTGTGAACCTCCAAACCTACAGGGGATTAGAAGTGCTTTAAAGCAAGCTTCCTCTTGAGTTGTTGTGTTGCTCATCCCAGTGACACAGAGGAAAAGGGTTTCCACCCAGAGGTTAAACACAGACTGCAGTGAATGTGGCTTATAGTCTCTGGTCACAACTAGATCTCTTTGGGTCCCTTCCAACCCCTGGCATGCTGTGAATTTCCTCAGAGATATAGTTATTACCAGTAGATATTTGCATCCTCTGTTTTGTCTAAGAACAGTTTCCTTGTGAAGCCAAGCCACTGATCCAGAAATGTTTGGTATGTTTTGTTCCCATCATTCATAGAATCATAGAAAAAACAGGTTGGAAGAGATCTCCAAGCTCATCCAGTCCATCCTAGCACCCAACCCTGGCCAATTCACCAGACCATGGCACTAAGTGCCCCAGCCAGGCTTGGCTTCAACACCTCCAGGCATGGTGACTCCACCACCTCCCTGGGCAGCCCATTCCAATGCCAATCACTCTCTCTGCCAACAACTTCCTCCTAACATCCAGCCTAGACCTCTCCTGGCACAACTTGAGACTGTGTTCCCTTCTGTTGCTGGTTGCCTGGCAGAAGAGCCCAATCCTACCTGGCTACATCCTCCCTTCAGGTAGTTGTAGACAGCAATGAGCTCTGCCCTGAACCTCCTCTTCTGCAGGCTGCACACTCCCAGTTCCCTCAGCCTCTCCTCACAGGGTTTGTGTTCCAGGTCTCTCACCAGCATTCTTCCCATCCTGAAAAATGCCATAACTTCCATCACCTTAAAGCCCTTACTGGATTATAAACTCCCCAAAAAATCGACATCCTCTCTCTGTTAACCTTTGGCAGAGCTTGAGGAACCCTTCCTTGCTCACGTACAAGCCATCTAATTGCTAATCTATAATCTTTTTCATATGCCCTGCATTTTGCATTGATCCATTGCCAGCTGACCCAGCAGTGCCCACGGCTATATTAATCCTATTATTCACCTATTCCAATGGAACCCTTTAATGAAGTCTGAAAGGCTTGCATGCTGCTGATATTTAAGGAGGGTTCCACTTGTACAGCACCTCATTATGGAACCTTCCATTCTACCACCTAATTGTGCAAATTGCATTTTGTCCCAAGGCATCATTTATTTTTATTACAACCTTTATCATTTTGTTTTCATCTGTGTTCTGGGGTTGGTATTTGGGTTGTTTTTGAGAGGGAGATGACTTACTTACAGCTGCAGTGGTGTGGTTTTTAATACACTAATAAACATTTCATCACTTGACCAGACTAAGGTAAATAATTGATGGTTTGAAAAATAGCAGTAATAAATTTTAAGAGTGCCTTGCATATCTAGAACTTCACCTAAGGTTTTAAAACCACTGCAAATAAATGAATAAATAAATGAGATAAATTGCTGGATCCTAAAACACACTCTCAGGAAATCATATTTAATGACATGATTATTGTTTTGGAGGAAGAAATGAACAAGACGTTGTAATAATAAAGATTCTTTGCTACAGTCGTAGAATCATTTCCTCTTCTGTAGGAGGTTACTATGCAGCCTTCCTGAAACACTTCCCACACTACAGGATTCACCTAGAAATGAGACATAGAGTGCTTAAAGAGACTGGATAAACCAGAACTGAAGACTGAAAATTCACCTGGAGTCACACTGCAGCCCAGGTACCCATTTGAGTAATCTTTCATCGTAGTAGTAGCCTCATTGCTGTTCCAAGGAACCCCTGATTCAGGAGCAATTCAGCATGGACAGCCCAAGGAACCCCTGAATCAGGAGCAATTCAGCATGGACAATCCAAATAATCACTGAATCAGATGCAATCCAGCATGGGCAACCCAAGGAATGCCTGAATCAGATACAATTCAGCATGGACAACCCAAGGAACCCTTGAATCAGGTGGAATTCAGCATGGACAATCCAAGGAACCCCTGAATCAGGTGCAATCCAGCATGGACAACCCCAGGAATGCCTGAATCAGATACAATTCAGCATGGACAACCCAAGGAATGCCTGAATCAGGAGCAATTCAGCATGGACAACCCAAGGAACCCCTGAATCAGATGCAACTCAGCATGAACAATCCAAATAATCACTGAATCAGGTGCAATTCAGCATGGACAACCCAAGGAATGCCTGAATCAGGTGCAATTCAGCATGGACAACCCAAGGAATGCCTGAATCAGATACAATTCAGCATGGACAACCCAAGGAATGCCTGAATCAGGAGCAATTCAGCATGGACAACCCAAGGAACCCCTGAATCAGATGCAACTCAGCATGAACAATCCAAATAATCACTGAATCAGGTGCAATTCAGCATGGACAACCCAAGGAATGCCTGAATCAGGTGCAATTCAGCATGGACAACCCAAGGAATGCCTGAATCAGGTGCAATTCAGCATGGACAACCCAAGGAATCTCTGAATCAGGAGCAATTCAGCATGGACAACAGAGTGACAAACTAGGGCACAGAGCTGATAAGAGACCTAAGTGGAAAAAGAAGTAGTTCAGCTAGTGGAAATCAATAGATTGCTGAGCCCTTGGCCATACATGCTATTAACATAAATGTGCTCTTTAGCCTGCTCATGAATTAACCAGCCAAAAGCATTTTTCCCTTTAGGAGCACAACCACAGAATGTAAGAGAAATTCTGACTCATGTCCTCTTAAGAGATGTGTCTTCAGAAGAGCTGTGTCGACGTTGGATATATTTCCTTCGACTAACACTAGCAAATACCCACCAAATTGACCCTCCCCTCCCAAACCACCCAACCTAGCTGTTGCTCAATAGATACCTCCTGAGTGAACTGCAAACAGGAAACTATTAAAGCAGCCATGAGAAGGGCTAAGAACCTTTATAGGATTAACTTCCTTCATGCTTAGTCCTTTATAGAATCAACCAGGTTGGAAGAGACCTCCAAGATCATCCAATCCAACTTGTGACCCAACCCTATCCAGTCAACTAGACCATGGCACTAATTAGAACAGTGTTTTAAATCACATAGGCTGAGAGGCAGAGTATGAAAACCCCACAAGATTTAAGAGATGAATGCAAAAATCAGCACCACCTGGAGAACAGTGTAGAAGTTGGTTTATTTCTTGCTATTTCAGGTACCTGATCTCATGACCAAATCCTTCATGCTCTCCATTATTAGCATTTCAGTTTCCTATCAGCTCATTTGCTTAATGTATTATCTTTGAAAGAAACAAACAACAACAACAAAAAAAGAAGTGGCTAAGATTTTAGTTTTGGAGAGAACGAGGAGAGAAAAGGGAAGAAATGATTCATGTCATCTTAGATTTTGACTTAATGATAGCAATTATCACTATTAGTCTATTCCCACATTATTTCCAAGATATTTGTGATAATTTATAGTTAGCAGCTGTATTTGTGCTAACTTTCTCTGAGGCTTGCTGAAGTAAATTGGCAGAGATTTATTTGCATTTTAATGTCTTTTTGGTGGGGTTTTTTTTAATTCCCTCTCCAAACACATTTGAAACATTTTTTAATTGGTCTCAAGAAATCACTACTTCCTTAAATAAAGAGCAGTAATAGTTCCCCCCATTAATTTTTTTTTTTTCAAGTTAAAAAGAAGAGGATCTTTTCTATCTGGGAGTTAATGAATTTTTAACTCTGCAGGTTGTCAATTTGTAGTTGGGATGCTGCTGAACTAAGCTTTGAATGTCTCAGCAAGAAGGCTTTAGAACGTTCATGATCAGTTGGAGAAACTGAAAAGAGAGTCTGGAGAATCTGAAAAGAGAGTCACCATCCCTGGAGGTGTTCAAGCAAAGCCTGGATGAGGCATTGAGTACCATGGTCTGGTTGATTGGACAGGGCTGGGTGCTAGGTTGGACTGGATGAGCTTGGAGGTCTCTTCCAACCTGGTTGATTCTGTGATTCCATGATTCTGCTGCTGTATTGATGAGCTCTCTTAGAAAGATCAGATTCAGACGTTAGACATGCTGTGTTATTGGACTACCTTTACTCTGGGAGTTAGCTGGTAGAGCTCCCTATAGCCATTAGCTCCTGATCCCCTGTCTTGCTGTCAGTTTGAAATGTTGGCCAAAGTTTTCTTTGTATGTAAGATTAGTAAATTGCTACAACTACCTGCAGGGAGGCTGTAGCCAGGTGGGGGTTGGTTTCTTCTGCCAGGCAAGCAGCAACAGAACAATGGGACACAGCCTCAAGTTGTGCCAGGGGAGGTCTAGGCTGGATGTTAGGAGGAAGTTGTTGTCAGAGAGAGTGATTGGCATTGGAATGGGCTGCCCAGGGAGGTGGTGGAGTTGCCATGCCTTGATGTGCTCAAGTAAAGCCTGGCTGAGGCACTTAGTGACATGGTCTGGTTGATTGGCCAGGGCTGGATGCTAGGTTGGGCTGGATGAGCTTGGAGGTCTCTTCCAACCTGCTTGATTCTATGATTCTCCAAGCTGATCCAATAAAAACTAAATAAAGCCAAAACCACAAGCACAGAACCATCAGAATCATTGAGATGTCAGTATTTCAGATAGCATCAGTAGTTTCTCTTCTGCATTTTCCTGCCTCTGAAAGAGTATCAACTTTGTGACAGCCCTCACTAAGCCACAGGTGTATGGTGCAAACTTCAAGGGAGGGAAATGCATGCTGGCAAGATACAAAATCTGGCTTGTAAAGAATCATTAAATATAGATAGAGTATTGATTTCTCATAATGTAAGATACTTTGGCAACTAAAATCATTGTAAGATTCAGTCCAGTGAAGTGAGCAAAAAGGTCATTGATTACCCTGTGCTTTGTGTATTTGAAATACATGAATAAGCTCATCCTTATGTCATTGTACTGCATGCTGTTAAAGACTCCTTCTGCATTAAATACAGAAATCCTATTCAGAAAAAGGCAATTATTTACCTGGGTGTTTTAGCTGCTGAAAGAAGCAACTCTACTCAGGAAGGAGATCAGTAGCTCCTGTGTTCAGCTCTGGGCCCCCCAGTTCAAGAGGGATGCAGAACTGCTTGAGAGATTCCAGCACAGAGCCACAAAGGTGGTGAAGGGAATGGAACATCTCTCATATGAGGAGAGACTGAGGGAGCTGGGGCTGTGCTGCTTGGAGAGGAGGAGGCTGAGAGGTGACCTCATCAGTGCTTATCGATAGGTAAAGGATGAGTGGCAGGAGGCTGGGGCCAGGCTCTACTGGGTGATGCCCAATGCCTGCACAGGGGGCACTGGGTGGAAGCTGAGACATAGGAAGTTTCATTTAAACATGATGAGGAGTTTTTTTTCTCTGAGGGTGACAGAACCCTGGAACAGGCTGCCCAGGAGAGTTGTGGAGTCTCCTTCTCTGGAGACATTCAAGAACCATCTGGATGTGTTCCTGAGTGATCTGCTCTGGGTGATCCTGCTCTGGCAGAGGGGTTGAATTGGATGAGCTGTGGAGGTCCCTTCCAGTCCCTGACATTCTGTGATTCTGTGAATTGATAACAATGAAAAAGAGCAGAAAATATCATCTGAGCATGAAAACAATCTTAAACAGGGAAAAAAATGAATAAGTAAACCTTCTGTGTTTTGTAATACTTTTAATTTTCCTATTAAACATTATCCACCCTCTCTAATGCAAAATTCAATTCCTAGTCCCAAAGGGATAAAATCCTGATAGTGCTAATGGATAATAATCTGAAATGGAAAGAAGGGAGGGAAAAATAGAAGCATGCATTAAAATATAGTCCTGTTTGCATAATACCCATAATATCCTAATATGTTTTTAATGCATTTTAGGCAAAGTGGAAGCAAGTGACATTAACAGCAGATAATAAATCCCTTTATTTGTACATCCAGATACAGTTTACATGCTGAGATCATTGCACTCCTTGTCACAGGCTCTCAATGAAATAATTTAACAAGGCCAAGTGCAGGGTTCTGCACTTTGGCCACAACAACCCCAAGCAGCACTACAGGCTGGGGACAGAGTGGCTGAGAGCAGCCAGGAAGGAAGGGACCTGGGGGTGTTGGTAGAGAGTAGCTGAAGATGAGGCAGCAGTGCCCAGGTGGGCAGCAGAGCCAATGGCATCCTGGACTGGCTTAGGAGCAGTGTGGGCAGCAGGACAAGGGAGGTTCTTCTGCCCCTGTGCTCAGCACTGCTCAGGCCACACCTTGAGTGCTGTGTCCACTTCTGGGCTGCTCAATTCTAGAGAGATGTTGAGGTACTGGAAGGTGTCCAGAGAAGTGCGGCAAAGCTGTGAGGGGCCTGGAGCACAAACCCTATAAAGAGAGGCTGAGGGAGCTGGGGGTGTGCAGCCTGCAGCAGAGGAGGCTCAGAGCAGAGCTCATTGCTGTCTACAGCTACCTGAAGGGAGGCTATAGCCAGGTGGGGTTGGGCTCTTCTGCCAGGCAACCAGCAACAGAACAAGGGGACACAGTCTCAAGGTGTGCCAGGGGAGGTCTAGGCTGGATGTTAGGAGGAAGCTGTTGCCAGAGAAAGTGATTGGCATTGGAATGGGCTGCCCAGGGAGGTGGTGGAGTCTCTGTGCCTGGAGGTGTTGAAGCCAAGCCTGGCTGGGGCACTTAGTGCCATGGTCTGGTTGCTTGGCCAGGGCTGGGTGCTAGGTTGGGCTGGCTGAGCTTGGAGCTCTCTTCCAACCTGGTGGATTCTATGATTCTTTGATTCTACCAAATTAACCTGGCACTAGTGAAGCGGGCACTGAAGTCAGATGATTTGGAGCCTAAAATCTATCCTCAACACCCAGACAACAGCAAACAGGGCACTGGGAATCACATATCCCAGCTTTAACCAGAGAGTTCTATTAACACATGGACAAACTGCCAATATGCCCTTGGAACATTTATTGCATTAAACACGTCGATAACAAATGCTATCAGCTTAACACAACAGCTGTTCAGGCTTCCAAGTGGATTGAATGACACTGATAACTTCATTCACAAGTAATAGTCAATATAAAATATGATTTTTCTAATAGACTGGAGCACAGTATTGATAATTAAATAAACTTTTAATAATGAATCTGTCACGGAGCAAGAACTGCCATGAATCATTCATAGTTACATGCTGGAGGCCAAAAAAAAAGAGGTGAAAAATGGCTGAGGTGTTCTTTTTCTTTTCACCTCCCCCCCACCCACCCTCTGCTGGATTTGCTTTTCCAAATGAGCTAGTCAAACCAGTTGAATAATGAAGTCAAATTGTTTTGACAGGGTTAAAATATCATGGGTTAGGGGTAATAAAAAATTGACATGAGGAGACACCGTGGCCTTAATGCTCAGTAAATCCTTCTGGTTTAAAGCAAGGAACTGCCACAGAAACAGAAACTTTCAGGCTGGGAAAGACCCTCAGCATCACCAAGTCCAACCCATATCCCTTGTGCTAGTTTGAAGCTTTAGTGAGCTAAATTAGATGCTAGGCTGTGAAAAGGAAATAGTGGTGATGTCTGCTGCACTCACAGGCTTGCTGAGATGTATCAAAGCAAGAGCACCAACACAGATAACACAGCTGCTGTGTGGCTCTGGCTGCCTGCCCTTTTCTCCCTAACCTGCTGTCTGTGTAACTAATTCTTCTGCTTCCTAACCCCCCTCACTGATCCTCCAAACTCACCTTGCATGTAAGGCAAAGTCTGGGATAAGGTAGAGGGGTGGGAAGAAGGTGAAGGGTGTTTAGGAGCCCCTCCTGGGGACCCTGGGAGGGCTGTTGTGTTTCTGTATTACTTTTAACTTGTAGATTACTGTCTGTAGCTGTATCTGTTGTAAATATCTGCTTGTATATTGTGCTAAGCTGTACATAGAAAGGTGCATTTCCTTAACTTCCAGCTTGCCTGAGTCTAGTCTGGGTGATTTCATAGAGTGGAGGGGGAAGGTAACACCCAAGCCATCACATCTCTACTCTGCAAAGTTCACCCTGAATCATATCCCTAAGCACCGTGACCAAATGACTTTTAAACACATCCAGAGTTGGTGACCACCACCTTCCTAGGGAGCTCGTTCCAATGCCTGATAAGGATGATAAAGATTACAGAATTTGGAGTAAATAATCACAGAATCACAGAAACATCCAGGTTGGAAAAGCCCCTCAGGAGCACCAAGTCCAACCTGAAACCCTACTCTACAAGAGTCACCTGAAACCACAGCCCTGAGCTGGTTTAAGGGTTCCAAACCACCCTTAAACACATCCATGGTGAGTGACTCCACCACCTCCCAGGGCAGCTCATTCCAGTCCCTGACCACTCTCTCCACCAAAACCTGTTTCCTAATGTCCAATCTAAAGCTCCCCAGGCTCAGTCTGAGGCCATTGCTCCTTGTTCTGTCTCCAACTACCTGTGAGCAGAGCCCAGCAGCAGCCTCTCCACAATGTCCCTTCAGGCAGCTGTAGACAGCAATGAGGTCTCCTCTCATCCTCCTTTGTTTCACACTAATCATCCCCAGCTTCTTCAGTTGCTCCTCCTAAGATTTATTCTCCAGGCCCTTCCCCAGCTTCATTGCCCTTCTCTGGACCTGCTTCAGCATCTGCACATCTCTCCTGTAATGCTGTGCCAAAGCTGAACACAACACTCGAGGTGTGACCTCATCAAGGCCAAGTACTGCTGGCCACAGCATTTTTAATCCAAGCCAGGATGCCATTGGGCTTCTTGGCCACCTGGGCACACTGCTGACTCATATTCAGCTGCCTGTCTATTGCCACCCCCAGATCCCTTTCTATATCTAGCTCCTCAGAATATACATTCTTTCCTCAGCCCACTCTTGCAATACTCAGTGTCACTGTCTGGGCTGAGAATTAACATGTGGGACAAAGCTCCCATAAACTGTCCACACAGTTTGCAGTAGTACAAGAGGGTGATCAGTTCTCCAACAAATAGAGTCATTTTGGGGACAACAGGAGAGCCCTCATGTCATGCCATGAAGGCATCATTTCCCTGAAAGATTTCACTCCAAAGAAAGAAGGTTGGAGGAAAAGAAAAAATTGCCTTAAGTGTAGAGATGACACCAAACTGGAGGAGACAGTCAGCAGGCTGGAGGGCAGGGCTGCCTGCCCAAGACAGTTGTGCAGGCTGGAGGCATGGGCCACAGGGATCTGAGGTGATTCAGCAAGGACAAATGCTGAGTCACACTCATGGGAAAAGAGACAGCCTCCTAAAGATGCGTGCTGAGGAGCAGCTCTGCTGGAGAGTCTGGACAGATGGGCAGGGAGTGATCTGGCTGAGGCCACTGGTGAGCAAAGCAGACCAGCAATGTCCTACACTGCTTGAAGGGGAGCACAGCTGATAGCTCAAGGGTGGTCTGCAGCAGAGCAGGCCAGCAGTGTCCTGTGCTGTATGAAGGGGAGCACAGCTGATAGCTCAAGGGTGGTCTGCAGCAGAGCAGACCAGCAGTGTCCTGTGCTGTATGAAGGGGAGCACAGCTGATAGCTCAAGGGTGGTCTGCAGCAGAGCAGATCAGCAGTGTCCTGTGCTGTATGAAGGGGAGCACAGCTGATAGCTCAAGGGTGGTCTGCAGCAGAGCAGGCCAGCAGTGTCCTGTGCTGTATGAAGGGGAGCACAGCTGATAGCTCAAGGGTGGTCTGCAGCAGAGCAGGCCAGCAGTGTCCTGTGCTGTATGAAGGGGAGCACAGCTGATAGCTCAAGGGTGGTCTGCAGCAGAGCAGACCAGCAGTGTCCAGTGCTGTATGAAGGGGAGCACAGCTGATAGCTCAAGGGTGGTCTGCAGCAGAGCAGACCAGCAGTGTCCTGTGCTGTATGAAGGGGAGCACAGCTGATAGCTCAAGGGAATGATTATTCGCCTCTGCTCAGCAACACAGTGGTGCAAACTGCAGGAGAGAAGCAGCTCAGGAGGTAATTGGTGACCAGCAGCTCATCAGCAATGTGTCAAGCATCACTGCTGTGCAGCACAACTTTCCACATGTTCCTCGAACTTGTACCCTCTGTCTCCCTGAGGACTGTGAGGCAGGGTTAAGAGCTTGGCAGATATTCTCCTCTGCCTCATATTCCTTCTGTGCTGTGCCATATTCCTTCAGCTTCATCGTCCAACAGGATTTGCTTTCTCACAACCAGGTACAAATGGTGAGTAACGAAAGCAGCTCTGTATTGCACTCACGTTCTCAATTAGTTCCTCCCTATTGAAGAAGTAGATCCAGGACAGTTTCTCCTCTGGATGGGTTTTCTACTTTCTGGATCATAAAGCTGTCTTGTCTGTATTCTAGGAACTACTTTCATGTTTTACAGTCTTCATTACCTAATGGGTTTCAAAATGGTTATTGTTCAGTCCCTCATGAATGTAGTCCCTTCTGGTTTTTAACACTTCAAGAGCTGATGTAGGAATTTTCCATTCCAGGACAGATGATCTATAACAAATACACACTCTCATGTCATCAGCCTGCCAGGTTCTTTTTCCAAGTACCACTAGTTGGTTCTATTTAATTTCCTTATTGTTCTGTATAATGCCTCAAATAGTTTTATTTCAGGCCTCAACATAACTTCTGGGTTTTTTCCACTCTCATTTTTTGTGTTTTAATCCTCACCCAGATGCTGTCTCCTCTGTGGCTGTTTTAGCACTTCTCTTGCTCTTCCCTTCCTTCTCTGCACATATCATAGAATCATAGAATCAACCAGGTTGGAAGAGACCTCCAAGCTCAGCCAGTCCAACCTAGCACCCAACCCTATCCTATTACACTTTACTTTCCTACTCTTGCACCCAGCATAATCTAGAACAACTCAAAGCTTTCCTTTTCCTTTCAACTGAAAATGAACCATTTTTCCTTGTGGGCTTGCCAGAAAAGATCAAGATCTCTCTCATCCATTTATATACCTTCTTTTAAGACAGCATGTTCTGTGTATTAACTAACAGATGCAGTGCAGCACAGTAGTTGCTAGGAGAGTTTTTCACTACAATAACAGAGCAAATAGTGATTTATCTGAATATAATTTATAGCTACCCTTGAGGCAGCAGGAAATTATGCAGCTTCTTTTATTCACAGTGTGTCTTACAAATATCTACTGAAGATGCCTCTGTTTTATTATTCCCCCACCCTGCATTTTTTTTCCTGTAATGTTTCATACTCTTAGTGGAGAGTAGGAATATGCTCAGAAGGAAAAACACTTTGCTTACATTCACAATGTGCATGGTTGACCTAAAAGCATGCTCTGCCAGTTTCTAATCGTATAAGACTTGCTAATATCTAATCTCTGGCCAGCCTGATCTAGGGTAGGGTGTTCCTGCCCATGGCAGGGGGGTTGGAACTGAGTGATGCTTGTGGTCCCTTCCAAACCTGACTGATTCTATGATTCTAAGCATTACTTATGGACATGATGGAAGTGGTATCTAATCATTACTTATGGACATGGTGGAAGTGGTATCTAATATTGACTTATGAACACAGTAGAAATGGTATCTCATCATTAATTATGGACATGGTGGAAGTGGTATCTAATCATTCCTTATGGACATGGTAGAAGTGGTAGAATGTCCACTCCCTGCTCTTTCTCACCAAGGGCATTAGGATGTTTTGTAAGCAACTATTTGGAAGACTGAGAGACTGAGTGCACCTTCTCTATGAGGACAGGCTATGAGAGTTGGGGCTCTTCCTCCTGGAGAAAAGAAGGCTTCCAGGAGACCTTGGAGTGGCCTTCCAATATCTGAAGGGGGCTACAGGAGGGCTGGGGAAGGACTATGACAAAGTCTTGTAATGACAGGACAAGGGGTAATGGCAGAGGGGAGATTGAAACTGGATGCTAGGAAGAAATTCTCCGCAGTGAGGTTGGTGAGACAGTGGCACAGGTTGCCCAGGGAGGTTGTGGCTTCTCCCTCCCTGGAGGTGTTCAGACTTAGGTTAGATGAGGCCTTGAGTGACCTGTTCTAGTGGGAGGTGTCCTCCTGTGGCAGGGGGCTGGAAGTGAATGATCCTTGAGCTCCCTTCCAACCTAAGTCATTCTGTGATTCTAAGAAGATCTTTACAGTGAGGGTAGTGAGACACTGGCACAGGTTGCCCAGGGAGGTTGTGGATCTTCTTTTCTGATGGAAGAAGAGAACAGGGCAGGATTTGACTGTCAGCTGCTGAGGAATGTAAATGAAGCTTGCCATTTTATTATTGCTTTGATTGAACTATTCTAGGTGAAAGCACTCTGGAGCACTCCTGGTAGGCTGTGATACTGGGTGAAATAGCTGCTTTGCATCTCCCCAGTAATCATTATGCTAATTAAGTTAATAAAGTTGCAGCCTTTAGCTGTAACCATATCCTTAAGGGTGTATCTTCTTTGCCTGAGGTGTTGGAAGCCACACATTGGTCTTATCAAGTTTGACAAAATCCATATTTTGTTACATGATTTCCAGTTTTAAAGGAAGCTTGAGGAAGGTTTGGGATATATTCATTGAGATGATCCATTGGAACTCACTCACTTCTAGGAGATAAAGAATAGGGTTGTGTGCATTGCTCTCAAGGGACAGCTGTAGTCCCCACACACAAATTCCCATTGCATAAAGGAAGTTTAGGGAAGGTTTGGGATATATTCATTGAGATGATCCATCGGAACTTATTCATCTTTAGGAGATAGAGAATAGAATTGTGTGCATTGCTCTCAAGGGACAGCTGTAGTCCCCACACACAATTTCCCATTGCATAAAGGAAGTTTAGGGAAGGTTTGGGATATATTCATTGAGATGATCCATTGGAACTTATTCATCTTTAGGAGATATAGAATAGAATTGTGTGCATTGCTCTCAAGGGACAGCTGTAGTCCCCACACACAATTTCCCATTGCATAAAGGAAGTTTAGGGAAGGTTTGGGATATATTCATTGAGATGATCCATTGGAACTTATTCATCTTTAGGAGATAGAGAATAGGGTTGTGTGCATTGCTCTCAAGGGACAGCTGTAGTCCCCACACACAATTTCCCATTGCATAAAGGAAGTTTAGGGAAGGTTTGGGATATATTCATTGAGATGATCCATCAAAACTTATTCATCTTTAGGAGATATAGAATAGAATTGTGTGCATTGCTCTCAAGGGACAGCTGTAGTCCCCACACACAAATTCCCATTGCATAAAGGAAGTTTGGGAAAGGTTTGGGATGTATTCATTGAGATCATAGAATCAGCCAGATTGGAAGAGACCTCCAAGATCATCCAGTCCAATCTAGCACCCAGCCCTATCCAGTCAACTAGACCCTGCCACTAGGTGCCTCATGCAGGCTTTGCTTGAACACCTCAAGGGATGGTGACTCCACCACCTCCCTGGGCAGCATAAAATAGAGTTCTGTGCCTCAATGAGAACATCCTTAAAGGAAGGACAAATAGGAGTGATGAAAATCAGTGAGAAGCAGCATTATAAACATGAGGGTCAGAGAAGGAGGAGGAGGAGATGCTCCAGGAGCAGACCAGAGGTTTCCCTGCAGATTGTCTAAGAGCCCATGGTTGAGCAGATGTTTTCATGCAGCCCATGGCAATACCATAATGTACTAGAATGAAGGATTCCACACTGGAACATGTGAATATTTGTCAAGGGATCCATGACCCATGGAGGTTCCATGCTGAAGCAGGATTACACCAAAGGACTGTAGAGGCAAAGGAAGCAGCAGGAGAGAGGAAGCATTACTGACTTCCTATAACCCATCCTCATTCCTCATCCCTCTGTGCTGCTTGGGACAAAGAAGAAACAGAGAAGTCAAGAATGAAGGACTGAAATTGAACAGGGGAAAAAAAAAGGGATGGAAGGAAGGTGTTGTTTTAATCTTGCCTTTGTTTCCTCCCATCCAAATCTATTTCAGTGATCAATAAACAAATTTCTCCAAAGTGAAGTCTGTTTTGCCTGTGGTGGTAGTTGGTAGATGATGTCACCATCTTTATCTTCTCTTTTATTTCTGCCTTAGCAAAGGGCATCTTAGAGGAGGAGCACTGGGAGAGTGGCCTCTGGCCAAGGGCAAGCTACCAGAGTTGGAAATGACAGGTTATAAATCTGTTTACCACTTTGAACTAAATAAAAAGCAGATCATAAGGGTCACACCAAAGAAAATAATTAATCTTTTAAGACACTGTTTGATCTCACAGATAAGAAAACTCTTAGACACTCCACAAAAGTGACTCAACAGATCAAACAAGACAAAAAAAAACCCAACCAAATTATCTCTTACTACAACTCAAGGGGGACATTCAGAGTAATTATTAGTGCTGAGTACTAAATCCCAGTGCTGGGTGCTAAATCCCAGTGCTGAGTACTAAATCCAAGTGCTGAGTACTAAATCCAAGTCAGTTGCCAGGGTTTTTTTCCTGACTTATTTTTGTCTTTCTTTGATGATGAGACCTCATTTTACATGAAACCTCATTTTATGATGTAATAAAATCCTGAGGTTCATCAAGTTTTAGAAGAATGCCAACAAATTTATATTTTAGTAGTGATTGTTGGGATAAGTGTCACAGAAACTCATTGGTTTTAACTCACTCATGTTCTTCCTCTGATGGAAGCATGTTCATCACAGATACTTAGCACAGCTGACTGTGTGACACCTTTCTCTTTATATATCAACTACAGATTTTATCACTTCTATTTAAAAACAGGGCCCTGGTGTTGCTCTCTTCTCTTTTCTCTTTTCTTTTCTTTTCTTTTGTCTTTTCTTTTCTTTTCTTTTCTTTTCTTTACTTTTCTTTTCTTTCCTTTCCTTTCCTTTTCTTTCATTTTCTTTCCTTTTCTTTTCTTTTTTCTTTCCTTTCCTTTCCTTTTATTTTCTCTTCCTTTCTTTTCTTGTCCTTTCTTTTTTCTTTTCTCTTTTCTTTTCTCTTCTTTTCCTTTCCTTTCTTCTTTTCTTTTCTTTTCTTTTCTTTTCTTTTCTTTTCTTTTCTTTTCTTTTCTTTTCTTTTCTTTTATTTTATTTTATTTTCTCTTCTCTTCCTTTCTTTTCTTTTCTCTTCCTTTCTTTTCTTTTCTTGTCCTTTCTTTTTTCTTTTCTCATTTCTCTTCTTTTCCTTTTCTTTTATTTTCTTTTCTTTTTTCTTTTCTCTTCTTTTCTTCTCATTTCTTCTCTTTTCTTTTATTTTCTCTTTTCTTTCCTCTCCTTTCCTTTTCCCTTTTCCCTTTCCTTTCCTTTCCTTTCCTTTCCTTTCCTTTCCTTTCCTTTCCTTTCCTTTCCTTTCCTTTCCTTTCCTTTCCTTTCCTTTCCTTTCTTTTCCTTTCCTTTCCTTCTCCCTTCCCTTCCCTTCCCTTCCCTTCCCTTCCCTTCCCTGGCCTTCCCTTCCCTTCCCTTTCCTTCCCTTCCCTTCCCTATCTTTTCCCCCTTTCTTTCTTCCTTTCTTTCTTCCTTTCTTTCTTTCTTTCTTTCTTTCTTTCTTTCTTTCTTTCTTTCTTTCTTTCTTTCTTTCTTTCTTTCTTTCTTTCTTTCTTTCTTTCTTTCTTTCTTTCTTTCTTTCTTTCTTTCTTTCTTTCTCTCTTTCTTTCTCTCTCTCTTTCTTTCTCTCTCTCTCTCTCTTTCTTTCTTTCTCTCTTTCTTTCTTCTCTCTCTCTTTCTCTCTCTCTCTCTCCCTCTCTTTCTCCTCCCTTTCTCTCTTCCTCCTTCCTTCCTTCCTTCCTTGTCCCCCAGGATAATTTCTTTGCTGCTAGGTGCTTCCCATTGCCTGGAGCAGTGTGTCAGTGACTGAAGCCTCACAAGTTAAACTGAAGCTCTAGAGTTTATTATGTTCTGAAGGACTGCCAGACATCTTTTGCACTGAAAATATGTTCTCAGGGATTATAGCACAGGTTAAAAAAACTCACCCCCACATCTTCTGAAGCTCAAAAGCAATGTCATGTCCTTACCTGATGTAGATCTTCCTATCTTCAGGATATATCAAGGAGTCCTGTTCTGCTTCACACCCACTGAGAATCCAGCTGCTATTTCCCTCATGATCACATGAGATTTCCTTATCTGACCCAAACACTTGTCTAATTCCTATTAAAATCCAAATGTACAGCACATTAGAGATGATCTGAGGCTGGATAACAGTTCAGGCACCTGAAGCTGCCTTTTCTTGCAACTGAAAAGTCTCTGTGCTCGTTGATGCTACAGACAGTGGTGGATCTGGCAGGCTCTTTCCACCTTATTGCCAAAAGGTTTTCGTGGTAAAAAGGTGGCACTGCAAAGGATGTCCCAGAGCATGCTAATGAGTGAAGACCTGTTCTGTGATTTCTTTTGCATCAATCTGCTTTTCAGGAACTAAGTGATTTGGGTAACTAGTAGGAGGACCTCAAGTTGACCCTGAGGAGGTTTAGAATCATAGAATCACTGAATGTGAAGGGACCTTGAAAGCTCATCTGGGCCAGCCTCTCCTGCCAGAGCAGGGTCACCCAGAGCAGATCACTCAGGAAACACATCCAGATGGTTCTTGAATATCTCCAGAGAGGGAGAGTCTACAACCTCCCTGGGCAGCCTGTTCCAGGGCTCTGTCACCCTCACAGGGAAAAAAATTCCTCCTCATGTTTAAATGAAACTTCCTATGTCTCAGCTTCCATCCAGTGCCCCTTGTGCAGGCATTGGGCATCACCCAGCAGAGCCTGGCCCCAGCCTCCTGCCACTCATCCTTTACTTATTGCTAAGCATTGCTGAGGTCACCTCTCAGCCTCCTCCTCTCCAAGCAGCACAGCCCCAGCTCCCTCAGTCTCTCCTCATATGAGAGATGTTCCACTCCCTTCACCACTTTTGTGTCTCTGTGCTGGACTCTCTCAAGCAGTTCTGCATCCCTCTTGAACTGGGGGGCCCAGAACTGCACACAGGAGTTACTGCTCTCCTTCCTGAGTAGAACTAATAAAATGTTGCTTCTTTCAGCAGCTCAAACACCCAGGTAAATAATTGCCTTTTTCTAAATAGGATTTCACCCAGCAGAGGCTGGCTTCAGCCTCCTGCCACTCACCCTTCACATCTTAACAAACACTGTAAGGCCACCCCTCAACCTCCTCTTCTCCAAGTTAAAATCTGTTCTATCCTCAGTTGGTCATGTTTAGCCTCAACATTCAGATTTCCTACAACAAAACAAGTGTTTGGCAGTGGAGACTTTGCCTTCTGTGCTGCATACCCCAACTACATGCCAACTTCACATTTACACCACTGTGATTTTGTAGTGCTTTGAAAAACTCTTAGCTTCTGTTCCTCCAAGGTCTGTGTGCTATAGGGTATGCTTTATATTAGCAATTATTCCCCTGGCTAATCCTCAAAAAAGCTAGAAAATGACTTAAAAAATGACTGACCTTAAGTGTGTCCCTCCAAGTGCATTCTGGATGACATTTTAGTCCAGTGCCATATTTATATCCTCTTTTGGAGTTTAAGGGTTTGGGGTTGGGGTGTTTTTTTTTTGCTATATAGTATTTTAAGTTTAATCAAAAGTCAACTTTGAAAGGCCATTCTGCCTAAGGGATATTTTTCCATTAAGTATTTGACATATTGGTGGCCTTGAGGGATTATTGGGTTTTGAAGAAATATTAACAGCTGGAAATTTGCATTTTAATACAGTTCTCCTCAACCACTCAAGCAATTTTAGTTTTAAGACCTGTGACAGGCTTCAAAGCCTTAGTTCTAAAGCAATCTTGCCAAGTAGTAGCTAACATAATTTTACTACAAATGATTAAGTTTCCTAATAGGTTTTCCTTTTCAAAATCTTGTTTGAGGTGTCTGGGAAATCAATACCAAAACTTTATGATTTCTACTAGAAGCAGCACTGTTGATTTGGCTGAATTGGAGGGAAGTGGTAATAAGAACTCCCCTTAAAATTCTTAGATTCAAAGGAACAGTAGGACAAGGGAGGTTATTCCTCCCCTGTGCTCAACTGTGGTCAGGACACACCTTGGGTGTTGTGTCCAGTTCTGGGTTTAGGCTGTGAGGTTTTTCCAAGAGAGAAAGTGATTGGCATTGGAATGGGCAGCCCAGGGAGGTGGTGGAGTCTCTGTCCCTGGAGGTGTCGAATCAAAGCCTGGCTGAGGCACTTAGTGCCATGGTCTGGTTGATTGGACAGGGCTGGGTGCTAGGTTGGGCTGGATGACCTCAGAAGTCTTTTCCAAGCTGCTTGATTCTATGATTCTATGATTCAATAATAATAGCCATACCAGCATCAAGGAGCTTATCCAGAGGGCTGGTGAACCTCTCCTGTAGGGACAGGCTGAGAGAGTTGGGGCTGCTCAGCCTGGAGAAAAGAAGGCTCTGGGGAAACCTTGGAGTAGCCTTACAGTAACTGAAGGGAGGCTACAAGAAAGCAGGGAAGGGACTTTTGACAAAGGCTTGCAGTAACAGGACAAGAGAGGATGGATTGAAGCTTGAAAGGGCCATCCAGGGAGGTGGTGGAATCTCTGTCCCTAGAGGTGTTGAAGCAAAGCCTGGATGAGGCACTTAGTGCCATGGTCTGGTTGATTGACCAGGGCTGGGTGCTAGGTTGGACTGGATGAGCTTGGAGTTCCCTTCCAACCTGCTTGATTCTATGATCATTTTATGCCTTTAATTTTCCTTTTCAAACATCTCACCTTTTGAGTTGCTGCTCTTTCAAGTGAGTGAAAGTTTCTTCTGAGAGCAGTATTTAACAGAAAAAGAAGAGGAAAACCAGTGCAGGAAAAAAAAAGGGAAGGAAAAGAAAGCTAATGAATGTGATGTTTAGTATGCAGTCATCCATTTAAGGCTTCTGCTGCCACTTCTCCAGCTAGCTGAGCACAGCAGTAGTTATGAGGACTAATGAGTTTGCCAGACATTTTGCAATCCTCTCCTGCTGTGTGCTGTCAGTTAAAGAAAAAAGAGGGAGACAGTGATGGTCACCAATTTAAACACAATGGATTGACCATAACTGGCACTTAAAGAACAATAAAGTAAAGACCAAATGGCAAAGTCTGGCCAACTAGCTTGTAAACTCACAGAGAGAGTGATTGGCATTGGAATGGGCTGCCCAGGGAGGTGGTGGAGTCACCATCCCTGGAGGTGTTCAAGAAAAGCCTGGATGAGGCACTTAGTGCCATGGTCTGGTTGACTGGATAGGGCTGGGTGCTAGGTTGGACTGGCTGAGCTTGGAGCTCTCTTCCAACCTGCTTGATTCTATGATTCTATGATTCCTCCAGTATGACCAGCACTGTTGCATTTTAAGTCTTGCTTGAAAAGGCAAAGTGCAGCCATAAATTTAGCAGCCAGCTACCATTTAAACAGAAATGACCAACGAAACCTTTTGGACAAGCAAGATAATCTGTGACAGTGATGAACATTGGAGATGGTTACACATTCTTTTTGGCTAATTGAAAGTAGAGAGGTATTGCTGGATAATTTAGAGTAACATTAGCACACAGGGAAAAGACAGACTCCAAATACACTTCTCCAGGTTTAGTGACACTCCTGTGAAAGAATCAGAGAATCAAGCAGCTTGGAAGAGATCTCCAAGCTCAGCCAGTCCAACCTAGCACCCAGCCCTGGCCAATCAACCAGACCATGGCACTAAGTGCCTCAGCCAGGCTTTGCTTCAACACCTCCAGGCACAGTGACTCCACCACCTCCCTGGGCAGCCCATTCCAATGCCAATCACTCTCTCTGCCAGCAACTTCCTCCTAACATGCATTTATATCAGCTGTAAAGGGGGTCTCAGGTATTTCATTCTGGCTTAAGCATTCAGGGTTTAAACATCCAAACTGTGTGCAAGTACTAATCTTCTCCTTTTTTGGAGGGGTTTAGCCATTACTTTAGCTCATTGCAGTATTTTTCTCTAAGAAATAAAAAGGCTTTGCCCTAAAATGAAGTTCATCTCTCCCCTCCCCCCATTTTCAAACAGCAGAGTCAGGGCTAACTGTCAACAATCTGTATCCTGTTGTATCAGTTAAGTCATGCAGTACAAATAAAGGTAATATTGATCATGCTCGACATTGCACCTCTGTTTATCTGTGATATGAGAAAGAACAACTTCCCAGCTCCTCTGGAGACCACAGCACTGAGTTATTGTTTGGAGAACTGGAAGTCCACAGTATTATGAGCTGATCCTCTGGAAGCCTCCTGGGAGCTACTGGAATTCATCAGAACAAGGCTGCTAGGAGAGATTTTAGTTCACAGATCATGAGCTGGAGCGAATATCCACCTCGAATGCCTACCTTCTTTTTATTTCAGAACAGTAAAATATTATGGGGTAGGTTTGTTTCAAACTAAGAAAGCAAGAATTGGGCATGCTGAGCTCAGAGCTTCATCATAGAATCATAGACTGGTATGGGTTGGAAGGGACCTCTGAAGGTCATTAAGTTTAACACCCTCTGCTGTAAGCAAGGGCATCAATTTGATCAGGTTGCCCCCTGATCAGCTGTCAGTCTTCAGGATTCCTGCCTGTAGAACAGCCATGCAAAGAAGCCTCCACACTGCATGGATAATGGACAAAGCTGTTCCAGATTTGCTTAGGGTAGGTAGTTCTGGATCACAGGGTTCAAATGTCATCAAGCAGACACAGAGTCAGTGTAAAGAAGCATGGAATCACTCAGGGTTGGAAGAGACCACAAGGATCATCTAGTTCCAACTCCCCTGCCATGGGCAGGGTCACCTCACTCTAGGTGAGGATGTTTAAAGCATCATTCAGCCTGGCCTTAAACACCTCCAGGGATGAGACTTCCACCACCTCCCTGGGCAGCCCATTCCAGCGCAAATCACTCTCTCTGGCAAGAACTTCCTCCAGACCTAGACCTCCCCTGCCACAACTTGAGACTGTGTCCCCTTGTTCTGTTGCTGGTTGCTTGGGAGAAGATACCAACCCCCACCTGGCTACAGCCTCCCTTCAGGTAGTTGTTGACAGTGGGAGATGCACACCTTGATGTCCCATCTCCCACTAGGGGAGCTTGTATCACACAAACAGCAGTGCTTCTTGTGCTTGCACGTACAGAAAGAGAGCAGGAGTTGTGTGTTGGCCACATGTAAGCTCCCAGCACTACAGCACTGAAGCAAATGGCAGTATCTGACTGTCCCAAATCACTCCCTGCCTGCTTAACAGAGTGCCTAAGCACCACAGAAGGACTGCAGCTTTCCCTACTAGATAAGAAGAGCAGCTTACAGCAAGAATGGCAATAGGCTTAGGCAAGGTAATCCACAGCCACAGCTGCAGCCTGGACAGAGTGTTGTGAACTGTGTGTACACTCAGCCTGGTCTCACAGCGTGTTCTTGCTAGTCAAAACCATTTCAGAAATTGCTTTTACATGTAGCACTGTCACCCTTTGTAATGTCTGAACTGTATCCTCTTTTCTCCTAGCCAATTATTCTTCAACCAGGATTCCTGGTATCCTTCTTCTTCCTTCAATGGACAGCAGAGGAGTTTAAGCTGGGTGCTTACAAGAGAGAAAAAGGAAAGAAGGCTAATGTTCCTTGGAAATAAAAGGGAACATTCCTGCTGAAATGCATCCATGGCTTTTAGTTTAAGCCATGTTTTCACAAGGGAAAGAAGGATCAGCCAGTTCCAACCCCCCTGCCATGCCCAGGGACACCCTACCCTAGAGCAGGCTGCCCACAGCCTCAGCCAGCCTGGCCTGAAACACCTCCAGCCATGGGGCCTCAACCACCTCCCTGGGCAACCCATTCCAGCCTCTCACCACTCTCATGCTCAGCAACTTCCTCCTCACCTCCACTCTGAATCTCCCCACCTCCAGCTTTGCTCCATTCCCCCCAGTCCTGGCACTCCCTGAGAGCCTAAAAAGTCCCTCCCCAGCTTTTTTGTAGCCCCCTTCAGATCCTGGAAGGCCACAAGAAGGTCACCTGGGAGCCTCCTCTTCTCCAGCCTGCACAGCCCCAACTCTTTCAGTCTGTGCTCACAGCAGAGCTGCTGCAGCCCTCTGTGCATCCTCTGGACACACTCCTGCACATCCACATCCTTCTTGTAATAGGAGCTCCAGAACTGGATGCAGCACTCCAGGTGGGGTCTCAGCAGAGCGAAGTACAGGGGGAGCATCCCCTCCCTGGCCCTGCTGGCCACACTTCTCCTGATGTATCACCACTTAACTGACTGCATTCTGTGGGGGTAGCAGCAGTTATTTATAACATTTTTACACATTCCAACCAAAAAATAATCCTCCTATTTTCAAAACTGTTATCTCTCAGAGATGTAAGTATCCTCAAAGTCATATTCAATCCTAGGGTAGGCTAGAAAGGCTTTTTTCCCCCTAATTAATTCAATTTGGTTATGCAGATTTGGTTCCATCTACATTTATTATTATTATTATTATTTTAGTGCATAGCATTTTTCACATTGTGCCTTTTACAAAGAGATTGAAGCTCAGAATTTGCAGTACAAAAAATCTAGGTGACCAAAAAAAAGAAAAAGAGGCTGATATCTGTCTGGCTTTAACCCTGGCATCTACTTCTTCTGGAAGCTAATAGCTGCTGAGCAGACTGAAGTTCTCAAGTTGAAATGTGACTGCATAAATCATGCAAAACAATTCAAAGTTTCTAGACATCAAGAGGCTTGCAGGCTCGAGGTGTGATTGAAGAGTAATAATCTACCTTTGTCAGGGAGTTAGCCTGGGTCTGAAAAATAGACTAGCTGATTGAAGGACTTGACCTAATGAACTCATTCTTTTATCTCTACTCTGTCCTTGTTTCCAGTCCACTCTAGATCTTTGTTCTCCATTTCTTAGTAGACAATTTTTTTCCCCCCCTCAACTCCACTTATGGAAATGAATTTCAAGCCAGCCTGTCAGCTTTGGTGAGATCCTTTTTTAGGGTCCCCTGTTTTCAACCCTGACAGACCTAACAGTAGGTAATACAAGCAGGCAAGACTCCAGGAGAAGCAAGCAAACAAACAAAACCAACCAACAAGCAACCAGGAAAAGTCCATTGTCTAATAAAACTCAACCAGATTCAAAACCCAAAAAGCATGGGGGGGGAAATACCTATTTAAATGTAGAATCAAATAAAACCTACCCAGAAGCATGAGGGGAAAATTCCTAATTAAATGTAGACTCAAATAAAACCTACCCTGATTCAAAACCAAAAAGCATGGGGAAAAAATACCTATTTGAATGAAGAATCAAATAAAACCTACCCAGATTCAAGCACCAAAAAGCATGGGGAAACAATACCTATTTAAATGGAGAATCAAATAAAACCTACCCAGATTCAAGCACCAAAAAGCATGGGGAAACAATACCTATTTAAATGGAGAATCAGATAAAACCTACCCAGATTCAAGCACCAAAAAGCATGGGGAAAAATACCTATTTAAATGGAGAATCAAATAAAACCTACCCAGATTCAAACACCAAAAAGCATGGGGAAAAATACCTATTTAAATGGAGAATCAAATAAAACCTACCCAGATTCAAGCACCAAAAAGCATGGGGAAAAAATACCTATTTAAATGGAGAATCAGATAAAACCTTCCCAGATTCAAGCACCAAAAAGCGTGGGGGAAAAATACCTATTGAGATGTAGACTCAAATAAAACCTACCCAGATTCAAACATCAAAAAGCATGGGGGAAAAATATATATTTAAATGGAGAATCAAATAAAACCTAACCCAGATTCAAATCCCAAATGCATGGGGAAAAAAACACCTATTGAGATGTAGGCTCAAATAAAACCTACCCAGATTCAAACACCAAAAAGCATGGGGAAAAAAATCATAGAATCATAGAATCAAGCAGGTTGGAAGAGACCTCCAAGCTCAGCCAGTCCAACCTAGCACCCAGCCCTGGCTAAGCAACCAGGCACTAAGTGCCTCATCCAGGCTTTGTTTGAACACCTCCAGGGATGGTGACTCCACCACCTCCCTGGGCAGCCCATTCCAATGCCAATCACTCTCTCTGACAACAACTTCCTCCTAACATCCAGCCTAGACCTGCCCTGGCACAGCTTGAGACTCTGTCCCCTTCTTCTATTGGTGATTGGCTGGCAGCAGAGCCCAACCCCACCTGGCTACAGCCTCCCTTCAGGGAGCTGCAGACAGCAATGAGCTCTGCCCTGAGCCTCCTCTGCTCCAGGCTGCACACCCCCAGCTCCCTCAGCCTCTCCTCCCAGGGCTGTGTTCCCTAGACCATATTTTACTCACTTTGCTGCAGCATCTGAGCCTGACCCCTGAAATGAACTATTTTCTTCATTTTCATGCAACATTCTCTGTATTCATAGGGAAGGTAAAAAACTAAAGCATTAAACATCCTAAGAAACTCTGGGAATAAAAATCAAATTGCAGGAACCAAAAATACAGTATGCATTTCTTACTCCTTCTAGAATTCCCCTAGTTGTCATCTTTGTCACCAGAGCAGGAGGCTGTCCTGATTTTAATTGCATTTATGTGAATAATTCAGAGGTGATTTCAGATTTTGGTGGCTCTTGCAGAAGATGCAGGTTTCATTCTGGGTGGCTATCAGAGGAATTAACAGAGACACATGATTTAATTCAGGTACAACTGATCTTGCAGAAGATGCAGGTTTCATTCTGGATGGTTATCAGAGGGATTAACAGAGACACATGATTTAATTCAGGTACAACTGGAAATGGCTGCCAACTATTAGATACCTTCCCCAAAAACCTTTGTTTCTTCTGAGCTGCCCTATCACAGAAAATAAAGAGAGCACTTTAGAGTAGCTTTCCATTATTTGTATTATCAATCACTTACCTTCTGCTTTGGCTGCTTCCAAGTATAAAACAAACTCATTGAATTACTGTTGCTAAAGATAATGCTACTTGGAATTAAAGGAACAGGGTTTTTCTTCCTCCCCCCATGCTGTCATCTTCAGGGTGCCACAAACAACTGCTTCATTTTAACATGCACAACTGCTTCATTTTAACATGCACAACTGCTTCATTTTAACATGCATCCACAAAGCACTGCTGCAGTGTTGTAGATGCTGCTTCTCTCTCCTACACCAACACTCTGTGCTACTTCCCACCCAAGAGGGCATCCATAAGGAAAATAAACACCTGCCTGACTTTGCTTATTTTATGTCTGATTTATTGTTCCTTGGGATTTAATCAAAGTTTCCCCTCAGAAGCCTAATTTTTGATACCAAATGATATCTCACCAGCTATTCTAAAGTACAATTAATCAGCAGAAGACCCATTTGAATGTTTAGGGGGTTCTTTTCAGCTGAGAAGGGGATTTTTTGCAAAGGGAGATTCATCCAGTACCAAAAGGGCTACAAATATTCCCTGCTTGTTATTTATGCCCTCTGCTCAGGCTCTAAGTGAAAAATCTCAGTGCTGCCTGCTTAGGAGACTTTAACCCAATTAAAAAGCCCTTGACAAAATAGGCTACTGCATTTCAAGCTCAGTTAGCCTCAGGAGAAAACATCAGGGCTAGGGACACGACAACATGGTCAATTAACATGACTTCAGCTATGTTAGCCCAGCTCTGCTGTGGCATTAACTAAAGTCAAATGAACTAATACAATTAAACAGAAGAATCTCTTTACCCATCCAAAATGTACCCCAAAGACTAAGAAGGATGACCCAATACCTGACAGATGCTCTCAGGGAAGGCACAGTAAAAGCTCCATCTGGAATACCATTTCATCCTTAGGTGTGTTCAAGTCAAGCTTGAAATCAGCCCTGCATGTTGCTCTAATCCTCTGTCTCTGGTTTCTCTTGCACAGCTGCTTACCATTCAGATGCCTTACTGGTGCAGGCAAACAGAATCATAGAATCAGCCAGGTTGGAAGAGACCTTCAGACTCATCCAGTCCAGCCTAGCACCCAGCCCTGGCCAATTAACCAGACCATGACTGTTGTTAAGAGGAATTCAGAGGGAATAAAATCTTTTATGGAGCTGAAACAGCTTATACACAGTAGTGATGATGTGGAAAGCAGTGATTTCTAAACATAAGTCTGATACTTTGCCCAATAGAATCATAGAATTAACCAGGTTGGAAGAGACCTCCAAGCTCAGCCAGTCCAACCTAGCACCCAGCCCTGGCCAATCAACCAGACCATGGCACTAAGTGCCCCAGCCAGGCTTGGCTTCAACACCTCCAGGCACAGTAACTCCACCACATCAGCCCATTCCAATGCCAATCACTCTCTCTACCAACAACTTCCTCCTAACATCCAGCCTAGACCTGCCCTGGCACAACTTGAGACTGTGTCCCCTTCTTCTGTTGCTGGGTGTCTGGCAGCAGAGCCCAACCCTGCCTGGCTACAACCTCTCTTCAGGCAGCTGCAGACAGCAATGAGCTCTGCCCTGAGCCTCCTCTGCTGCAGGCTGCACACCCCCAGCTCCCTCAGCCTCTCCTCACAGGGCTGTGCTCCAGGCCCCTCAGCATCTTCTTTGCCCCTCTCTGGTTATCCTCACTGGATGACTTCTTTGATCTATCCAAACTGGTATATAAACCAGACAGCTCTGTTAATGTGCCTGCCACCTGTTACAATGACCCCTCGCAGGCAGACCTTAGCTGTTGCTTTTCTTATGGCTAAAATTTGGGTTGGGTTTTTTTTTGGTGGTTTGTTTGGGCTTTTAATCATTTTCCCTCCTTTCTGGTTTCCAGTCCTCTAAACCAAATACTTGTTAAATCTCATGCATTGAGATTGGTAATGCCTAAGGCAGCATTTACAGAGCTATTGTTTGTTCCAGATTTTCCTCCTAGGTTGTTTTTTAAACCTAACCACACCAGCAAAGAAGAAAATCCTTTTTTCAACATCTTAACATTGAATATGTCATGTTGTCTTGCCCTACATGTCTCCCTTTACTTACTACTTCCACAAACAGGTGACCTCTCCTGTCATTTAGAGAGAAAGTTTTCACTGTTAAGGTCCAAGGCAGGCACAAAGAGCAGTTTTTGTTTCACTCTGTGATTTTCTGCTCTTGCTCTGATGTACTGCAATTGCATTTGCAGTCTGTGCTGTCTTTCTAGGGAGATCAATTAAAGATAACTGGACAAAGTCTTGATTATATTCAGAGTCAATTTTAATATGACTTACAAGAGGGGGTTGTAATCTTATCAAAGATGCAATCTCTCCACTTTTGCTTTTGCTTACTGGGAGGTTGGGAGCATTGTAATTCAAACCAATGGGGTATGGAATATGAAAAGGAAGTCCAATTTGTCAGTGTTAAGCTAAGTGAGTCATAGAATCATAGAATGGTTTAGGTTGGAAAGGACCTCAAAGATCACCTACTTCATCACAGGTCACTCAAGGTCTCATCCAACCTGGCTTTGAATACCTCCAGGGAGGCTGTGGAGCACAGAATCACCCAATGTAATCACATTGGGTGATTCTGTGCTCCACAACCTCCCTGGATAATCTATTCCAATATCTCACCACCCTCACTGAAAAGAACTTCTTCCTAACATCCAGTTTCAATCTCCCCTCTGCCAGTTTAAACCCATTAATGAGGTTGGATAAGCCCTTGAGTGACTTGTTCTAGTGGGAGGTGTTCCTGCCTATGGCAGTGGGTTGGCTCTGAATGATCCTTGAGGACCCTTCCAACCTAAACCATTCTATGATTACTCCTCATCCTGTCATTACAAGACCTTGTCAATAGTCCCTCTTCAGCCATCCTGTAGCCCCCTTCAGATATTAGAAGGTCACTCCAAGGTCTCCTCAAAGCCTTCTCATCTCCATGCTACAGAGTCCCAACTCTCTCAGGCTGTCCTCATAGCAGAGCTGCTGCAGCCCTCTGAGCATCTTCATGGCTTCCTCTGGACTGACTCCAACAGTTCCATGTCCTTCTTGTGCTTGGGGCCTCCAGACCTGCACACAGCACTCCAGATGGAGTCTCAGATGTCCTGCAACACTGTGTGGATTAGAGGCCCTTGCTTTACTGAAATTCAGACCTGATATCAGAGTGTGTAATGTTAAATGTCCTCCTTGAGCCTTTTGCAACTCAGCTGCTGAGATTTTATATATCAGATTCCAGATGCACAGACCCAATACATAGATTATGTTTCTACCAAGCCTTCATTCTGCTACTGAACAGATACAGGCATGTTAGCTCTGCAGGCAGGAGGCAAATCCTGCTGTGAACACCAACACATCTGGGTTTCAATAGGATTCAGACAATCATTTAGAATCTTTCAGAGTGAATTGCCAGTCACCATTTGCATCCAGTGGTCCTGGACAGACTTGAGCAAGCTGTTCTGCAGGCATCCAGGCTTTACCACATTGAGGCCATGGGAAGAGTGAGAGCAGGGAGTGGAAGGAGTGAATTTAAGTGAATAGCCCCAAAACAGCTAAGTTGCTCCACTGTGAATCTCACATGAAATTAGGTTTCTCAATCCCTCTTCCCATTTACAGCACCTCTTTCAGACACAGCTGGTGCCACTTGGCTGTTGTTTATGCAGATGTTCCAGCTGTTAGGGACTTTAATCTGTCCCTTCTGCTACAGGCTTCATAGGATAGCAAGCATGAGGCACTTTATGTGAATTGTATATCATGCCTAAACTAGGTGTTGCCAGCTTCTCTAACAGTCCATCTTCCTCATGAGGTTCAACAGGGATAAGTGCAGAGTCCTGCACCTGGGAAGGAACAATCAACTGCACCAGCACAGGCTGGGAGGTGACTGCTGGAGAGCAGCTCTGTGGAGAGGGACCTGGGACTGCTGGTGGACAACAAGTTCTCCACAGGACAGCAATGTGCCCTTGTGGCCAAGAAAGCCAATGGGATCCTGGGGTGCATTAAGAAGAGTGTGACCAACAGATGAAAGGAGGATCTTCCCCTCTGCTCTGCCCTGATCAGACCTCATCTTGAGGACTGCCTTCAGTTTTGGGCTTCCCAGTTTTAGAGGGACAGGGATCCGCTGGAAAATGTCCAGCAGAGGGCTAGGATGATGATGAGGGGACTGGAGCACTGCCTGGTGAGGAGAGGGACCTGGGGCTGTTTTCAGTCTGGAGAAGAGAAGACTGAGAGGGGATTTAATCAATGTTTATAACTATCTGAGGGCTGGGGGTCAGGAGTGGGGGGACAGGCTCTGCTCTCTGCTCCCTGGGATAGGACAAGCAGCAATGGATGGAAGCTGCAGCACAGGAGGTTCCAGCTCAACACAAGGGGGAACTTCTCTCCTGTAGGGGTCCCAGAGCCCTGGCACAGGCTGCCCAGAGAGGTTGTGGAGTCTTCTTCTCTGGAGCCTTTCCAGCCCTGTCTGGATGTGTTCCTGTGTGCCCTGAGCTAGATTGCATGGTCTTGCTCTGGCAGAGGGGTTGGACTGGATGATCTCTTTGGGTCCCTTCCAACCCCTGACATCCTGTGATCAAGGCCCCAGGGCTGGAGCTAGTACTCTGAGCAGCAGCAGGGAAAGATGCAGCAGTGCTTTGGTTGCTTTGAAGCTGGCAGTTGCAAGAGACTATGCACAGGACTGAATTGGGCACCTGGGACATTAGGCTGTAGTTATCACTGTGAAAGCAGCAGCAGTGCCAACACCACGACTCTAAGCACCAATCTGTTGTTTGGGGAGCCTGAATTGTTTCTGAGAGCCCTAGTAAATGACTGTCAAGGAGACTTAGGGCTACAGCTATAGCTTCTGATGGGCTGTTTCACAGAGGTACTATCTTAGGGTCCTGAGGTGGAGCAGTCATTTCAGCTCAGGTCCACTCCCACAAGTACATTCAGCCTCTCAGAATGGGATGATTGCTTGGACTAAGGATGCTGCTGAGACTGTGCAGCTGCTGAATGGGAGAAACTTTAATTAAGAGAGAGCTCACAGCCCTGCAAGGTAGATATCCCTAAACTCCTGTCTCTCAGTGACTTATGAGAAATGGACTTCAGGTTCTCCAGTCGTTGCAGAGTGGCATTTCACTTACCTTTCTCAATAACTACAACAGAAATATTGATCATTCCACCAGAAAAGAGCAGATGGCAACGGCTGAGTGCAATGTGGTGCACCCAGAGCTCGTGTTGCTGTAAGACATCTGCACCTGCACTGCTTCTCCCTGCCCCAGCAAAACCAGAAACACCTCATTTAAAGGAATACTGCCAAAAACTACCCGAAGGGACACTGTGGAGAGGCTGCTGCTGGGCTCTGGTGAGGCTACACCTTGAGTGTTGTGTTCAGCTTCGGCACAGCATTACAGAAGAGATGTGCAGATGCTGAAGCAGGTCCAGAGAAGGGCAATGAAGCTGGGGAAGGGCCTGGAGAATAAATCTTATGAGGAGCAACTGAAGAAGCTGGGGATGGTTAGTGTGAAACAAAGGAGGATGAGAGGAGACCTCATTGCTGTCTACAGCTGCCTGAAGGGACATTGTGGAGAGGCTGCTGCTGAGCTCTGCTCACAGGGAATTGGAGACAGAACAAGGGGGAATCATAGAATCAACCATGTTGGAAGAGACCTCCAAGCTCATCCAGTCCAACCTAACACCCAGCTCTATCCAGTCAACTAGACCATGGCACCAAGTGCCTCATCCAGTCTCTTCTTGAACACCTCCAGGGATGTTGCCTCCACCACCTCCCTGGGCAGCCCATTCCAATGGGAAATCACTCTCTCTGAGGCTGAGGAGGTTTAGATTGGACATTAGAAATACATTTTTCATGGAAAGAGTGATTAGGGACAGGAATGATCTGCCCAGGGAGGTGGTGGAGTCACCCAGCCTGGCTGTGTTTAAGGGTGGTTTGGATGTGGTGCTTGGGGCTATGGTTTCAAGTGAATCTTGTAGAGCAGTGTTCTAAATTGGACTTGGTGCTCCTGAGGGGCTTTGCCAACCTGCATTGTTCTGTGATTCTGTGAATAAAACCCAATTTTCTTATTAGATAATACCAAATACTACCTTCTGATATTGTGTGTGTTCCTCCTGCCAGTAAAACTCTTGACCCCCAATATCAACTCCTACAGTTGTAGCAGTGTTCAGTGAAAAAGATAGCCTTTTAGCCTTTTTTTTCCCTAATCTGCAATTAAAAAACAACTTTACCTACCTGCTTTACATTTAGACTTTCTGCCCATGTTTTAAACTAGCCTCAAAGTAAGTTTAAATGCCTCATATTTCATAGAATCACAGACTCCTCAGATCAACCAGGTTGGAAGAGACCTCCAAGCTCATCCAGTCCAACTTAGCACCCAGCCCTAGCCAGGCAACCAGACCATGGCACTAAGTGCCTCATCCAGACTTCTCATGAACACTTCTAGGGATGACAGCTCCACCACCTCCCTGGGCAGCCCATTCCAATGCCAATCACTCTCTCTGCCAACAACTTCATCCTAACATCCAGCCTAGACCATAGCACTAAGTGCCTCATCCAGGCTTCTCATGAACATCTCCAGGGATGGTGACTCCACCACCTCCCTAAGCAGCCCATTCCAATGCCAATCACTCTCTGCCAACAACTTCCTCCTAATGTCCAGCCAATTTGCCACTCAGCAGGCCTAGATATAGACCATCAAGCTTGCTGACACTTTTTTTTCCCCCTTCCTACAACGAGCCTTGTAATTCAATTCTGTACTCCTAGGGGGAGGAAATGGTGCAGGTTCCAAGCAGCAGCCCCCATTGTCCACATGTGCATTGTCAGATCAAACAGATCTAATAATTGCTTGTTAGAGTCATCATTTCCCATTCCATGAGCAAGTGTGGCTGGTAAAAGGTAGTGGTTACAGTGTGTTACACAATTAACTCAGTGTGAAATGAACTGAAATATGTTTTCTAAAGACGATTTTCGACGGCAGTGGAGTGTTTAGACTCTCTGTGTCAAAAATACTGATCCAAGTGTGGGCTGTGCTGGGTTGTTTTTACAAAACTGACAGTGTGCTGGCTCACAGCAACTCTTGCACTGCACATTAAACCTGGGGTGTTGTCAAAAGCTTCTCAAACACTCTGTAAGGCTGTGAGAAAGGAAAGTTTGCGCTGGAAGAAACTCGCTTCGAGTTGTCTGGATATGCATAAGTGATGGAAGTGTTTTCAGCCTCTCTAATGGGTTCTGCCACAAAAGGTACTAAAATTCAGCTAATCACAAGAACTGCAATGGATAATAGCCAGCAGGTTTAGTGTAAGCAGAGTGAATTGAGAAAAGAAAATTGCCTGGCTGGGAAGAAAAAGCCCACTTTGCAAAAGCATGAGCATGTAGAGTCATCAAAGCACAGGATCATCTAGGTTGGAAGAGAGCTCCAAGCTCAGCCAGTCCAACCTAGCACCCAGCCCTGGCCAGTCAACCTGACCATGGCACTAAGTGCCTCAGCCAGGCTTTGCTTGAGCACCTCAAGGCATGGCGACTCCACCACCTCCCTGGGCAGCCCATTCCAATGCCAATCACTCTCTCTGCCAACAACTTCCTCCTAACATCCAGCCTAGACCTCCCCTGGCACAACTCGAGACTGTCCCCTCTTATTCTGTTGCTGGTTGCCTGGCAGAAGAGCCCAACCCCACCTGGCTACAGCCTCTCTGCAGGTAGAAAATGCCAAGTTTTGTTTTTCAGGGGCAGAAATCCTCAGGGCAAACTGTTCAGGATTTATGGCCAGTCCCCACGGTCAGGCTGTGACTGTTAGACACCAGCTCCAAGCCAGAGGCATCAAAGCTAGCTGAGCCTCTAGAGACATTTAGACAAGTCTGGATGTGGCTGTGTCCCTGTGACTGTGTCCCAATAAATCCTACAGTGGATTTATTGGTGTGAGCCAATCTGACCAGCTCAGTGCACCAGGAAGGGTTTTATACAAGTGGCAGCCTTTGACCACTTAAACAATCCCTGAGGTACTGTGGTGCTCAAGACAGCAAATAGATAACCTTGACACAGCCTTCAGCAGCCTTTGGTAGCAAAAAGTCCCATGTGAGTCAGCTGCAAAGAGATGGTTAAGCAGCTCAGAAAAAAGATGTCAGAAGACTGCAGTACACTCTGGTAGAGTGAACCAGGGTGAGTCTGGAACACAGGCAGCACTGCCCTGCAAGGCTCCTTATTGCAACAAAACAAAGTCCAGCTTCCAGTTAAGGTGAGATTAGGCCACGCAGTAATGAAGTTACACAGAGGGAATAAAGGGAAAAAAAAGAAGTAAAATTAAATGTAACATCCTGAGATGTTTCTTCCTTTTAGGACATGAAGATCTTTTAAGTGAAGGAGTGCAGAAAATAGATGTGGAGACCAAAAGTTCAAACCCAAGGATCTATCTGCACTGCATAATGGGGCACAGGACAGAAAGTGCCTCTGTAGGGACAGGGCTGGGGTAGCAGGTTTTGTTAGCTAATGTTTCATGTTACTGCCATGCAGGAAATTATCTCTCAGCTCTATTGTTCTTCTCTTGAATGTTTCTTTATACCAGAGTAAAGCTAGAGAGCAGTAGATTTGCCAGAGAGCACTTCACAGGGTATTACTGCATATTAGGGCTTGGATGGGACCCAAAGAGATCCTGGGGAGGACCCAAAGGGAAGGGACCCAAGAGAAACTTGTACTTTGTCTGTATCAGGTCACAGGATGTCAGGGATTGGAAAGGACTCAAAGAGATCATTGAGTCCAACCCCCCTGCCAGAGCAGGACCATGCAATCTAGCTCAGGGCACACAGGAACACATCCAGACAGGGCTGGAAAGGCTCCAGAGAAGGAGACTCCACAGCCTCTCTGGGCAGCCTGTGCCAGGGCACTGGGACCCTTACAGGAGAGAAGTTCCCCCTTGTGCTGAGCTGGAACCTCCTGTGCTGCAGCTTCCATCCATTGCTGCTTGTCCCATCCCAGGGAGCAGTGAGCAGAGCCTGTCCCCCCCTCCTGACCCCCAGCCCTCAGATAGTTATAAACATTGATTAAATCCCCTCTCAGTCTTCTCCAGCCCTCTGATCATCCTCGTGGCCCTTCTCTGGACACCCTTCAGCATGTCCAGACCTTTCCTGCAATAGCTACTCCAGAGCTGGACGCAGAGGATTCAGCAATGTTAGTCTGAGACAGATAAACATTTGCACAGCCTGTGGCATCTTTGGCTTGTGATAATACTCACTTAAAGCTCTGGCAAAAGCTTTGGCTACTCCACTGGGAATGATCACAGCTTTCAGTGGGCTTGACACTGGGTGTCTCATGAACAGTCAGATACGTGTCTGGGTCTGCTCCTGAAGTGAGGACTTATTATCATGTCAATATTTTGGTTTCACCAAAGAATTACAGGAAACACAGCCCCAAAACTCACCTCATGAGAACACTTAGAAGAGCTGAATCCCTCACAGTGTAGATTTGACCTTGTGCCTATGACCTCTGTGGAAATGACAGAATCACAGAATCAGTCAGGGTTGGAAGGGACCACAAGGAGCAGCCAGTTCCAACCCCCCTGCCATGCCCAGGGACACCCTACCCTAGAGCAGGCTGCACACAGCCTCAGCCAGCCTGGCCTCAAACACCTCCAGCCATGGGGCCTCAACCACCTCCCTGGGCAACTCATTCCAGCCTCTCACCACTCTCATGCTCAACAACTTCTCCTCATGTCCACTCTGGACCTACCTATCTCCAGCTTCACTCCATTCCCCCATGTCCTGTCACTTCCTGGTAGCCTGAAAAGACCTCCCCAGGGTTTTTCTAGGCCCCCTTCAGATACTGAAAGCCCACAAGAAGGTCAACTGGGAGCCTCCTCTTCTCCAGCCTGAACATCCTCAACTCTTTCAGTCTGTCCTCATAGCAGAGCTGCTGCAGCCCTCTAAGCATCCCAGTGACCCTTCTCTGGACACGCCCCAGCACATCCACGTCCTTCTTAGAATCACAGAATCATAGAATCAACCAGGTTGGAAGAGACCTCCAAGATCATCCAGTCCAACCTAGCACCCAGCCCTGGCCAGTCAACCAGACCATGGCACCAAGTGCCTCATCCAGGCTTTTCTTGAACACCTCCAGGTGTGACTTGACCTGCCTGGAGTGCCAGAGCATCACATCTCATCCCAGAGCTACAAATATTCACCAAAGACAATATCAATAATTAACTCATTTGCAGATGATGTCCACTTAGGTTACTTCAAATGACTGGCAGACAGAGTGAGCCTGCAGTTTAATCTCTTAGAACCAGCAATCTATTTGCATTCCACAGACCTTCCAAACTACTCCTGGTGATTCAAATTGGCTGTAGATGACTTTTTTTCCCCCAATAGACTGAGGGATGAGATTGAGAAAGAAAAGATTGACAACAACTGTGCTCTTCAATAGCTCTGTTCAGAAACTCCAAAGCAATGACCTGCAACTGCAGATGGAGAAATGTTGGCACCTCTCAGCAGAATGGCTTTTCTTCTCATTCCACAGTCCTGTAAGCCTCCTTTTATTAATGTTGGCTTGCCATTTTCTGCATACCTGTCCAAAGTGATATTGAATAAAACTGGATTTGCTATGAAAGGCCACACAGCAATGTGCTAAGCAAATTTTGCTCTGCTTTGCTTCATGTATAAGGCCCTGAAGAAAATGTCCACTTTCATAGGCTTGGAAGTAGATGGCAGATGACACCAAGCTAGGAGCAGTTGTTGATCTGTTGGAGGGTAGGAGAGCCCTGCAGAGGGACATGGCCACGCTGGATGGGTGGGCAGAGGCCAATGGGATGAGATTGAACAAGGACAAGTGCAGGGTTCTACACTTTGGCCACAACAGCCTCAAGCAGCACTACAGGCTGGGGACAAAGTGGCTGAGAGCAGCCAGGAAGAAAGGCACCTGGGGGTGTTGTCAGAGAGCAGCTGAAGATGAGCCAGCAGTGCCCAGGTGGGCAGCAGAGCCAATGGCATCCTGGCCTGGCTCAGGAGCAGTGTGGGCAGCAGGACAAGGGAGGTTCTTCTGCTCCTGTGTTCAACACTGCTCAGGCCACCCCTTGAGTGCTGTGTCCAGTTCTGGGCTCCTCAATTCAAGAGAGAGGTTGAGGTGCTGGAAGGTGTCCAGAGAAGGGCAGCAAAGCTGTGAGGGGCCTGGAGCAGAGCCCTGTGAGGAGAGGCTGAGGGAGCTGAGGGTGTGCAGCCTGCAGCAGAGGAGGCTCAGGGCAGAGCTCATTGCTGGCTACAACTACCTGAAGAGAGGCTGTAGCCAGGTGGGGTTGGGCACTGCTGCCAGGCAAGCAGAAACAGAAGAAGGGGACACAGCCTCAAGTTGGTCTTGGGGCAGTATAGCCTAGATGTTAGGAGGAAGTTGTTGTCAGAGAGAGTGATGGGCATTGGAATGGGCTGCCCAGGGAGGTGGTGGAGTCACCATCCTTGGAGGTGTTCAGGAAAAGCCTGGATGAGGCACTTAGTGCCATGGTCTGGTTGATTGGCCAGGGCTGGGTGCTAGGTTGGGCTGGCTGAGCTTGGAGATCTCTTCCAACCTTCTTGATTCTATGATTCTATGATTTTGTTTTCACCTTAATTTCAAACATGGCAATCCATAAGAACAAATCTTGCTCCTCTGGACAGAGATATTATTAATCTGTTCTCTGAACCTTGACACCCCCCAAAAGACTTCAGTCCAAAATTACCCTTATCCACCTGCTATCTGTATGGGAGGAGAGTGAAATCTATGCTCCTCAGTACAATAGCAGTAGAGATCCAGGGTTATTTGAAAGCTTCCACTCTGCTTAAGTGAACATTTGGAGACCTAACACCTAACACTGAAGCCTGAGACATTTCTCTTCTTGAATCCTTGGAGGCATTCGATCTGGTAGGCTTTCTGAGAGCACAGAAAACAGACAAGAGGAGGAATCATAGCCCTTGGAAAATGCAGCCACAGTGGGGAAGCTGACAGAGTGAAGAACTGAATTCATGTCTTCCACTTTCCAGGCAAGTGTTGTAACCAGATGGTCCTCGTGGGAACGGCGAGGATGAACCCTGCATATTTTAGAAGGGAAATCTTTGTTCAGTTCTTTGAAGGAAAGAAAGGACTGAGGGCTGATTCAACTTGTACTGCAGCTGTCATGAGATCTGATTCAGAGAAAAAGATAAAGCTGAGTATTTAGAGACAACAGGCCAGGAGAAGAGGAAACAGAACACTTCTTTCACCACCAATTGTCAGCAATGAGACTGGTGTTAAATTAAATCATTCCTCAGTTGCAGCTCAGGCTCCATATATTTGTTCATGAGTTTTGCTTGGGGTTTTTTTGAAACCTGAATTCACTTCTCTGTGAACTTACCTCCCTTCAACCCAAAAGCTGTATAACTTTGTCACCCCAGTGATGTTCTCACGTTTAGAGCCATCACAGTGGGGTTTTAGCACAGGAAGGTGTGCTGTTGCAGGTATATGGCTTCCTCCTCCTCATATCCACTCCAACCACAGAACCACAGTTGGAAGGGACCTCCAGAGATCATTGAGTCCAACTTCCCTGCCAAGGCAGGATCCCCTAGGGTACTTTGCACAGGAACACATCCAGGTGGGTTTGAAAGTCTCCAGAGAAGGAGACTCCACAACCTCTCTGGGCAGCCTGTTCCAGGGCTCTGCCACCTTCTCTGTAAAGAAGTTCCTCCTCATGTCGAGGTGAAATCTTCTGTGTTCCAGTATGTAGCTGTTGCTCCTTGTCTTACTGCTCCTGACCACTGAAAAGAGCTTGGCCCCAGCCACTTGCCACCCACCCCTCAGACATTTATACACATTGATAAGATTCCCTCTCAGTCTTCTCCAGACTAAACAGCCCCAGGGCTCTCAGTCTCTCTTCATAGGGGAGATGCTCAAGCCCCTCATGGCTGATCACTCTTTCAGGAAAGATTTTTTCCTAATATCCAATCTAAACCTCCTTTGGCACAACTTGAAGCCAATCTAAATTGATTTACAGTATCACCATTGACTTGCAATATCACTACATACTATGAAGAGCATTGCAAGCCTGATAGTGAAAAGGGGAGGAGAGAGGTACATTACTGAGTACCAAAATCATCTCGGTTAGTTGGGGGAATGGTCTGAAATCCATATCAGCAAATTCAACAGAGACAAGTGCAGCACCTGGGGCTTGTCTACACAAGCAGGTTAGCACAGCAAACTAAAGCATGGATTTACAGCACACTTGCTGCTGCATGCTAACTTTTCCTGCTGACACTGCTGCTAAGCAGTCAGTATAGCTCTGTGTGAAGCTGTCTACTCCACACGTTGCACAGGGCCAGCGGTAGTGCAGGCTAGAGGCATCCACAGGGGAAGCTGGCATAGAGAAGCTAGTGTGCTGTAAATTTATACCCTAGCTTTCTGGAATTTGCTAGTTTAAACACTCCCTTAGGCAGGGGGGGAAAAAGAGAGAATCAAATGCATGAATAAAAATGCAGAATTACAGGGCAGACAGACAACACTACTGCATCAGCAAGTTGCAGGCAGCATATCCAGCACAGTCGATGATAAATGATGAATGGAATTAGGTACCACTATATAGAACAAAGCAGCAAATGGTTGGTTATGTTCTGCTTTACCATTGTTGGTAAGAAACCAGCCAGAATACTCTTTGGAGTTCCATACTTGAAAGCATAGATTGGTGTTAGTCACAGAACCATCCACTGGGCAAGCAGCATATTGACTGCAAGCAGCATTTGGCTGTAGAAGCTTCTCTTCCAGTTCAATTAATGCTGGTTATTACTAGATCTAGATATTATCCATAGAATGTTTGCATGACCATGTAAGAACCCAAATATTATTAAAATTAGTGGTTGGGGTGAGAGTTCTGAGTATCAAAATTAACAAACAATATTAATATGGGGAAAGTATCATCTTGCATCAATTAATTTCCCCTCCACATCAGGTGTCCCTGCCCATGGCAGGGGGGTTTCAACTGAATGGTCCATGCAGTCACTTCCAACCCTGATTGATTCTGTGATTCTAGACTGGCATTGATCTAAAAGTAACAGATATTTTGTAACCTCTGTTCTCCTCCACAGTTCTTCAAAAAGCCATTTTCAGAAGAGGTTCTGATATTCCTACAGGATTCCAAGTGACAGCATAGGATTCAGAGTGCACAATGTAGGAGTTTGTTTTAGGGCCCCTCAATTCAAGAGAGATGTTGAGTTGCTTGAATGTGTCCAGAGAAGGGCAGCAAGGCTGATGAAGGGCCTGGAACACAAACCATATGAGGAGAGGCTGAGGGAGCTGAGAGTGTGCAGCCTAGAGAAGAGAAGGCTCAGGGCAGAGCTCATTGCTGTCTCCAACTACCTGAAGGGAGACTGTAGCCAGGTGGGGTTGGGCTCTTCTGCCAGGCAAGCAGCAATAGAACAAGGGGACACAGTCTCAAGTTGTACTGGGAGAGGTCTGGGCTGGATGTTAGGAGGAAGTTGTTGGCAGAGAGAGTGATTGGCATTGGAATGGGCTGCCCAGGGAGGTGGTGGAGTCATCATCCTTGGAAGTGTCCAAGCAAAGACTGGCTGGGGCACTTAGTGCCATGGTCTGGTTGACTGAGTACAGCTGAGTGCTAGGTTGGACTGGATGATCTTGTTGGCCTCTTCCAACCTGGTTGATTCTATGATTCTAATTACATCCTCAGAGATTAAGTGCCCTCTGACTAACCCCTTGAGCACTATTACCTTGAGCTCCAGCTTAGCATGCAGCAGAGCACTTCAAGACATCCCTTCTACCCTCCTGTAGACTGAGCTTGTAATTTCCTTCGCTCATTGTAAATTAGCACAACAGCTTCTGATAACATCCTCCTAAGCAAGGGAAATTTTGAAAGGCAAGATCTTTGTAAAGTTGAACTTATTGGTTTGCTTATTACCCATGCAATCTTGGGAGAAGAGCAGAAAGGAATAAAACCTTATGAGTGACTTTACAAAGAGGGAAGAAAGTCAATTTTCTATCCCATGCTGAAGCATTTTGATAAACCTAACACGTGCATCTCTTTCATGTTTCCATCACTCTTAGAACTTGGCTCAGTGATTTTTCTTGTTTAATATATTCTATATATGTTTTCTATATTCTAGATTCCTTCTCTCAAAAGGACTGAAAATGGGATGTAAGTTCTGACACTGCCTCGTCCAAAGCAAGTTTTATATATCAACCTTTGCTCAAGCACACGAACTGTGTATTGTTGCAACAAGGATAATTTGTTTTATTAAGATATCCCTGCCTGTGACTTCTCTGTGTCGTGAAAATATGCTCAGAATGCCCTTTTTTAAATCAACAAAACCAAAAATGAACAAAATCAGTCTCTTCTCTTCTTTAAAAGAAATAACTCAACCTTCTTTAATCAAAAAGAAATATATATACCTTTAGAGATATACATCTTTAATACTTCCAGAAGCAGTGAGTTGTAGTGAGGCAATTCTTGACCTGACCTAGCACTCCATTAAGGCATTGCTCATGTCCAAGACCCACATAACCACACATATATTGCTTAACTGGATTAACACATTCATGTTCATTAAATTCCTTTCTTAAGTGGTCATAGCAAAAATAATCTCCCACTAAGTTAGCAAACACAAAAGTATTTCCCAAAGAGGTTGAAAGAAATGAAATGCAATGAACTACCACCTAAGGAAAAAAAACATGATATATTTTGGTATTAGATCATAGTTTTACAACCAAGTCACCAAATAGAGCTCTTCCAAGTTCAAACTCAAGACTACTTAGGAAGAATAGCAAGTTCTTCAAAGGCTTAAGACCAAAAAATAATGTGACTGGTGCTGACAGAGTCAGATAAAGCAGCAACTACTACAATTAAAAGGATCAGGACCATTGCACAATGGAGGATTCCCTTTTGTACTGGTGTGACTTGAAAAGTGGATATGTATTTATATATATGGACAGAATGCAGAAGCTTCTTATAGTTATGGGAAGTCTGGGGTTGTTTTTTTTAAAGCAAGAAAATAATGAAACTGTACCAGAAATAGCATTTCACATCCATTGCTCTGGCATATAAACAGCCACACAAAGCAGGTAATGCTCAGTCATAGCAGAGATTGCTCAGGTTGTTGATCGTATTTAACACTGGAATCCTACCTACTGTGAAATGGAACTTGCATTGAGCCCAATGGCAAAGTTCCCACTGACCTTAACAGACACAAAGAGGTCACTTTTGGGCAGTGCACAAATTGTTTCATAGTTTACATCCAGAGCAGTTGCTTTCTGTAGAGGGCCAATGAAGAAACACTACCAATATAAAGAGGAAGGAAGGAAGGAAGGAAGGAAGGAAGGAAGGAAGGAAGGAAGGAAGGAAGGAAGGAAGGAAGGAAGGAAGGAAGGAAGGAAGGAAGGAAGGAAGGAAGGAAGGAAGGAAGGAAGGAAGGGAAGGAAAAGGGAAAGAAAGAAAGAAAGAAAGAAAGAAAGAAAGAAAGAAAGAAAGAAAGAAAGAAAGAAAGAAAGAAAGAAAGAAAGAAAGAAAGAAAGAAAGAAAGAAAAGAAAAGAAGGAAGGGAAAGGAAGGGAAAGGGAAGGAAAGAAAGAAAGAAAGAAAGAAAGAAAGAAAGAAAGAAAGAAAGAAAGAAAGAAAGAAAGAAAGAAAGAAAGAAAGAAAGAAAGAAAGAAAGAAAGAAAGAAAGAAAGAAAGAAAGAAAGAAAGAAAGAAAGAAAGAAAGAAAAGAAGGAAGGGAAAGGAAGGGAAAGGGAAAGAAAGAAAGAAAGAAAGAAAGAAAGAAAGAAAGAAAGAAAGAAAGAAAGAAAGAAAGAAAGAAAGAAAGAAAGAAAGAAAGAAAGAAAGAAAGAAAGAAAGAGAGAGAGAGAAAGGTAGAAGAAGGAAGGGAAGGAAGGAAGGAAGGAAGGAAGGAAGGAAGGAAGGAAGGAAGGAAGGAAGGAAGGAAGGAAGGAAGGAAGGAAGGAAGGAAGGAAGGAAGGAAGGAAGGAAGGGAGGGAGGGAGGGGAAGGAAAGAAGGGCCCTCCCAAAAAAGCCAAACCTAAACCATCTCAGCATATTCCTGAATAAGATGAGAATCTGGACTATATGGCTTGGACAATTTATTTCTCCAAATCTACACAGGGGCCAGAGTCTATTTGTCACAGGTAAAGAAGAAATCCCCCCAAGCATATCTGAAGAAGCCAAAGCCATACCAACATGGAACTCTCCTCTGCTATGCAAGCAGCAATGGGGAAACCTTAACTTGTCAATAACGTTATCCATTTCCCTTTTTTCATTCTCATTTGGGTTCTGCACATTTCAGCAATGAGGGTCCACAACTGGCAGTTGTTTCAAACTTCTCACTTGTAGAAACATCAGTGGAGCATTTAGTGGGATTTTGGAGGAGCTGTTTGTGACGCTGAGCATACTTTGGAAGCTGACCCATATCTTTGTCCACAGCTTGGCCACAAGAGCACAGAACCTGGCAAGGAGGATGGAAGGGGGAAAGAAAGCGTTGCCAGGAATGATAGTTCTGAAAGATGTGAGCTTAAATACTGAGCTCTTCTTTGGGCAGCCTTCTCTTAGGCATGGATTTGTTGTAGCCACTGGTTATGTGGATATTACGAGCAAAGTATGGCACTGTACACACACACACACAAAAGTATATAAAAGCTATGAGCTTTTTTGTTTCTAGGAAGGAAATTCCCTTGTACCATAAAAAGGGATCTCTTCATTCCATAAAGAGAGATCAGGACCTCAGAGGAGGCTAGAATTAAGGCAAAGACAGGCCTGTGTACACAGAGAATGGCTCCATGTTTCCCCACTTCCAAACACTAATGCTCTTAAACAAAACCCCTGCTCCTCTAATGTCTTATCCCAGTGGGGACTTCCACTCAATTGAGCAAGACCCTCCACTAATAAGTTCTGCTTGCTAAGAATAGGGCTCAAGTAATTGTTTTCTGTATCCTACATATATGCCTACATGGATTTGCACACACACCCCCACACAGATACACCTACACACACACAAACATGCACACCCCCAGACTTACAAACAGATGCATCTCCAAAGAGATAGGACTGAAAACCATGTCAAGCCCTGCCAAGACCATTTAAACCACTATCTACACAGTACATATTGAAACTCAACTTTAAGATTTGTTTTATTTTTATGTACAGTTCCTTTTTTTTTTTTTCTTTTTGTTTTTTTGTTCCTTTTTTGAACTCCTCTGGAAATAAAATAGCTAAATACAGACAGACTGTAATGTTGTATATGTATAGCTCTCAACAATACTTTAGCTGAATAAATGCTTTGTACATAGTTCTGCCTTTCTTTTTTTTTCATGGAGTTTACAGCTACATTGATAAAATGGACTCCTCATTTCCTTGATTGCTTTTAACCAATAACAAGCAGAGAGACAATTACAAGTTAATATTAATAAGCAGCTCAAATAACACTGGTTAAAGTATGTACTATACAAACCATTCATACAAATGAAGACTAGGATATTGAATATGTTACAATATTCTGTAATAAAGATAAGACAGCCACTTATAACTTACATGTTCTCCTCCAGGCATTTTCCTTCTTAGAGATCACTTGGGGAGGTTTGGGGGTTTTTGTTTTTAAGTAGCTTAGGTGGCCTAAATGCAACCAGGTTTAAAGAATCACAGCTTAAAGAGTCAGAGAAACACGAACCCAGAACATCTGCCCACATGTAAATTCCAAATGTTTGCCCATCTTTACTAGGAACAGGATTGCTCCGTGGGAAAAAAAAGAGCCACCTAATACCACCTCGAATGTGCCTACTCTATGCTGGGGAAAAAGTCACAATGCTTTGCTGTGTTCATATAATAAGGAACACTGAACTCTAGACACACATTTTTTTTTCCCCCCCGTTTTAACAAGTATTTACTCCTACAGCATTATTTACCAGTGCAGCTCCTCCAAGCAGTGTAATGCATGAGTGGGGATTATTGATTGGTGTGTACTCAAAGGGCTTTCAAAGAGATTTCCATAGCAGTCTGAGTTAGAAACCATTCTCCATCTAGTTAATCCATTTTGTTTGAAGATAGGTAATCCCAAAACCTTAGATACCAGACAATGAAAGCTCTCTTAACGGGAATCTCAACAGATGTGAGCTGAAAAGAGGGGGTGTGTGTGCCTCTCTGTGTATGCCTATGGTTTTATTTCAGATCCAAAGTGATTTACAACTAGATTGATACATGGAGCTGACTGGGCAAAAAAAAGCCAAACCAACCAAATCAACCCAACCCAAACCAAACCAGGAAAAAAAAATGACATTAGATTGTTTTCCACTAACGTATTTGCAGCCATTTGACATCAGCAGCAGCAGGTAGACACATTCCAGGCGATAGATGCGGCCTTCCTCCTTGAGGTTACAGCCCTGTCATACGACCACTTTTATTCCCCAGGCTTCAGTCTGAGCGAGGTGTTGGTCCTCACCCTGATGGGAAGTAGGGTGTGTCGCTGTGGTAGTTGTAGTCAGGACACACCTTCTGTACTAGTTTATAATCTGTACTATAAAACGAAATGTAAATACAGATCACTTTAAAGGGCTTGGAGCAGAGCCACGACACGTGGCTCTGGGTCTGCTCCTGATAACAGGTTTTTGAAGGGTCATAGTTGCAGAGTGTGTTCTTGGTAGCCTTGTCGACCTTTTCGTACTCGATCCGACAGTTGAAGGACTTGGAATCTTTGGCGTCGATCACCGTCTGTTGTGCCAAGTCAAACTCCACTATTTTGGTGGGGGGCACTAGGCTCACAGATACATTCCCCTGGCCGGTGGAGTTGTGCCTGAAGTAGACACTAAACGTCCCATTGCCGTGGTCAACGATTTTCCCTGTTATCAACAGATTGAGCTTCACAGTCTTGATGTTGGAGTGAAAATCGCCCCAGCCAAACATTTTCTTAAATTTCCCAGTCTTGACTATGGGTCTTCTCTTTGCTCTGGGCCGAGGCTCTTGCAGGTCTGTGGAGTTCCTCAGCCAGTCCCAGAGATCTTGCTCAGAATAAGTTTCTGGGGCATCGTATCGCAGGTCCAAATCTGTATCGTTCTCCTTCCCACGAAAAGTCTGTGACAGCAGTCGGCTGATGGACAAGTCCTTGCTACTTTCTGTCCATATATGCTTTAGTGTGGATTTGGAGCTCCCTGATTTGAGGAGATCTGTTTTTCCTCCATTTGTTAGATTGGCACAGGTAACCTGAGAGAAGGGAAAGAAAAAGAAAAAGAAAAAACAAACAAAAAAGAGATAAAGAAAGAAAGAAAGAAAGAAAGGAAATATTGAGACATAGAATATAAACCCCATCATTCCCCACCTGAGACCAAAATGATCACATTTCCACATCACAGGAATTTGGTTTTTTGCTAATGTTTTGGGGTTTTTTTTTTCCTTCTGGAGAAATTAAATTCTCTCTCTTTACTCAGTAATACAAACAAGAAACATCTACTTCGCTCTTCCTTCCAAGTAGTTAGCTCTTGGTTCTTCATTTCCAGTCTTTTTACACCAGCCTTCAAATTTAATCCCAGCCAATCACCTTAATCTTCTCCCTGAAATCTACTTCTGCTGTGCTGTAAGTGATGAGTATGTGATTAAGCACTGCAAAGACTAAAGTACACAGCTGTGTCATGGCTCAGTCTGTATAGATGGTTTTCACTGGCCTTTCCTCACCTAAGAGCAAAGTGCTCTGGCTTGAATCACAGAACCTTAGAGGTTGGAAGGGACCTCCAGAGATCTTCGAGTCCAACCTCTCTGCCAAGGCAGGATCCCCTAGGGTAGATTGCACAGGAACACATCCAGGTGGGTTTTAAAAGTCTCCAGAGAAGAAGACTCCACAACCTCTCTGGGAAGCCTGTTCCAGGCTCTGTCTCCCTCCCTGTAAAGAAGTGCCTCCTCATGTTGAGGTGAGACCTTCTATGTTCCAGATTGTAGCTGTTGCTCCTTGTTTTATTGCTGTGCACCACCAAAGAGATCGGCCCCAGCCACTTGCCACCCACCCTTCAAATATTTATACACATTGATAAGATTCCCTCTCAGTCTTCTCTTCTCCAGACTAAACAGCCCCAGGGCTCTCAATCTCTCTTTGTAGGGGAGATGCTCAAAGTCCCCCCAATAATGGCTCTCCACTGGACTCTTTCTTAGCAGGTCCCTATCTCTCTTGAATTGTGGAGCTCAAATTGAACGCAGTATTCCAGATATGGTGTCACTAGGGCAGGGTAAAGGGGGAGAAGAATGTTCTTTCTGTAAACTGACAGTCTTCCACCATCATAGAATCATAGAAGCATAGAATCAACCAGGTTGGAAGAGACCTCCAAGATCACCCAGTCCAACCTAGCACCCAGCCCTATCCAGTCATCTAGACCATGGCACTAAATGCCTCATCCAGGCTTTCCTTGAACACCTCCAGGGATGGTGACTCAGTCACACTCATTTGTTTTCCCTGTCCCTGGACTCTACTCTCAGGGTGCTGCTGCCTGGGTGGTGCCAGTCTGGCCATACTCTGTGTCATTTTAAACCTAATAGTAGTAATGTAATTTCCCTACTCCTTTTATGAGCACACATTGCTCTGTGCTCTTGACTGGGACCTTCAGTCACGCCAATAAATAATAGAATAATGAAAACTTTTAATGAGTTTTGTGCTGACTTCTGTACACACTGGGTGCTCTGCCTAAATTAATGCAAGAGGGCTCAGCCACAATCTTTTCTCACAGTCCCCTACAGATCAGCAACTGGCTTGCCATGTCTGTGTCTGGTAGGACACACATTTCACTTTCCTCTCTTCAGTTCTTTATTTACACCATTAATTTCCATGGCCTGGATGAGGAGCAGTGTGCACAGCCCTGGGAGGAGAGGCTGAGGGAGCTGGGGATGTGCAGCCTGCAGAAGAGGAGGCTCAGGGCAGAGCTCATTGTTGTCTCAAACTACCTGAAGGGAAGCTGTAGCCAGGTGGGGTTGGGCTCTTCTGCCAGGCAACCAGCTACAGAACAAGGGGACATAGTCTCAAGTTGTGCTGTGGGAGGTATAGGCTGGATGTTAGGAAGAAGCTGTTGTCAGAGAGAGTGATTGGCATTGGAATGGGCTGCCCAGGGAGGTGCTGGAGTCACCATCCCTGGAGGTGTTGAAGCCAATCCTGGCTGGGGCACTTAGTGCCATGGTCTGGTTTATTGGCCAGGGCTGGGTGCTAGGTTGGACTGGATGATCTTGGTGGTCTTTTCCAACCTGCTTGATTCTATGATTCACAGCTGTCTGATGTGCAGCTCTGACAGCATAGCAAGGAGGGCTGGAACTGCCAGGGGGCAGCAGGTGGGTGGAAAGGGACCAGCAACACCCTTAATCCCTTTCCCCCCCCCGAAAACTCACAGCAGACTCACTGCCACGTTTTTTAATGTTGTAACTGCCCCAAAGAGCTCATCAATTTCATATTTCCCTTTTCATGGCTAGGTAGGAGATTCTGAACATGCCCATTTTATTCCTCTGTGCTCTATCCTGGCTGGTGATTTATGTGCTTCTATCATACATGCAGTTCTATCTCTCTCCTCACTTAAGAATGAACTGAGTGCATTCTCAGCCCAGGAAATCCACTGGAAACCAGCTAGTATTTAAATCATCTCCCCTCCCTACTGGTACAACTGGAGGAATATGTCACAGAGGATATCTATCACAGCATGGCCTTTTCATTTCCTAACAATCATGGAATTGAAGCATGCTTTCATTAACTCCAGCATTTTCTCAAGGTCAGTTGAAAAGCACAGGCATAAAATCAGTCTAAATTGTCTTAATACACCCATCAGGTAGGAGGTATGCCCCCAGCCTTTTACAATAACCAGAGAGGTAAATAAATCTGTCACCTCCCACAACACACCTCCCCAGTGCATTTCAGGCTGGTGGGCCACTTAGGGTAATAGATAAAAGGTGGGGTTTCTTTAGGATTTTGCCAAGGAGATTACTTCCTCTTCACTAGAAAGAAGGATTAAAACACAGACTCGCATTTTGATAGCCAATTTGTAGCTGCATCTTAGCATCAACACAGCGAGCCAGGAGAGAAGCTGTAATGAAACGCACTGATGGTGCACTGGTTAATGAAGCAGCAATGAAGATGTCACAGGGAGAGGGGAAGAGGCTCAGAATATAATTTTGCTGTGGCATATGGGGAAGGAGAGCAAAATAAGAGAAGAATTGTGGTTAAAAGGGAAAAAAATGTGCCTGTCTAGCATGAATCTGTCAGGCTGCTATGAATCTAAGCAGCTAGCTAGCAGAGCTACACTACCTGCAATCTGTAGGCAGGATACAAGGCTGCTTACCACTGTATTTTTCTTTGCTCTCAGCTCGTTTTTCCCCCCTTGTTTTCCTTCCTGCTCCCAGTGATTTACATTTCAGAGGATAACACAGCAAGTTCTAGGTAACAAGCTTAAGGGAAGGTGTCTGTTTTTTGCAGCACCCCGAAAAGGAAGGAGGGTTTGTGGCTGTGGGGGGGTTTTGCCTTTGCAGTGGCTGCTGACAGATTGGATACTTGTGGTTTTCTGCAAGTCAGTGCATTTCATGGGAATGGATGGCTCAAGATTCTGTGCGTCCCACACTGCTTCACACCTGATCTAACACATAAATTGGCTGCTCCTGTCATCAGTTCTGTACTACCTGGAAGACTCGTGGTCATGCAGTTAGCCCCTAGACCTTTGCTTGTGATTTTCAGTGTGGGTGACTGGCTGTATTTGTGTTTAAAGGTCTGAGCCTGTCCTCCCCTACTCAAGCAAGCACCAGTGATTCCCAGTGTTCCCAGTACCAGTGATTCCCAGTGTTCCCAGTAACCTCCACTCAGCACCACCAAAAACCTGCCAGTGCCCCCAGTGGCATCATAAGAGTCCCTCAGTGCTGCCCAGTGCAATAACCTCCTCTACAAGATTTGATCAATACAAATAAATAAACAAAAGCAACAGCCCACAAGGGTTAATTAAAAGAGCTCTAGAATTCATTGCTCTTCACCACTGTGAAACCAGCTAAGTGCATTTGGAATACACTGTTAGCATCCTTCATACTACAGAAAGTAGCTGTACACCTCCTCAGACACACAGCCAATAACACAGAGCATTATGTGCAAGGCAGTTCCTGCAAATCATAGAATCAGAGAATCAAGCGGGTTGGAAGAGACCTCCAAGATCATCCAGTCCAACCTAGCACCCAGCCCTGGCCAATCAACCAGACCATGGCACTCAGTGCCTCATCCAGGCTTTGCTTGGACACCTCCAAGGATGATGACTCCACCACCTCCCTGGTCAGCCCGTTCCAATGCCAATCACTCTCTCTGCCATCTCTGGATGTCTCCTCCTAACATCCAGCCTAGACCTCCCCTGCCACAACTTGAGGCTGTGTCCCCTTGTTCTGTTGCTGCTTGCCTGGCAGAAGAGCCCAACCCCACCTGGCTACAGCCTCCCTGCAGGTAGTTGTAGCCAGCAATGTGGTTTCCCCTCTTCTGCAGGCTGCACACCCCCAGCTCTTCTTGCTGCAGCCCAAGCTCTGATTGCTCTCTGGGCTGCACGAGCAACACTGACAGCTCATACTGAGCTTCTCATCCACCAGCACCCCCAAGTCCCTCTCCTCAGGGCTGCTCTCAGCCAGTCACTTCTCAGCCTGGAGCTTGGGATTGTCTTAGTCCAGGTGCAGGACCTTGCACTTGGTCCACACCATCTAACATCATGCTTAGAAATTAAAAGGAATAAAAAAGGGGCTTGGGGGAGCATGGGGAGCATCTGCTGCTTGGGAACTGAATGGGTATCAGTCTACTCAAGGGAAGTGGTGAGTGTTGTCTTTGCATCAGTTTTGCTTTCTTTTCTCTTCTTCCACTTATCCTTCATTTATTAGACATTTCTTTTAAACTTGACCTCCAACTTTTCTTCCTTACTCTTCCCCTGCCCCACTGGGGGAGGGAAGGAAGTGGCAAGCAACTGTGTGGTGCTTAACTATCCACCAGCAATAACCCACAGTACCACTACAGCTCCAAAAGAGCTGAGGAGGGAGATTTCCTCCACAACTATGTAGCTGGAAGGGATTTTGAATGATTGTGATGTTAGGAAGGTTCATATACAACAACAAGGAGCAAAAGGGTATAGAAATGCTTCTCCAACACTGGAAATGTCAGTGGGAAAAGCACTCAGTGCACGTGGCAGACTGACCTTTGGTTCTGGTCTGGTACTCCTAATGGAAAGTGCAAATTTCCACTACCTAGTAAAGTTTACAGATATGAAAGGATAGAAGGAGTTGACTGCCTGGTAACTCTTTTCCAGAGAATAAAGACAAAATGCTATTCCATTTCTTCTGGGAAGGAGCAAAGGCAATGGTTTCACTGAGCACAAACCTAAAGTGTCATTAAAAAAGGCACAGGAGCTCATTTGTAATTCAGTTTTTTTACTTCACTAACACAGACTACACCTATCATTGTGTGCCCTCCATCCTGAGAGCGAGGATGTCTTTAAAGACAGTATTTAGCATCATTAAACATACTTTAGTGACTGTGTGTGGTTCCTTGAGGACTCCCTACAGAGCAGACACTTTGTTTGTCTCAGAATCTCTGGAGCTGTTCTTGCAAGACACTGAGCCCTCAATGCTTGGGCAGGTCAAACCTGAGCATGTGAAGCAGAGGAAACAAAGTTTGAGAGGAGCTCAGGAAGCCACAAAGGCCTCTCTTCAGTGTAAAATAGGTACATTAGCATGAATTTAAGACTGATAAATTCAAAAAGGTGCAGAATGCCTCTTGATTTCTCACACTTTCCCTTTTATTCTAGCTCTATTAGAGTTCATTACCTGCAATTACAGCACTGATTCAGAAATGGTGTATTTATTCCTCTGAATGTATGACTACTTGAGGGCAAATGCAAATGTAAACAAGCAATCTCATACTCAAGGTAGAAAATCTCTCTCTTCAGATAAATAACTAAGGAAACCCAAGATCAGTCTTGCTGGCATAGCCCTGTAAGAATTTGGTGTCACTCTGCTTGCATATGCTCACTAGGAAAGAATCCAGAACCTTCTTTCCTCTATCAGAGGTTCACCCTCTACCATATCCCCAAGCACCACATCCAAACGACCTTTAAACACCTCCAGGGTTGCTGACCCAATGCACCTCCCTGGGCAGCTCATTCCAATGCCTGACCACTCTTGCTGGGGATCTTTTTTTCCTGATGTCCAATCTAAACCTACCCAGTGGCAGCTTGAGGCCATTCCCCCTTGTTCTATCACGAATTACCTCTGAGACCAGCAGCAACCTCTCCACAAGGTCCTTTCTGATAGCTGTAATGATGACTCCTATCTACATAAAAGGCTTCCTTCTAGCCCACCAGTATGTCTCAGCTATTCATAGTAGTAAACTGATCAGTTTTACAGCCTTGAGTACCAGCTGCCTGCTTAACAGATGTATTCCTTGTAAAGAAACACTGCAGAATTTCCCTTTCTTTCTCTTTCTCTGCAGCCTGCTCAGTCCTGCTCCCTGGTTCAGTCTTTAAGACAAGCTCAGAATGGCACATAGAATTCAAGATGTGGTAGAGCCATAGTCTTGCACATTGGCAAACAGCCTTCTGTTATTGGTTCACTCTGTTTTCTCTGCTGATGCATAGTATTTCGTTTGCTTTTCATCACCAGTGAGCACTGAACTGATGACTGCATGGAGCTGCCACTAAAGTATTCATCCTGGTTTATATGCCAAGATGGGTTAGGCTTTTTTACTCCCCACGTGTTTCACATTACATTTACTACCAGGGACTTGAATTCCTCTTCATTTCTGATGATAGGATCTTTTTGCCATTCCTCACTGTTGGTCTTTATCTTTTCTACCCCAAAAATATTTCTGTCACCAGCAAACTTTATCACTCACCTTTCCCCACGTCATTTACAAACCATAGAATCATAGAATCAAGCAGGTTGGAAGAGACCTCTAAGCTCATCCAGTCCAACCTAGCACCCAGCCCTAGCCAGTCGTCTAGACCATGGAACTAAAGCTGTAAGGCAAGGTCTGAGATAACATTGAGTGGTGCAAAGGAGAAGTCTGGAATAAGGCAGAGGGGTGGAAAGGAGAAGTCTGGGATAAGGCAGAGGAGTGGAAAGGATGTAGAAGGGTGGTTGGGAGCCCCTCCTGGGGACTCTGGTTTCTGGCAGGGCTGCTGTGTTTCTGTATTACTTTTAACTTGTATATTACTGTCTGTAGCTGTAAATATTGTAACTATCTGCTTGTATATTGTGTTAAGCTGTGAATAGAAAGCTGCATTCCTTACTTTCCAGCTCAGCTGAGTCTAGGCTGGGTGATTTCATAAGAGTGGGGTAGGGGGGGCAGGTAACACCCAAACCATCACAAGCAGAAGGATGAACACAGTGTGGCATGATGTAGTTTGATTTCATTTCCTTGCCTAGTTAAGGCATAAGGGATGGTGTCTGCCTTGTAAAGCAGCATTCCTCTTTCAGTGTAGAAGACATAAAACTCTCCTATACAGCCTATAGACATTAAACTCTCCTCTCACAGACTATAGTCTGTCAACTGAGGGACCAAATGAGCTACAATATGCTGCAAAAAAATCTTCACCTTGCTCCTTCTTTTTTTTTCCAACAGCTTTCTGCTTCTTGCCTCAGCAGCACAAGAATTCAGCCCAAATATTCCTAATGGTGGTGATGCAAGTGAGTTTCAGAAGACTTGGGAAGGGACTGAGCTATAACTGTGTGAAATACCCTATTAACCCCTGCCCCACCTTCTGCATTTTCAGAAAGAATTTAAACTAAACTCTTGAAGCTTGCTGCCTATGTTGTCATTAAAGGCATTTTTTTTTCCTACTTCAGTGGATTATGACTTTGGAACATTCCCTCTGTCTCTGTGCAGCAAGGGATTAAAGTTCCCTGGAATAAATTAGAGTGGGTTAAAACTGACTAGCAGAGTTTTAAGGCCTTTCCATCATATTGGTAGCACCAGAGTGCTGCTGACTTGGAAATGAAAGCCTGGCTAGGTAAATAGATTTTGCCAGGGATCTGTTGTTCTCATTCCACAGTCCTGTAAGCCTCCTTTTATTAATATTGCCTTGCCATTTTCTGCATACATGTACAAAGTGATGTTGAATGAAATTAGACTTGCTATGAAAGGCCACACAGCAATGATCATAACATTCTCAACAGACCACTTAGGTCTAGGGTACATATCTGCTCTGAAGCAAAGAGATGGTGCAAGGGAAGCTAGCACAGCCAAAGCAAACAGAATGGACTGCCAATAGAAAATCAACATTGCCTGCTCCTGATAGCAGTCTTGTATTCTCCTTCCACAATAGTATCACACCTAATTAAAAGTGAAAATTAATAGCCAGCAGGATTAATCAAATTCCATATGCAAATATCTGGCTCATGAGAGCCATGGTCCAATTGCTAGTACTATCATTAAAGTCATTAATTTAAATTGAGATGAGTTAAAAGTCCCTTGGGCATTGACACATAAGTTGAAGGAGGTTATTCACTGCTAAGTTTTTCACACTGGAAGGAAAAACTTGGGAAGAAAATATGTGGCCATGGCTTCAGCACACTGATCTCTAAGAGAGTGAGCAGTGCCAGGAGCCAGTTCTGACACAGAGTCACAGATACATCCGTGCTGGAAAAGACTCAGGAGCAGCAAGTCCAATCTAGAACCCTGCTCTACAAGAGTCACCTGAAACCACAGCCCTAAGCACCACATCCAGACCACCCTTAAACACAGCCAGGGTGGGTGACTCCACCACCTCCCTGGGCAGCTCATTCCACTCCCTGAACACTCTTTTTGTGAAAAACTTTTTCCTAATCTCCCCAGCCTCAGCTTGAGGCCATTCCCCTTTGTTCTGTCTCCAATTACCTGTGAGCAGAGCCCAGCAGCAGCCTCTCCACAATGTCCTGCCAGGTAGCTGTAGACAGCAATGAGGTCTTCTCTCAGCCTCCTCTGTTTCACACTACCCATCCCCAGCTCCTTCAGTCACTCCTCATTGGATTTATTCTCCAGGCCCTTCCCCAGCTTCATTCCCCTCTGGATCCACTCCAGCACCTCCACATCTCTCTTGTATTGCAGTGCCCAAAACTGAACACAGCACTCAGGACATTGCCTCACCAAAGGCCAGTGCAAGGGGACAAAACACTGCTTTAAATTCATATTAAGATGTACTGAAGCAAGTTGAATCAGCATAGTTCAAGAGCTGGTAAGGTGAGGTACTGGGGATTATTTTTGCTTGCTGACTTCTGCTGAGCACCTTCAAAACACAGAAAGGCTTTGGTTGTTGTTGTTTTGACCAGAACTTGAGTCCCATGGCCAGGGACACCCTACCCTACAGCAGGTTGCCCACAGCCTCATCCAGCCTGGCCTTAAACACCTCCAGGGAAGAGGCTTCCACCACTTCTCTGGGCAACCCCTTCCAGGCTCTCACCACTCTCATGCTGAAGAGCTTCTTCCTAACATCCAGTCTGAGTCTCCCCATTTCCAGCTTTGTTCCATTCCCCCCAGTCCTATCACTACCTGAGAGCCTAAAAAGTCCCTCCCCAGCTTTCTTGAAGCCTCCTTAAGATAGTGAAACACCACAATAAGGTCACCTGGGAGTCTTCTCCTCTCCAGACTGAATAGACCTAACTCACTCAGCCTCTCCTCATAGCAGAGGTGCTCCAGCTCTCTGATCATTCTCGTGGCCCTTCTCTGGACACATTTGAGGGCAACCTGCAAATGCTATCCCTGCAGCACATCTATATGTGTCCAGCATATCTACATCCATCTTGTACCAGGGGCTCCAGAGCTGGACACAGTACTCCAGGTGGGGTCTCACCAGTGCAGAGTAGAGGGAGAGGATCACTACCCTCGCTCTGCTGCCCACACTTCCCTTGCTCTGGTTGGCTTTCTGGGCTGCAAGAGCAACTCTGAGGGCTCATATTGAGCTCCTCATCCACCAGCACCCCCAAGTCCCTCTCTTAAAGAAAAAACAAACTCAGGGTTCTGGGAGAATCAGGCATTATTGATCTTAAATCTACATGAGTTAGGAAAGTCATTGGTGTTGAAATTTCACAAAGAAACAGGATCTTTTCATACCAGGTTCCAGAAAGCCTTTACCTTTCCTGAGTGACACTTGGAGTCCATTCTGCTTTGATACCAGACTGCTCTGAGCATCACCACCCTAAGCACACTGAATTATTTGGGCCAATTCTATCTGCAGTTCCACTGGCACAGCCTCCTGCATGAAGAGTGGAGTGATCCAGACAGGAATTAAGTTCATTGCTTTTCAGAGAATAAACATTTCTCCAAAGGCAGGTCAAGATGACTCTATATTAATATATTCCTACATCTGGCCAAAAAAGCAAATCACTTTCCCTCTCCCCCCCCACATTGTCTCATCCTCTCTATCTGTGCTGCTGAGCAGCAGCACAAAACAATTTCACCTTAGCAAGCAAATTTCATTTGTTACCTGCCAAACACTGATAGAAAAGATAACTATGGAAAAAAGCAATTCACCCCCTCATTCTCAGGCAATAGGTAACATGTTTTCACCATAATACCCTTGCTAAATAACATTCAATGAACTCATAAAAGCCTTTAATTTAAATATAAATGCTTAGCAGTTCCATTTTTCAGGGAGTAAATGACATTTTCACTTGCATTTCTTTCCAGTGCATTTGCAGAAGAGACATCCTTGCAGAACCCACAGTTAGTGTTATGGATTATTACTATCACTGCAATGCTCACAGACCACCCTGTAGTCAGGCTCAGGGCAGAGCTCATTGCTGTCTCCAACTACCTGAAGGGAGGCTGTAGCCAGGTGGGGTTGGTCTCTTCTGCCATGCAACCAGCAACAGAACAAGGGGACACAGTCTCAAGTTGTGCCAGGGGAGGTCTAGGCTGGATGTTAGGAGGAAGTTGTTGTCAGAGAGAGTGATTGGCATTGGAATGGGCTGCCCAGGGAGGTGGTGGAGTCGCTGTGCCTGGAGGTGTTGAAGCCAAGCCTGGCTGGGGCACTTAGTGCCATGGTCTGGTTGATTGGCCAGGGCTGGGTGCTAGGTTGGACTGGCTGAGCTTGGAGGTCTCTTCCAACCTGCTTGATTCTATGATTCTGTGATTTTCAAATGCATCCTGTGAGCACAAAATGCTCACATGGAGAGACTGCAATAGTCCAGCTTGGCCTTCAGTCTGAAAATGGCAGTGCTTTTCGGGTTGGGTAATGACAGAAAGAGTTGCATGGCTCTCTTTGTGCCCCTTCAATTCCTGCCCATCCTCTTCAGATTACCAGCAAGGAGCCATTAGGAGTTTGGTGGCCGTGATGCAAATTATCTACCAGCAAGTGGATTTTGATCACTACACTTTGCATCTGTTTCCCACTAACCAATGGAACAGAAGACTGTTAATCACTCTTGATCTTTCCCAGGTTTGAACTGGTAACTTAATTGCTAATCCCTATTGAGTGGCTCTGAAGTACACTACAGAGCCCCCGAGGCATGCAGCTTGACCCCCCTCCTGATCAACACTGGTTTTAGCCACACCATCATCAAGAATATGGCCAGAATTGACCATGCTAATTATACCTTTGGTCATACTTTCCAAATGAAGGGCAGATAAAGCTGTCTAACTAGAGACATTAAAAATATCTGCCAAGCTTTATGGGTGATTCTACACAAACCAAAAAGTATCCCCAGCCAAAACCCAAAAGGAAAAGATCTTGCAGCCAAAAAGATCTTGCAGACTCATGCTCCTGCACTGTCAGTTTACTCCTAAATAATGCCCAAATTAGAATTCCTAAGGGACTGGGTAAAAATCTGTTAGTTTTGGCTTCTTTCAAAATCATCCCCAAGCTGGTAATATAATTCCAGCCCAGCTGAGATTCACCCTGCGTTGAATTTCACTGGATAAAGGGGGGGGGAAAGGGATCATACAGCAAAGAGAAGAACAAAAGGTTTTCCCCTCCTCAAATTTCAAGCCACAGCATGAGGAGCATTTCCTTTGTTGTATTTTTTTTTCTTCCTGAATAAAAGTCTTGCTTCTGAAGAAGCTTTGTTTATTCTGAGTTCTTTCTCTCCAGATCTAATCTTTTTTTGGCCTGGTTATTTCTTAGATTTACATGCAATTATATTTCAGACCAACATCTATTACCTGAGAGAGGAGAAACAGAGAGGCAGTGTGGTCTGCTAGGCACTCAAGGCTTGCTGCAAAGCATAAAGGCAGAAGAGCATGGAGTTGTACTTGCACAGGGGCTGCCAGATTGAAGTGGCATGAAACTGATATGAATTTTCCTGCCTCTTTATGTGGGTGTGTCAAAATGTATTGGGTTTTTTTGACAAGATTTAAGATCATATTTATAACTAAGCTCAGAAGAAGGTCTGCCACAACTAGCTCCTGGCAAAGCTGGCAGCTCCTGGCTTGGACAGATTCACTCTTGATATGGGTCAGGAACTGGCTGGAGGGCTGGGCCCAGAGTGTGGTGGTGAATGGTGCCACATCCAGCTGGCAGCTGGCAGCTGGCACTAGTGGTGTGCTCCAGGGGTCAGTGCTGGGCACAGTCCCGTTCAACATCTTTATTGATGATCTGGACCAGGAGATTGAGTCCAGCATCAGTAAGTTTGCAGATGACACCAAGGTAGGAGCAGCTGTGGAGCTGTTGGAGGGTAGGAGAGCCCTGCAGGGGTACCTGGCCAGGCTGGATGGGTGGGCAGAAGCCAATGGTATGAGGTTTAACAAGACCAAGTGCAGGGTTCTACACTTCGGCCACAACCAACCCCAAGCAGCACTACAGGCTGGGGACAGCCACATGTTGCAGCTAACACCAGTGGCACAGCAGCAATTCCTTCCCTCTGCCTGGAACACTTTGTATGTTACCTCGGGATCATTATCATGAGTTTGAAAGTGTCTTTGATACAAGAAACTTACTCAGGGACCAAAAGTGTCATGAGTACATCTGCTGGAATGAATGCCAAGACTCCATAGGCATAGTTAGCCTCTTTCCTGGTTTTGCATTACTACTTTCCAAGTCCTGCTTGTTTCAACTATTTGATTCTGTGCAATTACCTCCTGTTGACTGAAAATCCAAAGAATCTTAGGGAATTGCCCCATTTTTTAAATATTAAGAATAAAAATTACTATTCATACAGAAATTAATATTAATGATTCATAACTAATATTCTTTTCCAATACAAAGGGTGAGAACATTTTCCCTTTCTTGCTGTCTTAGTCACATTGGGGCAGGCTCACATAGGTTAAAAAAAAAAACCCAACAATGTTTACATTTCTCTTTTGCCCAATTTAAACTGAGAAAAGGGAAAAGAAAACTACTCTTATAAGGCTTTGTGATGTGTTGGAAATATTTCCTTGAGTAGGAAATTTCTAACTTTGGCACAAGAGATCACACAGACATCTCCTTTAAGCACTTCAAAGAACTACAGGGGGAAAAAAAACTCAGCAAGAGCCATGAAAAGACTCAGGACTTTTGAACCATTCCCAACCCTCTTTCTGTTGATGCAGCTCCTCCAGGAAAGGCAGCTTGCCAGTTTGCACAGACAAATCCCCTGCACAAGGGGACTGAGGTATTGGATGGACTCAGTCAACAGGAACTCGTGGCCAGCATGCCAGGCCACCTGTTCCAAGGGGGGAATCGAGCCATGGAGAGGAGTTGAATTCAATTTCCTTAGCCATTCTCTTTACCCAGCTTTCCAGCATTTATCAAATCTCAGCCACCTGGAGAAACTCTCTTTGTGTCTAGCAGGGAGAGGGAACAATAGAGCAGGATGCGTTTCCCCCATCGCCATACCAGATTGCCACTGAAAACCCCTCAGCAAATGCTACAAACCCTACAGTGTAAGTGAACAGCTTTGCTGGGAGGAGCATGAAGAAACTTCAGGCAGATTGAAAAAAAAATTAAAAAGAAACAAACAAAAATAAAAATCTCATTCATTTTGGTGAAATTTAATTAACACTTCAGGAGTCTGAAATAGGGAAAGAGCTCGAGTCAGTCCAGGGGGGACTGAGAGTGATGGCAAAAAGACCAAGTGCCTTTGGGCCAAAGCAAAAGGGAACAGAAGAGGAATTACAGTGGAGGTCTGCTACAGACCACCAGACCAGGAAGACCAAATGAATGAGGCCCTTTATAGACAGATAGGGATTGCTGCCCATTCACAAGCCCTGGTTCTCATGGGGGACCTTAACCACCCCGACATCTGTTGGAGGAAAATACAGCAGGGCATAGGCAAGCCAGGAGACTCCTGGAATGCATTGATGATAACTTTGTTTAGTCTGGAAAAGAGAAGGATGAGAGGGGGACCTTACTGCCCTCTACAACTACCTAAAAGGAGGTTGTAGTGAGGCTGGAGCTGGTCTCTTATCCTGAATTACTAATGACAGGACAAGAGGAGAAATGGCCTCAAGTTGCATCAGGGGAGGTTTAGGTTAGATGTTGGGAGGCAGTTCTTTCCTGAGCAGGTGGTCAGGCACTGGAACAGGCTGCCCAGGGAGGTGGTGGAGTTGCCATCCCTGGAGATGTTTAAAAGGAGAGTGGATGTGGTGCTTGAGGCTATGGTCTAGTGATGAAGGATGCTGTGATGAATGTTGGACTGGATGCTCCTGGTGGTCCTTTCTAATGATAGCAATTCCTAGTGATGAGATGTTGTGCTCAGGGGTTTGGTTTAGACCATAGCTTGGGCTGTGGTCTAGTGATGAAGTATGCTGGGATGAAGGTTGGACTGGATGCTCCTGGTGGGCCTTTCCAACCATAGTGATTCCTAGTGGTTAGATGTTGTGCTGAGGGGTTTGGATTAGTCAAGGACTTGTCAGTGTGAATCTAATGATTGGACTCCAAGGTCTTGAAGGTCTTTTCCAATCTGAGAAATTCTGTGATTCTGTGATTTTTCTATCCACTGTTGCCTCATTTTCTACCATCACACTAAGGCTCAGATGTTTACAGGCACTTAACACCATTCACTTGCAAAGCTTCTTAATTATTAATACAGTCAAGAGAAAATTATCCCAGCAACAGGTCAACAGCAAATTATACCACAGATACCTACATAGAAAAAGCACTTCTTGTTTTTCCCTTTGCTTTGAAAATCTTTGTTGGGTTTTATGTTATTTCTGTAACTGGGGGAAATATTTCAATGATTCAATGTTAGTATTGACTTGTTTTTTTTTAATGGAACATGAGAAATAAGGAATTCAATCCATTTTATTATAGGGTGGAGAAAAAGATAGGAGAATAATAATAATATCCTGTTCAAACACAGCACTTCTCCTTAAAGGACTTCACCAAGTCTGTCTGCTCCACCCTCATCAGCATTGAAAATGACAAAGGGCGAAATCGAACTACAGAAAGTTCCACAGCTCCCTCGAGAGAACCCAAAATTGCTCTGAATGTCACTTGGATTGCAAAAATCAAGCCCAGGCATCACCAAAATATCAATCCAAGAAGGACCTGGGGGGCTTGGTTGATGAAAAGCTCAGCATGAGCCAGCAGTATGTGTGCACAGCCCAGACAGCAACCCTGTGCTGGGCAGCAGCAAGAGCAGTGTGGGCAGCAGGGCAAGGGAGGGGATTCTACCCCTTGATTCTGCTCTCCTCAGACCCCACCTGGAGTCCTGTGTGCAGTTCTGGAGCCCCCAACACAAGCAGGACATGAGACTGTTGGAGCCAGTCTAGAGGAAGCCACCCACCAGGATGCTCAGAGGGCTGCAGCAGCTCTGCTCTGAGGACAGGCTGAGAGAGTTGGGGCTCTGCAGCCTGGAGAAGAGAAGGCTTGGAGGAGACCTTGGAGTGGCCTTCCAGAATGTGAAGGGGGCTACAGGAGGGCTGGGGAGGGACTATTGACAAGGTCCTGTAATGAAAGACAAGGAGTAATGGATTTAAACTGGCAGAGGGGAGATTTAAGCATTAGGAAGAAGTTCTTTTCAGTTAGAGTGGCAAGACAGTGGCACAGTCATTCTGTGAGTCTGTGCTCCACAGCCTCCCTGGAGGTGCTCAAGGCCAGGTTGGATGAGGTCTTGAGTGAGCCATTCTGGTGGGAGATGTCCCTGCCTATGGTGTGGGGATTGGAACTGGCTGATCTTTGAGGTCCCTTCCAACCTAAACCATTCTATGCTTCTGTGATTATTAGCTCATGTATTTTGTTATGGATATTCTCTAGGTATTGAGGTAGATACATAGATCAAATTGGGCAGACAATGGAGTTTTTGCATCACTGATATTGTGGTGGTTTCATAGCACCTCGTGCCATGGTCTACTTAATTGGCCAGGGATGGGTGTTAGGTTGGATTGGATGAGCTTGGAGGTCTCTTCTAACCTGGTTGATTCTAGGATTCTATGATTCTATAAGCAAAGCCTGGATGAGGCACTTAGAGCCATGGTCTGGTTGATTGGCTAGGCTGGGTGATAGGTAGCATTGGATGATCTTGGAGGTCTCTTCCAACCTGGTTGATTCTGATTCTATGATTCTATGTGAAATCATTTACAGTCAATAGCTACATTGATGGATCCTAGATACTGTTAGATTCCATAAGAATTAAGGGCAGTTAGTTTGCATCTTTGGTATCAAAATAAATGTGGCCCTAGAAGAAAAGAGCAGGTCATACAACCTGTGGAAGTGGAATAAATGGTAAACCAATATCAATATCAGAAACTCAGGAGGCAGCTGCAAGCTTTCAAGCAGAAATAGCTAGCAGCATATTTTGTAAGGAAATGTGCATATTGAAATCCAAGTGGTGCCATTTATTTTTATTCCCCACCACTCTGAAGTGGACACAATGAAAAATGAGACAAGGCAGACAAGAGGACAAAGCTTCTCAGCTCTGCTCCATCAGTGGCAAAGAGGGAGAGAGGAGTGGAGGTTTATAGCCGGCGTGGACCCGTGTGACACTTTCTGAAGAAGCAAGCTTTTCTTTATTCAGAAAAGGAACAGATGTTGTGGCAGATAGCATAGAAAGAATCCTGTCAGAGGCTATAAACTAGAATTGAAGGGAGAGGAAAAGAAGGGGAAAACTATAAAGAACAGTGTGGAAAAAAATGTGAAGTATAAAACAAAAGAAGCAAAATGACACGGACAAAATAGAAATGCAGAGGGGGGGAAAGACAAGGGCTTTGTAACTTGAAAAGGGAAAGGAAATGTGCTCAACTCCTCCTAATCTCCTCAGTGGTTCCCACTGTAGATTTCAGGGCTTGTGATAAATGACCAGGCCTCCCTGGGAAGGTTTGTATCCTCCCAGTTTAGTCCCTCAGGTGTCAGAACTGTGAATCAGGAAGGCATAGATCCACAGGCTTCTTTCAGTTGGAAAAAAACTCATTCATGCTTATAAATCTGTCAGAGGTGAGTGGCAGGAGGATGGAGCCAGGCTCTGCTGGCTGGTGCCCAATGCCAGCACAAGGGGCAATGGTGGAAGCTGAGGCATAGGAAGTTCCATGGAAACATGAGCAGGAGTTTTTTCACTGTGAAGGTGACAGAGCACTGGCACAGGCTGCCATGGGGAGTTGTGGAGTCTCCCTCTCTGGAGATATTCAAACCCCACCTGGATGCATTCCTGTGTGATCTGTTCCAGGTGATCCTGCTCTGGTAGGGAAATTGGATTAGATGATCTTCTGAGGTCCCTAACTTGTCATGCCATTGGAATGGGCTGCCCAGGGAGGTGGTGGAGTCCCTGTCCCTGGAGGTGTTCAAGAAAAGCCTGGCTGAGGCACTTAGTGCCATGGTATGGTTGACTGGCTAGGGCTGGGTGCTAGGTTGGGCTGGATGCTTTTGGAGGCCTCTTCCAACCTGCTTGATTCCATGATCCTATGATTCTGTGATCTAGCCCAACCATCCACCCACCACCACCACACCCACTAAGCCATGTTCCAAAGTGTCGAGTCTAAAAGAGAGGAGAGTGTGAAAAAAAAAGTGAAGTATAAACCAAAATGATATGGATAAAACAGACATGCAAGGGCAGGAAAGACAAGGGCCTTGTTAAGCTTGAAAAGGGAAAGTAAAGACACTAAACTCCTCCTAACTTTAGGATGAAGTTTTAAGGCAAAGAGAGAAAAATAGGAAACTTATCTCTCTTCCACTGACACAGCTCATTGCAGCACGAGGCTGGGAGATTAATTTTATAACTGCAGACAGAAATCAAATAAAAGGAAGAGTCAGTGCCCTTTTTAAGCATCAGCAGAGAAAGATCACAAGTACACAGCCAATATTAAAATGCAGCCAAGGTTTATGGCCAACGTTTAAGTGGATTTCTACTGGAAGAACAAAAAAAAGCCAACTGGGTAAAAAGAGATGGGCAGGATAGCACTACTTGCCCCTGCACCTGAAAGTTCTCCTCATTTATTCATTTGTGAGAAATAAGCTTCTTCTGGAGCAGGATTTTAAACTCAAACTCACCAAGCCAGCTGTTGTGAATAGCCTCAGTCATGATACAGAGGAGCTTTGCCACTAACTTCTCAGTCTTCTCCATGCTGAGGTCTGCTGCTGGATAACAACGTTTGTAAGATGCCCTCTTTAACCTCCAGGGACAGCCTCCCCCTGAAAAATGTGGGGGTAGCTGATACTAGGGTAACAAAGCCATTTAGCCAGGGCTCAGTCCTGCTGTCTGCTAAGAGTGAAGTACCAGCTAAGATACTTACCTTGGTACAAACACCTAATTAGCAAAGAAATGTGGCTTCAATCAAGGTTCACTCCCAGCTGTGACCAGCTGTGGTCACATTGATACTTCAGTAGCCATAAAGGGTTCAGCTAAGTCTTAGGAGAAGTGACTGAGGGAGCTGGGGATGGTCAAAACAACAACAACCAAAGCCTTTCTGTGTTTTGAAGGTGCTCAGCAGAAGTCAGCAAGCAAAAATAACCCCCAGTACCTCACCTTACCAGCTCTTGAACTATGCTGATTCAACTTGCTTCAGTACATCTTAATATGAATTTAAAGCAGTGTATTGTCCCCTTGCACTGGCCTTTGGTGAGGCAATGTCCTGAGTGCTGTGTTCAGTTTTGGGCACTGCAATACAAGAGGGATGTGGAGGTGCTGAAGTGGATCCAGAGGGGAATGAAGCTGGGGAAGGGCCTGGAGAATAAATCCAATGAGGAGTGACTGAAGGAGCTGGGGATGGATAGTGTGAAACAGAGGAGGCTGAGGGCAGACCTCATTGCTGTCTCCAGCTACCTGAAGGGACATTGTGGAGAGGCTGCTGCTGGGCTCTGCTCACAGGGAATTGGATACAGAACAAAGGGGAATGGCCTCAAGCTGAGGCTGGGGAGGTTTAGATTGGACATTGGGAAGATTTTTTTCATGGAGAGAGTGGTCAGGGAGTGGAATGAGCTGCCCAGGGAGGTGATGGAGTCACCCACCCTGGATGTGTTTAAGGATCATTTGGATGTGGTGCTTAGGAATGAGGTGCTTAGGGCTGTGGTTTCAGGTGAATCTTGCAGAGTAGGGTTCTAGGTTGGACTTGGTGATGCTGAGAGGCTTTGCCAGCCTGCATGTTGCTGTGATTCTGTGATTCTATGCCAGCTGCTCCATAATATGTGTGCAAAAGTGAGAAACCACAAGAAAATTTACAGTCAGAGGAATGCAGAAGGAAGAGCAGCAAGGAAATGAATACAAAGTCCCAGCAAAGCTGACAGGAAGAGCTGAGAAGAGAATTGATCACCCAAACCCTTTTTTGCATTCCATATACATTGCCTACCAGTGGCTCCCATTTAAAATATCCTCAGTTTTCAGTCAAAACCAGATTTTCCTGTCTGATGGACATGAAAGCTCAAACTCACATCTGCAAATTAACTCTGTTCTTTCTGCTTCATACATCAAGTGTTATGTGCAATATTATTTCTGGAATTGTGTCTTAGCTTACAATTTGATGATTATGGCACATCAGGGAGAAGAGAATGCACCTTGCTCTGCCACAGCTCCATTTTTATTGACTCTGCAGTGCTGAATGGGGACATTTCTTTTTGTCAGCAAACTAAGCAGGTCTGACTTGGAAGATTTAAAGGGTGCAGACCTGGCATCGGCGGTCAGTTGATGTTTGCAATGACAATGAGATGGCAAAAAGTAGCTCTGCAGCTTAAGAAGCTACTAATATTTAGCAGCAGAAGCAGAAAGGTTTACAGCAGAAATGTTAAATCATGGCAAGATAACAGAATTTTAAACAGCTTTTGTTTTTTTCTGGGAAGAATTTGCTTCCTTTATGGGGAGACCTTCTGCACTCTCCCCACCAACCCACCACAGTGTTCCCAGCCTGCTCTTAGAATCACCAGAGAAACATAGAATCAAGCAGGTTGGAAGAGACCTCCAAGCTCAGCCAGTCCAACCTAGCACCCAGCTGTGGCCAGTCAATCAGACCATGGCACTAAGTGCCCCAGCCAGGCTCTGCTTGAGCACCTCCAGGGATGGCATCTCCCTGGGCAGCCCATTCCAATGCCAATCACTCTCTCTGACAACAACTTCCTCCTAACATCCAGCCTAGATCTGCCCTGGCACAGCTTGAGACTGTGTCCCCTTCTTCTATTGCTGCTTGCCTGGCAGCAGAGCCCAACCCCACCTGGCTACAGCCTCCCTCGCAACAAGACCCCAGTCCAAAACGAAATAATCTCCTCAGTGGTTCCCACTGTAGATTTCAGGGCTTGTGATAAATGACCAGGCCTCCCTGGAAAGGTTTGTATCCTCCCAGTTTAGTCCCTCAGGTGTCAGAACTGAGAATCAGGAAGGCATAGATCCACAGGCTTCCTTCAGTTGGAAAAAAAACTCATTCATGCTTATAAATCTGTCAGAGGTGAGTGGCAGGAGGTTGGAGCCAGGCTCTGCTGGGTGATTGATGCCCAATGCCAGCACAAGGGGCAATGGGTGCAAGTTGAGGCATAGGAGGTTCCATGGAAACATGAGCAAGAGTTTTTTTCTCTGTGAAGGTGACAGAGCACTGGACCAGGCTGCCATGGGGAGTTGTGGAGTCTCCCTCTCCGGAGATATTCAAACCCCACCTGGATGCATTCCTGTGTGATCTGCTCTGGGTGATCCTGCTCTGGCAAGGGCGTTGGAACAGATGATCTTTTGAGGTCCCTTCCAGCCTCTAACCTGTCATTCTGTGATCTAGCCCAACCATCCACCCACCACCACCATACCCACTAAGCCATGTTCCAAAGTGTCAGGTCTACACATTTTATCACCTCCAGGCATGGTGACTCCACCACCTCCCTGGGCAGCCTGTTCCAATGCCTGACCACTCTTGCAGTAAAGGAATTTTCCTTATATCCAATGGCACAATAAAACAAGACCTTTCAGCTTGCTCTCACACACATCATCTGAGCCATCCAGCAAGGTCATTCCTTCTCCCCCTCCTCCTCCTCCCCCTCCTCCTCCTCCTCCCCTAGACTCCTCAAACTCTTCTCTGGCACTGAAAACTCAGCTTGTGTTTCCTGAGATACAAATTCTTCACAGAGTGAAATCTGATTAAAAGTAAATCTCCCCTTGGTCTGTAAAGAGGAAACGACTGGAATCATTTCCTACCAAGTGGAAAAGCCACAACCCAAAATGCCAGAGGACAGATGGGATTGATCAAAAAGGCAATGAAGTCTTTCCATCGACTTCAATAGGCTTTGGTCTTAAGTCATTAATCAGCACTGGTTAGGGCTGCAGGTCTTGTGGAGAGGTATTTCACTAGAAAAACAGAGGAAAAAACACAGCCTTAACTTTCCCCATAGCCAAGAAAACCTAGGAAATTATCTTCACAGACATCCCACAGTTGCTGGATTCTGACCACCAGGCTTATGTTTCATAGGGCAGATTGATGCCAAGCTAATTATGGAACTAAAGGGATTTTGGCCATCCATAAGTTGGGGTTTGGGGTTTTTTTTTACTGATAATTGCCTTTCTTCCTCCCCCCCATTTTAGAAATCAATGTTGTGGCTTCAATAAACACAGAGCCATGGCTTCCTCTGCAGAATTTGCTAGAAGAGTTGGGGCTCAGCAGCCTGGAGAAGAGAAGGTAACCATGGAGTGGCCTTCCAGTATCTGAAGTGAGGCACAGGAAAGCTGGGGAGGGACTATTGGCAAGGTCTTGTAATGACAGGATGAGGAGGAATGGGTTTGAACTGGGAGAGGGGAGATTGAAACTGGATGTTAGGAAGAAGTCCTTTGCAGTGAGGGTGGTGAGACACTGGCACAGGTTGCTCAGGGAGGCTGTAGAGCACTATCTGCCCCTGGAGCTTTGCTTGTCATTAGATCTTCTAGTATCCTGATCATCTGCTGAGGTATGGCCTTGATTTCCCTCAGTATTTCTTCTTCCTCTTGCAGGAAACTTAGATCCATTCCCAGCATCTGTTCAGCTTGTGACATGCCTCTTGTGAATGTTAAGGCAGATCATTAGTTTCACATCTAGAAGTTCTGTCCATTAATTATGCCAGTTTCTTACTCCTGCTACCTATGGGATTCTCATGCAAAGCACTTTAATGGGAGAGAGGGAGCTGGGGGTGTGCAGCCTGCAGAAGAGGAGGCTCAGGGCAGAGCTCATTGCTGCTACAACTACCTGAAGGGAGGCTGTAGCCAGGTGGGGTTGGGCTCTTCTGCCAGGCAGCCAGCAACAGAAGAAGGGGACACAGCCTCAAGCTGTGCCAGGGGAGGTTTAGGCTGGATATTAGGAGGAAGTTGTTGTCAGAGAGAGTGATTGGCATTGGAATGGGCTGCCCAGGGAGGTGGTGGAGTTGCTGTCATCCCTGGAGGTGTTTTTAAAAAGCCTGGCTGGGGCACTTAGTGCCATGGTCTGGTTGATTGGCCAGGGCTGGGTGCTAGGTTGGACTGGCTGAGCTTGGAGGTCTCTTCTAACCTGCTTGATTCTATTATTCTATGATTCTCAACACTTTTATCACCCTTCACTCTGACAGAAGCTTGTTAGGTATCAACATCAGAGAAGAAGGAAAGACTTGACTGCTGACACAACTTGCTCTCAGCTCCAGCCATGCTTCCCTTTTACCTAAGGGCTCATGTGCTGCTGGAAGCTGAGGTCACAGCCTCCTCCATAAACAAGTCACTGCCCTACGTGGCTGCAGTTCAGGCTGGATTTCGCAGGTGTCTGTGCAGAGCAGCTTTGATCAAAGCCCATTCTCATTCACCCACGATGCCAAGGGCCTCGGCCAATCTGTCATGATCCACCTCAGATCTCCTCTACCATAACATCTGCTCCTCTGCTGAGCTGTGATCCCAGAGAGCCAAATCTGATGGAACAAAAGTGTCAGCCTCTTTGCCTGCTGTCTGTTTATGACTTTCTAAAGAACCAGCTACCATTTCTCTGCCTTCACCTTTAAATTCCTCCTCATTTTTTTGTGTCCTACTTATCATCTCCACTGTGCTCTCTCCAGCTAGATCCTCCTGTTGGCTTCCATTATCCATTTGTCAGATATTTTTAAACAAGCTCCTCCGTGATGGGTTTTTTTTCCCAAGCATCTGCCACACAACCTCATTATCTTCCTTCAAATCCCTCATTAAAACTCTCTTGCTGTGATGCCTACCAAAGGAAAAAAAAATAACATGAGGAAATGTTTTAGCTAATAATGCACTGAAACATCTCCTCTTACACTGACCAGCATTGCCTCTTTGTTTCCCTGTGCTCCTTTAGCTGTCTGGACCCATGTGTTGTCTCTTATCTTATATTTGAATCGTGGCCTCCCCATGTGGTCCTGATTTCTGACTTAGAGCTCTTTGGTGTTGATAGCATAAATAATAATCAGGAGAAAAGGCTTTTTCCTTCTCATTATACTTTGCTAGTTCCTGAAAACATATTCACACTTCTCTTTTGTGTTAAGTTTCTAGCAAGTAATTATAGAAGGCACTGTAATATAATCTTAAAGCCCTCTCCCTTTTCAGAAGGGAGCATACAAGTGAAGGACTAATTCATCCTCTATTCAGAAAACAGCATTTGAAAGGGAGGACTCTGGGTGAGAGGGAAAAGTTCATATTTTTTTGTTTCCCCATAGAGCACAGAAATTCAACCCCATTTTCTCTCCATCTTGCTCCTAGGACACAACAACTAAAAATCTCCTCAAGGAATCATGGAATCACAGAGTGTCATGAGCTTGAAAGATCACCTAGTCCAACCCCCCAAAAGATGAGTTCTCTCCTGTGCATTAGAAATTTCCTTTCTTCCTCCCCTGAGTCTCACTGCTTGCTGTATACAGTCCAAGTCCTACATTTGAAGGCACAAACTCCTAACCTGGCACTCCCCATGGATAGGAGATTGTTTTCCTTCAAGGAATCATAGAATCAAGCAGGTTGGAAGAGACCTCCAAGCTTATCCAGTCCAACCTAGCACCCAGCCCTGCCCAACCAACCAGACCATGGCACTAAGTGCCTCATCCAGGCTTTGCTTCAACACCTCCAGGCACAGCGACTCCACCACCTCCCTGGGCAGCCCATTCCAATGGCAAATCACTGTCTCAGGATGAGAACAAACTTTTTATCATCTGCTGGTGGCTAGCAGAGTGAAAAGCTGGTGTTTTTCTCATCACATGTTCCACAACCTCTCAGCTTTGTCTCTTTCTCTCCTTTTTACCAGACTAATCTACCACTCATGCATCATTGAAGGAGCAGCCCCTGTTCACAAGGAGGGTAGCTACAATTATTGCTGAGACATTACCACTAGAGACACTACAAAGGGATGTAGAAAGTACTTCAGACAGGAGCACAATTCATTAACATGTTCAGCTGATAATTGTCTGTCATATGGAGAAGAACTTTAGCACCTTTCTAACAAGAGATACTGTGAGGAGAAAAAAAACAACATACATTTATACATCCAGCAAACTGCCCACAGGCAAGCAGCAGGCAGCCAGCTTTGGTACCTGTGTGTTTCACACAGGCAAAGCCACCAGAAGTTATGGGCTCTGTGCTGCTCAGGTAAGGTAGGACTTGGATACTGAACTCATGCTCTGTGTTGCCATTTTGCAAGCAAAGAACACTTCATATTGCAAGCTAACATATTGTATCAGCTACATTCACAGAAGACTTGTAGGTAGGACTTGGATACTGAACTCATGCTCTGCATTGCCATTTTGCAAGCAAAGAACACTTCATAATGCAAGCTGACTAATTGTGTCAGCTACATTCACAGAAGACTTGTAGGTAGGACTTGGATACTGAACTCATGCTCTGCATTGCCATTTTGCAAGCAAAGAACACTTCATAATGCAAGCTGACAAACTGTGTCACCTACATTCACAGAAGACTTGTAGGTAGGACTTGTAGGTAGGACTTGGATACTAAACTCATGCTCTGCATTGCCATTTTGCAAGCAAAGAACACTTCATATTGCAAGCTAACAAATTGTGTCAGTTATGCTCACAGAAGACTTGTAGGTAGGACTTGGATACTGAACTCATGCTCTGTGTTGCCATTTTGCAAGCAAAGAACACTTAATAATGCAAACTGACTAATTGTGTCAGTTATGCTCACAGAAGACTTGTAGGTAGGACTTGGATACTGAACTCATGCTCTGCATTGCCATTTTGCAAGCAAAGAACACTTCATAATGCAAGCTAACAAACTGTGTCAGTTATGCTCACAGAAGACTTGTAGGTAGGACTTGAATACTGAACTCATGCTCTGTGTTGCCATTTTGTAAGCAAAGAACACTTAATAATGCAAACTGACTAATTGTGTCACCTACATTCACAGAAGACTGGTAGGTAGGACTTGGATACTGAACTCATGCTCTGTGTTGCCATTTTGCAAGCAAAGAACACTTCATAATGCAAGCTAACAAACTGTGTCACCTACATTCACAGAAGAGTTGTAGGTAGGACTTGTAGGTAGGACTTGGATACTGAACTCATGCTCTGCATTGCCATTTTGCAAGCAAAGAACACTTCATAATGCAAACTGACTAATTGTGTCAGTTATGCTCACAGAAGACTTTTAGGTAGGACTTGGATACTGAACTCATGCTCTGCGTTGCCATTTTGTAAGCAAAGAACACTTCATAATGCAAGCTGACTAATTGTGTCACCTACATTCACAGAAGACTTGTAGGTAGGACTTGGATACTGAACTCATGCTCTGTGTTGCCATTTTGCAAGCAAAGAACACTTCATAATGCAAGCTGACTAATTGTGTCAGCTACGTTCACAGAAGACTAAACTCTGCCACTTATCCTTTTAATCAACCTGAGTTATGGGGAAATGGTTTAATTGTGAGAATTTAAGCAGTCATAAAGATTTAGTAGTTCATTAATCCCATAGAAGGTCCATGGGAGATAAGCCTGGAAGTGCAGCTTGAGCAGTGGGAAGAGGTTATTCTAGCACAGAAGCTGTTTGGAAACAACGTGGAGCAGGTGTAATCTTCACCCCTTCAAGAAGCACTTCAGAATTGCAATTCTCTGTGCCCCTTGGGGAGTGAGGCAGCTCCACTCAGTTAGAGCAACCTCACAAAGCCAGCAGATGCAAATGTACTGTCCCCACTTTGATTTCATGTCGACAACACTGTGTCAACCCTGATCAGCCAGTCTCCATTTAATTCCAAATTGTTATCTCAAGAGAAATTCAGCTCTGCAACTTCCACCTCAGAAACCTGTTGGAAAAATACTAAAGAATAATGAAGCCTAGCAGGAAGTTCTGTTTCCTACACACAGCACCTGCTCGTGGCTTACTAGCAGCTCTACACCACCATGCGATGAGAGTGGAGGTTCCTTCCATGCAACAACAGTGAAGGTTCCTTCCATGCAATGCGTATGACAAAAAGGGTTTGTGCATTATCAACATAGCAAATATTGCTGGCAAACTTACTGACCTAGTCCTTGTGTCATGAACTGTCACAGCTGAGCCTCTGCTGTGCTGATAATGCGCAACCCCTTTTGGATTTCAAGCAAATGTCGCTAGCAAACTTAACTGATTTAGTCCATGTGGGTTCAGAAAGCTACCCAAAGCCAACAGCTACAGTTGAAAATGTTGAGCTGCTTTAAGAAGAAGTGATCTTGGAGAGAAGAAAGAAAAAAAGGGGGGAAGAGAAAGGGAAGGGGGAAAAAAGGGGTGGGGGAGAGGGGGAAAAAAGCAAAAAGGGGGAAAAAAAGGAAAATAGTGGGGAAAAAAGCAAAACAGGGGAAAGAAAGCAAAATAGGGGGGAAAAGGCAAAATAGGGGGGAAAAGGCAAAACAGGGAAAGAAAAAGCAAATGAGGGAAAAGAAGGAAAAGAGAGGAAAATACAAAAAAGAGGGGGGAAAGCAATAGAGGAGGGGAAAAGCAATAGAGGAGGGGAAAAGCAATAGAGGAGGGAAAAAGAAAAAGGGGAGGGGAACAAAAGGGAGGGGAAAAAATACCAAAAGAAGGAAAAACACAAAAGAGAAGGGGAAAAGCAAAAGAGGGAGGTAAAAAAGCAAAAGAGGTTTCAGAAAGGCAAAAGAGATGGAAAAATGCAAAAGAGAGGGAAAAGGGCAAAAGCGAGGCGGAAAAACAAGAGAGGAAAACCAAGAATGGAGTAAAATAACAAAAGAGGGGGCAAAAAAAAAGGAGAAGAGGGAGAAAAAGGAAAAGAGGAGGAAAAAGGAAAATAGGGGGAAAAAAGAAAAGGGAAGAGGAGAGGAAAAGAGGGGGGGAAAGAAAAGAGGGAAAAAAAGGAAAAGAGGAAGAAAGGAAAAGGGGGGGGGGGAAGAAGAGTGGGGGAAAGGAAAAAAGGGGAAAAACAGTAAAAGAGGTGAAAAAAGGAAAAGAGGGAGGGAAAGGAAAAGAGGGAAAAAATTAAAAGAGGTGAAAAAAGGAAAAGGGGGGGAAAGGAAAAGAGAGGGAAAATAGGAAAAGAGAGGGAAAAAGAGGTGGAAAAAGGAAAAGAGGGGGAAAAGGAAAAGAAGTGGGAAAGGAAAAGAGGGAGGAAAAAGGAGGAAAAGGGGGGAAAAAAAGAAAAATAATAAAGGCAAAAAGAAAGAAAAATAAGAAGAAAAATAAAAGAGGGGGGGAGGCCAACAACAAACCATAAACTTCTAAACTGTAACTTTTTCTGATTATCTCCAGTGGGCTTTGATCATTTCCCTAATATCACTTCCAATGTGCCTCACATCCATATCAATGTCACTCTCTCTCCAAACTCGAGCAGACATCTTCACCTGAAAGTGTGCTCTGATTTGGCAAGAGACGACCTTGCAAGCTGTCACAAAGGGTAACTGAAAGTGAGCTGGTGGGGCGGGGGGGGAAGAGGTAAAGTAACAACAGATTAAGGTATTAAAGCTTGGGTTAGATTATTTTTATTGTAATAGGAATACAAAAGAGAAAAACAAAACCCAACTTGAGCAAGAAAAGGAAAGAGCAAGAAAAGGAAAGTGCAAGAAAAGGAAAGTGCAAGAAAAGGAAAGTGCAAGAAAAGGAAGTGCAAGAAAAGGAAAGAGCAAGAAAAGGAAAGTGCAAGAAAAGGAAAGAGCAAGAAAAGGAAAGAGCAAGAAAAGGAAGTGCAAGAAAAGGAAAGAGCAAGAAAAGGAAAGAGCAAGAAAAGGAAAGTGCAAGAAAAGGAAGTGCAAGAAAAGGAAGTGCAAGAAAAGGAAAGAGCAAGAAAAGGAAAGTGCAAGAAAAGGAAAGAGCAAGAAAAGGAAAGAGCAAGAAAAGGAAGTGCAAGAAAAGGAAAGAGCAAGAAAAGGAAAGTGCAAGAAAAGGAAGTGCAAGAAAAGGAAAGAGCAAGAAAAGGAAAGAGCAAGAAAAGGAAGTGCAAGAAAAGGAAAGAGCAAGAAAAGGAAAGAGCAAGAAAAGGAAAGTGCAAGAAAAGGAAGTGCAAGAAAAGGAAAGAGCAAGAAAAGGAAAGTGCAAGAAAAGGAAAGTGCAAGAAAAGGAAGTGCAAGAAAAGGAAAGAGCAAGAAAAGGAAAGAGCAAGAAAAGGAAAGTGCCAGAAAAGGAAGTGCAAGAAAAGGAAAGAGCAAGAAAAGGAAAGTGCAAGAAAAGGAAGAGCAAGAAAAGGAAAGAGCAAGAAAAGGAAGTGCAAGAAAAGGAAGTGCAAGAAAAGGAAAGAGCAAGAAAAGGAAAGTGCAAGAAAAGGATAGAGCAAGAAAAGGAAAGAGCAAGAAAAGGAAGTGCAAGAAAAGGAAAGTGCAAGAAAAGGAAGAGCAAGAAAAGGAAAGAGCAAGAAAAGGAAAGTGCAAGAAAAGGAAAGAGCAAGAAAAGGAAAGTGCAAGAAAAGGAAGTGCAAGAAAAGGATAGAGCAAGAAAAGGAAAGAGCAAGAAAAGGAAGTGCAAGAAAAGGAAAGAGCAAGAAAAGGAAAGAGCTAGAAAAGGATAGAGCAAGAATGTTATTGCCTAACAAAGGAAGGTAAGGCAAAGAATCAATTACCTGATCCACAATCTATGGACCCAATTTAAAGCTATGCACCATTTACAAAGCTCTTTTGAATAATGCAGTCAGAGGAGGGGGGGTGGGGGGGAAGGTTCCAAAAGTGCTGTCCAATAAAGCACAAAGATTTACAGTTCATTTGAGCCATGTTTCTTTCTGCACAAGTGGCCATACCTCCGTTAGGCAGCCAAGGGTGCACAATCACAAAACAAGGTGGACTGTGACAGAAAGGGACATGACCTGTTCCAGTACACAAAATATCTGCATTACCAGTGCTCATTTAGCTGGAAAAGAAAAAAGTGCAATAGGTATAAAATGTCAAACTGCCTGAGAAAGCCTTAACTTAAAATAAATGTTCGTTACCTTTGAGGGTTTCATTCTGAGCTCTGCTGTGATGGAAATAAAGGATGAAGAGGAAAAGAAGTGTAAGCACTCAAGAGAAACTGCCCAAGACAAGATGCTTATGCAGTTTGAAGGTTTTGTGTCCTCACACTGTTTACAAGTGATGGAATGAGAGGAAACAGCCTGAAATTGTGCCAATGTGTGGCCAGTAGGGAGGTTATTTTTCTCCTGTACTCAGCACTGCTCAGGCCACAGTTTGAGTGCTGTGTCCAGTTCTGGGCTCCCCAATTCAAGAGAGATGTTGCAGTACTGGAAGGTGTCCACAGGAGGGCGACAAAGCTGTGAGGGGCCTGGAGCAGAGCCCTGTGAGGAGAGGCTGAGGGAGCTGGGGGGGTGCAGCCTGCAGCAGAGGAGGCTCAGGGCAGAGCTCATTGCTGCCTGCAACTACCTGCAGGGAGGATGTAGCCAGGTGGGGTTGGGCTCTTCCAGGCAACCAGCAACAGAACAAGGGGATGCAGTCCCAAGTTGTGCCAGGGCAGGTCTAGGCTGGATGTTAGGAGGAAGTTGTTGGCAGAGAGAGTGATTGGCATTGGAATGGGCTGCCCAGGGAGGTGGTGGAGTTGCCATTCCTGGAGGTATTTAAAAGGAGCCTGGATGAGGCACTCCCCTGGCAATGAGCTCTGCCCTGAGCCTCCTCTGCTGCAGGCTGCACCCCCCCAGCTCCCTCAGCCTCTCCTCACAGGGCTCTGCTCCAGGCCCCTCACAGCTTTGTTGCCCTTCTCTGGACAGGTTCCAGTAGGTACAACATGTTCTATTCTGGGAAATTCAAATGCTACAGCCAGAGCTGTCAGTGGCTCCTTCAGAGAGAAGACACTTCATGGTGTGATGGTGAGCCACTGGCAAAGTGCACATTTGTTCCTCAGGCAAGAGTGAGCCCATTCAGAGGATTACAGATTGCAGGGAGTTTGCTCCTGATGATAGAGTTTATGGAGGCTGAGGCTGTGCAAGGATGTTGCAAGGGTATCAATGCATGAAGGGGTGAATATTGATAATGAGAAAGTCTGATAGAAGTGGAAAATCATTTTATCACAGAAATATGGTAGGAGCACTTAGACAAGCTCCATAAAGAGAACGATAAGGCTAACAACAAATGGCCACTTTCCAGGCAGCTGAGCCACATTTTGAAGGGATAATCAGAACTCTTAGGAGTAACAAGCACCAGGTGTGATGCTGAGACAGTAGAAACAAAGGGCTGCAATCTCAGAGACCTCATCCAGTAACATGCTTGATGTGGAGGTCTGTGAATGTGCTGAAGGATCTGAGGAAAGCAGGCACAATGCTCATTGCAAAGAGGAAGACAAAATGTAAAGAGACAGGCTGCTTTTGCTCCTTATTATGATTCACAGAACCCTGGCTTGAAGATTTTGATCTAGATTTTGCCCTTACAGGCAAAAGGACAATGCAAGTGTTCCCAGGCATACATTAATCTCATCTCTGGGTATTAGACATGTTCAGTTCTTCAGTGACAAAAAAAAAATGCAGTATGATCAACACAGATATTCTAAATAGAGTTTAAGAACTGTGTGATAGCTTTTTCCAGCGTGGTCTTTGTACTGCAGTGAGAGAGCTGCCTAATAACATTATTAGGGAGGTGCAGCTGTGTGTGTGGGATTGAAAGGTAGCCTAATGGCATAGAATTGCAGAATTGGAAGGGACTCCAAGGATCATCTAGCTCCAACCACCCTGCCATGGGCAGGGATACCTCACACTAGATCAGGGTGCCCAGAGCCACATACTGCCTGACCTTAAAATCTTCCAGGGATGAGGCTTCCACCACCTCCCTGAACAACCTGTTCCAGGCTCTCACCACCCTCATGATGAAGAACTTCTTCCTATCATCCTATCTGAATCTATTCACTTCTAGTTTTGCTTCATTCCTCCTAGTCCTGTCACTACCCAACACCCTAAAGAGTCCCTCCCCAGCTTCCTTGTAGCCCACTTCAGACACTGGAAGACCACAATAAGGTCTCCTGGAGCCTTCTTCCCTCCAAACTGAACAGCCCCAACTCTCTCAGCTGTCTCCATAGCAGAGCAGCTCCAGCTCTCTGATCATCCTGGTGGTCTTTCTCTGGACACACTCCAGCATGTCTATAGGCTTCTTGTAAAAGAGGCTCCAGAACTGGACAGAGTACTCAAGGTGGAGTAGAGGAGGAGCAATGGGAAATGCCTATGAAAGAACTGGACAGAGTACTCAAGGTGGAGTAGAGGAGGAGCAATGGGAAATGCCTATGAAATCTGCCAGTAATAAGTGATGCAAAAGGCACAACTGTGTGTGAAAAAGTTCTGGTAGGAATCTCTAAGTTTGTGAAGAATGTAGGACAGAAAAAGAAAGGGGGTTGGGGAAGTAAAATCAGGTGTCAAGGAGACTCAATAGCAAAGCATATTGTTGGAATTCTGGGAAGACATTCCAGTTCTGGGCCCCTCCTGTTCCACAAGGACAGGGAACTGCTTGAAAGAGTCCAGTGCAGAGCCACAAAGATGCTGAAGGGTGTGGAACATCTGCCTCAGGAAGGCTGAGGGAGCTGGGGATCAGGAGCTTGAGGGGTGCCCTCATTCATGTTTGTAACGATGTGAAGGGCAGTGCTGGGAGCAGGGAGCCAGGCTCTGCTCAGTGACATCCAACGACAGGCAAAGGAGCAGTGGGTGGAAGGTGAAGCACAGGAGGTTCCACATGAACATAAGAAAAAACCTTTTCACTGCCAGGGTGCCAGAGCCCTGGAACAGGCTGCCCACACAGCTTCTGGAGCCTGCTTCTCTGGAGACATTCAAAACCAACCTGGATGCTTTGCTGTGTGATCTATGCTAAGTGATCCTGCTCTGGCAGGAGGGTTGGACTGGATAAACTGTCACAGAATCATAGAATCAACCAGGTGGGAAGAGACCTCCAAGATCATCCAGCCCAACCTAGCACCCAGCCCTATCCAATCAACCAGACCATGGCACTAAGTGCCTCATCCAGGCTTTTCTTGAAGACCCCCAGGGACAGTGCCTCCACCACCTCCCTGGGCAGCCCATTCCAATGGCAAATCACTCTCTCTGTGAAGAACTTCTTCCTAATATCCAGCCTAGACCTACCCTGGCACAACTTGAGACTGTGTCCCCTTGTTCTCTTGCTGGTTACCTGGGAGAAGAGGCCACCCCCCACCTGGCTACAATGCCTCTGAAAACCATGCTCATACTGCTATTGCATAACCACTTCAAATGCTGACCAAGGGAAGAAGCAGAAAAACATGGCAGGTGCTGCTGGGACTCTTTAATGTCCAGTGATGGAAGAGAAGAAACGAGAACCTGAGCTAGATCCATCACAGTGACATTGCAGGTTTCTAGCAGTTAGCCTTCACTGAAATTGATAGTTCCATGAGTATAATTTCCATAGTGAGTCAGGCTGGGTATAAACTCAGTAGTGAGCTGTGTTTATTCATGGAGTTGGAGCCTGCCTTGTTCTGGTTGTTATTTATGGCCTGCCCTTGCAGTCATACCTTGTTGGAGGTACGCTTCCGAATCACCGCCAGCCTCCACTTGCTGTTGTATTTCATCACATTAAAACCCTGCTGATGGCTGATGTTAATATTCAGATGCATGATGCAGCTGTGGTTTGTCTTTATCCTGGTTTGATTTCATTAAAGTTACCTACCTGAATCATTTTGGCCTCCCCCTTTTGCTTTCAATGACCATTTCATGCCCCTCTTTTCTATCTAGTAATTATCGCTCCAGGGGGTTGTTAGATTTAGTTAGATCAAGTTCCTGATGAGTTTTGCTGTGACAAGTCATATTGCTGTATCAAAGAGGCATGGGAGACCCTCACTGGAGATTAGCCTGTCTTAATACAATTTCCTCATGTTATTACTTTGGAATAAACAATTTCTAATAGGAGGAAAGCTGCCAAATTGGCATCTCTGAGCCAAAAGGAGAATAAATAGGTCGCTGACCTCGAGAAAGAGTCACATGTAGAAATCAAGGCTACCACCTAGCATGTCATTGCTATGAGGTTTTCTTCAAGAGGCAAAAGGTTTGTCCCTGATCTCCTTCCACAGATCATCAATAGCATTTTAATCAAGAAAAAGTTAGCTGAAGTTAGAGTCATTTAGTTAGGGCTACGTAATGACCTTTACAGAAACATCCAAGCTGGCAAAGCCCCTCAGCATCACCAAGTCCAACCCAGAACCCTCCTCTACAAGATTCACCTGAAACCACAGCCCTAAGCACCAAACCACCCTGAAACACAGCCAGGGCTACAAACAATTCCTGATGAAAGCTTCACAGCTAAAAGTTGTCTCTGGTAGTTCTGTTATTTATTTGCTACTTCTGCCTACCCCAATGTCTGTGTTATGAAAATCATCACTGAATATTACAGCTAAGCTTGGGGTTTTACAACCCCAGGCAATGCTACAGGTTTGGGGCAGTGTGGCTGGAGAGTTGCCTGGCAGAAAGGAATCTGAGGGTTGTGACAAACAGGAGCTGAATAGGAGCCAGCAGTGTGCCCAGGCAGCTGAATAGGAGCCAGCAGTGTGCCCAGGCAGCTGAATAGGAGCAAGCAGTGTGCCCAGGCAGCTGAATAGGAGCCAGCAGTGAGCCCAGGCTGCCAAGAAGGCCAATGGCATCCTGGCTTGGATTAATAATGCTGTGGCCAGCAGCAGTAGGGAGGTGATTGTCCCCTTGGACTCTGCTCTGGTGAGGCCACACCTTGAGTACTGTGTTCAGTTTTGGGCACTGCAATACAAGAGAGATGTGGAGGTGCTGGAGCAGGTCCAGAGGAGGGCAATGAAGCTGGGGAATGGCCTGGAGAATAAAGCTTGTGAGGAGCAACTGAGGGAGCTGGGGATGATTAGTGTGAAACAAAGAAGGATAAGACAAGACCTCATTGCTGTCTCCAGCTGCCTGAAGGGACATTGTGTCTCTGCTCACAGGTAGTTGGAGACAGAACAAGGGGGAATGGCCTCAAGATGAGCCTGGAGAGGTTTAGATTGGACATTAGGAAAAAGTTTTTTGGTGGAGAGAGTGTTCAGGGACTGGAATGAGCTGCCCAGGGAGGTGGTGCAGTCATCCACCCTGGATGTGCTTAAGGGTGGTTTGGATGTGATGCTTAGGGCTACGGTTTCAGGTGAATCTTGTAGAGTAGGGTTCTCGGTTGGACTGGGAGATGCTGAGGGGCTTTGCCAGCCTGCATGTTGCTGTGATTCTAAGGAAGGGATCAAGATGTCTGTTGAAATAACAGAACAAAACTCAGCTCTTTCTAGTCCCTCTTTAAAACAAGTATTGAACATTTAGAGCAGGTTGTAGAAAGCTGCAAAGTTAACAAATCAAGATTTGTTGAGTCAACAAGACAAATACGTAAATAAATAGCTCAGAACCCAATTTTGTACCAAATCCTTCATCATTCCTGCTGGAAACTGTCCAATTATTCACCTTGTCAATAGTCCCCCCCCCAGCCTTCCTGTAGCCCCCTTCAAATACTGGGAGGCCACCCTGGGCAATCTGTCCCAATGTCTCAACACCCTCACTTTAAAGAACTTCTTTCTAATATCAAGTCTAAATCTACCCTCCTCCAGCTTAAATCCATTCCCTCTCATCCTATTACAACAACCCCTGCTAAAAAAAAAACAATGAAAACTTATTTTTTACCAGCTAAAAGTTATTTTGAGTAAGGAAAAGATGACACTTTTGAGTCTCAAAATTCTCTAGGTAAGAAATTGATGGTTCTAAAGCTGGGCTTTGGGGCTTCCAAACATAATCAACAAATAAAACAACCCCTTGCAGAAACTATGGCTCTCCTTGATAATCTGATCTCTGAAAAGGAGAGATTTGTCTTGGAAATCCATTCAGTGTCAGCTTATGTAATTATTTTAACTGGAGGAATTAGTTTCATCATTTCCTGGATGCTGCCTCAATTGCAAATCGATTGTAAATAGATCCCTATCAGTTTGTGGCACTGGCCAGCAGCGTGCAGCCTAAGTATCATGGATGAGTTGTGAGTGTGGGTAGGGGAACCCTCTCGAAGGACATGAAGACTATCCTCACATCATGCTTAGAAAACAGAAACAACCTATAAAAGGCTTGGCTAGAGGTGGCAGAGAGTCATAGAATGGTTTAGGTTGGAAGGGACCTCAAAGATCAGCCAGTTCCAACCCCCTGCTATAGGCAGGGACACTTCCCGCTGGAACAGGTCACTCAGGGCTTAATCCAACCTGGCCTGGAACATCTCCAGAGAGGTTGTGGAGCACAGAATCACCCAAAGATCTTTGATCACATTGGGTGATTCTGTGCTCCACAACCTCCCTGGGCAACCTGTGCCAGTGTCTCACCACCCTCACTGCAAACAACTTGTTCCTAACATCCAGCCTAAATCTCCCCTCTGCCAGTTCAAACCCATTCCTCCTCATCCTGTCATTACAGGACCCTGTCAATAGTCCCTCCTCAGCCCTCCTGTAGCCCCCTTCAGATACTGGAAGGCCCCTTTAAGGTCTCCTCAAAGCCTTCTCTTCTCCAGGCTGCAGAGCCCCAACTTTCTCAGCCTGTCCTTATAGCAGAGCTGAGCACCTTGGTGGCCTCCTCTGGACTGGCTCCAACATTTCCATGTCCTTCTTATGCTGAAGGCTCCAGAACTGCACACAATATTCCAGGTAGGTTCTGACAAGAGCAGAGTATCCTCAAGATGAAGAGCTGAGCAAGACCTCAGTGGTTACTATCAGAGGTTGGCTGTTTTATTGAGAATTGGGTTGGAAGCAAAAAGAGGTGGAATAAGAAGGGGAAGTACCTGCTGCAGTATATAAGGCTCCAGGGTGGCTTTGAAGAGCCCTGCCTGATCACAGTCTTTACTCTACTGCTAAGTTTGTACCCTCAGGCAATTAATTTTGATTCTTTGTGATTCTGTTTCCCTTCCTCTCTCCCCTGCCATCAATTTTGGGGCTGTTTGGGATAGCAGCTGTTCTCATAGAGCTCTTAGAACAATGGAGCTCTGATCTCACAGGAGTCTTCTAGACACTCCTAGAATACAAACAATAAAATAAGCTTAATTTTGCAAGTTTGGGATTGGGGTTTTTTTGAGTTCTCTCAGGTATTATAACTAATTGCTGCCATTTTCCCTTAAAGAAATGATCCATCACTCTGCTGATGATAAAAGAGCTTCTCAAACAATGGATTTGAAAATCTATCTGCTCAGAGAAATAATTTGTCCTTATTTCTTTCCAGTTGCCTTATGCAAATTGTTTGCCTCCACGTGGGACAACTCTGAGGTCTCTAAATAGTGTGAGGTAACCAAACACTGAGCAGGCTCACATTCTGTGCAATATGAAGATGCAGAGAGATGTTTTCTACTTCTAAAGAGAAAATTGTGTATACACAAAGTCTATATCTCCTTCAAAAGTCATTAATAAAAGAGCTAATTGGTCTCTTCTGCCAGGCAACCAGCAGCAGAACAAGGGGACACAGCCTCAAGTTGTGCCAGGGGAGGTCTAGGCTGGATGTTAGGAGGAAGTTGTTGGCAGAGAGAGTGATTGGCATTGGAATGGGCTGCCCAGGGAGGTGGTGGAGTCGCTGTGCCTGGAGGTGTTGAAGCCAAGCCTGGCTGGGGCACTTAGTGCCATAGTCTGGTTGATTGGCCAGGGCTGGGTGCTAGGTTGGACTGGATGATCTTGGAGGTCTCTTCCAACCTTCTTGATTCTATTCTACTCTACTCTACTCTACTGTACTCTACTCTACTCTACTCTACGCTATTCTATACATAATCACCTAATTTTACAATGGTCTGTGAACAATAACTTTTATCCCTCTTTCTTAACTTTGTGAGCACACTCCAGCAATTCTTTGTGACCCCTGTCTTTCAGCAGACTACCACACAGTTTAGCTGCACTTCTGGTAGGCAAATGTACATATTTCAGGAGTCATTGCTTGATTTCACAGAATCACAGATCTTTAGAGATTGGAGGTGACCTCAAGAGATCATTGAGTCCAACCTTATGCCAAGGCAGGATTTCAAATGCATCAGTTTGAGAGCCCAAATTCAGATATTCAAGGAGCTACCTTCCAGATTTAAATGAGCCTTCACAGTTCACTCTCAAGAAAGAGGAGAGTTTGGCACTCTGCATGGGAGGTTTGCTTACCTAGATGTGCTGGAAGGTGTCCAGACAATGGCTACAAGGATGATCAGAGGGCTGGAACTGCTCTGCTAGGAGGAGAGACTGAGAGAGTTGGGGCTATTCAGTCTGGAGAGAAAAAGGCTCAGAGGTGATCTTCTTGTGACCTTTCAGTATCTGAAGGGGGCTGCAAGAAAGCTGGGGAGGGACTTTTTAGACTGTCAGGTAGTGATAGGACTGGGGGGAATGGAACAAAGCCTGAAATGGGGAGATTCAGACTAAACATGAGGAAGAAGTTGCTCAGCATGAGGGTGGTGAGTCACTGGAAGGGGTGCCCAGGGAGGTGGTGGAAGCCTCATCCCTAGAAGTGTTTAAGGCCAGGCTGAATGAGGCTCTGGACAGGCTGATCTAGGGTAGGGTGTCCCTGCCCATGGCAGGGGGTTGGAACTAGATGATCCTTGTGGTCCCTTCCATCCCTGACTGATTCTATGCTTCTTAGGGAGGTCTTGGTCTAGTTACCCATGGAAAGACTCCCCTGGACTTTAGTGGTCCTCCTAACAGACAGATGGCTAACAAGGACATATTCTCCCTTCTAGTTGATTAGTAGAAACAAGAGGCAAAGTGAACAAGGAGAATATGTTTGTCTGTTGCCTACAGATGTCCAACAGAAAAACCACAGCAACCAGTCTTGAGTCTCAGCTCTACAAATACAGTGTCTGGTGATGAGACTGAGGAGGAAATGCTTTAAATAACTCATACCATTGTTGATCTCTTTTTGGAAGGTTTCTAATCCCATTCTATCTCTTTTCAATAATTTCAAATAGATATTACCCTGATCCTAAGCTGCTGAAAATTTTGGCTGATTTTCAGAAGTAAAACCTCATTTAGGGTAAGGACTTAAGGAAAAAGGTCTTAGCATAACAAAGGCTGATGGCAGTTCTAGCTGGAATTTTAGAAGGTTGTCTCTCTTTTGTAGACAGCTCTATTCTAGCTCCAGATGGTAAACCAGATCAAGCTATGGAAGACAGTAGAAAGAGAAAGGCATTGATAAGGTAATTGAAAATGTTCTCCATTTACCCTGTTCAGCAGTTGTCATTAATCTTAGGGGCTCTAACTGGGTACTAACCCAATGACAGAGGACTTAAAAACACATTACTTGGCACGGGCTGCAGAGAGCCTGAGCACAGGAGCAATAACCACAGGTCAAGTGATAAGGTATGAGATTCCATTGACTGTTCCATCCCTGGACTATCAAGTAACCGATGGTCCCTAAAGCTGCATCCGTTCGCCCCTGGGCGTGTGAGGCAGTGTGCTGCATTGACCTGAGTTTCACCAATTGGGAGACTAATTCCAACTTGGCCACTCTGAGGTGTGCAACCTTCACCATTTCACTGCACAGCTGACTTTTCCTTTTTGCCCTTAGACTGTCTAGACTTCAAGCTCTGTGTGGCAGGTACAGCCTCTGACTCTTTATGTGTGCAGCTCTTAGTGCAACGTGGCCTGAACCTCACTTGAATCCCCTGGGTGCTTCTAGAACTAAACCCATACAGATTCAGTAGGTCCATCAAGACATGTACTGCTCATGCAACACTTCCTCTGGCTTTATAAGGTGTCTATCTGACAACCTAGACTTCTACACTTTAGTCTTGCCTTGGGGAGATGCTGTTCTTATGCACAACCTCAGCATTGCTTTCAGCTGATCAGCTTTGGAAATAGGCTCAGAATCAAACTGCACTAAATTAAGAAGCTGCACAACAGTGCTTCCACCTCCTGGACTCCTGTTGATTTCAGTTGAGGCTGCAAGCAGCAAAACAGGATTTGGAGCCTCTAATTACCTTTGAGAATGTAAGCTGATTCCTCTGGATCAGTTTTGCATGGTCCCCACACACTCCCTCTGCTCATAAATCTGATCTTTATCTTATTCAACAACACAAATTAACAGGGGGAGAGACAGATTCACACTTGCAGTTGTTGGTTGCCAATATCAGTATGACAACTGCTCGTGCTTTTAATTTTGTGCCTGCAATTGCTGCAAGTGAAGCTGCAATTATGTCAATCTGTTAAGAATTAGGACCAAAAGGAAGCAGGTTTTCCATCACAATAGCTTTCCAAAAGTGACAGATTTGGGACTCTTATGGATCTTTCAAAGCAGTACAAAAATATGCACTTCAACAGAGACAACCACCACAAATAGAGGTGGACACACTTTTAATACTCTAATGCCCATTTCAGATCTGTGTTCCACCTGTACAATATAAAACTGTGCTTCTGAAGTGATGCAGGGCCTAGGAGAGTATGAAACAAAGAAAGAAAGGGGGGGGGAATCAAAACTAAACTCTACCACTGAGCATGAAAACAAAAGTAACAACCAACAATAACCAACAGAGTTCAAATGAAATCTGTGCATAAACTTTGACCACAATAATGAGGTTCAGACCTACTCAAGTAGGTTGGGAGGAGGACTTGTTAGGATGTCTGGCTGGTGCTGTGATAGTGTTCCTCTGTGCCAGGTTGACTGGCTAGATGCTTATACAACACAGCCCACAGTGTCATAGAATCACAGAATCAAGCAGGTTGGAAGAGACCTCCAAGCTCAGCCAGTCCAACCTAGCACCCAGCCCTGGCCAATCAACCAGACCATGGCACTAAGTGTCCCATTCAGGCTTGGCTTCAACACCTCCAGGCACAGCAACTCCACCACCTCCCTGGGCAGCCCATTCCAATGCCAATCACTCTCTCTGACAACAACTTCCTCCTAACATCCACCTTAGACCTGCCCTGGCACAACTTGAGGCTGTGTCCCCTTGTTCTGTAGCTGGTTGCCTGGCAGGAGAAACCAATTAGCTCTTTTATCAATGACTTTTGAAGGAGATACAGACTTTGTGTACACACAACTTTCTCTTTAGAAATAGAAAACATCTCTCTGCATCTTCATATTGCTCCTCCAGCTTTGCTCCATTCCCCCCAGTCCTGTCATTCCCTGATAGCCTAAAAAGTCCCTCCCCAGCTTTTTTGTAGCCCCCTTCAGATGCTGGAAGGCCACAAGAAGGTCACCTGGGAGCCTCCTCTGCTCCAGCCTGCACAGCCCCAACTCTTTCAGTCTGTGCTCACAGCAGAGCTGCTGCAGCCTCTGAGCATCCTCCTGGCCCTGACTCTCACTACAATTTCCCTTTCCCATTCACACTGATTTATGGATTTCCCTCCTTGTCCATGACTTTTTGTTTTTTTAATGCTCATCAACACATCAGGATTTGCAGCCAGGACCTGAGAAGTAGCTGACAAAAGAGCAGCCTCGATTTAAGAAGATTTGTCCCTTTTTCCTGCAGCTCCTCTTTGCACCAATTACAGGAGGTAGGGTCAGGGAGAAGGCTTAACCTAGAATGTATTTGCAGGCATTTCAGCAACACCACGTTCAGAACTGCTTTTCCTGATCCCTATTATGTTGTTAGCCCAGCAGAGGGAAGAAACAGTTTAAAACACATCACAGTAGGAGCTGTCTTAATATTAAGTGTCAGATCATTGGTGGCAGATGTGAACTATGCCTGCTTTGTTGTAGTCTTTGAAGGCTTGGACAGGACTGTTAAATAGAGCCAGGTGGGTTTACTTCCTATCTATTTGGTTGGAGAACTAAAAGAAGCAGGAAGGGCTGGCTCCATGCCCCTCTTCACACAAACTGCCTCAAAGATGCTGCCATGAATTGCTCAGAAAAAGAGGGCTGCTTTTTTTGGACTTCTATTTTTTTTCTCAGTTGGGTGAGAATAGGTTACTCCTAAATCTCCAGGGAATCAACAGGAGCTATTTTTTTACACAGATATAAAGTAGTGATGTGAACATTCAAGCATCATCTAATTCAGTTATCTGAAAGCCAATGCCTTTTGCTGCCAGAGCCCCAGCTAGCATGCTGGACTTCAAATTTCAGAATGAAAGACCCTAAAAAGCAGAATTGTTAACACAAACCCAAGCAAACACACACCTTGAAATTATGAATTGGAAGCCTCCTGTGAGGATAATCATAGAATCATCATAGAATCAGTCAGGGTTGGAAGGGACCACAAGGAGCAGCCAGTTCCAATCCCTCTGCCATGGGCAGGGACACCCTACCCTAGAGCAGGCTGCACACAGCCTCAGCCAGCCTGGCCTCAAACACCTCCAGCCATGGGGCCTCAACCACCTCCCTGGGCAACCCATTCCAGCCTCTCACCACTCTCCTGCTCAACAACTTCCTCCTCAGCTCCAGCCTCACTCTCCCCACCTTCAGTTTTGCTCCATTCCCCCCAGTCCTCTCACTCCCTGACAGCCTAAAAAGTCACTCCCCAGCTTTTTTGTAGGCTTCCTTCAGATATTGGAAGGTCACCCCAGAGCCTTCTCCCCTCCAGCCTGCACAGCCCCAACTCTTTCAGTCTGTGCTCACAGCAGAGCTGCTGCAGCCCTCTCAGCATCCTCCTGGCCCTGCTCTGGACATGCTGCAGCATCTCTACATCCCTCTTGTTCCAGGGGCTCCAGAACTGGATGCAGTACTCCAGGTGGGGTATCAACAGAGTGCAGCAGAGGGGGAGAATCACCTCCCTGGCCCTGCTGGCCACACTTCTCCTGCTGCTGCCCAGGCTCTGGTTTGTTTTCTGTGCTGCAAGTGCACACTGCTGGCTCATGATGAGCTTCTCACCCAGCAGCACCCCCACATCCCTCTCCTGAGGGTTGCTCTTCAGTCAGTAACAGTAACAAAGAGTTCACAGTCATTTTAGGCTGGAGGGACAAAAAAATGCCTTTCACCTTGCAAAAATTCAAGGCATAGTTTGCCTAATTTGTGATCATTTTTTTTCTCAATCAGATGGTAGGATTATCAGGGCCATTGGGAGAAGTTTATGATCTTCTAAAACTCTTCACATAAAACTTTTTGTAGTTTCTAATAGTTTCATTCTGATGAAAAATTGCATCACCTTGCAAACTAATTTATGCCATTGCATGCATGACAGCAGCACACAGACCTTTTCCTGTCTCCAAGTGATGCCAGTTCCTATGGTTTGCTCCTTGCCAGCCCTGTGTATGATGTCAAAGCATGTGGCTTCTAGTCCTCAGCAGTAAATATACCTGAAATATGGAGAGAAGTGGCAGCCAGCCCAAGCATCCATCACCATTTTGCTAGTCTGAAGTGCATCTGGTCATTTGGAGTAGATTTGCTGTGATTACCCAGTTCAAGTCTTTTCCAACTATTGTTTGTGTCACCAAATGACAGTAATGATAACTGCAGTCATTATTGCAGAGTTTACAACTTTGCCATCTGTTGAATATTAGGCTTTGCCTTCCCCTTAACTGGCAGGCTGTTGTGCCAAAGTCAACACATAAGCAATGTCACCATCCTACACTTGTATGTATTGGTACAGCTCTTCTGTTTCCACACATCCCAAGAAATTCCACCAAATAGAACAACTAATCAGGGGTGACCTCATTGCTGTCTGCAGCTCCCTGAAGGGAGGCTGTAGCCAGGTGGGGTTGGGCTCTGCTGCCAGGTGAGCAGCAACAGAACAAGGAGACACAGCCTCAAGTTGTGCCAGGGCAGGTCTAGGCTGGATGTTAGGAGGAAGTTGTTGGCAGAGAGAGTGATTGGCATTGGGATGGGCTGCCCAGGGAGGTGGTGGAGTCACTGTGCCTGGAGGTGTTGAAGCCAAGCCTGGCTGAGGCACTTAGTGCCATGGTCTGGTTGACTGGATAGGGCTGGGTGCTAGGTTGGACTGGATGAGCTTGGAGGTCTCTTCCAACCTGCTTGATTCTATGATTCTGTTGTTATCATTTTCATTAAAGTAGTTTTAGATGTCTTAACTCATCAGCCTATCTCCTATATTGCCTTTCCCTTTCTTTTGGGAAGGGAGAAAGGCTAAAGCAGAGCATCTATCACTTGTTTAGTGGCTGGGGCAGCCCTCACCTTTGATAATACATACAGCAAAGAAGTGCAACCTACAAAAGGTACTAAGAAAAACAAAAAACACAATCCACAACCTCCAGGCAGACCACAGGGCACAAAATTTAGCTTAATGTTTCCTGACAAGCTGCCTCCAGCTCCATCCTCAAGTAACCAGAGTTGTCAGGTTTGCATTGAAATTAAACTGCAGCAGCTTAGAATGCAAAATCTTATTAAAAACCAATAAATGAAGCTATTATTACTGGAGTTTCCAGAAGAAACACTCTCACCATTAACCACAAGCTGACTATTATTACTGCTACAGTTTTCAGCTGTAGAGCAGAGGCTCTATGGGATGGAACTGTTGTCACTGTTGTGCAGACTGCTGATCTAGCAACACGTCGACTGCTCGGAGAGCAATAAGCTTTAGAGTGACAGATATCAGCTCCTGTAAATCTAGTTCAGTTTCTTTAATTCAAGAGTTTAGATGACTCCCATGTCATCTTTGTAACTCTGAGTTGTTAAATTACATAAGCTGAGTGGCAGAAGAAAGATGAATTAAAAGCCATGTAGAAGCACAGCCAGGATTTGCTTTTGGTTTTGCACCCAGTTGCTCACTGCACATAGAATCATAGAATCATAGAATCAACCAGGTTGGAAGAGACCTCCAAGATCAGCCAGTCCAACCTAGCACCCAGCCCTAGCCAATCAACCAGACCATGGCACTAAGTGCCTCAGCCAGGCTTTTCTTGAACACCTCCAGGGATGGTGCCTCCACCACCTCCCTGGGCAGCCCATTCCAATGCCAATCACTCTCTCTGTGAAGAACTTCCTCCTAACATCCAGCCTAGACCTGCCCTGGCACAACTTGAGACTGTGTCCCCTTGTTCTATTGCTGGTTACTTGGCAGAAGAGGCCACCCCCCACCTGGCTACAATGCCCCTTCAGGTAGTTGTAGACAGCAATGAGGTCTGCCCTGAGCCTCCTCTTCTCCAGCCTAAACACCCCCAGCTCCCTCAGCCTCTCCTCATAGGATTTGTGCTCCAGGCCCCTCACCAGCTTTGTTGCCCTTCTCTGGACATGTTCCAGCACCTCAACATCCTTCTTGAATTGAGGGGCCCAGAACTGGACACAGTACTCAAGGTGTGGTCTGACCAGTGTTGAGTACAGGGGAAGAAGAACCTCCCTTGTCCTGCTGGCCACATCTCAGTGACATTTTGCTTTCTCTCCAGGGTTTGCATTTTTGAAATGGATGGCAAGTGTGGAAGGTGGCAGAGTGTGTTTGCTTCTGTCAGCTCCACCACAGGATCATTAAGATTGGAATGCAGCTTTGAGACCACCAAGGCAAACCATAACCCAACTACCACAACCACTAAATGACATCCTGACCGCCCACACCTCCACACTTCTTGAACAGCTCCAGGTATGGTGACTCCACCACCTCCCTGAGCAGCCTGTTCCAATGCCTCACCACTCTCTCAGTGAAGATTTTTTCCCTAAGTATGGGAGGTGGTTCTTCTTTTGGGGAGATGTCAAGATTTAGTTAGGCTGACCTCCAGATGGGTGACAGATGTTCTCCATTAACCCCTCTGCCTTGCAAAAGTTGGAGGGAAAGGGAATAAATGAGAGAGATTTATGGACTGGAAAGAAAAATAGAATCATAGAATCAGTCAGGGTTGGAAGAGACCACAAGAATCATCTAGTTCCTACCCCCCTGCCATGGGCAGGGACATCCTACTCTAGACCAGGCTGGCCACAGCCTCATCCAGCCTGGCCTTAAACACCTCCAGGGATGGGGCCTCAACCACCTCCCTGGGCAACCTATTCCTGGTTCTCACCACTCTCATGCTGAACAACTTCCTCCTCACCTCCAGCCTGAACCTACCCACCTCCAGCTTTGCTCCATAAACTACTTCAATGGAAATAATGACAATACAGTTAAATATATACAAACCCAATCCTGAACCCAACTACCCTGATGGTAACTACATCACTGTTACCACTGATGCTGCAGACAGGCACTGGGGGAATCCCAGAATGGACTTCATAGCAGACAGGAACCAGGCTCAGGAGGTAGGCACTGGAACTGGATTCAGGAACACACAGATTGGGCTCAAAAGCAGAATATAGAGAGTCATCCTCAGGTGCTAGCCATTGAAGAAGACCTTAACACTTGTGATCTCTGAACTTTATCCTGAATGTGATGGATAATATATGGAATCCCTTGTTGGTCAATCTAGGGTCACCTGAACTGGCCAGTTCTCTCTGCAGGTGCAACCTCTTACTAACATCCAGTTTAAATTTCCCCTCTGCCAGTTTAAACCCACTTTCCCTGTTCCAGAGAGACAGGGACCTACTGGAGAGAGTCCAATGGAGAGCCACGAGGATTAGGGGACCTGAGCATCTCTGCTATGAAGAGAGGCTGAGAGACCTGAGGCTATTTAGTCTGGAGATGGCTGAGAGGGGGTCTGATCAATGTCTATAAATATCTGAGGGGTGGGTGTCAAGTGGAGGGGGGTAAGCTCTTTTTGGTGGTGTACAGCACCTCGAAGTGGCACAGAAGATTTAGCAATGACCTTGGTCTGCACAGGAGCAAGTGAAAGCAAGAACCTTTCTGCAAACTGATCCTTGGTACTTGCTGTAAACATCAAGATCTATCACTTGTGGAAGCAGACACTGCAAAAACATGCCATTTACTTCAGAAAGCACAGTTGCTGAGAAGAGACTGAGATGAAAAGTGGAATCAATGAGCAGAATTAGCTCTGCTCTGACTCAAACCAGGACAGGAGGTTATAAAAGAAAACAAGTGATCATAGGCAACCAGAGGAGCTGACACCCTGGGAAGCAAAATGATCAGCCACCAATATGGTGAAGATTTATTTTGAGCTCCTTCTTAGAATCATAGAATCAGTCAGGGTTGGAAGGGACCACAAGGAGCATCTAATTCCAACCCCCATGCCATGGGCAGGGACACTTCACACTAGATCAGGCTGCCCACAGCCTCGTCCAGCCTGGCCTGGCGTCCAACACCTCCAGGGATGGAGCTGCCACCACCTTTCTGGGCAATCCCTTCCAGGGTCTCACCACCCTCATACTGAAGAACTTCTTCCTAACATCCAGTCTGAATCTCCCCACCTCCAGCTTTGTCCCATTCCCCCCAGACCTATCACTATTCTCATGACAGTGAAGTATGAGATAGTAGAATCACAGAATCAATCAGGTTGGAAGAGAGCTCCAAGATCATCCAGTCCAACCTAGCACCCAGCCCTAACCAATCAACCAGACCATGGCACTAAGTGCCTCATCCAGGCTTGGCTTCAACACCTCCAGGGATGGTGACTCCACCACCTCCCTGAGCAGCCCATTCCAATGGTAGCCTTCTAATGTTTCACCTTTCTCTGTCTCACTGTTTTTAATCAGAAGTTCAACCCCAGAGAAGCCTTCTCAGTTAATCTCAGTGAAACATTTACAGCCCTGTGGAAAAAACTTTGGCTTCAGTAAATTGGTGAAGCTTTTTAGAGACCCCCATTCTGACCATGCCTGACCAGGGCCATTCTTCAGAATCAGCTGGATCAGAAAAGATGCAGGATAAACTCAGAGCCCAGAATGGTAGGCAAGCTACATGCAACTCACACTTCACCATAGCTCTGTGGGAACTGCAATCAGGCTAAGTGCTGCAAAATGTGGCTGCAATTATCTGCAGCTGAAGAATTCCAGCTGCAGTTGTTTCTTGAGGTGTTAGAGGTCACTCTGCCAGACTCAGGGCGTTTGTCGAGGTTGTCTTGCTCAGGTTCTTGTTTTTCTTTGGTTTTGTTTTTCCTTTGAGAGGGTAGGGTAAGAAACAAATTCTCCCATGCTGCAGAAGAGTTCTTCATATGCAAATGCAAAGGCGTGGACAATTCGCAGCGCTGCCAAGCAATACAATGCTCCAGGCCAGCTTCGCTCAGAGAGGCACAGCTGGATGGAGAATCTTCACTGAGATCTCCACTGGAGCATGGGAGCACAAAGATTGGAGAAATGGCCACATAAATGTGTAATGGGCAATCTGCTGCTCTTTCTAAGGATAGAAAATTGGAGCAAATTAGAGGAAATGATAAAATCCAGGCTATGCAGGCATCTGTGGAGTCAAAATGAGAAGCACTGGGTCGGGCAAAAAGTCAGATAGTTTCATCAGACTTTGAAGCTGACTTACAGCTTGTTGTCCCCCCAATCCATCTGGGAATAACCTGGAGGCAAAAGCCTTTCTCTCGTGTGGAAGGACACTAGTCCACATCATCCACACTCTGAGTACAGAGAGAATGCAGAATCATGGAATGGTTTAGCTTGGAAGGGACCTCAAAGCTCAGCTAGTTCCAACCCCTGCCATAGGCAGGGACACCTCCCACTAGAACAAGTTGCTCAAGGCCTCTGTGCACACAAAATGACTTAGCAGATGGAGTATTAGCTTGTAGGAGTTAGATGCTGGGCTGCAGGCCATGTTATGGAGGTTGTGAAGGTATAGGCTCTGCTCTGAACTCCAGGTAGTTGTAGAGAGCAATGAGGTCTGTCCTGAGCCTCCTCTTCTGCAGGCTGCACACCCCCAGCTCCCTCAGCCTCTCCTCACAGGGCTCTGCTCCAGGCTCCTGCCCAGCCTTGCTGCCCTTCTCTGGACACCTTCCAGCACCTCAACATCTCTCTTGAATTGAGGAGCCCAGAACTGGACACAGCACCCAAGGTGTGGCCTGACCAATGCTGAGCACAGGAGCAGAAGAACCTCCCTTGTCCTATCAGTTTGGCAACCAAAGAATAAACCAAAGATGAACTACTGTTACTTCTTGAAACAGAATCAAAAGCTTCCACCAAAAGAATTAGTGTGACACTCATCTGTACAACAACAAAAATAATTAGTTGGGCAAAAGTCTATATAAGCCTGTAAGCTGCAAAAGTCTTGAAGTTGCAAAAGCCTATAAGCTGCATCCAACATGGCTATGTGGCAGATAAAAGTCTTCAAAGCATGTTAGGGCAAACTGAATGGTCACAAGAGGTGCCATGAAACCAGACATCCAACATGGCTATGTGGCAGGTAAGAGTCTTCAAAGCATGTTAGGGCAAACTGAATGGTCACAAGAGGTGCCATGAAACCAGACATCCAACATGGCTATGTGGCAGGTAAGAGTCTTCAAAGCATGTTAGGGCAAACTGAATGGTCACAAGAGGTGCCATGAAACCAGACATCCAACATGGCTATGTGGCAGGTAAGAGTCTTCAAAGCATGTTAGGGCAAACTGAATGGTCACAAGAGGTGCCATGAAACCAGACATCCAACATGGCTATGTGGCAGGTAAAAGTCTTCAAAGCATGTTAGGGCAAACTGAATGGTCACAAGAGGTGCCATGAAACCAGACATCCAACATGGCTATGTGGCAGGTAAGAGTCTTCAAAGCATGTTAGGGCAAACTGAATGGTCACAAGAGGTGCCATGAAACCAGACATCCAACATGGCTATGTGGCAGGTAAGAGTCTTCAAAGCATGTTAGGGCAAACTGAATGGTCACAAGAGGTGACATGAAACCAGACATCCAACATGGCTATGTGGCAGGTAAAAGTCTTCAAAGCATGGTAGGGCAAACTGAATGGTCACAAGAGGTGGCATGAAACCAGACATGCCTGCAGCAAAGTGGCAAAAAGCATCCTGAGTTAATTAGTAAGTGCAGAGTTATTAAAAGTAACTAACTAACTAGTTGCCTTTCTAACAGTGAAGTAGCTTGGGGGGCTCAAAAGCTCAGTGGCTCAATCAATACATCTATACAATCAGGAGATCTGGTAGTTATTGTTCATTCATACTAAAGTAGCATTCTGTAAAGCCAAATGAAGAGGACAGGAGTGAGCTATTAAGAGAGAGCTGGCTAGCAGATTGACACATGCCACTGTGCTAGATGAGATCAATTAAGCTGTCCAGAGAGCCCTTTGAGGATAAATGGGTAGATGCTCAAAGCAAATATCTGTGCCATCTGATGAAGACATTGAGGCAGCAATTCATCACTGCCTCTGATATGGACGGCAGTAAAAGCTGAGCAAGTGACAGATGTTCTATACAAAGCCAGCCCTTGTAGAGGAATGCAAGAGATAAGATGCTTCAACTCTTTTCAGTAATGGCTGGCAATGCACCAAGCCAAAATATTCCCTTACTATAGAACTATTATCCCTCTAGAGAGAAAAAAACCAAACTCCAACATCTCCTGCTGCTGCTAGCACGGACCAGGCTGCTCTGCCAAACTGCCTTGAGCACACAGCCTTACCATAAATAGACTAGAAATGAAGTTACCTCTTACCAGCAACCAATTAGTAGTAATTAGTTACTACAAGTGACTCATTTGTGTGTTTGTTTGTTCAAGCACAGGAGCCAGGGCACCACTGGAAGTGAGAGGAACATGCATCACTTCCCCATCAGCTTAGTTTCAAAGGTTGCTGGAAGTCAGCTTGCAGAAGTTCATCTAGTCTCAGGTTCACACTGATCCTACAAGTGATTCTCAGAGAGATGTTGAACCACCACTGCCTGCTGAACCACTCCTGCATTATTCCTTTTCATCTTGCCACATCTGCTCCTCTTTCTCGTCTGAGTTGTGTGTCCCTTGAGAGCCAAGGAATGATTCAGAGGGGATCTGAATGTCTGAAGGTGTCATTTCATGGTGTTTTAAGTCAGTCCAAGAGCACCCTGCTGTCAAAAAGAGTGATTCCCTTCCCAGGGCTTCAGGTTGTGATTTCCTCCTTCTCATCAGCTCTGAGGCTAAGCAGAGCCATGCAGAGTCACATCAGTTTACTGAGCCAAAGGAAAACTTCTAACTTTTTAAGGTTAGTTTTCAGTGTAAGCCTTCACACCACTACATGCTCACTCATGCCAGCAAAACAAGCAGGAAAGGCTGAAGGGAAGGGCAGGAACCACCCTTTTATTCATGCTGCTCATAGACAAGCATAAGCTTGAAGATAGCTCTACTGCCTTAGAAGAAGCACTATTGCTTAGCAGCAGTTCAGCTTTCCCTAGAGCAGAGAAGTGGGAAACTGCTCTTAGAATCATAGAATCAACCAGGTTGGAAGAGAGCTCCAAGCTCAGCCAGTCCAACCTAGCACCCAACCCTAGGCAGTCAACTAGACCATGGCACTAAGTGCCTCAGCCAGGCTTTTCTTCAACACCTCCAGGAATGGTGACTCCACCACGTCCCTGGGCAGCCCATTCCAATGCTAATCACTCTCTTTGCCAACAACTTCCTCCTAACATCCAGCCTATACTTCTCCCAGCACAACTTGAGACTACTTAATTAGCAGTTGCAAGTGTTTACACTAGCCAAGGGACTACTAACTGCTTGGAATTTCTGGCAGAAGCTCAGATCCTCCAGGACCAAGTACATATTTAAAACATCAACCAATCATTAGATCTGACTGATAGTCTTCAATCTTGAGGAACCAAAATGCTGCTAAACACTCTGGACAAACAGGTGTAGAAGAGCCCAAAAGGGTCTCAACTTCAGAAAGCTTCAAACAGGGGTTTAACCATCAGGCAAGAACAGTTCTTCTTTCCAGGGATGAGACCCAGCAAGAGGCAGCTGAGCACTCCTTCAGGCTGTGTAATATCAATGATATTCCATCTCTGAACAGTTCTGCCAGCAGATGCTAAGAGTTAGCATGCAAAGGTTTGTTGATGTTTCAGCAGTCAGTGCCACCTCATGGAAAAGACTTAGATGGGCTGCAAAGCAGAGGTCTGAGCAATCAAAAGCATTCATTTAATAAGTGTTTATAAATACCTGAGGGCTGGGGGTCAGGAGCAGGGGGACAGGCTCTGCTCACTGCTCCCTGGGATAGCACAAGCAGCAATGGATGGAAGCTGCAGCACAGGAGGTTCCAGCTCAACACAAGGGGGAACTTCTTGAATGTAAGAGTCCTGGGGAACTGGCACAGGCTGCCCAGACAGGTTGTGGAGTCTCCTTCTCTGGAGCCTTTCCAGGCCTGTCTGGACGTGTGACCTGAGCTAGACTGCATGGTCCTGCTCTGGCAGGGGGGTTGGACTGGATGATCCCTTCCAACCCCTGACATCCTGTGATGCTGAGATTCTTTGAGCTAGTGACTGTTGCTCTTTCTGGCAGAGGAAACTATTAGATCCTCACAGATCATACAGCACCTTGGCTCACTGTGAGTTATTCAGCATCTTTGTTTAACAACAGACTCAGGTTTTCCAGGTAAAGCTGAGGTGCTTGAAGGAAAATGAGCATCACACATGCAGCAAGCAGTAAGCTCTTTCCAATTCTCACTGAAGATGGCAAAATCCCAAGTCTTGATTATGGAAAAGATTGCTGGAACTAAGTCAAGGTGGAACTCAAACAAATCAATCAGTGAGTGCTGTCCACTCCTACTTGAACACCACCAAGCCAGTGTCAAGAAAGCTTTCAATGTGGGAGGTGTCTCTGCCTATGGCAGGGGGTTGGAACTAGATGATCTTTGAGGTCACTCTCAACCTAAACCATTCTATAATTCCATAATGCCTCAACATTAAGATTTTCTCATTTATACATAATGCAGCATCTTCCCAAACAAACTCCACTTCTCCTTGCAAAAGAGCATGAAAATGCCTCCCTTTAATTATCAATGCACTTAAAATAATTAAATTAACTAGAGAGCATTTTGTGCTTTCTCTATTCCCAGGCACCTCCTTGCTCCTCGCTCGTTCAGCTCCTTTTTCATGCCTCTCTAAGCTAATTCTTCAAAGGTACTCCTCAGCAAAGGCCCTTCGAAGTGCCAAGGCTTTCAAAATCTCATTTCCCAGAATGACACTTGCCAATATCACCTCAGATGAGAATTTTGGTAAAGACTGCCCTTAATTAATATTTAAATGGATTATTACACCGTGAAGGTGTTGATTTTGGTCTACAAAGCAGGCTGCAACAGTTGGGACTTAGCAGAGGGGAGGTTTTATTTCCAGCCAAGCCCTCAGCTATTTCCACCTTCCAAATTCCTCCTGACTGTGCATGGTGTTGGCAGCATGACAGTCGAACTCCAGCACTGGCAGTGTGGAATTCAAAAGGGAAGGCAGCCTGAATTGCTAAAGAGACAACCAGTGGGAAGAAAGAGGAGCAATTAATTTTGGAGTGCTGCATTTACTGAATGGGGTTCAATGTAACATGATTGTGCATTTTTCTCTCCATGAACCCATTGCTAATTTCTTCTGCTCTTGGTTTTGGTTTTGATTAAATCAGCTTCAGGAAGGTCTGTGCAGACTCTGTTCTGAGCCTGTTTGTCATACATTACAGCACCAAGGAGAAATGCAGGATTTTCATTCCAGTTTCATGATTTCATGATTCTATAGGAGCAAGATGTCACAGAATCACAGAATCAAGCAGGTTGGAAGAGACCTCCAAGCTCAGCCAGTCCAACCTAGCACCCAGCCCTGGACAATCAACCAGACCAAGGCACCAAGTGCCTCATTCAGGCTTTGCTCCAACACCTCCAGGCATGGCGACTCCACCACCTCCCTGGGCAGCCCATTCCAATGCCAATCACTCTCTCTGCCAACAGCTTCCTCCTAACATCCAGCCTAGACCTCCCCTGGCACAGCTTGAAACTGTGTCCCCTTGTTCTGTTGCTGGGTGCCTGGCAGCAGAGCCCAACCCCACCTGGCTACAGCCTCCCCTCAGGTAGTTGTAGACAGCAATGAGCTCTGCCCTGAGCCTCCTCTTCTCCATGCTAAACAATAATTTTACCAGATTATTTCTTCAGAAGCTGAGTCATTAGTGAGAATTGCATGGTTGAAGTCCCTCTCTGCTGGAGTGTCCAACAACAACTGATATACAGAACCAAGAGTAAATAAAACCATTTGTTGTCTACTGAGCACTCGAAAAAGAGTCCACACAAAACTTGGGTAGCCAAAGCTCACTTGAGAAATGAGCTAACATTGGCATCTTTCATCATGTTAGTGTAGGCTCTGCAGTGCACTTATCTCCCAGTTCCCTCATTAAGACTAGTGTCCTGTGGAGCAACACAGAGAGTATAGAACCAGTCAGGGCTGGAAGGGACCACAAGGATCAGCCAGTTCCAACCCCCCTGCCATGGCCAGGGACACCCTACCCTAGAGCAGGCTGCACACAGCCTGGCCTCAAACACCTCCAGCCATGGGTCCTCAACCACCTCCCTGGGCAACCCATTCCAGCCTCTCACCACTCTCATGCTCAACAACTTCCTCCTCACCTCCACTCTGACTCTCCCCACCTCCAGCTTTGCTCCATTCCCCCCACTCCTGTCACTCCTTGAGAGCCTAAAAAGTCCCTCCCCAGCTTTTTTGTAGCCCCCTTCAGATCCTGGAAGGCCACAGGAAGGTCACCTGAGAGCCTCCTCTTCTGCAGCCTGCACAGCCCCAACTCTTTGAGTCTATCTCTGAGCTGAGCTGATAGCAAGGTACCACCACAGTGACCAGTGAAGGAAGAAATGCTATTTGGTCCAGCTGCTGGCTTCTCTTCTGGCCAGAATGTGTTATACTAATATGCTAATCTCCCTTGGAAAGGAAACGAGAGATAAGAGCCTCCTCCCAAGGAGAAAACACTGAAAAGGTCATATTTATAGAGCAAACTGCAGAGCAAATAGAAGCATAGAGGCAATTTTGTGCCAAATCCTATTTTGAGTGCTTCTTTTTTGTCCTTCTGAAGCAAAAATATTGTCTGAGTTGCTCTATATTTTTTTATTCTCTTACTCAGTCAACAGTTTTCCACCTTTCAGGATGGATAAAGCAAAATGTGGCTGTTCTTCATGGAAAAATGCCTTTTGTACCTTAAAGAAAACGACCTTGTCAGTTTTTTGCATCCTGCTTAGTCCAAGAAGTGTTATTTGGCAAGCATCAGATGCTGTATGTACATAGTGAAAGGGAAAGATCTTATCCTTGACGGAGCTTGGAAGCAGCAGACAAGAAACAAATGCAACTAACACATAAAAACAATAGATTCTAGAGCATGTCACAGCCACATCTGGGAGCTGATATGGAGCATGATACTTACAACTGTTCTGATTTAATGCTTCCATGCAAAAGGAAGATGAGTAAGCTTAAGGTGCTAGAAAGACAAGGCTTTGGGTGCTGGCCCCATTGCATAGTCAACACGAAGTCGGTGGTGATAGCACACAGAAAATGCACCCTGACATCCTGCACAGTGCTGAAATGTGTGCATGTAATCAAAACAATTCCCCAGTCCTTCCAGCACTCCTGATCGACCTTCACTGCTCTGCAAACTGAGATGGAGTTGGGTTAGCGATTGAGCAGCCAAGGAGCTACAACTACCTGAAGGGAGGCTGTAGCCAGGTGGGGGGTGGCCTCTTCTGCCAGGCAATCAGCAATAGAACAAGGGGACACAGTCTCAAGTTATGCTGGAGAAGGTATAGGCTGGATGTTAGGAGGGAGTTCTTCACAGAGAGAGTGATTGGCATTGGAATGGGCTGCCCAGGGAGGTGGTGGAGTCACCATCCCTGAAGGTGTTCAAGAAAAGCCTGGATGAGGCACTTAGTGCCATGGTCTGGTTGACTGGCTAGGGCTGGGTGCTAGGTTGGACTGGATGAGCTTGCAGGTCTCTTCCAACCTGCTTGATTCTATGACTCTATGATCCTATAACTGAAAACTCCTGTGGCAATCATCACTTTGAATTCCTTGACCCCTCTGCGCATGCACACTCTTATCATGACACTGCACAGAGAGGGTTGGGGCTTTATTTTTTTATTTCCTACTACACTTCCACTACATTTCTAACACCAGAATACTTCACTGTGAATGTTAAACACTGGGTTTCCACTCCCTTGTTCTTCTGGAAAGGCTTAGCAGAGCAGAAGCTGAGCTGCGTTCATTTATTGTCATGATGAAGGGCGGTGGCGAGAATCAAAACTGACACTAACTCTTCCCATTTCCTATGCCACTTTCTGATTGCAATCACTGTGGTCTCCGTGCATGTCACACCCTTAAGAGGCACACCAGCATTTGAAGCAGTTTACTGAGGCTGGAAAACAGCTCTGATAAAAATGTGCTGCTGCCAGAACTTGGCACATTGGAGCGTCTGAAAAGATTGCCAAGGTTGGCATTTTGCCTATATCTTGCCCAGGGCCAGAGAAGATTGACACAAACTAAAAATAGTTGAAGAGATCAAATGCAGTTGTTTTTATGAGGCATTTCTCTCTTCTTTTAAAAGACAACCTGCCTGTCAAGCCACAAGGAGCTAAAGTGAGAAGGTGCTGATGACTTCAGGAATGGTGCTGGCGATCATATAGGGGCTTGATGGTTTCAAGCATTCAAGAGCAAGATAATACCTGAGATACTATGTACAAGGAAGGCTTTTGAAAAGAGGCAAAGCAGTCAGAAAAGGAAATCTCAGTGAAAAAAAATATACAGAGCATTCAGAAGGTGGAGGAAACTGAAAACAGGTGGAGGGGTGTGAGATTTGATTGAGTTTTTGATCAAGTATTAAGCAACCTGAGTCTCCTATGTTGATAGAAAACTCAAATCCCACAGTGCCACAGTCTGGTTGATTGGACAGGGCTGGGTGCTAGGCTGGACTGGATGAGTTTGGAGGTCTCTTCCAACCTGCTTGATTCCATGATCAACTACAGAGAAAGCAGTAAATTGGGCAGCCTTCCAGCATATCAGAGAACCATAGAAGGGTTTCGGGTGGAAGCGATCTCAAAACTCATCCAGTTCCAACCCCCCACCATAGGCAGGGACACCTCCCACTAGAACAGGTCACTCAGGGCCTCACTCAACCTGGCCTTGAACACCTCCAGGGAGGGAGCAGCCACAACCTCCCTGGGCAACCTGTGCCAGTGTCTCACCACTCTCACTACAAACAACTTCTTCCTAACATCCAGCCTAAATCTTCCCTCTGCCAGTTCAAATCCATTCCTCCTCATCCTGTCATTACAAGGCCTTGTCAGTAGTCCCTCCCCAGCCCTTCTGTAGCCCCTTCAGATACTGCAAGGCCACTCCAAGGTCTCCTTGAAGTCTTCTCTCGAGGCTGCAGAGCCCCAACTCTCTCAGCCTGTCCTCATAGCAGAGCTGCTGCAGCCCTCTGAGCATCTTGGTGGCCTCCTCTGGACTGGCTCCAACACTTCCATGTCCTGCTTGTGCTGGGGGCTGCAGAACTGCACACAGGACTCCAGGTGTGGTCTCAGGACAGCAGAGCAAAGGGGCAGAATTTCTCCCATGCCGTGCTGCCCACACTGCTCTTGCTGCAGCCTACCTCTGCCAATTTCTTGCACAGATCTTTACCTAAATTTACAGCTACCTGAAAGTACCTTGTGGAGAGGTTGGTGCTGGTCCAGGGAGTCGCCGTCCCTGGAGCTGTTCAAGGCAGGATTGGACGTGGCACTTGGTGCCATGGTCTAGCCTTGAGCTCTGTGGTAAAGGGTTGGACTTGATGATCTGTGAGGTCTCTTCCAACCTTGGTGATACTGTGATACTGTGATTCTCACAGGCAAATAGTGATAGAACAAGAGGGAATGGTGGCCTCAAGCTGCCACTGGGTAGATTTAGACTAGATATTAGAAAAAGTATTTCCCAGCAAGAGTGGTCAGGCATTGGAATGAGCTGCCCAGGGAGGTGGTGGAGTCACCAACCCTGGATGTGTTCATAAGTCATTTGGTTGTGATGCTTGGGGCTATGGTTTAGGGTGCACCTTGTCGAGTAGGGATATGGGTTGGACTTGGTGATCCTGAGGGGCTTCTCCAAGCTGACTGTTTCTGTGATTCTGTGACTGCTTGGCACTAGAACCCTGTGGTTTACAAATCCAGCCTGCATATCTGCAAAGACTTAGGGACTTTTAGGTTCCTTCTAGTGGATTTTCACAAAGCTGCTAGAAGCTCCTCTCAGCTTTGGTACATGCAGCTGGGGTAATTGCTTCAAACTGAAGCCTGCAGATCTCTCAGCCCTGAAGGAATTAAAAGGATAGCAATACTTCCAGTGACTTCAGAGAGGTAGAACCAAGACCAAATTTCCTATCAATTCCAATAAAATTTTACATGGAATTAATGCAAAGCAAGGTCTGTAGACTATATAAGCTGTCTCTGTGGAAGGATTTGGTGTGCTTGAGAAGCAAGGAAATCATTCTCACTGGAAAGCTGAATCTAGTTACCAGTTAGAACAGGAGCAGGCCTGCATCTGAGAGACATTAAGGTTTTCAAAGCCACTGCTATTCAACTGTGGAAGACTGTGGGGTCAGTCTTTTTTGGAGGGCTACAAGGATGAGCAGGGGACTGGATGAGGAAAGGCTGAGGGACCTGGGGCTGTTTAGTCTGCAGGAGACTGAGAGAGGATTTGAGGGCTGGGGGTCAGGAGTGTCATAGAATGTCATAGAATCAAGCAGGTTGGAAGAGAGCTCCAAGATCATCCAGTCCAACCTAGCACCCAGCCCTGGCCAATCAACCAGACCATGGCACTAAGTGCCTCCTCCAGACTTTGCTTGAACACCTGCAGGGATGGTGACTGCACCACCTCCCTGGGCAGCCCATTCCAATGGCAATCAATGGGGGGACAGGCTCTGCTTACTTGCTCCCTAGCATAGCACAAGGAGCAATGGATGGAAGCTGCAGCACAGGAGGTTCCAGCTCAACACAGGGGGAACTTCTTTCCTGTAAGGGTCCCAGAGCCCTGGCACAGGATCCCCAAAGGGGTTGTGGAGTCTCCTTCCCTGGAGCCTTTCAAGGCCTGTCTGGATGTGTTCCTGTGTGCCCTGAGCTAGATTGTATGGTCCTGCTCTGGCAGGGGGTTTTGACTCAATGATCTCTTTGGGTCCTTTCCAATCCTTGACATCCTGTGACCTGTTACAGACAAAGTTCCAAGTTTCTCATGAGAAGTAAATAAGAAAACCACTTTAGCAAGATGATTTTTTTCTGAAGTGCCAGTAAAACTCCACTGCAGAAACTTCTCTTAAATGCTGACCCACACATTTCTGGCCACTGCTTGTCGGGCAGCTGCCGACTCATCACAGTGACTGACATCTTTTTCCTTTCCCCATATACTTCTGACTTCACAAAATGCTTATTTGGTGCATCTCTAGCACTTTTCAATACTCTGGCTACTGTGCCCTGCAGACCTCTGAGTGGAATTAGACCCTCCTGGTCCATGGAGGCAGATTCTCCAAGTATTACTTCTGCAATATTGCCTCTCCCTGTCCTTTTCAGAACAATAGTAAGGTGGATACTGCAAAGCACAGACCCCACTGAACTGTCATGCTTACAGCTCCTTTCCTTGTTACCTGTAGATATGGCAGGGGGTAATAATAAATAATGCCTCTTAATGCTGTAGGAGGAATAGAATCATAGAATCAAGCAGGTTGGAAAAGACCTCCAAGCTCAACCAGCCCAACCTAGCACCCAGCCCTGGCCAATCAACCAGACCATGGCACTAAGTGCCCCAGCCAGGCTTTGCTTCAACACCTCCAAGGATAGTGACTCCACCACCTCCCTGGGCAGCCCATTCCAATGCCCATCACTCTCTCTGACAACAACTTCCTCCTAACATCCAGCCTAGACCTCCCCTGGTACAATTTGAGACTGTGTCTCCTTGATCTGTTGCTGGTTGCCTGGCAGAAGAGCTCTCCAAAACTCTCCCTTCAGTTAGCCCTCTCTCTATTTTCCCTTTCCTCTCAGGAGGGAATTCGTGTCCTTCCGAGGAACACATCTGATATGTCCATCAAGTTTTCTTCTTCATTACACTCAGGGTAGTGGAGCTTGTCTCTGTTGGTGGCCATGATTGCATCTGCATGTTAGTGACCTATTACTTATAGAGATTGCTGGCATATGTGGCTGACTTTTGCTACTAGAAGCTTCATACCAAAAGCCATATGGGAAATATCTCTGTGATTACTGGGAAAGAGGTTAAAGCCATCAGTGTAATTTCCTTGTCTCCACTGAGGGATTCATGGATTGCAAATGACCTTTTTTTGTGTCTCTCTTATCTACAGAGCTAGAAATATGCAAATGGGGCAGCTGTTGCCAGTCTCCTGCACTCAGAGACATCCAGATCCAATTAGATTGTCTCTGATGGATTCGTGGTTGCAGTGTATTTTTGGTCCCACTTTTGTATTTGCAAAAATAAAATCATTCATTCCTGCTTTTTTTTTTTCCTAATCCTCCTTCTCATTTCACCCAAAGATCATAAATACAAAGATCAAAGCACAATAAATCAATGCCATTGGTGAAACAAAGGATGCAGCAGCACGTTTAACTTCTTCCCAACTATTGCACAGTCACCACTGCATTCAGAGCAAAGCCCTTCCATGGGATGTTTTCACTCTCCATGTGCTAAGGAGGGAAGTTACTAAAATATTCTCCATCTTGACAGTTTGAAGTATATCTGATTTTATGCCCTCTCTTTACAAGCAATGAAGAGTTTTAAATCAGGTGTTTTGAGCACAAGCTAAACCAGAACAGAATTTGTCTCACACCACATTTATGTTCACTGGAACAGGTTGCCCAGGGAGGTGGTGGAAGCCTCATCCCTGGAGGTCTTTAATGCCAGGCTGGATGGGCCTCTGAGCAACCTGATCTAATGTGAGGTGTCCCTGCTCAGAACAAGATGATCCTTGAGGTCCCTTCCAGCCCTGATAGTTCTGTGATTCTATGTACAGCACTTTACACAAAGGTTTCTAGGGATGAGGTCTCTGCTTTCTGGCAAAATACAGATATTTAATCAGAGAATCATAGAATCAACCAGGTTGGAAGAGACCTCCAAGATGACATCAAATCTCTTTAGCAGTGACACATTCCAAACATTCTATGTTCCAGTTTTCAAGCACATGGAAACATGAAATTGCCTTGGTTGGAAAAGACCTCTAAGATGGAGTCCAACCATTGGCATTTTCACAAGCAGTAGACTCTAAGCACCTACTCTCACACAGGACTCCAGGCAAGTGTGATGTCTAACTTGGAGTGAGTTACAAAAACTTACTGAAGTGGGAAGCTCAGACCTGAGACTTAAAAGCTTTGCAAAGTTATCATAGAATCAACCAGGTTGGAGGAGGATGACATCAAATCTCTTTAGCAGTGACACATCCCAAACATTCTATGTTCCAGTTTTCAAGCACCTGGAATCAAACAAGAAAGGAAATTCCCTTGAAGGCAGTAACCTTTGCAAAATACTGCAGATGGCTGAAATGGCAATTGGCATGAAAAGGGACAATGCAAAGTGAAAAACAGCCACAGCCTTCTGGAGCATGAAAGCTCTGGATGCTGGTTTCACAGCAGGTGAGTTGGCATATCCAGCGAAAGGTCAAACTGCAGCAGCAAGCAAATACCTCGAGTACATGTTGTGAGTGGACTCCCTGTGGCCACCTGCCACCACCTCTGGCCTCTAGACAGTCTCACCACTCAGAATCATGTGAATTACAAGACTCCTATTGCCCTGCTCCACTCTCCTCTCTCATTCTTCTCTTCTTCTCCTCAGGACTGTGGACAAAACAGCTTCTTCCCAACATTTCTACTTCCCACTCCTTAAACATGCTTAGGCAACAATTACTAAACCCACTGGAAGAGTAATGACCTTGGTTTCAAAACCTAATCCCCAACCTGGGATCCTGGAGTCAGAATGGTTTGAGTTGGAAGGGACCTCTAAAGGTCATCTAGTCCAAGCTCCCCTGTAGTAAGCAGGAACATCCTCAGCTAGATCAGGTTGTCCATTGCCCTGTTGAGCCTCACCATGGATACAGAATAGGAAGGTCACAGAATCATAGGATGGTAAGGGTTGGAAGGATCATTCATGCTGTTGATCCCTGCTGACATTTCCCTCTACTTCTCCACACCAAATATGTTTTATGTGCCTGGACTTGTTATCATCATTATTTGGGTAATCAGAAGAGATCAGCTTTGTCTCCTTGTCCAATCTCATCTACTCACACTGCTTCGTGAGGCAGCTGGCAAAACCTTTATCCTGCTAGCATGTTTCCTGTACAGGACATCACATTCATCTTTAACAGGAAAAAAGGTTAGCAAGTAGTTCACACTGCCTCACACAAGTGCCCAGGACTCACACTCAACTGCCTTAAATGTACAAAAGCAGACTGAAAAATGAGCTTCAGGTCACAGCATCATTTAAAACAAGTTGGAGTTGGGACTCCTCTCAGCCTGGAGAAGAGAAGGCTTTGAGGAGACCTTTTAGTAGCCTTCTGAAGGGGGCCTAGAGGAGGGCTGGGGAGGGACAAGCTCTTGTAGTGATAGGACAAGGAGTAATTGGTTTAAACTGGCAGAGGGGAGATTTAAACTGGATGTTAGGGAGAAGTTCTTTCCAGTGAAGGTGATGAAACACTGGCACAGGTTACTCAGGGAGGTTGTGGTTCACAGAATCACAGAATGTGATCTGATCACATTCTGTGATTCTGTGATCCACAGCTTCCCTAGGGGTGTTCAAAGCCAATTTAGATGAGGTCTTGAGAGACCTGTTCTAGTGGGAGGTGTCCCTGCCTATGGCAGGGGGCTGGAACTGGATGAGCCTTGAGGTCCCTTCCAATCTAAACCATTCTGTGATGCTACTTTCAAAACTACCTATGTCATTTGCTATTGGAATGGGCTGCACCTGGAGGTGGTGGAGTAGCCATCCCAGGAGGTGTTCAAGCAAAGCCTGGATGAGGCACTTAGTGCCATGGTCTGATTGACTGGATAGGGCTGGGTGCTAGGTTAGACTGGATGATCTTGGAGGTCTCTTCCAACTGCTTGATTCTATTCTATTCATTCCATTCTATTCCATTCTTCCATTCTATTTGATTTGATTTGATTTGATTTGATTTGATTCTATTCTATTCAGGAGAATAGAAGACTTAGAAGGGATTTGATAAATGTTTATAACTATCTGAGGGCTGGCCAGGAGAGGAGGGACAGGCTCTGCTCACTGCTCCCTGGCATAGGACAAGGAACAATGTGTGTAAGTTGCAGCAAAAGAGGTTCCACCTCAACATAAGGGGCAGCTTCTTTACTGTAAGGAACAGGCTCCCCAGGGAGGTCATGGAGTCTCCTCTGAAGACTTTCAAGGCCTGTCTGGATGTGTTCCTCTGTGATCTGTGTTGGATAGTATGGTCCTGCTCTGGCAGGGAGGTTGGACTTGATGATCTCTTTGGGTCTCTTCCAACCCCTAACATCCTATGATCCTATTTTATTCTATTCTGTTTGATTCTATTCTATTCTATTCTATTCTATTCTATTCTATTCTATTCTATTCTATTCTATTCTATTCTATTCTATTCTATTCTATTTCTATTCTCTTCCAACCCCTAACATCCTATGATCCTATTTTATTCTATTCTATTTTATTCTATTCTGTTTGATTCTATTCTATTCTATTCTATTCTATTCTATTCTATTCTATTCTATTCTATTCTATTCTAATGCTCTTCCAACCCCTAACATCCTATGATCCTATTTTATTCTAATCTATTTGATTCTATTCTATTCTATTCTATTCTATTCTATTCTATTCTATTCTATTCTGTTCTGTTCTATTCTATTCCTATTCTTTTCCAACCCCTAACATCCTATGATCCTATTTTATTCTATTCTATTTGATTCTATTCTATTCTATTCCTATTCTTTTCCAACCCCTAACATCCTATGATCCTATGATCCTATCTTATTCTATTCTACTTGATTCTATTCAATTTCTATTCTATTCTAGCTGGCATTTCCCCATGTCTGCTCCATCTTAAATGAAAAAAAAAGGAAAGAAAAAAGGAAAGGAGAACTCAGTAAAAAGTGAAGAAACACAAAGCACAGCTCATGAGAAGTATGAAATGCTTGCCCTGGCTTCAGCTGCAGTTGTTGGAGGTGATGGGTTCGTAGCTACCTATTTGTCAGAGCTTGATTCTTACAGGGAGGGCTTCTAAAAATAGGGGGAAGAAAATGTTGCTTCTTCTGCCTCTGAACACACACACACACAAACACTTAATTTACATGTTCCAAGTAGCTGCTGTGCATGCACACACCTCATTATTGCAATCCATCACATCTGCACAGGTAGCATTAGAAATCCAGTCATGCACACGGGATGCTGTGAGTCTGACAATTAATTACTTTTAGGAGTAGGGTCCTTTTCCTAAGATGAAAGGAAATATGTAAGTTGCTCTAGATATCTTAGTACTTCTCCATAATATAACAGAGCTTTAGGGAAAGATTAGGTTTATTAAGTCAGCCTCACAATGCAGGCTTTCAACACTGCCATTGCCAATAAGTACACATTTGTTTAATATTAAAGTTCCCTTTCAAAACAAAGTAGCTGAGCCTACCCTCACATTTATACATCTGCAGTTTGTTTGATAACTTACAGCATAATTACAGGCTGTCCTCCCACTAAATGCTGTATTCAGACTCATGAAACAAGGTGGTAAAATATGCACTGAAGTCTGAGTACTAAGCCCATAATTTACCACAAGCACTGGGAAGAAAAGGAACGGAGGGGAACCCTGCTATTTAAACTGCTCAGTTACCACGATTCCCTCCCCACACACACACACAGCAGCACATCACCCATTCATATTTCAATTTCACATTTCCCAAACTGTCATCTTCTCAGCTTTCAAGTTCATTTGAAATGCAATCTGCTCATCAGACCAGCAGCGAATGCTTTTGCCGATCAAGACGGAGCAATCTCTTCCTGCTAGTGAATAGGTCTGTGGCAAATAAGGTGGTGAAATAGAGCAGGTGATGTGGGGGGTCAAGAAGAGTGCCCAGGGAGTCATAGAAGGGCCCCTTTCTTACCTCCCATGCTCAGGCAGTGTGTCCTCATCCTCCTTTGTTAGAGATGCAGCTAAAAAGCTGCAGGTAAATTCCCACGTGGAACTGAAGCATGTGGGAAAGGAGAGACTGACCTCATTTCAGTCATTTCCCAACCAAGAGTGGCTGAGCCCAGGGGATGTGCTGCCAAGACCAGCCAGCCAGCATCCAGTGATGCTCACTGAGGGATGCCTCTTATTCCTGGCTGCTTGCTCAGGTAGGCTCACATGATACCTGCACTCTGCCTTCTCTTTCCTTAATGGAGGAGAGTAAGGGTAAAACCAGGGCTCCAGGCTACTCTCTTCCTTCAGGTATTTTTTGCAAGCTTTTCTTCCCCTGTACTCAGCACTGCTCAGGACACAACTTGAGTGCTGTGTCCAGTTCTAGGCCCCTCAATTCAAGAGAGATGTTGTGATACTGGAATGTGTCCAGAGAAGGGCAACAAGGCTGGTGAGGGGCCTGGAGCACAGCCCTGGGAGGAGAAGCTGAGGGAGCTGGGGATGTGTAGCCTGCAGGAGAGGAGGTTCAGGGCAGAGCTCATTGCTGTCTCCAACTACCTGAAGGGAGGTTGTAGCCAGGTGGGGTTGGTCTCTTCTCCCAGACAACCAGTAACAGAACAAGGGGACAGAGTCTCAAGTTGTGCCAGGGGAGATATAGGCTGGATGTTAGGAGGAAGTTCCTGGCAGAGAGAGTGATTGGCATTGGAATGGGCTGCTCAGGGAGGTGGTGGAGTCTCTGTCCCTGGAGGTGTTGAAGCCAAGCCTGGCTGGGGCACTTAGTGCCATGGTTTGGTTGATTGGCCAGGGCTGGGTGCTAGGTTGGACTGACTGAGCTTGGAGCTCTCTTCCAACCTGGTTGATTCTATGATTCTGTAATGCACTGATTTGGGGTTTACTCACGCTCTCCATGACAGCATCTGAAACACTCCACCATAATGAGCTCCATGAAAAATTGTAAAGGACACCAGAAGTGCAGCCAAATCCCCTTTGCAGTTATTTGATTTGAGAGGCTGGAGTGAGAGGTTTGGTCTTGCTGTAGCACTCCTCACTGGTCCCAGACCAAAGTGTCAGTTGTAGCAGCCAGCCATTAGCTGGGCTTTGGTTACATCCCTCCTTTCCAAGCATGACTCTGTGCCAAAGGGACAACACAAAAGCACCTACAAATGAGAGATATTGTTCAATTCTTTACATCTAATGACAAAGGCAAGAGTGGATGCTGTCTGATTGTTCAATTCTTTACATCTAATGACAAAGGCAAGAGTGGATGCTGTCTGATTGTTCAATTCTTTACATCTAATGACAAAGGCAAGAGTGGATGCTGTCTTCACAGAACAGGGTAAAGGAGAGGAGGTCAACAAATGCTCCTGCAAAGGCTGGTGAATAGATCTATAGCTCATGCAGTATGGGAGGATGTTTATGAAAGTAGATTTTGGCATTGTCACTTATCAAAACATGACTGCATTACAATAGAGACCTTTTAGTTACACAGCCCCACTAATCAGAGAATCATAGAATCAAGCAGGTTGGAACAGACTTCTAAGATCATCCAGTCCAACTTAGCACCCAGCCCTGTCTAATCAACCAGACCATGGCACTAAGTGCCCCAGCCAGGCTTGGCTTCAACACCTCCAGGCACAGCGACTCCACCACCTCCCTGGGCAGCCCATTCCAATGCCAATCACTCTCTCTGACAACAACTTCCCTAAAATCCAGCCTAGACCTCCCCTGCCACAACTTCAGACTCTGTCCCCTTGTTCTATTGTTGGTTACCTGTCAGAAGAGCCCAACCCCACCTTGGTACAACCTCCCTTCAGATAGTTGTAGACAGCAATGAGCTCTGCCCTGAGTCTCCTCTTCTCCAGGCTGCACACTTCCAGCTCTCTCAGCCTCTCCTCATAGAAAGCAACATTTTGTCCATGCCACCTACTGAATTGCCTGCTCCTGGTGTGCAGCTCATAAGGAATTATCCTGGCTCATAATATTCAAGAAGGAGTTTTAGGTAATTTCAGGGTCTATATTCACAGCCTCCATCTGGTACTACTGATGCTTCCCATTCACCATTAAATAACTCATGAATGCTCTCCATTCAGCATTAAATGAGTTATGAATAAGGATGGAGCTGTTAGGATAGGTGATGCTGCAAACTATTCATACTCAAAGCAGACTTCAAAACAGATTGCAACAAGTGTGAGAAATAAAAGAGCACAGCAGTCAAAAAGCCAAGGATAAAGACAGCCACCTACACCCTAAATGCTCCTCCAAACCAAGGCTAACCAGACCATTGCCAATACTTGCAATCAAATTGTTTCAGCCAGTGTCAGCTTCCCAGACAGTCACCAGTGCTGACTGATGTGCAAAGTGATTGTGGAAGCAGCAAACAGTAGCCCAATTCCTGAGCTCCCTACTTTAACTGAGCTGTTACTAGAGCAGGAGGTTTCTTTACTGAAGTCAATCCATCCTGACACCCTGTTCTGAACCTTTGTTGGACTTGGCAATAATAATTCCTTCTGCTTCTTTTCATGTGTTATCCCTTCAGCCTTGCTTCTTTCATCTATGTCCCCTGCAGGAACGATGTGAAATCCCTACTCCCAATTATTGAGACATCTGGAGATGGCAATGAAGAGTCATGACAGCCAAAATACAACAAAAGACCTTAATTTACATTACTATTTGACCTAATAATTTCAGAGGGAAGAGTTTGCCAGGAGTATAAATATATCACCTGATACTCTGCTGGTTCTATCTGAAGTGCATTATATTCTGGGCTTGAGCAATAAGAGCTAAACACTTGGAAACTCAGGACTTTTGCTTTGTGAAATCACCTTTAAGAAACAAGCAGATAAAAATCTCCAGGTCTCTATCAGATTGCTTCTGCACAAAGCAGAATCTCACTGGGGAGAAGCCAATGGGATGAGATTTAACAAGGCCAAGTGCAGGGTTTTGCACTTTGGCCACAACAACCCCAAGCAGCACTACAGGCTGGGGACAGAGTGGCTGAGAGCAGCTAGGAAGAAAGGGACCTGGGGGTGCTGGGAGAGAGGAGCTGAAGCTGAGGCAGCAGTGCCCAGGTGGGCAGCAGAGCCAATGGCATCCTGGGCTGGCTCAGGAGCAGTGTGGGCAGCAGGACAAGGGAGGTTCTTCTGCCCCTGTGCTCAGCACTGCTCAGGCCACCCCTTGAGTGTTGTGTCCAGTTCTGGGCTCCCCAATTCAAGAGAGATGTTGCAGTACTGGAAGGTGTCCACAGGAGGGCGACAAAGCTGTGAGGGGCCTGGAGCAGAGCCCTGTGAGGAGAGGCTGAGGGAGCTGGGGGGGTGCAGCCTGCAGCAGAGGAGGCTCAGGGCAGAGCTCATTGCTGTCTGCAGCTGCCTGAAGGGAGGCTGTAGCCAGGTGGAGTTGGGCTCTGCTGCCAGGCAACCAGCAGCAGAAGAAGGGGACACAGCCTCAAGTTGTGCCAGGAGAGGTCTAGGCTGGATGTTAGGAGGAAGTTGTTGTCAGAGAGAGTGATTGGCATTGGAATGGGCTGCCCAGGGAGGTGGTGGAGTGGCTGTGGCTGGAGATGTTGAAGCAAAGCCTGGATGAGGCAATTTGTGCCATGGTCTGGTTGATTGGCCAGGGCTGGGTGCTAGGTTGGACTGGCTGAGCTTGGAGGTCTCTTCCAACATGCTTGATTCTATGATTCTATGAAATTTTACAGCAGTTTGAAACTTCAGCCAAGTAAAGATGTGGCTCAAAACACAGATGTACAAGTTGTAGGGCTCTCCTTTTTGTTTTGTTCTGCAAGCAAAGTGTCCCAGTTATTATTTTTTCTCTCTTCTCTAAACAATCCACACAGCATAATTGAAAGAGCCTAAGGGAAATATTAGCTGGCATTTAAGTTGAGGATAACAAACATAGAATCAAGCAGGTTGGAAGAGACCTCCAAGATCATCCAGTCCAACCTAGCACCCAGCCCTAGCCAGTCAACCAGACCATGGCACTAAGTGCTTTGCTTGAACATAACAAGCACCTTGGCACCTCGGTGAAGGCTGGGGTAGAAGATTCAGGTCCTGTGTGCAAAAAGGGAGGATGAAGCATGCTTTGCCATGCCTCCAGGGCAGGCTGTCTGCAAATCAGTGTACGAGTCAGATCGGTTTCTATCAGCAGAACAGAACACCCTGAGTGTTTATGGGCTTCAAGTCACTCCCTGTAGCTTCTTCTCCTCCCACAGGCCAGGTCTCACTCTCCCAACATATGCTCTAACATCAGTGCTCTGCTCTGCCACTTGTCAGGCATGCCAGGCAGCCTGCCTACAATTCTCAGCAATCATCTGCTTTCAGGGTGGATGATTTGAAGGTTCCTGGGAGGAGGGAGGGAAGCCTCTACCGCGCCGCGCAACCAGCTCGCAGCTTTGTGTCACGCAAACCTTAATCTCTTCACAACCTGTCTCCTTGCATCTCAGCCTGCTCTGAAGGTTGTCTCTCTGCCGAGGGATCTGGATTTCTCATCATCTAATCATATTCCCTGTCACCTCCATACAGGTTATATTCCCCGAGATGCTCATCACAGATGCAGACTTCAAAACGTCAGCTAAAAACAATGTGACAATAGCAGCGCAAGGCTTTGCCTTTCCGAGTGCAAACAAAGCAGCCTGTTGGGTATTCCAGCAGAATGGCACAGCCTTCTTTGCTGATCATTAATCCTAATGTTTGCCTTTCCACTGGAGCTGGTTGCTTCCTCCCTGCTTAGCTTCTGAAGCAGATAGTGGCAGTCTGTTTTCATACTGCACTCGTGTAAGCCCAAAAGTTGCTCCTGTGTCGAGTCTCATTCTGTCATTGACTGCTGTAAATGTTAGGTTTTCATCCACTGATATCCACAAAGCATTTTGTGTCTGTGTGAATACCCTTGAATCTACCTTCAAAAGCAATCATTCCCCCTTGCACAGAAATACAAAGGCCTTTGAAGTGTATTACATGCAAACAAGCACACATCCTTGGGCTCTGTGTGTGGTTCCTTCTTTCCTTTTCACTGCGTTTTCATTTGAATGTTTTATTGATTCCCCCACCCCAGATCCAAACCCAGAAAAATAGAGTAATATCTTGCAAGGGACAGAAAAAGAAAGGGAAAGGGCAGCAGAAGCTCATGACAAAGTCTGAAAGTTGGAGGAAAGATCTCAGTGAGACAAAATGATGCAGCTCTGTGGATGGAGCAGGGCAATGAAGAGGAGAAAGAGCCTTCCTCACATTTAACCCCAGCAAACCCAGGTGTCCCCAGCAAACCCAGGTGTCCCCAGCAAGCAAAGAGCCAAAAGAAAGGAGAGGATGCCAGACCAAAGCAGGCACATCACTGGGACCAAGCTGCCCTCTGAAAAAGCAGATAAAAGCTCATCCTTTCCCAGTATGGAAGGCAAGGAGGTGAGGTAATGTCCTCAGGTCTGCCTGAGGAGGGGTGCAGCTGCACAATGCTTTCTCAGACGTTTCAAAGCATGCAGTTACCTTCAGCTATGCCTCACTATGAAAGCATTATGGCACAGCCATCAACCTAACACAAGCAGTCACAGGACTTGGTACATCAGTCTGCAGAGGGCTTTGCCTTTAAATCCTCTTATTTCATTCCTTCAAAGGCACCTCAGCATGTCCTAGCCAAACTGGTTGCACCATTTATCAATAACAGCAGCAGCTGCTGCCACATCTTGCAGTTACTTGGAACAGTAACAAACCACCTGTAAGGAAGCAGTGGGGAAAGGGAAAAAAAAAACAAGTTATCATAGAATCAGTCAGGGTCCACAAAGATCATCTAGTTCCAACCCCCCTGCCATGAGCAGGGACACCCTACCCTAGATCAGATTCAACAAGGCTGTCTCAGATCTGCACAGCTACCAAAGGCAGGGCACTGGTTTAGCAAGGGCAAGAGCATGATCCAATATGGCAAATTTAAATGAATGTGACATTGATTTCTCCTGCAGCAGCTCTGTTCTGTAATTAAAGCTATAACCAAAGGCTCTTAGTCACTTTTTTTGTTCAAGCAAATTCTCACTGCAGGCAGAGGAATCCAGCCAGCAAGAAAGCTGAGGAGATCTGAGTAGCAGCCCAAAGATTTAACCCTGCTTGCTTTATTTCTCACCACTCTCTTTTAGGAGGGTAATTAAAGCTGCTTGACATGTGAGGTGCTGTATATGTGCTCTGATCTAATAGGAGAAAGAAACAAGACAACTTGCTGCGTTAGGAAATAACAACAGTGAACCAGGAACCATGCTCTCATCTTGACTTCTGCAGCATGCCCTGATTAAAGAGGATTTTTTTTCTCCTTCTTTCTGTCTACAGAATTAAATCCACAAGGCAAAATTCAGAGCCTGGAAGTCACAGCAGCACAGCACCTGAGACCCCTGCAGCCAGTTCTTGTGCCCAGACCTTCCCACTCTCCCCACCCATGCACCTGAAGGTTCTCTAGGGCTCTCCTCACTTGCCATCACCAGCCCCTTCACAGGTAGATGCTTTTCCTGCTGCTTAGAACTGGATTCTTGTCCTTATTTATTTCTTTCTAAGTGCTGGTGATGACCACCTGGGGTTGTCTTTGTCACATTATTACTGCTGAACCTGAAGGGAGGCTGTAGCCAGGTGGGGTTGGACTCTTCTGACAGGCAAGCAGCAACAGAACAAGGGGACACAGTCTCAAGCTGTGCCAGGGCAGGTCTAGGCTGGATGTTAGGAGGAAGTTGTTGGCAGAGAGAGTGATTGACATTGGAATGGGCTGCCCAGGGAGGTGGTGGAGTCGCCATGCTTGGAGGTGTTGAAGCAAAGCCTGTCTGGGGCACTTAGTGCCATGGTCTGGTTGATTGGCCAGGGCTGGGTGCTAGGTTGGACTGGATGAGCTTGGAGGTCTCTTCCAACATGCTTGATTCTATGATTCTATGATTCCATGATACTGCCTCTCCTAATTAAAGGACAGTGATATCCCTGTGTAATTTCAAATGCCATTTAGGGGTTAATGCTATAAATCATCCTTCTTTTCTGACAGAGCTAGACTGTTTCATCTATAATATTACAATAACATCCATGTTGTCAATGGTGGAAGCTGCAACGCCACCCAAAGCAGCCAGCAGTGAGTAGAGCCATTACATTTTGATATCCAAATGTCATACAATCACAGAATCAGTCATGGTTGGAAGGACCCACAAGGATCATCTAGTTCCAACCCCCCTGCCATGGCCAGGGACACCCTACCCTAGAACAGGCTGCACACAGCCTCAGCCAGCCTGGCCTTAAACACCTCCAGCCATGGGGCCTCAACCACCTCCCTGGGCAACCCAGTCCAGCCTCTCACCACTCTCATGCTCAACAACTTCCTCCTCATGTCCAATCTGAACTTACCTCCAGCTTTGCTCCATTCTCCCCAGTCCTTTCACTCCCTAAGAGCCTAAAAAGTCCCTCCCCAGCTTTTTTGTAGCTCCCTTCAGATGCTGGAAGGCCACAAGAAGGTCACCTGGGAGCTTCCTCTGCTCCAGCCTGCACAGCCCCAACTCTTTCAGTCTCTCCTCGCAGGACATAAAGACAAATGCCTTTAAAATAGTGACTGAAATCTCAATGTTTTAATCTTTTCCTTTCTTTTTTCAATGTTTTTCAACACACAGAGGACATTTACCACAGTTTAAAAATAACAGAATAGGTCACTTAGAGGCAAAGCAGTTTGAGAAGCTCTCCGCCTATACAGCAAAATGCTAATGCCCTTTGAAATACAAAGGCAGGAGAGTTGTTCTCTTTATTGTCTAATGTTTTGCACATTTTCAGACCCAAGTCCAGAAGTATTTCTCTTTCACCTCAAAACCTGATTGCTGTTCTAATGCTATTTAAAACTAAATGGCAGAGAATTATATTCTCGGCGAGGCTTTGATTGATTCCTTTCTTGGGACAATAAAATAACAGTGATTTTTCTTCACACAAAGCACTGAATAGAAACCTCTGTGCGTAGATCACATTGGGCCTCTGTAATTTGTTATTAGCTATTGGTTATAGCTGAGATAAATGCATGGGAACACCATTTATGTAATTGTAAGCAACGTCACATTTGGATTTGGGGACTCGGACGTCCTGCGGCTTACAACAAATCGTTCCTCTTCCTCCAGTTTGCTCTTTTTCCTGCAAGCCTTTGAGCTGAAGCCAAACAGGAGTACTGTTCTCAGTCACAGGAAGAGTCAAATTAACTCTTGGAGTGAGCAAAAAAAAAGAAAGAGACCTCACAATGCAGCTGTATCAGCCTCATATGCAATGCTTGAAGTGGTGTTTGAGGAATTAAATAGATTGAAAGAGTCGAGAAGTATTCGAGCACTCAGTGATGCCTGGGTCAGCCTGAACACTCTGGCAGAGGTCCAGTTTGTCTTCCTGGCTTCTGACAAGGAGCAGTCCAAGGGAGGTGGTTTCATACCACATACCACACAAGTTCTCCTCTTCATTTAGCTCACCATCTTGTGATCTTTCTCACCCTGCTGATCGTATGCACAATGAAACACAGAACAGAACCAGCTTGGCTCTCTTTCAGCTGGGCTACAATATGGTTGTGAACAGCTTTAGGATCCTAGGGTCCTAGCAACACAGGTCAGGCCACACCTTGAGTCCTGTGTCCAGTTCTGGGCTCCTCAATTCAAGAGAGATGTTGAGGTGCTGGAAGGTGTCCAGAGAAGGGTGACAAAGCTGGTGAAAGGCCTGGAGCACAGCCCTGTGAGGAGAGGCTGAGGGAGCTGGGGGTGTGCAGCCTGCAGAAGAGGAGGCTCAGGGCAGAGCTCATTGCTGTCTGCAGCTGCCTGCAGGGAGGCTGTAGCCAGGTGGGGGTGGCCTCTTCTCCCAGGCAACCACCAATAGAACAAGGGGACACAGTCTCAAGTTGTGCTGGGGGAAGTCCAGGCTGGATGTTAGGAGGAAGTTGTTGGCAGAGAGAATGATTGGCATTGGAATGGGCTGCCCAGGGAGGTGGTGGAGTCACCATCCCTGGAGGTCTTCAAGAAAAGACTGGATGAGGCACTTAGTGCCATGGTCTGGTTGCTTGGCTAGGGCTGGGTGCTAGGTTGGACTGGATGATCTTGGAGGTCTCTTCCAACCTACTTGATTCTATGATTCTGTGATTCATGTGATGCACAGTGGTGCAGCTCCTGGCAAACTTATCCCCTGCATACTCTTCTCTGTTTTTTAATGAAGGAACCTCTTGATTGCAAGCCCCCAGCTGAGTTCTCACATTGACTTTTACCTGTCACTGACTGATGAGGGGGCTGGCACACAAGCCCTACAAGGAGCATCTGAAGGAGCCGGGGTTGTTTGTCATAATCAATAGGATTGAAAGAGGCATAATAGGATAAGACCTTTAGGCTCACCTGGTTTCCTACCTCACCTGGGAAGGTGCTCTCGGAGCATCAGGCACCATTCTGAACATTTTCTTTTCAATATGGATCACAGAATCACAGAACTAACCAGGTTGGAAGAGACCTTCAAGCTCATCCAGTCCAACCTAGCACCCAGCCCCAGCCAATAAACCAGACCATGGCACCATCCAGTTTGGGGTTTTTTTGACTCCTCCAGGGACAGCAACCCCACCACTCCCCTGGGCAGCCCATTCCAATGCCAATCACTCTCTCTGTGATAACATCCAGCCTAGAACTCCCCTGGCACAACTTGAGACTCTGTCCCCTTGTTCTGTTGCTGGTTGCCTGGCAGAAGAGCCCAACCCCACCTGGCTACAGCCTCCCTTCAAGTAGTTGTAGACAGCAATGAGCTCTGCCCTGAGTCTCTCTTCTCCTGCCCATGGTGTGCAAAGTGGGGCATGTATCCCCCAGCTCTTGGACACATGTGCAAACACCAGGCATAAGACAAGTTGCTTCTTTGGAGAAGTCACTGGCTGAATGGGGACCATGACACAGACCATGCCTCTATGAGCTCAGTACTTTACATTGAGATTTGGGTCTCCAGAACTAACAATACCAAACTGCCTCACCTATTTTTCCAGCTTGTGCTGTATGCTGCAGTCCACGAGGAGCAGATCTACAATGACACTTGATTTCAATGCATGGCAGACAAGTTAGCTTAGCACATTTTAATGGAGTGGAGCACAGTGGCTCTTTCAATTAATGAGACCACATCTTGATGAGAGACTCCAGTGGGTTAAGGAATCAGAACCATAATGAAATCCAGGGTTTGGAGTTCTGGTTCATTAGGCAATAAGGATAGCCCTTCAGAATACTTGCTTCCAAAAAGCAATGCAGATGCCAAGATTCTATATCCCTCTGGAGAGGTTGTTTTTTTCTGTGAACTGTCATCACTGAAGAAATGTACTTGGAAGGAGAGGAAGGGAAAGAGAGATTAAGGAATTCAGCTGTGTCACAACACATTTATCCATCAAAACAGGATAAAAAGTTGGTTTCTCAGTCATGTGAAGGCAAAAAAAAAAAACCCAGTTCATTAATCTCCTTTGATAATCTTGCCCTGTATAAAGAGCTATTTCTGTTTCCAGAATACCAGTTATCAGTTCAAGAGGTGCATGCCAACTGGCAGCTACGTGCATTGCCTTCCACCACCTAGACTAAAACTACAAGCATGAGATAAACTGCATCCAGTTCTGGAGCTGCTATTACAAGAGGGATGTGGAGATGCTGGAGTGTGTCCAGAGAAGGGCCAGGAGGATGCTCAGAGGGCTGCAGCAGCTCTGCTGTGAGCACAGACTGAAAGAGTTAGGGCTGTGCAGGCTGGAGCAGAGGAGGCTCCCAGGTGACCTTCTTGTGGCCTTCCAGGATCTGAAGGGAGCCTACAAAAAAGCTGGGGAGGGACTTTTTAGGCTATCAGGGAGTGAAAGGACTGGGGGAATGGAGCAAAGCTGGAGGTGAGTAAGTTCAGATTGGACATGAGGAGGAAGTTGTTGAGCATGAGAGTGGTGAGAGGCTGGAATGGGTTGCCCAGGGAGGTGGTTGAGGCCCCATGGCTGTAAGTGTTTAAGGCCAGGCTGGCTGAGGCTGTGGCCAGCCTGATGTAGGGTAGGGTGTCCCTGCCCATGGCAGGGGGGTTGGAACTAGACAATCCTTGTGGTCCCTTCCAACCCTGAGTGATTCTATGATTCTACGATATGGGCAGCATGCACATAGCCAGCCACTGAGAGGTGTTTTCCTAGAAGGACTCAGTACTGTGGCTGCACTAGGAAGAGACAGCAAGCAAAGAAAAAGAAAAAGAAAAAGAAAAAGAAAAAGAAAAAGAAAAAGAAAAAGAAAAAGAAAAAGAAAAAGAAAAAGAAAAAGAAAAAGAAAAAGAAAAAGAAAAAGAAAAAGAAAAAGAAAAAGAAAAAGAAAAAGAAAAAGAAAAAGAAAAAGAAAAAGAAAAAGAAAAAGAAAAAGAAAAAGAAAAAGAAAAAGAAAAAGAAAAAGAAAAAGAAAAAGAAAAAGAAAAAGAGAAAGAGAAAGAAAAAGAGAAAGAAAAAGAAAGAGAGAAAGAGAGAAAGAAAGAGAGAAAGAGAGAAAGAAAGAAAGAAAGAAAGAAAGAAAGAAAGAAAGAAAGAAAGAAAGAAAGAAAGAAAGAAAGAAAGAAAGAAAGAAAGAAAGAAAGAAAGAAAATAAAGAAATCAGCAAGTTTGCACTACCTGAACCTGCAGAAAGTTCGTTTCCACATCAGAATGAAACTAGGACAGGCAAAATGTTGAAGGGTGCATGTGGGACATTCAATGTGTATTTATCTCAGTTCTCCTTATGATTATAATTTTCATTAACATCCTGGTAATAGAGGAGGAGGGAAAGGTTATGGATTATCTTGCCCAGAGACAGTCCTTCTGGGAAGGTAATTCAAAAAAGCTGTGCAGTTTTGAGGAAGGTTGAAGCAAATCAGACCAAAAAAGTCAGGAGTTTATCCTCTGGTGCACTTGTATCCATGATTTCCCCAGGAGCTAAGCTAGACACTTGCAGGGCCGAGTTACTGTGCTGCTTAAAAAAGTATTAAGCAGCACAGGAGAAGAAGAAAGAGAAGTTTAAGTACTGCAGAATAAGCAAAATGTCTTCCACCAGCAATAAGTGAACAGTTTAAAATCAGAACAGAGATCTGGAAGCCGTGAACATTTTCATACCCCCATGGAATGTTAAATGTTTGAACCTGGAGAGAACCTGGGGGAGCATCTCCAGGAGCTCTGCTTCTCCTTGTATGTGTATGTCATGGGCTGAACAAAATCTCATGGGGAGAGAAGAAATGGAGGCAGAGAGACACAGAGAGAGACAGAGACACAGAGAGAGAGACAGAGGACAAAGACACAGAGAGTGGAGAAAAAAAAAAGAGAGATAGAGACACAAAGAGACAGACAGAAAGAGAGGAAAAAAAGGAGACTGAGACAAGGAGAGAGACAGAGACACAGAGACACACAGAGACAGAGACAGATAGAGGATAGAGAGACAGAGAGAAAAAACAGAGCAGCAGACAGAGAGTCAGAGAGAAAAACAGAGCAGCAGACAGAGACAGAGAGAAAAAAGCATAGACAGAGAGAAAAAACAGAGACAGAGAGACAGACAGAGACACAGAGAGAGAGAGAGAGAGAGAAACAAGAGAGCCAGAGAGAAAAAATAATGCCTTCAATTTGTGAACTCCTAAAAACAAAGCATGAGGGATGCAGTGGAAGCATTCATTTCAAAGGTTAACATGCAGTCTGTACCAATCCTCCTAGGCATAATCATTCAGCAGAAATAATGTTTAGAAGTCATAATCCATATTTTTTTGTCTCTCAAATCCCACACTGGACTTTGATCAGGGCATCCCATTACAAGGCAGGCATAGTCAACAAGACTGCAATTAAATTGCACTGAGGACCACTGGTGCCACCTTTCAGGTGAAACCCCAGACATCTCCAGACATGCTTCCAGCTGTGGGAAGCATTTCTCCTGCACACAGGAAGGTAGCTTTTATTGACATCAGCATAATGAGCTGTGCTGGTTTGAGGCTAATTGGAATATTTTAATGAGAGAAATTAGATTATAGGCTGTGAAAACAATGGGGATGTCTACTTCACTCATAGGTTCTCTGAGATGCCTAAAACCAAGGACACAGACATAGATAAGACAGTCTCTATCTGTCAGAGCTCAGTGCCTGTGTTTTCTCCTGGGCTTCTGCTTCTCTGCTTGGATCTGTGTAACCCAACTAATCATTCTGCTCCTAACTCCCCTTGCTCACCTTGCACGTAAGGCAGACTCTGGGATAAGAGTGGAGGGTGGAAAGAAGGTGGAAGGGGGATTTGGAGCCCCTCCTGGGGACTCTGATTTCTAGAAGGGCTGTTGTGTTTCTGCATATACTTTTAACTTCTGTATTTCTGTATAGAGTTGTAAATATTTATAGGATGTTCATAGAATCACAGAATCAACCAGGTTGGAAGAAGAGACATCTAAGATCATCCAGTCCAACCCAGCACCCAGCCCTGTCCAGTCAATCAGACCACAACACCAAGTGCCTCATCCAGTCCTTTATTGAACACCTCCAGGGATGGTGACTCCAGCACCTCCCTGGGCAGCCCATTCCAATGCCAATCACTCTCTCTGCCAACTTCCTCCTAACATCCAGCCTGGACTTCCCCCAGCACAGCTTGAGACTGTGTCCCCATCTTCTGTTGCTGACTGCCTGGCAGAATAGACCAACCCTCACCTAAGCTGTGACTATAAAGCTTCATTCCTTAACTCCCAGCCAGCTGAGTCTAGTCTGGGTGATTTCACAAGTGTGTGGGGCGGGAGGGGGCAGGTAATTCCCAAACCATCACATTGGCCCTGTCATGTTAACTCTCCATGTCAGCTCCTTGGCTGAGATCTTGACATAATCCTGCTAAGTGCTGCCAGTTTGCACTGCCACCGTGGATTAAAGAAGAGAAATGGTATCAACAGCGTGGGCGTTTGCTCCCTGCCTCCTGGTAATGAAGTTATTTGCACTGAGAGTGTTGATATTTGAGATATGCTTTGTTTTAATTATGAAAACAATCAATATTATAGAATCTCTCTACTTCTTCTGTTTGTTTGTTTTAATAGGCTATTAATTAACCTATTGATTATTGCAGAGAGCGAGAGAAATATTCCTCCTGAAAACCTATTTGCTTTCTCAAGGTCTTCTCCATCCTTTCTAGAATGCTACTGACAGAATAATGTTGCTTTGGGTTTTGTTGTTTGGTTGGTTTGGCTTTTACTGTATGAATAAATAGCCACAACAGCTACAGCCTAATTCACAGATTGTTTCAGTTCTCCTTGAACCAAGGTCTGAAAGCTGCCAAAGCCACCTGATACAAAAAGAAACAACAAACTAGCCATCAGATGAAAATTTGGCTTTGTAGCCACAGACAAGCACAGGATTTCACTTCTCTCAACTTTATCTGGAAGGTGCATACTGACAGAGGGGATTTCTGAAGACTTTTCAACTTGGCCTCTCTCCCACCTTTTAATTTACATACTTGATACCCTGCAATCACCTCCTGAGATCTGAGAGCCTTGCCATTTCTCCCAGCAATGAGAGATAAGAGGATGTACTTTGCACATTCCTTAAGCTTGATAGCATCAAACTACTGCATCTTGGCATCACTAGAAACTTCCCTGAGCTGTAACACTCTGGGCTTTAATACATGCAAGTTTATAACTACCCAGTTTTAGGGCTGTTTGGGTGAGTTTGGGTTTCTTGGGGTTTTAAATCATTCCAGATAACAGAGTATTTAATGGTTGTTTTTTTCAGCTATGTCTTGGGGCTTTGATGATCTGGAGCAGGGCAGCAAATTTTACCACACATAGAACATAATCATGAGAGCACAATTCAGGGCACTAAGATGCTGTTTCAAACTTCTATTTATAGCACCCACAAAGTTTGGCTGCTGAATGTAATCATGAGCTGCAACCTCAGCATCAGCAACATCAACTTGAAACATTCAGCATTAGCCTTTATTGTTATAAAATACACTTACAAATGCTAATCACTTATAAAATGAGGTAGAATTAGGAACTGGCCAGCTCCAGAATGTTAACTGTGTACTCATCCCAGTGCATTGCAAGGTGACTGGTTCTAAATGGATAGAAGTGAACTAATTCTAGGGTACAAGCATCAACTTAGAGGTGAATTAATTTTCCTACTGTTTAGGATCTCATGCAAGTAAACTCATGCATTTTGCCAAAATATAAGCACTGGAGAAGAGCAGAGGCTTTGCAGTGCTTCCACTCTTTAAAACACCCTGATCCTGGATGCCTTGGAGTGGGTGGGTGCTGACACAAACACAGCTCTAACCCTGATGCTGACTGTGAACCTGCTCTGCTCTGTTTACAGACCTTATATGGAGGTCAATCCTATCATAGGGACTGTCTTCAGAGCCCTTTTATGGGCATGGATTTTTTCTATTTTAAACAAAAGTTATAGGGTTTGTATTTTAAACACTGTGTCTTTAGAAAGCATCCTTCTTGTGATATTAACTTTTATCCATTAAGAGTAGTTGTGGAAGTCAATTAAATCTCTCAACAAAACTGATCCTTTTCAAAGGTAGAATAGAATCATAGAATCATGGAATCAAGCAGGTTGGAAGAGACCTCCAAGCTCAGCCAGTCCAACCTAGCACCCAGCCCAAGCCCATCAACCAGACCATGGCACTAAGTGCCCCAGCCAGGCTTTTCCTGAACACCTCCCGGGATGGTATTTCCTGCCATTGAACAGCCTAGGATTGCCTGCCTTGCATCCAGAAGGGCATGGATGTACTGCAGACCCTGTGCCATCTCTGCAAATCAACAGGTGTCTCCAGTGGCATCTTGGTGTGGGAGCTGAATTGAGGCCCTAAGCACTGTTCCAGTCAGACAGGGCAGGGTTCAGCATGAGATTAAAACTCATGGTCTTAGGTGTTTACATGCAAACTATGGAGTCAGTGGAGAGGTAGTGGAAATGGGCAGTGCAGACCAAGTGTCTTCTTGCCAGTCAGCTCAGTGCATCTCCAGGTTCCAGTAACCATACTGAAGGCTCAATTCACAGGCTCACAGGATGTCAGGGGTTGGAAGGGACCCGAAGAGGTTATCAAGTCCAACCCTCCTGCCAGAGCAGGACCACACAATCTAGCTCAGGTCACACAGGAACACATCCAGACAGGCCTGGAAAGGCTCTACAGAAGGAGACTCCACAGCCTCTCTGGGCAGCCTGTGCCAGCGCTATGGGACCCTTACAGGAGAGAAGTTCCCCCTTGTGTTGAGCTGCAACCTCCTGTGCTGCAGCTTCCATCCATTGCTCCTTGTCCTATCCCAGGGAGCAGTGAGCAGAGCCTGTCCCCCCCCTCCTGACTCCCAGCCCTCAGATATTTATAAACATTGATTAAATCCTCTCTCAGTCTTCTCTTCTGCAGACTAAACAGCCCCAGGTCCCTCAGCCTCTCCTCACCAGGCAGTGCTCCAGTCCCATAATAATTCCCATAGACCTCCACTGGACCCTCTCCAGCAGATCCCTGTCCCTCTTGAACTGAGGAGCCCAAAACTGCAGGCAGTACTCAAGATGAGGTCTCAGAAGGGCAGAGTAGAGAGGGAGGAGAACCTCCCTTGATCTGCTGGATACACTTCTTAATACACCCCAGGATCCCATTGGCCTTCTTGGCCACAAAGGCACACTTCTGTGCCATGGCCAACTTGTTATCCACCAGCACTCCCTGGCCCCTCTCCATGGGGCTGCTCTCCTGCAGACCACCTCCCAGCCTGTACTGCTGCAGTTTATTATTATCATCATTTTTATTAAGTTGTTTATTGTTTTTATTATTATTATTCAGTTTCCTGAAAGTGGTAGCAAATGTGACATAAGACACAAACCAAATCCAAGCCCTTCTGGGCCAACAGACTGCAGCAGGGAAGCTTGAGTTTCAAGTGACACTAAATAAATATGTTTAAGCAACCAAATCAAGCCCTGCTGATCGTGTTGGGAGCTAAGACTCCCAGCTGAATGCAGACACTTACTTTTAGGTATCTGATTTAGAACTAGAGTTAAAAGAAGTCCAATGGCAAATTCCTTTTGCAGTGCACAGTCTTCCTGTAATCCACACCAGTTTAGAGGAGAAGGAGCACGAAATGGAAATTAAACTGTTTTGATGTACAGCTGAGAGGAGAACTACCTGTTTGGCTTCTTTTTCTATTACAGTCCAGTAATAGTATAGATTTTACAATTCCACAAATCATAGGCTTAGTCCTGCCACTCCAAGCATCAAATCAAATCCAATTCCACATTAAGACTTGAACATCAAAGATGCACTTCCAGCACTCTTCCTCCTTCCCTCACAGTACCTTGCTCTGCCATTCAGGGCATTATCTGCACAGTCCACGTACACTGAACCATCTGCAATGAAGTGTTTCTGTTCTGCTTCTTCCACTTATTCTGCTCCTGCTTATTCCTTAGCAGGAATGAACCTTTCAGCAGGAGCTGTTGATGTGCCTGCCTATTTTGCATTACATTTATAAAGAGCCCTTCACACCCAATCTTCTCAGCACCAATATCTAGCAAAATGGATTTCTATTTCCTTCCTTCCTTCCTTCCTTCCTTCCTTCCTTCCTTCCTTCCTTCCTTCCTTCCTTCCTTCCTTCCTTCCTTCCTTCCTTCCTTCCTTCCTTCCTTCCTTCCTTCCTTCCTTCCTTCCTTCCTTCCTTTCTCTTTCTTTCTTCCTTTCTTCCTTTCTCTCTCTCTCTCTCTCTCTCTCTCTTTCTCTCTTTCTCTCCCTCTTTCCGGAGACAATCTTATTGACACTCAATAACTGAGAAGGAATTAAATACACCTAAACCTAAGGAGAGATGTTGAGGTGCTGGAAGGTGTGGAGAGAAGGGGAGCAAGGCTTGGGAGGGGCCTGGAGCACAAACCCTGTGAGGAGAGGCTGAGGGAGCTGGGGGTGTGCAGCCTGCAGAAGAGGAGGCTCAGGGCAGAGCTCATTGCTGGCTACAATTACCTGAAGGGAGGCTGTAGCCAGGTGGGGTTGGGCTCTTCTGCCATGCAGCCAGCAACAGAAGAAGGGGACACAGTCTCAAGCTGTGCCAGGGGAGGTCTAGGCTGGATGTTAGGAGGAAGTTGTTGGCAGAGAGAGTGATTGGCATTGGAATGGGCTGCCCAGGGAGGTGGTGGAGTCACTGTCCCTGGAGGTGTTGGAGCAAAGCCTGAATGAGGCACTTAGTGCCATAGTCTGGTTGATTGGCCAGGGCTGGGTGCTAGGTTGGACTGGCTGAGCTTGGAGGTCTCTTCCAACCTGGCTGATTCTATGATTATACATATATATATATAAAATCTACCTAATGTATATATATTCTATGCATTAATAGCTAGCACCCTGCATGTACTCCCATCTATTAACTAGATATTTAACTATTTTAATGATTATGTTTTTCTCCAGGTGTCATTGGACATCTCTACATGTGTACACACTTTATGACCTTTGTAGTGCTGGCAGCTCTACTACAACCTCAACCAATTTGCCAGCATATACTTTTCCCCCCCTTGCTTTCTCCAATGCAAACTGTTTCCTTTCGACTCAAGCATACACATTGTGACAGTACAGATCAGCTCATTCCTGATAGCCCCCCCCAGTGCTTATCAGGAAGGCAGTTAAACAGCAGCTATGGCCACAGCTTTATCTGTTGACTCAGGAAGTCAGTGAAGAAGCCAGGCAAACATGTCAGACATTGTTCTTTTCATAATCACCTCTGCTAGGCTGTGAACTCTTCCAAACACTTCAGCCTGCTTTCAACATGCCTGCTACACTCTTCTGGAGGCTGATTAAACCCTGCATAGCAGCTACTCCCTTTATACTGGCTGGCTGGCAGAAGGTTAACTGCTAGATCTGCATTCACCACATTTTCTCCCAGCCCCTGAAGCCCTCATTCCCTCTGCAGTGATAAATGGAGACCTTAAGAGCACCCTTCGAAGTACACACAACCCTCACTTCCATCTCTGCATGAGCTTGCTGCTGGCTGTTCCCTAACCACTACATGCAGCAAAGCCACAAATGCTTTGCTACTCTTCAGGCACCATGTGCCTGCTGAGGGGATGGAAGTGCCTGGGTCTTCTTTATGATAGTTATTGTCAGAGCAAAGCCCACTGGACAAAGCACAATAATTTCACCTTATAAAGAATAAAGACTACCATTTGTGTAGATGGAAGTGCAATGCCAAGTACAAATCCAGGCTGGGTAGCAAATGGCTGAGAGCAGCCCTGAGGAAAAGGACCTGGAAGTCTGGGCTGATGAAAAGCTCAACAGGAGCCTGCAGGGTGAGTGCAGCCCAGACACAACCCTGTGCTGGGCTGCAAGAGCAGTGTGGGCAGCAGGGCAAGGGAGGGGATTCTGCTCCTTGGCTCTGCTCTCCTCAGACCCCACCTGCAGTCCTGGGGGCAGTTCTGGAGCCCCCAGCACAAGCAGGACATGGAACTGTGGAGTCAGTCCAGAGGACACCACCAAGATGCTCAGAGGGCTGCAGCAGCTCTGCTCTAAGGAGAGGCTGAGAGAGTTGGGGCTCTGCAGCCTGGAGAAGAGAAGGCTTGGAGGAGACCTTGGAGTGGCCTTGCAGTATCCTAAAGGGGGCTCCAGGAAGGCTGGGGAGGGACAACTGACAAGGTCTTGTAATGACAGGATGAGAAATAGTGAGTTTAAACTGGCAGAGGGGAGATTTAATCTATATAAGAAGTTGTTTGCAGTGAGGGTGGTGAGACACTGGCACAGGTTGCCCAGGGAGGCTGTGGCTGCTCCCTTCCTGGAGGTGTTTAAGGTCAGGTTGGATGAGGCCTTGAGTGACCTATTCTAGTGGGAGGTGTCCCTGCCTATAGCAGGGGGTTGGAACTGGATGATCTTTGATGTCACTTCCAACCTAAACCAGTCTATGACTCTATAGGGAGGAAATACAGCCAAACCCTGACTGTCTTTGGTATTCACAGTTCCTAGCAAGCCTTGCACCCAAAAAATTGTATCAGGTCTGAAGTTTCTTATAACTAACCCTGGGTTTTAGGAGGATTTCAGTCATCCATCACAACCCACGGGAAAATCAGAGTCCCCTTAGATTATTTTTAGACATGAAGGAAAAGAGGATTTCATTTTAACAAGCTTTAAAGAGGAAAAAAAAAATACATGTAATAAATGAGAAGCCAAAAATAGTTTCCAGTAATAATATGCTGAAACTTCAAAACACTTCATGCTAAATCCTTAAGATATTAGATGGCAAGTTTTGCTATTTCAGTTACATAAAGGTATACATTTGCATGAGAGTGCTGTGGTCTAAGCACCAGGACATCACTCCAGAAGTCAGTTTCAGCCTTACCATGAAATGGCACAACTGGCAAGTGCCTCATTGTTGTATACATTGGTTTCTTTTTCATGACTGCTTTCTCTGTTAATTCCTGCTTCTAAAGAGCTCCTTATGTTATACAGGACTTGGTGTTAATTTACTTGGTTGTTGTGGTGAGCAGTCAAGATAGGTGGACATGTAAATTTGGGTGCACAGAAGGGGTTCTGATCTCCAGTCTTTGTCTTTCTGATACTTCTATGCCTGAAAATTCTTTCACAGGCTCACAAGATGTTAGGGGTTGGAAGGGACCTCTGGACATCTTCCAGTCCGACCTCCTTGCCAGAGCAGGAACATAGAATCTAGCATAGGTAGCACAGGAATGAACCCAGACAGGGCTTGAAAGGCTCCAGAGAAGGAGACTCCACAGCCCCTCTGGGCAGCCTGTGTCAGAGATTTGTGATCCTTACAGTACAGAAGTTCCCCCTTGTGCTGAGCTGCAACCTCCTGTGCTGCAGCTTCCATCCACTGCTTCTTGTGCTGTCCCAGGGAGCAGTGAGCAGAGCCTGTCCCCCCCTCCTGACCCCCAGCCCTCAGATATTTATAAACAATTATTAAATGAATGCTTTTGATTGCTCAGACCTCTGCTTTGCAGCCTATCTAAGTTTTTCCATGAGGTGGCACTGACTGCTGAAACGTCAAGTTCTTTCTTGCATTGAGGTGGAACTTGCTGTGCTGCAGTTCCCATCCATTGCTCCTTGTCCTATCCCAGGGCACAAGTGAGCAGAGGCTGTCCCTGTCTCTTCCTTCCTGACCCCCAGCTCTCAGATATTTATCACAGAATCAGCCAGGTTGGAAGAGACCTCCAAGCTCAGCCAGTCCAACCTAGCACCCAGCCCTAGCCAGTCATCTAGACCATGGCACTAAGTGCCTCATTCAGGCTTTGCTTGAACACCTCCAGGGACACACATCGCTCAGATCCTCTCTCAGCCTTCTCCTCTGCAGACTAACCATCCCCAGGGCTCTCAGCCTTTCCACATCAGTCAGTGCTCCAGTCCCTTCAGCATCCTTGTATCCCTCCACTGGACTCTCTCCAGTCGATCTCTGCACCTCCTGAACTGTGGAGCCCAGAACTTAATTTGCCATTTCATCTTATTTTGCCATCTCAATCAAGGAATTTCAAACCTGAAGCCAAATGCATGACTCTTGTGGCATGACTCTTGTGTTCAGTTCTGGGCCCCTCAGTACAAGAGATATATTGAGATGCAGGTGTCCAGAGAAGGGTGACAAAGCTGGTGAGAGCCTGGAGCACAGCCCTGTGAGGAGAGGATGAGGGAGCTGGGGGTGTGCAGCCTGCAGGAGAGGAGGCTCAGGGCAGAGCTCATTGCTGTCTACAACTACCTGAGGGGAGGCTGTAGCCAGGTGGGGTTGGGCTCTGCTGCCAGGCAACCAGCAACAGAACAAGGGGACAGTCTCAAGTTGTGCCAGAACAGGTCTAGGCTGGATGTTAGGAGGAAGTTCTTCCCAGAGAGAGCGATTGGCATTGGAATGGGCTGCCCAGGGAGGTGGTGGAGTTGCTGTCCCTGGAGGTGTTGAAGCCTGGCTGGGGCACTTAGTGCCATGGTCTGGTTGACTGGATAGGGCTGGGTGCTAGGTTGGGCTGGCTGAGCTTGGAGCTCTCTTCCAACCTGCTTGACTCTATGACTCTATGAGTATATCCTAGCACAGTTTATCGAAGCATACTGCAGAGATGAAAGGTCTTTGGGAGGACAGACACAATCTGCTGTTTCCTCCCAGCCTGACGGGTTGATTTCTCAACTTCAATAGCCCTTGCTAAACATCATTTCTCCAGGATGCATGGGAAGAAATCCCTTTTATCCCAATAGCTACTATCCTTCAAGGAGATTTACATGCATTCTTCTAAAGCAATATCCTGTCTCACTCCCATAAACTAATGTTTGTCTTCTAAATAATATACGATTAGTGAATATTATGCCAAGACTAAATGCGCTGCATGAGGCTGCAATAAATCTGCAAACCTCAATCCTCGCCCAGAATACCTCATAGCAATCAATAATACATTTCACACCACCAATGAAGAGCATAACACAGGGAAAGATGCATGGAAGTCTTTGCTCTACCCCATAAATTGTGCTTCATAGCCAAATATTGTTTGCAGAACAGGCTGCATCGCAAACCGGCTCCTGGGAACTATAAGTTCAGGATCATTTCTACCCTATCTGCAGATATATTTCTGTCAAATCTGGAACATAAGGTCCCAAACTGATTCAATACCTAAACAAATTGGAACAAATGATCTATCCAGGGCTGTTTCTTCGTCATCAATAAACCTGACAGAGAGCACAGCACAGAGTTATGCTAACAACTGTATTTTCCAGGCTGATCCTAACTGCAGGTAATAGAACAGATCTTGAATGTAAATGGTTTTTTATGCAGTGGCAAGAGCAAGCTTAAAGCTTGCTCTATGACATTTATACTCCCTGCTGAAGGTAGCCATAAGTTTTGTCAAACTTTCCCTGACTAGCAGTGGCAAAGTTTCTTTATGGCACCAGTTAACAAAATGCTTGTAGCTATGCAGGTACTTTGGATGAGGAACATCACTTATCTCCCCTCTTCTTACTGTATCTAAATCACCAGGTCTCCTTTTCTTAAGAAGTAGTAAAACACTCTTTTATAAGTTCCTGTAACTATTTTCCCACCCCCAAGGTGTTTCTCCTTGCTTCCAGAGGGCGATTCTATTTACAAGAGAGCAATAAACTAGTGAAAGCACTTTAAAACAGACCCAAAAAACCCACCCCAAATACACATACATCTCCCCCCCCAAAAAAAAAAGCCAAACACACAAAAAATACCTACACTTCAAGAACAAACCAGGAAGCAAGCAAAACTCTTTCATGAAGGAAAAGAAGCCTCTGTTATCAGGGACCAGAGATCAGATTTGCCTTTGGAATGGGCTGCCCAGGGAGGTGGTGGAATTGCCATCCCTGGGGGTGTTGAAGCAAAGCCTGAATGGGGCACTTAGTGCCATGGTCTGGTTGATTGGCTAGGGCTGGGTGCTAGGTTGGACTGGATGAGCTTGGAGGTCACTTCCAACCTGGTTGATTCTATGATCAAGCCACAGGCTGGAAACTTCTGTTCTTCAGCTAATATTTCAGGCCTGCTAAAGGAAATAGACCCCAGGACTTTACTCATCTGCCTACTCTTTGGTTGTCCTACCACAGCCCAAAGGGATGCAGACCACCCACACAATGCAAAGGCAAACTGGGCACCTCAGAATGCAAGATATAAAAGCAGCATTCCAGTCTACCACAGAGGAGATAAAACTTCAGCAGCAGACCCTCTGCAAAGAGATGAAGGTCACACGTTTGAGAAACAGCAGTAAGCAAAGCTCTGAACCCCAGAACCCCACAGGCTGGGTAAGTTCCATGGGTGACAAATCACAGAATCACAGCACAATGCAGGCTGGCAAAGCCCCTCAGCATCACCAAGTCCAACCTAGAACCCTGCTTTACAAGATTCACCTTGAACCATAGCCCTGCGCACCACATCCAAACCACCCTTAAACACAGCCAGGCTGGGTAACTCCACCACCTCCCTGGGCAGCTCATTCCAGTCCCTGACCGCTCTGCGTGAAAAACTTTTTCCCAATCTCCAATCTAAACCTCCCCAGCCTCAGCTTGAGGCCATTCCCAACACACCTGTGAGAGGAAACCAGCAGCAGCCTCTCCACAATGTCCCTTCAGGTAGCTGTAGACAGTGATGAGGTCTGCTCTCAGCCTCCTCTGTTTCACACTAACCATTCCCAGCTCCCTCAGTCACTCTTCATTAGATTCATTCTCCAGGCCCTTCTCCAGCTTCATTGCCCTCCTCTGGACCCAGTCCAGCACCTCCACATCTCTCTTGTATTGCAGTGCCCAAAACTGAACACAGTACTCAAGATGTGGCCTCACCAAAGCTGAGTCCAAGGGGACAATCACCTCCCTACTGCTGCTGGCCACAGCATTTTTAATCCAAGCCAGGATATGAATTCAGATGGACTTCTCTTTTTTGATGTCAAGAGGACATATCTCTGGTTTTCAGTCTTCTGAAAGAAGCTTTTCAGGTAAGGTAGACAAATTAATGCCTTTTCCACTGGCCTCAGCTGCAGGTATGAGCTTTATATTTAGAGTTCATTTGGATCAAGGCTCAAGCACACAGGTCCAAAAGCAGCTTTAATTGCTTTAGAGACTGAGGTGTCATCTCCCAGGTTTAGTAAGAAAGCTGAGGGAAGGGAAAGAAGGAGAAGAGAGGATTTCAGAGGCATTAGCAAGAGGAGTGAACCCTATCTCACAACACACAAGGATACCAGTTTTCCAAATGACTGCAGGAAAGCAAATCAAGCCTGTGCTGAAGTTTCCATTAGAAATGGAAACTCTCCATGACCTAACATTGAGTTTTAAATGCAGATTACAAAGACAGTGAACTTCCAGCATCTGTCTTGTTCGACTACCAAGTCCTCACTAATTATTCTCCATGTTATAGTGGCATTGTAAACAACTGAAGAGGAAAAGTAAAACCCCAAACCACACAAAACCAACACCAAGCATAGCTAAACAGTATCTGCTAGTTGCTAAAGCAAAGCAGAAGAAACCAAAAGCCAAGATGTGCTCAGAAGTAAAATAAAGGTTACCAGCCTGGCTATCACTTTTGCTGCTAAATCTTGTTGATCTGGATCAAAAATGGACAAACAGCATCCACCATTCAGGATATCATGAAACAATGGAGAAGGGATGGACTCAAATCCCTTGACACTCACCTGCAGCTGAAATCCACAGAAATCCAACAACAAACAGCATTCAAACCCTATCCTTCCTAGATAAAAACACTCCCACTCAAATGCAGCCTCTTTAAAGGGCAGAAAAGCAATTGCTGAAAAATAGAAGTCACTGCCGAAGCTGAAGCAACAGAAAAGATGTTCCCTGCTCTTTGTGATGCCAGAGGATGGAATCAGTTCCAAAATATCAACTTCACTCTCAGTACTTAATGTGATTCATTCTCCATGAGGCATCAATCAAGTTGTTAGTACCAGGCCTAAAGGCTGATTTCTGGCTCTTTTGGCTTGGTTCCGTCTTTGCTCGTGCTCAGACCTTCAATGTCGACTGAGAAAGAGAGGGGAAAATCTTTGGTTCAGATATTTCCATTTCCTCCATTTACTAAACTGTGGTTTCATTTCAGGGACCTTAAATAGAAGCATAGAATCAACCAGGTTGGAAGAGACCTCCAAGATCATCCAATCCAACCTAGCACCCAGCCCTGGCCAATCAACCAGACCATGGCACTAAGTGCCTCATCCAGGCTTGCCCTCAACACCTCCAGGGACAGCAACTCCACCACCTCCCTGGGCAGCCCATTCCAATGCCAATCACTCTCTCTGCCAACAACTTCCTCCTAACATCCAGCCCAGACCTGCCCTGGCACAACTTGAGACTGTGTTCCCTTCCCCAGGCTGAGGGCCCTGGGGCTGTTTAATCTGGAGAAGAGAAGACTGAGAGGGGATTTAATCAATGTTTATAACTATCTGAGGGCTGGGGGGGACAGGCTCTGCTCACTGCTCCCTGGGATAGCACAAGGAGCAATGGGTGGAAGCTGCAGCACAGGAGGTTCCAGCTCAACACAAGGGGGAACTTTTTTCCTGTAAGGGTCCCAGAGCCCTGGCACAGGCTGCCCAGAGAGGCTGTGGAGTCTCCTTCTCTGGAGCCTTTCCAGGCCTGTCTGGATGTGTTCCTGTGTGCCCTGTATCACCCTGCAATGAGAGCTCAACGTCTGCCATCACAGAGATACCTAAGTGCACACAGCCAATTTCAGGCTCTGGTTCCTGGCTTGGCAAAGGAGTCTAACTCATGACACTCCTTTTTTGGGGGCACAACCTACTGAGTAACCTACCCAGCCCAGTGATGAACACATGAGCCTTTGTGGCTCCCAGCCTAAGCTCCAAACCTGCCTGACTCTCTGTGCGGGGAACTTTGGCATTGTGATTTCAACTTGCTCAAAAAAAGATCAAGTAGTAAGGAGTGTAGAAGCTTGGGCTTAGAGAACAACCTTGTTTTACATGGCTAGAAAGCTTTTACAGCCTCAGAGTCATTTGATGCACGTAACCTATATATCTGTCAGTTGCTAGAGTGTTGAACAGAGAAAGTACATTGCCTGAGACAGGGGAATAGCTGATAAAGGAGTCACTCTGCACCTTTGCTTCTCTGCTGAAGAGTATTGTTTGCCTGAGCCTATTTGTTGTAGATTTTAATCCATTTGTGTTTGCACTTCACAGATACTGCTCTACCAGCAGAGATGCCCTGTGTTGAAAAACATGTCAACTTTGGAATGCAATTACTGGGCAGATACAGTGTCAGCAGGTGGTTTGGAAACAGGGCCCACTTCTATGCTCAGCAGGCTTCTGCTACCCTTTGACACAAAACATCCAAGGTGGCAGAAGCCTTGTGAGGCAATTGGGCTTTGGGACAGCCATCAACCATCTTAGAGGGTGCATGTTTGTGAGCTGCTGTTCAGAGGAGATCCCTTTGACAGCCAGGCTGGCCAACATCAAACCAGGCTGCCAATGCCAATGTCATGACAAATAGCAACCATTATCTGAAGCTACCCTGTTGTGATTGCTGCAAGAACATGTGTCTGCTAAAACCTATTTAATCACTTAGCCATGTAGGTTTGACTCACATGAGGTCTCTGTGCAACCTTACCAGCGTAGAATAGCCATAACAGATGTAAAAGCAACAAAAGTCTTCCTCCATGCTGTGCCTGTGCCAAGTCTGAATAATATCCCCAGCCTTATTGCTCTGCTCTTCCTCGTCCCACTGTTTTGTTGTCCCTATTAGAGTACCCTCTGTGAAAGTAAATGATTAGCTGCTTAGAGCAGGGGCCTGTAATTATTGGCATTGAAAGCAGCCAGAGAACACACTGGAAAAAAAAATGCACTCGAGAAGAAAAATACTCTGCAAGGACTAACAGAGTTTCTTCTCATCCCCAGTGGATGGGAAAAAATCTTAGCTGCTATAACTCCGCTATGGTGTTGCCTAAGAGTCACAGCTCCCTTTCTAATCCCTCCTCCAGCTCAGGAATGACAGCTCTCAGAGGATGCATATTACTTCCTCCCCTCTCCTCCCTCCTCACACATCTCTCCTGTCAGTTAGATTCTTTCCAAGGAAGGACAAAAGGCTTCCTCACCTCCAGATTGTTCACACTCAGTTAGCAACCTCCAGTTCTTGCCACTTCACTCTAGCCGAGGTGGGCATGGGCTCCTGGACTTCCCTGTTCCTCTGTGTGCCCTCACAGGGCTAAATCATGACCTGCAGATGTGATTTTAAAGTCCACTGTGTGCCATTTCTGAGCTAAGTCTGCAGGGTGTGAGCCAAATCTGAAACAGCTGATTTTTATACACAAAAATGGAGCTCTGGGCTTGGGTGTGGAAAGTTAACAGAAACCAAAAAGCCTCATTAAAAATGCATTCTTAACCATGAACACCATTGAGAGATATGCAAATGAGCCACAGCCAGCAGGTGATCTGAAAAGACATGGCCAGGGAATCCATCATGAAGCACAGAAAGGAGGTAGTCAGAGCTGTGCTAGTTTGAAGCTAGCTAGAATGTTTTGGTGAGAAGAATTAGATCACAGGCTGTGAAAGGGAAACAAGGGTGATGTCTGCTTCACTCATAGGCTTGCTGAGATGGATAAGAACAGGAGTATAAACACAGATAAGGCATTCAGGCACTGTCTGGGCTTTGAGCTGCATTTCTTTCTAACCTCACCCTCCATCTCTCTGATTAATCCATTTGCTTCCTAACCCCCCTGACCAACCCTCCATTCTTCCTTTTTTCAGGGGTGACCTCATTGCTGTCTACAACTACCTGAAGGGAGGCTGTAGCCAGGTGGGGTTGGGCTCTGCTGCCAGGCAACCAGCAACAGAACAAGGGGACACAGTCTCAAGTTGTGCCAGGGTAGGTATAGGCTGGATGTTAGGAGGAAGTTGTTGGCAGAGAGAGTGATTGGCATTGGAATGGGCTGCCCAGGGAGGTGGTGGAGTCACTGTGCCTGGAGGTGTTGAAGCAAAGTCTGGATGAGGCACTTAGTGCCATGGTCTGGTTGATTGGCTAGGGCTGGGTGCTAGGTTGGGCTGGATGAGATTGGAGGTCTCTTCCAACCTGGTTGATTCTATGATTCTAAGGCAAGGTCTGGGGTAAGGTTGAGGGGTGGGAGAAGGTGGAAGGGTGGTTGGGAGCCCCTCCTGTGGACTCAGGTTCCTGGGAGGGCTGTCATGTTTCTGTGTTACCCTTTACCTTGTATATTTCCCTGCTAGCCACACTATTTCTGTTGCAGGCCAGGATGCTGTTGGCCTTCTTGACCACCTGGGCACACACTGGCTCACGTTCAGCCAGCTGTCAAGCAGCACCTCCAAAGTCCTTTTCCTCTGGGCACCTTTCTATAAGTAAAAGTCCAAATTCTGGCAAAAAGAGTTTCTCAAGCCTTGCCAGAATTTTACTGACATCTCAGGAAACAATTCCTCTTGATACCTGTCACACAAACCTTCCCAACCATCACCTACACAGTAAGTGACTTATTCAGGCTACCAACTGAATTGCCCACTGTCCATTCCATCTCCTGATGTTACAGCAGTAGCAATTCCACCGCTTAAAGAGGATCTAATCTCAACTGCTGAGGCCATGCAAAGTTTTCCACGGAAAACAGATGATAATGACTGAGCAACCCAAAAATGTGCAAATTGTCTTTCCAAATTCTTTCTCTGGGGAAACTCTCCATTTATTGTGACTGATGCAGATTGTACTTTTCACTTCTTTTTTCTCCCCCTCCCCCATCCCATCTTTAAATGTCGCTTGCATTCTCTGATAACATCACAGACAAGGAGCTGAATTTTAAGCGGTAGGATCACATTGCTCCATTTCCATCCATTTTTAACATCACTTTTCCTTTGTGGCAGTTGCCCCTCAGGCTAGAGCACAGACAACTAATCGTTCCAGGAACAAAACTTTGGATTAAAAGATTTCCAAGACCATTACAGAAGTCCTAATGAAAGCATTTACTTTCAAAGTCCTATCTAGCGATCAGACACAGTTCCTACTCAGGCTGCAGTCAGTCTTAGAAGTAAGCCAAGGGCTTACACTTTAGAATATGAAGCAAATATTCTGCAGAGGTGTTTTGCACGTTGCAAGTTCAGAGTAGTCTTCAGTTCCTCCAGTTAAAGCCCCCAGCGAAAGGTTGGCTACTCAGGATTGCGTTTCGCAGCCTCTCGTGTGTGTGTATTGGCTGTGACTGTTTGGACTGTTTGGGAACACCTTTAAACCTGGAGGTGTTCAAGCAAAGCCTGGGTGAGGCACTTAGTGCCATGGTCTAGTTGATTGGATAGGGCTGGGTGCTAGGTTGGACTGGATAAGCTTGGCAGTTGGCACCCAATCACTCGTGGTGTTCCCCAAGGATCAGTACTGGACCTGGGCCTGTTCAATACATGTATTGATGATATGGACCAGGGAATTGAGTCCAGCATCAGTAAGTTTGCAGATGACAGCAAGATAGAAGCAGGTGTGGATCTGTTGGAGGGTAGGACAGCCCTGCAGAGGAATATTGCCAGACTGGATGGGTGGGCAGAGACCAATGGGATGAGATTTAACAAGGCCAAGTGCAGGATTCTGCCCTTTGGCCACAGCAACCCCAAGCAGTGCTACAGGCTGGGGACAGAGTGGCTGAGAGCAGCCAGGCAGAGAGGGAGCTGGGGGTGCTGGGAGAGAGTAGCTGAAGATGAGGCAGCAGTGTGCCCAGGTGGCCAAGAGAGCCAATGGCATCCTGGCCTGCATCAGGAGCAGTGTGGCCAGCAGGACAAGGGAGGTTGTTTTTCCCTTGTACTCAGCACTGCTCAGGCCACCCCTTGAGTGCTGTGTCCAGTTCTGGGCTCCTCGATTCAAGAGAGATGTTGCAGTACTGGAAGGTGTCCACAGGAGGGCGACAAAGCTGTGAGGGGCCTGGAGCAGAGCCCTGTGAGGAGAGGCTGAGGGAGCTGGGGGGGTGCAGCCTGCAGCAGAGGAGGCTCAGGGCAGAGCTCATTGCTGCCTGCAGCTGCCTGCAGGGAGGCTGTAGCCAGGTGGGGTTGGGCTCTGCTGCCAGGCACCCACCAACAGAACAAGGGGACACAGCCTCAAGCTGTGCCAGGGGAGGTCTGGGCTGGGTGTTAGGAGGAAGTTGTTGTCAGAGAGAGTGATTGGCATTGGAATGGGCTGCCCAGGGAGGTGGTGGAGTCACCATCCATGGAGGTGTTGAAGCAAAGCCTGGATGAGGCAATCTGTGGCATGGTCTGGTTGATTGGGCAGGGCTGGGTGCTAGGTTGGACTGGCTGAGCTTGGAGGTCTGTTCCAGCCTGATTGATTCTATGATTCTATGATTCTAAGCAGTAACACAGGCAAGAAAAGTTCTGGGCTGGAACACACCATTAAAACCCAGACTAAATTAGCTTCCTGTTCCCACAGGTTAGGCTGACATTTTAAACTGTAATTTGGAAAAATGAGGGAAGAGACTATTGAGGGGAAAAGGGATGAGGGGGACAGAAGGAGAAAGCAAGCAGTGAAGGTAGGGTAAAAATGCTGTGAAAAGCAAAATGAACAGATATCCCCTTTACCAGTAATCTTCTAACATATAAATCACTGCACTGTTCCTCCTGTAGAGATAATCCTCATCTCTTTTTCTTCCTCCCTCTCTAAAGGCCATACACAGATTCAATAAAAGCATCTCTCAGGCAATCTATTAAGTTCTTTTCTTTGCAGGTCACCTTTAAAAACTTTCAGTTTCTGCTTCTTTTTATTTTGGAAGCAGAAACAGATCAGATCTTAGCTGTTACAAGCATCACAGGCTGCAGAGAATATCATCAGCCCTTGGATAGGGCTTGGATGCTGTTCATCCATTCCTGCACTGGGTTTTGACACCGCAGCTGAAATAAACTTGCCTTTGTGTATGGTCTGAAAAGCTTCCTCCATCACCTCACAATGAGGTCCTGATGCTACATAGAGCTGAGGACCCTCTGCAGCCCACAAGAGCTGAGGGTTTTCAACACCATGAGGGACTGGCATTTTTAATTACCAAAGCCTGAGTCCTTGGGCAACATCATTGCCTAAAATAAGAGCTATAATTTCCAGCAGCTCTTCTGATGAAGTATAAAGCAAGCAGCTCTGGAGTCCTTGACACAGTGGGAAATTTGCAAGCAGTTTCCTTGCAAATGATTTCCTGCAAGTTAAAAGACAGCAATAAATACAAAACTCAGGTTTTTTTCCATCTTCAGAAATGACCTAATGAACTGAGACAGTGAAGCTAATGTGTCCCAATTATGTCGGGGAGGAGAGGGAGGAGGAAGTGGAGGGAGGGAAAAAAAAATCCACAACTAAAAGAACTTGGATTATAAATTGTTCTGGTTTCACCCTTCTGAACAACTCATTTTACTTCATCCTGAACTGGACAGCAGCTGAAAATAGAGCCCTATTTTCTAGCCACTGAGCTAGAGAGTTCTGAAGGTGCATGGCAGGACCGTGCTTTAAGTGCAGCATGGAAGGACACCATTGTTACTGTTCCTGAAAGGAGCATCCCTGGAGCAACAGGAAAGAAATAGAGTTGTGTCATCATCCTCTTGCAGTTCACAAGAGGCATTTGGTTTGCAGACTGCTGTACAATGCCAGACATGTCACTCAGCGTGGGGACATAGCTTTAAAGATGCCTCTCTCCTCTTAGCACTTTCCTGAGCTGTGCTCACACATCCTCCTCTCCACACACAGACCCTTGACAAAATGCATCTAACAAGCATTCCTCCTTTCCACTCTTCTGCATGCTCCTCTCCTGCTTGAGGACCTTGAAGATTAGTTCTAGAGCCAGGAGAGCTAGGCATGTGCTGCTTGTCAGAAGCAAAATGTGGACCTCTTGGCAGACAACATGGCACAGATTAGGTTGGACTTCCTTGGATTGTCTCTCTTCAGTTCTTTTCTAGTTTTCTCTCACAACCTCTTCCCCTCATCTTCATTCTCTTGCTGTTGCCTTTAGCATGCTCAGACCCCAGTACTTGATCTCACTTCAGTGTACCCTTCCCCTTACATTTTTGCTGTCTTCAACACCTGATTAAACACTTCCCTAGAAGGACCCAGCAAAAGAACACATCATTTCCCACTTTCCCATTATCTGCCCAGACATTTGCCTCTGTTCCTAGTTTCTTCTGTTTGGGTTACAAACTTCACAGAGCAGGTATACTGATTCCTATGAATGCAGTACACAAAACAAGGGTCCTCCTTCTGAGTAATGAGAGCAAGTTTTCATCTCTCTTTTTTTTCCAAGACAAGAAATAATGGAGGGAGAAACCATTTGGAAACACTTTCTAACAGTAAGACACATTTATCTCATCTTCAGGCTCTACACAGAATCATTTCAGTGGGAAAAGATCTTCAAGATCTTTGAGTCCAACTATTATCTAACACTATCAACTCTGGCGCTAAACCACAGCCCTCAGCACATCTGTGTGCATTTTAAATACCTCCAGGGATGGGGGTTCAACTAACTCTCAAGTTGTGCCAGGGGAGGTCTAGGCTGGATGTTAGGAAGAAGTTGTTGGCAGAGAGAGTGATTGGCATTGGAATGGGCTGCCCAGGGAGGTGGTGGAGTTGCCGTCCCTGGAGGTGTTGAAGCCAAGCCTGGCTGGGGCACTTAGTGCCATGGTTTAGTTGATTGGATAGGGCTGGGTGCTAGGTTGGGCTGGATGATCTTGGAGGTCTCTTCCAACCTGCTTGATTCTATGATTCTATGATTGTCTCTCTGGGGAGCCTGGTCCAGGATTTGAGAACCCTTTCAGTGAAGAAGTTCCTTCCAATTTCCAACCTAAACCTTCCCTGCTGCAACCTGAGGCCACTTCCTCTTGTCCTATCACTTGTTACTAAGGAGAAGAGACCAGCACCCACCTCACTCCAACCTCCTTTCAGAGAGTTGTAGAGAGCAAGGTCTCCCCTCAGCTTCCTTTACTCTGCAGTAAACAAGCCCAGTTCCCTCAACTGCTCCTCACAAGATCTGTTCTCCAGACCCTTCCCAAAGCATGGGCTTGTGCCAGAAGAGATGCCACCACTGCACCTCACCACTCCTTAGGAATACCAGAAGAGGAAAGCCTGCAGTCCTTTTCTGTCCCCCACATTACCATACTGAACTATGCACAGACAGACTCTGAGGTAGGAGACCTCATTTTTCACTGTTAAAAACGAACCTGACAATTCAGAAAAGTGCTCTGAAATCAATAGGATGCAATTCAGTAAGGACAAGTCAAAGTGCTGCATTTATGTAGAAGTAATCAACTGTACAAACAGAAGGTGGAAAATGAGTCTGTGGGAAAGAGTTTGCAGTCTGTTGGGGAGCAGGAGCTGAACAGAGACAAACAATCTCCTCTCTTGCACAGGTTGTACAGGGAGCACCATGTGTAAGACTTGTCTGTAGGCACTCCAGGCTTAGCAAACAGCTAACATCCTGCAAGGCACAGTGCTTTGAAAGAGGCGTCAGCTCCTTGCAGCAGTCCAGGGAGAGCAACAAGGTGAAACACAATGCCACCAGGAAAAAAAAACCAACCCTGATCTGCAAGGAACAAAATCTGAGTCGTTCAAGTCTGGAGAATGAAGCATTTCAGAGGAAATGTCATAATAGGCTTCAACAGCATCCTGCTGAGGAATTGGAATCAATTGCTCTCCATGGCCACAGAGATTAGAACAAGAAATAAATGGAATGTGGAAACTTTAGATTAGGCATTAGAAAAACTTTCTAACGTGAAGAGAGCAAAAGCATCAGAATAGATTGCCTGGAAAGACTGCAAAATCCATATCATTGGATTTTTAAGAACAGGGTCCAGACATATTTTATCAGATTCTGGGCTAACAGTTGCAATAATAACAGCTCCTGCTTCTCTTGTGTGTCCTACAACAAAGAACCCCAGGACGCAGCTCCCCTCTAAGGCAAACAGAGGAAATTTGCACTCCACGGCTTCAAGAAAGCAGAACAATGTGTTGGAGTAGTTGAGTCTCCTACTTACTGAGCTGCAAGCAAGCCCTAAGAAAGGGACTGTGCTAGTAATTTGAGGTCTGAACTCCAGGATCCCATCACACCACAAGGACTCCACTGAGCGTGACTCACCTCATCTACCTACAGATGTCTACCAAGCAAACACCACAACTGAACGTGGCAGAGTGGGCTTGCAGTCGAGGGAGAGAGGCAGCTATGTCTAGGCAGTGAATCACCTGGCTTGCTAAGGTATAAAAACAGAAGCTGTTTTTCACTGTCTCCTGGGCTGGGAGTGGCTGGTCCACCAATTAGGAATCTCAGCTTTCTGGCTGCTCACTTTGTAACCCAAAATCTGCATTAAGGTACTTTGGGGTGAGGTTTTTTTGCATATAGAAAAATATGGTTGTAATGAGAGGTGACTTCAGTCATGTTTATAGAGATGTAAAGAGTGAGTGCCAAGAGGCTGCAGCCAGGCTCTGCTGAGTGATGCCCAATCACAGGACAAGGGGCAGTGGGTGGAAGCTGAGGCATAGAAGGTTTCATGTAAACATGAGGAGGAGTTTTTTCACTGTGAGAGTGACAGAAGACTGGAACAGGCTGCCCAGGAGGGTTGTGGAGTCTCCCTCTCTGGAGATATTCAAGACCCACCTGGATGTGTTCCTGTGTGATCCTGCTCTTCAGGAGGGGGTTGAACTGGGTGAGCTTTTGAGGTATCTGCCAGCCCCTGACATTAGAATAGAATAGAATCAAGCAGGTTGGAAGAGACCTCCAAGATCATCCAGTCCAACCTAGCACCCAGCCCTGGCCAATCAACCAGACCATGGCACTAAGTGCCTCATCCAGGCTTTTCTTGAACACCTCCAGGGACAGTGACTGCACCACCTCCCTGGGCAGCCCATTCCAATGGCAAATCACCCTCTCTGTGAAGGGTTCTTTTCTGTAAGGGTGACAGAACACTGGAACAGGCTCCTCAGGGAGGTTGTGGAGTCTCCTCTGGAGACTTTCCAGCCCTGTCTGGATGTGTTCCTCTGTGACCTCTGCTAGATTCTGTGATCCTGCTCTGGCAGGGGGGTTGGACTGGAAGATCTCCAGAGGTCTCTTCCAACCCCTAACATCCTGTGATCTTGCCCATCCTTGGTGCTTGGTTGAGGTTAATATGAAGTGAATTCTATATTTAGGAGCAGAAGCAGGGAACATTTCCCTTCTACACTGATTTTAACATGTTAGGACGATGGCTCAGTTGTAAGAAGATGAATTGCCTGGCAGAAGACATTTGATAGGTAAAGATGGTCATAGGAATATGATCTGTTCAGCTCTCGTGTGATTCTGTAATTGGCCACACAGCCCATCCTGCGTGTATAAAATGGAAAGGGTCTCTTCAGGTGTACTGAAATAAAAGTCAATTCTAGTAACAGCTTTCATATTGCCTTTCCCCCAGAAATCAATCTCCCTTCACACCAGATTTGTTGCTCAAATATGAAATCTTTCTCCTGCTCTTCTCCCCAGCCCTTCTTTTTTTTTAAAGTTTTCTTTCTCTCTCTCTTTCTCACTTCAAAACCATCATCTCTTGAACTTCACAATGTCTCTCAATAGCTCTTTTTGCCCTCATTTCTAGCATGAAGCCTCACCCTTAAATGTGTCAAAGGGTTTTGGAGAGACCTGACTAAACCCAAGGGAAGTTGGCTTATTTTGGTGGCAGTCTTCGCCTTGGAACAGCAAGACACCAATTCAAGAGCTCGATTAGCTAAGCATGCTACCAGGAGGTGTTCAGGCTGAGGACAGAGACCCCTGCCCATGAACTTCACAATGACTCTCACTCTAGCTCCTTTTGCCCTCATTCCTAGCATGAAACCTCACCCTTAAATGTGTCAAAGGGTTTTGGAGAGACCTGACTAGACCCGAGGAAGGTTGGCTTGCTTTGGTGGCAGTCTTCCCCTTGGAACAGCAGGACACCAATTCAAGAGCTCGATTAGCTAAGCATGCTACCAGGAGGTGTTCAGACTGAGGACAGAGAGACCCCTGCCCATGACCTCCCATGCTGCAGGTGATAGAAGTCATGCTGCAGCATCAGGATGGAAGGCTGCCAGGTCAGCTGTGGGCACCAGGCACAGCAGCAGAGCAAAGGGAGGTCAGTGAGAGTTAGCAGTGTCTAATATGAACACCAGAGGGGTGCTGACCTGTTGCAGTTTGCTTCTGAACACCTCCTGCCTTGCAAGTGGACTCTGTTGAAGTGGGTGACCCACCTGGCCAGTGTCCAGCTGCCTCACAGTCAGGGCTCAGCTGCTGATTCAAAGACCATCTTGCTTCATGGATTATGAGATTTGGAGTAGAGAGGGGGATGTCTGTTTTTCATCTTGCTGTTATCCCAGAATGAGATGGGGCTAGGAAGATTGGAGGGAAGCACATCCAGGGGGTACAGACACAACAACAGGGATTGCCAGCATTAGGATTCTGCTGACAGTCCTCTTCTCCCAAAACCACCAACACAAGCACAACACTCACTTGGCTTTGTTTTATCCTGTACTTGGAGAATTGCCACTACCAGTCTCTTTGGCCACTCTCTGTCATCTCCTTCAGAAAAAAAAAGCCAACTAGCTCGGCCACTCTGAGGGCTATTTTGGCTGCTGTTGAGTTCCAGATTATACTTCTTGAGCACTGGCATTTGCATTTGTGACCACCCCTTTCTCTAGCCTCTGCCCTGGCTTTGTTCCTAGCAGCACAACAGCCCTCAAGCTGGTGCAGAGCCAGCCTGCTGCTGGGCTCCCTCCACATCCTGGTGGCTGCTTTCCTTTGAGTCAACCTTGATAAGAGAAAATATGCTTCACAGTAGCTGCTACACCATCAAACAAGCTCATTTGCCCTTGGAATGGGCTGCCCAGGGAGGTGGTGCAGTCACCGTCCCTGGAGGTGTTCAAGCAAAGCCTGGATGAGGCACTTAGTGCCATGGTCTGGTTGACTGGATAGGGCTGGGTGCTAGGTTGGACTGGATGAGCTTGGAGGTCACTTCCAACCTGCTTGATTCTATGATCCTATGACTCAATGGGATTCATCCTGTACTCGAGGGAAGCTCTGGTCTAATGCTCCTCTAAACACACCTGGAAACTGTCATCTGCCACAGTGTGGCTGGAAGATGTACAAGGCATTTGTGCTTGTGCTGCTGAGCCTTTCCTTCAGAAACAAGGCAGAGTTTTCACACCTGTCTTGCTTTCTGATCAATTTCCACAGATTTATGGTGTGCACTCACACCACTGAAAGTAATGAAGTTAAGATTCTGGCAAGTTATCAGTCATCAGCAGATGCACAGCATCTAATAGACTAAGTCTGTACTGTACCCCCAAGCCTGGATGAATCAAACTTACTATCCTAAGCCACCAAAGCAGACCAAAATCACAACCTCTCATTGTTGTAAACCACTACAAAACTCTCCAAGTCCAGATGTCACACTCAAAATGGGAGATGGAGGTTGAAAGATAAATTAAATAGCTTATAAAGCAAGACAAGGACTTGGTAGACAAAGATCATGGAAACCCAAGACATCATGTGAAGGATTGAACTCCATGCCACATATGCAACCTGGGTGTCTCTTACTAAAGCTTTCCTGTAATCCTGCACCTCCTGCCAGCTAGGAGGAGACTGGAAGTTCAGTAGGGATATAATCATAGAATGTCAGGGGCTGGAAGTGACCTCAAAAGCTCATCTGGTCCAGTCCCCATGTCAGAGCAGGGTCACCCAGAGCAGATCACACAGGAACCCATCCAGATGGTTCTTGAATATCTCCAGAGAGGGAGACTCCACAACCCCCTTGGGCAGCCTCTTCCAGTGCTCTGTCACTCTCACAGGGAAAAAAATCCTCCACACTTCACATGGAACCTCCAATGCCTCAATGTTCAGCCACTGCCACTTGTCAGTAGCTTTACTGTGTCCCCTAGTCCAACTGTAGCCACTGATAGTTGGACTCAATGATCTTAGGAGATCTTTTCCAACCAAAACAACTCTACCATTCTATCCTACCATGCTCAAAGCAGGTGCCAGGTGCTCCCTAGGTCACAAGGCTAAGTCCTGCCTGAGGCTAAGCTTTCAAATGAATTAGCCATGGTGTATTTTTACAGCCAAAGTCTACCTCCCAAAGCACACACATGAGTAAATGTGGTAGAACTTTCAAGCAGTGAAACAGGTAGCATGGTCTCTGTATTTCATCTGTATGCAATGTTTAGTGTATCAATATGGGGCTGATGTTCTTTGAGGGGCATTCAAGCTGCAAAGTGCCTGCAAAGGAGCCCAAGAATTGCCCTGTGCCTACAGATTTCTTCTGCACAGCAAAATCTGGAGCCCCTATTACAAGAGGGATATGAATGTGCTGGAAGGTGTCCAGAGAAAGGCCACAAGGATGATCAAAGGGTTGGAGCTGCTCTGCTTTGAGGAGAGACTGAGGGAGTTGGGGCTGTTCAGTCTGGAGAGGAGAATGCTCTGAGGTAGCCTTATTGTGAGCTCTCAATATCTGAAGGGGCACAAAAAGAAAGCTGAGGCTTAGGCTCTCAGGGAGTGATAGGACTGGGAGGAATGAAACAAAACTAGAAATGGGTAGATTCAAACTAGATGTTAGAAGGAAGTTCTTCACAATGAGAGTGGTGAGAGCCTGAAAGGGGTTGCCCAGGGAGGTGATGGAAGCCTCATCCCTGGAGGTGTTTAAGGCCAGGCTGAATGAGGCTGTGGGCAGCCTGATCTACTGTGAGGTATCCCTGCCCATGGCAGGGGGGTAGGAATAAGATGATCCTTGTGGTCCCTTCCAACCCTGACTGATTCTATGATTATGAAATGATAATAGAGGCAGAAGCTGCCCCTGTGTCCCCAGTTCACAGCTCCACCATCCAAATTGTTTGCCGGAATGCAACATCAAAGCCAAGACACAGGCAATGGGAAAGTAGAGGGACACTGACAGACCAAAGCAATCATTTATTCCCTGCTAATGAATAGATGCAAAGTGTCCCTTATTAAGCATATCTCTAGTTTCAATTCATTTAGGTCAATTTGGGTCTGAATTGTATTGCTACAATGCCTTTAACAGGCTGCTTCTCTCATTTGCAATAAATGTTAGTTTGCCATGCCCTACCATGACATTCATCAGCTACAGCACAATCACAATTGGCAATTAACTGCTGCCAAATCCCCAAACAGGGAGGTTATGGCAGAACAAGGTTGAACTATTTGAAGTAATCATATAACAGAGAAACTTACCCTGCTACCCAGCTCTCTACCGCGACAAGCCTGGGGAGGGGGCTGGAGGAGAAGCCTGATGAGGAGAGGCTGAGAGAGCTGGAGGTGTTCAGCCTGGAGAAGAGGGGTCTTGGAGGAGACCTTATCATTCTCTACAACTACCTAAAAGGAAGTTGTAGTCAGGTCTGGTTCAGGCTCTTTTCCCAGGCAACTTGTGACAGGACAGGAGTGGTCTGAAGCTGCACCAGGAGAGGTTTAGGTTGGTGGTTAGGAAGCACTTCCTCATGGAAAGGGTAATTAGGCACTGGAATAGACTGTCCAGGGAGGTGGTGGAGTCACCATCCCTGGAGGGCTTTAAGTTTGGATGTGGCACTTAGAATCATAGAATCAAGCAGGTTGGAAGAGACCTCCAAGCTCAACCAGTCCAACCTAGCACCCAGCCCTGGCCAATCAACCAGACCATGGCACTAAGTGCCTCATACAATCTTTGCTTCAACACCTCCAGGGATGGTGACTCCACCACATCCTCGGGCAGCCCATTCCAATGCCAATCACCCTCTCTGGCAAGAACTTGGTGGCAGGTTTAGCTGATGTAGTGGTGTTAGGTTATAGGCTGGACTTGAGGATCTCAGAGGTCTTTTCCACAATGACTCTGTGAATACACCATGCAGTTTTCTTCACATGGCACAGCAAATGGCCAACATTCTTGGCTTTGCTGAGCAACCATCACCTCTGCCAGGATTCACAAAGGCTGCCAGTCATTTTAAAAGTAATAACCACCTCTGCCATGTCATTTCAGCCTTCTCCTATGGCTCCTTTGGTGTAGATCAAGAGGCCAGAGTGAGCTTGAGGAACAGGCAAGGCAGAGTGGACCTGGGGTAAGAGCCACAGCTAAAAGGTTCGGTCACAGAAAACAGTGCAACAAGGAGCAGAGTTGAAGAAAGAGGTCATTATTAATCAAATTATAGATCAGAGCCAATAACCCTATATTTCCTTGAGCTTGCCTTCAACAAGCCTTTTGTGAGATATTCAGAGAGCAGGATCAATACCTCTCTGGAGGTAAGTGGCATAAATTATCTCTCAACGTATACACCCTGGGAGTTTTACTGTGTGTTGTATACAGTAATTGCATTTTATAGATGGCTGTGGAAGGCTTCAGCTCTCATTGATTTTTACCATAAACTGTAAGGTGGCAAGAAGAAGAAAAGCACAGCTCTTTACAGGAAGCAGCCAGGCAGCTGAAGCTGCAAAAGAAAAGGAGAATTTGGCATAGCACTTCTGATCAATCCATGGTTTGGGGCAGAAGTGAATGCAGATATTGGAGCCTTTCCATTCAGAGGAGGGAGAAGTCTTGCAAGGTGCCCCAGAAATCCCTGCTCATTTAATAGCAGTCAATTGTGCTAGCCAGCAGCAGGGTTTAAAACTATAGGAAGCCTTTCTAATTACAGCACTTTGAACACTTCTTACACAGTGGATGCCACCTGAATCATTTATGAAGCAATATAAGGACCTGTGTTTTCATTTGGGGTTGGAGCGCAGCCCTGTAAGGAGAGAATCATAGAATCAAGCAGGTTGGAAGAGACCTCCAAGTTCATCCAGCCCAACCTAGCACCCAGTCCTGGCCAATCAACCAGACCATGGCACTAAGTGCCCCAGCCAGGCTTGGCTTCAACACCTCCAGGCACAGTGACTCCACCACCTCCCTGGGCAGCCCATTCCAGTGCCAATCACTCTCTCTGCCAACAACTTCCTCCTAACATCCATCCTAGACCTCCCCTGCCACAGCTTGAGACTGTGTCCCCTTGTTCTGTTGCTGGTTGCCTGGCAGAAGAGCCCAACCCCACCTGGCTATAGCCTCCCTTCAGGTAGTTGCAGACAGCAATGATCTCTGCCCTGAGACTCCTCTTCTGCAGGCTGCACAACCCCAGCTCACTCAGAGGCTGCTTGCAATGGCCTGTAGTGATAGGATGAGGGACAATGGCTTCAAACTAGAGAAGAGTAGATTTAGATTGGATGTTAGGAACAAGTTCTTTACCATGAGGATGGTGGAACACTGGAACAGGTTCCCTGGGGAGGTGGTTGAGACCCCATCCCTGGAAAGATTCAAGCTGAGGCTCAAGAGGGCCCTGGGCAACCTGATCTAATTGAGGATGCTCCTGCTGACTGCAGAGAAGGTTGGACTGGATGACCTTTGGAGGTCCATCCCAACCCTAACCAATCTATGAGTCTATGAGGCTATGAATTCCTCCTTTCCCCCACCATGTCCTTCACAGCAAGCAGTTCAGAAACATTAATGCAGCAGAACAACTCTTTACCCTTTTTCAAGGCCAATTTTGCAATATGGGCAAAATGATAGGAAATGTAGCCCTGAAAAAAAAGCTTAAACCATCTGTCAGGGACTCAGTTAAGAAGATCCACACTGTTTCACAGCCAAAGATGGGGATAAATTATGCCTGGCTAGAAATGGCCAAGGCATGTGGGTTACCATTCAAGCTTGTTAGGATGAATTACCATTCTTTTATTGTTCATTACCCTGGTAAGATAATCTTTTCCAATCAGAATATTCAACAAGCCATGTCTGCAAGCCAGTGGTAAATACTGGTAATAATGGTTTTAAAGGCTCCACATCTTGGTACATCAAAAGAAAAACCCAAACAAACATGCCAACATGTGCCTGTGCACTCACACGAGCATTTGTTTGCCTCTGGTCTCCATGGTTTTGTACTCTATATGTTTTTATTCCTATTACTTGTCATAGAATCATAGAATCACTCAGAGTGAAAAGGGACCACAAGGATCAGTCAGTTCCAACCCCCTTGCCATGGGCAGGGACATCCTACCCTAGAGCAGGCTGGTCACATCCTCATCCTTAAACACTTACAGGGATGAGGCCTCAACCACTTCCCTGGGCAACCCATTCCAGGCTCTCACCACTCTCATGCTGAACAACTTCCTCCTCACCTCCACTCTGATTCTCCCCACCTCCAGCTATGCTCCATTCCCCTTAGTCCTGCCAGTCTCTGAGAGCCTAAAAAGTCCCTCCCCAGCTTTTTTGTAGCACCCAGCCCTGGCCAATCAACCAGACCATGGCACTAAGTGCCCCAGCCAGGCTTGGCTTCAACATCTCCAGGCACAGCCACTCCACCACCTCCCTGGGCAGCCCATTCCAATGCCAATCACTCTCTCTGACAACAACTTCCTCCTAACATCCAGCCTAGACCTCCCCTGGCACAGCTTCAGCCTGTGTCCCCTTGTTCTGTTGCTGGGTGCCTGGCAGCAGAGCCCAACCCCACCTGGCTACAGCCTCCCTGCAGGGAGCTGCAGGCAGCAATGAGCTCTGCCCTGAGCCTCCTCTGCTGCAGGCTGCGCCCCCCCAGCTCCCTCAGCCTCTCCTCACAGGGCTCTGCTCCAGGCCCCTCACAGCTTTGGCGCCCTCCTGTGGACACCTTCCAGTACTGCAACATCTCTCTTGAATCGAGGAGCCCAGAACTGGACACAGCACTCAAGCTGTGGCCTGAGCAGTGCTGAATGTAAGGGAGTGATAACCTCCCTTGTCCTGCTGGCCACACTGCTCCTGAGCCAGCCCAGGATGCCATTGGCTCTGCTGCCCACCTGGGCACTGCTGCCTCATCTTCAGCTACTTTCTACCAGCACCCCCAGATCCCTTTCTGCCTGGCTGCTCTCAGCCACATTTCAAATCAGGCATTCCTTGGAAAAGGAACAGAGCTTAAAGGGAAGCACAGAATGGATACTTGAGGGTGATGGTAGCAGTTCAGCAGAGTGCTTGCTGAAAAGCACTGTGCCACCCTCACAGAACCCATAGTGGATCCTCAGTGGATCCCTAAATTCCAATCAGTGAGCAGACATTTTGTACAGGTATAATCAAGTGAAAACCTCTGAAGATCAGCTCTTCCAACCCCAGATGCTATGCATCCAAATCTCCCCACAGAACCAGCTTGGCATCCCCATCCCTTAAGTGGTCTCTATTAGATTTTCCCTGGCTAACAAAAGTGACCTGAAATCCATTAATGCAGCAACACACAAACACAAACAACCCAACCAAAGCAGCACAGCAGCTGGCACATTAGGTGCTGTTCAGGTGCCAGCACAGCAGCCTGCATCAAACAAGATTATTTTGTGCTTGTTTGGCTGACTGTATTCAGCTGACAATGGGCTGCAAGCAGGCATCACAGCTTTAGCAGTGGGGCTGACTGGGGGCTCCATTAGGCTTGCTGCAAAAAGTCACCTGAGCTGCTTTTTCACTCCTTGCACTCCCTCTTCTCTGTCTCTGCCTCCTTTTTTAGCTTGGCAAAACACAGATGGAACAGTATATGGCCACTGAGTATCTGACAGTGCCCTAGTCAAGCGTGCCTAATTTACAGAAGGTTGGGCCAAGTGACATCTTGGACCAAATTTGAACTGGTGACCTAGATAATGGCAAACCAAATGACTTTGCAGGAATGCCAGAGCATGGCTTAGCTTCAGACATTAAAGCAACAGTAAAAAAGGAAAAGTGTAGAATCACAGGATTGTCAGGGCTGGAAGGGACCCCAAGGATCAGCCAGTCACAACCCCCCAGCCACGGGCAGAGACGTCTCACACTAGATCAGGCTGCCCAGAGCCACGTCCAGCCTAGCATTAAAGACCTCCAGGGATGGAGCTTCCACCATCTCCCTGAGCAACCCATTCCAGGGTGTCACCATCTTCATGGTGAAGAACTTCTTCCTAAGATCCAGTCTGAATCTCCTCGCTTCTAGTTTTGCTCCATTCCCCCCAGTCCTATCACTACCTGACAGCCTCAAAAGTCCCTCCCCAGCTTTCTTGTAGCCCCTTTCAGATACTGGAAGGCCACAATTAGATCTCCTCAGAGCCTTCTCCTCTCCAGACTGAGCACCCCCAACACTCTCAGTCTGTCTCCATGGGAGAGCAGCTCCAGCCCTCTGATCACAGTTTCTACTTCTAATAGGCAATTACTTCTTGATTTAAGTGCCCTCTCTTGACTTTATTTATTTGAGCAAATCTCTGCATCCCTGACAGGTTATCCTCTTAGGTCTTCACACTCCCTCCTCCATTATGGTCCTCAGCCAGCTGAGTTATCATTTATCACAGCAGGCTAAAGTTGTCACAGCCTTGGCTGACTGTTCAGGAGCACAGAGGAAAGTCCTGAGCCAGCCACAGGTCCCTGGCTAGCTCTGCTCAGAGTATAAATCTCTCTGTTGTGAAACGAGCAAGGAGGGAGAGTGGTACTAAAAGATGTCCAACCCATCTCCAGCCTTATAGAGGGATATGAGGAATAACCTGATCAGCAAAACATGGTAAAGCATCTTACCCCCTACGAAGGAAGGAAGGAAGGAAGGAAGGAAGGAAGGAAGGAAGGAAGGAAGGAAGGAAGGAAGGAAGGAAGGAAGGAAGGAAGGAAGGAAGGAAGGAAGGAAGGAAGGAAGGAAGGAAGAAGGAAGGAAGGAAAAAGAAAGGAAAGGAGGAAAGAAGGAAGGAAGGAAGGAAGGAAGGAAGGAAGGAAGGAAGGAAGGAAGGAAGGAAGGAAGGAAGGAAGGAAGGAAGGAAGGAAGGAAGGAAGGAAGGAAGGAAGGAAAAAGGAAGGAAAAAGGAAGGAACTTCACATTTAGAGACCAGCAAACAGAAGACTGAAACCATCCAGTAAAAGCAGAGTTGTTAGAGGATTAGATAAACAAAGAGCAGCCCATTTTGGTGCAGCCTCTCCTCGAGCTGGCAGTGTTCAAATGTTGCCTGGTGTATCAGCTCATGTTTTGAAGTTCAAAACAAACCCTGATGTGATGCAAATAAGCTCATTATCTCACCTCTGATCTTGATGCATTTAATTTCTTGATGACCTGTTTTACTTGCCTTCTGCCTTAAAAGCAAGAAATAAATTCAGAGACAGGGGGATATTTTTACATCTGTTTTATCTCTCTTACCCAGATCTGATTACTAATCACAATGAATAAATGGTACTTAAATGGGTAGATGCAAAAGACTGACAAAAGTCAGTGCACCTCAAAAGGAGCAAGGTAATGCTGCTTGGCATAGAAAAACAAAGCAGCCCTCTGCTAAGCTTTGAGATGTTAATAAAGATAAACATCTGCAGAATTTCAATTATATTTTCTTAGTTCATTTGGCAAAATGACAAATGGGCAAAAGTTAATCAAAATAACCTTTTGGTTTAATCTGTGGGGTGAGGGAGCGAGTAAAATTCTTGGTTTAGAGGCTGAGTGATGAACTTCAAAAGCCTTCAGCAGTGTGAATGGATCAGCCTCCTGCTCCTCATTAAACTCTGCTCACAGTACCTGTCTTTGTCTCCTCACTAGGTGGGGATTTACAAGTGGACCTTTACTCCTCCCTGCACTTCTTTGCCATTTTTGCCAGGGACAATTGCCTCTAGATCAGGTTGCCCAGAGCCACAGCCTGGCCTTAAAAACACCCAGGGATGGAGCTTCCACCATAGAATCAGAGACTCATAGACTCATAGAAGCATAGAATGGCCCAGGCTGGAAGGGACCTCTAGAGGTGATCTAGTCCAGTCCCCCTGCAGTCAGCAGGGACATCCCCACTAGAGCAGGGCACCCAGAGCCCCATCAAGCCTCACCTTGAATGTCTCCAGGAAAAGGGCTTCAAGCACCTCCCTGGGCAACCTGTTCCAATGCTCCACCACCCTCATCACAAAGAATTTGTTCCACCACTTCCAAGATCGTTGAGTCCGAGCATTATCTAACCACCAAGTCTGGTGCTAAACCATGTCCCTCAGCTCCACATCTCTGCTTCAAATCATGCTCTACTCTCCTCTGTGCTTCTAACTTGGAGGGTGGGGGATCAGATTCATAATGTATTTCAGTCACTAGAACTGATGATGCCAAATTAGGTGGCAGTGTTGGTTTGAATGAGGGTAGAGAGCCAATGGCATCCTGGCTTGCATTTAAAATGCTGTGGCCAGCAGCAGCAGGGAGGTGATTGTCCCCTTGGACTCGGCTCTGATGAGGCCACACCTTGAGTACTTCATTCAGTTTTGGGCAGTGCAATACAAGAGAGATGTGGAGGTGCTGGAGTGGGTCCAGAGGAGAGCAATGAAGCTGGGGAAGGTCCTGGAGCATAAATCTTACGAGGAATGACTGAGGGAGCTGGGGAGGGTTAGTGTGAAACAGAGGAGGCTGAGAGCAGACCTCATTGCTGTCTACAACCACCTGAAAGGACATTGTGGAGAGGCTGCTGCTGGGCTCTGCTCACAGGTAATTGGAGACAGAACAAGGGGGAATGGCCTCAAGCTGAGCCTGGGGAGGTTTAGATTGGACATTGGGAAAAAAGTTTTTGGTGGAGAGAGTGGTCAGGGACTGGAATGAGCTGCCCAGGGAGGTGGTGGAGTCACCAACTCTGGATGTGTTAAAGAGTGGTTTGGATGTGGTGCTCAGGGCTATGGTTTAAGGTGAATGCTGTTGAGTAGGGTTCTAGGTTGGACTTGGTGATCCTGAGGGGCACTGCCAGCCTGCATGTGTCTGTGATTCTGTGATGATTACATTTGAAAGCTCCCCCTCCTACCCACTCCTTTGTTTCAGCACTGATGTTTGCTTCCTACATCTCAAGGGATACTCTGTGGAGCTAAACCATTAGAACACTTTATTTTTTCATTTGCTCTCTTGATGGCAGGGAGGTGCAACCAACCTCAGCTCTCTGATTCTCTGCTTTGGCCCTGCTGTAATCCAGACTAACCCTCTATGTGTGCTATCTCTGCACTGCTTCAGTAGAACTGTTGAGTGACCTGTTCTAGTCGGAGGTGTCCCTGCCTATGGTGGAGAGTTGGAACTGGATCAGCTTGGAAGTCCCTTCCAACCTAAGCCATTCTATGATTCTATAACTGCACAATTCTATCTAGCTTGAAGTAGTAGCAAACAGAATCATACAATCAACCAGGTTGGAAGAGACCTCCAAGCTCATCCAGTCCAACCTAGCACCCAGCCCTGGCCTAGACTACATTTTATAACCTCTACTTCATGTATGATGAACAAAACCCCCACATCATTTACAGACTTATGACTGTTATTTGGATGGATAAATCAGCATTTTGTCCTGTAAACAATAGACTAAAGCAAGAAACTGCTGCCAGTGAGAACAGTTTGCTGAAAAAGTAGTCTAACGCTGGAAATAAACTGAGTGATCTCTGCTTCATGTATGATGAACCTAAACCCACATCATTTACAGACTTAAGACTGTTATTTGGATGGATAAAGGAACATTTTGTCCTTTAAACAATAGACTCCAGTCATAGAATCATAGAATCAACCAGGCTGGAAGAGACCTCCAAGATCATCCAGTCCAACCTAGCACCCAGCCCTATCCAGTCAACCAGACCATGGCACTAAGTGCTAAAGCAAGAAACTGCTGCCAGTGAGAAGAGTTTGCTGAAAAAGTAGTCTAACCCTGGAAATAAACTGAGTGATCTCTGCTTCATGTATGATGAACCTAAACCCACATCATTTGCAGACTTAAGACTGTTATTTGGATGGATAAATGACATTTTGCCCTCTAAACAATAGGCTAAAGCAAGAAACTGCTGCCAGTGAGAACAGTTTGCTGAAAAAGTAGTCTAACCCTGGAAATAAACTGAGTGATCTCTGCTTCATGTATGATGAACCTAAACCCACATCATTTGCAGACTTAAGACTGTTATTTGGATGGATAAATGAGCATTTTGCCCTTTAAACAATGGGCTAAAGCAAGAAACTGCTGCCAGTGAGAACAGTTTGCTGAAAAAGAAGTCTAACCCTGGAAATAAATTGAATGCCTTTGGAAATGCATCAGCTGACCTTCTTGATATTCAGAATCAGACATAATTTGGCTCTCTGCACCTTAATTTACCTATAAGTCTCCTCTCTGAGCGGGCAGTTAAAGTGGTGTTTTATGACATAAGGGATAGATTTCAAGGTTCTCTCTGTGGTTCTTCAGATCCCAGCAACAGCCACACCATCTGGCACAATAACCTCTGCAGATACAAGCCCAAGTACACAGCTTTGCAGCAGCTGAGCAGAACAGTGTGGCCAAGGTTGCCTGACAGCTTCTCCAAGCAGAGCTCCAAAATAAGAGCATTAGTCGCTCGCATTCAGGAGCGCGTCATTAAAATGAGTAATTGGGAACGAAATAAAAGGCAGAACCCAAGCCACTGCTCCACAACACCACTGCTTACAACCTATCAAAACACATTTCCTTTTTAATTGGACTTTTACCCATCCATTTGAATTGTGGCTATGTGATCCAAAATAGTCACAGCATGCCTACGTGAATCAGCTAATGAGATGTCCGCTGACTGCTGAGCCCTTCAATTAATCAAAGAGCTGAATACATTGCAGGCAGCTAAATATTCTTCTCTCTGGTAATGTGTTAAAGCTCCACATTATAGCAGGCACTTTCACTAGAGACTAAAATCTGAGTTCATGTTGGGATAGCCTTCAAACAAACAGCAGACAAAGAACGACGCTCGCTGAGTGCTTCAAACATCTGCTTAATGATTTTTATTACCCTGTTACATCTTAGGAGGAATACTCCCAGAATTTGACTTACAAAATGAATTACCTTGAAGACAAAGAATGGCAGATTAGATCCATGCTTAAGGCACCTGGGAGAGAAGTGAGTTTAACTCCCAGCTCTACCATTCTTTGCTGTTTGACCTTGGCCATGACATTTAGCTCTCTGGCCTTATTTTCCGTGTCTATTCAAGAGCCACAGAACAAACAAAAAGGACCAAATTCCCCTTTTAGGAAATTTGAAGTGTCTAAGATATGGAGCTCTTCCATTCCTACCACAAGCTAGCAGCAGTGGGATCCCTGTAAGCACAGTGCAGTAAAATGGTGAGCTCAGAGAATGGAATGGAATGGAATGGAATGGAATGGAATGGAATGGAATGGAGTAGAATGGAATGGAATGGAATGGAATGGAATGGAATGGAATGGAATGGAATGGAATGGAATGGAATGGAATGGAATGGAATAGAATCAACCAGGTTGGAAGAGACCTCCAAGCTCAACCAGTCCATCCTAGCACCCAGCTCTGTCCAATCAACCAGACCATGGCACTAAGTGCCTTATCCACTCTTGAACACCTCCAGGCACAGCAACTCCACCACCTTCCTGGGCAGCCCATTCCGATGCCAATCACTCTCTCTGCCAACAACTTCCTCCTAACATCCACCAATCCTATATGACTCTAGGATTTTCAGTGCCTCCTGTCTTTGCCTCCAGGTGACAGCAAACACGAGGTACAATCACTGTGCTGCATGGGCTACTCTGCCACAGCGCAAGAAAAATCAAGGCATTGGTCCCTTGAAAGATGTCTGTGAGAGTGGAGGGTGAAAGTGTAGACAAAATCAAGTTTAGGAATGCAGTCTGTGGCTCAGCTTAAGTTCATGAGGTAGGCTCTTCTCCCAGTTTGTCTAGTTCATCTATCTCTTATCAGTTGGCTTATCAGACCTGTTAATAACATTAAAGTTTCATCCTGCAGTGCCGCTTCTGAACTTGCCTATTTATTCCCTTTTAAATTCCTCACTCTGGCAGGCAGGGTTATTGGCTTGATCTTCTTTGAAGACAGATTTGCTTGTTGTCACAGCTGATTTAGAGATTCTTGTGACATTTGGCTCCCCCCCCCAACCTTTTTTCCCATACTGCAGATGAGCAAAGCTTTCCCTTTGGAGACGCTGACAGGTAGAGCTAATTCGCAGTTCCCAGTAATTGACCATTCCTTAAAGACTAATGATGTGGTTCACACCTAACCAGCCTTGCCCCCCCAAAAAAAGAGTAAAGCAAATCAGAGGAATGTGTATTTCAAACCTCATTAAAGGGTTTTCATCAGCAATTCTTCCTTAAGCTTGAAAAATGTCTCCTTCTCCTTTATGCAAACCTAAAGAGTTGGCTCGAGCTAATCCTATTTGTTAGATGCTTTAGCACACAATTGCTACACTTTTGGTGGACCCACAGTTATTAATTATGACAAACTTATTTTGTGCAACAGGATAACATTTCTAAGCCCTATCTGCCTGTATTCCCTTTCTCCTCACTGCAGTGGAAGAAATTTTATTGCTTATGCTCTTGGAATATAAGGACTGAGAGGCCTGGGGGTGGTTAGTCTGGAGAGGAGAAGGCTGAGAGAGGATCTGATCAATGTCTAGAAAGGGCTGGGGGTCAGGAAGGAAGGGACAGGGGCAGCCTCTGTTCACTTGTGCCCTGGGATAGGACAAGGAGGCAGGGACAGGAAGGAAGGGACAGGGGCAGCCTCTGCTCATTTGTGCCCTGGGATAGGACAAGGAGCAATGGATGGAGACTGCAGCACAGCAAGTTCCACCTCAGCATGAGTAAAAACATCTTTACTGTAAGGGTGACAGAGCACTGGAAAAGGCTCTATAGAAAGGTTGTGGAGTCTCCTCCTATGGAGACTTTCCAGCCCTGTCTGGATATGTTCCTGTGCAACTTGCACTCGATTCTGTGGCCCTGCTCTGGCAGGGGGGTTGGACTGGAAGATCTCCAGAGGTCCCTTCCAACTCTAACATCCTGTGACTGTCATACAAACATAAGGGCTGTCATACAAAATGTGTTTAGCTGTGTGCAGTGACTGCCACATGTTGCTTTTCTGCAATTTCCCATGCATGTATAATGAAACCTGGGACAAAAGCCATAGGCTATAGTGAAGGACAAGACTAGGAATGTAGCACTAAAAGAAATAAACTGGAAAGGGTTAAACTGCAGCAGAAACTCAAGAGAAATATGTGAAACAGGAAGAGTGGGGGGAAGAGAGCAAAAATAAACCTCGAGGAGTGAAATGGCAGGGAGAAAAGAAAGAAAAAAATATATATTAAATGAGGAGAAAATGTATTGAGAAAGAGTCTGAGAGAAAGAAAAATGAGATTGGAGAAGAAAGATATAAATTAGCCTAAAAGGATATAAAACAATGGCAAAAGTCCTTGGGGGAAAAATTGTCAAATGGCAAATCAAGAAGGGTGAAATGGAAGGAAAGGCAAAGCCATACCACAGGGAGGTTGCTGATTTCTAACCTGCTAACCTCATGCTCCCCACCACGGTTGGCTGATGCCCCAGAGATTCATGAGCACACACCACCTTCCACTTGCTTTAACACTGACTTTGGTAGCACTCCTGCACTTGCAGCTACACAGAGACACCTGCAAAACTAAGGTTTCTATCTGTCTGGTTTGATGAGCTCTGTTCAGATGGAAGCACCATTTCTGCTGATGGCATTGTGCTGATCCAGGGAGGTGGTGGAGTCGCTGTCCCTGGAGGTGTTCAAGGAAAGAGTGGATGAAGCACTTAGTGCCATGGCCTAATTGATTGGACAGGGCTGGGTGATAGGTTGGACTGAAGGAGCTTGGAGGTCTCTTCCAGCCTGCTTGATTCTGTGATTCTAATCCTCTCTTACTCAGCACACACAAAAAAACCTCAACACCTGCAATCCAGTCTGCAATGCTGTGACTCTCATTGCTCCAGCCCTGAGTCTCATCATCTCCTGGAAGCTTTCTTGGTGACACACTCATTTGAATTTCATGGAAAACGTTTCACCCAGCTGTATTTATCCAATAAAGCTAGGTAGACAGACACAACATGCTACTTCATCTGCATAGGGATTTTGAATTCACTCCAACTGTATTGCTGGCAGCCACTTCAAAATACAGACACCAAGAGTTCATTTTGCTCAGCAGCCATAGAGGTGTATTATCACAGAATCACAGAGATAGCCAGGTTGGAAAAGACCCTCAAGAATCATCAAGTCCACATCTCCACAGCTCTCTGGTATTGCTGTGCCCAAACCTGAACACAGTACTCAAGGTGTGGCCTCATCAGAGCTGAGTCCAAGGGGACAATCACCTCCCTGCTCCTGCTGGCCACAGCATTATTAATCCAAGCCAGGATGCCATTGGCCTTCTTGGTCACCTGGGCACACTGCTAGCTCCTATTCAGCTGCCTGGGCACACTGCTGGCTTATATTCAGCTCCTATCTGTTATAACCCCCAGGTCCGTTTCTGCCAGGCAACTCTCCAGCAGCACTGTCCCAAGATTGTAGTGTTGCTTGGGGTCGTTGTGACCCAAGTGCAAGAGCTGGCATTTGGCCTTGTTGAAACCCATCCCATCAGTGTATGCCCATTGATCCACCCTGTCCAAGTCCCTCTGCAGAGCTTCTCTACCCTCATTCAAATCAACATTGCCACCTAACTTGGTGTCATCTGCAAACTCACTGCTGGCACTCTCTATGCCTGAATCAGTGTCCTCAATAAAGATGTTAAAAAGAAGTGGTCCCAACACAGATCCCTAAGGAACACCACTAATGACCAGCCACCAGCTGGGTTTAACTCTATTGACCATCACTCTCTGGGCCCTCCTGTCCAGCCAGTGCTTTATCTAGGAGACAGTGTGCTCAGCCAAGCCATGAGTAGCCAAATTGTCTACAAGAATTATCTACTCATTACTGCCTACAAGAATTATCTACTCATTACTGTCTTCAGACTATGTATTTCTCTTTTCTCTTCCAAGGAGAGAAGAGACATTGTTAGTAGGGGGAGAGTTGTCCCATTTTTTCAAGCTTTGACACAAAGAAAGCACACTGACTGGGTATATATTACTCATAACTTCATCATTTTAGTCCAAAATCCCTAGTGACATTGACTTTGGGGCAATCACAGGATGTGTTACTACCTGAAGGGAGGCTGTAGCCAGGTGGGGTTGGGCTCTGCTGCCAGGCACCCAGCAACAGAACAAGGGGACAGTCTCAAGCTGTGCCAGGGCAGGTCTGGGCTGGATGTTAGGAGGAAGTTGTTGTCAGAGAGAGTGATTGGCATTGGAATGGGCTGTCCAGGGAGGTGGTGGAGTCGCTGTGCCTGGAGGTGTTGAAGCAAAGCCTGGATGGGGAACTTAGTGCCATGGTCTGGTTGATTGGCTAGGGCTGGGTGCTAGGTTGGACTGGATGATCTTTGAGGTCTCTTCCAAGCTGTTTGATTCTATGATTTTAAGTGTTTAATGGCAGCCCCATTATTTCCTCCCCTGTCTATCACAGGAGAAACTTCTGAAATGGAAACTTCTCAGTCACAGGGAGCTTGCAGCACACTAGCCAAAATTAGCCACCATCTATCACTGTGTCAACAGCACCTCGGGTACCTGAAAGGACAAGTTCTCCCCCTCTGATCTACTGATGAGTCACACCATGACCTAGACAAAAGTATTCCTGAGTAAGCAACCTTCTGGATGGAAATTAATTCTCCAGGAAAGAGTTGTTCCAGGGATCTCCTCAGCAGAGACAAGCAATAAGCAGAAATGCCGCAGCTGCTAGCACTGAATACTTGACATAATACCAGCACAGAGACACCTAAAATTAAGTTTTAAAGCATTCTAAAATTAAAAGGCAAATACTTCCAGTAGCAAGTGCACACTGAGTCATTTGGTGCTCTATGATTTATTTATGAGGAGCCTCACCAGAGTAAGGAAAGGAGAAAAGAAAAAGCAAACCCAACACCAAGTTGGTTAAAAAATAAATGAAAACCAGCATGACATTAATATGACCAGAGAGAACCTCTTGCTCTTGCCTTTGGGATGTGATCAAAGGACTCACTTCTGTGAGTGCAGGTCTGAAAGCTAATCCTGTCTGACAGCTCACATATGGCCCCCATCTTTAGCTGTACTTCAGCAGCGTTTGCAGCACCATGGGTGTAAAACATGCCTAGAGACAACACAGCCTTCTCCTGCAGCAGCTGCTCAAGGGGGTGAAACTTCCAGAGACAGGAAGGAAAGCTTCTAGCCTATCCTCACAGCCTCTGTAAGGGAAACTAATAGGATAAAAGCCAGGATAAAAGGTCATCCCCAAACTAAGCAGGAGCTTTTGGGGGCCTTGTGCTGAGTCCGGTGCTGTTCAATGTCTTCATCAATGACATTGATAAGGTCACAGACAGACAGAGTCTGCTCAGCAAGTTTGCTGATGACACCAAACTGGGAGGCTTGGCTGATACAGCTGAAGGCTGAGTGGCCATCCAATGAGACCTGGACAGACTGAGAGCTGGGCCCAGAGGAACTAAATGAGGTCCAACAAGGACAAGTGCAGAGTCCTGCGCCTGGGGAGCAATAACAAACTGCAGCAGTCCAGGCTGGGAGGTGACTGCTGGAGAGCAGCCCCAAGGAGAGGGACCTGGGGGTGCTGGGGGAGAGCATCCATGGCACAGCAATGTGCCCTGGGGGTCAAGAAGGCCAATGGGGCCCTGGGGTGTATTAAGCAGAGTGTATCCAGCAGATCCAGGGAGGTTCTCCTTCCCCTCTACTCTGCCCTGCTGAGACCTCATCTTGAGGACTGCCTTCAGTTTTGGGCTTGCCAGTTTAAGAGGGACATGTTCAGTGGTTTGTCCTTTGCTGCCTACATTTTTTGCTTCTCCTTGGCATATCCTCATATCAATTCACTCAGTCAGCACAAAGAGATGCCAAAGGAAGGTCCCCAGTGCAATGCCCACCATAATGTACTCTTCAAAACAGTCTCATTCACTGCAGGTGTCTAGAATGTACAGCTGGATGCCACAGAGCCAAGCAGAAATCATTGCTCTGCCCTTTCAGAGCTCTTCCTCACTGAAAACAATTCCAGTCACAAACTGAATCCTTCCCCTAAACCACACCTTCCTCTCCCTGTCCTTTCGTATTGCTGCAATGAGAACTGATCTCCTTCTCACCACAAACAAGAAATGGCTACCTTTGTCCTCCAAAACTCACAGCTGTGCTTCCAACACCTTGCAGAACTGCCATGGGCTGTCCCTGGTGACAAAGCCATGGTCACACTGCCAAGCATCCAGTTAATTCTGTGTTTTATTAGCCAAGGTCCATGATTCACCTCAAGGGAGCTAAACTGATGTAGGATTAATAAGTTTGACACATCTTTCATAATTTTCATGAAGTGTTTTTATTTTAATTTGTGAAAATATAATTTGTGCATGTGGTAAGACTCAGTATTGCACTTCTCATCCTGTTTCATTTACATACAGAAGGAAAGAGAGGTTACGAACAGATCCTGCACCATGAGAGTAATGGAACACTGGAATAGGTTGCCTGAGGAGGTGGTTGGGGCTGCAGAAATTCAAAGTGAGGCTTGACAAGGCTCTGGGCATCCTGATCTAGTTGAGGATGTCCCTGCTGGCTGCAGAGGAGGTTGGACTGGATGAGTTTTGGAAGTTGCTTCCAACCCAGACCATTCTATGATTTCCCACTTCTCTTTTTTTACCTAGGACAATGAAAGGGGAGCAACTTTTACTGAAGGACCTAACCCTGGAAATGCAGAAATTCTTCAACCTAAAATGCATTTATTCATAGAATCATAGAATCAGCCAGGTTGGAAGAGACCTCCAAGCTCAGCCAGCCCAACCTAGCACCCAGCCCTGGCCAATCAACCAGACCATGGCACTAAGTGCCCCAGCCAGGCTTGGCTTCAACACCTCCAGGCACGGAGACTCCACCACCTCCCTGGGCAGCCCATTCCAGTGCCAATCACTCTCTCTGACAACAACTTCCTCCTAACATCCAGCCTAGACCTCCCCTGGCACAACTTGAGACTGTGTCCCCTTGTTCTGTTGCTGGGTGCCTGGCAGCAGAGCCCAACCCCACCTGGCTACAGCCTCCCTGCAGGTAGCTGCAGACAGCAATGAGCTCTGCCCTGAGCCTCCTCTGCTGCAGGCTGCACACCCCCAGCTCCCTCAGCCTCTCCTCACAGGGCTCTGCTCCAGGCCCCTCACCAGCTTCATCGCCCTTCTCTGGACACCTTCCAGCATCTCAACATCTCTCTTCAATTGAGAAGCCCAGAACTGGACACAGCACTCAAGGTGTGATCACATTCTGTGACTCTGTGATCCACAACCTCCTTGGGCAACCTGTGCCAGTGTCTCAGCACCTTCACTCTAAAAAACATCTTCCTAACATCCAGTTTAAATCTCCCCTCTGCCAGTTTAAACTCATTCCTGCTTGTCCTGTCATTACCAGACCTTGTCAATAGTCCCTCCCCAGACTTCCTGCAGTCTCTCTTCAGACACTGGAAAGCCACTATAAGGTCTCCTTGAAGCCTTCTCATCTCCAGGCTGAAGAGCCCCAACTCTTGTAGCCTGTCCTCATAGCATAACATCCAAAACTTCATTGCAGGCTTTGAAAACACAAATAGTATCCTGTGAATTAATTTGGGCAACAGAGAGCATCCTATTAACAGTTTTTTAATGGATTTTGGGGTTTCTTTCTATTTCAGAACACCCCCCCAGTGATTTTAGAGGCCCCCAAAGGTTGGAGTTACCATGCAGATCTGCTAGATGAGTAATACACTATATACAAACCAGAAGCTGCATGAAAATAGAGTCCCTGCATGAAAACAGAGTCCATCATTGTAGTTTGTGTGTCAGTGAAGAGCCAGCAAATCACCTTTGCAAAATATTTAAGGAAAGGAAGCTGTCTGCAAAGCAGAAGAAGAAGGTAAATGAAAATTGGGTTCCAATGAGCTCCTTGGGTTTTTTTTTTTTTCAGGTGGCCAATCTCAGGCTCAAGTCTGCCACAGAAAAATGTTAATTTTTTGAAGATCTTGCCAATTCTGTTGTCTGTCAGCTGAACCAGAATGGTTCATCTCAGGAGTAGAGGCAGATGTCTCTTAGATAAGACACCTGCTCTATTTAAGCAGGAAAATATAGTCAGATTGCACTAGATGGTCCACCTGCAGCAGCCTATTTTAGCTGCAGGAAAGAGAATTGTCTGTAAAGAGTTGACTGCAGTTAGCTTGCAGCCACTCAGATGCTTTTTACTGCTTCAAGGGATGGATGCAGGCATCAGACTACTCAATAGCTGTCCTCTGTCTCAGGACAGAATCATAGAATCAACCAGGTTGGAAGAGACCTCCAAGATCATCCATACAACCTAGCACCCAGCCCTGGCCAATCAACCAGACCATGGCACTAAGTGCCCCAGCCAGGCTTTTTCTGAACACCTCCAGGCACAGCCACTCCACCACCTCCCTGGGCAGCCCATTCCAATGCCAATCACTCTCTCTGTGAAGCACTTCCTCCTAACATCCAGCCCTTCTCCAGCCTTTTTGTAGGCCCCCTTCAGATACTGGAAGGCCACAATAATTGAAGGCCACCTGCTGCACCCTTCTAAAATGAATAGTGGAGGTAACTCTGGCCTAGCTACCAAGCATCTCAGTGAGCGCTGCAGAGAACAGAGAGAATCCAGGGCACATCCTCCTCTCCCTTTTTCCATCACAGAGTAGTCAGTGTTTATGGGCAGGCAGCCACGAGGCTCTTAGAGTCACCATCCCTGGAGGTGTTCAAGAAAAGCCTGGATGAGGCACTTAGTGCCATGGTCTAGATGTCTGGATAGGGCTGGGTGCTGGGTTGGACTGGATCAGCTCTTCCAACCTGCTTGATTCTATGATTCTTTCCATCACACACCTTGTACATCACTCCCTGATCCTCCTCCTCAGGACTAGGATAGCTGAGTAATCCTTCTACATGCAGACAGCCTCCCCCTCCTCCCCCAAACCCTGGTTATTTCTGTTCCATGCTTCCCTTAATGGTAGCATTGTAAAGCACAATAGACTTTGTGCTCCCTCTGCACAGGGGACCTGCGCTCTTTGTGCCGCGGCACAACGCAGGCACTCCCAAAGCCTCCCAAAGAAATAAGCTGACATTTTAATAATAAAGATACCAAATCTTCTGCCTCAGCCCTCTCAGCAGACAGAGGAAACAGTGACTATTGATAAGAAGTAGGTAATTTCCTCTTGATTCCTATTCATAAGCTCCATATGAATGTTAACACCGTCGGCCTCGCGTGCGATTGGAATTAAGATTCCTGCCCGGCAATGCTTGCAGCCCTCTGCAGCTTTGGCCCACAAAGGCTTCCACATGTTATAAACTGCTTGCATAAGAAGAGAAACTTCACTTTATTGTGAGCCAAGGCAGCCTGGCAAGCAGATAAAGCTTTACCCTAGACTCGCTCTTCACTCCTTTGTAGTTCTGATCTGCCCATTCGTTTACCTTGCAAATAGTGGGGGGAGAGGGGGGAATTAAATCAGCTAGGAATGGATGTAAGTGCAAATTATGCACCTGTCATGCTTACTGCCCAGTGCCAACCTCTCTTGATCTTTCAAAAGGGTGATACTGGGGCCTTGCAGCCTTTTGGAATGTAGAGATGTAAAGAACAAGTTTTGCTTCAAGGGTGGTGTGCTAGTTTGAAGTTAGCTAGAATGTTTTGGTGAGAAGAACTAGATTACAGGCTGTGAAAAGGAAACCAGAATGATGTCCAGTTTACTCATAGGCTTACTGAGAGATAGAAGAAGAAGAATCAAAACATAGATAAAGCACTTCTCCTGCTGGGGAACTCAGAGCTGCATCTCTCTCTCTAACCTCACCCTCCGTTACTCTGACTAATACACTTTGCTTCCTAACCCCCCTGGCCAAACTTCCACTCTTCCTTGGGACTGGGGTAAGGTTGAGAGGGGTAGGGGGAAGGTGGAGGGGTGGTTGGGAGCCCCTCCTGGGGACTCAGGTTTCTGGGAGGGCTGTTGTGTTTCTGTATTACCTTTTACCTTGTATATTTCTGTATATACTGTAAATATCTGCTTGTATTATTCTGCTAAGCTGTAAATATAACCTTAATTTGATTTTCCAGAGCTGGCTAAGTCTAGTCTGGGTGATTTCCAAAGTGGGGGGGGGGGGGGGGGGGGGAGGGCAGGTAACATCCAAACCATCACAGGATGTCAGGGGTGGAAGGGACGCAAAGAGATCAAGTCCAACCTCTTTGCCAGAGCAGGACCATACAATCTAGCTCAGGGCACACAGGAACACATCCAGACAGGCCTGGAAAGGCTCCAGAGAAGGAGACTCCACAGCCTCTCTGGGCAGCCTGTGCCAGGGCTCTGGGACCCTTACAGGAAAGAAGTTCCCCCTTGTGTTGAGCTGGAACCTCCTGTGCTGCAGCTTCCATCCATTGCTCCTTGTCCTATCCCAGGGAGCAGTGAGCAGAGCCTGTCCCCCTGCTCCTGACCCCCAGCCCTTAGATATTAAGAAACATTGATTAAATCCCCTCTCAAGTCTTCTCTTCTCCAGACTAAACATCCCCAGGACCCTCAGCCTCTCCTCATCAGGCACTGCTCCAGTCCCCTAATCATCCTTGTAGCCCTTCTCTGGACCCTCTCCAGCAGATTCCTGTCCTTCTTAAACTGGCGAGCCCAAAACTGCAGGCAGTCCTCAAGATGAAGTCTCACCAGGGCAGAGTAGATGGTGCTTTAAAAAGAGAGATTTTGTTGCTAATTTTCACCTAATTAATTTGACCTCTACAAAACAAAGGCCAAATCCTGAGCAGAAAAGAAAAACCCCAAGCCACCAACACAGAAACCATTCACTGGTAAGGAGCAGTGTCTCGATGTGGCTGCTGTTAAAAGGAGTAATGAGATCTGCTTTCCAATGGGCATTAAGCTCCTCCAGCCCAGGGGATAGTAGGAAACTGAAGTACCTTTGTGTGATTACTTTTGTGCACCACAGTGGCACCCTGGCTGTTGCATAGCACAAAAGCTACCCAAATCAGTAGCCCACAGCCTTGGAACTGAACGTGGCGATGTGATTTCTAATCACAGGCTTGCATTTCTCCCACCAAGGGCAACCCATACTACAGCCCTCTAGGCAGCTACCTACACTGCTGTCCTCCCTGTAGGACCTCACACTATGTGTCTTGACATGCTCTCAGGACTTTAGGTGTCCTCCCATGAGTCCCTGCCTCAAGTTCTCCATGCCCTTGACAACTGTAACATGGGACCAATCACACAATTGAACTGGCTCTGCTTCAGTCTCATAGAATCATAGAATCAACCAGGTTGGAAGAGACCTCCAAGATCATCCAGTCCAACCTAGCACCCAGCCCTAACCAATCAACCAGACCATGGCACTAAGTGCCTCATCCAGTCTTTTCTTGAAGACCCCCAGGGACGGTGCCTCCACCACCTCCCTGGGCAGCCCATTCCAATGGGAAATCACTCTCTCTGTGAAGAACTTCTTCCTAATATCCAGCCTATACCTACCCTGGCACAACTTGAGACTGTGTCCCCTTGTTCTATTGCTGGTTGCCTGGGAGAAGAGGCTCATCAGTTGATCAAGACAGCCAAAGCAAAAGGAGACCAGCAACTGGACTTTGCTATCAGCCTTTGAGCAACCCACAAGTCCCTGCCTCAAGTTCTCCATGCCCTTGACAACTGTATCATGGGACCAATCACACATGTGAACTGGCTCTGCTTCAGTCTCATCAGTTGATCAAGACAGCCAAAGCAAAAGGAGACCAGCAACCAGCCTTGGCTCTCAGCCTGTCACTGAGGGTATGTGCACATAGCAGCTGGCAACCCAAGACCTGAGTAGCAAACAAGCACCATCTTCCCAAAGACCCAGGCCAGAGCTCTCCAGCAGGCACTGTGACCTGCTTGCATAGTTTTGCTGAGTCTGACTCATGCTACAACACCCTGGAGCAGTGTTTCCCCACTGAGAAGATGCTATGTCATCTGAGCTCACCAAGGTTTGAAAGCACAACATACAGGACAGCACACGCAGCACTGGCTGCAGTACTCTTGGGTCCACATGAGAAGGTGCAGAGGCAGTAAGGCCAAAGCTCATTTCCTTGGTCACACAGGCAGCAGATGAACTAAATAACAAATCTTTTTTTTCCCCCTTCTTCTTCTTCCTCCTCTCCAAAAGCTTTTATTGTTGCTCAGGACAAAAAGACCTTCATTCACCTCACTCCACGCTTCGCTCTCTTCACAGAGAATGGATCCTGACAGCCCTGCTCCAAAGAGCAGCACCCTGAGTGCTTTTCTGTGTTCTGGGTTCACCTGGAAGGCAAGTATGGCAACTGTCACAAGGACCCTGTCCTTAGAGCACCCTGTAGTGTTGTGAAACATGGAGTTTCACGAGCAGCCTCACCTCAGCTGTCTGAGCCCTAACCTGAAGGCTCTGCCAACGACAGGCACTGCTAAAAATCCTCTCTGGTATGGGTCTTCACAAAAGCAGGCCAAGATAATGGTCGTTTATACACATCTGAACACATTTATGCACACAAAGGAGACATGGGGAGGGGCCTGGAGCACAGCCCTGCAAGGAGAGGCTGAGGGAGCTGGGGGTGTGCAGCCTGCAGCAGAGGAGGCTCAGGGCAGACCTCATTGCTGCCTGCAGCTGCCTGCAGGGAGGCTGTAGCCAGGTGGGGTTGGGCTCTGCTGCCAGGCAGCCAGCAACAGAACAAGGGGACACAGTCTCAAATTGTGCCAGGGCAGGTCTAGGCTGGATGTGAGGAGGAAGTTGTTGGCAGAGAGAGAGATTGGCATTGGAATGGGCTGCCCAGGGAGGTGGTGGAGTCACCGTGCCTGAAAGTGCTCAAGAAAAGCCTGGCTGGGGCACTTAGTGCCATGGTCTGGTTGATTGGCCAGGGCTGGGTGCTAGGTTGGGCTGGATGAGATCGGAGGTCTCTTCCAAGCTGTTTGATTCTATGATTCTATTCTATGTACATGCCCTTAATACTTAATTTTGATCCAGAGAAATACTGGTCTTTACTCACAGGAGTGTGGGTGAGACAGATGCTAACTGCAGCAGGTAACAGCCTCAGAGGAGATTCTGGGACTCTCCTCTCAACCTCCTACCAAGCAGTGGACTTCCCCAGCACTGAGGAGGGCTCCCTTGTAAAATGCAGCAGAGTTTACCTTAGAAGACCAACAGCCAAGCAAGACTGATCCAAAAAAATGAGTGAAATAGATCTCTTACTCTCAACAACATGCAACAAAAGGACATTCCATCATTTTGACTGCTATTTCAGTAGCTTAAAGTTTACAACAGGCTTAGCATTAAAACTGTATTACAGCTGATTTTACTGCTACCAGGTAAATATTTACTTCCAAGCACTGGAAGACTGAATTGTTTCACACTCTAAGTGAGGGCTAGCTAGAAAGCCAACCCCTTGCCATTTGTTTATCCTACTTAAAACCTCCTTTGAATAGTACCTAAATCTTCTGTGGGCCTTGCTAAAGGACAAAGACCCTCAGCTTCTGTAGCAATCATCATTATCCCTCATTGATCAGATGCACACCACTAAGCAAGGTAACGAAGCTGTAAGACTCAATATAAAACAATAAGCAGTTCAGGAGGCACGTGAAGGGTGGTTGTGGCCAGGGGTAGGTTGCTCTCTTCTCTCAGGTGGCCAGCTCCAGAACAAGAGGACACAGCCTCAGGCTGCGCCAGGGGAAATTTCGGCTCGAGGTGAGGAGAAAGTTCTTCCCTGAGAGAGTCATTGGACACTGGAATGGGCTGCCCGGGGAGGTGGTGGAGTCGTCATCCCTGGGGCAGTTCAAGGCAAGGTTGGATGTGGCACTTGGTGCCATGGTCTAGCCTTGGGCACTGTGGTAAAGGGTTGGACTTGATGATCTGTGAGGTCTCTTCCAACCTTGGTGATACTGTGATACTGTGATACTGTGAGTCCACTCCAAAGAGTCCAAGGGAGGGCTACATAGATGATGAAGGGGCTGGAGCCACTGCCCTGTGAGGAGAGGCTGAGGGACCTGGGGCTTTTTGGTCTGGTGAAGAGAAGACTTAGAAATCTAATCAATGTCTATAAATACCTGAGGGCTGGGGGCCAAGACGGAGGGGACAGGCTCTGATCAGATAGGACAAGGGGTACCAAGTATAAACTACAGCACAGGAGCTTCCACCTCAACATGGGAAGAACTTCTTTCCTGCAATGGTCACAGAGCACTGGCACAGGCTGCCCAGAGATGTGGAGTCTCCCTCTCTGGAGACTTTCAAGGCCTGTCTGGATGTGTTCCTGTGTGCCCTGAGCTAGATTCTCTGGTCCTGCTCTGTCAGAGGGGTTGGACTCAGTGATCTCCAAAGGTCCCTTCCAACCCCTAACATCCTGTGCTCTATATTAGCTCTTATTTCTAGTTTCAATCCTCAAGCTATCACCTCAAGAGCCGCACACAACTTTGTCACATGAACTTTGGCACCGCTCAGGTTTTTGGCTTTTAATTCCCAGCAGAGAAAAAAGAGGCAGCATTATATTGAGAAATGTATTACAAGGTAATCTTTCAGATATTAGAACTAATTGAAATTTGCTATTAATTCACTGGTAAGACAAGAACTTTGCCTTAAGTCATTTTTCTACAGTACTCAGAGATGTTTATGCAGGACAAATTTCTCAAGATAGAAGATTGAAGCAAAGTGATCAAACATGTAAAGAGTCTCACTGCAGCCTGTGTGGCATAGTCAGAGGTCTGGTGTTTTCCTTGGCTGGCACTGACAGGGTTCCCTTATCAGAAAGAAGCAACACCAAACAATTTCTCTCCATTGTTGTAGTGAACCCTTTAAAAGTTAACACTAAAACTCAGCCTGGATTTATTTGTAACCACACAATGGGCAGATGCAGAAAAAGCTTTTAGTTTGTCATAGAATCATAGAATCAAGCAGGTTGGAAGAGACCTCCAAGATCATCCAGTCCAACCTAGCACCCAGCCCTGGACAATCAGCCAGACCATGGCACTAAGTGCCTCATCCAGGCTTTGCTTGAGCACTTTCAGGCACAGTGACTCCACCACCTCCCTGGGCAGCCCATTCCAATGCCAATCACTCTCTCTGACAACAACTTCCTCCTAACATCCAGCCTAGACCTCCCCTGGCACAACATAAGGCTGTGTCCCCTTGTTCTGTTGCTGCTTGCCTGGCAGAAGAGCCTAACCCCACCTGGCTACAGCCTCCCTTCAGGTAGTTGTAGACAGCAATGAGGTCACTCCCCATCCCTAGAGGTGTTTAAGGCCAGGCTGGATGAGGCTCTGGGCAGCCTGATCTAGGGCAGAGTATCCCTGCCCATGGCAGAGGGGTTGGAACTATCTGATCCCTGTGGTCCCTTCCCACCGTGACTGATTCTATGATTCTATAGAAAGAGTTTTGCCCATGGTAGAGAGGACAATTGCCTCCCACAGAGATGTAGCTGTAGTCCAATATCCCACTCTCTACCCAGCACCTCTGCTCATCTTGGGTGACTGTGGTTAGAGTATGACCTACAGAGAACTGCTTTCCACCTCCAGCTTCACCACCAGCACCCTTGTGGTTAGTCAGTCAGGGAAGTGCTGCAGGTGTTTGAACAGCTAAAGCTAGGTGCAACCAGAGCAGGTAGCACTTTCTTTGCTCCCCTGCACTTCTGATTAGTTTGCTTGCTGTGTTGGGGTATTTCTTTTGCTGGGGAAGGTGTAGGGTGGGTTTTGTTCATTGTTTTTTTTTATTTTTACTGTTTGCATATTGCAAAATATTTGGGTGGAAGATTTTGTTAAGCTTGTCTGGAGCTAGCAGAGGAGGGGAGAAAAAAACCCCAACAGTTATTTCACTGATGAGCTTTAGGTCAGACTATGCCTAGAACAGGCAATGTCTCTACTTTTCTTCCCACATTTATTGCTTTTGATAATATGTTGTAGAATACAGTTTACAACCCCTCAGGGCTCTCTTATGCTTCTACTTTTCCTCAAAGGAAAAAATCAAAAGGGAGGAAAAAAAACCCAATCAAAATAAGCTTTACTTCTCCAAACCATGCAGTAACCTTGGTTATAGTCAGCACTTAGTCATAGATCTTACTGAGCTTAACAGGAGTCTCCTGTTAAACACAGCCATTCTGGAAACCATTCCCTCTTGGTGACTAAACACAAGAATCATTTCCTCATGGGCTTGCTTTCACCTATCTTCCTTCAAAGCTGAGACTTACTGTGAACACTACAAATAAACACTGCCCTCATATCCCTTATTGAGCCTAGAAATACCTTTGTGAGCGGAGCTCAGGATGAGCAGTTGACAAGAGGGAGGATGGGAGAACTGCAGGAAGATTGATCTTCTGCTCTTGTGTCTTCCATACAATATTCATCTTGTTCATTTATGCTGAGGTTGGAGGCAGAAGTCACCAAGAATGTGTCTGTGTGGTCCACTGCAGTGCATTTCTTTGCCTGTATGTGAGCAATTTCCAGGCTATCCCCACCTCAATGCTCAAATCTAAGAGGCAGGACTTATTTGCTCAGCTACTGTCACTGCTACCTCAGCTAACATATGCTGAGGATTCAGGATGATTCCTCTTCTCCAGGCACATAATTTCCTACATCCAATTATGCAGGAAAGGAAGAGCCAAAATGATGTTCTCTACGGCAACTCCTTCCAGAAATCTCTTGCTTTATGAGAGGTGCTGAGCTCCTCACTACCAGCCATAGTGACATCCTAATAGAGGAAGCTAAATGAAATCCCACCACAGAGACTTTTTATTACTATTATTTTAAACAAACAAGCAGAAACAAATAGTCCACAGTGTCTCCAACTGGTGTTACAAGTCAGATCTTCACAGAAACACAGAATGGTAGGGGTTGGAAAGGATGCTACAAGCCAAAGGAGTCCATAAGCCAAGGGACACCACAAGGCAGACTTTAAATACCCACAGATAGTTTGGGAAGTGGTTTCTCTCACAAGTCTCTTGCCATAAAGCATTTCTAGGCTCCAACAGTGCTTAGCTATCCTCAGTTATCACCCTCCAACGAGGTGACAGAGGAGATAATCTCATAATAATGCATATTCAGGGCATGCAAATTGACACAGAAACAAAGTAATAACCAAGTCACCTAACCTAGTGTCCTGATTCTACCTGTCAGGACACTATTCAAATATTAGAATCATAGAATCATAGAATCAACCAGGTTGGAAGAGACCTCCAAGATCATCCAGTCCAACCTATCACCCAGCCCTATCCAGTCAACTAGACCATGGCACTAAGTGCCTCATCCAGTCTTTAGGTGTTGCTGAGGAAGCTCTAAATGCAGCACAGAGGTAGTTAAGAACTGTTCACATTCCAGTGCAAGGAATATCTTCTCTTTCTGCAGAGTCAATGCAGAATGAGTTGTGTGTAGGTAAGTCTCATGCTAGCATTTCACATTTAAGGGCTTTTCCAGTCTCCAAGCATGACAGCTCACACACTTGCAGAACAATGGGCCTGCTAGCCAAGAGAGGAAGCAACAGCAGAAGGTATGTGTGGTCACATATGGTCAGACCAAGGGAACCATCCAGACTTTAATACCAGCTGAAGTGCTGGCCAACAAATGCTCCAGATACCCAGAGAGAAGCTGCAGGCGCTGTGGCAGCCTGCATCCTGGCAAGCAGACATCTCACTTGCTCCCAGGTGGTGCATTGCCAAAAGCCAGAACAATCCCATTTCCATCGTACCACCTAAATTTAAACTCGCCTGAGCCATCCTCACCTCGCAGCAGCAGCAGGCACAGAAGCTTTTGTTAGTTTTCAACGCATGCCAAAGCGGCCACAAAGAGGATCTGAGAGAGAACTGTGTGAGATAAGCACCTAGAAGCTAAAAGTGCAGCTATCAGAGAGCCCTTGAACTCTTTTGCCAGGCATTCCTTTGATAGAATCATAGAATGGTTTCGGTTTAGGTTAGAAAAGACCTCAAAGATCACCCAATTCCATCCCCTTGCCCCAGGCAGGGACACCTGCCCCTAGAACAGGTCAGCCTCAAGGCCTCATTGCAGTCTGCCTTGCCATGTTTGCAAGACTCTAATACAAGATGTCCTGGCATGCCAAAAAGCACTTCTCTGGTTGATAGACACTTATTCTGTAAGTAAATCTGCAATGAAGTGCTTAAAGGTTTCTTTCTTCCTCTTTAGCAACCAGGCATAAAACACTGGGCTACAAAATGCTTAGAAATTAGATTACTGGAAGGGCAAATAGAAAGCATTGTTATCTGCTGAACCAATAATGGGTCAAATGGCAGTTTGAATCCTCATGTGACCTTCACATACAGCACTGGCCAGAAAAAAAAGCTGGTTTATTTACCTTTTTAAATCCACCTAAAGGTGAAAGGTGATGCCACTACAAGTGATTTCCCATTGGAATGGGCTGCCCAGGGAGGTGGTGGAGGCACCATCCCTGGAGGTGTTCAGGAAAAGACTGGATGAGGCACTTAGTGCCATGGTCTGGTTGATTGGATAGGGCTGGGGGATAGGTTGGACTGGATGATCTTGGAGGTCTCTTCCAACCTGGTTGATTCTATGATTGCATGATTTATGGGTCTTTCTGTCCCAAGGCATAACCAAACTCTCCCAATGTCACCCATAGCCTGAAATGGACAAAGACTTCTTTATCTGTGCCACCAGCATGTCTGACCCACATCTGGTGGCATTGGTGATCTGTTTTCATTTGCCAGCTGGAAAAAAAAATCATCCTTATTTGACAAATAAGTCATAATGAGAGGTTGTTCTGTCTGTGCCTTAGCTGCCTCTGTACAAATTGATCACTCACTGATCACGTTTGAGCCGCTGTAACAAGCGACGGCTTTCAGCTGTATGGATGAAAAAGGTCTACTCACAAAGAGATGACAGGGGTGAAAAAGCTTTCTTCATCAGGAAACATATTGCACTCCTCTGCATCAACAGCACCCTAATGTCTGCGCTTCTAGAACAGTGCCTTTAGAACAAAATAATTAAAGCTGTGCGTAATTTGATGCAATCTAAGGATTTAATGAACTGCATTTTTCATTCTGTGCATAACAAATCATAGAATCAAGCAGGTTGGAAGAGAGCTCCAAGCTCAGCCAGTACAACCTAGCACCCAGCCCTAGCCAGTCAACCACACCATGGCACTAAGTGCCCCAGCCAGGCTTGGCTTCAACACCTCCAGGGACACTGATTCCACCACCTCCCTGGGCAGCCCATTCCAATGCCAATCACTCTCTCTGACAACAACTTCCTCCTAACATCCAGCCTAGACCTCCCCTGCCACAACTTGAGACTCTGTCCCCTTCTTCTGGTGCTGCTTGCCTGGCAGAAGAGACCAATCCCACCTGACTACAGCATCCCTTCAAGTAGCTGCAGACAGCAATGAGCTCTGCCCTGAGCCTCCTCTTCTACAGGCTGCACCCCCCCAGCTCCCTCAGCCTCTCCTCACAGGGCTGTGCTTCAGGCCTCTCACAGCTTTGCTGCCCTTCTCTGGACACCTTCCAGCACCTCAACATCTCTCTTGAGTTGAGGAGCCCAGAATTGGACACAGCACTCAAGGTGTAGCCTGAGCAGTGCTAAATCCAGGAGCAGAATAACTTCCCTTGTCCTGCTGGCCACAATGTTCCTGATGAAAATCTACCCATTCCACCCCAGCATTTCCTCTGCCCTTTCCAAGCACCTCATGATAAAAGTCTCATCTGTCACCACGATACAGCAGGCAGTGCTAGAAAGAAATCATAACTACCAGCAATAACTGCATTCTCCCCCAGCAATAACTGCATTCTCCCAACCATTCCATTGAATGCTTTGAACTCCTCCAAAGTCCAGCATTAAAGAAGCAAGAACTCTATTTACAGGGTAGCAGCATTTGGGCAAGCACTGTCACACAGAGCACCTAGGAAGGCACACATGGCTCTAAATTATAGGTGGCCCTGGTAGCAATGGCTATGATTAAGGTTGTCTGAATCTTCCCATGATAAGACCTTTAGTGGGTTTTTTTCTCAGCTGCTTCTAAGTGTGCTGAACTCTGATTACTCCAAATAAGGTTTTTCCCTGCCTCAGTATCTGTTCAGTCTTTGTGGAAAGTTTAACACAAAATGGTTTAGGGAACAAGATGATAGGAAAATATACCTTGCTTTGAAAAACATTACAAACCAACCAAACAAACAGTTCTTCTGGGAGAAATCCTAATGTTGGTAAAATGGAAAAACCTTTGAAATGTGGCAGGCACAGCCTCTTAGCCAAGTCTATAATTTTTACAGTTCCTGAAAAGCTCATTCAAAGCCACTCCAGTCTGCTGTGTGCTTTCAATCTCAAGTTTTAACTGTTTAGTCTTAACTATTTGCCTGCAGAAGAGGAGGCTCAGGGCAGAGCTCATTGCTGGCTACCTGAAGGGAGGCTGTAGCCAGGTGGGGTTGGGCTCTGCTGCCAGGCAACCAGCAACAGAACAAGGGGACACAGTTTCAAGCTGTGCCAGGGGAGGTCTAGGCTGGATGTCAGGAGGAAGTTGTTGGCAGAGAGAGTGATTGGCATTGGAACGGGCTGCCCAGGGAGGTGGTGGAGTCACTGTGCCTGGAGGTGTTGAAGCCAAGCCTGGCTGGGGCACTTAGTGCCATGGTCTGGCTGATTGTCCAGGGCTGGGTGCTAGGTTGGACTGGATGATCTTGGAGGTCTCTTCCAAGCTGCTTGATTCTATAGTTAAGTAAGTTTTATGATTAAAGCACTTCAAGAATGCAGTGTACACACTGGGGGCCTGCTTTGGCAAGGGGGTTGGACTTGATGATCTTCAGAAGTCCATTCTGACTCCTGATATTCTGTGATTCAGTGAATGAGATGCTGGAGCCAATTTCTCCTCTCCTTTTACTGACAGCTCCTGCTGGTGCACCAAGGATGAAGAGACAGCCAGGCACAAAGACAGCATGCAGTAGTTTGTTGGGAGATTTTTATGAGGAGTGACAGATACAAATCATTGCACAAAGCCAATTAAAAGCTTAAACATTATGGATAGGGAGTGAGGGTAGTGGCCTGCAAACTAGGACCTGGTTTTGAACCAAAAACATGCACCCACAGCTCACCATGAGTATTGCTCTTAAGGATAAAGGCCCTGGGGGTGATGAAAAGCTCAACAGGAGCCTGCAGTGTGAGTGCAGCCCAGACACCAACCCTCTGCTGGGCAGCAGCAAGAGCAGTGTGGGCAGCAGGGCAAGGGAGGGGATTCTGCCCCTTGGCTCTGCTCTCCTCAGACCCCACCTGCAGTCCTGGGTGCAGTTCTGGAGCCCCCAGCACAAGCAGGACATGGAACTGTGGAGTCAGTCCAGAGGACACCACCAAGATGCTCAGAGGGCTGCAGCAGCTCTGCTATGAGGACAGGCTGAGAGAGTTGGGGCTCTGCAGCCTGGAGAAGAGAAGGCTTTGAGGAGACCTTGGAGTGGCCTTGCAGTATCTGAAGGGGGCTACAGGAGGGCTGGGGAGAGACTACTGACAAGGCCTTGTAATGACAGGATGAGGAGGAATGGGTTTAAAGTGGCAGAGGGAGGATTTAAAGTGGACATTAGGAAGAAGTTTTTTCTAGTGAGGGTGGTGAGACACTGGCACAGGTTGCCCATGAAGACTGTGGCTGCTCCCTCCCTGGTGGTGTTCAAACTTAGGTTAGATGAGGCCTTGAGTGACCTGTTCTAGTGGGAGATGTCCCTGCCTATGGCAGGGGGTTGGAAATAGATGATCTTTCAGGTCACTTCCAACTTAAAGCATTCTGTGATCTTGGGCATATAAACAGCTTTCTGTAAGCAATTATCTGTGCTACAACAGACTGACAGAGGGGTTTAAAATGTAAGGACAAGAATTGGATTTGGATGTAGCTGTGAAGATAAATGAGGTCCAGCAAGCAGATTAAGGACAGGGAAGCATGAGACTGCTTATGATGAGCATTAGCAGTTTTGGAAAAGCCAAGATAGATGCAGAAGGTGCTATAATTACTGCAACCCAGTGCTCACTCTGTGTGTCCCAAGGACCTGTTCAGAGTTCCTAACTTGGAAATAGGTACCCACAGAGTCTGCTGAGGGAAGCTTTCTGAAGGTACAGCTCACAGAAGCTACTAAAAACTGTCCAAACTGAGCAGCCAAAGGATGACAAAGAATTAACTTAACACTTTCTGACACTTCTGAGACATAAACTGCTCCTGGAACTGGGGACTTTATTTCATCTTACCTACACCCAGTGAAGAAGAGTTGGCAAGGCAATATAATTTCAGTTCTCTGGTTCAAGAATTTCTTTCACATCAGAACAAAGTTCTGGGTTGTTTTTTTTCTGATGTAGGGCTCTCCAAACCTGAAGTGCTTCCACTATGAATGAACTCGCACACATAGGCCCAAAGAGCAAGAGAGACTTAACACCACTAATGCCTCAGAACTTGCCTACAAGAAGCTCCTGGCTCCTGAGTGCAGGAGTAGCTGAGTGCATGAAACCAAGCAGAATAAAAAGAACAAGGATAAAATCAATAAAATTCCCCAGATTATTCCATGAGGCAGTGGCTAAAGCCATTGGCTTGGAATTGTGAGCTTCAGATTCACGTTTCCTGGAGTAGAGGAAGAAATTGACTCTCTTAAGTTCATAGTAAGGAATTTAGTCACTGGGCTGATGAGACAGATGTGGATGGAAGACAAAAAGGATGGAGAGTGGAGAAGTCCTGTGACCTTAACACAGCTTCTGTAAATCTAGAGTGTTGTAGACCTAACTGGAACAGCTTCCCAGTGGTCAGCACTGCCCTGCTTTTTGCTTTCATGTGCTTCTGCAAGTCAAGAGCATACCTGCTGAAGAAGTTAAGAGATTTTAGGCTGCAGTGGTGGCATTTAAGCTCAAAACATAACCCAGAAGTGTAACTACCACAGCTGATACTAATTTGGTTGTGATAGCTGAATGTGAGCTGCAGCCGTTTATCCAGGAGGAGAGCTTAGCTATGTGTGGTTAGCTCCTTACAGCTGACTAATAGGATGCTTGAATGTGTGACTGAAGCTGACAGCTGAGCCCAGGATGATCAAAACAAGATTGCTATGCTGTGACTTACATCAGCCAAGGAAAAGGCATTGTACAGTGAAGAGAAGCACACTGAAAAATGTGCAAGGTTGATATTGAGACTCTCACGAGCTGAAATCACCACATTAAAGAGAGACAGAAGTCGCCTGCATGGATGATGTGAAGTAATTATTAAGTAACTGGATGTGAAGTAACCAACCAATTAAAACCAGAATCTGTGAAACAGGACAACAAGGATGAAAGAGAAAGAATAGTGCATGTAAGAGAAGTTTTCTGCAGAGCCATTCCATTGGACACTTGCAGTGCTTCTTGACTGTGCTCAATGGCAGCTGTACTTTATGAGCCAAAAAAAAACCCCAACCCAAAGTGATGAGCTCAGGCTTGAACCAAGCCTGTGATACAAGTCAGAGTTTTAGGTCTGTGGGCAACACTGACAGATGCTGTGTAAACGCTTCTTAAGCAGCCAAAAATGAAGCAGAGGAGGATGCTCAGAGGGCTGCAGCAGCTCTGCTGTAAGCACAGACTGAAAGAGTTGGGGCTGTGCAGTCTGGAGAAGAGGAGGCTCCCAGGTGACCTTCTTGTGGCCTTCCAGGATCTGAAAGGGGCTACAAAAAAGCTGGGGAGGGACTCTTCAGGGAGTGCCAGGACTGGGGAGAATGGAGCAAAGCCGGAGATGGATAGGATCAGACTGGACGTGAGGAGGAAGTTGTTGAGCAGGAGAGTGGTGAGAGGCTGGAATGGGTTGCCCAGGGAGGTGGTTGAGGCCCCATGCCTGAAGGTGTTTAAGGTCAGGCTGGATGAGGCTGTGGCCAGCCTGTTTTAGGGTAGGGTGTCCCTGCCCATGGCAGGGGAGTTGGAACAAGATGATCCTTGTGATTCCTTCCCACCTTGACTGATTCTATGATTCAGTGATTCCTATTTTAGAGCCAACAGGATCTCATTCAAGACAAAGCTCCTACCTCTTCAGGCATGAGAGCTCAAACCATGCACTTCTATGCCTCCCAGAGAGCCCTCTAGTAGTGGTGACCACAGCAAACATTCCTTAGGTCAAGCCAGCTGATTTTTTTCAACAAGGCAGCTCCCACATCATGTTTACTTAGCAGGACAACAAAGAAAGTTCATAACCTCACGTTGATTTTGGAGCCATTGGAGGTCACTTTTCTAGTGACATATCTGCTCTGAGTTCTCTACCTAAGCAATGATGCATTTAACATCCTGAAGTAACCTGAAAATGACTTCCATTGCCAAAGAGCTATTTCAATTAAGAACAGCTGAGTCCAATTTCTGTCAAGCTATCTTTCTGACAGCTTCTCTTTCCTAAATAGATACTCAGAAGGCATTGGAAACTAGGATAAATTTATCAATGGAAGTTCAGTTGGGCAGATTTTTCCATCCCCACTGGGCACATTCATTGGAATCTGACTGTAGCTGGTCACATTATTGATAGCAAACAATCTACTTGATTAATTTCCCCTGCATTCCTGTGATGAAATAGACTCTTGCACTTTGATTTCTGCCTTTTTTTTAATTAGTATTATTATTCATGAACATTTGGTGAATGTTCTCAGCATCTTTTAGCCTGCAGTTTGCTTTTTCTTCATCTACTCAGGATGATTATTTCTTTACTGAAGATGCTGTGACTTGAAATCCTCAATTAGTATCCTCAATTAGTAGTGGTGTGTCTTGAAATCTTCAGTTGCTATTGTCTTGGTTACCTTAATTGACTTTTCTACTGTAAGTGTAGCATCAGGAAAGCCTCTGGTGTGATTAGTGAACATCTAGTGTTATGTTTGAAGCACTGACTTACCAAGGGATGCACAAATCCATGTGGAAACAATCCTGCCCTATACATTCAGACAAAACAAGCTTTCCCAGGTGTACATTGAAAAAGTGAAGATAAAAGGATGAGGTAAAGGGAGAATTGAGAACCTCTATAAGTGGATCCTCATGCTATTATCCCACCTCATCTCAAGCTACTCCTGTTTTGCTGTGGTGTGCTTTTCCAAGACAAAGTGATCCTTCATCCATTCCTCCAACCACCACAGCTAATTCAAGGAGTGAAGAGTGATGTGGACCATGGCCCACAGGAGTTGCAAGACATAAGGATTACAGGATGTACAGGCAATGAGTTTGCTAATTTTAACATAAACAGACTTCAACTGACCTTTTCTAAACATGATGAAGAATTATTCCAAACATTTTCCAATTATTCCAAGCAGTTCTGGAGCCCCCAACACAAGGGCATGGAACTATTGGAGCCAGTCCAGAGGAGGCCACCAAGATGCAGCAAGAGCAGTGTGGGCAGCAGGGCAAGGGAGGGGATTCTGCCCCTTGGCTCTGCTCTCCTCAGACCCCACCTGCAGTCCTGGGTGCAGTTCTGGAGCCCCCAGCACAAGAAGGACATGGAAATGTGGGAGCCAGTCCAGAGGAGGCCACCAAGATGCTCAGAGGGCTGCAGCAGCTCTGCTATGAGGACAGGCTACAAGAGTTGCAGCTCTGAAGCCTGGAGAAGAGAAGGTTTAGTGGAGACCTTGGAGTAGCCTTCCAGTATCTGAAGGAAGCTTACAGGAAGGCTACAAGGTCTTGTAGTGACAGGACAAGGAGGAATGGGTTTAAACTGTCAGAAGGGAGATTTAAACTGGATATTAGGTAGAAGTTCTTTAGAGTGAGGGTGGTGAGACACTGGCACAGGTTGCCCAGTGGAGGTGTTCAAGGCCAGGTTGGATGAGGCCCTGTGCAACCTGTTCTAGTGGGAGGTGTCCCTGCCTATGCTCGGGGGTTGGAACTGGATGATCTTTGAGATCACTTCCAACCTAAAGCATTCTATGATTCTGTGATTTCAACAGAGGTCCCAACAAAAACACAGGGCACAGCAAACAGCTGAAAAGTCTTGACTCAATCATGCAAAGTGGACCATAATCAAAGAGAGATAAATGGAAATGCTGCCTCAGACTCTATCTCGTTTCTCCATTAACATGCAAAGCTGAGGTAGAAAAAAGTCTTGCATAGCAACCCCCCCCAACAAAGAACCATCACATTCCCACCAATGAACAACTTTTCTTGATGAAAACTTTTCCTCTTTTTATCTGAACTGTTTTACAAGGCAAGAGGTTAAAAACTGTCCATGAGCAATGGAAATGTAGGTCCAAATTTAGGGAATTTCAGAGGCTTTAGCAAAAGTGAGTCTGGGACCTGTCCAACCAGCTGGATTTGAGTCTGGATCAACAAGCTGGCGAAGTCACAGCTCCACCTGTTGAGCTGAAGCAAATCATCCACCTATAAAGGCTGGCAGCACAGATTCATTTTTGTGCCAGACAGATGACTAACACTGTGCCACTTGGATAAAACAAAACATAGAGGTTTAGGGATGAAGCAGGCAGTCATTGCTCTAGGTAAAGGAGTACGGTAGCCATTGAGCAGAGAGCAAATGGACTTTGATCTAAAGGAAGGGTTTCATGGCAGACCCACATTCTTCTGGGTACATTCACTAAAGAATCATAGAACCATAGAACTGTCTTGGCTGGAAAGGACCTCAAGGATCATCTAGTTCCAACCACCCTGCCATGGGTAGGGACACCTCACACTAGATCAGGTTGCTCAGAGTCCCATCCAACCTGCCCTTAAACACCTCCAGGGATGGGAGTTCCACCACTTTCCTGGGCAAACTATCCCAAAGCATGATTCAAAAGATTCAGAATTAAGCAAAAAAAAGTAATTAGTCTCCAGCAATTAATGAATTTTTTATTATCAACTTCATTATTATCCAATAATAATAAAGACTATATTAATAGCATAAGGGACAGGAGGTAGTGTAAGGCTTGGTTGTAAGCATAATGCTGTAATAGATTCCAAGTAACCCAGAGGTAAATTCAGCAAGTTATTGGCAAAAAACAACACTTTGCAACATTTATAAAGATCTTTTTCTGGATGAAATAAGTAAATGTTATTTCCTAGAAACATACTGCACTCACTCACTGCCTTATGGTCCTGGTTCAGCAGAGCACTGAAGCACACGTGAACAAGTCTCTTCACTTCAGTCAATCCTGTGTTTCACCCCTAAGAAGAAGCCACAAACTATTGTTGCCTACTCTGAAGTGTCTGAATATGCTTCAGAATATTCTGTAAGTCGTGAGGAATAAAAGCAGCACTTGCACCTCCTCTCAGGTGCTTAATCACACATTTCTGTATTCATTTGAAGGCATTACACTAAAAGACTGAACCATATCACTGCAGTCTGTAATCCACCCAAGAACTTGCCCAGCTAGCAAACATTCTCTGCACTTGAGATCCACACAAACTAGATGCTGCTAGATTCCCAGTCCTACTGCACTGCCAGCAGAGGTGCTCACAGAGGAAGGAGGTACACAGCATGAGGTGCCAACATTTGATACAGGAGAATGAAGCTGAAGATAGAGCAAATGGTTCACACAGAGCACTGTCTTATCAAGGGCCAGACGATGTCTTGCCTTACTCACTCCAACTGGCCACTCACAGAGGTGGTTCCACTGAAGCTGAAGATATCCTTTGTGTGAGTAGCTACTCAAAATCCCAACATTCTACATTTCAGGAATTAGAAAGCAGTGGTACTAAAGGGTCTCTGGCACCTCTCTTTGCAACATCACAGAATCACAGAATCATTCAGGTGGGAAAAGATCCTTGGGATCATCAAATCCAGTCATTAACAAGGTGCACCCTAAATCATATCCCTAAGCACCACATCCAAACAATCTTTAAACACATCCAAGAGTTGTTGGCTCAACCACCTTGCTGGGCAACGTGTTCCAATGTCTGACTGCTCTTTCTGTGTGCATCTAAACCTACCCTGTTGAAGCTTGAGGCTATTCCTTCTTGTTCTATTGCTAACCACCTGCAAGAAAAGACCAGCACCAACCTTTCAGCAATGTTATTTCAGGTTGTTGTAGAATGATGATGTCTCCTCAGTCTCCTCTTCATCAAATTAAAAAGCCTCAGCTTTTCCTCATGGGAACTACTCTCCAGGCCCTACACCAGCTTCATTGCCCTCCTCTGTACTACACTACCATCTACCACGAGCAAGTTAATTAAGCAAGTAAGATTTCTTGTGGAAGCAGGGAGAAGAAATAAGTAGGAATATACACTTGTGAGCCTTGTTAAGGTAATACCCACTGCAGATGAAGACAACAGAATGGAGCCCATCTTTTTAAATGGTGAAGGTTTTGATGTGCTATTTATTATGCCCATCTTCTATGTCACATCTCTGTATTTGTGGTCCTTTTTGTTTCCCTGCTCTTTAAAGATCTGTTCACTCAGCAATCGTCCTCCATAAAGCTGCAGTGCTATTGCTATGCTTTACCTAGCAATATCACCTGCCAAATCTCCTCAAGGTGCAAGGCATTCCCCACACAAGCATTAAGAAACCCCCTCACTATGCAATACAGAGTAGCTGCAGAAATTGACAACAGAAATTACTCTAAATTAGAGTCAAATTAGGGACTAACATTCTGGTTTTAAACAGCCCAATATGTCACAATATTGCTATTGACAGTGCAGCAACCGTGAGAACACAGCTTTAATATCAGTCCTGCTTTAAGTCTTGCAAGGTCCCCAAATGCTACAGATGAGATAGTAAATATAAAAAGCAGCCCATTCATTTTATGTAAGCAGTTTTATGCACCTGAAGGCCTATGACAACATTTCTTGACAAAACAGCCTAGCAGAAGAACTGCTTTTTGCTCAAGTTCAATCAAGAATGGCTTATAAAAGTGACTGTGCAGATAAATATTATGGTACAGGTGGTCTGAACTATCCATAACATAAACTCCATTAGTTAACTTTTTTTTTAAGAGCTGCCAATTACACTCTCGTTTTGAAGCAGCATCTGAATAATGACAAGCAATTCCCAGTGATAGAAATGGCCTACTTCATCTTCAACAGGAGACAGACTCTGTCCTCCTCGCACAAGTAAGCCATTGATTTACACAGCAACCCTGTCTTGTGTAACACTGCAGGATCAGGCCATAGCATCTGATCTATAGGATGTTCTTTCATAGTGCTCCCAATATATGGCTGGAGTGGGTCTTCTTTTTCTCTTTTTCCTTTTACTGATATAGTGGGAGGGGAGGCACACCAGCCACTAATCATTTGTAATGTTACCTCTGTTATTCTGACTCAGGTGTGCAACATCAGGCAGAAGCACCACAGAGTTTGGGGTGACAAAGCTGTGAGGGGCCTGGAGCAGAGCCCTGTGAGGAGAGGCTGAGGGAGCTGGGGGGGTGCAGCCTGCAGAAGAGGAGGCTCAGGGCAGAGCTCATTGCTGTCTGCAACTACCTGAAGGGAGGCTGTAGCCAGGTGGGGTTGGTCTCTTCTGCCAGGCAAGCAGCAACAGAAAAAGTGGACACAGTCTCAAGTTGTGCCAGGGCAGGTCTAGGCTGGATGTTAGGAGAAAGTTCTTCCCAGAGGGAGTGATTTGCCATTGGGATGGGCTGCCCAGGGAGGTGGTGGAGTTGCTGTCCCTGGAGGTTTTCAAGAAAAGCCTGAATGAGGCACTTAGTGCCATGGTCTGGTTGATTGGCCAGGGCTGGGTGCTAGGTTGGACTGGATGAGCTTGGAGGTCTCTTCCAACCTGCCTGATTCTATGATTCTATAAAGCATCAGAAATTCTTACTGGGAAAGCAAGCAGCATCTTCTGGTTTTCAACAGAGGACACTGTACTAGTTACCTGTAAAACTACTCTTTTCTATCTAAATAATACAACTTTAATCAATATTTTAAAGGCCCATACACACACACACATATACACACACATATACATATGTATATATACACATACACATGTATACAGTTTAATTACAGGTGATTCCAAGAACTGAGTCTACCAGATCTACTAGATCTTCCCAGATATTACTTCATCTCTCAGCTCTGCTGCTAAAAGCTGAGTCTAGGGATCCTGCTCAGCTATCAGCAAAACTCAACTAAACACAACTGTGTTTTGCTTATCAATTTCTCTAAAGTTCAAATGAAAAAGAAAGAAAAAGAGCAAGCATGAGCACAGATAATATGAAACAAGCAGGCTACACACAGGGGTCATTGTTCCTTAGGCTTTGCTTCAGTTCTGGGCTAGAAAATGAAAATGGTGAAAACAGGGCACTAGTATCACTACCATTTTGTAGGGTCCCAGAAAGCAAAGGGGGGAGGGGGGAGGAAAAAAAGAGGCTGATTCCTCCCTCTTCAAGAACCTGCAGATGTGGAAAGAGCAGATTATCTTTCCACATACAGATCAACCTCTCACCAAAATGATAACACTGATTAACAGGAGAGGTGATACCCCAGAGGGCACTGGCAGAACCAACAGGACAGAAACCAACTAGTGGACAATTCATAGCAGACACAGGGGGAGGACAAGGAAGAAAATACTGCTAAGCTACTCCTTGGAGGGGAAAAGACAGGGCACCTGGAGAGATGGATGCACTGTGCACGGCAGATGAACGTCCCTGAGACATTTGTCACTAGGTGGACTGCAAGACACTGACATTAATGAGGGTGGCATTTGGAAGATAAAAGCAGTATCTCTGAAACAGACAATGCAGTTCCCAGGCACCAGACACGGGCACAGGGTGTAATCAAGAGGGGCTGGGAAGTGTTTGTGGCTAGCAAAAGCGTCACGATTGCGACTGGTATTCATGGGAGAATGTGGACTGGGAAGAAATGGTTTATGGCCTTATCTGGAGGGTCGGTGGGGATTGGGGGTTGTTTTTCCACTCAGCCCAGTCAATTCCCATCACATTCCTCTGTTGAAGGACTCTCCATCAGTCATCCACTTACACCTGCCTTGTCAAAAGTCGGTGTTTCATTGACAAGTGCTTTTCAGGCAGCAGAGCTCCAGAAGACAGTTCTGTCGATAGTCAGTGGGGATTTACAGGGATGGAGGCACTTGCCTGCGATTATCTCCTCTTGAAAGCAAGGCGGGAGTGGGGACACACTCCAAACAGTGGCTGCCAGGACACAAGCAAGCAGAGGAAGCAAGATCTGACTGCCCCTTGCAGGTGCCTCAGAGTGCCACTGCCCCAGAAATGACATCAGCCATGTCAGAGAGCCACCTCTGCCCTGACCTACGGGACAGAAAGTGTCGGGATCAATTAATCCCTCCCTGCTCTCGTGTCTCCGTGTCAGACAGGTCCCACAGCCCAGGCTGATTTCAGTGCTCGGAGGTGCCCCTGGCCTCTGCCCAAAAGGAGAGGGTGGTACGGTCCTGGCATAGAGTGAGACTAACCCAGGCACGCCAGAAAAGCCTTTCTGATCCCCAGACTCATCCCAACGGGGCTCTCAGATTATTCAATCCAAGACCCCATCTCTCTTGCCCTCCACACTCATATATCGCCCCTCTGGTCGGCTTTTCCGCAGAAGACAAAGCAGCTGCTTCGCCCCTAAGGGAAAGCCCTGGGCAGCAGCAGCACACACACGGGCCTGATGGTCCGCCCGGCTGATCACCCGGCAGGAAAGCCCCATCCTAATCCCGAGCGGGCCGCGGGTGCCCTCTGAGCCGCAGGGAGCCGAGGCGCTGACTGAGCCCGGGGTAAAGGGCCTGTGGAGGGGACAGGCAAAGCCCCGGGCAGGGCGCTGGGCGCGGCCGCGGAGGCGCGGAGCGGGCCTGCTCTGCGGCGCCGGGCCTCGTTCGCGGGCCGGAAGCTGTGACCGAGCCGAGCCCCGGCCGCGGCGCCGGCAGCTGTCGGCCGGCTGGGGCTGCGGCCCGCCCGTCCCGGGACCTCTCCACAGTGCTGCACAGCGGCTGGGCTGCGGCAGGGGAGCCGCGGAGCCGCGCACCTACAGACCGCCTTGTCCCGGACGGTCTGCAAGCCCTTGCCGGCACTCCCTGCACCTGCCTTCCGCGGCGCGAAGCACTCAACACCTCCTACCGAGGGGGCGAAAGCACACTTCACATCAAAAAAACAGGCGGCAGGGGAGAGAAATGCAGGTGAACTCATCGAGCACTGAAGAAAGTTTCAGAGGCAAATTCGACAACGAAGAGGAAAATGGGAACCCAAACTAACCCGACGTGTGACAAGGACAAGCTCTTTCTGCTTCCTCTTTAGGGCTGCACGCACGCGTGAAGATGCCCACGTCCCCGTCCTGCTGCGGAGTACCGGGTACCTCCCGGCTGTCCTTCGGTGCCGCCTCTCTCTCTCTTCTCTTCGGTTTAAAAAGAGAACGAGGAAGTGGTAGGAGAAAGCTGACTGAATCCCTCCTTGAATCACAAGCAAGCCCAGCAAGATGGATTCTGGGAAGAGAAGCTGTATCCCTAAGCAGCGACCGGTGTCATCGTAGTTAAAATAGAACAGAAAAGCCTCTCACGAAGTCAATTCTTATGTAGATGAGGCGGCAGAGAGCTTTTCTCTCTCTCTCTCTCTCTCTCTCTTCGCGGGCTTAGTGAATTTCTAATTTGCCCAGAGAAGCCCTAGAGGGATGAGGAAGAAAGAGCGGGAATATGGGGATCGCTACTCGTAGCAAACATTACCCTCCTCTGGACGGTCGCCTAGAAATACACCGAGAATGAGGGGATCCGATGCCATTGTTTCAACCGAGTTACTTCTCTTGAGCTTCGGCTTTGTCCATCCGGGCTGAACAAACTTCCCGCAACGAGCATCGCCCCTGCGCTCTGCCAGATACACAACTTTGGTCTCTCCGGGTCACGGAAAGGAAAAGAGGATGAGAGAGAAGGGCACTCGCAGAAGTTTAGGCAGGCAGGAGGGACTTTGTGATTTCTTTTTCTTTAATAAATAAAGGTTAAACAGCATAAACAACAAGCTAGGGAATGTGCTGTCCTGTTGAACAGGGAGTACTTCACGCAGCATTGAGAACCTGCCAATATATATCATATCAATAAAAAAAAGGAGCTCTTCGAAAGCTTGCATAGTAATTGAGATTGGAGATCTTTTTTGATGTGGGTTGGCATTTCCTCATATCAATCTGACAGAGCCAACTCGGGAAATTGCTGGTAATATTCATCTGGGGAGCACTTTCATTAAACGTAATTCATTCGACTTTCACAATAAATTGAGTGACATCCTTACAGCAGAACCTTTTTATCCTTGATGAAGTGCTTGCCAGCCTTTGGTTTCCCACTTTATTGTCACATTCCTTAAAGCAGAATCGTCAACATGTCAATCTGCTGCGTGGAGGGGGGGGGGGGGGGGAGAGGGAAAGGCAAGCTAAAGCTGTATTTACAAAGCACCCAGGAGGTGGTTACAAGAAGAGCGAGCTGGGAGGTAAACTATCTGATAAATCAGAGCTTAACTTCACCCAGACCCAATCGGGCGAACTGAAACCAGCCCTAGGGAGGGAAGGATGGGTCCCATATTCATTTTCCCCAAGTGCTGGCTATTCCGAGCAATTGGTTTCTTCACCTGCTTCACGGCACTTGCCAAGACGGCTGGGAAATTGGCTTTTTTGTTAATTAAAATGGCGGGTTAGAGAGGCAGGGAAATACTGAAGAGCTTAAAATGGATACCTCTAGGTACCGACTTGGAAGATTTGGCTAGTCACAGAGAGGCGGGGATATTAGGTTATATTCAGGTGCCTCCCTCCGTACGAGGTGAAATCCGCTCCAGACTGCTTTCTCCAGCGAGTTAAGAAATTAAAACCCTGTGCACTAGACACCTGGAAAAGGACATTTAGGTGCGAGGAAACCCCTACTTAGGAAAGAAGGAAGACTGGGAAAGAATGCACTACCCTCCTCTTAACAGAAAAATACCTGGAGCGCAGGTACATCTGTTTCTCCTACACGAGGTCCGAGCTCCCTTGGTAATCCAGAGCCTTACCTTCCAAAAGGATAATTATTCCCCCTACACTCCCACCAAAGCGTCTCTCAAACTCCTTCGGGAAGAGGAAGCAGGATCGTCTCTAGGCTACATAAATTCTGGCACCAAAAGCCACTTCTTCTCTCCCTCCACGCCAAGCGCTCTGCTCCCCCACCACCACCACCCCCACACTCCCCCTCCACGCCTTCGACGTCAAATTGAAATTTGCAAGAAATCGCTTATTTGGAGGAGAAAAAGGAAACACTCGAACGCTTTCAGCAACAAATGCCTCTGCGAGAATCCTGGGGGTGGTGATTACGACAGGACAATGCTTTCTCTTTTGTTTTCTGTTTTATCTCCTCTGCCTATAGAGGGTTGTGCTTTTTTCTTTCCTCTGCTGACAAAGTAGGACACAATCAGCATCTTCAAACAAACACACACCCACCAAAAAAAAAAAAAATAAAAGGAGAGAGAAAAAAATAGATATATAAACTTATTTCCTCCGGCACGTGATAGCTCTTGACGGTCTCCATAGCTTTCATTAACCGGGGTGAAATGACCGCAAACAGTGCCACACTGAGCGAAATTAAATGTACACAAACTCTAGAGGCACCAACCCCTTCTTTACCCCCTCAGCAAACACCGTACCAAGTGTGTCACCACTGGGGACAATTTTTAACCTCTATTACTGACAACATATCTTGCAGGAAAGCTTGTCAGAAGGCTTCCAAACTACAGTGAAGGTGTGGAACAGACCTTTAAAACCCCAGTCCGGCCCCGGAAGGGGAACAGCAAGCTGCTTCCAAAACCCTCTGTCCAAGCCACTGCCTGTAAAACAAGGTGCCCCAGGAGCCCCTAGCTTGTACTTCTCTGGCAAAGCGCCGCGGAGAGAAGCTTCCCCCTGAGAAACAACCTGCTAGCAGCCCTCGGAGGGGCGGAGGTGTGTATGAAAAATCACCCCTCCATTCGCTCTTGCCCTGCTTAAATTCTGCGCGGAGTGGAAACGCTGTGCCAGCCAGCCTAGCTGTAGGTCCTGGCTTACAAACGCACCGGTGAAAGAAACGCTTTGCTGGGAAAGAATGACAAGCTGGAGGTGCTGAGAGGGAGGGATCCTTACCCTAGCAGCATGCAACGCAAAACTCCGACTGTCCGCACACGCTAAACCGAGTGAGGAGCAGCCAAGTAGTGAGACGAAGTCTTAACCCGGAGCAATCCCGGCAAAGCAGGTGTATGGATCATTCCTTACTTGCTTCCTACGGGAAGTTCCAGCCTGGAGCATAAGAAGGCAGAGCCTGTGGACATGCTGGGAAGCTAAAACTCCCGCAGTCTAGAAGAGATTTCTCCATTCCGTCTCCCGGCGGTGTGCGGAGGTGTGCGCCGGGTCTGTCCGGCGGCCGGGAGCGGTAAGACGGGGCGGGCGCCCGCCGGCAGCGGTCCCCAGCCTGAGACCGTACCCACCCCGTACGAAAAGAATCTGCCTCCTCCTTCGGGGCCGTGATTGACCTGTGCCAGCGAGAAGTAACTAGTTTAGAATCTTTGCCGTCCTTGCCAGTAGCCCGCGCCTTTTGTAGTCGCTTCTGCGGCATGTTGCTTCCACTCAGGAGGAAAAAAAATATAGTAAAGAAATTAAGAGAAACAGGCTGACGTTTTACTGCCCTGTGGTGTCAGACTGGAAATTCATCGGCAGCCAGGCAGGAATTAAACAAGAAGGTTCCCATTAAGGAAATTGTGTAAAACACTGGTGTCCTTCTAAACAAAGAGAGCTCAAACCTAAAAGAGTGTGCGATCTCCGGGTGGTTGGTTGGTTTGGGATTATTGGGTTTTTTCCCCTCTTTTAGTATTGACGTGACTCTTTAATGACGATTTGGAGCTCGGCACAGCGCTGTTAAGAAAACATTGTGCATTAGGATAAGACTAAAACGTTTTCGAAAGAACAGCGGTGGAGTTTCGTGGTAAACAAGACCAAGCGTAGCTGCTCGAAGACTTTCTGCAGCTTTTTAAACGTGAAGAAGAATAAAAATAACTGCAAGTCTTTAAAGGTTAACTCCTAATTCTACCAAATAAGTCCCGAGTTATCCGTTTAGGCCAAAGGAAATGCACTTCCACTGCAAATCAAATAAAACATTCTCAATACACTGCCCGGCTCGAAACAAGCAGAAAATGCATGTCTCGCAGAGGCTAACTAATGTCCTTATCAATAAACATAATAGGACGAACCATCCCTAACCCAGCAAAATTCCAACTCGTTCTGGTCGGCCATGACCTCTATAAATTTCAGGCAATGAGGCTGGATGGCATATGGCTCTATTAAAAAAGGGGTGGGAAAGCACGACTACTGTTTTATTCTTTCATCAGGAAGAGTTTTAACGGTGGGGGAAGGAAAAGGGAAAGAAGGAGCAGCCTTTTGCTGTGTGAAATCACAAACCAGTGACTGTCTGTAGATGGGTAACTTGGAGGCAGTCCAGTCTAGCCGGGGCCATTCACTATTATTGAACACAGCCTAGTTCATGCGGGCGGGGTGTAGGGGGGGGTGGTGTGTGGATGTGCTGTTTTTCCTCTCCGTGATAATATTGACCCCTCTAAAAAAGATTATTTTTTTTTCAAACAAACTCAATAGGAAGCTGGTTGTGATGCCATTTCATTTACTCTTCCTAACAGGTTGGGGACTGGAAATGTAATTCCTAAGTGGAACTGCTCTGGTTCGCACAGAGCGATGGGCACAGATGGACTAACTGCTGCACCTTGCTGGGTTGTGGCACCACGCTGAAGCTTTTAATCAGAACTTCACTAATAAACGCGTTATTACCACGCGATGGCCTAATAGAAACTCTCAGAGTCACTCCCCTAAACAAAAAAAGAATAGGAAAATATCGGCAAAACCCATGGAAATACCGACTCAGAACAATCGAGTTAGATAGGGAAACCCTTTGGCTCCCTTTACACACACACACACACATATGAGTGTTTTGGCAGAAGACAGCCCAGCCGACTAGCGCTTCCCCTCCCCTTAGCTTGGCTTTTATTCCTCATTTATGTAATATATATATATATATATATATAGTCTCAGATTTCGCATTATTTCGAGGGAAACTGCAAAAATCATCTCCTTTACTCTGCAGAGCCAAAACCTCGGAAAGAAAGGGGGGGGGGGGGGGGGAGGGGAAAAGCCAAAGAAAAGAAGAAGAGGGGGGAAAAAAAAGGCATTCAGGTAATGAAGTCTGTAACTAAACGGTAATTGAATCAGCATAATTTGCACACTGAATGGTTTTCAAATGCTCCCAGTTTACAATTAAAGGAGAATTAATGCTCTTGTTGTTCAGACTGCAGCGCATTAGAATAAATCCAGCACTGTTGTTGTAATGAGTCGAGAGCAGTTTAACTGCCAGCAAACACATTTAAAATTTAACACGACGTATCGATCTCGCTCCGGCTTTTTGATAGATTATTCGCCACGCACTTTTCTCCCCGCTCCCCCGCTCCCCGCCCTACTCCCGGCTATAAAATTCACGGGGAGGAGAGAAACCCGCGGCAGACGGTGCGGCTAGGGGCCATCAGGCGGGACCCACCTCGGGCGGCTCCGAGGTGCTGGACCCACCGCAGGGCCCATCAAAGGACCCACCACGGGCCGGGCCGGGCCGGGCCAGGCGCGCCCCCGCCCCTGCGCGTCCGCGGTAGGAGCGCGCCCCAGCCCCGCCCCTGAACCGCTTGGGATTGGTTGCGCCGCCCTCCGCCGCGCTGCACTGTAGCGCCCCCCGGCGGCTCATCCGCGACAATGCAGGGAGCGACGACTCAAACAGCACCCGGCGACCGCGGAAGCAGAGCGGAAGCCGAAGCCAGGCCGTTGCCTGTCTCGGCACCGGGCTCCGGGGTGCTTCTCCGGGCCGCTCTTCTGCAAAAAGAGACGGCGCCACGCCGAGCGTTTGCCTGGCCGGCGAGACGAGACTACGGGCTGCAAAGGAGCAGCTGAGCGTTGTTCGTGTTCGCGGCGGTTGTGGAGGGAATAAAGTGTGTGTGAAAGGAGATAACGCCGCTGTTTGCTCGTGCTCCCGCGGCAATCTGAGAGGAGCTTTGCTACTAAAGTCAGTGACACTTCAGGCGGAAAATAGCGGCTTGTGCAGCGTCGCCCGTAGTGGCACACGGGGCCACAGAGCTCTCATCAGCAAGAGGGAATCGAGGGCAAGAAGTTGCCTCTAGCCCACAGCCTAGGCGGGCACCCTTCGAGTGGGCTCCGGTGGCCCCTCAGGCACCGGAGACCCGGCCCGTGAGGTGGCATCGGTTCGCTCGTCCCGGGAGCCCCCGGCCCCGCTCTTTTCCGGGGGTGCGCCCCTTCTCCGCGGAGAAGTTACAGGCTTGGCCCCCTCTACGCCCTGCCGAGCGATCCCGCCTGAGCCCCGGCACGACCGCGGGAGGACGGGCACAGGGTAGTTACAGTGAGTTTGGCCGTTCTCCGCCAGACTGGTGCCCTCCTTCCCTCCGAGCTGCCCCCAATCCCCGGCCCCTGCGAGAGGGTCGGGGGCACTCACCAGGTAGAGGGTGGGCTGCAGCAGAAGGACCGCGTACCAGTACACAGCCTGCATCCTCGCCGCTCAAACTTCCCCCGCGCTGCCTTCGCTGTCTCTTTGTTCCTTCCAGAGCATAGATCCACCTGACATCCACTTTACAGAACAAGCAGAGCTCTCACCAGCCTAGACAAAAATGAAATTATAGACCCCATGACCACAAGACAAGGTTAGGCTTTGAGACAAGGGAGGAAAAGAGGTGTGTAGGGAAAGGGGGGCGGGATAGAAGGAGGAGATGGGGTGTTTGGCTGGGGGTGGGGGGAAACAAAACAAAACAAAATCAAAAATCCAACCAAACAACAAAAAAGCACGAGTAAAATCGAGTTAATCCAGCGTCAGAGCAAAGTGATCGCACTGTCCGGGTTGGCTGCAGAGCGTCGGTAGGCAGCGCTCCCCGGCGCTCAGTCGTTTAACTGGGCAGGAGAGCCCCGTGGTGTGGACTGGGACGGCCCGGGCATGCCACCGCCAGCCCTACCCTGTCTGGGACAGCCCAGGGGTACCATCGCCAGCTCTGCCCTGCCCTGACTGGGACGGCCCGGGGGTGCCGCCACCAGCGCTGTCGTGCCCTGCCCTGGCGGGGACGCCCCAGGAGTGCCATCACCAGCCCTGCCCTGTCCTGCCCTGCCTGCGCATCCTTGGCGGGGACCGGGCGGCAGCTGCCCGGCAGTGCGCTGGAGAGCGAAGAGGCGAGGGAGCGGGAAGAAGGGGCAGAAGACACTGGGATCGGGGCTCCGGCTGCTCCCGGATTCCTAAAGCTGAGGCGAAAAGCTTCGCCTTCGGGACCCCCAAGCTGACTCTGCCTATACCCACAAGTGCCCACCTCCCTCCGCCGCTCCTAAGGCGCATCGTGCCTTGCGCCTGCCCCGGACCGGCGCCCCGGGGAGCTCCGATCGGCGCGGATCCCCATCCCCGACCCCAGCCCTCCTCCGCCCCCGCGCCCCGCGGACAGCCCCGGGACCGCGGGGGGGGCACGGCGGGGATACGTACGGCGTGGGGTGTCCGACGGCGGCCGGGGCTCCGCGGGGCGCTCCATGGGCGAGCCTAGAGGGGCCGAGCGCCGCGGCGTAGCCCGCCGACCCTGCGCATCTCCTCGCCGCGCTCCGCACCGAGGCGTCCCGCGGCCGCTCCGCATCCGGCGCAGGCACTGTCAGGGCGGCGGGGCGACTGGCTGGCTCTTCCCCCCCACTCTCGCCTCCCCTTCTCCGCACACGGCCGCGCTTCGGCTCCGCCAAGCAGGACACTTACGGGAGGAGGGAGCTGCCTGGGCTGCCCGCTCGCCTTCGGCGGGGGGAGCGGGCAAGGAGCGGCGGCACCGGCGCTCCGGGGCGTCCAGGGCGATTTGTCTCTATTAAAAATGACTTATTGGCGAGGGAGCGGCCAGCGCCTGCTATTTAACTTCAGATAAAATCTATCTGCAAAGACCTTGGCCGATCATCTTAAAATAAAGCGCTGGAGCCGAGCACTGTCCGAGCCTCACTGCTTAGGGAGAGAGAAAGAGCAGCGGAGGGGGGAGGAGAGGGGGGGGGGGGGCTTGCTTGGCGAAGGGGGGGAAGGGAGGAGAGAGAAAGGGGAGTTCAGCGGCGTCCCATCCTCTCCTCTGAACGGGGTGATGAATCAGAGCCCTCCCCGGGCGCTGCGAGCTGCCTTCCGCTGCCCGCTGCTGCCTGCCTTGTCTGTCACTGTTGCCTTCCCTGCCCGCGTTGTCCGCGCTGTCTGCACTGCCTGCGCTGTCTGCACTGCCTGCGCTGTCTGCCCTGCCCGAGCTGCCTGCACTGTCTATCGCTGCTGCTTTCCCTATCCGGGCTGCCTGCACTTGTCCACCTTGCCTGGGCTGCCTGCGCTGCTTGCACTGCTGTCAGTGCTGCTTTCCCCACCTGGGCTGCCTGCGATGCCCGCCCTGCCCTTTCCCTCTCCGCCAGCCCGAGGCTGCCGGCTGTCTGCCCAGCGCCTGGAAGGAGCCCGAGAGAGCACCTCCTTCGTCTTTCTTTCCTTTCATTTTGGTTTTCCCACCTCCCTCAGGGGTGTCCCGTCCAGCGGCAGTGCTGCTTAGCCTGTGGAGGCAGGGGGTGCCCGCCAGCCAGGCACCGAGGTGTTGGGACAGGGGAGCAGAGCTGGGAGACCGCTGCAGGAGCCAGGCTCTGGGATGGAAGGGCTGCTTCTCCCCCGCAAGCAGAAACCTGTAGCTGGACAGCCTCTAGGAGTGAAGCTGGAAAGCTCATCCCTGCCCGGTACTGTGGCTAATCCCGCCAGCTGTCATGCAACGGGAAAGGTCTCATCGACCTTGTTTTCCTTCTTCTCTACAAGGAGCCCTATGGGGGTTTTCCAGCCCTCTTCCATCCCCCAAACTGTACCATTACCAGGGTGACATTGGGACAGGGTGAAGGGGAGGATACCAACAGCACAGGGTAGCCTTACCAGATGCCTAGATTCGATAGCAAAACTCAGATTTATCACCTCCCAAAGGAGAACCACGAAGCAAGCCAGCATGCTGCACAGAGAGGCAAATGAGAGAGAAAAAGAGGACTTCAGTTGTCCTGCCAAATCCTTGCTTCCCTCAGAGCACATCCTGGCAATTAATATCTGCAATCAGAGGCTTCAGTACCAAGCTGTAAAATACAGATTTAATTTGGGGGTCTGAGTTTGGAACATTTGTAATAAAAGGGGAACAGGGAAAGAAGGAGGAAGGTAATGAGTACTTCTTCAAAGAGCTGCATCAGAGCCACCTCCATGGCCCTTTCTGCTCCAAACACCTGGAAAATGGACACCCCCAGATGTCTCCAGTCCCATCACCCTGCAAGGCATGTGGAGTGCTCACGTCACAGCTTTGAACAGCAGTGTGCAGCCTGCGAGGAATCATGCTGCCATCCTGCCCCTCCAGACAGCCTCTGCACTACAGAGCAGGCTGAAGCTACCTAGGGACATCTGCTTTCAAATGGGTAACAAATAACAAACTACATCTGCCTTTTCCCATCCAACTCCCTCCTTCCTATCTAACCCACTCTTACTTCCTCAGAAGTGAGCAGCTTTGTCCATACTCAGTAATCAGTCTAGAATTAGAGAGAGATGTAGATGTTGCTCTCCTTGCATGGAGCAAGCTCATCATAAGCTGTGAGGAATGTAGTGCTGATCTTTGGTGATGGCACTTGCTTAGACCCAGCATGGTTGCTCCTACCTTATCTAAGAGATTACCAGGTTAATAATATGGAGCAAGGAAAGCAAATGCAAAGTCTGCAAGATTTCCATGGGTCATGTTCCTGAAGAAGACATAAATTTGTCAAGAAGGAACTACTCACCTCTACCATCTGTGTATACTTGCTTCAGCTTCTCCAAGGTTTGATCACTAAGGTCTTTGTTTTGGAAATGGCAAAGGAAGAACTGGTCTTTTACCCCATCAAAGAGAAGAAGGTCCTCCCATTCTTTCTCATCCAGATCCTTATATCTCATTTAGGAGAGCACTGAGGAGGAACTCCTGCCTCCATTGGAATCACAAGCACAACTCCTCTTCATCTCAGCCCCCTGTAAATTCAGTGAGATTTCCTGTGACTGGCCCAGTCTGTATAGAATCTACTTGAGTTGTCAGTAACTGGTATAGTGCTTAAGGATGGATGAACCCATTTTTCTGCCAAGCTGGGTCTGATCCAAGGTCTCATTGGCTTCACTGAGGGCTTCTTGCTGTCTACAACTACCTGAAGGGAGGCTGTAGCCAGGTGGGGTTGGGCTCTGCTGCCAGGCAAGCAGAAATAGGACAAGGGGACACAGACTCAAGTTGTGCCAGGGGAAGTATAGGCTGGATGTTAGGAGGAAGTTGTTGGCAGAGAGAGTGATTGGAATTGGAATGGGCTGCCCAGGGAGGTGGTGGAGTCGCTGTGCCTGGAGGTGTTGAAGCAAAGCCTGGCTGGAGCACTTAGTTCCATGGTCTGGTTGATTGGATAGGGCTGGGTGCTAGGTTGGACTGGATGAGATTGGAGGTCTCTTCCAACCTGCTTGATTCTATGATTCTATGATTCTTTGCTCTTCATCTGGCCTCTTTAGCCAAAGACTACTGGGCAAACTCTTCAACTACAGCAGAACTGAGCCATCCTTCAGAAATGCTGTTTGGGCTGCACCTTCCCTCAGCTGTCACTGCAAAAGAAAGGAGCAAGGAGCATATGGCAGCCTGGACTGGTTTTTTTTTTTCCCACTAAAAATCAAAGCAAATCAGGCTCTAAAGTATTCCAGCTGTGAACACGTGATGCTTTTTCTAAAGGAATGCAATGCTTCTGAAAACCTGACATTTAGGAGTTTTTAGTCTTTTGACTTTGATTCTGTGATATTAGTACAGCAGCTTAAGTGGAATATTAGATTCTTTATTTTTTCTTGCTTAAAGTGAATTTGAATTTCCACCATTTGGATGCTGTTTGTAACCTTAGCAATAAGCTCCCCAGCACGGTAGTGTCAGCTGGTGAGGTTTTAAAGAATCAAAAATTGGGGGTTTACTAATGGGACTTAAAAAACAAACCCAGAACATAATTGAGGTATAAAATACAATGGGATTGTTGGGTTTTTTCCAAGCTTTAAAATAGATTCTAATGTTTTGACATTGTCCCTGTCACTGCAAAGACAGCTTCCTGGCTTGGAGAACTGAAAGGGTCTCCAGCAGAAAATCCAGAGGTGATAGCAAGTGAATAGTAGTTGCTATAGGTTCCAAGGGGAGATGGGCACAGGGTTTAGCTGTGTGAGGCACTCAAAGAGAATACCAAGCTGCAATGACAACTATCAAGTTGCTGTGCTGAATTTGCTACATACTGTAGATAACCTGCCTGAACATTCAATTCCATGGATTCCAATTCCATGAATTCCATGGAATGTTATTCATACAGGCCATGATTTAGAGGTTGTGGAGTCTCTTTCTCTGCAGACACTCAAGACCTATCTGGATGCATTCCTGGGCAGACTACCCTGGGTCATATTCTGCTTTGGCAGGGGGATTAGTTGTGATGATGAAGGGAATGGAACAGCTCTGTTATGAGGAGAGCCTGGGGGAGCTGGGGTTGTGCTGCTTGGAGAAGAGATGGAGAGGTGACCTCAGCAATGGTTATAAAGATGTGCAGGTGAGTGACAGGAGGCTAGAGCCAGGCTCTGCTGGGTGATGCCCAATGCCAGGCCAAGAGGCACTGGGTGGAAGCTGAGGCATAGGAAGTTTCCTTTAAACATGAGGAGGACTTTTTCCTTGTGAGGATGACAGAGCACTGGAACAGGCTGCCCAGGGGAGTTGTGGAGTCTCCCTCTTTGGACATACTCAAAACCTGCCTGGATGTGTGATCTGTTCTAGGTGATCCTGCTGTGGCAGGGAAGTTGGACTGGACTGGCTGAGCTTTGAAGGTCCCTTCCAGCCCCTGACATTCTATCATTCTATGACTCTGTGATCTCTGAAGGTCCCTTCCAACCTCTAATGTTGTGTGATTCTGTGGTTCTGTGATTCTCATTTTGGAAGTCCTGCTTGGCATAAATAAATAAGTTAGAAAGGCAAAGGAGGGTCAGGGTAATAAGGGCTGAAGCAAGTCAAAGAAGATACAAAATTGATGCAGCTTAACAAGGATTACCTTTTTTTTTTCAGTTTGCTCTTAACCATTACTTTGCTCTCTGTGTTTCAGGATTACAGTCAGTGCCTCAGCTGGTAGTTTTGTCTCTTACAGTCAGTGTTTGCCCCATCTCTGTAGAGGAAGAGTTAAAATGTCAACAATGCTGTCTTGAAATAAAAAATCAGGCTGTGCTGTAAGCAAATACCAGCTCATCTATATGCACGTTGAAGTACTATTGAATGCAACTGGAGTTGCATATGCACTACAGTGACAGATTATGGCCTCCACAGCTTTTCTATATTTGTACTGTACAGTGTACAGGCCAGATGCTTCATATCACTCATGTAAACCATCCAACTGAAATGTTCTTCATATTGCCAGCCATTCATTCATCAGACCTTCTCTTCTTATCCCTTCCCCTCTTCACGGTTCAAATCGATCTCTTTTGTTTCAAGGAAATCTTCACATTGGAACAGAATCCTTTATTTTGGTGTTAATGGGTAGTATAAATACTACAACCAGAGCTCCCTGTCACATTTTCTTTCCATGCTTTCAAGGTCAGGGTATGACTGTGTGTACCATTCAGATTTCTAAATATAAAAGTATCTCTGCGAGACTTTGAGTTTTATTATATCGATTTCTGCCTACTTACAGTCAAAGGCCTACTGTGAAGTGGTGTTATTCTGTGTTCCATATGGGAAAACACAGGAATGCTCCAACCACTTCAGAAAGAAATGCCTTGGATTCGTGGTGCTCTTAATTGTTTCTCCTGTTGCTGTGTCGTGAGGGGCTCAAACGACGTTGGAGTGAGATGCGGCGCTCAGCAGCCCAGAAAATAGAGACTCCAAAGTAATGTGCAAACAGCAGTGTCTGGACCACTCAGTGCTTCTGTGATGTAAATATGAGCAAAGCCTACAGGCTTCACTAAACTTATTCCAGGTGACACTCAGCATGCACACAGACACTCAGGATTGTTCCCAAAATACTCCAGACGAGGTGAGAGAAGACAAATTATTGGCTACCTAAATGAAACTTACAGCCAAGCTTAGCTGCAGGACTTTCTCATTAATAATGCCTTTAAATCCAAGGAGAGGGGGAGGGGAAAAAATAATCTCAGGATCATGAATACAAGAAGTAAAAAAGCTTCCTAACCACCTTTGCATAGGGAGCTTCTTTTCTTACATAAGGTGATAACGGAGAGTGGACTTTGCGTTCTGCATGTATTCCAGCCGTTAGAGCTGGCCAGCCCTCCACGGGGGCACTACAGGCACCAGAAGGCTTCTGGCAACACCCGTGAGAGAAGGGGAGGGAGGGAGGGAGGGAGGGAGGGAGGGAGGGAGGGAGGAAGGAAGGAAGGAAGGAAGGAAGGAAGGAAGGAAGGAAGGAAGGAAGGAAGGAAGGAAGGAAGGAAGGAAGGAAGGAAGGAAGGAAGGAAGGAAGGAAGGAAGGAAGGAAGGAAGGAAGGAAGGAAGGGAAGAAGAAAGTGGGAGGAAGAAAGGAAGGGAAAAAGGGAGGGAGGGAGGGAGGGAGGGAGAGAGGGAGGGAGGGAGGGAGGAAGGAAGGAAGGAAGGAAGGAAGGGAGGGAGGGAAGAAGAAAGTGGGAGGAAGAAAGGAAGGGAAAAAGGGAGGGAGGGAGGGAGGGAGGGAGGGAGGGAGGGAGGGAGGAAGGAAGGAAGGAAGGAAGGAAGGAAGGAAGGAAGGAAGGAAGGAAGGAAGGAAGGAAGGAAGGAAGGAAGGAAGGAAGGAAGGGAAGAAGAAAGTGGGAGGAAGAAAGGAAGGGAAAAAGGGAGGGAGGGAGGGAGGGAGGGAGGGAGGGAGGGAGAGAGGGAGGGAGGGAGGAAGGAAGGAAGGAAGGAAGGGAGGGAGGGAAGAAGAAAGTGGGAGGAAGAAAGGAAGGGAAAAGAGGGAGGGAGGGAGGGAGGGAGGGAGGGAGGGAGGAAGGAAGGAAGGAAGGAAGGAAGGAAGGAAGGAAGGAAGGAAGGAAGGAAGGAAGGAAGGAAGGAAGGAAGGAAGGAAGGAAGGAAGGGAAGAAGAAAGTGGGAGGAAGAAAGGAAGGGAAAAAGGGAGGGAGGGAGGGAGGGAGGGAGGGAGGGAGGGAGGGAGGGAGGGAGGGAGGGAGGGAGAGAGGGAGGGAGGGAGGAAGGAAGGAAGGAAGGAAGGGAGGGAGGGAGGGAAGAAGAAAGTGGGAGGAAGAAAGGAAGGGAAAAGAGGGAGGGAGGGAGGGAGGGAGGGAGGGAGGGAGGGAGGAAGGAAGGAAGGAAGGAAGGAAGGAAGGAAGGAAGGAAGGAAGGAAGGAAGGAAGGAAGGAAGGAAGGAAGGAAGGAAGGAAGGAAGGAAGGAAGGGAGGGAAGAAGAAAGTGGGAGGAAGAAAGGAAGGGAAAAGAGGGAGGGAGGGAGGGAGGGAGGGAGGAAGGAAGGAAGGAAGGAAGGAAGGAAGGAAGGAAGGAAGGAAGGAAGGAAGGAAGGAAGGAAGGAAAGGAGAGAATGAAGGAGGAAGGAAGGAGGAAGGGAAGAAGGAAGGAAATGAACTTTGAACAGTGGAAAGAGTTAGCACATTGTCCAGAAAACACCACAACTTGGGTGAGTTTCCTGAAGACATAATTAGATTTCAAAAATAGTGCAGGACTAAGTGAATTGCTTAATTAAAATCCAATTATTGGAATACTTCCTGATGGCCACTCTAGGGATTATTAGCTGACAGCAACACTTGTTGAAATAATAAAACTTGATAAGAAAAGTTTTATTAATATCTCTCTGTGTGTGTCTATGCTTTTTAATTGCAAAACAACACAATGCCTACAGTGGCAGCTGGGAAAGCTTCATACAAGAGAGCTGAATAAAAGAGTTCAACTGCCTTGAAGTAGGAATTGATGTGGGAGAGAGGCTGTAAGGACTGAAAGGAGCTTGGAGCAAGGTGGTAGTCTGTGTCTTCTGCATAGTAATGAGTGATAGGATGAGAGGAAATGGGCTCAAGTTGCACCAAGGGAGGTTTAGATTAGGTATAAGGAGAAGCTTCTTCCCTGGGAAGTTTTTCAAACACTGGAACAGACTCCCCAGGGAAGTGGTTGGATCTTCATCACTGGAGGTGTTTCAAGGAGGCAGAGATGTGGTGCTGAGGGACATGGCTTTGCCCCAGACTTGGCAGAGTTAGAGAATGGTTGGACTCAATGATCTTAAAGGGATTTTCCAAGTGAAATGATTCTCTGATTCTATGCCAGTTGTCTTTACATTCTGTGTGATGGCAAAGAAGAAAGGAAGGAGGTCCCTAAAAGCTTCTTGGACTGCCTGCAGGGCTGGAGGAAGGAAGGATGCTTGCAACCCAAGGCATCACCATAGCAGCTGCTGTTAAGCTGCTAGGAGCCCATCACTTTTCATGACTTGGACAAGAAGGCTTCATAAACCCTGATCATTCAGGAGAGGAGGCCACCTCGCAGAGAATGAGGAAGAACAGCAAAGCATCTGCTCTGAAGCCTGGCAGATCAGGGCATCCTGGCTCTATATCACACATGCCCCAGTGATGCCATGCAGCCACTCCTGAAGCAGGACAGTCAACTGTCTGGTTTAGCCTGCAGCAGAGGAGGCTCAGGGGTGACCTCATTGCTGTCTACAGCTACCTGAAGGGAGGCTGTAGCCAGGTGGGGTTGGCCTCTTCTGCCAGGAAACCAGCAACAGAACAAGGGGACACAGTCTCAAGTTGTGTCAGGGCAGGTCTAGGCTGGATGTTAGGAGGAAGTTGTTGTCAGAGAGAGTGATTGGCATTGGAATGGGCTGCTCAGGGAGGTGGTGGAGTCACCATGCCTGCAGGTGTTGAAGCCAAGCCTGGCTGAGGCACTTAGTGCCATGGTCTGGCTGATTGTTCAGGGCTGGGTGCTAGGTTGGACTGGCTGAGCTTGGAGGTCTCTTCCAACCTGGCTGATCCTATGATTCTATGTTGCAAGCAGCAATAACTCCCCAACACAGTGTCACAGCCACTGTGAGGAGACAGATCTCTTGTGGTCTTTCCCTCTGCCACTTTTTCTTGTGCCAATTGTATTGATAAAAGAACACCAAAAAGTGTTGGGCCAACAATCTGAAGAAAAAAATTGTCACTCTACAGAGCAGCTGCAGCCAAAACCAGGGCAGGGCATCAGGCTGGCCTCTCCTGCTGCTGGAGTACTCACACTCAAGGCTCCCCATTGCTCTCCATCCCCTGGGGTTGTGCCAAACAAGTTAGAGCGAGGTGAACACGCAGTGGTGCTGGATCTTCTGCTACACACTTGTCCATGCAACAGGGAGCCAGGCTGGAGCCACAGCTTTTGCACACTGCAATCAAGAGCCTCAGAGCTCTGGCAACATCAGGAAGGTGAATCACTGGAACTGCTGGTGTCCAAAAGGAAGCTTATTCTCTTTTAAGAAAGCAGCTGATAAAAGGATAAACAGTCTGGGTGAGAACAGCCTGAGAGCTGAGCTCAGACACGGAATGCTTCATGCCCAACACCGTGGCCACTGGCTGCAGCTAAGAAGAAATGGGCTCCTGGGCAAGTCTTGAGTGAGATGCATGGAGCTCTGCACTCTTTCAGCTTGCTTTGACTCTGTGGTAGGTTTGTAAGCCAGCTACCAGACTGATTTGCTGGGGGCTCAGTGAGCAGAACCTGAGTGAAAAGGGTGATTTTAGCTTTCACTATGACACAAATTAGTATCGTTTTTTTTCCTGCTGGGAAAGAAAGCAAAACCAACTCCATCTTTTCTGGTTTAGACCTGTAAATCTGGGCAGGCAGTCTGATCTTCTTCAGATCAAAGCAAGCTTTGAGGCTACCCTCAAATGAGGTAGACTTGAACCTTTGTGGGAAGTGTCATTGTGCAACAACAAGAATTTTTAAAGACAGGTTTTGTCTAAGTCCTTCAGCTACTAAATGATTTCATCTGGCTCACAAGGAATGTCATAAAATCGACCAGCTTGGAAGAGACCTCCAAGATCATCCAGCCCAACCTAGCACCCAGCCCTGGCCAATCAACCAGACCATGGCACTAAGTGCCCCAGCCAGGCTTGGCTTCAACACCTCCAGGCACAGCGATTTCACCACCTCCCTGGGCAGCCCATTCCAATGCCAATCACTCTCTCTGACAACAACTTCCTCCTAACATCCAGCCTAGACCTCCCCTGGCACAGCTTCAGCCTGTGTCCCCTTCTTCTGTTGCTGGTTGCCTGGCAGCAGAGCCCAACCCCACCTGGCTACAGCCTCCCTTCAGGTAGTTGTAGACAGCAATGGGCTCTGCCCTGAGCCTCCTCTGCTGCAGGCTGCACACTCCCAGCTCCCTCAGCCTCTCCTCACAGGGCTGTGCTCCAGGCCCCTCACAGCTTTGTCACCCTTCTCTGGACACCTTCCAGCACCTCAACATCTCTCTTGAATTGAATGGCCCAAAACTGAACACAGCACTCAAGGTGTGGCTTATCATTAAGACCATTTGAGGCTGTAGTTCAGGAGGAGGATTTCACAGGGCAACTACAGCAATCAGGGCTAAAGAAGTCCCAGCAGAGTTTGGGGTTTTATTATCTAGGGGGGAATCTTCGAGCCATAGGCATAAAGGACAATCTTCACTCAGGAATCAGGCCACTAAAATGGACAGATTCTGGAGATTCTTGTTCCTTAGCTATGAACCAGCTTCAGTATTTTCAGTATTTACAGGACCAAAAAAACCCCAAACCCAAACCCATATGAGATTGTGTAAAACCCATGTCCAAATGTGCCACATTTCACTTGCAATAACCACACAACAACTCACTGCTTTTTGCTTCCCCAAGCCTACATTTGGTGTTAAAACAAAAGTGAGAAGTTTAAGACCAGCCTGTTGTAAAGCTTCATTAGAAACAGGTGAGATTTGGAAGAAATCTTTCTTTGGAAGAACTTTCAGCTTTGATGGAAACCTGAAACAGGATTTTTTTTCATCTTCACTTTACAAAGGAAGGCAAAGCTTCGAGCAAGGTATCAAAGAAATTACAGAGGAAATGAAATCCCTGCTTTTGCATGCAGGTGCTGCTGGGGTGTGAATACCTGGCTGCAAAATGAGAGAGAGGGAGAGAGCTGTCAGCATCTCCAGCACTTGTGTTTGAAAACAAAGGGATGTGGATTCCTCCGGTTGTTACTTGGGTGTGGGGTTCTGATAGCTGCACTGCACACAGATGTGTTCGCGTCCCACTCACGAGAAAACAGCACTGCAATTTGCCCTAAAGTGAAGCCAAAGAACAAATCGGGGGAAAGAGGAGCAACCAGCTCCTGTGGTTTGCCCCATTTAATGTGGGAATTCATGCTTTCCCTCTCAAAGGCTGGGGAGAGGGAGGGTGTGGGGAGGTGTGCTTAATTACACTAGATTATTACAATCTTCCAGTGCCACCATGTGGCTCAGCATCATACTGCAAAAGACATCTGACGTTAGAGTCACACAGCGTCACAGAATGTCGGTGGATGGAAGGGACCTCCAAAGCTCAGCCAGTTCAATCCCACTGGCAGAGCAGGGTCACCTAGAGCAGATCACGCAGGAACGCATACAGGCAGGTGTTGAATATCTCCAGAGAGGGAGACTCCACAGCTCCCCATGGCAGCCTGTTCCAGGGTTCTGTCACCTTCACAGGGGAAAAAAATCCTCCTCATGTTCAAATGAAACTCTTTATGCCTCCTTCTAACCATTGCCCCTTGTCATGTCACTGGGCATCACCCAGCAGAGCCTGGCCCCAGCCTCCTGGCACTCACCTGCACATCTTGATAAACACTGATGAGGTCACCTCTTAGTCTCCTCTTTTCCAAGCAGCACAGCCACAGCTCCCTCAGGCTCTCCTTGTAACAGAGATGTTCACAGGATGTTAGAGATTGGAAGGGACCTAAGGAGCTCGTCCAGTCCAACGGCCCTGCCAGAGCAGGACCATGCAATCTAGCTCAGGGCACACAGGAACACATCCAGACAGGCCTTGAAAGGCTCCACACAAGGAGACTCCACAGCCTCTCTGGGCAGCCTGTGCCAGTGCTCTGTGAGCCTCACAGTAAAGAATTTCCCCCTTGTGTTGAGCTGGAACCTCCTGCAGCTTCCATCCATTGCTCCTTGTCCTATCCCAGGGAGCAGTGAGCAGAGCCTGTCCCCCTCTCCTGATCCCCAGCCCTCAGATAGTTATAAACATTGATTAAATCCCCTCTCAGTCTTCTCTTCTCCAGATTAAACAGCCCCAGGGCCCTCAGCCTCTCCTCACCAGGCAGCGTTGCAGTCCCCTAACCACCCTCATAGCCCTCCCTTGTTCGCTCTCACAGATCCCTGTCCCTCTTAAACTAAGCTGTCCCTAAGCTCCTCATCCAGACATCACAATGCAACTGTCTGCATCACCATATGCAGGCATCAGCACATGTTGGCACCAATTCCAGTGCTTAACTGTTCTCACTATGAAGATTGTGTTCCTTAGCCTACCAAAATGTCCTTGCTGCAGTCTGAGACCACCACATCACACTCACAGTGACACAATTGTGGTTCCTGAGCAGAGCCCTCCCATGTGGCTACAAGAACATCTTGCACATGCAAGCATGAAATTGCACCAGGGGAGGTTTAGGCCAGATATTAGGAAGAAATTCTTCATGGGAAGAGTGGTCAGGCATTGGGACAGGCTGGGCAGGGAGGTGGTGGAGGCACCATCCCTGGAGGTATCCAAGAAATGTGTGGATTTGGCACCTTGGGACATGAAAATCTCAGAGATTCACTACAACCTCACCTGGAGTACTGTGCCCAGCTCTGGGGCCACCAACACAAGAGAGACATTGACCTGCTGGAGTGGGTCCAGAGGAGAGCCACACAGATGACCAAAGGGCTGGAGAACCTTTCCTACAAAGACAGGCTGAAAGAATTTGGACTCCTGAGCCTGGAGAGGAGGAGGCTCCAGGGGGACGTTAGATAGCTGCATTCCATTATCTGAAGGGGACCTACAGGAGGGCTGGCAGAGGGACAGTTTAGAAGGGCTTGGAGTGACAGGATGAGGGACAATGGTTTGCAACTGGAGCAGGGCAGATTCAGGTTGGAAGCTCTTGACAATGAGTGGTGAAATACTGGGACAAGCAGCCCAGGGAGGCCCTGTTCCTGGACACATTCAAGATCAGACTTGGCATGGCCCTGGGCGGCTTGCTCTAGTCAGAGGTGTCCCTGCTGACTGCAGGGGTGGCTTGGACAAGATGACCTTTGTGAGTCCCTTCCCAAGCCAATGCAATCTGTGATTCTGTGATATGCACATTGCTAAGGCAGGATTTGCAGACCAGCTGAAAATCAATGCTGGTTAATTACGGCTCAGGCGATCAGGCAGTGCCAGCCCAGCAGCCCTTAACCTGGGACTCCTGTTTTGGAGGATGAAGCATTTACTGCACTGACAGATCCATCTTTTACTTCCCAGCCTATTCTCCTTCCAGATCTGTGCTGACAGATCTGTTGTTTGGTGTCATCTGTCGATAGTATATATTATGCCATTTGCAAAGGTGCTGAGCTTATGTAGTGCACCACTCCTAAGGTAATAGGATCATAAACCATAATTGGTAGGAGCACATTTTTTTAGGAGATTCATCTTCCTCTTGAGGACATAAGATGTGCCCATGGTTTTATATCCACCCATAGATCTAATGAGACTATGGGATGCTGACAGAGGCCTGATTGAAACAGCCCTGGTGTTTAGATCTGGCAAGGTGGCCATGATCACTTCAGCTTCTCAGGTAAATGAGGGCTTGCATGTTGCCTTTACAGGTGTGGAAGACAGCCTCAAGATGGATGGTGAGGCTCTTAGCCAAGCACATGCCAACTATGCACACATCAGAACCTGGATGAGTTCCAGGGTGATCTGCTCTGGCAGGGGGGCTGGATGAGATGACCTCTGAGGTCCCTTCCAGCCGCTGACATTCTGTGAGTCTGTGATCCTATGATTTTTTTTTAAGTCTGGATGTTTCCAGATTCAGATATGTGTCACAGAATCAGAATCACAGAATCAGTCAGGGCAGTAGGGACCACAAGGATCATCTAGTTCCACCCCCCCTGCTGTGGGCAGGGACACCCTCCTCTACATCATAGAATCATAAAATGAACCAGGTTGGAAGAGAGCTCCAAGCTCAGCCAGCCCAACCTAGCACCCAACCCTGACCAATCAAACAGACCATGGCACTAAGTGCCTCATCCAATCTTCTCTTGAACACCTCCAGGGATGGTGACTCCACCACCTCCCTGGGCAGCCCATTCCAATGCCAATCACTCTCTCTGACAACAACTTCCTCCTAACATCCAGCCTAGGCCTCCCCTGGCACAACTTGAGACTGTGTCCCCTTCTTCTGTTGCTGGTTGCCTGGCAGCAGAGCCCAACCCCACCTGGCTACAGCCTCCCTTCAGGCAGCTGCAGACAGCAATGAGCTCTGCCCTGAGCCTCCTCTGCTGCAGGCTGCACCCCCCCAGCTCCCTCAGCCTCTCCTCACAGGGCTCTGCTCCAGGCCCCTCACAGCTTTGTCGCCCTCCTGTGGACACCTTCCAGTACTGCAACAGCTCTCTTGAATTGAGGAGCCCAGAACTGGACACAGCACTCAAGGGGTGGCCTGAGCAGTGCTGAGCACAGGGGCAGAAGAACCTCCCCTGTCCTGTTGCCCACACTGCTCCTGAGCCAGCCCAGGATGCCATTGGCTCTGCTGCCCACCTGGGCACTGCTGCCTCATCTTCAGCTCCTCTCTCCCAGCACCCCCAGGTCCCTCTCTGCCTGCCTGCTCTCAGCCACTCTGTCCCCAGCCTGTAGTGCTGCTTGGGGTTGTTGTGGCCAAAGTGCAGAATCCTGCCCTTGGCCTTGTTCAATCTCATCCCATTTGCCTCTGCCCACCCATCCAGCCTGTCTTGGTCCTTCTGCAGGGCTCTTCTACTCTCCAACAACTCCACACCTGCTTCTAGCTTGGTTTCATCTGCCAACTTACTGACGCTGGACTTGATCCCCCGGTCCAGATCATCAATAAAGGTATTGACCAGGACTGGCCCAGATCAAGCTGGCCAGAGGCAGTAGTAGTCTGTTCCATATATTCTGTGACAAAAATGGACTCTTTAGAGTAAAATCTCTCTGTTTTTCTGAGCTGACTGCTATCAAACCCTGCAGTTAAAGAAAATAAAGAAGGTACATTGAGTAAATTTGGATTCTAGAGATCAGCTCCTCTTAAGGGGGCATTACATTTAAAATTAAAATTCTTCAATTTAAGATGAACCAATTTAACCCCCCAGGGCAGGGACTGCATTGTTCAATTAGGTTTTATGCTTAGCTAAATTCAAAGTATTGCCAGCATGGCAGAGTGTACTCAGATAAAACAGACTTTACAGGTTTAGAACTTGTTCAGCTTAAGCTTTTGCTGACTGAAATGCTGCAAATCCTCAAGCAGGGCAGTTTAAACTCCTAGTCTGAGTTAAACCCACAGATTTCACTATGTTTAACTGAATCCAGGAGAAAGCTGCTCTGAGGGGATGATAAATAGGTGGCTGTTTGTTTGCTGCCTGAGTGCTGGGTGCTGCAAAAGTAGATTAATTACCCTTATTGAACTATCTCCTTTGCAGAAGCTTGGAGCAACCTATCTAATGGGAGCAGAAGTAGAGTGGAAGCTGCTTCATTCCCTTCAGGCACAGCTCTCTGCACTCAGAGGAGGTGGGGGAGTGCTGAGATGCTGGCCCTGGGAAATGTGGCAAAGCGAAGGAACTTGAGGAGGCAGAAAAGCACTGCCAGTACGCATGGAGGCATCACAGAGCAGCCTCAGCTGCAAGCTAACACCTGCAGAAGAGAAGACTGAGAGGGGATTTAATCAATGTTTATAACTATCTGAGGGCTGAGGGTCAGGAAGGGGGGGACAGGCTCTGCTCACTGCTCCCTGGGATAGGACAAGGAGCAATGGATGGAAGCTGCAGCACAGGAGGTTCCAGCTCAACACAAGGGGGAACTTCTTTCCTGTAAGGGTCCCAGACCACTGGCACAGGTTGCCCGGAGAAGTTGTGGAGTCTCCTTCTCTGGAGCCTTTCCAGGCCTGTCTGGATGTGCTCCTGTGTGCCCTGAGCTAGACTGTGTGGCCCTGCTCTGGCAGAGGGGTTGGGCTCTATTGTGAAGAAAGGCTGAGAGACTTGTGGCTTTTCAGCCTGGAGAAGAGAAGGCTGAGGTGGGATCTTATCAATGCTTATCAGTCCTGACAGGGTGGGAGTCAGGAGGATGGGGCCAGGCTCTTTTCAGTGGTGCCCTTAAAGAGGTAACAGGCACAAACTTCAAATAGGAAGCTGCATCTAAACATCAGGAGGAACTGCTTTACATTGAGGGTGGCAATGCACTGGAACAGGCTACCTGGAGAGGTGGTGGAGTCTCCATCTCTGGAGTCATTCAAAAACCTGCCTGGACACTGCCCTGTGCAACCTGCTTTAGGTGAACCCACTCTGATGGGGGTGAGGGGAGGGTTGAACTGGGTGATCCCCAGAGATTCCTTCCAAGCCCCATCATTCTGTGATTCTGTGCTGCTGGTGAATAAACCAGGCAGGACCCTTTCAAGGGAGTGGCAGGATGGGGTCATACCATGTGTGTGACAGAGCCAGGTCAGTGAGTTGCTTCCCAGAAGTGCTCACAGGTCATGGGGGATCCTTGCTGTGGATAAGGGCATCAGGGGTAGCTGCTGTGTCCTAGCCTTGGAAAACAGCATAGGCATAGCCCATTTATGACTCATAGCATAACAACTTGAAGAGTCCATATGAGAAAAAGCCATTTTTAAGTCAGCTGCAACCAGTGGCCAGCTTCAAAGTGGCTTGCAAAAGGGATGGAATACATCTTTACACTACATGCCCACAGAGGCAGAGGAGTTGAAAGAATTAGCATCAATGGTATTTGACTTCAGAAAAAGGAAAGCACCTTAAAAAAAAAAAAAGAGAGAGAGAGAACTAGGCAAGAGGGATGCAAATATGGCAAGCAAAGGGGTGAAGATTTTAGTATGGCATGGAACTTGTGGTTTGGTCAAATTGGAGACTCATAATCAGCTGCTAACAGATATCAAAGAACTTTAAAAGGAACAAAAGCAGTAAATGGGGGAGAGAAAAAAGGGTTTAAAAGGGGAAAGGGAAAGGGAGGGAAAGAGGAAGAGGAAAAAAGGTAAAGAAAGAGAAAGAGAAAGAGAAAGAGAAAGAGAAAGAGAAGGAGGAGAAGGAGAAAGGGAAAGAAAAGAGGAGGAGGAGGAGGAAGAAGAGAAAGAGGGAAAGGGAAAGGAAAAGGGAAAGGGAAAGAAAGAAGGGGAAGGAGAAGGAGAGAAAGAAAGATAAAGGGAAAGAAAGAGAAAGGGAAAGAAAGAAGAAGGAGGAGAGAAGGAGAAGGAGAAGGAGAGAAAGAAAGATAAAGGGAAAGAAAGAGAAAGGGAAAGAAAGAAGAAGGAGGAGAGAAGGAGAAGGAGAGGAGAAGGAGAGAAGGAGAAGGAGAAGGAGAAGGAGAAGGAGAAGGAGAAGGAGAAGAGGAAAGACAGGAGGAGGAGAAGGAGGCAGAGGAGAAGGAGAAAAAGGCAAAGAAAAGAGAAAGAGAAAGAAAGAGAAAGAGAAAGAGAAAGAGAAAGAGAAAGAGAAAGAGAAAGAGAAAGAGAAAGAGAAAGAGAAAGGGAAAGGGAAGGAAAAGGAAAGTGAAACAGAAAAAAAAAGAGAGAGAAGGAGATGGAGAAGGAGAAGGAGAAGGAAGGAGGAGAAAGGGAAAGAAAGGAGGAGGAAGAGGAGGAGGAGGAGGAGGAGGAGGAGGAGGAGGAAAAAGAAAGAAAGGGAAAGAAAGAGAAAGAGTAAGTGAGAAGATAAAGGAGAGAAAGAGAAAGGGAAAGGAGAGAGAGAAAGAGAAAGAAGGGAAATAAAAAGGAAAGGGAAAAGGAAAATGGGGGGGGGGGGAAGGAAAGAAAAAGAAAAAAAATGAAAGAAAATGAAAGAAAAAGAGAAAGATAAATAAAAGGAGAGAAAAAGAGATAATAAAAGGCTTCATCCAAGCAAGAAGAGAAGATGACAAAACCAGGCAAGTTTAAAGAAAGCCACGAGGAAGCCCCAAGTATTTTTAGGAGCAATTTGCTGAAGGCACAAAAACATTTCATAAAAAAAACCCAAATCTCTTTCTAAAAAGCACTTTTAAGCCCCTCCAAAGGAGGAGGCCTGCCAGACAGTTAGTCAAGCAGATATACCATCAAGATGTAACAGGAGTGCTCATGGAAGATAAGGCTGAAAGTGTTTAATGAATTTTTCCACTCCTGTTCATGGTGGAGGATCTGAGGGAGGCTCAGGCTGCAGAGTGCTTTGTATGGGGGAAGAATATGATGATCTGCCTCCAACTGAAACGTTAGAAGAGAAGATTTCAGAGCAAGCCACACAAATAAGTTGCAGTGACTTGGGTTGCAGGACTAAATAGCACTCACCTGAAGAAATCTGTGTGGTAAAGTGCTGAAGAGCCAACTCCATTTCAGAGAACCATAGAATCAAGCAGCTTGGAAGAGACCTCCAAGCTCAGCCAGTCCAACCTAGCACCCAGCCCTGGCCAATCAACCAGACCATGGCACTAAGTGCCCCAGACAGGCTTGGCTTCAACACCTCCAGGCACAGCAACTCCACCACCTCCCTGGGCAGCCCATTCCAATGCCAATCACTCTCTCTGACAACAACTTCCTCCTAACATCCAGCCTAGACCTCCCCTGGCACACCCTGAGACTGTGTCCCCTTGTTCTGTTGCTGGGTGCCTGGCAGCAGAGCCCAACCCCACCTGGCTACAGCCTCCCTGCAGGCAGCTGCAGACAGCAATGAGCTCTGCCCTGAGCCTCCTCTGCTGCAGGCTGCACCCCCCCAGCTCCCTCAGCCTCTCCTCACAGGGCTCTGCTCCAGGCCCCTCACAGCTTTGGCGCCCTCCTGTGCACACCTTCCAGTACTGCAACATCTCTCTTGAATGGAGGAGCCCAGAACTGGACACAGCACTCAAGGGGTGGCCTGAGCAGTGCTGAGCACAGGGGCAGAAGAACCTCCCTTGTCCTGCTGCCCACACTGCTCCTGAGCCAGCCCAGGATGCCATTGGCTCTGCTGCCCACCTGGGCACTGCTGCCTCATCTTCAGCTACTCTCTACCAGTACCCTCAGGTCCCTTTCTTCATGGCTGCTTTCAGCCACTCTGTCCCCAGCCTGTAGTGTTGCTTGGGGTTGTTGTGGCCAAAGTGTAGAACCCTGCACTTGGCCTTGTTCAATCTCATCCCATTGGCCTCTGCCCACCCATCCAGCCTGTCTTGGTCCTTCTGCAGGGCTCTCCTACCTTCCAACAGATCCACAGCTACTCCTAACTTATAACACACTCCTGGTCTCAGTGCCAGAGAAGCTAAGTGTGATGCCAATGCATTTTTTTAAGGAGCTGCTGAAATGAAACTGGGAAATCTGTTTTCCATCAGGGACAAATTTGTAGAGACTAGACTAAAGAAGCAAAGCCATAGGCTTAGAAATAAACATGATATATTGGAGAAGAGCCAGCTGTGGTGGGAAGTCATGCTTCATAAAGCTGTTCTGTTTCTTTGAAGAGCCAAGCAATATGTAAACAAGGACACTGCAGAGCAGTAGCAGGGTGTGGGTTGCTTAGAAGGATTTGTCAAACTCCCTCTGTGAGGGCTTTAGAAAGTCTAAGCTTACCTAGAGGAAGCTGGAGGTCCTGCTAGGAATTCCAAATTCTCACAACAGAGGGATTTAGCCATGGGGGCTCACAGGGATCTGTGCAGGCACTTTTAGTGCACCACAGATAGGCACTGGCTGGAGAGAATGGCTGGACTTGGAAGGGACCTTAAAGATCAGTTGATTCCAACCCCCTGCCATGGGCAAGCACACCTGCCACCAGAGCAGGTTGCTTGAAGCCTCATCCAGCCCTGCCTTAAACACTTCCAGGAATGAGGCTCCACAAGTTCTTTGGGCAGCCTGTTCCAGTGTCTCACCACCTTCTGATAGGTTGGGCTGGATGAGCTTGGAGGTCTCTTCCAACCTGGTTGATTCTATGATTCATAGTAAAGGAAGTCTTCCTCCCTTCTCTAGTCTAGCCCTTGACCTGTCACTAGAGGACCTTATAAATAGTCCCTCTACAGCTTCCCTGCAGGCTTCCTTCAGATACTGGAAGGTTGCTCTAAGGTCTCTCTGGAGCCTTCTCTTCTCTAGGCTGAACAGGAGATAGCAGGAGAGATGAAGGGCACCAAAAGGGGATAGAACCTCCAATGAAGTGAATTAGCAGGAGAGATGAAGGGCACCAAAAGGGGAGAGAACCCCCAATGAAGTGAATTAGCAGGAGAGATGAGTGGCACCAAAAGGGGAGAGAATACCCAATGAAGTGAATTAGCAGGAGAGATAAGGGGCACCAAAAGGGGAGAGAATACCCAATGAAGTGAATTAGCAGGAGAGATGAAGGGCACCAAAAGGGGATAGAACCCCCAATGAAGTGAATTAGCAGGAGAGATGAAGGGCACCAAAAGGGGATAGAACCCCCAATGAAGTGAATTAGCAGGAGAGATGAAGGGCACCAAAAGGGGAGAGAACCCCCAATGAAGTGAATTAGCAGGAGATAGCAGGAGAGATGAAGGGCACCAAAAGGGGATAGAACCTCCAATGAAGTGAATTAGAACCTCCAATGAAGTGAATTATCAGGAGAGATGAAGGGCACAAAAAGGGGAGAGAACCCCCAATGAAGTGAATTAGCAGGACAGATGAAGGGCACAAAAAGGGGAGAGAACCCCCAATGCAGTCAATTAGAACCTCCAATGAAGTGAATTAGCAGGAGAGATGAAGGGCACAAAAAGGGGAGAGAACCCCCAACGAAGTGAGTTAGCAGGAGATAGCAGGAGAGATGAAGGGCACCATCACTTTTCTGCCTCCCTCCCTTAGTAGAACATTAAGTGCAGAAAGCAGATGAGAGCTACCCAACAGAAGATGGGAAGAACAAAAAATCAACCCCAGGCTTTCCTGCTGCACTACCATGGCTGGAAAAAAAATCAACCCTTCCCTTTGAATGCAAATCAGCCTCTTTGTCCTCATATTCCTAAAGAGACAGATGCCTAAGAGCCACTGCTAAAAAGCCTGATGCCACTTTTCCCCCCTTCTGGGCTGCACTTTTTGTTGAGATGCATCTGGGTGACTGAGGTTCTCCAAAGGTAAGAGAGATGCCAATTCCTGTAGGAGGAAATGGCAGTGCTGTTATTCACCTCTGCTACCCAATCACTAAATCTTCAGCCTTGTCTCACAGTGGAGGAGCAGTCAAGCAGGAAATTGCTAATGCAAAGTGTGTAAGAGGAGATCCACTACAGCAGGATTCAGGCCTCAGCCCAAAAGCTACTGTTGCAAAGAAGGAGGCAAAAAGAAAGAAGAAATATGTGAGCAGAAGGCAGCCAAGATAAATATGATGGAAATAAAACTATGATTAATATAAGAATATGATGAAAATAAAACTACAACCAATGTAAGCATGTGAGGAGAAGAAAAATACAATGAACATTAAAATGTGAGGAACATCAAAATATTACTAAAGAAGAGGCAAATAAAAACATGGTTAAAATAAGAATACAAAGAAAAGAAAAACATGAGGAAAACAAACCCTGTGAGGAGAGGCTGAGGGAGCTGGGGGTGTGCAGCCTGCAGCAGAGGAGGCTCAGGGCAGAGCTCATTGCTGTTTACAGCTACCTGAAGGGAGGCTGTAGCCAGGTGGGGTTGGGCTCTGCTGCCAGGCACCCAGCAACAGAACAAGGGGACACAGCCTGAAGCTGTGCCAGGGCAGGTCTAGGCTGGATGTTAGGAGGAAGTTGTTGTCAGAGAGAGTGATTTGCATTGGAATGGGCTGCCCAGGGAGGTGGTGGAGGCACTGTGCCTGGAGGTGTTGAAGCCAAGCCTGGCTGGGGCCCTTAGTGCCATGGTCTGGTTGATTGGCCAGGGCTGGGTGCTAGGTTGGGCTGGATGAGCTTTGATGACCTTGGGTGATTCTGTGCTGCACAACCTCCCTGGGCAACCTGTGCCAGTGCTTCACCACCCTCACTGTAGAAAAACTTCTTGCTAACATCCAGTTTAAGTCTCTCCTCTGCCAATTTAACTTCCAGGTTTCTGGTTTGGGTCCTTCATGGCTTTTTTAGACTGAGATCCCCTAGCAGGCATCCAAATAAACGGAGTGCCATGACAAACAGTTTGAATGTGGCACAAATCAGCATAGTGGAGCAGCAGCTTAAATTTATGTAGCATTTGACCACTTCTAGGAGATGCAGAACAGGCCAACAGATAAATATTCACTGTGTAACTCTGCTGGCAAAGTTCCCTCCAAGTTTTACTGCTGCCAATAACCAAACTTATAAATAAAAGACCTGTGTGCCATTTGGCTGGGTTAGATGCTGCCCACTTCACTCATCCATTGTCCTCATTAGCCAAGACCTGAAGAAAAATAACTCCATTTCTATCTATTCCTCATCCAGAACTCCCACTGGATATCCAGCTGTCAGCCCATTCCTGTGTTTGAAGGCATTTGAGCATTGCTGAACCAAGAGTTGAGTTTTCTCCTGTGTTAATTACAGACACAACACACTGAGCTGAGCTGCTCTTTGACCAGAAACCTCTTTTTTTGCCACACAAGAACATAGGAAGACAGCTCACAAGTGACAAGGAAAGTAGGAATTCACAGCTGTATTTAGCCCTCACATGAAACTGAACTTGCATGTTTGAGAGACCATTGCAGAAGACCTTGAAAGAGTCCCACTGGATCAAACACTGTAATGACAACCTGCAGCAGCAGTGTGATTTTGGCTGAGCTTCATCTGACCTTACTTTGAGCTTTCTCGCACTTGGAGAAGCTGGACATGAGCAGGCAGTGTGAGCTTGCAGCCCAGAAGGCAAATTGCATCCTGGGCTGCATCCAAAGCAGCATTGCCAGCAGATGCAGAGAGGTGATTCTGCCACTGAGCTCTGGTGAGAACTCACCTGGAGTACTGTGGCCAGCTCTGGAGCCCTCAACACAGGAAGGACATGGAGCTGATGGAGCAGGTCTAGGGGAGGGCCATGAAAATGATCAGGTATTTGGAACACCTCTGCTATGAGGACAGGCTGAGGGAGCTGGGGGTGTTCAGCTGGGAGAAGAGGAGGCTCTGGAGAGACCTAACAGCAGCCTGCCAGTACCCAAAGGCTACAAGAATATTGCAGAGAGACTGTTTCCAAAGGCCAGCAAGGATAGGACAAGGACAATGGCTTCCAACTGGGGAAAAGCAGATTTAGATTAGATGTTAGGTACAGATTCTTTACCATGAGGGTGGTGGAACACTGGGACAGGTTGCCCAGAGAGGTGGTTGAAGTCCCATCCCTGGAGGTATTCGAAGTGAGGCTCAACAAGGCTATGAACAACCTGATCTAGTTGGAAGAAGTCCCTTTAGAGGTCTCTTCCAACCCAAATCTTTCTATGATTCTATGACTAAGTGCCAAAATTCTGACTTTCCCAGTGATCCTACTGCAACTGAGACTGTGCAGGGGCAAAAGGGAAAGAGAAAGTCAGAGCTGCCACACCAGTTGCACATAAAGAGGAAACAATGCAGGGACGAGATGTGACATTACACCGTCCTTGCAAGGGAAGAGTTTGGCAATGGACAAGGCAAGTGAGATGAAAGCAAGAAATGGTTTTACAACTGTAAACAGGCTCATTGTAAAAGGTCACTGGACTGGAATCAGTGAGTGACAAAGATGAAAGGAAATGCTGCGTGATGAAAGGATTCCTGCTATGTACAGCAAAAGGTTCTTGGAAATGGAAATACTGTACTACTGTGTACCAGCTGATGCCAGATGAGCTGCTAGTGAAAGACTGCATCAAAGTGACATTATTCAAGGAGAAACAGAAAGAAAGAGTGAAGGAGAAGGCTGGAGCATCTATGAAATAGCCAGCAAACTGCTTCAAGAGCCAGCGAGTGGCAGGAAAGTGCCTGCCACTGGGTGCCCTGGTGAAAACGTTACCTGCTCATCAGAGCACACTGCAAAAGCAGTCATGGAAAAGAGCTGCAAGGAAGCAAGAGGTGCAAGAAAGTAAATGAAGTGCAAGTAAAAGAAGTGCAAGGAATCAAGAGGTGCAAGAAAGTAAAAGGGGTGCAAGAAAGTAAAAGGGGTGCAAGGAATCAAGAGGTGCAAGAAAGTAAAAGAGGTGCAAGTAAAAGAAGTGCAAGGAATCAAGAGGTGCAAGAAAGTAAAAGGGGTGCAAGAAAGTAAAAGGGGTGCAAGGAATCAAGAGGTGCAAGAAAGTAAAAGAGGTGCAAGAAAGTAAAAGGGGTGCAAGGAATCAAGAGGTGCAAGAAAGTAAAAGAGGTGCAAGTAAAAGAAGTGCAAGGAATCAAGAGGTGCAAGAAAGTAAAAGAGGTGCAAGGAATCAAGAGGTATAAGAAAGTAAAAGAAGTGCAAGGAATTAAGAGGTGCAAGAAAGGAAAAGTAGTGCAAGAAAGTAAAAGAAGTGCAAGAAAGTAAAAAGGGTGCAAGAAAGTAAAAGAGGTGCAAGGAAGCAAGAGGTACAAGAAAGTAAAAGAAGTGCAAGGAAGCAAGAGGTGCCAGGAATCAAGAGGTAAAAGAGGTGCAAGAAATCAAGAAGCACAAGAAATAGGTTCAAGGAATCAAGAGGTGCAAGAAAGTAAAAGATGTGCAACGAATCAAGAGGTGCAAGAAAGTAAAAGGTGCAAAGAATCAAGAGATGCAAGGAATCAAGGGGTAAAAGAGGTGTAAGAAATCAAGAAGCACAAGAAATAGGTGCAAGGAATCAAGAGGTGCAAGAAACAGAGATGGGCAAGGATCAAGAGGTGCAAGAAATAGATGCAAGGAATCAAGAGGTGCATGAAATAGAGAGGTGTAAGAATCAAGAGGTGCAAGGAATCGAGAGGTGCAAGGAATCAAGGGGCAAGAGTTTGTTCAGTGTCCCCAAGAAAACAAGTTACTCCTCCTAGCACCAGTGGCAGGCCAGACTGTAAAGTGTGTTTGTGGCTCAGCAGAAGATGTGGCTGAGTGTGCAGTGTGTCTGCAGTGCTGCAGGTAGGGAGCTGTTGGCTTGGAGTGGGTCATTCTGCAAACTCTTGTAAAGAAGGTAAGTTAGGCTACGTCAGGAAGCTGACAGGTGATTGTGTGGGTTGAGATGTAGTCCAAAACCCTGCTACAGGGGCTGGTGCCAATGTGTCTGTCTGAATTCCACTTCAACTCTAGTCAAAGAGAAGAACAGAAGTGGTAAGCAGTAAGAAAGTAAGAGTAAGAAAGTAAAAGAGTGAAATAAAGGGGTAAGTAGTAGAAGAAAAGCACTGTAAATGTCTCTGGAGTGTGAAAAGTTGTGCAAATGGCAGCACTGAATCATAGAATCATAGAATCAGCCAGGTTGGAAGAGAGCTCCAAGCTCAGCCAGCCCAACCTAGCACCCAGCCCTGGCCAACCAACCAGACCATGGCACTAAGTGCCTCAGCCAGGCTTGGCTTCAACATCTCCAGAGATGGCAACTCCAGCACCTCCCTGGGCAGCCCATTCCAATGCCAATCACTCTCTCTGACAACAACTTCCTCCTAACATCCATCCTAGATCTCTCCTGGCACAACTTGAGACTGTGTCCCCTTCCTCTGTTGCTGCTTGCCTGGCAGAAAAGACTAGCCCCAGCTGGCTACAGCCTCCCTTCAGGTAGTTGTAGACAGCAATGAGCTCTGCCCTGAGCCTCCTCTTCTGCAGGCTGCACACCCCCAGCTCCCTCAGCCTCTCCTCACAAGGCTGTGCTCCAGGCCCCTCCCCATCTTCATTGCCCTTCTCTGGACACCTTCAGCACCTCAACATCTCTCTTGAATTGGGGAGCCCAGAACTGGACACAGGACTCAAGGTGTGGCCTGGCCAGTGCTGAGTACTGGGGCAGAACAACTGCTTCCCAGGTAGCTCAGTGGTAAGAATGACAAGCATTGGTAGGTAAGCTCAGTCCAGGCCCTGAGTGAGCAGATGAGTGGGGAAGGGACATGAGAGAGGAAATGCCAGCAAGTGGAATAGTGACTGAGAGAGAGGATATGCAGACCATCTAGGGAGGCTGCAGCTTGCCCTCTTCTCTTTCCTCCCTCTGCTGCAAAGCCTGACCAAAACAAGCTCATCTCCCTCTCCATCCTGCAGGAGAGGCTGTCAGAAGTGCAGCTGCTTCACTGTGGACAGATCTTGTCACTTAGACATGTGGCTCTTTGTGCCACCTAAGCTTGCCTGCGTGCTCCTGCCCCCATAAACCAGGGCAGGCAGGCTCCAAAGACAGTCTTTTGTTTTAGCTAAGCTAAAAGACTGAGAGATGCTAGCAAAAATGATGCCTGAAGGTACAGTGAGATTAGTTCCCAGCGCTGAGCCTCAGCTGGACTCTCTGGAAGCTGCAGCTGCTGGGGAGTGTGGCTCTGAATAATAATGGCAAGGAAACACAGAAATGTCATTGGTGTTTGCACCTTACAGAAAATGCATCAACTGTGGCAGCTACCTACTTCTGTGCTGTACTGAAAGGATGGTGAGACCCTCCCTGCCCTTCACAGGACTGGAATGTGTCCAGAGAAGGGCCACAAGGATGATCAGGGGGCTGGAGCATCTCTCCTGTGAGGACAGGATGAGAGAGTTGGGGTTGTTCAGTCTGGAGATGAGAAGGCTCCCAAGAGACCTTTTGGTGGCTTTCCAGTATCTGAAATGGGCTACAAGAAAGCTGGGGAGGGACTTCATAGGATGTCAGCTGGTCACAGGACTGGGGGAATGGATCCAAGCTAGATGAGGCACTTAGTGCCATGGTCTAGTTGATTAGATAGGGTTGGGTGATAGATTAGACTGGATGTTCTTGGAGGTCTCTTCCAACCTGCTTGATTCTATGATTCTATGATTTAGGGTAGAGGTTAGGAAGAAGTTCTTCACCATGAGGGTGCCGAGACACTGGAACAGGTTGCCCAAAGAGATGGTGGAAGCTCCCTCCCAGGAATTTCTTGAGGCCAGGCTGGATGTGGCTCTGGGAAGCTGATCTAGTGTGAGGTGTCCCAGCCCATGGCAGGAGGGTTAAAACTGGATGATCCTTGAGGTCCCTTCCAAAGCTGACAGTTCTGTGATTGTGAAATCTCCTTTTCATCCCTCAGCCTCCAGTGGCACTTGCAATTCAGGAAGGATCTGAAATAGCCCTTGCTTATCTATAAGTGCAAGATGTTCTGTCCTGAACACACTGAGTGTGCCTCTGTTAGATCTTTTCCCTCTGGATCCTCCTATTTCATACCTCCTGATGCTGGCACCAGTTTAGATTCCCTGTGTAGGTGTGTGATTACCTGGGAACAACTGAACTAGCAACAAGCAACCTACAAAACTCCTAAATACAGCAATATTTGGCCAATACACTTCCAAAGCCCCATTTTAGAAAGGAATCTTACTATGGAATAAGATCTCAGGATACCCACAGCCCTGCTTTAACTTGGTTTTGTGTTGACCATCACCAGAAGCTCATTTTGCCTTTGCAGTATTTCTTTCTGCAGCCTTCATGGAGCATACAATAAAATATTCACAGCTCTAAGCTCTTTGTTTGTTAAGTACCATAATGATTTCAGGATGATTGGTTGTGACAAACGCAAGATGCTCAGTGCTACAACTGTCTGGAGAGAGCTGTGAGCATTAGCTGGCATTCCCTGAGTGTATTTCTCATTACATCCCATCATTTTACTGTCTTTCAACAATGATGTCCCTTGTCTCCATTCCAGTGTTGCCTTGGGGATAAAGTAATGAGTCCTCAGACCATTTTCCTCTCTCTCTTTCTCCCTATCTAAAGGGAAAGCAAACAAAGTACCAGAGAGAGCAGAAGATAAAGAAGCTCACATAGTAGAAAAGCAGAGAAGGAGATGGAAGCACACATCAAAGAAATGGTGAGGTTTGATTCGACTGGGGCCAGGCATCACTTGTACTCAGCACAGGTCAGGCCATGCCTTGAGTGCTGTGTCCAGTTCTGGGCTCCTCAATTCAAGAGAGATGTTGAGGTGCTGGAAGGTGTCCAGAGAAGGGCGCCAAAGCTGTGAGGGGCCTGGAGCACAGCCCTGTGAGGAGAGGCTGAGGGAGCTGGGGGTGTGCAGCCTGCAGCAGAGGAGGCTCAGGGCAGAGCTCATTGCTGTCTGCAGCTACCTGAAGGGAGGCTGTAGCCAGGTGGGGTTGGGCTCTGCTGCCAGGCAACCAGCAACAGGACAAGGGGACACAGTCTCAAGTTGTGCCAGGGGAGATCTAGATTGGATGTTAGGAGGAAGTTGTTGTCAGAGAGAGTGATTGGCATTGGAATGGGCTGCCCAGGGAGGTGGTGGAGTCTCTGTGCCTGGAGGTGTTGAAGCCAAGCCTGGCTGGGGCACTTAGTGCCATGGTCTGGTTGATTGGCCAGGGCTGGGTGCTAGGTTGGGCTGGATGAGCTTGAAGGTCTCTTCCAACCTGCTTGAGCTTCCAGGCAAACAATAAGGCAGTAAGGAATGGCAGCAGGCAACAGCAGGCACAAACAGCAGGCACAAACAGCAGAGCACAGCAGAGCACAGCAGAGCACATTGCTTACCTGTGTATCTCCTTTTATGAATGTGGGCCAAGATCAATTGCCCTCTGGACACAGAACAGCCAATCAGAATGACAGTTAGCCAATCCTGGCCATATAAGGCAAAGCCATAGGCTCACTTTACTCAAATCTGGGCAGAGCACATGGCTTGCAGAAGGCAGGCACGAGCTAAGTGTGTGTGCCTTGTTTACTGCAGGACTCTGGGCAGACCTGAGTCCTTAGACTTAGTGGCTCCAGGTTCTTTTGTCTTCTTTCCCATGGTTGCTTCTCCTGTGGAGCAGCAGAGCATGCCTAGGCAAGGCAGAACATGTATTTTGGCCTATCATGCCTACCATGACACCTGCTCACTTGCTGGTTCTGCAGGACTGGCCCTGGTTCCTGGCATCTAGCAGCCCCTCAGTGGGTGCAGCTGGCATCTGATTGCTCTTCCACAGCACAGAGATTAAGTTGGTCGATGTCTCTGTGCCTGGATCCTCAGGAGGCTTTATTTTCCTCACCCTATGGGTATTTCAATTCCCACTTCTTTTGACTGGGAAATAAATAACCCCAGCTCTTCTCTGTGTAACTCAGAAATCAATACCCATTTGAAATCCCCACAGTCATCAGTGCTGTTGTCCTCTTTAAACTGCATAGCATTTGACAGCTTTATGCCCTAGTAACACAAAGCAAGGCAGACTCTGCTGGGTAAAACAATCTCCCCTCTCTGGGAACGTGCAGAACCTCATGTGACACAACACACATCTCTCCACAATCACTTGCAGCCCTGCAGACATCCTAACCTGAGTAGAACATCCTTGAGAGGCCTGGAAATAGCTGCAACTATGGCATGAAGGCCACCTATAAACAGCACAGTAGATTGCTTGGGCTTGCCCAGGGAAGTCAGAACTAAATGGATGATTTCTGGAAGAGGAGTGCAGAGAAAGAGGTTGCTTGAGCTCTGAATGCAGCTGTTGTGGATACTGAGGGATTGTTCCCAGAACACCACACTTGGTTTCCTTTCAAACCTATTTATAAAGTAAAGGTACAAAGCACAGCTTCAATAAATGGAATCAAGCAGGTTGGAAGAGACCTCCAAGCTCAACCAGCCCAACCTAGCACCCAGCCCTATCCAGTCAACCAGACCATGGCACTAAGTGCCCCAGCCAGGCTTGGCTTCAACACCTCCAGGCACAGTGACTCCACCACCTCCCTGGGCAGCCCATTCCAATGCCAATCACTCTCTCTGCCAACAACTTCCTCAACAATTCAATGATTCAGTGACTCACTGATTCCATGACACAATGATGCTGTGATTCTATGATTCTATGTTTCTGTGATTCAACAATTCAATGATTCAATGATTCAGTGACTCTCTGATTCCATGACACAATGATGCTGTGATTCTATGATTCTATGTTTCTGTGATTCAACAATTCAATGATTCTACGTTTCGGTGACTCACTGATTCTATAACTCCATGATGCTGTGATTCTATGTTTCTGTGATTCAGCAATTCAATGATTCAATGATTCAGTGACTCACTGATTCCATGACACAATGATGCTGTGATTCTATGATTCTATGTTTCTGTGATTCAACAATTCAATGATTCTACTTTTCGGTGACTCACTGATTCTATAACTCCATGATGCTGTGATTCTATGTTTCTGTGATTCAACAATTCAATGATTCAATGATTCAGTGACTCTCTGATTCCACGACACAATGATGCTGTGATTCTATGATTCTATGTTTCTGTGATTCAACAATTCAATGATTCTACGTTTCGGTGACTCACTGATTCTATAACTCCATGATGCTGTGATTCTATGTTTCTGTGATTCAGCAATTCAATGATTCAATGATTCAGTGACTCTCTGATTCCATGACACAATGATGCTGTGATTCTATGATTCTATGTTTCTGTGATTCAACAATTCAATGATTCTACGTTTCGGTGACTCACTGATTCTATAACTCCATGATGCTGTGATTCTATGTTTCTGTGATTCAGCAATTCAATGATTCTATGATTCAGTGATGCAATGATTCTATGATTCAGTGATTCAATGAGTCAGTGAGTCAATGCTTTTACAATTCAATGACTCTATGCCAATGTGAGGAGCAACCACCTGCGGAGGGTTCTACCTCCCAGACAAGGCGTTAAGAGTCTGCTATTTGCATGCCTCCACTAAAGACACTGTGCCATGTTTCTCTGAGGTGTATTATTTCCTCTGCCCTGATGAAATCCCAGCAGTGAGCCTCCCATTCTATTTTCTCCTCAAAATTAAATTGGATAGGATGGTTCTCATTTCCTGTCCCCTTGCTTCTTGTCTTAGGTGGCTACAGGCAGTTAAACAACCACAGTGCTTCACCCTGGAGGTGCTGCAGCTCAGTGAAAAAGGTGGAATCATCCTTTGATGAAAAGGTTTACCTGCTTTACAAGAATGCTGTGAAGTTTAAGCACTTTGGGGGGGATTTTTGAAGAGGACTGAGCTAAAAAGCACTCTGGGTATTCAGATGACCTGTAGCATTCACAAGGACTTGGCAATTTTTGAAGGCAATTAATTAAGATGATCAGGATTTGGAGATTTCTGTTCTCTTCATCTTTTTGGGTTTGAGTTGATTTGGTTTGGGTTTTGTTTTTTTTTTGGGGGGCGTGTCTTTTTTTGAGAGAGAAGAAAGTTGCTTTTGATTAAGCAAAATAAAGCAGTTGAAAGATGATCCAGAGAGGAAAGGAAGCCAAACCGATGCCAACCACGGTGCTTTTCTTCAAAGGCAATCACTCTTTCTGCCAGGCATGATCTCTACGGGATGCATGGGAGCTATTGTGAAGGATGGCTGTCACATTAATGCATTTTCAGGTCTTCCCCTGCAGCTCCTTTGAAGACAAGTGACTCAGCTCTATTGCTTTCTATTCAGCAGAACTCCAGCTTGCTTTCTGTGCCAAAGGTAAGGAGAGGGAAAAAAAGAAGGAGGAACACAGAGAGAGGTCTGTCAGCAGCTGCAGTCAGCACAATTCCTGATGGAAACGATGGCAGATGTCTGGTCTTCATTGGTGCAGGGCACTTTCATTCCCATTCCATTGAGTTTTGGAGATCTGGAGATTGAGAGAAAAAAATTGCACCTTGTAAGGCCTCTGACACCATCTCCCATGACATCCTAGTAAGCAAGCTCAGAAAGTGTGGGGTGGAAGAGCAGACAGTGAGGTGGATTAGGAACTGGTTTCAAGACAGAGTTCAAAGAGTGGTGATCAATGGTGCCAGGTTCAGTTGGAGAGCTGTAACAAGTGGAGTCCCCCAGGGAGCAGTGCTGGCTCCAGTGCTGTTCAACATCTTCATCAATGACACTGATGAAGGCACAGACAGAGTCTGCTCAGCAAGTTTGCTGATGACACCAAACTGGAAGGCTTGGCTGATACAGCTGGAGGTTATGCAGGCATCCTGTGAGAACTGGACAGGCAGAGCTGGGCCCAGAGGAACCAAATGAGTTTCAACAAGGACAAGTGCAGAGTCCTGCACCTGGGGAGCAATAATAAACTGCAGCAGTTGAGGCTGGGAGGTGACTGCTGGAGAGCAGCCCTGTGGAGAGGGACCTGGGGGTGCTGGGGGAGAACATCCATGGTACAGCAATGTGCCCTTGTGCCCAAGAGGGCCAAGGGAATGCTGGGGTGCATTAAGAGGAGTGTGTCCAGCACACTCCATCAAAGGAGGTTCTCCTCTACTCTACTCTGCCCTGGTGAGACCTCATCTTGAGTACTGCCTTCAGTTTTGGGCTCCTCAGTTTGAGAGGGACAGGGATCTACTGGAGAGAGTCCATTCACCACCACTCTCTGGGCCCAGCCTTCCAGCCAGTTCTTGACACATATCAGAGTGAATCTGTCCAAGCCACAAGCTGCCAGCTTCACCAGGGGCTTGCTGTGGCAGATGGTGTCAAAGGCTTTGCTGAAGTCCAGGTAAACTACAAGTTGTGCTGGGGGAGGTCTAGGCTGGATGTTAGGAGGAAGTTGTTGCCATAGAAAGTGATTGGCATTGGAATGGGCTGCCCAGGGAGGTGGAGTTACTATCCATGGAGGTGTTGAAGCCAAGCCTGGCTGAGGCACTTAGTGCCATGGTCTGATTGATTGGCCAGGGCTGGGTGCTAGGCTGGACTGGCTGAGCTTGGAGGTCTCTTCCAAGCTGCTTGGTTCTATGATTCTATGAAAGTTAGGGATTACCTTGAGAATCCTCCAGTCTATTTGAGTCACACAGTGTTTGTAGAAACTGTCTGCTTTCTTCTTGATGGGCTTTGCCAGCTACCTCCTGTGAGAGCAGGCATCCACACTGTGGGGAGAAAATGAAGTGCAGCCTATTCTCATTTATTTTCAGGAGACCTTCCCAGCTTGCAGCTTAATAAGACTTCCCAAAGCAACCCCAAATTCCTCCTTATAAAGTCTGAATGAACTTTCTCCTCTTTTATTTTCCCAAAAGTAAATATCCTAACTATGGGCTGACTTCAAACCCTACTTTACAAGTGCTTTTATATTAACCAGGTGTTGATTTTGTTTGCATTATCTCATCCCCCCCTTCTTCCCTGGATATTTGAGGATTAGCATATGTCGTGGACAAGATCAAAGAGATCAATTTACAGTTTGGGAGCTTTGTAAGGGAATGATTTGATTTGTGCAAACACAACACAGCTGTTGTGTATGCAAAGGGGGGGGGGAAATCTACTCAATGGTGTGTCAAGAAAAGATTGCTTGAAAAAAAAACCTCTTTTGTTCAACAGAATTCACTTCTCTATCTCACACAAAAATCAATTAAGATGAAAATGCAACTGGACTGTGTATGTGCTGGGCTTTCTGCTTTTATTTCCACCCCCAACCCCATCCCTTTCTCTTTTTTTTTTAATCAATAGAGCTCTATGTCTCCAGATTCTATTGAAGTAGGTTTTCAAAGCTCTTTTGTTCTCACCTGTCTATGAAAATCATTCAGAACATCCTGGATCTCGGCTCACAGCGGCTGCCTGGATCCAAAAGGTAAAGCACTCCATCCCCAGGGAGGGTACCAGCTGTCTCATTGATTCCCCACAGCTCTTGGCTGATGCTGAAGCAGCACTGGCATCATCACCAGGGAGAGGTGTATAATGAGGTAGCCTCATGTTAACCATTACCAGGGAGAAGTAGAACATCTGGTCTGGAAGAGAAGAAGAGTGCAGAGCTGAACTACCAGCATGAGAGCATGTACTCGTGGGGCAGCCTGTGCCAGGATTCACTGCTTAGAAGCAACAGATTTAGGGATGAAATGAGATGTAAAAAGTAAAGGTAAAAATAATAGGCAGAGAGTTCCTTTTCTAATGCATTTCTTTTCCAGGAGTTTTGTTCTTGCTGACTTAAAAGCAGGACTGTCAAAATTCTTCTGCCCTGATGGCAGAAAGGATACTCAGAGTAAAGCCCATGTTGAATAAATGCAGCTATTTACTCAGCATCTTCTTTTTTCATCTGTTTGTCTCTCTTTCTTTCACAAACCAAGCTGTCACTTTGATGTAAGCCCACTAAAACCCCAGCTTGGTGCAATATTTCCTGTCTTTTGCAGGTTGCAGCACTACAGAAGAACACAGCATCACAGAATGTCAGGGGCTGGAAGGGACCTTCAAAGCTCAGCCAGTCCAACCCTTCTGCCAGAGCAGAATCACCTAGAGCAGATCATGCAGGAATGCATCCAGGTGGGGTTTGAATATTTCCAGAGAGGGAGACTCCACAACCCCCCTGGGCAGCCTGTTCCAGTGCTCTGTCACCTTCACAGGGAAAAAATCCTCCTCTTGTTTAAATGAAACTTCTAAGCCTCAGCTTCCACCATTGCCCCTTGTCCTGGCATTGGGCATCACCCAGCAGAGCCTGGCTCCAGCCTCCTGCCACTCACCTTTACTTATTGATAAGCATTGCTGAGATCACCTCTCAGTCTCCTCCAAGCAGCACAGCCCCAGCTCCCCCAGGCTCTCCTCATGAGAGAAATGTTCCATTCCCTTCAACATCTTTGTGGCTCTGTGCTGGGCTCTCTGAAGCAGTTCCTTTCACCATCTTTGTGGCTCTGCATTGAACTCTCTCAAGCAGTTCTCTGTCCCTCTTGAACTGGGGGGGGCAGAACTGGACACAGTACTCCAGATGTGGCCTCAGCAGGGCAGAGTAGAGGGGCAGAATCATAGAATACCCTGAGATGGAAGGGACCCCAGTAAGTCATCTTGTCCCCCCACAGTGATCAGGGACATCTTTACCTAGATCAGGTTGCTCAGGGCCCCTCCAGTTTGACCTTGAATGTTAAGGAACAGCCAGTCTGTGGGCTGGGAGCAGTCTCATCGTACAGCTCTCCTGAAATCTGTAGGGGTGAGGATGTCAGCAGTGAAAATCCTTCAGCAACAGTTGGTGGAGAAGGTGGGGAGTGAGTGAAAAACTGAGACAGAAGGAAAGAAAAGGAAGGAAGCCATCCTAGGTAGCCCTTGCTGGCAGGTGCGTTCACACCAGGTGCTGGCTCTGCTCTCCGCTGACTCGCTGAAATCCCTGTCTGTAGCAGCAGGATGCTGGCAGGTTTTGCAGTGGCCTAGAAATGCCTGGGTACATTTCACCTTTAGTTTTCTTGGGTTGGTACTTTTAAGAAATCTTGGGTTTATATCAACAAAACAAAAGGAGGGGAGAGTGTCCTCCTAATATTTGCAAGGAATAAAGCAGTCTCTGTCTCAGCTTCTGTCTCAGCTTCCAGAGTACAGTTTTCTCTCTGGCTGCACTGTCAGGTACCCAAGTGAGCCTGTGGCACCTTCATAGCTCTCTCATTGTTGTGCTGAACATCATCTTTGCCTCCTAGAAGACTGATACTAAGAAATCTGGTCAAGCACCCACAGTGCCAAGTCCTTCTCTGGACACCTTCCAGTACTTCAACATCTCTCTTGAGTTGTGGAGCCTAGAACTGGACACAGCACTCAAGATGTGGGCATCTGTGTCCACTAGAACCCTATACTTCTGAATCTTCAAGGAACCAGGCCATCAATATCTACATTCCAGTATATCCTATTATCTTCCTGGTCCCTGGCCTCCACCTGGTAAGAGGCAGGGCCCCCCTAATAGAACTTTCATAGAATCAACGAGGTTGGAAGATAATTTCTACATCAAATTATGGCATGGCTTCAAGCAGATAAGGGCATGAAGGGTCAGGAGGCCTTCCACAGACATAGAATCATAGAATCAACCAGGTTAGAAGAGACCTCCAAGATCATCCAGTCCAACCTATCCCCCAGCCCTATCCAATCAACTAGACCATGGCACTAAGTGCCTCACCCAGGCTTTTCTTGAACATCTCCAGGGACCATTGCAAGTCCAATTGGCACAGTGTTTAATGGTATCAGCTGAATCAGTGCCAGAACTGTTTGAGTCATTTGGGGAAGCTGAGGCAACTACTTTTAGTCTTGACCATTTTGCACTTGATACAAAGAGGCCCTTGTCACCTCTGCCTTAAACATGGTCTGTCCTTTTTGCTCAGGCCACTCAAAGCTACCCAGCATAAAGAGTAAACTCTTCCCAGGCAGGCATCTGGAGCAGCACATTGAAACTGAGTCTATTTTTAGGCCACTGATGCCAGCATTCCCCATGAAACTGCACATTCCTGGTTTTCAGCCTTTCTGAAGTGGATTCCTGCCACAAATTGATTGTAAGTCATTTCCAGTGCAGTGGAGGAAGAGCCTGCTCCAGAAGTCTATTGAAAATACATTAGAGTCTTTCTATTGATTTGCAAAGCTGGAGATCAAGCCAGCAAGGATTCATTCTGGCTGGGTAAAATACAGACAATTTGCATTAGAAATGCAACATAAATGTGTTTCTTATGCAAAAACTCAGCTGAACAACACACTTCACTGCCTAGCTAGCGAATTCCACAGCTGGAAATATTCTTCTCTCTCTTTTATATCCTTATTCTTCTTATCCAAGTAGTTAACCACATATTTGGGGTTTTCTCACTTGTTTGGTGAAGGGGATAAATTGATGAGGGGGTCTGTGATTGCTCTGGTACAACCCATTTTCTTCACCAGGAACAGGCATAAATCCCTGATACAGCAGGAACAAGCAATAGAGTGTAGTTTTTTTCTCTCATTGGTCTAAATCTGTCTTTTTTACAGTCATTCTGCCCCAAAAGCTGCCTTTTTGCCCCCTCTTTGGCTTTCCTTCAGTCACAGAACCATAGAATGGTTTAGGTTGGGAGGGACCTCAAGACTCATCTAGTTCCAACCTCCCTGTCATAGGCAGGGACACTTCCCAGTAGAACAGGTTGCTCAAGGTCTCATCCAACCTGGCCCTGAACACTTCCAGGGAGGTTGTGGAGCACAGAATCACCCAATGTAATCTTTGATCTTTGATCACATTGGGTGATTCTGTGCTCCACAACCTCCCTGGGCAACCTGTGCCAGTCTCTCACCACCCTCACTGCAAAGAACCCTTTCCTAACATCTAGTTTGAATCTCCTCTCTGCCAGTTTAAACCCATTCCTCATCACCCTGTCATTACAAGACTTTGTCAATAGTCCCTCCTCAGCAACATGTCATGCCACACATATTTCTCTGTCTCCTGTTTTTCTGGTCCTTCTTGCTTCTGTTTCTCAGGACTGCTGCTTCTCTGCTCTATTCATTCAACCCTCAGGCTCTGAGACAGCTTTGCAGAGCTGGGATCTACTCTTAGTCTTCCTAGTAGCAATCTCATCCAATCAATTGCTGTTTAATCCCAAGATGATCCAGTCCAACCTATCACCCAGCCCTATCTGACCCCTAGGCAGCCTGACCTAGTTGGAGGTGTCCCTGCTCACTGCTGGGTGGTTGGATGAGATAACCTTTGAAGGTCCCTTCCAACCCAAAGCAATCTGTGGATCTGTGAATCTTTTTCCAACTTAAACCATTCTATGATTCTATGGATTTTATCCATTGAAAAATGGATTTAGTGAGCAACACTTTGATCATAATAAAAGTAGCAAACCCAAACCCCTAGAACAGGAATCATAGAATCAAGCAGGTTGGAAGAGACCTCCAAGCTCAGCCAGTCCAACCTAGCACCCAGCCCTGGCCAATCAACCAGACCATGGCACTGAGTGCCTCAGCCAGGCTTGGATTCACCACCTCCAGCAACAGAGACTCCACCACCTCCCTGGGCAGCTCATTCCAATGCCAATCACTCTCTCTGACAACAACTTCCTCCTAACATCCAGCCTAGACCTCCCCTGGCACAGCTTGAGGCTGTGTCCCCTTGTTCTGTTGCTGCTTGCCTGGCAGAAGAGCCCAACCCCACCTGGCTACAGCCTCCCTGCAGGGAGCTGCAGACAGCAATGAGCTCTGCCCTGAGCCTCCTCTGCTGCAGGCTGCACCCCCCCAGCTCCCTCAGCCTCTCCTCATAGGATTTGTGTTCCAGGCCTTTCACCTGGAAAAAAATGTTTAGCTCAGAAGCCCTAAGAAACTTAGCCATGATTTTAATCATCCTTTAACCAAAGAAAAAAGTCCTAAAGGGCAGAAATATTTTCTTTTTAGGTCTCCAAATCTTCTTGTTTTCCATTTCTTTCTTTATTGATATGCTTAAAGTTCTCTTGCAAAGGCTGAATGTGTTTAGCTTCAGCTGTCACAGAGCTCTGCAGAGCCAAATAGCCTGTCAGAGTTACCTCAGGAGAGCTCTTCTGGGCCTTGATGAAACCCAAACTGCTTCAGCAGAGTGTACCTTAGCACAAGGACATTGAAATGCCTCTGGAATCATTAGTACAAAGAGCAATGCTTGTGTATGTAAGGGGTTTATGCTCCCTTCCTCATGCTGCTGGATCAAAAAAGCCTAATTGACATCAAAAGTAATCAATTGCAACACTTGCTCAGAGGAAAGGCAACGAAACCCATGGCAAGAAAACCACAGTGGGTGCAGCCTTCCAGATGAATTTTACTTCTCACTTTTGGGTCTTTCTGATGCTCTGTCAAGACAGAAAGTTATTAACGTCTACAAGAGTAGGTCTCTTCCAACCTGCTTGATTCTATGATTACATGATTCAGGTCTGCAGCCCCCCTTTAAGCTCTCAGCACTATGCATGGGCACTATATCAAACATGCTATCCCCAGCCTTACTCTACATAGAATCATAGAATCATAGAATCAACCAGGTTGGAAGAGACCTCCAAGATCAGCCAGTCCAACCTAGCACCCAGCCCTAGCCAATCAACCAGACCATGGCACTAAGTGCCTCATCCAGTCTTTTCTTGAACACCTCCAGGGACGGTGCCTCCACCACCTCCCTGGGCAGCCCATTCCAATGGGAAATCACTCTCTCTGTGAAGAACTTCTTCCTAATATCCAGCCTATACCTACCCTGGCACAACTTGAGACTGTGTCCCCTTGTTCTATTGCTGGTTGCCTGGGAGAAGGGGCCACATCTTCAAAGAAGACAAGGATTTAACTGTCTGTTCTAATGAGCTGGTATGGAGGCAGAGGCAAAAGGAGTCCTTGCCTGAGAGGTTTCAGTTTCTCCACACATTCACAGAATCACGAATCACTGAGGATGAGAAAGACCTCTGAGATCTCAAAGTCCAGCCTGTAACCTAGCATAGAATCATAGAATCAACCAGGTTGGAAGAGACCTCCAAGCTCACAGTTTCACAGTATTATCAGGGTTGGAAGAGACCTCACAGATCATCAAGTCCAACCCTTTACCACAGAGCTCAAGGCCAGACCATGGCACCAAGTGCCACGTCCAGTCCTGCCTTGAACAGCTCCAGGGACGGCGACTCCACCACCTCCCTGGGCAGCTCATCCAGTCCAAGCTTGAACCCAGCCCTAGCCAGTCAATTAGACCATAGCACTAAGAGGAAAAGAAAGAAGTGGAAAACAAGAAAGATTTGTAGACCTAAAAAGAAACTATTTCTGCCCTTTAGGACTTTTTTCTTTGGTTAAAGGATGATTAAAATCATGGCTAAGTTTCTTAGGGCTTCTGAGCTAAACATTTTTTCCAGGTGAAAGGCCTGGAACACAAATCCTATGAGGAGAGGCTGAGGGAGCTGGGGGTGTGCAGCCTGCAGCAGAGGAGGCTCAGGGCAGAGCTCATTGCTGTCTGCAGCTCCCTGCAGGGAGGCTGTAGCCAGGTGGGGTTGGGCTCTGCTGCCAGGCAGTCAGCAATAGAACGAGGAGACACAGTCTCAAGTTGTGCCAGGGCAGGTCTAGGCTGGATGTGAGGAGGAAGTTGTTGGCAGAGAGAGTGATTGGCACTGGAATGGGCTGCCCAGGGAGGTGGTGGAGTTGCTGTGGCTGGAGGTGTTGAAGCCAAGCCTGGCTGGGGCACTTAGTGCCATGGTCTGGTTGATTGGCCAGGGCTGGGTGCTAGGTTGGACTGGCTGAGCTTGGAGGTCTCTTCCAACCTGGCTGATTCCCAGTTTCATATCTGAGCCTGAACACCCTTGGAAATCTGTGTGTCAAAGATTTGCCCAAGGTCATGTAGAAGTCTGGGATAGAGTGAGGGATTGGAATTATTTCCTTCAAATGGCTTGTTCCCTTCTAGTGCACCTGGAATGGGCCTGAGGAGCAAAGCATTAGCTAATCATGTAATGAATAACCCTGGCACTAAAAATCACTCCAAGCATGCTTGGTAGCATGGGCAAGGATAAGTGGGAGACCTAAGCTAGCTGATAGCACTTGGTAAACTATTAACCAGCCCACACATGGGCTTGAAAGGTTTATATGTGTATGCATTAATCTCTTCTGTAAACATACAGAGGCCAATTATGGACACAGTGGCTTAAACTGCCAGTGTTAATAGATTGCTGACCCAAAACAATTCCTGCTGCACAACTCCCACAGAGACCTGCCCTTTCTGCTGAGAAGGACATCTCAAATGGGTCTTCACATGCTGCAAAAGATGGATGAAGAGGGCTTAAAAGAAAGCTGAGGAACAGCTTTGGGCTAGGGCTTGTAGTGATGTTTGAATGGCTGCAGTGCACTGGTAAAGGCAATGAAAAAGATCTCTGTGCCCTTCCAGAAGTATGGTGAGGTGCCTGGAGCACAGCTCTATGAGGAGAGGCTGAGGGAGCTGGGGGTGTGCAGCCTGCAGAAGAGGAGGCTCAGGGCAGAGCTCATTGCTGTCTGCAGCTACCTGAAGGGAGGCTGTAGCCAGGTGGGGTTGGGCTCTTCTGCCAGGCAAGCAGCAACAGAACAAGGAGACACTGTCTCAAGCTGTGCCAGGGGAGGTCTAGGCTGGATGTTAGGAGGAAGCTGTTGTCAGAGAGAGTGATTGGCATTGGAATGGGCTGCCCAGGGAGGTGGTGGAGTTGCCATCTCTGGAGATGTTGAAGAAAAGCCTGGATGAGGCACTTAGTGCCATGGTCTGGTTGATTGGCCAGGGCTGGGTGCTAGGTTGGACTGGATGATCTTGGAGGTCTCTTCCAACCTGCTTGATTCTATGTTTCTATACATATATATCAACTCTGAGGAGTGCCATCCCCTTTCATATCAAAGCATCTGGCTTCCTTTTGCAATGAAAGGTGCTATAGAAGGCAAGATAGGAGAATCTGAGCATTAAAATTAGAAATCCTAATCTCTCTTCATGCTGGGCACAGAGAGAAGTTCACAGAGGCATTGGTTTACCGTAGGATGCTATTGAATTGCGGTAATGCAGATAAGAAGGGAAGAGAAATGGGAAAGTTATTAAACTAATTGTAACTGCAAGGATATTAATTTAATTTATCTCACTTGATGATTATTGCCATCAAGCTCGAATGCAAATCCTGCAGTGTTGAGTCAAGCAGATGACTGAGTTTAGTCAGGGGGAGGAGAAAGGGAGAATGAACAATTATAAATGCCACTTCTTTCTCTTGGAAGAGAAAATCTTTCTTCTGAGAGATTCTGTGATATCCTTCTTGTTTGCCAGTCTCATTAGGAACTTTTAAAGCTCCCACTTTAAAGGAACCATTAAAGAGGACTAGTGTGTACAATTTTGCTTCCCTGGACATGGGCATGCTTCCCTGTATTGAAACTTAATTCTCTGCTGTTTCAGTAGATGCTTAGAAGCATATGGAAATCAGAAACCCAGAGACCTCCAAGAGAAATGTGAATGGTTCTTCTTCTGCCTACAAACAAGCAATAACCTCATTGCTGCCTACAACTGCCTGAAGGGAGGCTGTAGCCAGGTGGGGTTGGTCTCTTCTCCCAGGCAAGCAGCAACAGAACAAGGGGACACAGTCTCAAGCTGTGCCAGGGGAGATCTAGGCTGGATGTTAGGAGGAAGTTGTTGGCAGAGAGAGTGATTGGCATTGGAATGGGCTGCCCAGGGAGGTGGTGGAGTTACAGTCCCTGGAGGTGTTGAAGCCAAGCCTGGCTGGGGCACTTAGTGCCATGGTCTGGTTGATTGACTAGGGCTGGGTCCAACCTGGCTGAGCTTGGAGGTGTTTTCCAACCTGGTTGATTCTCTGATTCTATGATCATGCTCATTTTGCATTGCAGTTGGCAAATCCATGGACATTATGGGAGACTGGAGCAGCATGGAAGTCTCCTAAGGAGAACTCATGAGCTCACTTTGTATCTCAACAGGTCTCAACTGATTCATGGTTGACACAAAGACTTAATTGCCAGAGTCTGTTCTGTATCTTGTAAACTTTAATATCTTTGGAATGATTGGTTGGGTTGGAGCTGAAGATTTGTCTTTCCACTTATGTCAAAGGTAAAGAAAACCTCCACCATCTTGACCGTGGCTTACAGCTTCCTCTGATCCCTTTGGACTCCAGGTTGAGCAAAATGTGACTTCTAAGATGAAAGTGTGCTTTGATTTCCATACAGGAGGAACAGTGGCAGGAAGAAAGGGGTGCAGAAATGTCAGCCTTTAGGATATAATGAGCCCAGGCTACATTTGTATTATTTCCTGTGCTTAAGTTTCATCACAGTCATTTTCCCTATGAATACACTGCATAGTATGCTATTTCCCCTGCTCATTACCATCTTTGTCATGGAGAGGAGGTTATGGAATCTTAATGATTCAGTTATTTAAACCTTCCTTTTTTGGTAGTCTCTGTTTTGAATGACCTCTCTGTTTAGCCTCTTCAATAAGGTTGCTACACTGGAGAAGAGGAGTTGCTGTAACATCAGATTACTCAACAAGGAAAAGGCCAAGGCAGGTCAGATTGCTCTTATCACAATTACAGAGGAAAGAACAAGGATGAGGGGAAAAAAAAGGAAAAAGAAAGGAAAAAAGCTCTCCAAAGTCTGAATCTTCACTCTCTTTCCACTGAAAAGCAGAGCAAACAATAGTAGTTATTGTATGTGAGCCTTATGCAAAGCTCACTGCAAAGCACAGATCCCCACATACCAGAGCTAAGAGATTGTTCAGGCTTCAGACACTATCAAATCAGGAGTGATTCTGTGCTTGGGGTTAAAAAAAATCACACCCCAGCCCACTGATAACCACTGACTGCCCTTGTGAGGCCACATCTGGAATCATAGAATCGTAGAATGGTTCAAGTTGGAAGGGACCTCAAGGATCATCCAGTTCCAACAACCTGCCATAGGCAGGGACACCTCCCACTAGAACAGGTTGCTCAAGATCTCATCCAACCTGGGCCTGAACACCTCCAGGGATGTTGTGGATCACAGAATCATAGAATGGTTTAGTTTGGAAGGGACCTCAAAGCTCAGTCAATTCCAACCCCCCACCACAGGCAGGGACACCTCCCACTGGAACAGGTTGCTCATCCAACCTGGCCTTAAAAACTTCCACAGATGAGGCTTCCCCCACCTTCTTGGGCAACCTGTTCCAGTGTCTCGCCACCCTCATGGTGAAGAACTTCTTCCTAACATCCAATATGAATCTCCCCATTTCAGGCTTTGCTCCATTCCCCCCAGTCCTATCACTACCTGACAGCCTAAGCAGTCCCTCTCCAGCTTTCTTGCAGCCCTCTTCAGATGCTGGAAGGCCACCATAAGGTATCCTCAGTGTCTTTTCTTCTCCAGACTGAACAACCCCAGCTCTCTTAGCCTGTCTCTGTAGCAGTGCAGCTCCAGCCCTCTGATCGTCCTTGTGGCCCTTCTCTGGACATGTTCCAGCATGTCCACAGAGGAAAATCAGAGTGTGAAAAGTACTTAGAGGTAACCAGACCTTTGTGTCAAGATGCAAAGTGTGTTGCCACACATTAGAACTGAAGAGTCTCTGCCAGCCAAGTGACTCTCACCAGCTAACAGCACAACTGAGCAGTCTGAGATGCCTCACAGCCCCCTGAGATGCTCAACCAAGAACACTGAATGATAAAAGCAGAGATGAAGGTTCCAGTATTTTCCAGTGTCATTAACCCCTTGAATGTGTTCACTGACCATTCTAAATGGCAAATGCACTTCACAGACATACACCCTGTGCTGTCTATGAAGCTTGTTTTTCCTACAGTGGGCAGGGAAGTTGCCTGGGAGGCTCATGGAAGATGCACAAAGGAAAACACAAGCACAGGATTTACCTGCAAAGAATTGTTAGAGTGCAGGGATGCTACTCTCCAGTCTTCATCTGAATAAATAAAGTGGTGTCATGGGACATGCTGCAGTGCTGGTAATGAGTTTTATACCTATTCAGCCTGAGAAGTTCCAACAGATACAGTTTGCCTATCAAGGGGATTTAAAATTGTATTGTCACTGCCTTGCTTTCTGCACTGATTGCTTTTGTATTGCAGCTCCATGCCTCAATAGCCACTTTGATTGTCTGTAGCTGCCACTTTGTTCACATGAGTGTCCCTGTAATCTGTGATACAGAATCACAGAATCAACCAGGTTGGAAGAGAGCTTCAAGCTCACCCAGCCCAACCTAGCACCCAGCCCTGGCCAATCAACCAGACCATGGCACTAAGGGCCCCAGCCAGGCTTGGCTTCAACACCTCCAGGCACAGCAACTCCACCACCTCCCTGGGCAGCCCATTCCAATGCCAATCACTCTCTCTGACAACAACTTCCTCCTAACATCCAGCCTAGACCTGCCCTGGCACAACTTGAGGCTGTGTCCCCTCATTCTGTTGCTGGGTGCCTGACAGCAGAGCCCAACCCCACCTGGCTACAGCCTCCCTGCAGGCAGCTGCAGACAGCAATGAGCTCTGCCCTGAGCCTCCTCTGCTGCAGGCTGCACCCCCCCAGCTCCCTCAGCCTCTCCTCACAGGGCTCTGCTCCAGGCCCCTCACAGCTTTGGCGCCCTCCTGTGGACACCTTCCAGTACTGCAACATCTCTCTGCAATTGAGGAGCCCAGAACTGGACACAGCACTCAAGGGGTGGCCTGAGCAGTGCTGAGCACAGGGGCAGAAGAGCCTCCCTTGTCCTGCTGCCCACACTGCTCCTGGCTACAGCCTTCCTTCTGGTAGCTGTAGACAGCAATATGGAAGCCTTTGTTTTATTACTAAACCTCAGTGTGTGCCCTTACAACCATTATTAACTTAGGCATAAAGCAGCCAAAATGACATTTTGCTTTCTAGCCCACATTTCTTCCCCACTGTGCACATTGTGTGGTAGGCAGCAATCCACTTAGGTCAAGGGCTTGGCTTAGTGAAGGAAGCATCTCAGAGGGGGTGTTGTGAGCACAGCTGCAGACCTTTCCACGGGTTTGCTTACCATGCTGCACACAGCTACAGAAATAAACCTTGGCTACCCTTGGCTTAGCTGCTCTGTCAGATTCCTAAGATCCCAATGCTAACTTTCAGCACAGAGTATGACTGCAATTTAACAAGGCTTTTAAGCATGCAGTCCATCTGAAACAGGCTACCTCGAGAAGGAACGGTCAGTGTTTTGCAGGACTGTGGGGGTTTAACCCTTGGTCTAACATGCTGTAGGCTGATTTGTATCAGAAGCCAAGAAATCTGCCCACAATTCAGAGTGTTTGCTCCTTTCCTTATACAGTCTGAAGTTGTTTCAAGCAGGTTTCACTCCTTTTCCTAAAGAAAGGAGGCTGGGGAAGTCATGGCTGGATTAAAGCATACATGGACAAATGTGTCTTGTGCTGTTAACCTTCTCTCATCTCCTGCTAACCACTGAATTTCTTAGCCTATCACAACCAGTCTCATTTTAATTAATTAAATATAATCAATGTGTGTTGTAGATTGAAAGATTAAGGATTAATAAATTCTATCCCAAGTTTCTACTTTCTTATATTTTTTATTCTCTTCTTTATTATAATTAGATTGCATTCTAATTTCCAGCTCAGCTGAGTCTAGTCTGGGTGATTTTCTTAAGTGGAGGGGAGGGGGGGGGAGGTAACATCCAAACCATCACACAGACCACCTGCAATGATGTGATACCTGATGGGTAGAGTTTCTCTTCTCTTCCCATGTGGCTTGCTTCCTTTGAGTAGAATTCCAGCACTCAGTGCCTGGTGTCCCCTGCATCAATAAACATCCCTACGTGTCTAGTGTTACAGCTTCACTTGGCATAACAGCAGATGAAAGTGTTCTTCTGTATAGCCAGTTCTGTTTCACAGAGCTGTGGCAGCTGCCAGCTGGAATAGGAGAGGACACTCAGGTTTCAGGAGTTGACAGAACTGATCAGCAGAGAAAGCCAACCAGCGACAACGGAAAAGCAACAGGACATACCAGCAAACCTGTATGTTAACACCAGAGTCCAAGGCCAAACAGGTCACACTAAATAAGAGTCAAACCCCCTCCTTGCTTAGCCCCAGCTGTCAGCAGGCATCAGACCTAAGCAATCCTTAAGTTGATGTTTTTCTTCTCTGACTCTTGGTGAGTGCTCCTGCACATGAGTAGTGCAGTGGCTGTCAAGCACAGATCACATTGAATACTCTCTAGAAAGAGAGGGGCAAACTTAGTGCAACTCAGCACTCATCTTGTTTTGGCAGGCCAAAGTATATCCAAACTTGGGAACCAAGCAGTCTGGCTGACCTAATGTGCCAATCACACACCTGAGACTTGGGATCCTTCACAGAGCCACAGCTCCCAGCCACCTTCACACATCAGCTCTCTCAAATGTTGTACTCCTCCAAGCAAGGATCAGGTAGAAGACAGGATTCAGAATCAAGTGAAAAGACCTGAATGTTTTTCATGGCTTCAGCTGTTCTTTTCTTCTATCCTAGGGGGTGAAATTTGTCTCCAGTTAAGTGGATGAAAAGGGAAAGAGTAAAGAAATGGAAGAAAAGGGAATGAGTGAAGAAGTGGAAGAAAAGGGAAAGAGTGAAGAAGTGGAAGAAAAGGGAAAGAGTGAAGAAGTGGAAGAAAAGGGAAAGAGTGAAGAAGGGGAAGAAAAGGGAAAGAGTAAACAAGTGGAGGAAAAGGGAAAGAGTGAAGAAGGGGAAGAAAAGGGGAAGAGGAGTATAAAGACCACTCTGAAAGCTGCTGGCAGAGTATACAGAGGACACACAATGTAACACTGCCCTTGTGCAAAGGATGTCTTCTGTTGGAATACTGCTTTCCCCCTTTTGAATTCATGGCCACCACTGCACACATGCATCTGTCCTCAGAAGGTGAAAGTGCCACCTTGTAGGTACATCTATGGATTTAAGGAGTTGGGACAAGGGCAGAGGGCTTGTCATGGGCATTTTTACTACCAAAGTCACGTTTTGACCTGAGTGATATAAAAATGCTCTCTAACACTGGTGGCCAGGAGGGCAAATGTCATTCTGGGGGGTATTAGAATGGCTGTGGCTAGTAGATCAAGAGAGGTTCTCCTGCCTCTCTGCTCTGCCCTGGTGAGGCCACAGCTGGAGCATTGTGTTCAGTTCTGGGCCCCCAGTTCAAGAGGGACATAGAACTGATGGAGAGAGGCCAGCACAGAGCCATAAGATGATGAAGGGAATGGAACATCTCTCTTACAAGGAGATCCTGAGGGAGCTGGGGCTGTGCTGCTTGGAGAAGAGGAGACTGAGAGGTAACCACATCAGTGCTTATGAAGATGTGCAGGTGAGTGGCAGGAGACTGGAGCCAGGCTCTGCTGGGTGATGCCCAATGCCAAGGGGCAATGGTGGAAGCTGAGGCAGAGGAATCTTCACGTAAACATGAGGAGGAATTTTTTCCCTGTGAGAGTGGCAGAACCCTGGCACAGGCTGCCCAGGGGGGTTGTGGAGTCTCCCTCTCTGGAAATATTTAAGCTCTGTCTGGATATGTTCCTGTGTGATCTGCCCTAGGTGCTCTGGCAGTGGGGCTGGACTGGCTGAGCTTTGGAGGTCCCTTCCAGCCCCTGACATTCTGGGACTGTATGAAACATGGAGAATCTGATGCAGAATTCACTTACATTTGTTTCTCATTTCCTAAGAGTTCAGCACAGCAACACTGAAGACAAGCTTGTCTGGAGAAGAATTTCACTGTGCACAGAAACATCTTTCCAACACTCCACATGATCTCACCAGGCACGTGCCAAGCTCTGGGTGGAGCATTTATGACACCTGACATCTAGAGCATCCATGTGCCTATTCAATGACAGCTGCTGAGAAGAAATAGCATCCTCCAGCTGCACAACTTTATCCTTCCCTCTCTTGCGAATTGAGATGTTTGGCTTCAAAGTGGCACTTTGTACTGTACTCTTAAAACTGCAATTGTCACTTGATGAAAGGAAGGCAAATGCTCCATCAGTGACATCTGACAGCAAATAAAAATCTCCTTCCTAAGGGCATAATGAGCAGGATGCAGCTATATCATTCCCCCCCTTATTAAATCACACTATCAGTGGGATTAACCATCAAGCACTAGACACATGGACTCCACAAAAAGATACAAACCAGAAGCAGGGTACAAAGACAAATGCTCACAGTCCTCCTCAGAACCAAGCACTGTGATGCTCCTTGAATTCATTCCTGTGCTTGCTCCTCCAAAGAAAGCCCAAGGAAAACAGCTGCCACTAGTGCAAGGGCAGGTACCCTCCAGCACAAGCCTAGCCTTCACACTGGGGGTAACCACAGCTGGGGGGGAGGAACAGCAGTTCCTCACTTATCTGCATTCACAAGCAGTATGCAGCCCTGAGGAAAAGGACCTGGGGGTCTGGGGTGAGGAAAAGCTCAACAGGAGCCTGCAGTGGGAGTGCAGCAAGAGCAGTGTGGGCAGCAGGGCAAGGGAGGGGATTCTGCCCCTTGGCTCTGCTCTCCTCAGACCCCACCTGCAGTCCTGGGTGCAGTTCTGCAGCCCCCAGCACAAGAAGGACATGGAACTGTTGGAGCCAGTCCAGAGGAGGCCACCAAGATGCTGAGAGGGCTGCAGCAGCTCTGCTATGAGGACAGGCTGAGAGAGTTGGGGCTCTGCAGCCTGGAGAAGAGAAGGCTTTGAGGAAACCTTGGAGTGGCCTTCCAGTGTCTGAAGGGGGCTACAGGAGTGCTGGGGAGGGACTATTGACAAGGTCTTGTAATGACAGGATGAGGAGGAATGGATTTAAACTGGCAGAGGGAAGGTTGAAACTGGGTGTTAAGAAGTTCTTTGCAGTGAGGGTGGTGAGACACTGGCACAGGTTGCAGCTGCTCCCTCCCTGGAGATGTTCAGGTTAGATGAGGCCTTGAGCAACCTGTTCTAGTGGGAGGTGTCCCTCCCTGTGGTGGGAGACTGGAACTGGCTGAGCTTTGAGGTCCTTTCCAACATAAACCATTCTATGATTCCATACATTTTTAGGAATGACACAAGAATATGCACAATAATTGCCAGAGAGTTAAACAAGGATGGAAAACATGACCAGAAGAACAAGAAGTTTGAGTTTGGACATCCTTCTCACAGCTTCTCTCTGGCCACAATCTCCTTCTTGAGTCTAATTAGCAGGCCAAAAGAAGCCCTCATGTTACTCTGTCCAGTGAAGCCTGCATGTGTCATACAAGTGTAGAGATGTTCTTAAGTGGCTCTCTGCTGGTACTTGGGTGTTGAGCAATCTGCTTTCAGGAAGAGCTGAGTGTCTTGACACCCAGATAGGTTTCTCTCTATAAGGACTAAGATGCCAAAGATGATCCAGATTGAATCTGCTCACTGTAGCTCTAGAGGGAATAGATCTGCTGCACTCAGACCTGCCAGGCACACACAGCCTACAGCATCTTCAGTGGCACTCAACACCCATGAATAAGAAGCTGAATTGTGCCATGCAAGTCAAAGAGAGAGATTCTTGCATTTTGTGCATGCTGTATCCAGACACAAAGTTCCTGAGTCATTTATCACATTTAATACTGTTAATAGAGTTCAGACTAAATATTGACCACAGCTTTTCATTACTTTTTAATCTTTCCTTTATTTATTTTTATGATACTAGTATGATGTTCTAGCTTGATTCCAAAGGACCCACAAGGGGCTACAGCAAAAAGATGCCTTCTTGAGTCCAATGGCATCCTGGCCTGGATCAGGAAGAGTGTGGCCAGTAGGACAAGGGAGGTTATTCTGCCCCTGGACTGAACACTGCTCAGGCCACAACTTCAGTGCTGTGTCCAGTTCTGGGCTCATCAGTTCAGTAGAGATGTTGAGGTGCTGGAACATGTCCAGAGAAGGTAACAAAGCTGTGAGGGGCCTGGAGCACAGCACTTGTCTATAACTATCTGAGGGCTGGGGGTCAGGAGGAGGACAGGCTCTGCTCACTGCTCCCTGGGATAGGACAAGGAGCAATGGATGGAAGCTGCAGCACAGGAGGTTCCAGCTCAACACAAGGGGGAACTTCTTTCCTGTAAGGGTCCCAGAGCCCTGGCACAGGCTGCCCAGAGAGGTTGTGGAGTCTTCTCTGGAGACTTTCAAAGCCTGCCTGGATGTATTCCTCTGTGACTTGAGCTAGACTGTGTGGTCCTGCTCCGGCAGGGGGATTGGACTGGATGATCTCCTTGGGTCCCTTCCAGCCCCTAACATCCTGTGAGCCTGTGTGACTTCCACGCAGAACCAGGTAGGAGAGGACACACATCAGTGCACTCATCTCTGAGCGCACAGCAAGCCCAGCCCTGCAGTGCTCAGGTCAAAAGCACCATGCAAATTACCTTGCCTGACCCCAGTTTATTTACAGAACATTTCACTCTGGAGCATGCATCCTGTGAATCCCCTTGGCAACATTCTCTGGCAAATGCCCATTAAACTTCACTTCACACAACGTCCCCACACCAAAGAAGCTTTAGCTCTGATTTGTAGTCTCGTTTTTTTAGAGCATCCTGCACCACCAGATAAGCTTCTTTTTTTTGTTGTTGTTGGAAAGAAAGGAAAAACAAACCTGTTCATTATTTGATGTTTCCTTTGTTCAGAGAAAAATAAAAAAAGACAACAAAATTTGGAGTTAAAAAAAAAAGAAACCCAGATACAGGCTCACAGGCTCACAGGATGTCAGGGGCTGGAAGGGACACAAAGAGATCATCCAGTCCAACCCCCCTGCCAGAGCAGGACCATGCAATCTAGCTCAGGGCACACAGGAACACATCCAGACAGGCCTGGAAAGGCTCCAGAGAAGGAGTCTCTACAGTCTCTCTGGGCAGCCTGTGCCAGGGCTCTGGGACCCTTACAGGAAAGAATTTCCCCCTTGTGTTGAGCTGGAACCTCCTGTGCTGCAGCTTCCATCCATTGCTGCTTGTCCTATCCCAGGGAGCAGTGAGCAGAGCCTGCCCTCCCTCTCCTGCCCCCCAGCCTTCAGATAGTTAAAAACATTGATTAAATCCCCTCTCAGTCTTCTCTTCCGCAGGCTAAACAGCCCCAGGTCCCTCAGCCTCTCCTTATCAGGCAGTGCTCCAGTCCCCTACTCATCCTTGTAGCTCTCTATAGCACTCTCTCTAGCAGACTCCTGTCCCTCTTAAAGTGGGGAGCCCAAAACTGAATGCAGTACTCAAGATGAGGACACAACAGGGCAGAGAAGAGAGGGAGAAGAACCTTCCTCCATCTGCTGGACACACTCTTCTTAATGCACCACTTTGATGTTTCATTGGAGCTATCCACAAGACATAGAAACCAATCTTAGAGCCCTGGGTTTTACCAAAGAAATGATTAGGGTACAGAGAGCTCCATTATCAGAAGTCTTTCTTCTCATCTCTGTCCTCCCCAACAGCATCCTCCATGTCACAATCACTTGCTGGGTAAGCAGTTCAGATCTTCCACAGAAAGCCATTTCACATTAACCTGGATCCCATAGATGCAGCACTCAAACCTGAGACTTTCCAGAACCCACTAAGGCCCTTCTTAATTATTTAAAGCAGATTTAGCTCTGGGTATTAGCTGCCAGGCAGAACTGTTTGACAAGGACATGTGGCATCACTTGTTACTGAAGGATGAACACTGCTGCTTGTTGCCACCTTAGGAGATAGGCTCAACCCAGGCAATCCTTTGCTAATAGCTTGCAAGGTGGCAGGGTTGGGAATTTCCAGCACGTTTTAATGATCCATTTGTGGTTTAATGGGGATCCAGGTTCACTTCCCATCCTTGGGCCATTTCAGACACTGCCCCCTGAGTTAATCCTTTCCAAAAAAAAAAATAACCCAGAAAAATGAATATTCATACCATTCAAATGCACCTTCTTAATTAACTGCACCAGCAGCATTGCCATTATTGCACCTGGGAAAGATCCAAAGCCAGATCACAGAAACCATGCCACAATAGGAACTCACTGAATTCTGCTCACATCCCCTTCTTGGTCTGATCACCTTTAAAGTAATGAGAACAAAGTGTGGGATAATATAAGACAGATCTAATTAAGATAATGAAGTGTAGATTATGAACATTGCTACTCTGTGCCTGAAGAATTTTAATACATTAGGCTAAGAGAAGGTGAAGGATTCACAAAAGGAAGAAAATATAGAACCATACAATGGGAGGCTTGGGGACAAAGCTGGAGATTCAGCACCTCAGCCATACAAGTAAGAAGGATAATAGGAAATAAAGGAGTATATTTCAGGAAACATACATCATCATTTCTCTTAATTAATTTACTTGGTGCTTGCACAGGAGTCAGGATGAGAGAATTCTCCCTACGAAGCGAGGAATAAGAAGAAAGCAGGCAGGGAAACATTAGGACAAGCAGAGAGGCACTTATAAGGCCATACTGTGGGGAGTTTTATCCTAGCTTCCATCTGATGTGGCTATTATGGCCTGGGATGATTTTTTTCTTGAGGGAGCAGCCTAATTAGCTTGCCAGCAGCAGCAGCAGCAGCAAGGAAAGGAGAGGGAGGGAGGCAGGCAGAGAGGAAAGGGGGTAAATGAGCTGTTAGGTAAAACAGAGTTGATGTCAATAAGAGCTACTGTTCAGCTCCTGTGAAGCTTCATCTTCCAAAACAAGGCAGCAGAGAGACAAATGTTGGAGGGTGAAAGCAGACCTCAACGATTTTCTGCAATCAATGGTGGGCTGTCAGGAATCGTCCTGCTCACGTTGGCAGAGGTATGTTCTGCAAAGCAAGTGCCTGGGAACTGCTGCCTTGGAACACTACCCCCGGATAATTCACTGCAATTATGCTGCTGTGGATGAAGTTTCACTCCAGAAAGAGGCATTATTACCCTTCTAGAGTGAAAAGTCAGTTTACTACTGTTCTCCTTAATGAGGAAGTCAAATCAAGCCAGGCTGTCTTGGTGCCCCAGCCCCAGGAGTCTTCGTGGTGTGAGGAGTGACACAGGTCCTGATGATCAGCTGCTCTGTGCTGCGTGCAGCTACTGAAGACCTTTGATGTGCCTCAGCACCTGTGGAAGTATAAACATGTCAACACATCCATGGTACTGTTCTGACTCATCACAGACTGCTTCACAGAGCCAAGCTGGATCCTGCGCTAGGGGACTGCTGGATGAGAAGCTCAGTGTGAGCCAGCAGTGTGCACCTGTAGCCCAGAGAGTCAACCAGAGCCTGGGCTGCAGCAGAAGTGTGGCCAGCAGGGTGAGGAAAGGGATTCTGCCCCCCTAGTCCACTCTGGTGAGACCCCACCTGGAGTACTGCATCCAATTCTGGAGCCTCTGTTACAAGAAAGATCTGGAGGTGCTGCAGTGTGTCCAGAGAAGGGCCACGAGGATGCTCAGAGGGCTGGAGCTGCTCTGCTGTGGAGACAAAGAGGGTTGGGGCTATTCAGTCTGGAGAAGAGAAGGCTTCAAGAAGACCTTATTGTGACCTTCCAGCATCTGAAGTGTGATATAAGAAAGCTGGAGAGAGACTTTTTAGGCTGTCAGGTAGCAATAGGACTGGGGAGAATGGAGGAAAACTAGAAGTGGGGATATTCAGATTGGATGTCAGGAAGAAGTTCATCACCATGAAGGTGGAAAGAGGTTGCCCAGGGAGGTGGTGGAAACTCCATCCCTGGATGTTTTTAAGTCCAGGCTGGATGTGGCTCTGAGCAACCTGATCTAGTGTGAGGTGTCCCTGCCCATGGCAGGGGGAGTAGAGCTGGATGATCCTTCAGGTCCTTTCCAGCCCTGACAATTCTGTGATTCTATGACTCCAGTTTGTAACAGAGGCTGCTCACCAGACATGACAGGGGGAAGTAGCTGGTCATAGCCAGCCCCAAAACACCATTTCACATTGTGTTGCCACAGCAATACAATACAAGGACAATGGAATCAAACTTTGCTTGATTAAAGACAAGATTTAACTCACAAAATATCCTTTGACAGCAAGGAAGAATTTGAGACTAAAATGACAGTAATCTCACTCTGGTTCATATCTACTGCTCCAAACAGGATGCCATGGACAAGACATGATGGCTCCAAAGTTTATTTCCAAAGGAATAATTCTCACTCTTGCTTCTTGTCCAATTTTCATCTTGTTCCAGACACAGAACTTGCACTATAGATAAGCCTAATTGTCAGTGGCTTTGCTGAATAGCAGCACTATTTCTTTGGATTTAAAAGCATCCACTTGCCCTGGAAAAACAGCCCTCTGTGGATCTGGAGACTGGAGAATGTAAAAGGGTGGCAGAGCTCTGGAGCAGGCTGCCCAGAGAGGTTGGGGAGTCTCCAGCTCTGGAGAGATTCAGAACCAGGCTGCCCAGAGACATTGTGGAGTCTCCTTCTCTGGAGAGATTCAGGACCAGGCTGCCCAGAGACATTGTGGAGTCTACTTCTCTGGAGAGATTCAGGACCAGGCTGCCCAGAGAGGCTGTGGAGTCTCCTTCTCTGGAGAGATTCAGAGCCCGCCTGGACACGATTCTGTTCAACTTGCCCTAAGACAAACCCACTTTAGTAGAAGGTTTGGGCTGGATGATCTCCAGAGGTCACTTCCAACCCCTACCATTTTGTGATTCTATGAATGAACTGATTTGTTCTGAGATCAAAATTTCAGCTCCAGAATTGCACTTCCAATTATGTCTCTTCTTTTTGTGCTGGTAGTGTTTATTGCCTTTTCAACATGATTGGATTCCCAGAATACTTTCCTTCATAAACATTTTCCTTCCCCAATACTTAAATCTATAGAATCATAGAATAAACCAGGTTGGAAGTGCTCTGTGACCTTACAGTAAAGAAGTTCCCCCTTGTGTTGAGGTGGAACCTCCTGTGTTGCAGCTTCCATCCATTGCTGCTTGTCCTGACATCCTAACAACAAAAAAATCTGCCCTTTCACTTTCATCTCAGAATCCCTGCCAGCAAAATGTGAACTACATGTTGTAATTACATCCCAGACACCTGAACCTTAGAGGAGCAGTACCCTAAGAGACCCCTTAGTTAGTCCTAAATCCTAGACACTAGGATCTACGAATCTCAAATGGAAGATGAAGCAGGAATAAAAGCAGCAAAAGGATGCAGTCTGTCAGGTCTGCCTGTCACAGATAGGAGCTGCTTTGGCAGGGCTGCAGAGCTAACAGAAGGGACATTCATGGTGTGCACACACTTCTCAGCACCCCCTTCCCCTCCCCACACTGCTGCTCTCCTTGAAAAGCCTCAGCTCCTTGTATCTCTACTGCATGCTCGGCTTCAACGCTGCTCCATTTCTTTGCTTCCAGGTTGGTATTTTGCAGACTCTTAATAAGCCCTTATGAAACAACAAAACCAGTGCAGCTTCACCCCTGCTAACAAGCAGAGCACGATGTTAGCTCAAGGAGTAGGAAGCACAGCCCCACAATGAAGCTCTCTGCCACACTACCTGTATTCACACGGGCAGGTGAAGTAGATGCTCAAGGACAGAGTAATAACCAAGTTCATAGCCGCATGCAAGGACATCTGAGCATGTATGGCATATAATGAACTTGTGTTTAACCATCTGAATGGAGTGTCTCTGCATAAGATGCTATGAAGGGGATTAAGTCAAAAGAGTCATGTGGCAGTGACTCAATAAGAAAGATAAAGCACAGTCATTTAGGCCCCAGTTCCCCCCCAAACCTTAGCTTCAGCTGCTCAGGCTTCATTTACATGACCACATCTTGTGCTTCGGCTATTAACAGCACACTACATTGTGACTGGCCCTTTGTGGGGACACAAAAAGGAACGAGTGGTCACAAGGAAACCTTTGTGCCTCCTCCAGGGCTGCATAGGAGAGGCAGTCCTTGTAGCCCACAGCTGTACAGGGAGTTTCAGAGTTAATAATGCCAGCAGCAGAACACTTCTCAAAGGAAAGTGGAGCAGAAGGGAGGGCAGTTAAAGCTCCGCTCTTTCTCTCCCATTAGCTACCAAGCTAAACAGAGGCAGTTTATGCTATCCCCCCACAAAGGAGACGTACAAATTACTTGTCACTGGAGAAATCCTTTCCATGCCACCGAGACTCTCCGTCTGCCCTTGAGAGCTGACAGGCAGCAGGCTCTCAGGCGTTACCAGCGCTGCAGTGCACCTGCAGTCCCCCCACGACGCCGCTGCGCCCTTGCTGCTGCCGGGAGAATAGGCATCACCCGGGATGGATGCTTGTCCTGTTGCTGGCTTTATTGATGGCGTTTTTAAGCGCTGGCCATATGCACCACGCTTAACAAGACAGAAGCTCTGGCTAGAAGAGAGTGTTTGCTGCGCAGTCATTCATTCTTTGCCTCCAAAACGAAAAACTCACAAAGGGTGTTTTAAAGGGAATATAGAAAGCCTCATTCAGGCTCGGATCAGAGCCCCTCAGCATGCCTAACTAGCCAATTTACACCTCCTAAATGTCAGACTTTATGAAGGAGCAATCTGGGAAGTTAGAATTGGAAGCTCTGTTTCTGAGCATGTTTTCACCACGCAGACGTTTTGGGTGAGCCCCTACAGAGGAATCATTCACAACCCAGGAGGGGAAGAACGAAAAGGATGAGATACAGGGGATGATGATAGAAACCTCAAACTCTCCCGATGCAGGGAATGAAAAGGACTACTCGAAATCGAGCTGGACGTGTCCTGCATGCAGAGCACACACTTGCGCTCAAGAGAAGGAGCCGGCAGGTGTCAGCCTTGCTTTGTGCATCCAACCTCTCCCAGGCTGGCAAGCAAATCCTCGCACGTTTGTTTGAGCTGATGGTTAATAGTGACATGAATTTTCTTCCGAGCAGTACCAGTTGCACAAGTTAACTGCCTTATCAAAGCAGCCTATATCCAGCACTAGTTATATAGGTTAAAATGTTGAGCCAGCTGTTACCATGGCAACTGCTGCCTCAGATGGATTAGAACTAGGCGAAGGAGGAGGCTGGAACAACTTCCTGATGAGAAATTCAATTAGCACGTCAGCATTTGTAGGCAGGAGCTACATCACAACTCCTCTGGGTTGGCAGGCACATTTCACGTGGGATGTTTTGCTCCAGAAGGGAAAGGGTGGCCATAACACCTTCCTGCTTCCTTCACGTTTAGACTTGGACAGCCTGGAGGGTTGGGCAGGAAGAAATTGAATGAAATTCAACAAGGGCAAGTCTTGCACCTGAGAAACAACCTCAGGTATCAGCATAGGCTGGGGACCGAGCTGTCTGGAAAGCAGCAAAAGGGGAAAAGATTTGGGGGTCCAAGTGAATGGGAGCTTAACCAGGAGCCAGCAATGTGCACTGGTGGCCAGGAGGGGCAATGCCATTCTGGAGTGTATCAGAAGGGCTGTGGTTAGTAGGGCGAGAGAGGTTCTCCTGCCCCTCTACTCTGCCCTGGTGAGGCCACAGCTGGAGTACTGTGTTCAGTTCTGGGGCCCCCAGTTCAAGAGGGACATAGAACTGCTTGAGAGAGGCCAGCACAGAGCCACAAAGATGATGAAGGGAATAGAAGATCTCTGTTATGAGAAGAGCCTGAGGGAGCTGGGGCTGTGCTGCCTGGAGAAGAGGAGTCTGAGAGGTGACCACATCAGTGCTTATGAAGATGTGCAGGTGAGTGGCAGGAGGCTGGAGCCAGGCTCTGCTGGGTGATGCCCAATGCCAGGCCAAGGGGCAATGGTGGAAGATGAGGCATAGGAAGTTTCATATAAACATGAGGAGGATTTTTTTTCACTGTGACAGTAACAGAACCCTCAGACAGGCTGCCCAGGGGGGTTGTGGAAACTCCCTCTCTGGAGATATTCAAAACCCACCTGGATGCATCCCTGTGTGATCTGCTCTAGGTGATCCTGCTCTGGCAAGGGGGTTGGACTGGATGGGCTTTTGAGGTGCCTTCCAGCCCCTGACATTCTGTGATTCTGTGATTCAGTGAGATTTAGATGAATTGCTCTTCTAAAGCCACTTACTTGAAAAACACCTTTTTTTCCCTCACACCAAGGTCTAAGTGGTAAAACCTCCTGCAGAAGAGGAGGCTCAGAGCAGACCTCATTGATGTCTACAACTACCTGAAAGGAGGCTGTAGCCAGGTGGGGTTGGGCTCTGCTGCCAGGCAACCAACAGCAGAACAGTCTCAAGTTGTGCCAGGGCAGGTCTAGGCTGGATGTTAGGAGGAAGTTGTTGCCAGAGAAAGTGATTGCCACTGGAATGGGCTGCCCAGGGAGGTGGTGGAGTCATCATCCCTGGAGGTGTTCACTGGAGGTGCCCCTGGATGGGACACTTAGTGCCATGGTCTGGTTGACTGGCCAGGGCTGGGTGCTAGGTTGGACTGGCTGAGCTTGGAGGTCTCTTCCAACCTGCTTAATTCTAAGATTCTATGATTCTAAGAAATGATGCCTAGGTTTCAGCCAGCACACCCACCACACACAGGTAGTGTTTTCTAAGGCCAGTGATCACTCTGCTGTGTCCCAACACGCAAACAGAAAGAGTGTTCCTCCAATTAAAAATGCACAGAACATAACTTTTAAGCTAGAGCTTTGTGGAGACAAAGTATTGCAACACCCTCTGTGCACTAAGGATGAAAGAAAGCCCCAGTCCCCATGCAACTTGGTTGCTGGAAGCTTTCTCATCTCCTGCTACCCTGTGATTTCCACAGCGCTCTGAATTCACAGCCATGCTGTCAGTCAGTCTGATGGGTTCAGCACCCAACACTGATTATTTAGAATGTTCTTTTCTGATCATCTTTTAAGCTTAGTCCCCAGCATCACCCTTCCCCTCCAGCCCAGCCTATTCCACAGGAAGCCCCTATAAGGAAGAGAGCAGGAACATGTGATTGGCATTGGAATGGGCTGCCCAGGGAGGTGGTGGAGTCACCATCCTTGGAGGTGTTCAAGAAAAGCCTGGATGAGGCACTTGGTGTCATGGTCTAGTTGACTGGATAGGGCTGGGTGCTAGGTTGGACTGGATGATCTTGGAGGTCTCTTCCAACCTGGTTGATTCTATGATTCTATGTCTGTGGAAGGCCTCTTGACCCTTCATGCCCTTATCTGCTTGAAGCCATGCCATAATTTGATGTAGAAATTTGCAGGTATTTCTTCTGAGATCCTCAAATCATTTTTTTTGGCCTATCCTTTATATGAAAATGTCCTTTGGGTCCCATATTTTAAACCCTCTTAATCTGCTTTAACCACAAACCCCCTTCAAACATTAGTCAGCATCCAAACCATCTTGTTTCCATTTAGAAATGTAATACAAGGCTCAAATTGTTTCCATGGTCTCTCTTTTATATATATAACAAATGCATACAAAGAACATACACCAAATTCTCAGAAGCTGCTGTGAATATATTGGGAGAGTTTCCCACTCAGAAATACTCAAGTCTGGATTTTCACCTAATCTTCTGTTCAAAGTAAGCTTCCCTCTCTCTCTTAGGGCTTCCCAGGGCCACATTCCATTTCTTTTGATCTCTGGTTATCCTTATTTTCCATTCAAGTTTATCTTTAGGAAGACAGCTGCACCAAACTGATGTTCCAGTCCATGATTTGAAGATGATCAGAGGGATGGAGCACCTCCCCTATGGAGACAGGAAAAGAAGGCTTCAGGCAAACCTTAGAGTGACCTTCCAGTACTTGAAGGGGGCCTACAGGAAAGTCATAAAGGGACTTTTATAAGGGCTTGCAGGGATAGGAAGAGCGAGAATGTAGAAGGGCTGTGGTTAGTAGGTTGAGGGAGGTTCTCCTGTCCCTCTACCTGCCCTGGTGAGGCCACATATGGAGTACTGTGTCCAGTTCTGGGGTCCCCAGTTCAAGAAGGACCTCAGGGAGCTGCTTGAGAGAGTTCAGTGCAGAGCCACAAAAATGATTATGGAAGTTGAACATTTTCCTTATGAGGAGAGCCTGAGGGAGCTGGAGCTGTGCTGCTTGGAGAGGAGGAGACTGAGAGGTGACCTCAGTCATGTTTATAACTGTGCAAGGGGTGAGTGGCAGGAGGCTGGAGCCAGGCTCTGCTGGGTGATGCCCAGCACCAGGACAAGGGGCAATGGGTGGAAGTTGAGGCATAGAAGGTTCCATGTGAACCTGAGGAAGAATTTCTTCCCTGTGAGGGTGGCAGAGCACTGGCACAGGCTGCCCAGGGGGGTTGTGGAGTCTGCCTCTCTGGAGATACGCAAGACCCATCTGGGTGTGATTCAGTGTCATCTGCCAAGTCCAAGGCTAAACCGTGTCCCTCAACACCACATCTCTGCCTCTTTAAAACCCCTCTGGGGATGGGAACTGAACCACCTCTCTGGGCAACATATTCCACTGTCTAAGAGTGAAGAAGTTTCCTCTAATACCCAACCTAAACCTCCCACACTGCACTTGTTACCAGGGAGAAGAGACCAACACCCACTTTGCTACAACCTCCCTTCAGGCAGCAGCAGAGAGCCAGAAGTTCTCCTTTCAGCCTCCTCTCTTTCAAACTAAACAGCCCCAGCTCCTTCAGGTCACTTTTCATAAAATTTCTTCTCCAGGCACTCTAGCAGCTTCCTTGCCCTCCTCTGCCCTTACTTCTGTACCTCCACATCTCCTTTGCATTGAGGAATACAAAACAAGCCAACACTGAAGGGCTGGCAAAATTGAGGCCCTTGCTAACAGACCTCTTTAACCAGCTGCTTAGGAAGTTTTGCTACATCACTTCAGTTTCATCATCTGCTGCCATTTCCTGTGCTGTAATTAGGAACCTTACATCCTGACACAAGCTACTGCTCCAGTTCTCTCTTGACTATTTCATTTTGGCTGGTTGGTTTCAGGGTGTGAAATTAGAAGCTTTTTGAGATTCAGTTTGCAGAAATATGTGAGGATCCATAGACCACATTCAGAGTGGAGGTGAGAAGGAAGTTGTTCAGCACGAGAGTGGTGAGAGGCTGGAATGGGTTGCCAAAGGAGGTGGTTGAGGCCCCATGGCTGGAGGTCTTTAAGGCCAGGCTGGCTGAGGCTGTGGGCAGCCTGCTCTAGGGTAGGGTGTCCCTGGTCATGGCAGGGGGGTTGGAACTGGCTGCTCCTTGTGCTCCCTTCCATCCCTGACTGATTCTACAGTTCTGTGATTTCTGTATCTAGCTGTAGAGATTTGTGATATACTGTAAATGCCTGCTTGAATACTGTGCTAAGCTGTGAATATAAAGCCTCACTCCTTAACTTCCAGCTGGCTGAGTCTAGTCTGGGTGATTTCATAAGAGTGGGGGGGCAGGTAACTCCCAAACCATCACAGAGAGAAAGGAGTTCTACAAAGGGAGATGGAAGATACTCACACTGGTTTGCTTAGGAAGGAAATGAACAGAAGGGTTACATTAAAGACACTTCAATTCTACCTCGTAGTAATCCCAATCCTGTCTACAAACTAGTATTATCAGGGTTGTAGTGGTCAACATGAGTAACAAACAGAAGTAAGAAAAACTTCATGGTTATGTTCAAGTTTTCCCTCCAGATAGTGAAAATTGAGGGACCAGGGTCCAAGCTGAAATCTGTATGTGACCTGCAACCAGCTCCTGCACAGCTTTTTGCATCTTCCCCTGGTGCTGGTCGTGGTTAAACACAGCAAAGCACACAGGAGTCATCCAATAATGCAGTTTCTTTGCTCCTACAGTCAACTGACACAGCCTGTGAAAATGGGCATCTTCCCAAGGCTTTAAACTGGAGTGGTTAAAAGGAGGAAATTGCAGCTAGAAGACCACTCAAGTCTGACTTTCATTCCTGAAAAACAGAACTTAAAAGTCATTCACAGTGCATCCTGCTTCCCCTCATCCAGTGCAGTCCTTTTATCCAGCTCTTTATCTCCAAAATGCCTTGGATAAAACCTGTGGGAGCTAAAAATAACAGCATGAGCTCATCCCCACACTCTAGTCAATGAGTTGAGTAATGCAGACCTTATGAAAATGCATCTTTAGAGCCCTTCTGGATCAGCTGCATAACACAACCCATTAAACACAACTCTATTGATCTAATTTCATTATTTGCAGCAGGCTGGAGTTTAGAAATGATGAGCTCCACTAACGAACACCAACCACAGAGAGGGGGGGAAAATGGTTATTACTGATTAAAACCTTCGTTGAAAACACCTAAGATGAGATGTTTGTCATTACAGGTGAAGGTTTGCCATAATTTAAGTCTATGTTAATGCTTTATTCAGGACCTATTTGTGCCCAAAGAGCCAAAAGGCAGAAAATTGAGTGATTATCTCACAATGAAACACTATTGATTTCTACTGATAGGGTTAAAGAGGATCTTTCTGGAAAAGAATACAAGATAATAAGTTTAAACAAGGCCAGAAGAGTCAGTTCACATCTGTATGCTGAAAGAGAAAGGAGCACTTTGGTTTGCTGCAATTTGAAAAGCCTTTTTTTACTTCTTTCCTTTTTTTATTACAGAAGAGGAGAAGAAGCCATGCAAAGTAATCATTTCCTCACCACATGACAGCATTCATTCTTCCTGACAGCAAGGGAATTAAGGAGTTTCCTCTCTCAGGCACAGAAGGTAATTTGGAGCAAATGAAACTTCACGTTACAAGGACAGTGAGGTGGGTGTTGGTTTCTTCTCCCTAAGTAATAAAATAGGACAAGAGAAAATGACCTCCAGTTGCAATAGGGGAGGTTTGGGTGAGACATTAGAAGAAATTTGACTGAAAGGGTTCTGAAACACAGGAACAGGCTCCCTAGAGAGGTGGCTGGATCTCCATCCCTGGATGTGTTTAAAAGCCTCAGAGATAGCATCATAGAATCATAGAATCAAGCAGCTTGGAAGAGACCTCCAAGATCAGCCAGTCCAACCTAGCACCCAGCCCTGGCCAATCAACCAGATCATGACACTAAGTGCCTCAGCCAGGCTTTGCTTCAACACCTCCAGGGATGGCAACTCCACCACCTCCCTGGGCAGCCCATTCCAATGCCAATCACTCTCTCTGGCAACAACTTCCTCCCAACATCCAGCCTAGACCTGCCCTGGCACAGCTTGAGACTGTGTCCCCTTCTTCTGTTGCTGGTTGTCTGGGAGAATAAACCAATCCCCACCTGGCTACAGCCTCCCTTCAGATAGTTGCAGACAGCAATGAGGTCAAAAGCTCAGAGATTATTTAAGCTGTGACACTTGTGTTTACTTCCATTCCATCACTAACAAACCTTTGGCATAGGTCACAAAAGTTTATCAATCATAATAACTACATTTTAGCTTCTTTTCAAGCAAATAGCAAAGCACTTAACCACAAAATCATATTAATCTGTTTTGGAATAAATCAAACAGCTTCAATTCTTTGCAGCTGTAATTCACTACTAATATGTTTTGGAATAAATCAAACAGCTTCAATCATTTGCAGTTTGGATTGTTGAAGATGCTCATTAGGAGCCTGAGATACCAAGCCAGAGTATTGCTCAGTAACAAGAATTATACCTTCAGAAAATGCAGCAAGGGAATATTTTTTATAGAAAACTGTTTCTAGGATACATGAATGGTTGAAAGTAAACTGAGCTCTGCAGTTGCCTGCAATAGTTAAGGTGCCACAAGATTTATTTCACAGAACCACAGAACCTTAAAGGCTGGAAGGGACCTCCAGAGATCATTGAGTCCAACTCCCCTGCCAAAAGCAGGATCCCCTAGGGTAGTTCGCTCAGGAATGCATCCAGGTGGGGTTGGAAAGGCTCCAGAGAAGGAGACTGCACAACCTCTCTGGGCAGCCTGTTCCAGGGTTCTGTCACCCTCACTGTAGAGAAGTTTCTGCTCATGTTGAGGTGAAACTTTTCGTGTTCAAGTTTGTACCCATTGTTCTCTTGTCTTTTTACTCAGCACCACTGAAAAGAAGTTGGCCCCATCCACTTGACACTCATCTCACAGACTGATCAAGGGACCAGATCTCCTCTCAGTCTTCCCTTCTCAAGACTAAACAGCCTCAGGTCTCTCAGTCTTTCTTCATAGGGGAAATGCTCAAGTCCCCAAATCATCCTTGTGGCTCTCCATTGGAGTCTCTCCAGCAGGTCCCTGTCTCTCTTGAATTGGGGAGCCCAAAACTGGACACAATACTCCAGGTGCAGTCTCACCAAAGCATAGTAGACAGGGAGAAGAACCTTCCTAGACCTGTTGGATGTAGTAGAATTACTCTCACACATCTGAGAAGCTATAGTTCACAGCACAACAACTGTTAAGCCTTTGTTTAATGGACTTTCATCCTCTTAACATATGAAACTTCTCCAGGAGGGCTTTATAAAGTAGGTGACTCATATTCTTAATGGGCAAGAAGGTTTTAACAATATAATTGCATCAAGATTTTCTTCAGATGCAACTGCTCTCCCAACTGCATCAAAGAGAACATGGCAACACCCACGAGCTTCAGCCTGTAACACCTATTATCTGCTACAGAGTTGCACTTAGCAGGAAAATTGCCATTCAGTGCATATCATCACCATGCAAAGCTGTTCTGTTCTTCTTCCCAGGAAGCAAAGGAGGATCACCTAGAGCAGGCCACACAGAAGAATACCCAGGCAGGGTTTGAAAGTCTCCAGAGAAGATTCCACAACCTCACTGGGAAGCCTGTTCCAGCACTCCATCATCCTCACCATAAAGAAGTGTCTCTTTGTGTTGAGGTGGAATCTCCTGTGTTCTGACTTGTACCTGTTGTTCCTTGCCCTATCACTGGGCCCCACTGAAAAGAGACACCCACACTTCAGTTATGTCTAGATGTTGATAAGATCCCCTCTCAGCCTTCTCCTCTCAAGACCAAACAGTCCTGGGTCTCTCAGTCTGTCTTCACAGGAGAGATGTTCAAGTCCCACAAACATCCTCATAGCTCTCTGTTGAAAGAAGCTTAGGCAGTGCCTGTGGCCATGAAAGACAGCCTGAAATGTTTGCAGCTCCTTACACAGATGAGAAAGAGGGCAGGTAACACATGAATAAGAAACACCTTAGCACCATCAATTAATAATGTTACAGACCAGGGAAGATGAGAAGCCTTCAGTGCTGTCTCTGGGATACCTGATACTATGGAAATGTCTGCAGTAACTAATTCACAGCCACATCTGAACAGGGGACAGAAAGACAGCACATGTAAAGCTTAAGAGATGATGAGGAAATGATGTATAAAAGGATAAAAATATAGAATCATAGAAACAAAAAATCAGTCAGGGATGGAAGGGACCACAAGGAGCAGCCAGTTCCAACCCCCTGCCATGGCAGGGACACCCTACCCTAGAGCAGGCTGCCCACAGCCTCATCCAGCCTGGCCTTAAACACTTCCAGGCATGGGGCTTCAACCACCTCCCTGGGCAACCCATTCCAGGTTCTCACCACTCTCACGCTGAAGACCTTCCTCCTCACCTCCAGGCTGAACCTCCCCACTTCCAGCTTTGCTTCCCCTAGTCCTGTCACTCCCTGATAGCTTAAAAAGTCCCTCCCCAGCTTTTTTGTAGGCTCCCTTTAGCTACTGAAGATATTTCCTATTAGAATCATAGAATCAACCAGGTTGGAAGAGACCTCCAAGATCATCCAGTCCAACCTAGCACTCAGCCCTATCCAATCAACTAGACCATGGCACTATGACCAAGCTTCCAGAACACTTCAATTTCTACTTTACTCTCTCCCTCTTCTGATAGGGTTTTTTTTCCCACTTTGTTCTTTGTATTTCTGTCTTACTACTTAAATAACAACTTTGGGTTTGGACTTGATGATCTTTTGAGGTCCCTTCCAGCCCCTGACATTCTGTGATGCTGTGAACTTCAGTTTGGAGTTAAAAGCAAAAACCAAAGCCACAGAGATTTGTTAAGATATATATTATGTAGTTATATTATATATAGACAAGAGAAGCATTTCCTGTAGTATGCTCTAGTAGCAATGTGACAGAGTAAACACAACTGGAAGGTGAGTCTCACTGAATCAACACATGATTCCAATCTTTACTGTCATTCCAGTCTTTCCTTGTCCTTTTCCAGACTAAAGGCAGCTGGGCCAAAGTGTAACACAAGGCTCAGCTGCAGGAAAGATCTTCTAAGAAGAGGGCTAATATTTATTGCCAGCTCACTCTTTCAAAAGCCCTAGATTCCTGTGATGTGGAGCTTGGAAAAATCAGTTCTCTGCCATAAACTTTGGCATTTCAGGGAGGTTGGACTCAATGATCTCTGGAGGTCCTTGCCAACCTCTACAAGTTCTGTGGTTCTGTGATTCCCAGCTGTGGTGTGGTTAATAGTTTTTAACCTCAGTGGGCTGCACATCCTCTTAACCTCAATCCTACAGCAATTTCAACGATGTCATCCAAACAATCTCGGTTTGCAAGAGGATGTGGAGTGCTATAAAACAGCCCAAAATGGACTTTTTAAAGCCAGTGGATCAATTGCTGAGTTGATTTAAGCAACTTAGAGTACTTGGTGGCCAAATGGGGAGGGGAAATGTTAATAACAGAATGAAATGTGGCCCCATGATTCAGGGTGCTCCATGCATCCACTCAGCTTTGCCATGAAGTAAGCTGGTGAAAGTAAGCAGTAAAAGAAGGTAATGTGGCTCCATGCTTCAGGGTGTTCATGCATCCACTCAGCTTTGCCACAAAGTAAGCTGGTGAAAGCAAGTAGTAAAAGAAGGTAATGTGGCCCCATGCTTCAGGGTGTTCCATGCATCCACTCAGCTTTGCCACAAAGTAAGCTGGTGAAAGCAAGTAGTAAAAGAAGGTGATGTGGCCCCATGCTTCAGGGTGTTCCATGCATCCACTCAGCTTTGCCATGAAGTAAGCTGGTGAAAGCAAGTAGTAAAAGAAGGTAATGTGGCCCCATGCTTCAGGGTGTTCCATGCATCCACTCAGCTTTGCCATGAAGCTGGTGAAAGTTAGTAGTAAAAGAAGGTTATGTGGCCCCATGCTTCAGGGTGCTCCATGCATCCACTCAGCTTTGCCACAAAGTAAGCTGGTGAAAGCAAGTAGTAAAAGAAGGTAATGTGGCCCCATGCTTCAGGATGTTCATGCATCCACTCAGCTTTGCCATGAAGTAAGCTGGTGAAAGCAAGTAGTAAAAGAAGGTAATGTGGCCCCATGCTTCAGAGTGCACCATGCATCCACTCAGCTTTGCCATGAAGTAAGCTGGTGAAAGCAAGTAGTAAAAGAAGGTAATGTGGCCCCATGCTTCAGGGTGCTCCATGCATCCACTCAGCTTTGCCATGAAGTAAGCTGGTGAAAGCAAGTAGTAAAAGAAGGTAATGTGGCTCCATGCTTCAGGGTGTTCCATGCATCCACTCAGCTTTGCCATGAAGTAAGCTGGTGAAAGTTAGTAGTAAAAGAAGGTAATGTGGCTCCATGCTTCAGGGTGTTCATGCATCCACTCAGCTTTGCCATGAAGTAAGCTGGTGAAAGCAAGTAGTAAAAGAAGGTAATGTGGCCCCATGCTTCAGAGTGCACCATGCATCCACTCAGCTTTGCCATGAAGTAAGCTGGTGAAAGCAAGTAGTAAAAGAAGGTAATGTGGCCCCATGCTTCAGGGTGCTCCATGCATCCACTCAGCTTTGCCATGAAGTAAGCTGGTGAAAGCAAGTAGTAAAAGAAGGTAATGTGGCTCCATGCTTCAGGGTGTTCCATGCATCCACTCAGCTTTGCCATGAAGTAAGCTGGTGAAAGTTAGTAGTAAAAGAAGGTAATGTGGCTCCATGCTTCAGGGTGTTCATGCATCCACTCAGCTTTGCCATGAAGTAAGCTGGTGAAAGCAAGTAGTAAAAGAAGGTAATGTGGCCCCATGCTTCAGAGTGCACCATGCATCCACTCAGCTTTGCCATGAAGTAAGCTGGTGAAAGCAAGTAGTAAAAGAAGGTAAGTACACCTTATTTCATGCACCACTTGCAAGAACTGTTTTCTGCAGTTACATTTCTCTAATTCTGCTGCACTAAAAATACCTCCATGGGAGATAAGAGAGGTGCTAGAACAGGCAGGTGGCACTTGCTCATATTTATAACATGCATGTCTGGGGATAAACTATGTGAAACACAAGAAGAGATTAAGGAATGTCTGCAGTATAGTGAGGAATAAAGGTTTAAAACTGATTTTTTTTTTCTTGGAGGTTATATAGTAAACTCAACTGACATTTTCAGACCTTAATCTGGGCAATGCCAGAAATGGTCTGCGACTTGCATATGTTTGCCTCATGTAAACTAGAAACGAGCTAGCCTAAGGCCCTGAGCGTAGGTATATTTACACACATATGCAATGGCATAAAGACAGCTCCACAGTGACAAAAGTATGATGTTCTTCAGAGTCAAAGTTCATGCAGGATTGCTTGCTCTCCTACCTTCCCCTGGTACAACTAAGAAAAAATAGCACTTTTGAGCTTACCAAATAAAATCATAGAATCATAGAATCAGCCAGGTTGGAAGAGACCTCCAAGCTCAGCCAGTCCAACCTAGCACCCAGCCCTATCCAGTCAACTAGACCATGGCACCCCCATTCCAATGCCAATCACTCTCTCTGACAACAACTTCCTCCTAACATCCAGCCTAGACCTGCCCTGCCACAACCTAAGACTGTGTCCCCTTCTTCTGTTGCTGGCTGCCTGGCAGCAGAGCCCAACCCCACCTGGCTACAGCCTCCCTTCAGGCAGCTGTAGACAGCAATGGGCTCTGCCCTGAGCCTCCTCTGCTGCAGGCTGCACCCCCCCAGCTCCCTCAGCCTCTCCTCACAGGGCTCTGCTGCAGGCCCCTCACAGCTTTGGCGCCCTCCTGTGGACACCTTCCAGTACTGCAACATCTCTCTTGAATTGAGGAGCCCAGAACTGGACACAGCACTCCAGGGGTGGCCTGAGCAGTGCTGAGCACAGGGGCAGAAGAACCTCCCTTGTCCTGCTGCCCACACTGCTCCTGATCCAGTGACATCTTGGCCTGTATTGGCAAGAATGTGCCCACCAGAACTAGGTAAGTGACTGTCCCCCTGGACTCAGTTCAGGTGAGGCCATACCTTGAGTAGAAGGTTCAATTTTGGAGCATTCACTTACAGAGAAGAGCAACAAAGTCAATGAAGGGTCTGGAGAACAGCAGCTGAGGGAACTGGGGTTATTCTGCCTGGAGAAAAGGAGAAGTAGATTATTGTGCTGGTTTGAGGCTAATTGGAATATTTTAATGAGAAAATTTAGATTATAGGCTGTGGAAACAATGGGGATGTCTACTTCACTCATTGGTTTGCTGAGGCATATAAAACCAAGGACACAAACATAGATAAGACAGTCTCTATCTGTCAGAGTTAATGTCTCTGTTTTCTCCTTGGGCTTTTGCTGCTCTGCCTGGATCTGTGTAACCCCTTCTGCTTTTAACCCCCTTGTCGATCCTTGCAACTCACTTTGCACATAAGGCAGACTCTGGGATAAGGTAAAGGGGTGGAAAGAAGGTGGAAAGGTGGCTGGGAGCCCCTCCTGGGGACTCTGATTTTCTGGGAGGGGTACTGTGTTTCTGTATCACTTTTAACCTGTACATTTCTGTGTATAGCTGTATATATATTATACATATCTGCTTGCATGCTGTGCTAAGCTGTAAACAGAAAGCTTCATTCCTTAACCTCCAGACTGGCCATGAGGAGGAAGTTGTTGAGCAGGAGAGTGGTGAGAGGCTGGAATGGGCTGCCCAGGGAGGTGGTTGAGGCTCCATCCCTGGAGGTGTTTAAGGCCAGGCTGGGTGAGGCTGTGGGCAGCCTGACCTAGAGTGTGGTGTCCCTGCCCATGGCAGGGGGGTTGGAACTAGATGCTCCTTGTGGGTCCTTCCAACCCTGACTGATTCTATGATTCTATGAAATGGCCTCAGGCTGCACCAGAGGAGGTTTAGGTTGGGGTTTAGGGAATAGGCTGCTCAGGGAGGTGGCTGAATCCCCATCCCTGGATGGATTTAGTAGCCCCAGGGATGTGTTGCCAAGGGACACGGTTTAGCATCAGACTCGTACAGCTAGGGAACGGTTTGACTCAACGATCTTAAAGGCCGGTTCCAACCAAAACGATTCGCTTTGCAGTTCCAGTGCCCTGAAGGACCATCTACGGCAGCCCAAACATTTTAGTAGTTCCCTGATGACCCCCGCGGGACATCTGCGGCTCTCAGCAGTCTGAGGCTCAGAGGTGTGGACGGAGGCAGCGAGAGGAGCTCCAGAACGGCCCCAAACCGGGGAGACTCTCGCCGCGGTCCCTTCAGGCCTTCCCTCACGGCGCAGCCGGGGACGGAGGAGGAAGCGCGGCCGGGCCGAGCCGAAAGCCAGCACACTGCCGGTCCTGAGCCCCGCTGACCTGCCAGCCGCCACCCTCCCGTGCCGGTGGCTGGGCGGGCGGTGGCAGCGGCGACCCCGCCCCGCTGCGGGGCCCGCCCGCGCCGGCAGAGGCGGCTCCGTTCGCCGCTGTGACGCTGGTGGCGCTGGAACACCTGGAGGGGTGGCGGCAGCGCCTCCGGCTCGGCCCTCCCCTCCTCCTCCTGCGCGGACGAGGTGAGTGCGGGAAGCAGGGGGAGACTCGTTGGGAATCGGTGTGGGATCCTGGCGCGGAAAACGGGTTCCGCACACAGTCGCTGCGGCCGGTGTCGGGCAGCGCTCGGTGGGCGCCGCCTCCCCCGCGGGCTGCCCGTCCGCCGCTGGGCTGGGGCCGGGGGCGGAAGGAGGCTGCGCGGCGGCTGGGCCTGAGGCGCTGGTGCCCGGCAGGGTTTGGCAGCGAGCGCAGCCCGGACCGGACCTGTCAGTTTCGGCGGGGGTGAAATTGACGAGGCGCAAGATGGCATCTGCCCCTCCTTCCTGCCTTCGTGTCCCCCCCGCCGCCCTGCGCTTATCTCGCCATGATTATTACATTTATCCGTTTCTGCCTGGCTTCCTCCCGTACATCCTCTCTGGCGCTGTGCCCGCTGGAAGCGGGGAGGAAAACGGCCGCTTCGCCCCGGCGGTTTGCGCCTCGGCTGCCAGGCTCCGAGCTGAAGCTTGTCCGGCAGCGGCCCGGGTTGGTACCTGAGGGCTGGCAGGCGCTTGGCAGGGCCTCCTGCGCTAGCAAACCTGGCGTTGACAGCTAGCGAAATTCCAATCTAAAAGGGAAAAAAACCCACCCAAAACTTCTGATTTAAGGCTTGGCTTTGGGGTTTTTTTTTGTGGTGAGAGGGTGATCTTGATAGTCAGATCCGTTCTGCATCCATCCACCTGGCATATGAATGTTTTGTGTCTGTTCTGGTCACCTAGAAGAAAGAGGAAAACAGAAAATTGCTTGAAAATGAATGGAAAGATGAGGTCAGTTTTTAGTGAAGGGAAAGGGTGAAGGGCACTGTGCTGTGGTTTTCATCCGTATCACTTTGTGTGTGTGTGTGTGTTGAGCACCAAATGTAAGCAATCCTATTCCATGCAGCTTTCTGTAGTGCTGACAGCCTCAGGGTCCTGCATGGACCCGTTCAAAATGGAAATTCATTTTCTTAGTTCAAATTCAGGTTCTTAGTGTAAATGTGGAACTGAGTTGGGTAATCTCAGGGTTGTGTCCTTTAACTCTCTGCCCTCAGGTTGCATCGTGTAGATGACTTGGAAGCTTGGTGTTGGAGTTGTGCTTCGTCTTTGATTGGTTGTAGTATTTCACGCCTGCCTGCAAGCTTTGCTTTAAACAGTTTTGTTTCCAGGAAACACCTGTTCATTGAGGACTCCCCCCCCCCCCCCAAGCCCCTGTGTTTCATTCTGTAATTTTCTTTCAGTTTCTGGGTGGATTTTATTTCGTATGGACCTCAGAAAGCAGCTGTGGAGCTGTGGCTGTTGTTCCACAGCAAGCTTCTTAGGAATTAAATGTTCTGCTCTTTGGGTCAGGCAAGGCTGTTCATAGGGTCACAGGGTGTCAGGGGTTGGAAGGGACCCAAAGAGAGCATCGAGTCCAATCCCCCCTGCCAAAGCAGGACCATAAAATCTAGCTCAAGTCACAGAGGAATACATCCAGGCAGGCACTGAACATCCTCAGAGAAGGAGACTGCAGACTCTCTGGGCAGCCTGTGCCAGTGCTCAGGGACCCTTACAGGAAAGAAGTTCCCCCTTGTGTTGAGCTGGAACCTCCTGTGTGCTGCAGCTTCCATCCATTGCTCCTTGTCCTATTCCAGGGAGCAGTGAGCAGAGCCTGTCCCCGCACTCCTGACCCCCAGCCCTCAGATACTTATAAACATTGATTAAATCCCCTCTCAGTCTCCTCTTCTGCAGACTGAAGAGCCCCAGATCCCTCAGCCTCTCCTCATCAGGCACTGCTCCAGTCCCCTCATCATCCTTATAGTCTTCTACTGGACTTTCTCCAGCAGATCCCTGTCCCTCCTAAATTGGGGAGCCCAAAACTGTTGCTACAAGGAAAGAAAGAAACGTTTGAGCACTTTTCCAAAGTATTGGTGGAGAAAATGATAAGCTAGGTTTTTGAGGCCACAATGCAGGCTGCATTTGGTTATGGTCTTTGGTCTGTTGTTTTTCTTGTAATCCACTTTTTTTTTCCACTTTGTCTGTCAAAGAGTTCCCAAGGGAACTTCCCAAGTGGAAGTTGCACTTCTGAGAGCTACCTGCCCAGCACTGATCTAAAAGTTGTAGTTCTTAGTGGTGCTTAGCATGAAGCTCAGGAGCACCTCGGGTTGACATTAGCAATTAGTTAATCATTTTTATATTGCTGTTGGAGAAGAGTAGGCTGTTGGTTTAAACTGAACAACTTAATCATTGAAGATTCTTATTAATACCACTGGAGAAGGAATTCAGCATAAAGCCACAGAGATCTTTTGTCTACTGCACAGCCATAACTGGTATAACCGGTCCGGTTTTTCCCACGGCGTCTCTGCAGGAACATGATATGGCAGTTAAGTGCCACCAAACCTTGTTCCTCCAAAGGTTCTTTATTGCCAGTGCTTCATGAGTGAAAGAGACCTTGGATTTCTAGTTCTCCATGGAACACCAATGTGCCCTTGTGGCCAACAGGGAAATTGGGGTGCATCAAGAAAAGCGTGTCCAGCAGGTCTAGGGAGATTGTTCTCCCCCTTTACTCTGCCCTGGTGAGACCACACCTGGAGTATTGTATCCAATGTTGAAATCCCAAATTCAAGGCAGACAGGGACCAGCTAGACAGAGTCCAACAGAGAGCCACAAGGATGACTGGGGGGCTTGAGAATCTCCCCTATGGAGAGAGACTGAGAGACCTGGGGCTGTTTAGTCTGGAGAAAACTGAGAGGGGATCTGATTAGTGTATATAAATGTCTGAGGGGTGGGTGTCAAGTGGCTGGGGCCAAGCTCTTCTTGGTGGTCAGCAGCAGTGGACACAAATTTGAACATGGAAGGTTTCATCTGAACATGAAAAAAAACTTCATGGTGAAAGGCCTGGAACACAAACCCTATGAAGAGAGGCTGAGGGAGCTGGGTTTGTTTAGCCTGGAGAAGAGGAGGCTCAGGGGCGACCTTATTGCTGTCTACAACTACCTGAAGGGAGGTTCTAGCCAGGTGGGGGTTGGTGGTTGTTCTCTTCTCCCAGACAACCAGCATCAGAACAAGGGTACACAGTCTCAAGTTGTGCCAAGGGAGGTCTAGGCTGGATGTTAGGAGGAAGTTGTTGGCAGAGAGAGTGATTGGCATTGGAATGGGCTGCCCAGGGAGGTGGTGGAGTCGCTGTGCCTGGAGGTGTTGAAGCCAAGCCTGGCTGGGGCACTTATTGCCATGGTCTGGTTGATTGGCCAGGGCTGGGTGCTAGGTTGGGCTGGATGATCTTTGAGGTCTCTTCCAACCTGGTTGATTCTATGATTCTCTGCAGTGAGGGTGACAGAGCATGGAGCAGGCTGCCCAGAGAGGTTGTGGAGCCTCCTTCTCCAGAGACTTTCAAGACCCTCCTGCATGCATTCCTGTGTGAACTGCCCTCGGTGATCCTGATTTGGCAGAGGGGTTGGACTCGATGATCTCTGGAGGTCCCTTTCAACCTCTAACATTCTGTGATTCTGTGGAGCATTGTCATGCCCATAAAGGTTCAGTGTACTCAAGAGCTAGATGCCACTAATTTGAATTCACCACCTTTACTGAGAAAGATAATGGTGATTTCTTCCACAGTGTTTGTGGGAGATTTAACTCTGCACATCAGTGAAGATTTGCAGTTTCAGTCAGGTCAATTCTGGCTGTATGAACAGGGGAAGGTTTCTTGAACATTTTTCTTTCACAGCATTGTTATTGAGGTGTGGAGGGAATTGCACAGCACAAAGTAAAATTCCTGCAGACCCCTACTATGAGATTGGATTTTTTTCCTCCCCTTAGAAGAGTTTTAAGCCTCTTTTTTCTCTATTAGGGACACTAAATTGTTCTGATGAACTCCCAAGTAAGAATTTCTGGACTAAATGAGTAATAACAGCAGGCTTCAACTAGTACTGAAAAAAATACACTGATAGCTCAGCTAAACTCCAAGTCAAGAAAAAACTGTGCTGATAGCTTAGCTAAACCAGAAGTCAAGAAATGTCCTCCAAGGCTCTTTAATACTTGTTTTTTCAGAATCTCCTTCAACAGTGTTGCTCTGAAGTAGTTGATTCTTCAAGATGCTTTACCACTTCTCAACTGTAAAATTACTCTGAAGACAAAACCCATGCCACGTGATGCAGCAGCATTAAAAATGCAAAAGCCTGGAGAGGGAAGAATGTTAAACAAAGAACCAAGCAGTCAGGGACAGGAGAAACATTTGACCTTTTAGGTATTGCTAGTAACAATAGTCCTGGAGTAGTTTTTCCTGTGGTTATTGTTAGCCATGGCAAATCAAGGGGCGTTCTGACCCTTGATGCAATTGCTTGCGTCAGCCTGGGGAACTGCCTGTTCTGAGTCACTCAAACACTACTCAGGTCCATCTTCCAAGTAGCTTCCTAGGGGTCACAGCTACTCTGGGAATAGTCTGCTGGTGTGCCAGCAGCTAAGGACAGTAAAGTCTGAGTGGACTCAGAAGGTGTCAAGTTGTGCCAGGGAAAGTATAGGCTGGATGTTAGGAGGAAGTTCTTCATAGAGAGAGTGATTGGCATTGGAATGGGCTGCCCAGGGAGGTGGTGGAGTCACCATCCCTGGAGGTGTTCAAGAAAAGACTGGATGAGGCACTTAGTGCCATGGTCTGGTTGACTGGATAGGGCTGGGGGATAGGTTGGACTGGATGATCTTGGAGGTCTCTTCCAACCTGGTTGATTCTATGATTCTGGGCTGCATCAAAAGCAGTGCTGCCAGCAGATCCAGAGAGATGATTCTGCCACTTTGGCCAGGGCTGGGTGCTAGGTTGGACAGGATGAGCTTGGAGGTCTCTTCCAACCTGCTTGATTCTATGATATTTTTGTGGTTCTGAATACATGCTTGGTCTTTTTTTCCCTGCCTGTTGAATTTTGCTTTGTGTTTGGTTTTGTTTGGGGTCTTTTTCTATTAGGGTTTGGGTTTTTTTTCCCTGCCTGTTGAATTTTTGTTTGTATTTAGTTTTGTTTGGGGTCTCTTTGTATTAGGGTTTGGTTTTTTTCCCCTGCCTGTTGAATTTTTGTTTGTATTTGGTTTTGTTTGGGGTCTTTTTCTATTAGGGTTTGTTTTATTTTTCCCTGCCTGTTGAATTTTGCTTTGTATTTGGTTTTGTTTGGGGTCTTTTTCTATTAGGGTTTGTTTTTTTCCCTGCCTGTTGAATTTTGGTTTGTATTTGGTTTTGTTTGGGGTCTTTCTGTATTAGGGTTTGGTTTTTTTCCCTGCCTGTTGAATTTTACTTTGTGTTTGGTTTTGTTTGGTGTCTTTTTCTATTAGGGTTTTTTTTTTTTCCCTGCCTGTTGAATTTTACTTTGTGTTTGGTTTTGTTTGGTGTCTTTTTCTATTAGGGTTTGTTTTATTTTCCCTGCCTGTTGAATTTTGATTTGTATTTGTTTTTGTTTGGGCTTTTTTTCTATTAGGGTTTGTTTTTTTCCCTGCCTGTTGAATTTTGATTTGTATTTGTTTTTGCTTGGGCTTTTTTTCTATTAGGGTTTGTTTTTTTTCACTGCCTGTTGAATTTTGGTTTGGGGTTTGGGTTTTTTTTCTATCATTTATTTCAAATTTTCTTCTTTTAGAGTTTTAGATGAATAAACAGAAGGGAATAAGTGAACTTTTTATTGAAGTGTCTCATAAACCTCAGAAGGGAGGAGAAAGAAATAGAATGGATTTGTGTATAGAAATGGTAGTTCCAGAAGTATCTGCAGTGAAAGGAAAAACTGGTTCCAGTGGGCTTGAGTGCTGTGGCTGTATCCCAAGCACAGGGTATTATTCTGCATGCTGCTGGACCTGTTTGGGTTTATTTTCCCCAGTAATTCAACAGACCACCACGAAATCCCAATTCTAAGAGGAGTGGAGAAGTGTTCTTCCTGCATTATTTAGCTGTGTGATTCATGTGTTTCATGCAGAAGCCATCATTTCTGCATGCTCAGAGAGCAGTGGGGAGGCTCTGGTTCAGGAGCTCGGAGTTGCTTTTCGGAGGTTCTATTCACTATCCATACAGGGACTTAATATTGAGAGGCTTGTGTGATAATTTAGGCACCCCAGTTAGATAATTATGGTCTAACAGCATGAATTTCTTTTGCCCTCAGCATCTCCCAGGTGTATGAATGTAGCAGGAATCCCTCTCCGTGGCAGATGCTGTCTCACCCAGTGCTTTTTTAGATGAACATATGGAACAGCTTTCTAGATGTCAGCTCCAGAAATAGGTTGAAAAAGAAACTCTGTTGAAAGCATTCCTTCCTAAGATTGCAGTATTTCTTCTGAGAAGCTGTGCATAATCTGTAAGATAGATGCTTCCCAGGATATGGAACAATGCTGTGAATCAGTCAGAGATAAAGGGATAGGCAAAAAGTTGTAACAGATGAAAGGACCTCCTAAAGCAGCCTTTGCTGACCAAACTTTTGGATTAGCAAAGAAGTGCATCAGGGAGCAGTCTTAACAGAAGGAAAATATGCCTGGATTTAAAGCTAAGCATGGATGATTCTGCAGGATTAGAATATTAGTGATGAATCTTAAGAGCTTTAGAGGAAAGCTTAAATCTTGTCACCTGTCATATTGATATTACTTAAACTCTAGATTCATTTTAGCTGAGTTACAGTGGCAGCTACTCGTGTAGTTAAGAACAGGAATACCTGTAGGTCTGTGTAATCTTGATGCTGAATGCTTACATAGGCACAAACTCCAGTTTTCACTCTTCCTGCACTGACCATATGAATAATTCAGATAACAGGCTGCTCTGTTCCATTATGCTTAGGAAAGTAAAACACAGAATCATAGAATCAAGCAGGTTGGAAGAGACCTCCAAGCTCAGCCAGTCCAACCTAGCACCCAGCCCTGGCCAATCAACCAGACCATGGCACTAAGTGCCTCAGCCAGGCTTTTCTTGAACACCTCCAGGGATGGTGACTCTACCACCTCCCTGGGCAGCCCATTCCAATGCCAATCACTCTCTCTGACAACAACTTCCTCCTAACATCCAGCCTAGACCTCCCCTGGCACAGCTTGAGACTGTGTCCCCTTGTTTTGTCCTTGGGTGCCTGGTAGGAGAGACCAACCCCAACCCCACCTGGCCACAGCCTCCCTTCAGGCAGCTGCAGACAGCAATGAGCTCTGCCCTGAGCCTCCTCTTCTGCAGGCTACACACCCCCAGCTCTCTCAGCCTCTCCTCACAGGGCTGTTCTCCTGGGCCCTCTCCAGCCTTCTCTGGATACATTCCAGTATCTCAACATCTCCCCTTGAATTGAAGAGCCCAGAACATGATTTGAAGCTCTTGGTCTGTGTAGTTGTAGACATACGGGAGAAGATATAATTGTACCCTTTCTAATCTTCATCTTGCAGTGAGACTGCCTCTTGCTTTGGAGGTTCATTTACTCAAATCAGTTTGATCACAGCTTCCAGGGAGAAGAGTGGAGCTAGTTGTCAGCCAATGCTGGAGGCACAGATGGCACTGACTCCCTCACCTAAGCACACTTCAGAGTATTTTGCATACCTGAAAGAGCCACTCTTGACTTTTACAGGTATAACTGTTTAACATTCTTCTTTTGGTTCCCTAGCACCACTCTGCTACCATGACATTGTAAGTTGCTTGGAAGAGTATAGCTTTTAGTCAAACTGCAGTGCCTGATTCTGCCATATTTGAAGTTATAAGATGCAGGACTTTTAGGGTGCATGGAGTCTGAAATTGAAGAACCATCGAGCATAGCAGTTGCTTTGAAAGGTTTGAGGGGACAGTACTGCCAAGGAAGTGCAGGCTGTTCTCTGTCCTTTTTGATGCACTCATTAATTCTACATAAGGGTCACTGAATCCTGCTCTGCCTCTCGGTTCCCTTTTGTTGTTTCTGGATGCATCTCAAAAGAATGCATTGTTCAGGCCACCGCCTGCCACTTAACCGTGCTGGGTCATCTTTGGCTGTTAAATTTGAGCTGTAGATCAGCATTTGTAACGATTTTGTAAGGATATCAGCTCATCTTTTGCTTCTGACAAGCTGTGGTTAGAGCAACAGTTTGTTGATCTGACTTCATGGCTGAAAAGATTCCTGGTTGCCATCTCGGGTCACTGCTTGCTTCTGTAACTAAGTAAGAGCTGTGTGACCAAACCTTGGCCAAGGAGAGATTGAATTAGGAGGAAGGATTTTATGCTTTAAAAAATAGATGTCCCCATAACCTTCTTGTGGCCTTTCAGCATTTGAAGTGGGCTACAATAAAAGCTGGGGAGGGACTTTTTAGGCTCTCAGGGAGTGACAGGACTAGGGGGAGTGGAGCAAAGCTGGAAGTGGGGACATTCAGACTGGACAGGAGGAGGAGGTTGTTCAGCATGAGAGTGGTGAGAGGCTGGAATGGGTAGCCCAGGAAGGAGGTTGAGGCCCCATGGCTGGAGGTGTTTAAGACCAGGCTGGATGAGGCTGTGGGCAGCCTGCTCTAGGGTAGGGTGTCCTTGGGCATGGCAGGGGGGTTGGAACTGGCTGATCTTTGTGGTCCCTTCCATCCCTGACTGATTCTATGATTCTATATTAAACAATGAAGTCTTCTGTATTAAACAAAGGTAGGTGGACTTAGCAATTTTGGACTTGATGATCTTAAAGACCTTTTCCAACCTAAATGATTCTGTGTGGATTGAGGAAGTTGACCTCAAAGATCACACAGTTGTCCTGATCTCCTCCTGGATGACTACAATGTGTAGAGTGCCTTAGAGCTGTTCCCTGTGTTGGTTCTTACCATTTGTTCCATGCACTATGTGTTATTCCATCTAGGCAGGCTGGTCTTTGCTTGCTGTCAAGCCCAGTGTGCTGCAGAATAACTGAGTCATGGATGTGCATACAAGCTAAGCCTCATGTTCTTATCTCTTTTGCACACACCTGCAGTTGACTTAAGGAGGACCAGTATTAAACTGGTGAACCCAAGCATGAAGCTATTAGAAAACTGGAGCTAAGGTTGCCTAGACCTTGTGGCTCTAGAAAGTACAGCAAAGCTGTGACTGACTCTGTCTGTTGTGTGTGTGGTCTGACTCAGTGGTGCTGTAACTCAACCAACCTCTGAAGCTTCTTTTTTCTTTTCCTATGGTGTTTAGCTGTTGGCCTTTACCTTTCAGCTCATCTCTGAGATAGAGTTTTGGAACAGAACAGAACACAACAGAATAGAACAGAATCAACCAGTTTGAAAGAGACCTCCAAGCTCATCCAGTCCAACCAATCAAGCCAGCCCTATCCCATCAACTAGACCATGACACTAAGTGCCTCATCTAGTCTTTTCTTTTCTTGATTTTACTCATGGTCTCTCCTCTAGTGCTTATGAGTACTTCACAAAGATTCCAATTTGGGAAGATTTCCCACTCTGATGGAATCTTGCAGCATCTCAATGGAGCTTTGCCAGGAAGTTTCACATGTACTGGCAGCACAGAAGTTGGAAGTAGAAATCTAGGATTTGGATTTGTTCATCTCCAAATGGAAGTGCATTTGCTTTGTGGTTGCAGGAGGCACTCAGGCTGTTTGCATTCCCTTATTCGGGTTATAGAATCATAGAATCATGGAATGGTTCTATCCAGTTAGGAAACTGGGGCTAAGGTAAAGGACCTGGGGGTTCTGGGGTGAGGAAAAGCTCAACAGGAGCCTGCAGTGTGAGTGCAGCCCAGACAGCAACCCTGTGCTGGGCTGCAGTAAGAGCAGTGTGGGCAGCAGGGCAAGGGAGGGGATTCTGCCCCTTGGCTCTGCTTTCCTCAGACCCCACCTGGAGTCCTGGGGGCAGTTGTGGAGCCCTCAGCACAAGAAGGACATGGAACTGTTGGAGCCAGTCCAGAGGAGGCCACCAAGATGCTCAGAGGGTTGCAGCAGCTCTGCTATGAGGACAGGCTGAGAGAGTTGGGGCTCTGCAGCCTGGAGAAGAGAAGGCTTTGAGGAGACCTTGGAGTGGCCTTCCAGGATCTGAAGGGGGCTCCAGAAAGGCTGGAAGGCTGGGAAGGGACTACTGACAAGGTCTTGTAGTGACAGGACAAGGAGTAATGGGTTTAAACTGGCAGAGGGGGGATTCAAACTGGATGTTAGGAATGGATTCTTTGCAGTGAGGGTGGTGAGAACTGGCACAGGTTGCCCAGGGAGGTTGTGGCTGCTCTCTCCTCGTAAGTGTTCAAGGCCAGGTTGAATGAGTCCTTGAGCAGCCTGTTCTAGTGGGAGGTGTCCCTGCCTGTGGCAGGGGGTTGGAACTGGATGGTCTTTGATGTCTCTTTTAACCTAAACCTTTCTATGTTTCTGTGAGTCTCACATGCAACAAGTTGTGCCAAGGCAGGTTCAAGTTGTATATTAGGACAAGTTTCTGTGCAGAAATCTTTGGTTGTCAGACATTGGAACAGGCTGCCCAGGGAGGTGGTGGAGTCATCATCCCTGGAGGTACTTAAAAGACACATGGATGTGGTGCTGAGGGACATGGTTTAGTGATAGCAGCTTAGCAGTAATGGTGGGATTGTGAGAATCATAGAATCAACCAGGTTGAGCTCCAGGCAAGCAGTTAGGTTTGATGTTCTCAAAGCTCTCTCCCAACCTCAACAGTTGTGTGATTCTATGAGGTAATAAATGGCAACAACAGTGTCACCACTTGAGTGTGTTTGTCAGATCTAAGGGAGAATTGTGTGTTACATGAAGAAAGGTTTTGTTCCTCAGACTATACAGATTTCTATCACGACAGTAAACAAGCTGTTACAGAGTGGTAATTTCCTGGCTGAAAAGCTGGGGGTTTTCTAGTCTCTGACTTGAAAATGATGGTTTAAAGATGTTTGTATTAACTGATTCGTTTCTTCTTTTATTTAAGAGCCTGAAGAAAAGAGGAATCATGGAAGGACACAAGTAGTAAGTACCTGAATCGGTTTTGGTTGTTCTAAAGAGCTCATGGTGTTTGGCATGTTTGTCACTGCCTGAGTCTGCCACACATTGTGTTCTGGCATCAAGTGTTTGTATGAAGTCACTGGTGGACATTCTGTCTGAAAATAATAAAGATTGAAAGAAAGGAAAAACTGCTAAAGAATGGGAGAAAAACCCAAGTGACTTGACTAGACAGAAAGAGAACATGTGACTGTGGCCAGTTCTGGGCTCCTCCACTCAAGAGAGATGTTGAGGTGCTGGAAGGTGTCCAGAGAAGGGCACCAAGGATGGTGAGGGGCCTGGAGCACAGCCCTGTGAGGAGAGGCTGAGGGAGCTGGGGGTGTGCAGCCTGCAGCAGAGGAGGCTCAGGGCAGAGCTCATTGCTGTCTGCAGCTGCCTGAAGGGAGGTTGTAGCCAGGTGGGGTTGGGCTCTGCTGACAGACAACAAGCAACAGAAGAAGGGGACACAGACTCAAGTTGTGGCAGGGGGGGTCTAGGCTGGATGTTAGGAGGAAGTTGTTGTCAGAGAGAGTGATTGGCATTGGAATGGGCTGCCCAGGGAGGTGGTGGAGTCGCCGTGCCTGGAGGTGTTGAAGCCAAGCCTGGCTGGGGCACTTATTGCCATGGTCTGGTTGGTTGGCCAGGGCTGGTTGCTAGGTTGTACTGGATGATCTTGGAGGTCTCTTCCAACCTGGCTGATTCTATGATTCTGTTATCAGTGCCCTGCTTGATGAGAAGAAGTGCATGATCTATTGTTGCACTTCAAGAGCTTTATCTACATTCATCAACTTGAAAATAAAGCACATACTTATGTTTTATTTTCTGATTGTTTAGCAAAACCTAATTATGTCCACAATTACTTGACTCCCCCAAAAAATCTATTTAAAAGAAAATGACCAGTAAAAATTTTCCACTGAATAGCTCAGTATTGTGATTAGAATCTTTCACTATCTTCAGGAGGTGGATTCTTGTAGAGTGGTAAAATACTATATTTCTCTTCTTCCTTCAGTTGGTTTATCACTCTTTAATTGAGTAATATATATTAATTACAAGGTTTTTTGTGTGTGACCTCCTATTAATTGTTATTACTCCTTGTGCCTTGCCCCTAGAATTTCTAGTGAGCTTGGCATCAGATGAATGATGCTGTTTTCTTCCCTTGACCACTGAACTGAGCTGATCAGTTATTTGCACAGCTGTAGCAGGACTTAAAGCACACAGCTAGCCAGACAGCTTTTTTTTTTCCTTTAAAGTAATGCTGTTTTTATTAAAGTCTCTTGTTCTGGTTTCTCATACTGCAGAGAGATCTTCTTGTCATTTATTGGAGTTTGTAGATTTTTGTATCTTAAAGGTGCAGCATATAGCAGGTCAGCGCAGGCTTCGCTTTACTTAGTAAGCTACCTGCCATCAGGGTGTGTAATGGTTTATGTGTGCAGAATTCCACAGGCATTCTGTCTCTTGCATAGAGTCATAGAATCAAGCAAGTTGGAAGAGACCTCCAAGCTCAGCCAAACCAACCTATCACCCAGCCCTGGACAATCAACCAGACCATGGCACTAAGTGCCCCAGCCAGACTTGGCTTCAACACCTCCAGACACAGTGACTCCACCACCTCCCTGGGCAGCCCATTCCAATGCCAATCACTCTCTCTGCCAACAACTTCCTCCTAGCATCCAGCCTAGATCTCCCCTGGCACAACTTGAGGCTGTGTCCCCTTGTTCTGTTGCTGGGTGCCTGGCAGAAGAGCCCAACCCCACCTGGCTACAGCCTCCTTTCAGGTAGTTGTAGACAGCAATGAGCTCTGCCCTGATTTGTGCTGTAGCACCAAAAAGGCCTCAATTTTAATGAAATTAATAAATGAAATTCATGGAACTAATGCTTGAAGTAGAATTAAATGGCTAAATATGTTGACACTTAAATTTGGAGGAAGAAGCCAAGAAGTGCTATGTATAAATGCATTTTGGATTTTGTTCTTACTCCTGTGGCAGAGATTTGGATCTGGATGATCCTTGAGGTTCCTTCCAGCCCAAACTGTTCTATGATTCTATAGGTATTGTGGAATATGGAGTCTGTCTTTAGATAGCACTTCTAAGTCTATGTAATGGTTTGGGTGTTCCCTGCTCCCTCACACATTGGAAATCACCCAGACTAGACTCTGTGGCTCTGGAAATTGAATGAAGCTTATATTTACAGCTTAGCACATTATACAGGCAGGTATTCACAATCTGTACAGCTGTGGACAGAAATATGCAAGTTAAAAGGTAATACAGAAACACAACAGCCCTTCCAGAAACCTCAGCCCACAGAAGGGGCTCTCAACCACCCTTTCACCTTCCTCCCACCCCTCTACCCTACCCTAGATCTTGCCTTATGTTTAAGGTAGTTTTGAGGGTCAGCCAGGGGCCTTAGGAAGCAGATGGATTAGTCACACAGACAGCAGGTTAGGTTAGAGAGAGAATTGCAGTCCACAAAGCCCAGAGAGCAACTCTGTTATCTATATTTATGTTCTTGTTCTTATCCATCTCAGCAAGCCTATGAGTGAAGTAGACATCACCATTGTTTTCTTTTCACAGCCTGTAATCTAGCTGTTCTCACCAAAACATTCTAGCTAGGCTCAAACTAGCACAGTCTGCTACAGCAATGCAGACTCACCTGTCAGTTGAAAATAGCCCTTAAAATAAAAGGAGCTGTTAGGTATTGTACCAAGATGTGAGCTATGGACCTTTTACATAGCACTCTGTGGAGAGCTGAGTGTACTTCTGATTCTTTCTTATTCAACTGTGAAAAAGGGAGGTCAAGAAATACTCAACTCCCATTCATAAAATGAACTTTGTGAAATTCTGACCCTGCTGAAACTCTATGACAATTATTGCTTGCTTAAGCAATGCTGCTAGTTCACTTGAATCTCTCCTGGTAGTTATGTATCAAGTTCCTTCTGTAGAATCACTCAGGGTTGGAAGGGACCCCAAGGATCAGCCAGTTCCAATCCTGCTGCCATGGGCAGGAACACCACACTCTAGAGCAGGCTGTCTACAGCCTCAGCCAACCTGGCCTTAAACATCTCCAGGGATGAGGCTTCCACCACCCCCCTGGGCAACCCCTTCCAGGCTCTCACCACCCTCATGCTGAAGAACTTCTTTCTAACATCCAGTCTGAATCTCTCCATTTCCAGCTTGGTTCCATTCCCCTTAGTCCTATCACTCCCTGACAGCCTAAGAAGTCCCTCTCCAGCTTTCTTGTAGCCCCCTTAAGATATTGAAAGGCCACACTGAGGCCACCTCAGAGCCTTATCCTCTCCAAACTGAACATCCCCAACTCCCTTAGACTCTCCTCATTCCGTAATGTGCTGGGAAGAATTCTTTGCAGCTGGTTATTTGGCAGTACTGTGTGCTAAAGGCATTCACATTCCAGACTAGGATGGGAAAGGCAGTATTGATTTAATTGCTTTGTTATTAATGCATCATGAGGAAATGCAGGTTGGAATATGCTTATCTGCATGCAGATACAATGTTAATGTGTTAATTTAGCATGTCAGATTTGGTTTTTAAGCATCCTCTTGAAGTTTCTCTCATTCTGTTTCTTCATATTCTAGCAATTATCCAAGGGAATTTTATGACCAATATGCTCAAAGCCAAGAAAAATCTGTAGTCAATAAAATGCAACAGAAATACTGGAAAACAAAACAAACCCTTATCAAGGTCACAGGGAAAAAGGAAGATGAACATGTCGTGGCCTCAGATGCAGATCTGGATGCAAAACTGGAGGTAAGTGATGTTTAGATGATGTCTGTTCTCTGCCAATGAAAAGGTGTCTTCATTTCCCTCAAGCCTCCAATGTGTGTCCATGTTGCAATAACAAAGATACTTTATAATCATTGTTTTCTTGTAATGCCTTTTCCATTTTTTGGCAGAAGTGCAGGGAATAGAGTGGCATTTTGCAACACGTGTCCCTCAAAGCTGATTTGGAACCTAACATCTCATGCAACAAGTGACAGGACAAAGGGAAATCATAGAATTAGTCAGGGTTGGAAGGGACCACAAGGATCACCTAGTTCCAACCCCCCTGCCATGCCCAGGGACACCCTACCCTAGAGCAGGCTGCCCACAGCCTCATCCAGTCTGACCTTAAACACCTCCAGCCATGGGGCCTCAACCACCTCCCTGGGCAACCCATTCCAGCCTCTCACCACTCTCATGCCGAACAACTTCCTCATCACATCCAGGCTGAATCTCCCCACCTCCAGCTTTGCTCCATTCCCCCCAGTCCTGTCACTCCCTGATAGCCTAAAAAGTCCCTCCCCAGCTTTTTTGTAGGCTCCCTTCAGATCCTGGAAGGCCACAAGAAGGTCACCTGGGAGCCTCCTCTTCTGCAGACTGAACAGCCCCAACTCTGTCAGTCTGTCCTCATAGGAGAGCAGTTCCAACCTTCTGATCATCCTCATGGCCCTTCTCTGGACACACTCCAGCATCTCCACATCCCTCTTGTAATAGGGGCTCCAGAACTGGACACAGTACTCCAGGTGAGGTCTCAGCAGAAGGGAATGGAGGGGGAGAATCACCTCCCTCGACCTGCTGGCCATACTTCTCCTGATGCAGTCCAGGCTCTGGTTGGCTTAAGTTGTCGCAAAGGAGGTTTAGATTGGGTATTGGGAACAATTTCTTCACAGCAAGGGTTCTCAGTCGTTGGAACAGGCTGCTCAGGGAGGTGATAGATTCACCATCCTTAATGGTACTTAAAAGATGTGTGGATGTGGTGTTGAAGGACATGGTTTAGTGGCAGTGGCTTAGTATTGCAAGCTCTGGACTTAAAAGTCTCTTCCAACCTCAACAGCTCTATGATCTCATTTTTATCTTCAGGTTTTGGGGTCAGTTTGTTTTCCTTTTGCTGGCACAAAGGAGATGATCCTTTGTGCTTGTATCAGGCTTATCCTTTGCTTATAGCTGTTTTAAGATGATTATGCCATAGCATATACAAATTGCATAGAGTTTTTTGTTACAGCTATACCACACATGCCATGCAGCATGCAGTATGCCAAGGAGCAAAGTGCACAGTGCCCTCTGCTATTTGTTCATACATTCATGGAATGATTGAAGTTGGAAGGGACCTTGAAGATTGTCTAGTTCCAACCTACCTGCCAGGGACAGGGACACTTTCCACTAGACCAGGTTGCTTGAGGCCTCATTCAGCATGACCTTGACCACCTCCAGGGAGGGGACATCCGTGACCTTCCTGGGCAACTCATTCCAGTGTCCCACCACCCTCACTGTAAAGAATTTCTTCCTAATATCCAGTCTAAACCTGCCCTTCTCAAACTTCAATCCATTCCACTTCATCCTATCAGTACTATAGGGGAGCAAGCCTCAAGTTGACATCTCCAATTCACTGTGATAACTCTTTAAACTAGGATTTGGGATAAGTGGACTCTGCCACGACCAAAGAAGCTTCTGAAAGTGTGTAAAGTGTAACCAGAGAGGGAATCCTACTTTGTGGGAAAAATACACTCCCATTGCCAGTGTCTTCATTCCCATTGGACAAAATAAAATCAAATCAGGTTCTAAGAACTGAAAAACTTGAACATCTTTGACACAAAGCAAATGAGAAGAGAATGGACTTCCCAAGTGTAATAGTCATGTTCATGTCCAGCCAAACTACCATGAGATTTGTACATCTTCATACATATCTAAAGGTATCCAGTAGGAAAAAGAATGAAACAAAAAAACCCAGGGAGAGTAGTGTGGTTGACCATCAGCTGTTTAAAATAGATCTGTTTCCTTTTGTAAGTTAGGATTGCTTTGTCTGTAGTTTCAGTGGACAATTTAGTTGTGAGGAAAACACCTTTGGAAAGGAAAAGCTGCTTTCAAGCTGGGAAGATGACTCACTGTTGAAGAAAATAGTGATCCCTAATCGTTTCTACCAAAAATCAAGCTCTTCTTAAGCTGTTTTAGTGGTCACTGTTTCTTGCATATACTTAGTTTTGTTTTAATCTGTGTTTTTGTTTCAATATCAGCTGTTCCATTCCATTCAGAGAACATGTATGGAGTTGCTGAAAGCAATTGAGCTGTATCAGAAAAGGATTTGTTGTAAGTATGATCAAATAAAATAGCTACAGTGATAAGGAGGTCTGCATCGTGGGGTCATTCAACAGATGAAAAAGTCAACATGGAAATGGGGAGCTGCTAGTTTCATCCTATTTCCAAATAAAGATAGAGAATCATAGAATCAACCAGGTTGATAGAGACCTCCAAGATCATCCAGTTCAACCTAGCACCCAGCCCTATCCAGTCAACCAGACCATGGCACTGAGTGCCTCATCCAGGCTTTGCTTGAACACCTCCAGGGATGGTGACTCCACCACCTCCCTGGGCAGCCCATTCCAATGGGCTAAAACTCTCTAGGTTTTAGCTTGCTGTAAATATATTGCTTTATCTTACTTCCAAACCTTCTGAGCTAGTCTGGTGATTTTATTTTTTGGGGTAATTTTAACCCTACCACACCTGCTCAGGCTAGCTTTTGCAAGGTTCCAGACAACCAGCAATAGAAGAAGGGGACACAGTCTCAAGTTGTGCCAGGGGAGGTCTAGGCTGGATGTGAGGAGGAAGTTGTTGTCAGAGAGAGTGATTGGCATTGGAATGGGCTGCCCAGGGAGGTGGTGGAGTTGCTGTGCCTGGAGGTGTTCAAGAAAAGCTTGGATGAGGCACTTAGTGCCATGGTCTGGTTGATTGGCCAGGGCTGGGTGCTAGGTTGGACTGGCTGAGCTTGGAGGTCTCTTCCAACCTGCTTGATTCTGTGAAAGCTCACACTCCAAGTTTGGAAGTAGTCAACAGTTCAGTGTAAAAAGCAGTTCTGTTTTTCTTGTTTCAAAAGAAAACAGATCATTTGAAAGAGAAGCACTTCAGATAGTTGAAATAGAAACATTTCTAAGTGAGATATGAATTGCTTAAATTGTTAGTCATAAAGTAATTTGAAAGAGAAATGTTTCAGTGACTTGAAATAGACATTTAAAGGGTAGTATTTGAATTGCCTAAATTCTGCTAAGAGTTGTAAAACAATCTTGCAGAGTCATTTGAAGAGAAATGTTCTTTAAAATGAAGTCCTAAATGTTTCCAGATGAGAAATTAATTTCTGTAGTCAAGCAGGAGGAATGGAGAGCAAGAGCAAAGCAAGTGAGTAAGCTTTGGAGAGCATAACTCACAATGTACTGCAGTGAAAGCAAAGATCAGCTGAGGCAATCCAGGTTGGGAAGGAAGGATTAGGAAAAAAAGCTAGCACCCCACAAACCAAATGAAACCCAAAATCCCAAGACTAAAAGATGCTATTGCCAAGACAGGACCCTTTGTGCAATCTAAACAACCTAAACCTTTTGTTCAAGAAGGAAATCTTTCTCCTCTTGTCTTTCAGCACTGATGGAATTCTGTGATGCTTGTTAGATCAACAAATCCCTGAAGTGAATCAGATCTTTATTAATGCAGAAATTCCATGGAATTCTTTATCTTTTCAGTGCTGCTTGGTTGTAGAGTGGCTTCACCTAGTTGATCTTAGGACAGGATTAAAGCTGTTAGGACCTGTTTGACCACTCATTTATTTTTTCTGTTAGTTCTTTCTCAGGAAGAAAATGAATTGGGGAAATTTCTTCGGTCACAGGGTTCTCAGGATAAAACAAGAGCAGGAAAAATGATGCAAGCCACAGGGAAGGCTCTCTGCTTTTCTTCTCAGCAAAGGTATCTATGTCAGAATGACTGTCTGGGTTGCAAAGTACGTGGGATAAATGACTGCTGAGTCACAGTTGGTATAACTCATTTTGCCATTTGAAATGTGTGAAGAATAGAATGATAGGAAAGTTGTTATTGACTAAACCTTGTGTAGTATTGGCAGTGTTACTGGCTTGCTCTGTGGAGATCTTCCTGATTCTGGTTTTGGCCTTATGGACTTGTGTCTGTGTATGTCCAGACCCCTCACTTGTACCTGCTCAGCTCAGTGATTGTAAGGCTGTAAGAGTGCATCTGTGCAGCCTCTCTAGCAGTGGGATTGTAAAAGTGCTTGTGTCAAGCCCCTCTCCTGCTTGGTGGCACTTCTCCATCTGCAGAGAAATGCAAAGCAGGCTTGCTGTGGAGATATCTGGGTCCTGGAAGGGCAGGGGAGTGGGTAAAGGAATGACTTTTTCTGGACCACAAAGTTGCTTTATGATGTTTCAAGTAGATGGAGGAGAAGAAGGAGTCTCAATGCCATTTTCTGCTTTTACTGTGTACCTTAAACTGCCCCAGATCCCCACTGGCCTTATTCAGATTGGGTGGGAGCAAAGCAGTAAAAGATAAGGAATCCAATAAGAGCAAAGCAGGGAAAGATAAGGAATCCAGAGAGGGCCACATGCACAAATCCCCACATAGAATCATAGAATCATATGTTACCCAGAGCCCTTGATGCTTCCCTGGCCCTGTGCTTGCTCCAAGAGCTTAGGCAGCAGTACCTGATGGCATTATGAGTACTGAGATGAGTTTGGGGGCTTTTAAACAGAATTGAGGCTATGAAAGTTTCAAATTCACCATTAAGGGAAGAGAAACTTCTATTCCATACTTTACAGGATTTGGGGGGGCTCTTAACTATTAGTACTTCACAGCTTTAGCTTTAACAGTGCAGCTGTTTGGCTCACATACAGAGCCCTGAGTATTTGGTATGTTTATCTTGGGCTAGAATTTAGTCACTAGCACATCCAGCCACAGCCATGGTCTTTAAAATGCATGTAAGGCAGCTTTGAGCAAAAGAGCTCACATTTTGCTCCTTGATAAAGCTTAACTGTTTGTAGAAGTCTAAGAGTGTAACATGTCTGCATGAAGTGAATTTTCCTTTAGAATGCCTGGGAGAGTATTTGTAGAATGAGAAAAATGTGAGAGGGGGATAAAAAACCACCCAAAGACACTCTAAGAAATTCACCTTTTATTATATATCTTAATGCATTTAAAGGCATATTTTAAAGTTAACTCACATAAAAATAGTTTCTCCTTTTTTTTTTCCTTTGAGACATCCTCAAGTCTCTGTTGAAGTTGAGACAGCTTTTGTTTGTGTTACATAACAAATACCTAGCTCAGAAGCTGGAGGTGAGGAAGACCAGATTCCCTGGTTAGTGGAGCTGAAATCAGAAGTCCTCTTATGCCTAGGAATCCCCTAACTCATTCAACTGAGTCTACGTAGCTGTGTGGTACTGATTGAACCCACTCAGTGAGGTGGCTGCTGGCAACCAGGAGGGAAGCAGAAGCAGCAGCAGGAAGCAAAGCAGAAGTTGGAATAACCCTGTCTAGTTCCTAGAGGTCCCATTAGGAGCTGGAAATGATGGCATAGGGATGACAACAGTGTCCCCTACTGCCTTTCCAAAATGCAGTTGCTGGAAGAAACATTTAGGAAGATGCTTAAATCCTTACAGAAGTTAAATGTCTTTCATAGGAACTGTTCAGATCCCTTCAAGAACTAAAAGCAGGTTATTAGTTGACAAATGATTTCTTTATTTCCTTGTACATTTGAAGATTAAAATGCTAATGGAAGTGGTTTTGGTGAGGCTTAACTTGACAATCCTGTGGCATGTATCCAGTAATCAGTTGCCTCAGGTGCATTTTTGGAGTTAAACTGAAGCTGTGAGTAGGAATCATAGAATCATAGAATCAACCAGGTTGGAAGAGACCTCCAAGATCATCCAGTCCAACCTATCCCCCAGCTCTATCCAGGCAACCAGACCATGGCACCAAGTGCCTCATCCAGTCTTTTCTTGAGGAGTGCTAATAGCCTAGGTACAAGCAGCTTGGCTAACTCGAATACATAGGCAGGTTGTCTGTGTGTTTTATGTTCCTCTTCCACTTGCATGTGTAATTGGATGGTTTCTACTTGGACAAGAGAACTGCAAACACAATAATCATGGGCAGTTAATCCTTTCATCTGTGTCCCAAACCAAGCTGTAGAAGCATCTGAAGGTGGACTGGTGCTGAAGCAAACTCTTTTGGCTGTGGTTTATTCATCACTGCTAGGGTGCCACTGGTTGTATTTGCTGTCTGCATCTCGTTGAGCAACTTCTTTAACATGTTCCTCTCCTTCCTTTCTTTCCTTCGTGCCTTGCCCCAGGTTGGCCCTGCGTACTCCTTTGAGTAGGTTGTACCAAGAAGTGGAGACTTTCAGATACAGAGCAATCTCTGACACGTGGCTGACGGTAAACCGAATGGAGCAGTACCGGACTGAGTACAGAGGAGCTCTGCTCTGGATGAAAGATGTGTCTCAGGAGCTGGATCCAGATCTTTATAAGCAGATGGAAAAGTTCAGGAAGGTAGGAAGTTCCCTGTATGTGATGGTTTGGGTGTTACCTGCCCCTCCACACTTAAGAAAATCACCCTGACTAGACTCAGCCAAACTGGAAGTTGAATGAAGCTTTGTATTTACAGCTTAGCACAACATACAAGCAGGTATTTACAATCTACACAGCTACAGACAGTAATATACAAGTTAAAAAGTAATGCAGAAACACAGCAGCCCTCCCAGAAACCAGAGTCCCCAGGAGGGGCTCCCAACCACCCTTCCACCTTCTTCCCACCCCTCTACCTTACCCCAGACTTTGTCTTGTGTTCAAGGTGAGTTTGAAGAGTTGGCCAGGGGGGTTAGGAAGAAGACAGATTAGTTAGGCAGCAAGGTAGAGAGAGAAAAGTGCAGCCCAAAGCCAGAGAGCAAACTGTTATCTGTGTTTGTGTTCTTGTTTTTATACATCTCAGCAAGCCTCTGAGTGCAGCAGACATCACCATTGTTTGCTTTTCACAGCTTAGCATCTAATTCTTCTCACCAGAATATCCCAGATAGGCTCAAACTAGCACACTCCAGTTTCCTGATGAATGACAATGAAGCATGGTTTTGATCCTTCCAAGGAAGGTGCAATTCAACAGCACTAAGGATGCCATTTATCCAGGCTCATCTTTTCTGTGTGACTGAATTCCAGTTAATCTGATCAATCCAATCAACCAGACCATGGCACTAAGTGCCTCAGCCAGCCTTGGCTTCAACACCTCCAGGCACAGCGACTCCACCACCTCCCTGGGCAGCCCATTCCAATGCCAATCACTCTCTCTGCCAACAACTTCCTCCTAACATCCAGCCTAGACCTCCCCTGGCACAGCTTGAGACTGTGTCCCCTTCTTCTCTTGCTGGTTGCCTGGCAGCAGAGCCCAACCCCACCTGGCTACAGCCTCCCTTCAGGGAGTTGTAGACAGCAATGAGCTCTGCCCTGAGCCTCCTCTTCTGCAGGCTGCACACCCCCAGCTCCCTCAGCCTCTCCTCACAGGGCTCTGCTCCAGGCCCCTCTCCAGCTTCGTTGCTCTTCTCTGGACACCTTCCAGCACCTCAACATCTCTCTTGAATTGAGGAGCCCAGAACTGGACACAGCACTCAAGGTGTGGCCTGAGCAAAGCTGAGCACAGAGAACAAAATGCTCTGTATTTTGTGACCAACAAAGACTCCTTTGCCCGTGGTATCCACTTCCCTATGTATCCCATCTGTGCAACAGGCAAATCAAAGTAGACTTGGAAGGTTTTAACACTTGCAGAAAGTAAACTTTTTTTTTTTTTTAAATAAATAAATAGAACCAAAATCCCACATCCCAAAAATAAACTCCTCAGGCACAAAGTACTTGGACAGCTGTGGCTGAGCAAGGCACAACAGGTTGCTTTTAGTGCTTTACAGTTGTTAGTAGGCAAGCAGAACTGATGGTGGATACTCTAAGTCCTACATAATTTAAGTAGAGGAGTTACTGTCTTTTTTGCTCCATTCTTGCTTGCAGATCTTAATTGTGCCATAGCGTGGCAGTGTGAGGCTGGCTTTTAAGGGCTCCTTTTGGATCTGTAACAACCATAAGTCATGCTAGTTTTGTGGTGAGTAGGGTATCATGCCTAAAGATGTAAAGATTTGGCTTCTCCATACGTCATCACCAGGGAGATGTGTTGGATCTGGGCTGCATATCCAGTTAATGAAGCTGATGGTATCAGAGCACTTGAAAGTGAGTTTTCCTCAGACTTTTAATTACAAAAATCCTCTGTATTACCTTAGGAACTAAACATCCTCATTCTTTCAAGTAACCAGTGGTGGTTCAGTGATCTTTAATGCACATAGGGCCTCAGCAGTATTTGTGTCACCTGCTTATAAGGATGTTTTTCAACTGTGTAGCCTTTTATGCTTTCATCCTAAACTTACACAGATATGGTGCTTGGTTTTGCAGCCCAAAGCTAAATCAATCCAGATGGGCTTTTCCTACCTTCCCTCAGAACAGCTGAGGCTAAAAGATCAATAGTTGAGTCAGTGTTTTCAGAGCTGATAACATCGGAGTGAAAACATTGGCATTTTTCTAGCTCTCTTTCAAAAACAATGAGGCACTTGAAAGGGTCTTCTAATGCTGTTGGTAAGGCTTCAGTCTAAGTCTGCAAACCCCAGCAATGCTGCCCCTTCCAAAGTGGCCCAGAAGGCTGCAGAACAGCCTTTCTACATTGTTGTTGGAAGATAGCCATGAGATTGTAGCTGCTTGAGTTCAAACCAAGGGAACAGGTGAAGTATTTACTTTTCCCTCCAGAGATCAATAAATGCTATGCAAATTCTCTCTCCTTTTTTTTTTTCTTTCTGTTTTTCTTTTTCTCTGTTACTATTTTTATGGACACTGCAGTGCTCCTCTGGATACAGAAGTTTTTCATCCCAAGTTCTTAGCTTGAAGTGTTGCTTGAGGAGTGACAGGGAGTTGGGCCTGATCAGTTTGGAGAGGAGAAGGCTCTGAGGTGACCTTATTATGGCCTTTCAGTATCTTAAGGGGGCTACAAGAAAGCTGGGGAGGGACTTTTTAGGCTCTCAGGTAGTGATAGGACTGTGAGGAATGAAACCAAGCTAGACATGGGTAGGTTCAGAGTGGATGTTAGGAAGAAGCTCTTCAGCATGAGGGTGGTGAGAGCCTGGAAGGGGTTGCCAAGAGAGGTGGTAGAAGCCTCATCCCTGGAGGTGTTTAAAGCCAGGCTGGATGAGGCTCCAGACACCCTGATGTAGTATGAAGTCTCCCTGCCCATGGCAGGGGGGTTGGAACTAGATGATCCTTGTGATCCCTTCCAACCCTGACTGATTCTATGATTGTGTGAAACAACACCTTGGCAATGCTGTGATACTTCAAAAGAATCTGCATGAGTTAATACCTCATTGCCAAACTCTCCACCACTGATTTTTAAGGATCTTCAATCCAGGCTATTGTATCTGTTTGAAAACTCTCCACTGTGAGTCCTGCCCTGATGTTATAAAAATAGAGACCAAATAGTCCAACTGCTGATTGGCCTCCAGTGCCCTTCCTCCAGCTCTGGAAAAGGTAGGGTTTTTCCATGCATTTCTTGAGAAGGAATATTCCAGTGTGCAGAGAATGCCAGGCAACAGCCTCCTGTGTGCAGCCTGCAGGAACACAGAATTGAATTTTACTTAGCTAAGCTATCTCAGATGCTCACACGGTGCCATCAAACCTAAACCTGGCAGTGCCACTCCTAACCAGTGAAAAGGGAGAGCTCAAAAGGCTATGCTCATCCTTTAGCCAGCTATAAGAACCATCACATCTGTGACATGGTGAGGTGTGTGTTATGCTACATCAATAGAGCAAATTAATACTTTCTGGGTTTGGTTTTCACTTCCTCTTCTAATCCTCTGCTTCCCCTTCATTCTGAGGCTTGAATCAAAGCCTTAGTATCTTTGTACATTCCCACTGACTGTGCTGGCATCCCTGAAACACAGCTGCCCTGCAGCAGTGTACTGAGAATCAGGTACCTGGAGAGTTGGGCTCTGTTTCTCACTGTTTTCTAGTCCTGTCTGCTTTGCCAAAGCTGCTTTCCCAAGAGCTCTGCCTTTCTGTGACCCAAACGATGCTCAGGCAGGACAAAGAATTCATTGAAGCTGTGTAAGGGTAAGGAGTGATGCATGAGCAGAGCAGATTGATCTGCTTGGTGCCTGTCTCTATGGTACTTGGATGTTCCAGCAATGAATATGTGAGTTTATAAAACAGCATGCATTGGGGTGCTGTGTGGAAAAAGAGTTGTGTCTTGATCAGTGTATTTGATCAAAATAGGAGTCTGTGAGAGCAGAAAGTGGCATGGTTTGTGCTGAGCCTCCTTGCTCTGGAAGATTAGAATGACCCTGCCCCAGAGAGCAGAGCCCTGGACTAGTTCAGTGGTGCTAAGGAAGTGGAAAAGATTCTACCACAAGACAGAGTTTTTCCCCAAAGACCCTAAATGATTCTAGGGCCCTTAATGCCTAAATGTTACTTAGCATGCAGCTGTTTAGAAACTTGCAAGCTTGCAGCTGCAGTATTTGGGCACAGTTTGTCTCAAAATTCTTCCTAGTTCTGGAACCCTAAATACTTGAAATAAAATTAATGCCCTTCCATGGCATTTTAAAGGTGAATCTGGCAAAAAGAAAAGGAAAGGCAGTGAGAAAAAGGAAAGTTCAGCAAAAAGAACCCATAATGATATAACAGTAGCTTAAACTGCTGTAAATGTACTGATGTAAGGAGTGGCTGATCTGTTAAATATCCTTCAGGAAATAAAAGTTAAAGCTTGTGTGGACTGCTGGGGAGTAGTGAAGATGTAAATAAATCCATTGATTAAAAGATCAGGAGGAAAGTTGTGAAGTGTGTGTCCATTGTAAAAATCTTTGTGAGCATGGATCAGATGCCACAGCCTTCAAGGGGACCTGTATCTGCTCCTCTGCTGTCCTTCTGCCCAGCAGCATTCATAGAATCATAGAATGAACCAGGATGGAAGAGACCTCCAAGATCATCCAGGCCAACCTAGCACCCAGCCCTAGACAATCAACCAGACCATGGCACTAAGTGCCTCAGCCAGGCTTTTCTTGAGCACATCCAGGCACAGTGCCTCCACCACCTCCCTGGGCAGCCCATTCCAATGCCAATCACTCTCTCTGCCAACAACTTCCTCCTAACATCCAGCCTATCCATTGCCTGATATGAGCACTTATGGCTTGTGTGGCTGCATCATCTGCTGCTCACCTATCCATTAAGATCAGCTGCAAACTGCCCTGTAAACCTCAAAGCCCTGTGGAAACGTGTTGAGTGATTTTGAGGTTTCAATTCTCTCTCAGAAAGCTGAGAGAAGGCAGAAAGCCTAAGGAAGGAGAAAATAAACAACAAATATCATTCTGATCTTTGAAATAAGAACAGACCTGGCAGTTGTCATCCTTGTAAACTCAATCTCAGTTCATGGTAAAGACAATGGAAAGGAAATCTGTGGGCATTTAGAAGCTGGCAAACTGAGGAGTAAGTAAACAATGCAGGTTTATAAATAACATTACAGATTTGTTGTTGTTGTTCCTATTTTCTGGTTTGAATCAAATTATGAAATTAGGAGGAAAAGAACCAAACCAAACCTGCAGATCTGGATTGTTGCAGTTCCTTCTGAGTGATTGCTGGGGAAAATGAATTTAAATTTAGTAGAAAAATAAAAGCACTCCGAGGCTGAGTTGGGGATATTGGCTGAAGGACACTAAACAAAGTTTCAGAGATGGAAAATACCTCAAAGACCAACAAAACTCTTCCTGCCAGGGCCAGAATTGGCCATTTGTAATACATTTTCCAAGGGGTTTTCTCCATTTAAGAAAGAGAAGTCAGCTGAGGGTGACACTCTTAGAAGTTTTGGGGGTATCAGTTCACTTATTAGAAAGTCAACCAAAAGAAAATGTGCTACTGCTGATTCCATTTGCAGATGGTATTGAGGTGGAAAGTTGTTTTGGTTCTCCAAGGAGCAGAGTGTACCAACACCTCAAAGCAGAATGGCTTTGGCTGTGTGATCAATAGACTCAGCTGCCATGGTTACACACAGCAGTGTGAGTAATTGATGTTTAGAGCCAGCTACAGTCATCTCTGGCTACAACTTTGGGCTTTAAAAAATAGCAGTTGCCTCTGTTGCTTTTTAAGTGATGCTCACATGTTAAATTGAAAGGTTAACTTCATCTGGAAAACTTAAAGCACATTTACCTTAAGGAGAACATTTTTTGTCACCTGTGCATGGGAGAGAGCAGACAATTATCTTTTTGTGCTCTGGAAATGTAAGAGAGATCTGAACTGCTTCAGGAGACCTCACATTAGATAGAATCACAGATTGTCTGCAACTACCTGAAGGGAGGTTGTAGCCAGGTGGGGTTGGGCTCTTCTCCCACACAACCAGCAACAGAAAGAGGGGACACAGTCTCAAGTTGTGCCAGGGGAGGTCTAGGCTGGATGTTAGGAGGAAGTTGTTGTCAGAGAGAGTGATTGGCATTGGAATGGGCTGCCCAGGGAGGTGGTGGAGTCACCATGCCTGGAGGTGTTGAAGCCAAGCCTGGCTGGGGCACTTAGTGCCATGGTCTGGTCGATTGGCCAGGGCTGGATGCTAGGTTGGACTGACTGAGCTTGGAGGTCTCTTCCAACCTGCTTGATTCTATGATTCTGTGATTCCTTGTAAAAGCAAATGGTGTTTCAGTGCTGAACCTATTTCTTCTGGGCACTTTCTGCTGTGAAGTTTTTTCCAGGTTCTTCAATGTCCAATCCAGTCACCTGAAGTGAAGAAACCAAAGCATTCCGAGCTACTTTACATGGAAAACACTCAAGCATTTAAGGCAGTCGTGAAAGATGCCCCTTTTTTTAAAGCATGACCTTAAGCAGAAACGTTCTTCACAGCCTAAGCATTCTGCAGTCTTTAAATTACCACTTCCAATACCATTTGTAAGAATCAGGGTAGACAATAAGATAAAAATCAATACTTCTCTGAAGCCATTTTCTGTGCATTAAATAACCTCTGATGGTTGTTACTGCGTTAAAAGCAGAGGTACAACCTGCCATGGAGATGCCCTTTAAAAAGCAATAATGAGGGTATGCCACTTAAAAATAGAAACAGGCTTCTTGGAACAGATGACATCATCTGAAGAGGTAGTGCTTGGTGAATAGAGCTGCTTCCAGAGCCTGGTGCATGCCCTTGAGAGGTGGTTCATCATCTGTTCAGTTATTTGTAAGAAGAGTCTGAGGTGAGAGTCAGTAAATTGGCTATAAAATTAAGTGCTAGAGTCCAGATACTCTTTCTCTCTCTCCCCCTCTCCCTCTCTCTCTCTCTATATATATATATAGTAACAATCTCAATTCACATAACCTAGCTGAAAGGGAAAAAAAAGGTGGATTTGGTTAAATTGTCCATTTTCAGACTTTATTTGAAGGAATGGCAGGCACACACATCCTAAATAAAAATTCTGCCTGCCCAAGAGGCCAGCAGAGCCAATGACATCCTGGGCTGGCTCAGGAGCAGTGTGGCCAGCAGGGCAAAGGAGGTTCTTCTGCTCCTGTGCTCAGCTTTGCTCAGGCCACACCTTGAGTGCTGTGTCCAGTTCTGGGCTACTCCATTCAAGAGAGATGTTGAGGTGCTGGAAGGTGTCCAGGGAAGAGCAACAAAGCTGTTGGAGCAGAGCCCTGTGAGGAGAGGCTGAGGGAGCTGGGGGTGTGCAGCCTGCAGCAGAGGAGGCTCAGGGCAGAGCTCATTGCTGTCTGCAGCTACCTGCAGGGAGGCTGTAGCCAGGTGGGGTTGGTCTCTGCTGCCAGGCAACCAGCAACAGAACAAGAGGACACAGTCTCAATTTGTGCCAGGGGAGGTCTGGGCTGGATGTTAAGAGGAAGTTGTTGTCAGAGAGAGTGATTGGCATTGGAATGGGCTGCCCAGGGAGGTGGTGGAGTTGCCATCCCTGGAGGTGTTGAAGCCAAGCCTGGCTGAGGCACTTAGTGCCATGGTCTAGTTGATTGGCCAGGGCTGGGTGCTAGGTTGGACTGGCTGAGCTTGGAGGTCTCTTCCACCCTGCTTGATTCTGTGATTCTGTGAACTTGTAACATTTCAAAAGAATGCAACAAATACATTTTTACAGATCAGCAATTTAAATCTATACTAAAGTTCAACCCAAGTTTAGTGTGGCAATTATTAGCTCCAATATGAAAGTCTCAAATGTGATGTGGCAAAAACCAAGCTCCAAGAATTCATTTTTTTCATGTCTAATAATTGTAGAAGTGTTTAAAAGAAAATAAAATGCTTCATATCATATTTCATGTTTAACAAGAAAGGAACAACTGAGCACTGTTTTAACCTCATTATTCTGCTATGTTTTGGTCTTAAAATCAGAAAGGGAAAAAAAAATGATTGCTTAGGCAATTTCTGTTGCTCACATGAAAACTCTTAGCCTTCAGACTGGCTTGTGTGGGCAAAGCCCCCTAACCCATCTGGATCATTAGATGAATTCAGGACCCAAATGAAGTGTAAAAATACAAACAGAATAGGTTGTGAAAGGAGGAATGAGATTTGGAGAATTCCCTCAGCCTTCGTAATCTGAAAGGGGCAGGAGGAGAGCTGAGGAAATATTCCTTAAGAAAAAAAGAAATGAATTACAGATGTGACCAAGCTGCAGGAGAGGAGAATAAACAGGAAGGGGAATACAGCTGGTGGGGAAAACAGTGTTTACACAAGAGGACCCAAGTTTTCCTATGGTCACCACTGCCCAGGAATTCCTCATATACTTTCCTAAAATGCCTGGGCACATCCATAATGTAGTCCATCTGCTTTAACTTCATAAGGCTCTTCAGTTGCATGCTGCAGAGGCTCTGAATGCTTACAGAGGTGCTGTGTTTGGCTTTTCTCCTTCACATAATCACATTGAAGATCGAAAAAAGGTCAGCAGATAAAAGGTACTGATCTAAGTAGGGAAGAAACACCCTAAATCATCTCTGATTTGGGGATGTTCTGCCTCAACCTTGCTTAGATTTCAAATCACAGCATCACAGAATTGATTGTGAGGGCACCTCAAGGATTGGCTCGTTCCAACCTCTCTGCCATGGACAGGGACACCTCACACTAGATCAGGTTGCTCAGAGCCACATCCACTCTCGCCTTAAAAGCACCCAAGGATGGAGCTTCTATCACCTCCCTGGGCAAATTGTTCCAGTGTCTCACCGCCCTCATGCTGAAGAACTTCTTCCTAACATCTAATCTAAATCTCCTCTAGCTTGGATCCATTGCCCCCAGTCCTACCACTACCCAACACCCTAAAAAGTCCCTCAGCAACTTTCTGTAGATACTGGAAGACTACCACAAGGTCTCCTCGGAGCCTTCTCTTCTCCAAACTGAACAACCCCAACTCTGTCAGCCTGTCCTTGCAGGAGAGGAGCTCCAGCCCTCAGATCATCCTCATGGTCCTTCTGTGGACACATTCCAGCACCTCCAGATCTTTCTTATAATAGAGGCTCCAGAACTGGACATAGTGCTCCAGGAGGGGGACTCATGAAAGCGGTGTAGAGGAGGAGAATACTTATTCTCTGATAGCACATTGTGAAGTCTGAAGAGCACTACAGGAAGATTTATTTGTTTGGTTGGTGTTCCTTATAAGCACTCATTTCTGAGTTTGTATTTGGACAAAACCTAATTAAATTGCTTTGAGTTAAACAAGGCATTCTTGTGGATGGAGTTAGTGGACACCAGCCAGGAACAGCAGCAACAAAACACAGGGTGATGTACGACAGGCAGTGTGCTACAAACGAGTCAGGATTGTCTGGGCAAACTGATTCTTGGGTAAATCATGATTAGTTAGGCAAACCAGATGCCCACAAATCCATGGGCCTGATGGGATGCATCCAAAAGGAGTCAAGCAGACCTCAATGTTCTTTTCAGCAAATGAGATAAACTGAATTGTGTAGCTACTGGATGAATAAAATCATGGGAACAGAATCATAGAATCAAGCAAGTTGGAAGAGACCTCCAAGCTCAGTCAGTCCAACCTAGCACCCAGCCCTGGCCAATCAACCAGACCATGGCACTAAGTGCCTCAGCCAGGCTTGGCTTCAACACCTCCAGGAACAGCGACTCCACCACCTCCCTGGGCAGCCCATTCCAGTGCCAATCACTCTCTCTGACAACAACTTCCTCCTAACATCCAGCCTAGACCTGCCCTGGCACAACTTCAGACTGTGTCCCCTTCTTCTGTTGCTGCTTGCCTGTCAGAAGAGACCAACCCCATCTGGCTGCAGCCTCCCTTCAGGGAGTTGTAGACAGCAATGAGCTCTGCCCTGAGCCTCCTCTGCTGCAGGCTGCACACCCCCAGCTCCCTCAGCCTCTCCTCACAGGGCTGTGCTCCAGGCCCCTCACAGCTTTGTTGCCCTTCTCTGGAAGAGCTTCCTTGCCCTAAGGCTGGGTGCTAGGTTGGACTGGATGAGCTTGGAGGTCTCCTCCAACGTGCTTGATTCTATGATTCTGTAAATGTGTATGTGTTTGAATACAGGAGAGAGGGGAAGCTGCTTGGTAGGATTCCATTTCTGTGGCAGCTGTCACTACAAGATCAGAAGATGGCACAACTAAACTTTGTTCTTTCCAAGGGGAGAAGAAAGAGGAATGTTCAAGCCAGCCGTAACCTTACATCCTGACAGGGGTCAGAGAGCTGCTCGCATCTGCTGACTGTCAGTAGTTGTGCAGTAAGCAGTTTTGACCATGGCTTACTCATTATTGCCAGGCTGGAGTTATGTGCTCAAGGCAGTAAAACTTTTACAGGCTGAGTACAGAAGAACTGAGGAGGGAAATGTGGCATAAATGTGACACAAAGAGCAGATTTCATACTCTGCTGAATAGAATCCACAAAGAGAAGTCCTGGAGCATGGCTATGGCCTGGCTTTGTGGTAAATATGATATTTGTAGAATACTTTTAGGGGAAAATCCTCTATTAGGATTTAAAAAGGAGAGTAATTAACTCAGTGATGTGTTTTTATATCGATGTTAAAGAATAAAATCAAAGGCACCAAGACTCATTAAGCACTTTGCCCTTTAACGTGATGCTGTCCTTGACCCAGGACCACATACATGCACTTCAAACCAAGAAGAAAAAGGCATCTGACCCAAAGTACTGAGAGGACAAGGACAAGACTGAAAAATCAGGACAAAACTACATGTTCAGGAGAAAATCACAAGGCAATGTGGTCCAAGATCAGAGAATCCAAGTAATAGTTTGTCTGGGATGTGTTTGTATCCTGTGCATAACAGCTGCATCTCCAAACAATACCAGAGTAGATGTTTGGAGCTCTAGATTAAGGAGCTCTTTTGTATCTTTAATCACCATTTCATCTCTTCTGTATATTTCTTTTCTCCTTCCAGGCAGCAAATTGCTAATTGCAGCTCTGCTGCTACATTTGCAAGGTTTCTGCAACAGGTTTTCTGTGAAAGTGTTCTGTAAAGATGTAGCTCAGCTGTCAGCCAGTGGCAGGAGGAATCTCTGGGTAGAGTTTTGAGCAAGCACAGGCCAAGGGGATGAGATTGAACAAGGCCAAGTGCAGGGTTCTGTACTTTGGCCACAACAACCCCAAGCAGTGCTACAGGCTGGGGACAGAGTGGCTGAAAGCAGCCAGGCAGAGAGGGACCTGGGGGTGCTGGGAGAGAGGAGCTGAAGATGAGGCAGCAGTGCCCAGGTGGGCAGCAGAGCCAATGGCATCCTGGGCTGGCTCAGGAGCAGTGTGGGCAGCAGGACAAGGGAGGTTCTTGTGCCCCTGTGCTCAGCACTGCTCAGGCCACCCCTTGAGTGCTGTGTCCAGTTCTGGGCCCCTCAATTCAAGAGAGATGTTGCAGTACTGGAAGGTGTCCACAGGAGGGCGCCAAAGCTATGAGGGGCCTGGAGCAGAGCCCTGTGAGGAGAGGCTGAGGGAGCTGGGGGGGTGCAGCCTGCAGCAGAGGAGGCTCAGGGCAGAGCTCATTGCTGCCTGCAGCTGCCTGCAGGGAGGCTGTAGCCAGGTGGGGTTGGGCTCTTCTCCCAGGCAAGCAGCACCAGAACAAGGGGACACAGCCTCAAGTTGTGCAATCAGGGGAGACCTAGGCTGGATGTTAGGAGGAAGTTGTTGTCAGAGAGAGTGATTGGCATTGGAATGGGCTGCCCAGGGAGGTAGTGGAGTTGCTGTGCCTGGAGGTGTTGAAGCACAGCCTGGCTGGGGCACTTAGTGCCATGGTCTGGTTGATTGGCCAGGGCTGGGTGCTAGGTTGGACTGGATGAGTTTGGAGGTCTCTTCCAACCTGCTTGATTCTATTCTATTCTATTCTATTTTAGAGGAGAGATGAAGACTAGGGGCTGTTTACAAGGACGTGTAGCAACAGGGTGGGAGGCAATGGCTTGAAACTAGAGAAGGGTAGATCAGATTGGACATTAGGAGTAAGTTACAGAACCTGGCTTTAGACCCTAAATTATATAGTTTAGGGTCTAAGCAGTGCAACTTAGCAAAGTTCATTTCATATAGCTTCTTAAAAAGCTCCTAAATTTTTCTCTCTGCCAATTACTCAGTTCCTCAGGGCAGCAGGACAAGTTAGAGGCAGAAGCAAAAGCTATCAGAGCATGATCACTTCCCTCATGAAAAAATAATTACCTCTAGTTGTTCTGTAGCAAAATACAGCATCAGAGGCTGTACAGGTGGGAATAGAAGACCCAAAAAATGATCTTTTCTTCCTATGAATTTCATGGGGTTGAGGAATTCTGTTGTCTGTCCATGTGCATGCTGCAGGCTAATTTCAAGCCCTGCATTGTAGCAAAGCTATCAGGTGTCAGTGTTAGGTGTCCACATGAAATTCAGGTCTGTCATATAATCCTTGCCTTGACTGCTACACAAATATTCTCCTGTCTATAGCATCTTTTTTAGCCCTTCCTGAGTGGGGGATAGAAGTAAAAAGGAGAGAAGAGCTTAAAATCCTACAGCCTTACCCATGAAGTATTGCACACACACACACACAATAAACCCCAAAAGACACAACTTGGAATTTTCTGTAGAGGAGCTGAATTTTAGTTTAACAGCACTGATGATGTATTTATATTCTAAATCAACATAAGCAGAAATAAAACCTCTGAGCCCTTTCCAAATTCTCAAGTGAGGAGCACAGCAAAAGGCTGAAGTTTGCTTGAATTTGTTATGCCCAGGCCCCTGAAAGTAACTTTCAGGCTTTTTAGCTGATAGGGGTTGCAGTAGAACAGTTTTTAACAGCCTTGTGTGTGTGTGCATCTATATGGATGTAGTGCAAAATAGGGTTCAGAGAAGAGTACCACACAGGTGACAGAATGGTGCAGGCTGTTCATGGTCATCCCTCTAGTAACAAGTGATGGGTGAGAGGAAATGGCCTTGAGCTGCACCATGGAAGATTTAGATTGGAGATTAGAAGAAACTTCTGGACTGCAGCTGGGTGGGTGCAATCCTAAACACAACTCCAGGCTGGGTAGGGAATGGCTGAGACCTGGGGGTCTGGAGTGATGAAAAGCTCAACATGAGCCTGCAACTGTGTGAAGGGCTGCAGCAAGAGCAGTGTGGGCAGCAGGGCAAGGGAGGGGATTCTGCCCCTTGGCTCTGTTCTCCTCAGACCCCACCTGCAGTCCTGGGGGCAGTTCTGGAGCCCTCAGCACAAGCAGGACATGGAACTGTTGGAGCCAGTCCAGAGGAGGCCACCAAGATGCTGAGAGGGCTGCAGCAGCTCTGCTATGAGGACAGGCTGAGAGAGTTGGGGCTCTTCAGCCTGGAGAAGAGAAGGCTTTGAGGAGACCTTGGAGTGGCCTTCCAGGATCTGAAGGGGCTACAGGAGGGCTGGGGAGGGACTATTGACAAGGTCTTGTAATGACAGGATGAGGAGGAATGGGTTTAAACTGGCAGAGGGAAGGTTGAAACTGGGTCTTAAGAAGTTCTTTCCAGTGAGGGTGGTGAGACACTGGCACAGGTTGCCCAGGGAGGTTGTGGCTGCTCCCTCCCTGAAGGTGTTCAAGGCCAGGTTGGATGAGGCCCTGAGCAACCTGTTCTAGTGGGAGGTGTCCCTGCCTATGGTGGGGAGTTGGAACTGAATGATCCTTGATGTCCCTTCCAACCTAAACCGTTCTATGATTCTCTGACTGCAAATTTGCTTAATCAGGCTTATTATGATGTGATGCAGGGGGTGTGTGGTGATGCACAAGCACAGACAAGCTTAAATAAGCCCCAAATGGCAAATTTAAGGTATGTATCTGCACTTTAGATTCTGTGAATTCAAATCTCAAGAGTAGTTCCTTTTCTTGAAGAACTGTGATGTGCATCTGCATGCCTTCAGACCTAAGAGAGGTTTAAATCTGTTCCACTGCCCAAGTAGTTCTCCTTTTCAGCTGGACATTTCTGGCTTTTGAAATTTCATCTCCTGAAATTCATCTTCCTCCAGGTTTCTCACCAGCTCATAAATTAAGCTTTTAATAAGCAGGGCTGAAGCAGATGAACAGAAGTATGCGACTTCTGTTTTAACCACTGTCCTTGCCTGTTATTTCTGCAAGTTGATGGGGCAGAGATTAATGAATACAATAAATACTATTCCAGCCCAAAGGAGCAATTGAGTCAGTGTAGAGTCTGCAAAATGTAGATCATACCAAAACAACACTGGAATCAGGTTCAGTACTGTGCAAGTCGTTGAGAGTCCTCACTTTGCACATGGAAAAGTTTAGCTGTAGGCATTATTTTGATCATAGAATCCCAGCATGGTGGGAGCTGGAAGAGACATGTTGGGGATCATCTATTCCACTCATCCTGCTAAAGCAGGGTCACCAACTGCAGGTTGCCCAGCAGGTTTTATACCTAACTTTACCTTTTCTGCCCTCTGAGTAGCCAACATTGATCTTGTATGGAGAACAGAAGTGGGAAAACAGTGTAAAGGTATGAGTGTTTCTTGTTGTAACACCATTCATGCTATGAAGATACTACAGGTTTCATAGAATCATAGAATCAAGCAGGTTGGAAGAGACCTCCAAGCTCAGCCAGTCCAACCTAGCACCCAGCCCTGGCCAATCAACCAGACCATGGCACTAAGTGCCCCAGCCAGGCTTGGCTTCAACACCTCCAGGCATGGTGACTCCACCACCTCCCTGGGCAGCCCATTCCAATGCCAATCGCTCTCTCTGCCAACAGCTTCCTCCTAACATCCAGCCTAGACCTCTCCTGGCATAACTTGAGACTGTCCCCCCTTCTTCTATTGCTGTCTGCCTGGCAGAAGAGACCAACCCCACCTGGCTTCAGGTAGCTGTAGACAGCAATGAGGTCTGCCCTGAGCCTCCTCTGCTGCAGGCTGCACACCCCCAGCTTCCTCAGCCTCTCCTCACAGGGTCTTGTGTGAGGAGGGAATCTGCTTTATGCTTTCTATGCTGTGTGTTAGAAGTGCCATATTCTGAAGACTTTGTCCTCAAACTGCATCCTCCTCCAGTTTGCTTTTCACTTTCATGTAGGCTTTCCAGCACCCAGGTACACCAGAAGGTGCTGTGCTTATTTAATGCAGAGATTTCTGCTGATTCCATCTGCTAGCAGAGTTTACCCCGAGCCCCCAACAGGAAGGTTTGCTGTATACCAGGCATTTCCCACCCCCCCACCCCCCGACCTCTTGATTTATTTCTCCACCCCCTCCTCCTCCTTTCAGTCTATACACACTCTGTGCATGCTTTTCAGATCAAGTAAGTGAGAGGCTGGGTGACAAATTAGACTGAAAGCATCTGTTTCTGCTTCAGTGCTGGAAATGCTGAGACCAAACTATTCTGTACCTAAAGTGAGTTAGTGCACTTATTCAACATAAATGCACTTTGGAGATGATGCTTCACCAGCTGAGTTGTCCCTGAAATTGGGCTACTGCTGAGAATAAATTTGGCATATTATGGTAGACAAAAAGAAATGAATAACCCAGATGGACTGGAGAGGACAGGGAAAAAATTCCTTGAAGTACATGACAGGTCTGTATTTTAGTAGCTGGACATACTGAGTTGGAGGTGTTTAACTCTGTCTGAGCAGTGATTTTTTAGGAGCCTCTGTCAGCAAATATTTGCCCTTACAGTCAAGCCTTAGAATCATAGAATCATAGAATCAAGCAAGTTGGAAGAGACCTCCAAACTCATCCAGTCCAACCTAGCACCCAGCCCTAGACAGTCGACTAGACCATGGCACTAAGTGCCTCATCCAGGCTTTGCTTGAACACCTCCAGGGATGGTGACTCCACCACCTCCCTGGGCAGCCCATTCCAATGGGAAATAACTCTCTCTTTGAAGAACTTCCTCCTAACATCCAGCCTTCCCAAGCTGGACTTTACAAATCCTCAGGATATGGGATTTGAACATTTCTTTAGTTACTTACTTAATTAGTTTGGTCTTTTACAATTACTTCAGCTTTCTCTGGCATCTTACAGTTTATCAGTTCATTGATTTAATAAGATAGTGCTTTAGAATCATAGAGTCATAGAATCAAGCAGGTTGGAAGAGACCTCCAAGATCATCCAGGCCAACCTAGCACCCAGCCCTAGCCAGTCAACTAGACCATGGCACTAAGTGCCTCATCTTAGGTTTATGTTTAATAAGATGGAATAAGCTACTTCTTTCTAAATTTGTGTTCAGTAAGATTCTTCTCCTCCTCTACTCTGCCTTAGTGAAGCCACAGCTGGAATATTGTGTCCAGTTTGGGGCTGCCCAGTTTAAGAAGGACAGGGACCTGCTGGAAAGAGTCCATCAGAGAGCCATGAGGATGACTGGGGGACTTGAGCATCTGCCCTAGGAAGGAAGATTGACAGCCCTGGGGCTCTTTAGCCTGGAGAAGATAAGACTGAGAGGAGATCTCATCAATGTCTATCAGTATCTCAGGAGTGGGTGTCAAGTGGCTGGGGCCAAATTTTTTTTGGTGGTGCAGAGCAGTAAGATAAGGAACAATTGGTACAAACTGGAACATAGAAGGTTTCACCTCAACATGAGAAGAAACAATGAGGGTGACAGAGCCCTTGAACAGGCTGCCCAGAGAGGTTGTGGAGTCTCCTTCTCTGGAGCCTTTCCAAAGCCACCTGGATGCATTCCTGTGCAGACTACCCTTGCTCTGGCAGGGAGGTTTGACTCGGTGGTCTCTGGAGATCCCTTCCGACCTCTAAGGTTCTGTGGCTCTGTAATAAGATGTTGCTTTCCAAGTCTAGTTGATAAGATGTTGCTCTCCAAATGGATGATTTCTTGCACATTTATGGAATGCCATTCTGTTAATATTGCCATCAAATGATTGCACTGAGAAATTAAAAGCAGGTTGCTCCAGGTCATTGCTTAACAAAAGGAAAAGATGAAGAGTGAGAGATTGTTTTTTAATGTCAACACCATCATAAGGTTTTTCTTGCAGAGCATAAACCTCACACCTAACTCTTACAGTTTGGGATGCTTAGGAGCTCTGTCATCACAAGAAGCCCAAGTTGCATTTGGAGCAATGCAGTTCTCTTACAGTCAGCCCAATCCTGATACTTTCCAGACTGGGATTTTGAAGATGTTTTGTTTGTTCAGCTTTAATGAAGTTAAATGCATGGATAAAACAATTTACAGGACTGAGACCACAATGAGGTCCTGTTTCTCATGTCTTAGAGAGTAATTGCAGAGAAAGGAGAAGATTAGTATGTATTACATCAGCTTTCCCTTGAGCAGAAAACCAAAGGTTCATTCTGATAACTTGGGCAGCATTAAGCAGATTATGCTTTGTAAGCACTGAGGGTTTATGCCTAATTCTCGAAGCCAGAAGTAATCTTAAAAGATGTCTAAGAATAATTTGAATGGAAAATGCATTTATTAGCACACATAGAAAGCAAAAGGTCATGTTAATGTGCTATGTGGAGTTCTTTCTTGGCTGTCCTGCACTGCTGCTGCAAGATGGAGACTTAACAACAAAGTAACACTTCCATAGAAGAAGAAAACCTTAAAAGCATCCTTAATTTAGTGGTTCTCATAGCCTCACATCTTCCCTGCTTGGCAAGAGGAATGTGTGGCATGTGGTAACACAGCATTAAGTATTTTTAGTCACCCATATGAGCGTGTCAAGCTGTGGTGGGTTGAAATTTCCTCCCCCCCCCCCCCAAAATGAATCACCAGACTAGGTCAGAAGGTTTCTGGAAGCAACATGGAGCTCTATTTATAAGCAAGCTACAATCTGGAGGCATAAAACACAGTGTATAGATACAGAACGTATTTACATATGTATTTACAATTCAGAAAGGACAACAAGGACCCCCCTGAACAAGGGAAAAGTGAAACAGCTCTCCCCTTGCCTTATAAAGGAGAGAGAAATCAGAAAGGCCTCACTGCTGCTATCTGCTTTGCCTCAGCCAAGCTCAGCAAATCCATGCATAGTCAGCAGCCAGCAGCGAAGGAGGGAAAAGGAAGAAAGACCAAGTCTGTGCAGCACACTTCATCCTAATCCAGCAAGCAAATGGAATGATGTGGACTTAGCATTATTTGTCTTTTGTAGCCACTCCCTTGTTTTATTTACTTTTTATTCATATGTGCCCAGAAAGTTCCTATTTCTTGCTTCTAATTTAGAACCAGGCTAGAAAGGTAGTTGTAAACCACCATGCAGGCATAAGGGTTTGCATTCCACGTTGTGTTGTGGATCCCCTCTCTCTCCCTCTCTTTATGAGTATGCTGCTAGCTCTCAGCTAACCACAGTAAAACACAGGTTTATATGTGACACATTCCCCCTGACCAAATTTCTCTGCATTTTCACTGCTGTAACCGAGATCAAAATTTAAATCTTAAGTCTCTCTAGATTTTTCAGAGCCCTAAACTGTCTCTTACTTAAATACTTTCCTGTTGCAGCAGTTCTTGCTGGGAAAAAAAGGAAAAATATGCCTGTAATCTCATGTTTGGGTTTCAGGTAGAAGTCCTTTTTTCCACAGGCACATGAACTTCACAGTTCTTTTTAGGTTGAAGTTCTAAACCCATGCTCTCAATCGCTACCAGCTAAAGCAAGTAAAGGACTTGAGGACCTAATAGAGGGCAAAGGTGTTCTGATAAAGCTTCCACACTCCTCCTTCCTCATCCTCTTTCATGACCACAGTGGTGTTGTGTTGATGGTCCAGAGGAAGGCAGCAAAGCTGGGAGAGAGCCTGGAGAATAAATCTTATGAGGAATAACTGAGGGAGCTGGGGATCAGTAGTGTGAAAAAGAGGAGGCTGATGAGAGACCTCATTGCTGTCTATAGCTGCCTGCAGGGAGGTTGTAGCCAGGTGGGGTTGGGCTCTTCTGCCAGGCAAGCAGCACCAGAACAAGGGGACACAGTCTCAAGTTGTGCCAGGGAAGGTCTGGGCTGGATGTTAGGAGGAAGTTGTTGTCAGAGAGAGTGATTGGCATTGGAATGGGCTGCTCAGGAAGGTGGTGGAGTTGCCATCCCTGGAGGTGTTGAAGCCAAGCCTGGCTGGGGCACTTAGTGCCATGGTCTGGTTGAATGGCCAGGGCTGGGTGCTAGGTTGGGCTGGCTGAGCTTGGAGGTCTCTTCCAACCTGCTTGATTCTATGATTCTATGACATTGTGGAGAGGCTGCTGCTGGGTTCTTTTCACAGGTAATTGGAGACAGAACAAGGGGGAATGGCCTCAAGTTGAGACTGAGGAGGTTTAGATTGGACATTAAGAAAAAATCTTTCATGGAGAGAGTGGTCAGGGACTGGAATGACCTGCCCAGGGAGGTGGTGGAGTCACTCAACCTGCATGTGTTTGAGGGTGGTTTGGACATGGTGTTTAGGGCTATGGTTCAAGGTGAATCTTGTAGAGTAGGGTTCTAGGTTGGACTTGGTGCTTCTGAGGGGCTTTGCCAACCTGCATGGTGCTGTGGTTCTCTGAAAGAGGGAGGGGAAAACCAACCAGCACCTAAAGAGCTGTCCCTTGGTTCGAAGGTTCAAGCACAAGTGCGGCATGCAAAGCTCAACTTCGACAAGCTGAAGACTGACGTCTGTCAAAAAGTAGACCTCTTGGGAGCAAGCAGATGCAACCTCCTTTCTCATGTGTTAACAACCTATCAGGTAGGCAAAGACACACTGACCTCCCAAAGGAGGAGTTCCTGTTGAGATGGGGTTTTGTGAAGAGGTTACCATGGCGACGTTCTAACTGGTGTCGGAGGGGAGGTGTTACATTTGCACTGAGAGCAGCTCGGTGGTGAAGCTGACATTGCACTGACATTTTCTTCTCTCTTGCAGACAACACTTCTTCATTTTTGGGAAAAGACTTCACACAAAATGGCAGCCATCCATGAGAGCTTCAGAGGTTACCAGCCATATAAATTCACTATGTTGAAGGTAAGGAATACATTGATGTGTTTGCTGCCTGAATGATAGCAAATAAGAGATGAGGTGGTCTCTTAGAGAGCACACATCCATAGCTTGGCCTTACATTGTCTCACAGTTTTATCCCTGCCCTGTCTTTTCATTTAAATACAAGGTTTCTGTTTAATGCCCAGCTGGCTTGTGAGATCAAACACTGCATGTGTTGGACCTTCCAGTACATGATTTGCCATTGGAATGGGCTGCTCAGGGAGGTGGTGGAGTCGCCGTCCCTGGAGGTGTTCAAGAAAAGACTGGATGAGACACTTAGTGACATGGTCTGGTTGATTGGATAGGGCTAGGGGATAGGTTGACTGGATGACCTTGGAGGTCTCTTCCAACCTGGTTGATTCTATGATTCTATGATTCTATGAAGAAGGTCGACAAGAAGGCTGGGAAGAGACTGTTTACAGTGATAGGATGAGAGGCAATGGCTTCAAACTAGAGAAGAGCAGATTTAGACTGGATTTTAGGAACAAGTTCTTTACCATGAAGGTGGTGAAATGTTGCAACAGGCTGCCCAGGGAGATGGTTGTGATGCCATCCCTGGAGATACTCAAGGTGAGGTTTGACAGGGCTCTGGGCAGGCTGATCTAGTTGAGGATGTCTCTGCTGACTACAGGGGGAGGTTGGACTGGATGACCTTTGGAGGTCCCTTCCAGCCCAGCCCATTCTGTGATTCTACCACAGCTTGATTTCTACAGTTGCTGACAGTGGTGATCACATTACAGTGGGTTTAGAGAATGGTTTCCAATGACTTTTGAACACTCAGTTTTATTCCAGACCCTTTCTCTAGCTGCCTATATCTACCTATGTGGTAGATTCTCTACCATCCTTGAAGGTATTTAAAAGATGTGCAGGGACATGTTTTAGTGGTGACTTGGCCATGCTAGATGTTAACAGTTGGACTTAATGATCTGCAAGCCCTATGGATAGGGTCCTTACATGGGAGAGTAGTATCCAGAGATTGCTACTGTAAGGGATGCTTCAGCTTCTCTGTCCACCCACAGGTCATGACCTGAAAGGGGCCTACAAGAAAGCTGGGGAGGGACTTTTTACAAGGACCTGTAGTGACAGGATGAGAGGCAATGGCTTTGAGTTGGGTCATTTGGATGTGGTGCTTAGGGATATGGTTTAAGGTGAATCTTGTAGAGTAGGGTTATAGTTTGGACTTGGTGATCCTGAGGGGTTTTTCCAACCTGGATGATTCTGTGTGGGTGTGATTCTGGAAGACAGATTTAGAGTGGAGATTAGGAAGAAACTCTTGACATTGAGACACTGGAACAGGCTGTCCAGGGAGCTTGTGGTTATATACTCACTAGAGGTGCTCAAGGCCAGGTTGAAGGAGACCTTGAGCAACCTGGTCCAGTGGAAGGTGTCTCTGACCATGGCAGGGAGGTTAGACTGGATGACCTTTCCAGATCCCTCCCAGCTCCTAACCCTCTGTGGTTCTCTGAAGGCTGTGTGAATACTTGTGTCAGGAAATAAAATGATTAAAGAAATAATGAGAGCAGTATATGAGGAACAAACAGATGTGAAGAATGATTTGGTTTTTCTCCTCTTAAAAAGGGGAGAGAAATGAGACAGAAAACAGAGGCAACCCCCAAAAAGCAAAGAAACATGCTGCCAGTGCTTGCTTTTCACATGGTGTAGATGGTTTTACTTAGAAATATTAGAGTTTAGAAGTAGCCAAGGGTCACCTTCTTGTACAAAGTATGTTCCTATGACTCCATCTGAATGAGTGTCTCCTCATATTTCTTATGTTCGAAGAGTTGTCCCAAACCTCAAAACCCATTCTTCCTTAATTCATGTAGGTTCTCTAGTCTGGTTTGGCCTTAAATTATACACCTGCTTCCATTTGGTTTTCTTCTCTTGGCTAATGTTGTGGTTATCATCTAGAGCTTGCAAGACCCTGTGAATAAACTGACAGAAAAAGCAGAAGAGGAAGAGCTGCAGCCGGAGAGCACCGCATCGGAACAAGATCAGCAGAGTCAGTAAGTCCCAGGGCCTGTCTAGTAAAAACAATATGGGCTTTTATTTTGGGGTCTGCAATCTGCTTTCTGCTTGCTGAAGTCACCCAACCTCAATGGCAGTCCAGACACAGCTGGTCTGATCACACTAAGCTAATAGTAAGCTTAACACAAGCATTCCTGAAATGGTGTCATGTGGGCATGAAAACTAATAAACTTTATGGTGAAATTAAGAGGGTTTAAAAGACTCATTAAACCTTTAGATGTTGGTTTGGCTTTTTTCATCTTTCCTAGCCTTCTCTTTATTTTTTTCAGTCTTTAGCTTCAGGTTTTTTTTCTCTAGTGAAAGAAGCAATAAACAGCCACACGTGGCAGAAGATGCAGCAGCAGCAGCATTGTGTTTCTCCCTTCAGCAGCATCTCCTTTCATCTGGGAATGGGAGATGGGATCCTGATTGCTTTGGGCAGCAATTAGTTTGTGTAATGTATACAGCATCAGTTAGTAATCCAATGAAGCAGTAGGTACTTAGTATAAAGTACATCTAAGTGAGCTGATGCTATCGAGGGTCGAGTTACCTGTAGCTCTGAGGTGACAGAGACTTGTGAATGGGCTTCTGTGGGGAGAGGAGACAAGGAGATGGAGATGCTATCCCTCCCCTATGGGAGGGTCAGGATTCGGTTGCGAGGGGATGCAACGTTGATATAATCCTGCTGCCACCTGTTGTTTTGGCTGTCCTTGGTTAAACGAAGCACACAGCAAAGGATCAGTTGTCAAAAAAAAAAACAACAGCAAAAAAAGCAGAGAACAGCTTGAGTTATTAGTGGCTTTTGCTCAAGTTTTTCTAGTAACAGATTGTTAGAGTTCTGGTTTCCAGTCCTTTTCTTGGCTTAGTTTTGGAACCACTGACCACAAACAGTTTCTAAATTGGTCAGGTTTGATGCTATCCAGATTAGAAGAGGTTTGGCCAAGAAGTACCATTTGGCAGGTGTCTTGGTCAGGTTTGATGCTATCCAGATTAGAAGAGGTTTGGCCAAAAAGTACCATTTGGCAGGTGTCTTGGTGAGGTTTGATGCTATCCACATTAGAAAGGCTTTAGCCAAAAAGTACCATTTGGCAGGTGTCTTGGTCAGGTTTGATGCTATCCAGGTTAGAAGAGGTGGTTTGATGCTATCCAGGTTAGAAGAGGTTTGGCCAAGAAGTACCATTTGGCAGGTGTCTTGTTGAGGTTTGATGCTATCCAGATTAGAAAGGCTTTAGCCAAAAAGTACCATTTGGCAGGTGTCTGTCCCCACAAAAAGTCTTCAAATCTGCTGCATTGTTAAAGGAGCTCCAGGATCCCTCAAACTACCACACCTATGACTGTAGCAAATTCCATAAGCAATTGTTTTCTTCCACATTGCATACGAAGTCCTAGAAGGAATGCATGGTTTGTATGAGGTGTGTGGAGTGGCACCTAGCAGCAAGTGCATCAGAGGCCATGGCAGGCTTGTATTTGGGTTTGCTTCTGGATTATCTTTTTCCCTTCTCTCTCTGTCATGAAACTGAGGGGATAGGAGGGGGAATGTGTTCCCATTTTGCTGAGACTGACCATTAAGAAAAAAATCTCTCTTTGATTCTAGAAGAATTGCACAAAACAAAGCTTCCCTTGCCAGCTTTCCATTCCCAGTAAACATTCATTGGGCTATGCTTTGGACTGAATCTGATTTCCTTATGCTTTGCCACAAGCCTATCCTCAAGAGCAGGGGAGGTGACTCCTGTCCTGTCACTAGAGGAGGAGAGGAATGTGCCTACACAGTCCTCTTCCTCACCACATCAGGCTTGTGGCTGCTCCATTCTCTGCTGGTTAAATGGCTTTCCACAAAAGCCAACAGCTTTTGGGAAGTATATATTCTTCACTCAAGAGGTTCCCTTTGCATAAAAACTGCATGCAAAGCACAGGGTCTGCTTTTTCTTGCCTTTTCTTTTCTTTCTGTCACAACTTTTTTTCATCAAAACTGCTGATCTGCTTCTTTAAATGTCTGCTGACATGGGACAAAGCTCACCTGACCACTGATTTTTCAATCAGTTGCTGTCAAAAAAAGAAGTGCAAAGTGGATGGGCTTTAGGTGGGAGTTTTTTGGGGGGGAGAAGTTGTACCTACTTCATGATGGTTATGGAAGAGCCAATCTGGAAGAGCAGACTAAAGAGCAGTTGTGCCTACTTTATAATGGTTATGGAAGAGCAGACTAAAGAGCAGTTGTGCCTACTTTATAATGGTTATGGAAGAGCAGACTAAAGAGCAGTTGTACCTACATTATGATGGTTATGGAAGAGCCAGTCTGGAAGAGCAGACTAAAGAGCAGTTGTACCTACTTTATAATGGTTATGGAAGAGCCAATCTGGAAGAGCAGATTAAAGAGCAGTTGTACCTACTTTATGATGGTTATGGAAGAGCCAGTCTGGAAGAGCAGACTAAAGAGCAGTTGTACCTACTTTATGATGGTTATGGAAGAGCCAATCTGGAAGAGCAGACTAAAGAGCAGTTGTACCTACTTTATGATGGTTATGGAAGAGCCAGTCTGGAAGAGCAGACTAAAGAGCAGTTGTACCTACTTTATGATGGTTATGGAAGAGCCAATCTGGAAGAGCAGACTAAAGAGCAGTTGTGCCTACTTTATGATGGTTATGGAAGAGCAGACTGCATTGTACTTTACCTTACAGCAACTTAAAAAAGGAAGAGTGGTAGGTTTTTATGGTTGGTCTTCAACCTTATTTTGGTTCTGGCAAAGAAACAATAAATGTTACTACCAGACCAGCATATATAGCAAGTAAAGAGTCCATCTGAATTAGTTGGTTTATTCTTGAGATGATTCTGTAATTGTGTGACCCAAAAGTTATTGTTATTCTATAGGCTTAGAATTATGTCCTCAATTTTGCCTTTTCTTCTTCTTTCAAATTAAGGTTGATTTCATTAGATGAGGAGAGCCATGCCAAGGAATCAGACTATTCAGGTATTTTATTTACTGTTATCATAACTTCATAGCTGCTCTAATCATGTTTTTCTCCTGGTCACTTTCATTTCCTGTATGTTCAGCTTCACCCAGCAAATCCCTACAGATGCATACACCTTAAGGCCAGGAAGATCTGCTGAAGTTAATCTCTTACATGTCACATCCCACTGCATTTCATTCTGGTACTGTGAGATAGGTCAAGCAGTTTGTCTGCCAAGGAATAATTCTTACTTTGGGCAGATCTTCCAGGAAAGGAAGCTACAGATTAGTAGGTGTCAAGGCAGGGAGGATGTGCCACTTACCTTGCTAGCTTGTTTCAGTGATTAGACATCTGCTCTGTTAAAGACTTGATTAATTCAGTGGAATTTCTGCCCAAAAGCTAGGCAGAGTCATACTGAGCCACTGCCAGTGACCTGATGGGTTGTTGTCACCAAGTTTTTAGTTGGAGGTGCACAGTGAAAGAGGAGGAGGCAATGGACACAACTGACAGGAAGAGAAATTCTGATTGTGTACTAGGGAAAAACCTCTTTACAGTGAGGGTAGTGAAGTGCTGGGAAAAATGAACCTGGAGGGACTCTGGAATCTTCATCCATGGAGATCTCCAAGGCTTGACAAGACAGATCCCTATGGAACCTGATCTCACTTCAGAACTGACTCTACTCTGACAAGGGGCTTGGATAAGATGACCCTAAGAGGTCCTTCTAGCCTAAATAATGTCATGACTTATATCTTTTTTCTTCTAAATGAATGAAGAATCAATCTAATATGTGGTGGTTTATCCTCCATGAATAAACTTCAAAGGTACTAACTGACCTAACTTCATAGCTGACTCTAACAAGGGATAAGTTGACCCCAAATGTCCTTCAGCCTAAATAATGCCATGGCTTATATATTCTTCTCCTAAATGAGTAGAGAATCATCCATCTTCCTTCCTTCCTTCCTTTCCTTCTTTCCTTCTCTTTCTTTCTTCCTCTCTTTCTTTCTTTCTTTCTTTCTTCTTTTTTCTTTCTTCTTTTCCTCCCCCTTCCTTCCTTCCCTCCCTCTTTCTCATTTTCTTTTATCCTCCATGAAGATACTTTGAAGGTGCCACATTATAACCAAGCCTCCTGTCAAATCTTTGTTTCAATGGACTAACCAAATGAATGTCTTGGAAACATCTCCTTTCTTTTTGATGTTTTTTTCTCTCCACTCCACTTTACAACATCCCTTTTAATATGTGAGAGAGAGATAGAGATACATATACATACAATTGGACATTGGTGATGTTGGTGTTTCCTGTTGTGTTTGTAGAAGGTACAATCTCATTCCTGTCTGTATCCAAGAAGGAGATCTCCTTTGTTGCAGCATCCAGTTAGAAGCTCATATTTGAATGTGCTGCTTACCACAATTGAGTTCCTTTTGGTCACAGCTTTCCAGGCTCATTCTTCCTTTCCACAGCATGGCTTTAGATTCCTTATTTTCAGAGATAGAGCTTACAACTTAGTGACATTAAATTCTTCCATCTCTGACCCCCAAAAACTGAAAGATTAGCTTGAGTGACCACCCCTGTTAGGCTGGTAGCTGTTTGCACATGGTTTTCCAAGAGTGCTTTTGTCTTTACTTCCAGATGACTCTTAAAGCCATTGAACAGCCGTGGATATAACACCAAACCTTGCAGATCTAAACTAGAAACACTTCTACTTTGCAATTATTTCTCCTCTAACAACTGGGGTGGGGTTGGGGTTTTTGTTTTGACATCTGTTAGTTGTCATGTTCCTAATTCGTTCAATATGTTCATTATAGGTAATATGCAGAGTTAACATTTTAGCTGGAAGGCTGTGTAGTGCAAAGTCAAGTTGTTTCTAAACAAATATCTTCACCAAATAAAGCTCCTGGCTTTGTCAAAGGATGAAATTAGTTGGGGTTTTTAGCTAGGTCTGCTTTCCATAAAAGCACCCTTTTATTAGAGGAGCATTTATTATGCTCTGTTGCTGCATCCCATACCGAGCAGGGTTCAGGTGATGGAATAATGCTGAGCTGCTAGCTCTTAGTTCCCTGCCATTACTTGAGTCCCTAACAAGTGTTGTGGTTTGGGTGCTTCTTGGAATGCTGACACATTATTAGGGCTTGCCCAGAGTTGTGCAGTTTCACCCATTTTTGTAGTTAATTAGATCAGCTCTGCTTGTGGTGAGATAGTTTAATATTCTTGGACACAAAGCCTGATCTGTATTTTCAGAGCAGATGTTTTCTAGAATCCCAGTTACTTATGGGCTGCAAAATGTTTCACCATCATCCATAATATAAATGCCTTGTTCTGTCTCTTTCTCCATCACCCCTCAAAGGAACTGAGCTATTTTGGAGTACTTCTGCCTGCCCTGCTAAATGTTTCCATCTCCATGCACCAGTAGGGCTGTGCCAGTGCTAAGAGTTATTGTTTTCTCTTAAAAGTACCCTGCATGTACTGAAGTAAGGGAATGGAACATCTCTCTTACAAGGAGAGCCTGAGGGAGCTGGGGCTCTGCTGCTTGGAGAGGAGGAGCCTGAGGGATGAACTTGTTAATGCTTATGAAGATGTAAAGAGCGAGTGTCAAGAGCACAGAGTCAGGTCCTTTTCCTCAGGGCTGCTCTCAGCCATTCCCCACCCAGCCTGGAGTCGTGCTTGGGATTGCACCCACTCGGGTGCAGGACCTTACACTTGGTCTTGTTGAATGTCATGAGGTTGACCTGGGTGCACCTCTGCAGCCTGTCCAGGTCCCTCTTCCCTGTCAAGGGAAATGATTCATAGAATCAAGCAGGTTGGAAGAGACCTCCAAGCTCATCCAGTCCAACCTAGCACCCAGCCCTAGCCAGTCAACCAGACCATGGCACTAAGTGCCTCATCCAGGCTTTTCTTGAAGACCTCCAGGAACAGTGACTCCACCACCTCCCTGGGCAGCCCATTCCAATGGGAAATCACTCTCTCTGTGAAGGAGGCCCTGGCACTTTTGTACTCTGTCTCTCCTGACCTGAGTACAAACTTCTAGAAGATGTGTCTCTGCTCCTGAAGGGCAGCACAGACCTGTCTGATCCTTGCAGTTGCCTTAGCTGGCTGAACCCAGCCTGGAGCTAGACTGGTGTAGCCAGGCAGGGATTCAAAGGAAGGTTCACTCCTACAGGTTACACACCAGAAATTTGCCTCATCTCAGAAACCTTTTGTATCTTGGGTGTTTGACCAGGCCCATTGTAAACATGAAGGCAGACAACAGTTGCATCTTCTGATGACATTGTAAGCAGAGTCTTGTGCAGTTTGACATGGTGAGGTGCTTAGTGCCATGCTCTGGTTGATTGGCTAGGGCTGGGTGTGAGCTTGGACTGGGTGAGCTTGGAGGTCTCTTCCAACCTGCTTGATTCTATGACTCTATGGTTATGGACCTTGCTTACAGCCAACAGTGGCAAGGGTGTCCTCTCCACATTACAAGGAAAGTATAACCAGAAGCAGAACTCTTTATGCACTCTCTCACTATGCAGAGAGTATCTAACTCAGGTGAAGAGACAGAAGCAAGCTGTCTTTAGCTGAATCCATAGTGATTGCCAGTGCACTGCAGATCTTCCTTTGTTGCCTTCCCTTTTATTTCATTGTAATCCTTTCTTCTTGTTGGTTTTGCTTTTAGGTGCCATAGATGACTTATTAGACCTGCAGCCTGAAGAAAAGGGTATGAACCATTGTGTGTGTGTGTCTCTCTCTGTTGTTTTACTCTTAAATCTCTCTTGTTTTCACAGTCTGGAAGGCTGAATGAAATTACTTACCTTCAGTACTTAAACAGTGTTGAAGGAAACTCAGCTTTGTACACAGGCAGAGACACTATTGCTGATGTTATAATATGAAGTAAACCTCACTGGGGATAAAATGAGATGGCTCAAAGTTAGTGTGATGGTTTGGGTGTTACCCACCCCCCCCCCCACACACACACTCCTATGAAATCACCCAGACTAGACTCAGCCAAAGATCACATTGGGTGATTCTGTGCTCCACAACCTCCCTGGGCAACCTGTGCCAGTGTCTCACCACCCTCACAGCAAACAACTTCTTCCTAACATCCAGTTTCAATCTCATTCACACCCATCCCTCCTCACCCTGTCATTACCAGACCTTGTCAGTAGTCCCTCCCCAGCCTTCCTGTAGCCCACTTCAGATCCTGAAAGGCCACTCCAAGGTCTCCTCAAAGCCTTTTCTTCTCCAGGCTGCAGAGCCCCAATTCTCTCAGCCTGTCCTCATAGCAGAGCTGCTGCAGCCCTCTGAGCATCTTGGTGGCCTCCTCTGGACTGGCTCAAACAGTTCCATGTCCTTCTTGTGTTGGGGCTCCAGAACTGCACACAGGACTCCAGGTGGGGTCTGAAGAGAGCAGAGCAATGATTTTGATGTGGTGCTAAATAGATTTTTTTACTGCATGCTTGTAGTATTGCTTTTTAATCAGAAATTAATCTTAAGAGCAGTGAGGTTACCTAAGATGACCAAGGAGTTATGAGCTCAGATTGCCCAGGAGGATTGGGTCTGAAAGAGCAAACTAGCAAGCAAAATTATTCCTTCTCATTTAACATCTAAACCCCAGAGTGGCTATTTTTAAGAGGTTCCTTCTTTTCTTTATTTGACTAAATGATTTCTCCTGACCTGAGACAGCTTCAAAGGATCCCTTTGGGAGGTCCCTGGAGGCAGAACCTGGTGATAAGGATGAGATGGTGTTACTGAACGAGATCCTCAACGCTTCCTCCCTGGACGAAGGGGAGTTCAGCAAGGAGTGGACAGCAGTGTTCGGGCAGGTCGCTCTTTCTGATCACACCACAAGCTCTGCAGCTGGAGATGTGGAGAACCCTTCATCATCTGTGGCACCCACACCATCAGGCTATTTGCCCTCACAGCTCTTAGACCAAAACATGAATGATTTGCAGTCCTCTTTACATGGTAAGAGCTCATCTTGTTCTGTTAGCTTTCTGGGGTTAGGTTTTAGACCTAGGTGGGGGCACTTTATATTGGGCCATAGCTGCAGGCACCCTGGAGTTCAAGCAAGCTGGTTTTCTGTTCAGGCTGTTTTTTTCTAGCCCTGCTTGTCCAGTGTTTGTGAATGAAGTACCCTGAAATCTGAAGTCAAAATTGCTGTCTTGAAGGTTTTCATTGAGCTTCCCAAAATAATCTGTGTGCTTTTGAGGTTTATTTTTTCCTTCCTGTAAGAGCCAATCTGTTTGAGTGGGTTTTACTGTTTAAATCACAACTTCTGTCTCTGCTGAGGGGCCAAGGAACCAAAGATGATTACTCTATTTTGTCTGGGAATGCTATTTTTGAACAACTTGGTGAAAACCAATTGCACTCACTTGTTGTTTTTTTTTTTACCAAGGCATCCCATACAGTTCTGTGTAGGGATGTGGGTATGGTAGAATGGCTTCTCTCATCCCAGCAACCATACAGGTGGGGTTCTGCAGGATGGAGTGGAACATCTCCCTTCTGAGGAGGGCCTGAGGGAGATGGGGCCTCTTTAGCTTGGAGCAGAGGAGCCTGAAGGGTCAGCTCATAGAATCAGTCAGGGTTGGAAGGGACCACAAGGATCAGCCAGTTCCAACCCCCTGCCACGGGCAGGTACACCCTACCCTATAGCAGGCTCCTAACAGACTCATCCAGCCTGACCTTAAACACTTCCAGGGATGGGGCCTCAACCACCTCCCTGGGCAACCCATTCCAGCCTCTCACTACTCTCATGCTGAAGAACTTCCTCTTAATGTCCAGTCTGAACCTCCCCACCTCCAGATTTGCTCCATTCCCCCAGTCCTGTCACTCCCTGATATCCTGAAAAGTCCCTCCCCAGCTTTTTTTGTAGGCTCCCTTCAGATCCTGGAAAGTCACAAGAAGGAGCAGCCCCTGCTCTGACACCCTCCCCTTGCCCAGGCAGCCCCTGCTCTGCCACCCTCCCCTTGCCCAGGCAGCCCCTGCTCTGCCACCCTCACCCTGCCTAAATTGCTCCTTCTCTACCACCACCTTTCAGCACCCCTGCCAAAGCCTGAAGCGCGCAGCCCAGCGGAGCTCAGCCCAAAGGAGGACTCACACCCAGCACCCGTGGATGATGCCGTCAGTAGGATCAAGTCTCTGCCCTAGCGAACCGGGGGGCCACCAGGCCCCCCGGCCTTTGAGAATCCCTTCACCACTCACCCAGCGTGTACCCTGTGGAGCAGGAGCACTCACCCGTGCTGGTGGGAGGAGGATCCCTCTGCCCAGATGGGCAAGCTTGGGGCTTGCTCGCCCTGGGGCTCATTATAAAGGGGAGTGGGCAAAGTGGCTACAGCTGGGGTGGGAGGAGACTCCAGCAGAGCCCAGGTGCTCTGGATGATCTTTTGAGGTCCCTTCCAAGCCCTACCATTCTGTGATTCTGTGATACCTGTTGTAGGTTGGTTCTCCACTGATGCTCACCTGCTATCTTTCTCTCTCTTTCCTTCTGTGCACTTCATTATCTTAGGTTTTCTAAGCTGCTGCTGGGGAGGTGAGAGGACAGGAAAGAGGGGAATTAGGGCAGAGCTTTCCTGCTGCTGTATTGGCCTTGATGAAGGCAGGGAGGATGACAGGCTGGTGGTAACCAACCAACAGCAACTACTTTTGCCCTCCTCACACTCTTGTTAAATTTCACCTAAGCTTTTTTAAGCTGGAGGAGGACCTTATCCCCTCTTGGGCTCTGCCCCAAGTCATTTGGGGAAGAGTGATCTGGCAAAGACCAGCAGACCATTTCCATCCTGAAGACCATGGCACTAAGTGTCCCATCCAGGCTTTGTTTCAACACGTTTAGGGATGGTGACTCCACCACCTCCCTGGGCAGCCCGTTCCAATGCCAATCACTTTCTCTGACAACAACTTCCTCCTAACATCCAGCCTAGACCTCCCCAGGCACAGCTTGAGACTGTGCCCTTGAACAGGGGCACCCACAACCACCCTGGGCAGCCTCTTCCAGTGTCTTATCCACCCTCACTGTCAAGAATTTCTTCCTGACATCCAATCTAAATCTACCCTGCTCAAGCTTCAAACTATTCCCCCTTGCCCTATCACTTCAAGCCCTTGTAAAAAGCCCTTTCCCAGCTTTCTTGCAGGCCCCATTCAAATCCTTCAGGCTAAGCAGCTGACCCTAGTTGCTAAGCAAAAGGCATTATCTAAGCTAACTTCCATAGGCTGGTTTCCTTTCTGAGGATTCTTTTTTGCCTTTCTATTTTTCCCAGAGGGTGGAATTCTGCTTTAGCTCCTGTGGAATCTCAGCTTTAGCCTTAAACTGCATTTCATTATCCTTCACAACACTTCTTTCATAATTTGATCCAAGAAATTTGGGAATAGAGACTTTATATATGCATATATAAATATATGAGCCTATATCATAGAATCAAGCAAGTTGGAAGAGACCTCCAAGCTCATCCAGTCCAACCTAGCACCCAGCTCTAGGCAGTCTCTAATTATATACTAACTGCAACATAAACTCAGCTCAACATACAAGTTGGAACTATTAGAATATATCAACTATGGATTTTTCTACATCTCCTACACCTTTTTTTCTTCCCCCCTCTCCCTAATTGGTAGGATTGCTTAATAATTAATCAGTGTGAGGTGCTACACTGGAGCCTCCACGCTGCATGCTTCCTGTGTGAATTTTGGCCTTGAGACCATAAAGATTCTTACAACTCACATGCTCAACCTTAAGCACATTAGCTTTTCTATTAACTTCAGTGGGATTTACTTACTTATTTTATGTTAAGCATGCTCATAAATCTTTGGGGCTTTGTTTTCTCCCTGCCTTAGATCTTAATCTGTAAACCAGGCACAATGTTGTGCAGGTTATAAACTGTTACAGTCAGGAATTCCCAGCTCGGAGTGGTCTCTGGCTGTATTTATAGGCAGGCTCTAGCACAATGGGACTTTGAATTGCTCTAAGATTACCAGGTGCTGCTTTAAAATACATATAAATGTGTGTGTGTAGAAACAAAACATGCTCTCAGCAAGCTTTTTGGATCCTCCTTCAGGTTATAGCTCAGTAGTTTGCTTTCCCTTCCATGGTTTCAGAGAGATCTTTCTCCATCCTGATGTTTATGGCCTCCTTTGCTTATTCATGCAATGGCATCCTGGCTTGTAGAATTAATGCTGTGGCCAGCAGGAGCAGGGAGGTGATTGTCCCCTTGTACATGGCACTGGTGAGGCCACACCTTGAGTGTTGTGTTCAGTTTTGGGCACCTCATTACAGGAGGGGTGTGGAGGTGCTGGAGTGAGTGGAGAGAAGGGCAACCAAGCTGGGAAAGGGCCTGGACAATAAATCTGATGAGGAGTGACTGAGTGAGCTGGGGATGGGTAGTATGAAACAAAGGAGGCTGAGGGGAGAGCTCATTGCTGTCTACAGCTACCTGGCAGGACATTGTGGAGAGGCTGCTGCTGGGCTCTGCTCACAGGGAATTGGAGGCAGAGCAAGGAGGAATGGCCTCAAGCTGAGGCTGGGGAGGTTTAGATTGGACATTAGGAAAAAGTTTTCCCAGCAAGAGTGGTCAGGGACTGGAATGAGCTGCCCAGGGAGGTGGTGGAGTCACCCAGCCTGGATGTGTTTGAGGGTGGTTTGGATGTGGTGCTTGGGGCTATGGTTTAGGGTGCATAGATTTAGAGTATATGGGTTGGACTTGGCCATCCTGAGAGGCTTTTCCAATCCGGATGTTTCTGTGATTCTGTGCTACCACTAAGGGCTCCTCTTTGTCTCCCCTCCATATTCCAGTTGGAAAAGGAAATGTGCAGCTCACTATTTCCCTTCCTCCATTTCACTGTGGTAACATTTGGAGATGCCAGCTGAAAAAGGAAGCTCTTTGGCTGCCTCACTGCCTTGGCAATACTCTTTTGTCTAGTCACGTAACAAAGCCATCCTGTGGGCAGGCAAACCAGGACAGGCTTATGACCAACAACTGCTTGCAAAATGATAGGCTGCAGTTTGGTTATTTGCAAGGCAGAGTGGTTCTCTGCAGCTCACTGTGAGTGGCCACTGAACACATGAAAGTGTTCCATAAAGATTCTGTGTCAGCCTGTCAGAGGTGAGTGAGTTCATTACCCAAGCCTCACACGTTTCACTTGGATGTTTTTGTAGCTGTTGTTAGGTTCTTTCTGTTCCCCAAGTGGTGCTTGAGCCACCTGCATTCCAGTGAACAGAAAAGCAGACCACAGCACCTCTCAGGGCCATGCCACTTAACCAAGCCTCATCCAGAGACTCAAAAGAAAGGCTCCAAGGATTTAACTCCCAGGCAACCAGCAACAGAACGAGAGGACACAGTCTCGAGATGTGCCAGGGGAGGCCCAGGCTGGATGTTAGGATGAAGTTGTTGGCAGAGAGAGTGATTGGCATTGGAATGGGCTGCCCAGGGAGGTGGTGGAATTGTTCAAGAGGAGGCTGGATGAGGCACTTAGTGCCATGGTCTGGTTGATTGGACAGGGTTGGGTGAAAGGTTGGGCTGGATGAGCTTGGAGGTCTCTTCCAACCTGCTTGATTCTATGATTCTGTGAACTGACCTGTGGTGTTCACTCTGTGGTTTGCCAGTCAGACACAGCAGCGTAACCAAGCACCAGTGAGGTCTAAGGGAGCCAACTCCTGAGCTCACTGAAGTCACTGGGACTTGCACAGAGAGTTTCCAGGCAGCCCTCCCACTCATTTCCATGAAATCAGGATTTGGCCCTATTTGCTTAAGCTGCTTGATTTATCCACTGACATATAAAATCACTTTCTGGTGCTATAGCTACAAACCCCCAAAGCATTAATGGTCTCAGTAGGTGTCTGCAATGTCCTCTGCCCTTCTCCTCTGTAACACAGCCTGACAAAATGCCAGCCTGCAGCATTTATGCCATGCTTTCCATTGTTTATGATTCAGATTTGCTTATTTGAGAGATTGAGCTGTAAAGTCTCACTTTCAGGGGTCACACAGGCTAACTCAATCAGCCTTTTCTTCCTAGAATAAGTATCTGTGAGCGCTCTGCACCCAGACATTGATAGGTTTTGGTTTGTTTCCTGAGCAACACAGAGGATGTTTGTGGCTTTAGGTTTCCTTCCTAATTCTTGGCATTGTATAGAAACACTCTTCTTGTCTCTTTTTAATAACACAGCTCTGGCTTCAGAGCTTTTGTAGTCAAGATGAGGTCAGAGAGTAATGACAATAAACTGTTAGAGAGAGGAAGGGTTTATGTGACTTACCTGGCTGTTACAGGAACTGTCAGGGCACTGGGGACCAGTGTTTGACAGGGCTCTCAAAAGGGGGAAGAATGGGGAGAGGAAGGGCAAAGAGGTATCAGAGTACTGGGGGGTATCAGTGTCTGACAGGGCTCTCAAAAGGGGGAAAACTGGGGAGAGGAAGGGCAAAGAGGTATCAGAGTACTGGGGGGTATCAGTGTTTGACAAGGCTCTCAAAAGGGGAGAAACTGGGGAGAGGAAGGGCAAAGAGATGTCAGGGCTCTGGGTACCAGTGTTTGACAGGGCTCTCAAAAGGGGGAAAACTGGGGAGAGGAAGGGCAAAGAGATGTCAGGGCACTGGGTACCAGTGTTTGACAGGGCACTCAAAAGGGGAAAAACTGGGGAGAGGAAGGGCAAAGAGATGTCAAGGCTCTGGGTACCAGTGTCTGACAGGGCTCTCAAAAGAGGAAAAACTGGGGAGAGGAAGGGCAAAGAGATGTCAGGGCTCTGGGTACCAGTGTCTGACAGGGCTCTCAAAAGGGGGAAAAGGTAAGGAGAAGAAGGCCTTGAGCAGCCAAGTATCACAGTATCACAGTATCACAGTATCACAGTATCACCAAGGTTGGAAGAGACCTCACAGATCATCAAGTCCAACCCTTTACCACAGTGCCCAAGGCTAGACCATGGCACCAAGTGCCACATCCAACCTTGCCTTGAACTGCCCCAGGGACGACGACTCCACCACCTCCCCAGGCAGCCCATTCCAGTGCCTAATGACTCTCTCAGTGAAGAACTTTCTCCTCACCTCGAGCCGAAATTTCCCCTGGCGCAGCCTGAGGCTGTGTCCTCTTGTTCTGGTGCTGGCCACCTGAGAGAAGAGAGCAACCTCCTCCTGGCCACAACCACCCTTCAGGTAGTTGTAGTCTAGTTTTGAGGTGTCCCTGCCCATGGCAGGGAGGTTGTAGAACAGATCCCTCACAAGCTAAGCCATTTTATGACAAAGAGGGTAGAAAATGATGTGTCCATGAGTTTGTAGGGAAAGAAAAGAGTGCCTGTGGAATCCTGCTGGTGATGCTGCAGAACTAGATGCACCTGAGATGGGTGGATTATTGATCAGCCCCCACTGCAGGGAGATGTTCTGGAAACTAGCAGTACAGCCTCCAGCCCTCTCCATGTGACAGAGCACAAGAACTTTCAGTGTCTGAAGCCAGGGATGAAAAATGCTCTGTTTTTTTCCTAGTGTGTTTCCATCGTACCCCACCTCCTAGTTCCTTTTGCCAGCCTCGGTCCTCTGCCTTCATGAACTGCATTTACCATGACTCTTGTGTGGCTGTGCAACAGGCACATAAGATAAACTGTCTGGTTTCACTTTTTCCTGCTTTGTCACCCTCTCCCTGCTGAGAAAGATCCTTTCAAATGAAGAACAAAGGAAATGCTCTGTTAAAACCCCGGTTTTAAGTGAACTCAAAGTAGTGCACCTTGGATTTCACTCTTTAAAGTGTTGGGCAGGAAATGATTTTGTTCAGAATGAAGCATGTCAGAGTTAAGTGGAGGGGGGGAAGACAAATTAGGGTATCTGTTTGTTGAGTAGTTGATGAGATGAAAAATCTTTGGAAGTGTGAAAATAAAGGAGGATGGAGGGGGGAAAAAATGGTTAATATCTGTGCTATTTTTTGACCCAAATAGAAGTGATGCCCTTCTTTGACTCGATCAGGTTTAGTTTCTGTGAACAAGTACTCACTGTGGTCAGGTCAAAGGAACAAGCACAAGAAAAAAACAATCATTTTTTTTAACCAGGTTCAAGGTTTGAAAACAGTACAGAGGCCTGAAGCTGGAGATGATGAAACTGATCCGCAGCTATTCTCCTCTTAAGGACATTTTGCTTGTCTGCAGCATCTGACTGCTGATTTGTGTGGGGGGTGTGTGTGTGAGGAAACAGCCACAACCATCCTATTCTGCTCCCTCCTCTGATGCGTGCATTGTGCTGCCAGACAATGGGGTGCTGGAGTTAAAGGCATTCTTCACACTCATGCTGCTGTATCCTTCAATTCTAGGATGGGCAGCTCACAGTGTGAGCCCACAGCCTGCACCGCAGCCAGCGCAGAAACCAGACAGCCTGAATGTGAATGCTAACAAGACGCCCGTGAAAGGTGATACACTTCATGTCTTGTCTTGATGTCCTACTGATGTTTCAATACAGTCATTTTCACAACAAAACCTCCTGCCCATTCAGCTCTCAATGCTGTGTTAGACAGGAGGAATTGATTTCCTAATGGGGAAGGGGGGGAAAGACGAGGAGAGATGCTGAATTTTATGTCCTATTTCCTAGCTTTCTCCTGACAATGGGGAGGAAGGAGTGAAAAGAGGTTGTCAGAGATAATTTAAGCTTTAAATCCATACCTAAACAAAAGACTGCTTTGCTTGTTTCCTTTTTCAGCTGTGGCTCTTGTACCTGTCCAGGCTTCTCAGTCGCTCTGGCATAATAACAAACCTATGTTGGTAGTAGCTGCCTGTCAGGAATCGCTCATGGGTTCCTCTCTTTCAGCCTTAGTTGTGTGTATGATATGTGCATGCATATTTTTTAGTGCATATAATCTTCAGTGCTAGTAGCATGCCAAAAGAGTAATTTACTGTGTAATGAGGGAGCTGAAACTACAGTTTCTTTTGCTACTTTAATGTGGAGTCACACAGAAGAGCATCTGCGTGCACTTTGTCTGAGCTAAAGAGTGTTTTGAAGCTCTAGGAGGACATTGTGGCTGACATACACTCTGCTGGTAAGGAAGAGGAGCCCTAATTGCAAACCTTGCTGATAACTTGCATCATATCAGTAATCATCTATTTGAGACTTAATTCACTTCTTGCAACGGAGCCAAGAGTGCTTAGTCCTTGCCATCTACTGAGACAAAGCCCTGCTGATTTTGACCAGGGTTTCGTGGAGAAGTGAACTGGAACATGTTGAGTCTTTTCCCCTTGGTTTGTAGCCTGTTCTGTGCAGCCTCACTTAATCAGATGCTATGTCAAAGATGTTGAGTGCAGAAGAAAGGAGGAAGAAGGAAAATATTCCAGAACTAAAAGACTGACATTTCTCAGCTGAACAGAAAATCAGAGGGTGAGGCTGTTTCAGAAACTGGTTTGGAAATGAGTGTGATACCTTTGCCAGCAAAAGGAGCAGCCTTCAGCTACCTTCTGCTTGTGAAAGTGATAGATGACCTCAGCCCTGCAGACACCAAGATGGAAGTGATGCCAGGCTGAGCCTAGTCCACCAATTCCTTGTGTCACAAAGAATGTTTTTGTGTGGCATTAGCTCTCTGAGTGGACAAGCACATCTTATTTCACTAGCAACGTGGGATATGTTAAGCACAGGGCCACAAAGCCCAGAGTGAGTGGTGATACACCTTGGTAGCAGCCAGAGTTGTCACTGCTTTAGCCTGGAACAGGGGAGGACAGGAGACCTCTGTGAAAGCTGTGTGCCAGTACAGACACATAAATGCAGTGCAGCAGCTGCTGCTGGAATATATTGCTGACTCCAGTACCAAAAATTACACCCTAATACTAGAAGCTGTACTTGGGGCTGCCTATCAAACACCCTCCCCCTCCTTGTCTCTCCAGCCAGTACCTTCCCATTAAAACTTCATCCCGGATAAGTAATGACCTTGTGTGGTCCTATACAGGAGGGACAGAACAGTCACATGAGCTGGATTTAGGCAAAGGAATTCAGTGCTGTAAGAGAGGCTGAAAGTAAAATTTGCCCTCACTTTGCCTTGCCTTTATTTGCAGGCATGCAGGTGCACACACAAATAAAATAGCCCTCAGGAAACAACGCTGGACAGAGCAGGGTTGTTCCTACTTTCCATTAAAGTGCTTCTCATGGCAGGCACCATCCAAAATACACAAGAGAGGCAGATTTAAAACCTCCCTTCTTACTAAAGCCTCATCCTCTGTAGTGGTTTAAAATGCCATCACTCCTTCTGCTGGGCTGGTCAGGAGTGCCCTTAGTAATAAATTAAACAACTGCCTGGCATTTGTGTGACCTCAGGCAAACCCTCACTCAGGTTTGCTTTCAAATACTTCACAAGTCTGTACTTTTTCTTTTCCTTTTCTCTTTTTCTTCCAGAACCCACAAAGAATCCCAAAGACCTGACTGCCTGGTTCAGCCTCTTTGCTGACCTTGACCCCTTATCCAATCCTGATGCTGTTGGAAAGACTGATAAAGAACATGAATTGCTTAATGCATGACTCAGCTGCCCTATGGTAACTCACATTCTTCCAACACCGTTTGGGGGGTGGGGGGTGGGCTTTAAACAACAACTAAATGGGAATTAAATATGCTGTTGTGAAACTGTAAAGTATGTGCCATGAGAATAAAACTAAAGGGAGTGAATCCCCTTTTATAGAGGTACAAGTTATTTGCTCTTGGGTTTATTGGGGTTGGTTTGTTTGTACAAAGAGTTTGCATTTATTTTCTACATGGATTTACAACAACAACAACAAAGAGGGTAAGAATTAGGGGGGGGACAGATTTCTTGCCAGATCAGAGAAAACAAAACCCACCAAAACTATCTTTGCCTTTGAGGTGATGAGAAACTAACACTGGAGTGAGGAAAGCCAAAAAAAAAAAAAGAAATAAAGTTGCAGACCTATTTTTTTATACTGTTTCTTGAGTAAATCAATTTGAAAGTAAAGACATGAAGAAATAGATAAATAAATAATCAAGAAATAAATACATAACTGAACACACACGTGCATAAAGACATAACTAAACACACACATACCTAAATAAACACATAAATAACATAACTAAACACACACAAACCTAAATAAACACATAAATAACATAACTAAACACACACAAACCTAAATAAACACATAAAGACATAACTAAACACACACATAGCTAAATAAACACAGAACTAAACACACACACATAGCTAAACATATAAATACATAACTAAACACACACATACCTAAATAAACAAGTAACTAAACACATACATAGCTAAATAAACACATAAAGACATAACTAAACACAGACATAGCTAAATAAACACAGAACTAAACACACACAAACCTAACTACACACATACATAAATAAACACATAAATGCATAACTAAACACACACATACATAAGCACACACACATAAAGACATAACTAAACACACACATAGCTAAATAAACACCCACATAGCTAAATGAACACATAAATACATAACTAAACACATGCATAGCTAGATGAACACATAACTAAACACACACATACCTAAATGAACACATCAATACATAACTAAGCACACACATAGCTAAATAAACACATAACTAAACACACACATAGCTAAATGAACACATAAATACATAACTAAACACATACATAGCTAAATAAACACCCACATAGCTAAATGAAGACATCAATACATAACTAAGCACACACATAGCTAAACACACACAGAGCTAAATGAACACATAAATACATAACTAAACACACACATAGCTAAATGAACAACAAAACACACACATAGCTAAATGAAGACATAAATACATAACTAAACACACACATAGCTAAATGAACACACAACAAAACACACACATAGCTAAATGAAGACATAAATACATAACTAAACACACACATAGCTAAATAAACACATACCTAAGTAAACACACACATACATAAATGAATACATAAAGACATAACTAAACACACACATAGCTAAATGAACACATAAATACATAACTAAACACATACATAGCTAAATAAACACATACCTAACTAAACACAGACATACCTAAATGAACACATAAATACATAACTGAACACACACATAGCTAAATGAACACATAAATACATAACTAAACACACACATAGCTAAATAAACACATACCTAACTAAACACACACATACATAAATGAACACATAAAGACATAACTAAACAGACATACATAAATGAACACATAAAGACATAACTAAACACACACATAGCTAAATAAACACATACCTAACTAAACACACACATACATAAATGAACACATAAAGACATAACTAAACAGACATACATAAATGAACACATAAAGACATAACTAAACAGACATACATAAATGAACACATAAAGACATAACTAAACACACACATAGCTAAATAAAGACATAACTAAACACACACATACCTAAATGAACACATAAATACATAACTAAACACACACATAGCTAAATGAACACATAAATACATAACTAAACACACACATACATAAATGAACTAAACACACACATACATAAATGAACACATAAATACATAACTAAACACACACATAGCTAAATAAAGACATAACTAAACACACACATACATAAATGAACGCATAAATACATAACTAAACACACACATACCTAAATGAAGACATAAATACATAACTAAACACACACATAGCTAAATGAACACACAACTAAACACATACATAGCTAAATGAACGCATAAATACATAACTAAACACAGACATAGCTAAATAAACACATAACTAAACACATACATAAAGACATAACTAAACACACACATAGCTAAACACATACATACATAACTAAACACATACATAGCTAAACATATACATACATAACTAAACACACACACATACCTAAATGAACATATAAATACATAACTAAGCTCTCACACACCTAAATAAACACATAACTGACCATGCACATAGCTAAACACATAAATACATAACTAAGCACACACATACTTAAATAAACACATAACTAAACACAGACATAGCTAAATGAACACATACATACATAAACAAACACCTCAATACATAACTAAACACCTCAATAAATGAACTGATGTAAGTGAGGAGGCTGCATGAAGCCAACCACCCCTCATGTGTAGGATAGATATTACTGCTGTGTTAAGCTGTCAAGGGGAATTTGTTTTGTTAGTGCTCACAGTAGGGGAAGGGGAAAAAAAACAACTCCCAACTTGTGCTGGGGCTAATAATTGAAGAGAAATAACGCTGAAGCCTGTGCAGCCATGGAAAAAATGTGCCCTTTCTGATTTAACTGCTCCACATAAAGAGAAGTCCTGCCCAGCAGGCTGCTTGGCTGAGGTTTCTTCTCCATTGCACCAAGAGAGTTTGCAGCCGTTTCTACTGATGGATGCCTTCAAACCATTCCTGTTTCTGTTTGGACTCTTCTGTCATCCAGTTTCTTTTCTGCAGCATGTGTTATTTTGAGCTTGTTGTGACAGAAACTCTTTAATAAAATGATTTTGACTAAACTGCTGTTGAATTGGTACCTAACAAGCATCTGCAAATAAAAATACCTGACCTGTTTCTAGACACTGTCTACTGATTTGTATCCTTCCCTCACACTCTTTTCTGAGCAGTAACCCAATAGACTTCATTCTGTGTCCCTTTGCCTCTCCACTCTCTGCATAGAATCATAGAATTGGAAGAGAGCTCCAAGCTCAGCCAGTCCAACCTAGCACCCAGCCCTGCCCAACCAACCAGACCATGGCACTAAGTGCCCCAGCCAGGCTTGGCTTCAACACCTTTAGGGACGGTGACTCCAGCACCTCCCTGCGCAGCCCATTCCAATGCCAATCACTCTCTCTGACAACAACTTCCTCCTAACATCCAGCCTAGACCTGCCCTGGCACAACTCCACACTGTGTCCCCTTGTTCTGTTGCTGGGTGCCTGACAGCAGAGCCCAACCCCACCTGGCTACAGCCTCCCTGCAGGGAGCTCTGACAGCAATGAGCTCTGCCCTGAGCCTCCTCTGCTGCAGGCTGCACCCCCCCAGCTCCCTCAGCCTCTCCTCACAGGGCTCTGCTCCAGGCCCCTCACAGCTTTGGCGCCCTCCTGTGGACACCTTCCAGTACTGCAACATCTCTCTTGAACTGAGGAGCCCAGAACTGGACACAGCACTCAAGGGGTGACCTGAGCAGTGCTGAGCACAGGGACAGAATAACCTCCCTTGTCCTGCTGCCCACACTGCTCCTGAGCCAGCCCAGGATGCCATTGGCTCTGCTGCCCACCTGGGCACTGCTGCCTCATCTTCAGCTCCTCTCTGCCAGCACCCCCATGTCCCTCTCTGCCTGGCTGCTCTCAGCCACTCTGTCTGAAAAAGAATTGCCTGGGCTAAAGGCTAAGAATTCAAAGTGCATAATAATTCCATCTGGCAAGAAAGAAATGAATGCTTGAAATGGACCAGTCAGGAGGAGGGAAAAAACCCAACCCAACCCTGTAGCCATGTTTTGCATGCTTAAAGGAACCAGTGCTTAAAATAAATGAACCAGTCAGGAGGAGGGTGGAAAAAAGCCCCCAATCAAACAACAACCCTGCAGCCATGGTTTGCTTCTGCAATGCCCTTAATGGTGCCAATCAGTACAGGAGCTTTCATTTCTTTTTTGTGGACCCTGCCAGTCTAGAACCTGTACTCTGAAAAAGAAACCCCCAACCAAACAACAAACCCAAACCCAACTGTTTTCAAGACTCAGGGGAAAAAAGAAAAGCAAACCAAGCCACAGAACCCAAAACAACATCCCCCAAACATTGAATTAGCTGTCCCCAAGTCAGCACAGCCTCATCTTTGCTTTTAACCCAACTGCTTCAGCTGCTGACAGTGCTGCAGTGAGTTGTCCACAAGTGTTTTAGCAACCAGCAAGGCAAAAACAACCCAGAGCAAGTTTAGCAACCACAGACTTGCTTAAAGCTGCAAGAATCTGTTTAATGATTTCAGGGGGAAGAAAGCTGGGCTGAAAAGCAGCCAGTCTGTTCCCTTCAGCTCCTGACAGGTTTTGGCACTGCAAGATAATTACAGCCTAGGATGTAGAGGGTTCCAGGCAGGCATCCTGCGTTGGGGGTGCAAACCAGCACTCCTAAGTGTAAGTGCACCCCAGTGTAAACCTGAGGTATTCCCCAGCTGATCCACTTGGTAGATGTCTTAATTCCTGCCAGAGACTGCAGGCCACAGTCAGGGGTTCAGGCTGCAGACACACATTTGAGGAAAGAAGGATTCCTGAGCCTGGAGCTGCCACTACCCAACTGCAGGAGATGCTGTGGAAGGAATCCAGTTTGATCTTTAGGCATCTCCAGTAGCTTCCATGACTTGAGCAGCAGCCTCAGCACTGCTGACCTGTGTGAAGACCAGAACAGCCCTTCCTATTACACATGGAAACAGCTTCTCTGGCAAAAACTGAAGTACCTTGAGAGTTCCTGGCTATGGGGGGGGGGGGGTGGATTTTGAAGGCTCCACTTTGGGACAGAGGACTTAGGGACACTCCACACCCCCCATCCACTGAAAGCACTTAGCTCTTTAGCTAGGAGCTCTCAAATGCACAGTGCAGCCACCAAATGGTGCTCTGCTGCTTTCAAGAGGAAGCTGATCAGGTTGGTTAGCTTCTGTAGCATTATTTTCCTGTTTCCACTGCAGGTACTGAGTCAAAGAGGCAGGGATTGATTAACTAAGATGTTCCAAAGCTGGGAAGCTTGGCTGAGACACCTGAAAGCTGTCTGGCCATACAGTGGTACTTAGACAGACTGAGAGCTGGGCACAGAGGAACTTAATGAGGTTCAACAGGGATAAGTGCAGAGTCCTGCACCTGGGAAGGAATAATCAACTGCACCAGCACAGGCTGGGAGGTGACTACTGGAGAGCAGCTCTGTTGAGAGGGACCTGGGTGTGCTGGGGGACACAAGTTCCCCACAGGACAGCAGTGTGGCCTTGTGGCCAAGAAAGCCAATGGGATCCTGGGGTGCATTAGAAGGAAGTGTGGCCAGCAGATCCAGGGAGGTTCTCCTCTTCCTCTGCTCCAGTGAGACCTCACCTGGAATACTGCATCCAGTTCTGGGCTCCCAAGTTCAGGAGGGACAGGGATCTACTGGAGAGAGTTCAAGGGAGGGCTAAAAGGGGGCTGAAGGGACTGCAGCACTGCCTGATGAGAGCCCTGGGGCTGGTTAGTCTGGAGGGGAGAAGACTGAGAGGGGATCTGAGCAATGTCTATAAATACCTGAGGACTGTGAGTCAGGAAGGGAGGGACAGGGACAGCCTCTACTCACTTGTGCCCTGGGATAGGACAAGGATGGAGACTGCAGCACAGGAGGCTCCACCTCAACATGAGGAAGAACTTCCCTACTGTAAAGGTGACAGAGCCCTGGAGCAGGCTGCCCAGAGAGGTTGTGGAGTCTCTGGAGACTTTCCAGCCCTCTCTGGTTGTGTTCCTGTGTGACCTGTGCTGGATTCTCTGCTCCTGCTCTGGCAGGGGGGCTGGACTGGAAGATCTGCAGAGGTCCCTTCCCACCCCTAACATCCTGTGAGCCTGCAAGCTCCACATCTTAGCACTACCTCGTGGCCTGTTTGCCCACAGCCCTTCTGTTCTCCCAGCAGTGCTGCACTTGCAGAACCAACACCAAGCTCCTCTGTGCCAGCCTCCTGCCAAGCACACGTAGCAGTGTGGCGTGTGCTGGGCCAACGTGAGAAGCTTTCAGCCTGGGGAGCTCTGAAAGCAGGGAGGCTACAGGGAGCAAGAGAATGGTTACAGGACACAATATCATTGTGCCTTTCTTCCAGCTTAACAGCTCTCTTGTATGGGAAACTGCAGCCAGAGAGAGCTGAGCACACTGCAAAGGAGATTGAGAGCTGAGCTGGCTTGATGAGGCTCTGAATCTTCCCCTAACCCCTGTGATCCTGTGAGTGGCATTTTACTGAGAGTGAAAAACTTCAACACAGGAAAATGATCTGAACTGAAAAGGCCAAATGCTGCAGACTCAGCTCAACCCCATGGCAATGGCAGAGCTGGTTCCATACAGCACAGAGAGAAAATATGCACAACTTCAGATCTTCAGCAGCTGTTGACACAACCTTTTTACTTTCCTGTGGGGGATGAGAATGAACAAGGCCAAGTGCAGGGTTCAACACTTTGGCTACATCAACCCCAAGCAGCACTACAGGCTGGGGACAGAGTGGCTGAGAGCAGCCAGGAAGAAAGAGGTGCTGGCAGAGAGGAGCTGAAGATGAGGCAGCAGTGCCCAGGTGGGCAGCAGAGCCAATGGCATCCTGGGCTGGCTGAGGAGCAGTGTGGGCAGCAGGACAAGGGAGGTTCTTGTGCCCCTGTGCTCAGCACTGCTCAGACCACCCCTTGAGTGCTGTGTCCAGTTCTGGGCTCCTCCATTGCAGAGAGATGTTGCAGTACTGGAAGGTGTCCACAGGAGGGCGCCAAAGCTGTGAGGGGCCTGGAGCAGAGCCCTGTGAGGAGAGGCTGAGGGAGCTGGGGGGGTGCAGCCTGCAGCAGAGGAGGCTCAGGGCAGAGCTCATTGCTGCCTGCAGCTGCCTGCAGGGAGGCTGTAGCCAGGTGGGGTTGGGCTCTGCTGCCAGGCAACCAGCAGCAGAACAAGGGGACACAGTCTCAAGCTGTGCCAGGGCAGGTCTAGGCTGGATGTTAGGAGGAAGTTGTTGTCAGAGAGAGTGATTGGCATTGGAATGGGCTGCCCAGGGAGGTGGTGGAGTGGCTGTGCCTGGAGGTGTTGAAGCCAAGCCTGGCTGGGGCACTTAGTGCCATGGTCTGGTTGATTGGCCAGGGCTGGGTGCTAGGTTGGGCTGGCTGAGCTTGGAGCTCTCTTCCAACCTGCTTGATTCTATGATTCTGTGATTCACATCTTCCATCAAAAAAGAAAAGGTAAAGAGCCAGAGGTGTTTAAAATAGAATTGACTTTGCTTAAAGAAAAGCAATTTTAATCCCTATGCACAGTGCATTATTATCATGAATGTTTAGTGAAGGTGAAAAGTAGAGCAAGGAAGCTGATGTGAAAGCATTTTGGTTGGGAAAGAGCTTTAAGATCCTCCAGTCCAACCATTCTCTAACTCTGCCAAGCCTGGGGCTGAACCATGTCCCTCAGCACCACATCTCTGCCCTCTGAAAGCCCTTCAGGAATGAAGATTCAGCCACCAGCCTGGGCAGCCTGTGGCAAGGTTTGAGAACCCTTCTGGGGAAGATTTTTTCTAGTGTTCAACCTAAACCTCCCTTGGTGCACCCTGAGGCTGTTTCCTCTTGCCCTATCACTTGTTCCTAGAGAGAAGAGACCAACACCCACCTCACTCCAGCCTCCTTTCAAGGAGCTGGAGAGCACAAGAAGGTCTCCACTGATCCACCTCTTCCCCAGGCTAAACCACCCCAGGTCCCTCAGCTGCAGTCACACAGAATCACAGAAGGTTAGGGGTTGGAAGGGACCTTGATAGATCATCTAGCCTGATCCCCCTGCCAGAGCAGAATCACCTGTGATCACACAGGAGTGCATCCAGGAGGGTTAAAACAGCTTTAACTTGTGAACACATCATAGAATCAAGCAGGCTGGAAGAGAGCTCCAAGCTCAGCCAGCCCAACCTAGCACCCAGCCCTGGCCAAGCAACCAGACCATGGCACTAAGTGCCCCAGCCAGGCTTGGCTTCAACACCTCCAGGCACAGTGACTCCAGCACCTCCCTGGGCAGCCCATTCCAATGCCGATCACTCTCTCTGGGAAGAAGAGCTGAAAGGTCTCCTGTCTTCTCAGTGCAGCTCCCAAAGAGCAGCAGCAAGACACTGGCATGGTGAAGGTGCCCCTGTTGGCTCCCTCCTCACTTTTTCAAGCTCTTTTCCTCTTCTACCCAACCTGCAGTTACTGCTTCCACCCACTTGGTCCAGCACCCACCTGCCATCTCCTCGCTGGGAGGCACTGGGGCAGGCCAGCAAGGGTGAGCTGGGCAGAGGGACAGAGCCTACCCTTACCCCATCAGTGAGACTGGTTGCAGGAGCTGCAGCTCTACCACAGCAAGCCCCAGGTAGCCAAGGACCCAGTGTCCTCTTAGGGGCTTTTTCAGCAGCAGAGGTGTGTGAGGAAGCTGAGGCTGAGCCCCGCTGCAGCCCAGGCTCAGCCAACGGCTGCTGTAAATCCTGCTCTGCTCTGCCTGCTTTTGCAGTCTCTGCTCCTTGTAAAACGTCTGCTTTTGAAACAAGCCACCATATGGGGAGTCGGGAAGCAGAGCAACACCCAGGCTTGCCAAGAGCCAGGCAGCAGAGGAGCTGCCTCAGCTGAGAAGGCAGAAACGCTGAGACAGTCTAGCACCACCTTGGCACACCAGGCACAAAGCAGCTGCCTCCAACTGTTGGGGCTGCCAGCCTCATGCAGCATGTGCTCAGCATGCAGAGCCTGGCTGGGACAGCACCACACACACACACACAGACTCTCCTGTGACAGCAAACAAGGGTGCCACGGCCAAAGGGGCCCTGCAGATTCAGCCAGCCCCAATGGCTCTGCAGTGAGGCCATCACCCCCCAGGGGTTCACTGGCAGCGCTCTCCTAAGCGCAGCATCACTCTGCCCCTCACAGGCTGAGCTGAAAGCAGCACAAGCATAGAACCATAGAATGGTAGGGCTTGGAAGGCACCTCAGAGGATCAGCCAGTCCAACCCCAAGCAGGATCACCCAGGAATGCATCCAGGGAGGGGTTTGAATGTCTCCAGCAAAGGAGACTCCACAACCTCTCTGGGCAGCCTGAGCCAAGGCTCTGTCACCCTCAAAGTGCTCCTCATGTCGAGGTGGTACTTCTTAGGCTCCACTTTGTAACCACTGTGCCTTGTCTTGTTACAGAACACCACTGAGAAGAGTTTGGCCCCTTCTTCTTGACACCCACCCAGCAGGTATTACATAGAATCAGAGCTTTAGGTTGGAAAGGACCTCAAAGCTCAGCCAGTTCCAACCCCCTGCCATAGGCAGGGACACCTCCCACTAGAACAGGTCACTCAAAGCTTCATCCAACTTGGCCTTGAACACCTCCAGGGAGCAACCTGTGCCTCCCTGGGCAACCTGTGCCAGTGTCTCACCACCCTCACTGCAAACAACTTCTTCCTAACATCCAGTTTCAGTCTCCCCTCTGCATCAGGGAGGTTTAGGTTGGCTGTTGGGAGGCAGTTCTTTCCTGAGCAGGTGGTCAGGCACTGGAACAGGCTGCCCAGGGAGGTGGTGGAGCTGCCATCCCTGGAGGTGTTTAAAAGGAGAGTGGATGTGGTGCTTGAGGCTATGGTCTGGTGCTGAAGGATGCTGGGATGAAGGTTGGACTGGATGCTCCTGGTGGTCCTTTCCAACCACAGTGATTCCTAGTGATGAGATCTTGTGCTGAGGGGTTAGTTTTAGACCACAGTTTGGGCTATGGTCTAGTGCTGAAGGATGCTGGGATGAAGGTTGGACTAGCTGATCCTGGTGGTCCTTTCCAACCACAGCAATTCATAGTGATGAGATGTTGTGCTGAGGGGTTTGGTGTAGCCCATAGTTTGGGCTATAGTCTAGTGCTGAAGGATGCTGGGATGAAGGTTGGACTGACTGATGCTGGTGGTCCTTTCCAGCCATAGCAGTCCCTAGTGCTGAGATGTTGTGCTTGCTTTAGTCAAGGACTTGCCAGTGTGAAACTGATGATTGGACTCGACGAGCTTGAAGGTCTTTTCCACTCCAAGGAATTCTGTGCTTCTCTGTTCCATGCTCACCTTCCAAACCAAAGCCAATGAACCACTGCTTTCATGTGTCAGCTCCACCACTTCTTTTTCCTTTCTTTTCTCTTTTGAACTATACTTTTTATTTAAATAAAGACACAGTCACTCCTATATCCCCCCCAAAAAAACCAAACCCCAACAAAAAAACCCAACCCCCCCCAAGATAAAAAAACAACTCAAGAGAAGAACAAAACACCAAACAAAGCCACACATTTCCTTGTGTAAAGCAATATTGTGTGAATAACTTGAATACTGTCCAAGCACAGTGGCTAGAAATAACAGTACAGCTATGTACAACAAAAAAAAAAACCAACAACCTTTAAACAATATTTGACAGAGATTTCTACAGCTGGATGTGGGAATACACAGTTGAGAGAAACAACCTGCCCAGAAATTTACATGGCAAAGCATCAAGACAATGGGTTCATAAAACCTTCAGAGCCTGCCAAGAATGGAATCTGCAGCTTAATTAATATTTAGTTTCTCCTGGAAACACAAAAAAAAACCAACAACAACAAACCAAACATGAAAATAATCATAAGTAAAAATCAACATAAAAGGCATTGAAAATATTGGACAGAGTTCATCCCTGCTCTAAAACCCACTCACTGGACCCCCCCCCTCCCCCCTGGTAACCTAACACTGAGGCTACAGTTTCTTCCCTTGGACACATAGAGGCAGAGCATCAAAAAAGGTCAACACGTGGCAGTGTTAATCTAGAAAGAAAAAGGAGAGGGGGTGGGAATCATGAAAAGGAATTGATACTTCTAATATCAGGAGGATTTTTCTCCCCTTTCCCTCCAGTCTATAAAATACAGAGTGTTTGCACCAAGGCCTGAGATTAGCAAGGTTTAAGAAGGCTGCTGTGTTGCAAGAAGGTTTTTCCAGCAGGAGAAGCAGCCCTCTGCGAGGGGAGGCAAAGGAAAGAAAATCAAATCCGACCCAGTGACTGTTTTATAGGCTGCAAATTCCACCTCCTAAGGCAGCCTTAACAAAAACTCCACAATAAAAAGCTTTATCTCCAAAGGCAGCACATAGTTAGTGAGTTATTGGTGGCTTGCTCTCACCTCTCCCCTCCCCTCACCTCCACTCTCATCTTCAAAAGAGAATGGGGGGGAAAAAAACCTCAACATAATGGAGCAAGTTTGAATGCTCAGTAGCTGCAGGCTACTAATCTCTGCGATTCCTGGGAAAGGTGAACTGGATTCTCTTAGGAGCAAGAGAGCAGAACTGGAGCTCCAGCGAGCTGAGAGAGCAACGGGCCAAGAACATCCAGATTTCATTTTGCCTCTGGGGTCCTCTTGGTACGACAGGAAATGTTCTCTTGAAAGCACTGCAACAAAAGAGCATCACCAGCCCCCTCCTGCCACCTCCTGTTCTGTGTCCAGCCTGCAAAGCCAGGGGCAGGTTACCATGAGTGTGTCTTTATTATTCACACTCCAGGAGGAGGGGATCCAAACTTTTACACATATAAGGAGCTGGAAGTTCTGGGAGGAGCTCTGATTAAGTAACACCAACTCAAAACCTATTGTTCTCCCCCCACAGCCCTCTTTAGAACCACCCAACTTCCTACCCCTGGGCCTTTAACCCACTACATAACTAAAACGTGGCTCACCTGACACTGCCTGACAAGAGCCTGAAAACCTATATCCAGCCAGCAAACAAAGGAACGACCTCCAGAAGAGAACGTGGACACTGCTAGGGGAGAAAGTGGACACTGCTAGGGGAGAAAGTGGACACTGCTAGGGGAGAAAGTGGACACTTCCAGGGGAGAAACTAAGCATTTCCAGAAGCAAAAGTGAAGACTTCCAAAAGATAAATTGAACATCTCCAGAAGAGAGTGGACCCTTCCAGAAGAGAAACTGAACATCTCCAGAAGAGAGAGTGGATGCTTCCAGAAGAGAAACTAAACATCTGCAGAAGAAAGAGGGGACACTTCTAGAAGAGAAACTGAACACCTCCAGAAGATAAAACGGACTCTTCTAAAAGAGGAGCTGAATGTTTCCAGAAGAGAACGTGGATGCTTCCAAAAGAGAAACTGAACACCTCCAGAAGACAAAGTGGACACTTCCAAAAGAGGACTTGAATGTTTCCAAAAGGGAAAGTGGACACTTCCAAAAGAGAAAATGGAGATCTCCATAAGGGAAACTGAAAACTTCCAAAAGTGAAACTGGGCACTTCCAGAAGAAAGAGAAACTGAACACCTCCAGAGAGAAAGTGGACACTGGCAAGAGAGAAACTGAATGCCTCCAGAAGAGAAAGTGGACACTGCAAAAGAGAAACTGAATGCTTCCAAAAGAGAAACTGAATGCTTCCAAAAGAGAAACTGAATGCTTCCAAAAGAGAAACTGAATGCTTCCAAAAGAGAAACTGAATGCTTCCAAAAGAGAAACTGAATGCTTCCCAAAGAGAAAGTGGACACTGCAAAAGAGAAACTGAATGCTCCCAAAAGAGACAGTGGACACTTGCAAGAGAGAAACTGAATGCTTCCAAAAGAGACAGTGGACACTTGCAAGAGAGAAACTGAATGCTTCCAAAAGAGACAGTGGACACTTGCAAGAGAGAAACTGAATGCTTCCAAAAGAGACAGTGGACACTGCAAAAGAGAAACTGAATGCTTCTAAAAGAGAAACTGAATGCTCCCCAAAGAGAAAGTGGACACTTGCAAGAGAGAAACTGAATGCTCCCAAAAGAGACAGTGGACACTTGCAAGAGAGAAACTGGATGCTTCCAAAAGAGAAAGTGGACACTGCAAAAGAGAAACTGAATGCTTCCAAAAGAGACAGTGGACACTTGCAAGAGAGAAACTGAATGCTTCCCAAAAGAGAAACTCAATGCTTCCAAAAGAGACAGTGGACACTGCAAAAGAGAAACTGAATGCTTCCAAAAGAGACAGTGGACACTTGCAAGAGAGAAACTGAATGCTTCCAAAAGAGACAGTGGACACTGCAAAAGAGAAACTGAATGCTTCTAAAAGAGAAACTGAATGCTCCCCAAAGAGAAAGTGGACACTTGCAAGAGAGAAACTGAATGCTCCCAAAAGAGACAGTGGACACTTGCAAGAGAGAAACTGAATGCTTCCAAAAGAGACAGTGGACACTTGCAAGAGAGAAACTGAATGCTTGCAAAAGAGACAGTGGACACTTGCAAGAGAGAAACTGAATGCTTGCAAAAGAGACAGTGGACACTTGCAAGAGAGAAACTGAATGCTCCCAAAAGACAAAGTGGACACTGCAAAAGAGAAACTGAATGCTTCCAAAAGAGACAGTGGACACTTGCAAGAGAGAAACTGAATGCTCCCAAAAGAGACAGTGGACACTGCAAAAGAGAAACTGAATGCTTCCAAAAGAGACAGTGGACACTTGCAAGAGAGAAACTGAATGCTCCCAAAAGACAAAGTGGACACTGCAAAAGAGAAACTGAATGCTTCCAGAAGAGAAACTAAACATTAATCAGCCTTTTTTTTTCCTGCTGGTTGTTTCATTTCCAGAAGGTAACAGTAGCATTTCACATCCTTAACTGCCAACACTAAACCATGAGAGGAAATCCCCATCACCCCCCCTCTGAAACCTGAAAGGAGTTTCTGTCCTGTAACAAACGACAACAACAAAACCACATTCTTGCCTTTCCCCCCCCAAAAAAAGCCTCTCTCTCTCTCTCTCTCTCACACACACACACACACACACTCCTCACGTGGAATGTTTCTCATGTACAGTCTAGCACTGGACACTTGATCTGCAAACAGTTTAACAGTCATTAACTGAGCGACACCTGAAACCTTTAAATGCCACATCATCATCATCATTGTTATTAATCATTAATTATTATTATTATTATTATTATTATTATTAATTCTCTTTTTGCTGTTGGCTTTTTTCTTTCCCTTGTACATCTATTGAAACGACAGCAAATGCAACAGTTGGGTTGGTGGTTGGGGTTTCGTTTTTGTAAGCACATGACAAAGTGATAAGATAGAGATAGATCTATACAAACATCACAGAGTTGCTGCTGGTTCTCCTCATGGGTCACCCATGCCCGAGGCTCATCCTTCGCCCGGGGGATCCGAATGCACTTAATTCCAAGAAAGTGGAATGTAATGAGGACATCTCAATGCATAAAGGAAGGAAAAGGCAAAAGAGTGATGTTCCCCTCTTGAGCTTTGGAGCTGTAAAACATCTGCTGCTTTTTCTATCCCAATATGATATACATTCCAAGTTACCTGAGTTTACACTTCCAGAGAAGTACCTGAAGCGAGGCCATAAGGGTGGGCACTGTGCAACTGTTGTGGCCATTTGTAGGTTTTTAGCTTTTTGTTGGGTTTTTTTAATTTATTCTTTTTTTTCTTTCTTTTTTTTCCTTTTAAATTTTTTTTTCCTTTTTAATATTTTTTCCTTTTAATTTTTTCCTTTTTTTTTATTTTTTCCTTTTTTTTTCCCTTTTTTTTATTTTTTCCTTTTAATTTTTTTCCTTTTTTTTTATTTTTCCTTTTAATTTTTTTCCTTTTTTTTATTTTTTCCTTTTATTTTTTTTCCTTTTTTTTCATTTTTCCTTTTAATTTTTTTCCTTTTTTTATGTTTTCCTTTTTTTTATTTTTTCCTTTTTTTTTCTCTTTTATTTTTTTCCTTTTAATTTTTTTTCCTTTTTTTTTCCTTTTAAATTTTTTTCTTTTTTATTTTTTCCTTTTAAATTTTTTTCCTTCTAAATTTTTTTCCTTTTTTTATTTTCTCCTTTTAAATTTTTTTCCTTTTAAATTTTTTTCCTTTTTTTATTTTCTCCTTTTAAATTTTTTTCCTTTTAATTTTTTTGCCTTTTTTTTTTTGCCTTTTTTTTTGCCTTTGTTTTTTTTAATTTTATTTTTTTTCCTTTTTCATTTTTTTTCCTTTCCATATTTTTTTGTTGTTTTTCTTTCTTTTTTTTTTTTTGCATTGTGTGTATTACAGAAGTTAGGAACAATAAACACCTGGATCCATTGTAAACATCATCCTGAAGTACAGTATTCTCCATAGGACACAACACAGCAAGACATTTTCTACTCAGACAGGCAACTTTTTTTTTTAAGACCTTTTTTTTTAACTTTTTAAACTTTTTTCCTCTTTTTTTCTTTATAAAAACCTTTTTTCTCCTTTTTTTTTCCTTTTCTTAATACTTTTTTACTTTTTTTTTTGCTTTATTTAAAACATTTTTTTCCTTTTTAAAATCTTTCTTCCTTTTTCCTTTTTTTTATTAAAGCTTTTTTTTTAAACTTTTTTCTTTTTTTTTTCCTTTTATAAAACATTTTTTCACATTTTTCCTTTTTTTAAATCCTTTTTTTGTTTTTCCTTTTTTAAAACTTTTTTTACTTTTTGCCTTTTTTTAAACCTTTTTTCTTTTTTAAAAGCTTTTTTCCTTTTCTCCTTCTTTTAAAACTTTTTTCCTTTTTTTTTCATTTTTTTCAAACTTTTTTCCTTTTTTTAAAACCTTTTTTTGACTTTTTTCCTTTTTGTAAAACTTTTTTCCTTTTTTTCCTTTTTTAAAACTTTTTTCTCCTTTTTTCCTTTTTTTTTAAACTTTTTACAACTTTTTCCTTTTTTTAAACTATTTTTCACATTTTCCTTGTTTTTCTTTTTTTTTTACCTTTTTATTTTTTAAAAACTTTTTTACTTTTTTCCTTTTTTTCCTTTTTCTTTTTTTTTAATCTTTTTACATTTTTCCTTTTTTCTTTTTTTTTCCCTTTTTTCCTTTTTTTTCTTTATTTTTACTCTTCTTTTTAAACTTTTTTCAAAACTTTTTAACTTAACTTTTTTAAAAACTTTTTTAAAATTTATTTTTAAACCTTTTTTTAAACTTTTTTTTTCCAAACCTTAATTTTTAAATCTTTTTTTTAAACTCTTTTTTTAAACCTTATTTTTTAAATCTTTTTAAATCTTTTTTTTAACCTTTTTTTTTCAAACCTTATTTTTTAAATCTTTTTTTAAACCTTTTTTTCAAACCTTATTCTTTAAATCTCTTTTTTTAAATCTTTTTTTAAACCTTTTTTTTTCAAACCTTATTTTTTAAGTCTTTTTTTTTTAAACCTTTTTTTTAAACCTTATTCTTTAAATCCTTTTTTTAAACCTTTTTTTTTCAAACCTTATTTTTTAAATCTTTTTTTAAACCCTTTTTTAAAACCTTTTTTTTTTCAAACCTTAATTTTAAAATCCTTTTTTTAAACCTTTTTATTAAACCTTTTTTTCAGACCTTATTTTTTTAAATCTCTTTTTTTAAAACCTTTTTTTCAAACCTTATTTTTTAAACCTTTTTTTTAAACCTTTTTTTTTTAAACCTTTTTTCCAAACCTTATTTTCTAAATCTTTTCTTTAAAGCCTCTTTTTTAATCCTTTTTTTTTAAACCTGTTTTCTTCAAACCTTAATTTTTAAATCTTTTTTTTAACCTTTTTTTTAAAAAACTTTTTTTTTCAAACTTTTTTTCCTTCTTTATTTTTTCTTTATTTTTTCCTTCTTTTTTTTTTCTTTTTTTCCCTACTTTTTTTTCTTCTTCTTTTTTCCTTCTTTTTTTTTCTTCTTTTTTTTCCCTTCTTTTTTTTTTCTTCTTTTTTCCTTCTTTTTTTTATGTTTTTTTTCCCTTATTTTATTTTATTATTTTTTTTCGTTCTTTTTTTTTTCCTTCTTTTTTATTTTCTTCCTCTTTTTTTTTTAATTCTTTTTTTTTTTCCCTTCTCTTTTATTTTCCTTCTCTTTTTTCTTTTTCCTTCTTTTTGTTTGTTTGGGGTTTTCTTTTATTTTAATATATATATACACATAGAGCTTATTTATACTGGAGGAACTGGAAACAGAGCGCAGGACACAGTACTCAATCTGGTCAAACATACTATGGAATGCATAGTCTCCACTTAAAACTCTTTTTTAATGACACATGGGTTCTGCAGGCATGGCTGCTCTCTCCCCAGGAATGCTGAGTAGGAATTCTGTCCCTGCCAAGAACAACGCTGAGAGAACTCTGGTTGGGTTTTCCTTCTGGACACCGCCTAAGCGTTTCCACCTTCCTTCTCAGAGGAACTGAGACCTCACGCAGTGGTCACCTCCTCCATCTCCTCAGGGCAGAGGCCTGCTCCACCTTGAGTCTAGATCAACACATAGCTCTGAGGAGAGGAATGGTCTTCGGGCTGGATCTCCTGCAGGAGCGGCGGCTGCTGCGGGGACGGTTGCTGTGCCGGGACCTCCGTGGAGTCCATTGTGCTGGTGTCGTCTGACAGAGATGAGAAGGAGACCCGAGACGAAAGCTGCTCAACAGTCAGGGTGCTCAGAGCTGTGCTTTGACCAGAGCTTGGAGAGTTCTTCAGCGTCAGATCTGAAGCGGGAAGGAGGGGGCCCAGCAGCTTTACAGGACAGAAAGCTGACCCGGTTGGGATGAAATTAACCTTGTTTTTGTCAGGGCATGAAAAGAGAGGGGCTGAGACAGGCTGACGAGACCTAGGAGCAGAGAACAAAGAGATTAGGCAAGCTGCCTGCCCGAGAGCTACCTGCAGGTCATGAGCTTTGTGCTTCTACGGGTGGCTGCGATGCGGATGACGAGGAGGGATGGGGGACTCGTTGGACAGAGGGGCAAACATCTTCCATATTGGTAGTCAGCTAACCGATCCACAGCATCCAAACCAGTACTGCCCCAAAAAGGACCTGATAAAAGGTTGCTGGGTCAACATGCAACTCCCAGCCAGAACAATCTGCAGGACAGATGCAGAGGATGAAAAAATCCAACGTCCTGGTAATTTAGAGCGGGCACAGATTCCTCTTCACTAACAGCAACGCAGCAACAACACACTGAAGTGGTGCTGGACCCCTTTGAGAACCTCCCAGGAAACAGACTGCTCCTTTCCCACATTCTGCAATCTCTCTGGAGGCTTCTTCTCCACAACCCCAACTAATTGTTCCTCCAGCACCCAGCAGTGCTGTTAGAGCAAGGAAATGTCCCCTCCTTGATTCTTCACGGGGAGCTAAGCATGCAGCCTCACCAGCATGTGCTCAGATGCTGCTGGGTCTAAGGGGAAAGAGGTATGATGCTGGAGTTTAATTTCCAGCTTCTTGCTCAGCCAAAAAAAATCCTGAGCCAAGCCTATGCCACAAGTATGCTGCTGCCTACAAACCCTGTGCACAGGTTTCATTCCACTTGGTTATCTTTTGATCATCTTATCAAAACACAACCTCTACGCTTGGAACCGATAAAGAATTACGACAAGGAGGGGGTTTTAAGCCAGGAACAGTTAAAAGGTTAATACTAATCAATAAATAGATACATGGAAAGAGGTTCAGAAATGCTTAGGAAATTAAATGTACCTTATCTTTTACTGCTTGGGTGTTTTTGTGGCCTTTTATAAATGCACAAAAAGAGTTCAAGCATAACAAGACTCCACTTCCTCTTCAAACCAAGGTGAAACCACTTCAAACTTCTCTCCTGTTACAAACTCTTTAAGTTTTGCTCCTGAAAAAACTCATCAGCTGGAATAGTTTATCCATCTGCAGTTGGAATGGGCTCAGTAAACAGGTTTACTGCTTTGCAGACACCAGCTGATATAAAAGGCTTTTACTTACGACAGTTCCTCAAAGACCTTCACTCGCTCACATCCCTCTGGGGGCTCTCGTTTGAACATGTAGCTGTTGTTTGGTTTGGGAGATGAGGCATACTTGGGCAACGGTGAGCTACTCCCACTGTCTGAAAATTTAAAGCAGTTATATTACTAGAGATTGAGAGTGCTTTGATCCAAGTTTTGCTTTCCAAACACCATGGCCTGTTGTTGTGTGCTTTGCTTTTGGTTTGCTTCGTGGGTTGGTTTTTATTCCCACCTCCCACCCCCAGCTCTTTCACACTTTAGCCACCTTGCCAGGTCGTTTTTCCTTTCGTTGCAGCCTGCTCTAAGCACATTTCTTCTGAATGGAAAAGAAAAAGCTTCAGGGCAGCAGCAAATCTATCACATAACGACACACAACAGGAGGGTATCCTCATCCAGAACGCTGCGAGGAGGAACAAAGCAGAGCTGTGAGCCAGCAAGCAAATGCATTCTGCAATGACTGTCGTTCTCCAAACCCACAAACTAAGGAAGCAAACAGGCATTAATACATGCAAAAGGACTATGAGTGGCAATGATGTTAAAAAACACCTCCTCACTGTACCAGCACAGCTCTTGGAAGATGTGTGTGCAGGCAGCATGGAGATTGTTTCAGTCAAGTTGTGACAGATAGGCTAGGGAAGACAAGAGAAGACCAGACAAGGTGGACCTCAGCAGTGCATTGATTACTCAGCTCTTCCCTGCTGTAGAGTGAACACACAACTTCTACTGACAGCATTTTAGGTGTCAGCTGTAGGAAGGCAGAAAAAAAACCCCACAGCTTAGAGACAATGCAGACATTTGCTAAGCTGGGAGCATGATAGTCCTGTTGGCATCTTTCCACTGCTGGCCCACATGGCTCATTCCAAACACAGAAATCATTAACAGAACCCAGACGGTTTGTTTCCTCCTCCTAATGTTTAAAAATGGAAGATCCAAGTTTCTATTTAAACAGCCAAAAAACCCCAAAACTGAGACATAAGATGTGCTACTGTTCATTCCACCAAAGAGTGGAAAACTCTGCAAGTACATCCAAGGGAAGAACCAAACTGAATTCAAAACTCAGTCAGTCCTTGGAAGACTCAGAGCCTCGTCAAGCCAGCTCAGCTCTCAATCTCCTTTGCAGTGTGCTCAGCTTTCTCTGGCTGCAGTTTCCCATACAAGAGAGCTGTTAAGCTGGAAGAAAGGCACAATGATATTGTGTCCTGTAACCATTCTCTTGCTCCCTGTAGCCTCCCTGCTTTCAGAGCTCCCCAGGCTGAAAGCTTCTCACGTTGGCCCAGCACACGCCACACTGCTACGTGTGCTTAGCAGGAGGCTGGCACAGAGGAGCTTGGTGTTGGTTCTGCAAGTGCAGCACTGCTGGGAGAACAGAAGGGCTGTGGGCAAACAGGCCACGAGGTAGTGCTAAGATGTGGAGCTTGCAGGCTCACAGGATGTTAGGGGTGGGAAGGGACCTCTGCAGATCTTCCAGTCCAGCCCCCCTGCCAGAGCAGGAGCAGAGAATCCAGCACAGGTCACACAGGAACACATCCAAAGAGGGCTGGAAAGTCTCCAGAGACTCCACAACCTCTCTGGGCAGCCTGCTCCAGGGCTCTGTCACCTTTACAGTAGGGAAGTTCTTCCTCATGTTGAGGTGGAGCCTCCTGTGCTGCAGTCTCCATCCTTGTCCTATCCCAGGGCACAAGTGAGCAGAGGCTGTCCCTGTCCCTCCCTTCCTGACCCCCAGCCCTCAGACATTTATAGACATTGCTCAGATCCCCTTCTCAGTCTTCTCTTCTCCAGACTAACCAGCCCCAGGGCTCTCAGCTTTTCCAGTCATAGTCCCTTTGGCATCCTTGTAGCCCTCCCTTGAACTCTCTCCAGTAGATCCCTGTTCCTCTTCAATTTGGGAGTCCAGATCTGGACACAATATTCCAGGTGGGGCCTTACTAGGGCAGAGTACCAGGGGAGAATAACCTCCCTGGATCTGCTGGCCACACTTCTTCCTAATGCACCCCAGGATCCCAATGGCCTTCTTGGCCACAAGGCCACATTGCTGTCCCATGGAGAACTTATAGAATCATAGAATCAACCAGATTGGAAGAGACCTCAAAGATCATCCAGCCCAACCTATCCCCCAGCCCTATCCAGTCAACCAGACCATGGCACTAAGTGCCTCATCCAGGCTTTTCTTGAAGACCTCCAGGGATGGTGCCTCCACCACCTCCCTGGGCAGCCCATTCCAATGCCAATCACTCTCTCTGTGCCCCAAACACTCCCAGCTCCTTCTCCACAGGGCTGCTCTCCAGCAGATCACCTCCCAAGCTGCGCTGGTGCAGTTCACAGCTCAAGTCAGTCACCGCTTCCGCATCCTGTAAGCACCTTCCATGGCAAAGCCTGAATCACAGCACAGGCTCACAGGATGCCAGGGGTCGGAAGGAATCCAAAGAGGTCATCCAGTCTGACCCCCTTTGCCAGAGCAGGGCCATGCAATCTAGCTCAGGGCACACAGGATCACATCCAGACAGGGCTGGAAAGGCTCCAGAGAAAGACTGCACAATCTCCCTGGGCAGCCTGTGCCAGGGCTCTGGGACCCTTACAGTCAAGAAGTTCCCCCTTGTGTTGAGCTGGAACCTCCTGTGGTGCATCTTACACCCACTGCTGCTTGTCCTATCCCAGGGAGCAGTGAGCAGAGCCTGTCCCCCCCTCCTGACCCCCAGCCCCAGATGTTTATACACATTGATCAAATACTCTCTCAGTATTAAGTACATCTTCTCTCCAGACTAAACAGCCCCAGGTCCCTCAGCCTCTCCTCATGAGGCACTGCTCCAGCCCCCTCATCATCCTCCTAACCCTTCGCTGGACCCTCTCCAACTGATCCCTGTCCCTCCTAAACTGGGGAGCCCACAACAGAACAGTACTCAAGATGAGGTCTCACCAGGGCAGAATAGAGGGGTAGGAGAATCTCCCTGGATCTGCTGGTGGATAAGAGTATCAAACCTCACCTCCACGGGTGGCTTTTGCATGCAGCAAGGCAGTCACTCACCTTGCAAGAGGCTGCTATGTGAGAACCAAACCAAGCCAGGTGCCATGAAAACGCTCTCCCTCTCTGCTCCACTCTTTACCATTCCCTATCCCTGTTCCACCGTGGGCCTTTCCTTCAAATTTAGCTTTGCCTGCCTTTTGAAAACGTCAATAGAGCTAGCAGCTTCTTGCAGGAATGTAAACCAAACAGCTGATCCAGTCCAGAGAGCAGCTGTGAGGGCCTCAGGCCAAAGCGCAGCTTTGCACAAGGAATAAAAGATGCTTTAGAAATGTAAAGCAGTGCTGTGGCTGCACAGAGTGCTGGCTCCTCTCACTGCTCATGTCTCTCAGGCAGGCTAAGTAACCTTCCCTTCCTATTCAGCAGCACACTCAGGAGCATTCAGAAAGCTGACAGAATTGTGTGCTCCCTGCTAAAGCAGCCCAAGTTATGCCCAGGGAGAGCGCAAATGAAAACTCGAGCAGGAGAAAAGGAGCAGGGAAAGATCTTGGGGTTTGGTTTCAAATGTCTCCAGATGGCTGGACAATGCTGTTTTCAGGGCTTAGCAGGCCTCACAAGCCAGCTCACAATGCTTCCATTTCAGCATCACAAAACCCCTCTGCAACAAAGGTGTGAGACATTTGGTGAGCTCGGGTTTAGAAAGGGGTTCAATGCTGCAAGTTAATAAACCACCTCTGCCATTCCCTTATCGTTTCCACCTGTGCCCCTCACTCACCTAGCACTTAACTACTCTGAAGATAACCACCTCATTTAGAGCTCCTACCCTTGATGATCTGAGAGCAAAAGGCACCTTTCTGCCTATACTTTTACAACTTCTGAGTAGATTACTTTTTTCCTCCTGGAAAGCTTTTATGCAGTTCTCTAGTTCCTACCTTGCCCCTAAAGAACAGAGCTGTGATGAGCACTTGGAGCTTTTCTCTTTCATAAGCACAGCACTAAGCACCTTAAACTGACACAGAAAATGCCATGAGAGTAACTTTACAAAGTCAACAGGATGCCTGCTTACCATCATCACCTGGAGGCTGCTACGAAAGCAGACCTCCAGCCTTAAACCCCCAAAATCCACAAGCATCTAACTCACTGTGAAGTGCAGCAATAGAATTTACTCCACCAAGCTGTTTAAAATCCCAAAGACTGGCTTGAACAGCATTAAGAAGTGCAGTTAACCTACTTCAAACTGGCTTCACTGGAAGTTTGCTGTGGTAACTGAGTGCTAACTGCAATGATTCTTCTCACTCCCTTGGATTTTGACTCCTATTTGTTATCAGGATCTTTACACATTTACCTGTCAAGATGCTTGTACCTCTACAGTGATCCACTTTTGCCACCACATGACAACCCACAAGAGCTACTACAAGAAAGAGAAGCAGTGCAGGGGGGCAAGTAAGAGCTCTGTTATTTTTGGAGCATGGCCAACTACCACCTTGAGCAAAGACTTTTCCTTGGATGTGGTTAACTTACACAGCTCCAGTTTGCAATGTGAGCAGGTGGATTTGCTTTTCACTGTTTCCTTTTCAATCCAGGATGGGGAAGCATTACTTTTCAGAACCCAGCTAAAGCTTCTCCCACTCCCTTCCCCATTCTTATTCCCAAATTAGTTGATGATTTGATTAAACAGAAAAATACTTCCAGAAAAAGCCTGACTTGACTGACAACTTCCAAACACTACTGTCTTGAGCTGGTTAGCAAACTCACACTAAACCTTGGAGCTCTTCCTTTCCTCTCTGAAACTCTCAGCATGCACTTTCCATCCACACCCTGCCCCCCTCCAAACTAAGGTCCATGCCTCCAGCTATAGCTGCTCAGAAGCCTGAGAATAATTTCATTAGTAAACAGCTGTCCCCCAAAAAAAGTCTTCTTACACTGGTGCCTGTGTTTTCATCCTCTGTGCTGTGTCAGGAACTCCTAAATCACTGCAACTCCCATTTTATTCCCTTTACAAACCCAAACAACATTTTACTTTGCAAAAATCAATCAATCAGTGCAGGATATTGACACACAAACACAGCAACCACTCGGAGATTTGGGGTGGTAAGACAACATCCACAGGCAAGGAGCTGCTCCAAACTCCTATCTGAGCTCCTCAGCGGTGTCGAGAGAGCAGAGCACTCCAACACTCCATCATCATTTGGATCAGCAAGCAACTCACCCACGATGAAGACAACATTTTCTACCACAAACCTTCTTGCAACCTCTTTTTAGGCATAGACACATTCTCAGTGCCTGAATTCTTCGTGGTAAGACTCTTCACGAAGAGTTAAGCCTGTTTGCTGTGCTCCTCTGACGTATTTATGGAAGATGTTTGTGAAGTTTCACAAACAAGAGGGGAAAAAAGGTATGTAAACAAACAAAACCCATTTCCAGAGAACTCCTCAGCCCCTCCACGACCGTCAAAACAACCCCAAAAACTGATGTAATGAGTACAAATGAAGGTAGTTGTAAAGCAGGACAGGGCATGCCGCCCGAAAGTAAGGGGGGGGCATTCTACTCTCACCTTTATCACGGTCATAGAGCAAATCTTCTGCTGAGCAAGGGCTCCCATCCTGAGATTCAGGAGGGCAGAAGGGAGAGACACATGGAGAGTGACTGCTGCAGCTGCTGCTGCGCTCCTGCACAGAGGGGGTCTGAGTGTCGATGCTTCGTGTGCTGCTGCTGCGGTAGTGAGCAGGCAGCGGAGCCCTTCGGCCGTCAGGGATGTCCAAAGGCTGCAAGGGAGGCAAGCAGGGCAGGTTAGAGAGGAGAGATCAGGCTCTCAGCAATCTCAGCTTGCAGCTGAAGCACTGAGGCAAGGCCTTCAGAAAAGAAAGACAACCTCCCTGCCACAGCAGGAGCATGCAGTCTAGCTCAGGGCACACAGGAACACATCCACACAGGCCTCCAGAGGAGACTCCACAGCCTCTCTGGGCAGCCTGTGCCAGGACCCTGGGACCCTCACAGGAAAGAAGTTCCCCCCTTTGTGTTGAGCTGCAACCTCCTGTGCTGCAGCTTCCATCCATTGCTCCTTGTCCTGTCCCAGGCAGCAGTGAGCAGAGCCTGTCCCCCCCTCCTGACCCCCAGCCCTCAGATATATATAAACACTGATTCAATCCCCTCTCAGTCTTCTCTTCTGCAGACTAAACAACCCCAGGGCCCTCAGCCTCTCCTCACCAGGCAGTGCTCCAGTCCCCTGCTCATCCTCACTGCCCTCCCTTGGGACTGTCTCCAGCAGATCCCTGTCCCTCAAACTGCAGAGCCCAAACCTGCAAGCAGTACTCAAGACGAGGTCTCAGGAGAGCAGAGCAGAGAATCCAGCCTTGACTCCCACTGCTGGCCTCTGACAAAGTGGTAACTAAGCAGAAGATGCATAATGCTCACAAGCTTGGTCTTGAAGCCAAGCCAGCAAGCACTGCCTGCTCCTATCAGCCGAGCAGGCACTGCTCAAAGTGACCTTGCATCCCACCCTACACTACACTGCACAGACATGGTCACAGCAGTGGCTTGGCACACTCTCCTTACTTGCTCTTCCCAGTGGTAAGTTAATTTTAGCCTAAAGACAGTGCAGCTTTTAAAGAGAGGAAATCAAATTGTAACTCCAGGTTGGTTTAAAAGTGAAGAAGAAAAAATGTCTGCAAGATTTAAGTATTACTTTTTTACCCTCACTTTAGAGAGGACTGTAGGCAAGCCACAGGGAACAGCTTAAATGTTCCAGCAACCAAAAAATTAATGTCATAGAATCAAGCAGGTTGGAAGAGAGCTCCAAGCTCAGCCAGCCCAACCTAGCACCCAGCCCTGGCCAAGCAACCAGACCATGGCACTAAGTGCCCCAGCCAGGCTTGGCTTCAACACCTCCAGGCACAGCAACTCCACCACCTCCCTGGGCAGCCCATTCCAATGCCAATCACTCTCTCTGACAACAACTTCCTCCTAACATCCAGCCTAGACCTCCCCTGGCACAACTCCAGACTGTGTCCTCTTGTTCTGCTGCTGGTTGCCTGGCAGCAGAGCCCAACCCCACCTGGCTACAGCCTCCCTTCAGGCAGCTGCAGACATCAATGAGCTCTGCCCTGAGCCTCCTCTGCTGCAGGCTGCACCCCCCCAGCTCCCTCAGCCTCTCCTCACAGGGCTCTGCTCCAGGCCCCTCACCAGCTTCATTTCCCTTCTCTGGACACCTTCCAGCACCTCAACATAGAATCATAGAATCAGTCAGGGTTGGAAGGGAGCACAAGGAGCAGCCAGTTCCAAGCTCCCTGCCATGCCCAGGGACACCCTACCCTAGAGCAGGCTGGCCACAGCCTCATCCAGCCTGGATGTCCCTGCTGACTGCGGGGGGGTCAGAACAGATAACATTTGCAGGTCCCTTCCCACCCAAACTACTCTCTGATCCTTGAGGGGTCCCTTCCCACCTGACATTCTGTGATTTCAACCTTCACTTCATTAAAATTTAAGGCACAGCAAGTTATCCCTGGCTCCAAACAGACAGACAAGCAGAGCAAGCTAAATATTGATCACCCTTTCCAAGCAAAACAGCTCCTGGGGCATAAAAAATGCCTGCAAACATTTCAGATTGCTGTGCTTCTGTATTTATCTTTCCCTTCAGTTTGAATCCAAGTGTTGAATGGGGGCAAACAAAATCCATGCAAATATTAACTAAAAGCATTCCACACTTCATTTTTTTTTTGGGGGGGGGGGGCACACACAGTCTGTATGTAGTAAATCTGATCAACTCAATGAAAAAAAGAATACAACCCCAAAACTTCCAGAGGTTGCTTTCCATGAGTTGTGACTGAGCTGTTTGATAAACATGAAGCTCTTCACATCTTTTAGAACATTAGGAATAGGGTAGTTAATTGGCTGCTGTTAGATATTATCATGCTCAATGCATGGCCAGCAACTAGAAACCACTGCACTGGGCTTTGCCTGTTGGTTTGTTGGGGTTTCTTTTGCAGGTCTGTTCAGGCCTTTACTAAGCTTCCATCAAATGCTTTCTGACATCTGCCAACACCCCATGGGATCACAGAATCGTAGAATCAAGAAGGTTGGAAGAGAGCTCCAAGCTCATCCAGTCCAACCTAGCACCCAGCCCTGCCCAATCAACCAGACCATGGCACTAAGTGCCCCAGACAGGCTTGGCTTCAACACTTCCAGCCACAGCCACTCCACCACCTCCCTGGGCAGCCCATTCCAATGCCAATCACTCTCTCTGACAACAACTTCCTCCTAACATCCAGCCTAGACCTCCCATGGCACAACTACAGATCCTGGCTAGGTTGTAGCCAGGTGGGGTTGGTCTCTTCTGCCAGGCAACCACAAACAGAACAAGGGGACAGAGTCTCAAGTTGTGTTGGGGGAAGTATAGGCTGGATGTTAGGGGGAAGTTGTTGGCAGAGAGAGTGATTGGCATTGGAATGGGCTGCCCAGGGAGGTGGTGGAGTCACTGTCTCTGGAGGTGTTCAAGCAAAGCCTGGATGAGGCACTTAGTGCCATGGTCTGGTTGATTGGCCAGGGCTGGGTGCTAGGTTGGACTGGATGAGCTTAGAGATCTCTTCCAACCTGCTTGATTCTATGATTCTCTGATTCCCTAAGTAAGCTGTGACTTCTACTACACTCAAAGGAGTCCCACTTGAGGTCACACTAGATCAGACCTCAGAGAACTGAAGTTAGATAGCAGGAAACCACCCTCTGCCCACAAAGATGGGCTTGACTTGAAGGGCAGTGCCTAATTCATGATGGTTTCTTCTGCCTGCAAGACTCTTCCCTAAGCTGGATGTTTGGAGGAAGGTTTCACTACTGCCTTGGTTGTGTAAACTGCTGAGCAAATCTGGCCCCAGTCCAACAATGCACTTAAGTATGTGCTTAACTGCTTTGCTGGACCAGAGCCAGTACATTCAGTAACTTAGGAGACTGAGTCCTGCATCCCAAGAAGCTGATAGAGCCCAAGGACAACGTTTATGAAGATGATTGCTCTGACAAAGAAGTGAAATGTCCTCTCTGCCAGGAGAACACAGCCCCAGCCAGAGGAGCATCAGTGGTGGCACTGTAACACAGACCTTTTTACACCCTCTTTGGAGGTGGTGGAGGAGCCTTGGGCTTTCTCTTTCAGTTTCTGTGTTTCATTTTCCTCTTACTTCACTTCTAAAGGGCTGAGGCAGCCACAGGAAAGCAAACAACATAAAACTTCTATTACTGCAGTATTTCATTCTGGAGACAGCTTTGCCTGCACAGCTGAAGCAGCCCTGGACAAAGCAGAACTTTGGCAAATAGCAGGTTGTGGAATCATAAACCTCTGCTTAAAGTTGTACAGCTTCACTTGGCTACTGAATTGCTATTTCATGGCCACTCAGAAGAAAAGAACCTGCAGGTTTTTGGTTGGATTTTGTTTGGTTTATTTTTGAGGCACTGGAACAAGCTGCCCAAGGGAAGTGGAGGAGGCAGCATCCCTGAAGGGGGTTAAAAACCATGCAGACATGGTGTTTGAGTGCATGGTTTAGTGGTCATGGTAGTGTTGGGCTGACTTGATGACTCTTTCCCTGCACTCAGCACTGCTCAGGCCACGCCTTGAGTGCTGTGTCCAGTTCTGAGCCCCTCAATTCAAGAGAGATGTTGAGGTGCTGGAAGGTGTCCAGAGAAAGGCAACAAAGCTGGGGAGGGGCCTGGAGCACAGCCCTGTGAGGAGAGGCTGAGGGAGCTGAGGGTGTGCAGCCTGCAGCAGAGGAGGCTCAGGGCAGAGCTCATTGCTGGCTACAACTACCTGAAGGGAGGCTGTAGCCAGGTGGGGTTGGGCTCTGCTGCCAGGCAAGCAGCAACAGAACAAGGGGACACAGCCTCAAGCTGTGCCAGGGAATGTCTAGGCTGGATGTGAGGAGGAAGTTGTTGTCAGAGAGAGTGATTGGCATTGGAATGGGCTGCCCAGGGAGGTGGTGGAGTGACTCTGTGACTCTGTCACTCAGATTCTATGATTCAAGACCAGGTTGGATGAAGCCTTGAGTAGCTGTGTCTGGTTGAGAGGTGTCCCTGCCCACGGCAGTGAGGTTGGATGATCTCTGAAGCCCCTTCCAGCTTAGGCCATTCTATGCTAAGCTTTCCAATCAAAAAGCAAAGCATAGCACCAGAAACTTTAACCTTGCCTATGAAAAGGAACACAAAAATGAAGCAAATTAGCCTCTCTCCTGGTCTCCAGTCACTACTGCAGCCTGAAGTATCACAATTCACCAGCACTCACATTTCACACTAAACCTTCCAAGCTCTCCACAGAAAGAGCATCCTAAACAAAGCATGTTTGAACACAAACCCTCCTAAAACCACAACCAAGCAGCAAGGAAAAAACAACAGCAGCAATAACAAAAACCAACCAACAAACACTACCCTCAAACACTAGGAACAAAATTTCCCACCAAACAGCTCTCTGATGGAAGTGATTTGGGATTGCAGCCCCAGAGCAGGGGTCTCACAAGAAGCTTTCCTGTGTGGTTAGAGATTGCCAAGGGAAAACAACCATAAGCATGTGAATAGGAGGCTCACCTTGGATACTTCTTCTTTTCCACTGTTTTCCTTAATGAATACTTTCTCCAGTTCAGGGCTTATTCCTTCTACATTACAGGGCACACGTGAAACAGTTGATTTTGGCACTGAAATGTTTGACAGTGGCATAGGGACTGATCTGGAAATAGAAGCCTAGAAAGCAGAGAGCAAGATGATTTGAAGTTGGAAAATGAAATACAGGCACAAGTCTGAGATCAGTACTAAAAAGAAACCAAAAGGAGTTTGGGAGCTGTGCATTCATTTTGCCACCTACAAGACCATTTTTCTGTGGCCAAGTTTCAATCCAAAGCAATGCTTGCTTCAATCCAAAGCCACTAACCACCACAGAAAACACAAATCACCTCTACTCAAAGAAGTGAAGCAGTAAAATGCCTTTTAGCAGGAAGCAGGCAGGTAGATGTACTTTCCAGATGTCCAGAATTACACAGGAGGGGGATGGGGAGCACTGGTGGTTTAACTGGGATCCCAAAGGCATTTCTTAACATTCCTAAAGCTTAACCACTCAGCTGAAATATTCACTTTATGCACTTTTATTCTCTTTTGGTTGGCTTTAGTGAAAGAAAAACAAAGCACTCACTCTGAACCTTTCATTTCAGGAGCTTACAGCTTTTAGGAACTCAGTGTCAAAGGTCTTAGGAGGAAGCATTGGGAATTCACAGATCAACACAAGTGTGGGGCAATGGAAGCTGAGGCATAGAAGGTTCCATGTCAACCTGAGGAAGGGTTTTTTCACCCTGAGGGTGACAGAGCACTGGCACAGGCTGCCCAGGGGGGTTGTGCAGTCTCCTCTGGAGAGATTCAAGAACAGCCTGGATGTGTTCCAGTGTGGTCTGCTCCAGGTGCTCCTGCTCTGACAGGGGGATGGAGCAGATGATTTTTTGAGGTGCCTTCCAGCCCCTCACATTCTATGGTCCTCAGAAAAGCCTGTTGAGAGCGAAGCTTGCAGCTGGAACCATTCACAGGAGGTGCAAACACATCTTGTGCAGCCAACCTCAAAAGCTTTAGCTCAGCAGCTTAGGTGTAAGAGCCTCACCACACAGCGCAGATGCACCTACGCCGACAGCCACGACCAGCACCCACTCCCCAGTGGATGCTCCCCTGCAGGATGCTTGAGACAAGGTTCCTCACAACCTGGGAAGCCCAAAACTGAATTTCCCACAACACTGCCAGATCTGAAAACTTCACCAGCCTCATCAGAGTACTAAAAATGGGGCAGAAGTCATGGCCAGGTCTGCTGCAAGTAGTAAAGAATGTTCCCTCTTCAAAGCACGTCCTGCCTGGATGTGTTCCTGTGTGATCTGCTCTAGGTGATCCTGCTCTGGCAGGAGGGTTGCACTGTATGAGCTTTTGAGTTCCCTTCCAGCCCCTGACATTCTGTGATATGCCCTAGATGGCCTTCAGCCGGTGCCCAACCTGTGTCCACCCCAGGGGATCCCACCTTGGCAGAAAGGTTGGACTCAGTGCTCTCTGGAGGTCCTTTCCAGCCTCTAAAGTTCCGTGACTCTGTGTCATGTCCTCGATGGACTTCAGTCTGTGTCCGAGGCTGGTTTTGCAGTGACTGTAAATAGTGGCACAGCTACCTGGCAGCAGTTTACTTCTGAGATGGAGAACAAAACCCTCTGCCATGTAAAATGCAGTGGGATTTATTGCTAGAGAGGTGTGAGAGTCTCAGGAAGAATATCAGTTTCCTGTCCATCACAAAACAAGGCTTTAACCACAAGGTTTTATCCAAGCAGAAGGAGGAAGATAAAGGATCATCCACCACAGCTCAACCTCATTTCTAAACCCCAACTATTTAAAAAGGCAGTCAGGAAACACAAGGACACAACCAACACTTCATGAGTTCAAAGAGTGGCCTTGTTACTAATGTGGGGTCCAAGTTAAGGATCCACTGTAGGTGAAATTTAATCAGGGCTCAAATGTCTGCACTGTCAAATGAGACATGATTAACTACCTCCTACAAGTGGCTTAAGGTTCACAAAGTCACTGAATGACCCTTGCCTGAGCTTTAGGAACTTGTAATTGGCTTTCAGGTTTGCTGGCTAGGAGGAGACACTGCATGGAGCATCCTCCATTGCACCCTGCTGAGAAGCTGCTTCATGGGCAGGTAATTTGTCCAAAGATATTCTTTCTGTGTCAGCATCTTCACACCAGGAGAAACAGAGATCCATTCAGAGCACACTCTTCTAACTTTGTGAAATGGGAAAGTGACCTGAAAGCAAATACACTTCTTAGGCAGGCTGGTGTTAAATTGATCAGCCAATTTAATTCTGCCCTTTGAAAAACAGGTAAATAAGCAGACAAGAGAAAAAAACAATTACAGAATTGCTTCAGCTGGAAGAGATCTTCCAGATCCTCCAGCCCAACAATTACAGAATGGTTTTAGCTGGAAGAGATCTTTCAGATCCTCCAGCCCAACAATTACAGAATGGTTTTAGCTTGAAGAGATCTTTCAGATCCTCCAACCCAACAATTACAGAATGGTTTTAGCTGGAAGAGATCTTTCAGATCCTCCAGCCCAACAATTACAGAATGGTTTTAGCTTGAAGAGATCTTTCAGATCCTCCAACCCAACAATTACAGAATGGTTTTAGCTGGAAGAGATCTTTCAGATCCTCCAGCCCAACAATTACAGAATGGTTTTAGCTGGAAGAGACCTTTCAGATCCTCCAGCCCAACAATTACAGAATGGTTTTAGCTGGAAGAGATCTTTCAGATCCTCCAGCCCAACAATTACAGAATGGTTTTAGCTTGAAGAGATCTTTCAGATCCTCCAGCCCAACAATTACAGAATGGTTTTAGCTTGAAGAGATCTTACAGATCCTCCAGCCCAACAACTACAGAATTGTTTCAGTTGGAAGAGATCTTTCAGATCCTCCAACCCAACAATTACAGAATGGTTTTAGCTGGAAGAGATCTTTCAGATCCTCCAGCCCAACAATTACAGAATGGTTTTAGCTGGAAGAGATCTTTCAGATCCTCCAGCCCAACCAGACCAAGGCTGGGGCTAAACCACGTCCCTCAGCACCACATCTCTGCCTCTTTGAAACACCTCCAGGCACAAGGACTGAAGCACATCCTTGGGCAGCCAGTTCCAGGGCTTAAGAACCTGTTCAAACAAGGAGTCTGAGCTTAACCTCTCAAGAGAGGAGGACACTGATGGCTGAAGTCCTGTCACCACAATGACCCACTGGTAGAGGATGTAAAATGACCATCAGCAGAATCTGGATGTGGCATTTTGCATCCCAAATTGATCTGACTGAGGTTTTACAGGAGGCCAGGGTGTCTGGAACAGGAACAGGCTGCAGAGAGCAATTTTTACATCTAATATGATGCAAACTCCCAAAATATACTGTACCAACTCCACTGTACCCCAGCCAAGGAGAACACACACTCATGCCAGGAGACAGGATCCTGCACTGACAGCAACTCTGGACTACCATAACTGAAAGAGATGTCCCAGACATAACTCTGAAGACATTCCACAGCATGATGGATCCCTTGGTCACCAGAGATGGGGGCACTGTGACAAGCATCACCTTGGTTTCAGTTGAGTTTCAGATCAAGGCAAATTGTCACTTTCTTTTTAGGAAGCAAACACCACAATACTGTTGTCCTTGATAGTCATGTGGAAATTGCCTCTCTGGCCAGGAGCTTAGGGAAGCAGGAGGAAGATCCTTAAAATGGCACAAGGAAATGCAGTCTGCCCTCAAACCTCTCTCTGGTGACAGCATTGCTGTCTTCACACAATGCTCTTCTACACATTGCAAAGTGAATTACAAGGAGCAACTCAGTGTTCTGCTTGCAGCTCAGAGACTGATCAACTGCTGACTGCTAATCCAGACCACTTACCCTTGGTACTTTCTTTGCCCTCCACTGATCTTTTTGTTCCCCCAGCTCAGATGACACTGGGTTACAAAACTGCCAAGCAAATACCATCCAGAGGAGCAGTCTTTTTAAAAGAGCACCCCAAATATCAGCCTGGGAAGCAAGGATATGTTCCTGGGTGGGCAGGCTTAATCTGGCCACGCTCACAATGGGGTTTGAGTTGCTATTCTGGCTGCACCCCTTCTCTGATTATGTCTATCAGGTGCATTTCAGTGCAGATGCAATGGCAACAGGTTGTGAAGCAGAAGAAAGCAAACAGAAGAAAGCCAGGAAGAGAGAAGAGGTGGCTCAGCCAAGGCTGATAAGGTAGGAGGGTAATAAATGAGAGCAAGCATCTCCTTACCTGAGTCTGACTGATTGCTATGTGGTTGCCATGGAGAGGTGACTGACGCTCCTTCTCCTTACTGTGCCGGCTGCTCTGCTTGCTGCGCTGAAGCTGCTGCCTCAGTTTGGCAATCTGCTGGAAGAGAAGTTCAGGAGAAGTCAGAGTGAGTTCTCAAAGGGGTCAACTGCTCCAATCTCCACCTGTCATGCACAAACAAGCACTGAAGGAACTGGTGTGAACAGAGGCACTCAGATCGCCTGCTCCAGAGTCCAAGGGAGGGCTGCAAGGATGCTGAAGGGGCTGCAGCACTGTCTGATGAGGAGAGGCTGAGAGCCCTGGGGCTGCTTAGTTTGGAGAGGACAAGGCTGAGAGGGGATCTGAGCAAGGCCTAAAATTAGCTGGGGGTCAGGAAGGAAGGGATAGGGACAGGCTCTGCTCACCTGTGCCCTGGGATGGGACAAGGGCACTGGACGGAAACTGCAGCACAGCAAGTTCCACCTCAACAGGAGGAAGAACTTCTTCACTGTAGAGGTCCCAGAGCCCTGGCACAGGCTGCCCAGAGAGGTTGTGGAGTCTCCTTCTCTGGGGACTTTCCAGCCCCATCTGGATGTGTTCCTGTGTGACCTGTGCTGGATTTTCTGGTCCTGCTCTGGCAGGGGGGTTGGAGTCAAAGCTCTCCAGAGGTCCTTTTCCAACCCATAAGATCCTGTGAGTCTATGATGACAAGTAGTAGCAATTTCTAGCCTGTAACTGGCATAAACTGGGGACTAAGCCTACAAGTAGTAGCAATTTCTAGCCTGTAACTGGCATAAACTGGGGACTAAGCCTACAAGTAGTAGCAATTTCTAGCCTGTAACTGGCATAAACTGGGGACTAAGCCTACAAGTAGTAGCAATTTCTAGCCTGTAACTGGCATAAACTGGGGACTATGAAGCCTACAAGTAGCAGCAATTTTTAGCCTATAACTGGTATAAACTGGGGACCACAAAGGCTACTATTTCATTTAAAATGTCTTAAACCAAAGTCTTCCAATGATAGCTCCATCATAAAAGGCAGGAGCCTTCACAAACAAGTGGCAATCAATATGCACTGCACCTTGGACAACTTATTTAATACCTTTAATAGCATTTTCCTGCAGGCTAAATTGCCACAGATTGCTTCAGGCAGGCAGAACTGCCTGTACTGCTGCCTGCTGCAAAGATGGCTAAGCACAAGTTACAGAGCTTTAAGGTCACACACAACTAAAGCCTCTGTCCATCTGATCTGCTCCTTAAGAAAACAAAAAGCTTCATCTGGGTATCTCTCCACTTAGAATCATGCAATGGTTTGGGTAGGAAGGGATCTCCAAAGGTCATCTAGCCCAACCTCCCTGCAGTCAGCTCAGAACCTTGTTCAGCCTGTCTCTGAATATCTGCAGGGATGGGGCCTCATCACCTCCCTGTTCCAGTGTTCCACCACTGCTCCGAACGTCCAGTCTAAATCTGCTCTCATTTCAAACCTTTGCCCTTCATCCTATCACTGCAGGCTTGGCAAACAGTCCCTCTGCAGCCTTCTTTCACCCCCTTCAAGTACTGGCAGACTGCTCTTAGGTCTCCCCAGAGCCTTCTCTTCTCCAGGCTGAACACCCCCAGTTCCCTCAGCCTGGGAACACCTCATAGCAGAGGTGTTCCAGCCCCCTGTTTTTAGCTACTCTATGAACTCCCAGGAGCTGAACTGTTCCTTAGCCAACGAACATGAAGCAGTAGAACTTGTGCTGGGTAATCAGGTGAAGGGCAAGGTACTCCTTTAACTAAATTTGCCATGCATGCAGAGCTGCTCCAACCCCCTGGTCATTTTCATGGCCTCCTCTGAACCACCCCCCCCCCAATCAGGTCCATGTTCTTCCTGTGTTGAGGGCTCCAGAGCTGGATGCAGTACTCCAGGTGAGGTCTCCCCAAAGCAAAGTGGCAGAATCTCCTCTCTCCATCTGCTGGGCACATTTCTTTCAATGCAGCCCAGGCTGCCATTGATCTTCTGGGCTGCAAGCACACACTGCAGGCTCATGCCCAGTTACTCATCCACCACCCCCTGCCCAAACCCTTTTCTGCACAGAGTTACTCTCAATTTCAACATCCTCTAGCCTGGGGGATTGCCCTGACCTAGGTGCAGGACTTTACACTTTGCCTTAGTGAACCTGGTGAGATTCTCCTCTGCCTGTCCAAGTCCCTCTGGATGGCATCCCATCATTCAGACTTATCAACCACACCACTCAGCTTGGGATCTGCTGAGGGTGCACTCCTTATTCCTCCTGGATAGTTTCTACATGAAAATGTTATTTCCCTCTGTAAGCACTGCCTCAGAAGTTCAGACTAAGTGCAAATTCACACAGCAGGTATGGGCACTTCCTTAAGCCTGGATGTTGGGCTCAAGACTGCCCTTGAGGTCCAGTCTCACTCTACCTTATGCTCAGCCCAATGGCACAAGTGGCAAAGCATGCAAGGCTCCATTTCATTTTTAACTCAGAGACACAATTTTTAAGGCCCTGAAGGGCAAGTAAGGAGAAGTGGATGCAGATGGAATTCATATCTCAAAGAGCTTCATCAGCTGGGAAGTAACCTCTGTTTCTGAGTGCCAGCTTACAAGCACATGCACTCTGTGCAAACTCTGAGCAGTTAAATATATCACCAGGGCTCCTGCAAAGCAGCTCTGTGGCAGAGAATCACCTCACATCACTCCTCACAGTGTCAGAGCTGACAGCACTTAGTGAAGAGGTTTCACAGCATCACAGAATGGCAGGGGCTGGAAGGGACCTCCAAAGCTCATCCAGCCCAGCCCCTCTGCCACAGCAGGATCACCTAAAGCAGGTCACACAGACCACATCCAGGTGGGGTTTGAATATCTCCAGAGAGGGAGACTCCACAACCCCCCTGGGCAGCCTGTTCCAGTGCTCTGTCACCCTGACAGGGGAAAAAATATTCCACATGTTCACATGGAACCTCCTATGCCTCAGCTTCCACCTATTGCCCCTTGTGCTGGCATTGGGCATCACCCAGCAGAGCCTGGCTCCAGCCTCCTGCCACTCACCTTTACATATTTATAGACATTGCTGAGGTCACCTCTTGGACTTCTCCCCTCCAAGCAGCACAACCCCAGCTCCATCAGGTTCTCCTCATAAGAGAGAAGTTTCTTTCCCATCATCATTTTTGTGGCTCTGCATTGGACTCTCTCAACCAGTTCCATGTCCCTCTTGAACAGGGGGGTCCAGAACTGGACACAATACTCCAGGTGTGGCCTCAGCAGGGCAGAGCAGAGGGGCAGGAGAACCTCTCTGGACCTACTAACCACAGCCCTTCTAATCCACCCCAGAATGACATTGGCCCTCCTGGCCACAACAGCACATTGCTGGCTCATGGTCAACCTTGCATCCACTAGGACCCCCAAATCCTTTTTCTCCTTCGCTGCCTTCCAACAAGTCTGCTGCAGGCTGTGGACTTCTCCTTATGGTTCTTCTGGTCTCACTCACAATAGAAGAATTCACCTTTAAGGCATCCTGTCAAGTGTTGCCACAGCTCATTAGCCATGCTCAGAGGCAGCTGAATGCTTTTCATCTTCCAACAAGCAGTTCAGGCTTCCAAAGGAGCCTGTGCGTGGCACACAACTATGAAGGCAGAGTCCTAACGTGACTGAGATGAGCTAGATCTAGAGAACTGGGACACTATCTCTGGATGGAAAGTGCAACTCAGGTACCAGGTTGGCAGAAGCTTTCAAGGAGCCTGAAGAGCTAGAATGACAGAATGGTTTAGGTTGGAAGGGACCTCAAACTGCACACAGTGCTCAATGCCTGCGATTCCCTTAGTCTGCTCAGCCTGACAGTGGGGTAAAGCTGTGTCCATAGCTTAGCCCTCTCCATTTCCTGACTTCCTAGATACCTAAAGTTATCTATAATATGCTTTTTGGAAGAAATTCCTGATTGATCTGAATCAACTAAACTAACTTTTGCAGATAGTTTCTGGGGCAGGGCTCCAGGAAAATCAAACACTTCTATTTTTGATAAGTCCTGACTCGGCCACGTTAATTCCCTGCCTCCACGACCCAACTCCTTAATGAGGGTGAGCTCTTAACTCATTCATCAACCATTTGTTAATAAACAAGGTAAGTCCCAGGGCAAAGAGCAAAACAAGCATTAGAAATTCACCCTAAAAAGCTCTGGATGCAATCTTGTGATTGGTATGTGAAAGCACATTCCAGTGCCAAGCTCTCATATTCGATTCTCTTTCATTCCAAAGTCCTTTTCAAGTTCTCTGGTAGAGCAAAAGGGACCTTCCAATGAGGGGGTTGCTGGCTTGAGTGTAACAGATACAGCACACAGAGCTGCTCAAGGGAAGTGAAAAATCAGCTGTCTGAAAGAGCTTAGGTCTTTAAAAACCTGCACAACCCTCAAACTGTTCGCTTTAAATCCTGATGTTTTGCCACTTCTGGGCAGATTCCAGAAGCTGAGTGAGCTCTTGAGTCAAATTGTCCCTACCCAACCTCAACAGAATTTCAAACTAAACATTCACATGTCCAGAATAATATTCAAATATTCAAATATCCAGAAGCTGAGTAAGCTCTTAACTCAAATTGTTCCTATGAGGAGAGGCTGAGGGAGCTGGGGGTGTGCAGCCTGCAGCAGAGGAGACTCAGGGCAGAGCTCATTGCTGTCTACAGCTACCTGAAGGGAGGCTGTAGCCAGGTGGGGTTGGGCTCTGCTGCCAGGCAAACAGCAAGAGAAGAAGGGGACACAGTCTCAAGTTGTGCCAGGGCAGGTCTAGGCTGGATGTTCGGAGGAAGTTGTTGGCAGAGAGAGTGATTGGCATTGGAATGGGCTGCCCAGGGAGGTGGTGGAGTTGCTGTGCCTGGAGGTGTTGAAGCCAAGCCTGGCTGGGGCACTTAGTGCCATGGTCTGGTTGACTGGACAGGGCTGGGTACTAGGTTGGACTGTCTGAGCTTGGAGGTCTCTTCCAACCTGCTTGATTCTATGATTCTGTGACATTCCTTCACAGCCAGCACTGTGCAGCAGGATCTGAGGAAATCCAACAGGCATAAAACAACAACCCCTCTGGAAACAACTCTTAGGTTGGAAGCAAAACCTGTTCCTAAAGCAACAGAGAAAGGGTGCAGCTTCCTGGACTCCAGATAGAGGCATATCAACACTTGAAAGGCTCCACTGTGCAAAACTCCTCACCTCTTTCAGTTGATCAGCACTTCCCCAGGATGCTGAGCGCTGATGTGACCTCTTCTCTGCTCCCTCTTCAGCCCAGCAGCTTGGTGTCTAGAGGGGGAAAAACCAGAAAAGAAAACAGACTGAAATCTCTAAGCAAGAAAAGCTTTTGGCACAGATTGCTGCTTCTCCCCTTCTGCTGTGCCAAGAGTTCAGGCACTATACACCGAGAGTAAACTCTGGAGTGGGACATGCAGCAGTAAAAGGCTCAATAAATTAACCCCAAAAAGCACTATAGAAAATGAATTAAGGCTTTGTAAACTTGAATCTACATAGGGGAAAGAGGAAACAGAGGTCTGACAATCTCAAAACCCCCTCCTATGCCTACTCACACCAGCACTGGGAGGGGAAGGGTTGGATTAGATGATCTTCCCTGTGAGTCTGTGATCCCCTTCAAAGCTGTCTCTCAGTGGATCACTTAGAAAACCACAAGATTTCAAAACCCAAAGGCCAGGATTCACTTCTCCTATCTGCCTTCCTTAATCAGTGGGCCATGCAATCAATTCCTTCAGCTTAACTCTGACCTGAGACAGAGTCTGAGACACCTTTTGTTACTTTTGGCACTGATGTACCCAAGGAGATCAGCCAAGGGCAGAGGGGAGATTTAGGCTGGATGTTAGGAAGAAGCTCTTTGCAGTGAGGGTGGTGAGACTCTGGCACAGGTTGCTCAGGGAGGTTGTGGAGCACAGAATCCCCCAATGTGATCAAAGATCACATTGGGGGATTCTGTGCTCCACAACCTCCCTGGAGGTGTTCAAGGTTAGGTTGGATGAGACCTTGAGTGACCTGTTCTAGCAGGTGTCCCTGCCTATGGTGGGGGGGTTGGAACTGGCTGAGCTTTGAGGTCCCTTCCAACCAAAACCATTCTATGATTCTATCTGTAGCTCCTCACCCTGACTGCCCTGGGAAAGGAGCTGGAAGCAGCCCTCCAGGGTCAGGCCACTCCAGCCAAGCAATCCAGACACCATGAAGCACTGAACTCCAGTTTCAGAGCACAGCCTGCACCTTCACAACCTCCATAACGTGGCCTGCAGCCCAGCATCTAACTCCTACAAGCTAATATTTCATCTGCTAAGTCATTTTGTGTGCACAGGCCTACATCTCCCACTTGTGTTTTTTTGCCAGCCTTGCATTTTCCATGGTTTTAGTGCTGCCTTTTTTTTCCCCCACCTTCATTATTTTTAGACCACCAGGAACACTTCCACCAAAGACTCAAGTCAGCTGTGTGGGAGTTTAAAGAGGAAAATGGTTAGAACAACAAAACCCAAAAATCACTGATGAAGGTTTTTGAGGCATGTTCCCAGGGAAATAAAAAAGAAACCAACATAAAAAGAATCTTTCTAGAAGCTAAGGTTCTGTGCATTTATTGTATGGCCCCATTGGTGTGGGGCTGGGGTAAAAGCCAGAAGATAATGTGGCTGTGAAAAGGAAACAGCAGCAGGGAAGAGTTAAAGCAACTCTTCAAGCAGAAAGTGTGGGATGGAAGAGCAGACAGTGAGGGGGATGAGGAATTGGCCATAGGATAGAGTTCAAAGGGTGGTGATCCATGGTGCCAGGTCCAGATGGAGAGCTGGAAGCAGTGGAGCCCCCCAGGGAGCAGTGCTGGTTCCAGTGCTGTTCAATATCTTCATCAATGACACTGATGAGGGCACAGACAGACAGACAGAGTCCTCTTCAGCTCCTCTCTCCCAGCACCCCCAGCTCCCTCTCTGCCTGGCTGCTCTCAGCCACTCTGTCCCCAGCCTGTAGTGCTGCTTGGGGTTGTTGTGACCAAAGTGCAGAACCCTGCACTTGGCCTTGTTCAATCTCATCCCCTTGGCCTCTGCCCACCCATCCAGCCTGGCCAGGTCCCTCTGCAGGGCTCTCCTACCCTCCAGCAGCTCCACACCTGCTCCTAGCTTGGTGTCATCTGCAAACTTACTGATGCAGGACTCAATCCCCTGGTCCAGATCATCAATAAAGATGTTGAACAGGACTGAGCCTGACTGCTACAAGCTCAGAGCCTTTCAACTAGAGTTTAATTAATAGAACAGAACAGAGACTTGATTGACTGAAAAGCCAAAGTGAGCTACTCAACAAAGAGCAGAAAGCTGTTAAAAAATGAATCCACAAAGCAAGAGCTTGCCTGGGTTTTTTAGGTTAACACCAAGAGTGATGCAGAGAGCCAAACAAAGCAATAGCAACACCCTGAGGGTGATCAGCAACACCACACTGGTGACTGCTGGGAGAGAGAGGCTGGAATCCTCCTATGAGTTGTTTTAATCAGGAATCAAAAGCAATTAGTACGAAACAGCCATTTGCTATTGGTATTAGATTTTGGGCTTTCTCCATTATGTTTGGACACCTTCAAATGGTTTCTTCTGGAGCACAGCCCTGGGAGGAGAGGCTGAGGGAGCTGGGGGTGTGCAGCCTGCAGCAGAGGAGGCTCAGGGCAGAGCTCATTGCTGTCTGCAGCTCCCTGAAGGGAGGCTGCAGCCAGGTGGGGTTGGGCTCTGCTGCCAGGCACCCAGCAACAGAACAAGAGGACACAGTCTCAAGTTGTGCCAGGGCAGGTCTAGGCTGGATGTTGTTAGGAAGTTGTTGTCAGAGAGAGTGATTGGCATTGGAATGGGCTGCCCAGGGAGGTGGTGGAGTCTCTGTGCCTGGAGGTGTTGAAGCAAAGCCTGGTTGGGGCACTTAGTGCCATGGTCTGGCTGGTTGGCCAGGGCTGGGTGCTAGGTTGGGCTGGATGAGCTTGGAGGTCTCTTCCAACCTGCTTGATTCTGTGATTCTATACAAGCCCTCCTAAAAAGCCCCTTCCCAGCTTTCTTCTTGGCCCCCTTCAAGCCCTACAAAACTGTTATGATTCCAGAGCTGAGACAGATTTACAGCATCACTGCTGCTCCAGCTGAGCTTCAGGGAGCTGGAGGATTGTTCCTGCAAGCCCATCTTCAGAAACAGAGATTCAAACCACTTTAGGTGGAGGACCTTGAACCTGCAGCTGCAGCTTGCAGAGGGAGAAGCACTGAGATCCCAAAATGTGAAGGTTCCTGTTCCCAGCTGGCACAGTGCTAAAAGCAGCCTGGACGTGGAGTAGGACACGCTGAGAACACCACATCTGGCTGCTCTCTTCACTCTCTTGACTTACAAAGACAGCTCCCATTGTTCTAACTCACCTCACCTTGCAGAGATCAGCAGCTCTTCCAACTCCTTTGGGAATCCTGCCTTGCCTTCCCACCCCTGCCAGGGATTTGCACCTACATTCCTTCTACTCCATTTATTCAGTACCAACCCACCTACAGCTAAAATAAGGCTGAGCTACTCTAAAAATCACACCTTTTGCAGCCAGCCTTTCACACTAATTACTACATCTACCCTGCCTGCAGTCCAGACTGACTACACTAGGGAACTGTGCAGTTTGAAGTGCATCTAACGTCAAGAGCTGAGCTGCAAGTCATTGATGGGATGCATGCATGGCAAATTAAGTTAAATTCAATTAGAACCTTGCTCTTTGCCTGATTACCCAGCACAAGTACTTCTGCTGCTTCGTGTTTGTTGGCTGAGGAACAGTTCAGCTCCTGGGAGTTCATAGAGTGTACAGGAGCTAAAAATAGGGGGCTGGAACACCTCTGCTATGAGGACAGGCTGAGGGAGCTGGGGATGTTCAGCCTGGAGAAGAGGAGGCTCCTGGGAGACCTAAGAGCAGCCTGAAGGAGGCTCCAAGCAGGCTGCAGAGGGACTGTTTGCAAAGGCCTGCAGGGACAGGACGAGGGCAATGGCTTGAAATGAGAGCAGAGCAGATTGAGCTTGGATGTGAGGAACAACTTCTGCAGCATGAGGGTGGTAGAACACTGCAACAGGTTGCCCAGGGAGGTAGTCAAGAACCCCATCCCTGGAGATATTCAATGTGAGGCTCAACAAGGCTCTGGATATTAGGGGAAAGCTCTTTACAATGAGAGTGGTGAAATACAGGAACAGGCTGCCCAGAGGTGTGGTGGAGGTCCTGGCCCTGGAGACATTCAAGATCAAGCTTGATGTGGCCCTGGGCAGCCTGCTCTAGTTGCAGATGTCCCTGCTGACTGCAGGGGAGGTTGGACAAGATGCCCTTAGAGGGTCCCTTCCAACCCAATGCTGTCTGTGGCTGTGAAAAAGAGGAGTTGGAAGAAAATGCATTAAAGGTTCCTCTGACTGTGATGAAGACCAGAATCTGACTCTTACTTAAACACCAGAATTGTAAGAAAGGTGGAACAGCTATAATCACCACCTGCATGAAATCCAGAGTCTAAATTAACATTTAATTAAGGACAAGAAGCACCCTTGAACTAGCTAATTATTCCACCTACAAGGTAAAGTTACACTGACAGCAGTGTTCATGAGTTCACAGGTAAGACAAAGAGATAATTCAATGCTGCAGTGCTCACACCAAACAGAAATGGTTTCTTGATTTTCATTTTCATCAGGAGCAGTGTGGGCAGCAGGACAAGGGAGGTTCTTCTGCCCCTGTGCTCAGCCCTGCTCAGGCCACACCTTGAGTGCTGTGTCCAGTTCTGGGACACTCAATTCAAGAGAGATGTTGCAGTACTGGAAGGTGTCCAGAGAAGGGTGACAAAGCTGTGAGGGGCCTGGAGCAGAGCCCTGTGAGGAGAGGCTGAGGGAGCTGGGGGTGTGCAGCCTGCAGCAGAGGAGGCTCAGGGCAGAGCTCATTGCTGTCTGCAGCTGCCTGAAGAGAGGCTGTAGCCAGGTGGGGTTGGGCTCTGCTGCCAGCCAATCACCAATAGAAGAAGGGGACACAGCCTCAAGTTGTGCCAGGGGAAGTCTAAGCTGGATGTCAGGAGGAAGTTGTTGGCAGAGAGAGTGATTGGCATTGGAATGGGCTGCCCAGGGAGGTGGTGGAGTCACCATCCCTGGAGGTCTTCAAGAAAAGCCTGCATGAGGCACTTGGTGCCATGGTCGGGTTGACTGGATAGGGCTGGGTGCTAGGTTGGACTGGATGAGCTTGGAGCTCTCTTCCAACATGCTTGATTCTATGATTCTATGATTCCCTCTGCAGCCTGCTTGTGCCCCCTTCAATTACTGCTAGGCTGCTCCTAGGTCTCCCCAGAGCCTTCTCTTCTCCAGGCTGAACATCCCCAGCTCCCTCAGCCTGTCCTCATAGCAGAGGTGTTCCAGCCCCCTATTTTTAGCTCCTGTACACTCCGTGAACTCCCAGGAGCTGAACTGTTCCTCAGCCAACAAACACGAAGCAGCAGAAGTACTTGTGCTGGGTAGCCAGGCAAAGAGCAAGGTTCTAATTGAATTGAACCTAATTTGCCATGCATGCATCCCATCAATGACTTGCAGCTCAGCTCTTGACGTTAGATGCACTTCAAACTACACAGAGCTCAGTCAACAAAAGAATCCAGCACACAAACAAAACCTGGATCAATATTTAATGATCATTTGTGAGCCTCCTTACCCAAAGGTTCAGTTTAAAAAGCCTGGGATCCACCACACCAATCAGCCTGCTCCTGACATCTGACATATTCCTACAGTCCTGAGCAGCCAAGACATGTGTCTCACAGCTCAAACCCTGCTGAGTGCTTGGGTTCTGCATCATCTGATTAAAAACCAGACAGCCAACATGATGTGTGGTTAAAAGACAGCCACATCAATCCAAGCCATGTCCTTATCCCTCTGGAACTACGCTTCAGGTGGTACTGTCTCTGCTCCCTCTGACATCTGAGTCTTCTGAGAAGGTAAAACTTAGAGTCATAGAATCAGGCAGGGTTGGAAGGGACCACAAGGAGCAGCCAGTTCCAACCCCCTGCCATGCCCAGGGACACCCTACCCTAGAGCAGGCTGCACACAGCCTCAGCCAGCCTGGCCTCAAACACCTCCAGCCATGGGGCCTCAACCACCTCCCTGGGCAACCCATTCCAGCCTCTCACCACTCTCCTGCTCAACAACTTCCTCCTCACAGCCACTCTGAATCTCTTCACCTCCAGGTTTGCTGCATTCCCCCAGTCCTGGCACTCCCTCAAAAGGGACAGCCTCAAAAGTCCCTCCCCAGCTTTTTTGTAGCCCACTTCAGATCCTGGCAGGCCACAAGAAGGTCACCTGGGAGCCTCCTCTGCTCCAGCCTGCACAGCCCCAACTCTTTCAGTCTGTGCTCACAGCAGAGCTGCTGCAGCCTCTGAGCATCCTCCTGGCCCTGCTCTGGACACTCTCCAGCATCTCCACATCCCTCTTGGAATAGCAGCTCCAGAACTGGATGCAGGACTCCAGGTGGGGTCTCAGCAGATCAGAGGGGGAGAATCCCCTCCCTGGCCCTGCTGGCCACACTGCTGCTGCTGCAGCCCAGGCTCTGGTTGCTCTCTGGGCTGCAAGTGCACACTGCACTTCTTTTTTTATTACTATTCTTTTTTATTTCCTTCCTCCCTGTGAGCTTTGTTTCTGAATGAGGCAAAGGCTGAGAGCTAAGAGGTCAAATAACCTAAACACTTAGTCGAGGTCCACTAGGGAAGCAACTTCACTGCCAAATTCTTGGGAGCTCAAATATTTATAGAATGAGTTTGTTTCTCTTTTCTGTAACTTAGTTGAAAAGGTTTGTTTGGGAAATGTTTAAATATTCCAACTTTTCTATCCAGAGGGATATTTCCAAAGTTTGAGAGGGGGCTAAGAAATGCATACAGTAACTACAAAGTATGGCACTGAAAATCACATAGAAATGAGGGCTTGAAAAAGGCACCTTGGAGTAAATCCAGGATTAAGATGAGCTTAGGTGGACTCTTCATGACAGCAAAGTTAACTTGTGGTTGAAGGTGAATCTTGGTGAGTAGACTTATAGGTAGGACTTAGAATCATAGAATCAAGCAGGGTGGAAGAGACCTCCAAGTTCATCCAGCCCAACCTAGCACCCAGCCTTGGCCAATCAACCAGACCATGGCACTAAGAATCATAGAATAGAGTCATAGAATCAAGCAGGTTGGAAGAGACCTCCAAGCTCAGCCAGCCCAACCTAGCACCCAGCCCTGGCCAATCAACCAGACCATGGCACTGAGTGCCTCAGCCAGGCTTGGCTTCAACACCTCCAAGGGACAGCAACTCCACCACCTCCCTGGGTCCTTTTTCCTCAGCATTCTATGCTCATCCTTCCTGCCTCAGAAGAATTCCTGTGTTACAGTACAGGGTATTTTATTGTTTATACATTTTCACTTCTCCTGACAAATGCAGCATTACACAGAAGACCACAACCCACCATGGATTTCAAGAGCTGCTGTGTGATATTCTAAGGGTACTGTATGCACTGTGACAATGTAAGCATCCAGAAAAACAATTCTTGATGGCAAAAGAAGAGCTCTAAGGACAAGGCAGGCTGGCAGAAGTAGCATTTTTCATTGCAGGACACCTATGATAACAGTGGACCCAGAGTCATGGCACAAGAGCCAGAAACCTGATTTCACAGCCCCCCCTACAAGTCTGTAGGTTGAAGTTACAACCAAAGACAGTTTCTTCTTTCCAATTTAGTTCAGAACAAACTCAGGTGGCTTACTCCAGACCATAGCATCCCTACTGAAGAAGCCAAGAATGCAACTCCTTTGCTAATCATGTGTGGGGTTTAGAATTACCTTTTCTTCCTCTCAGCTGCTTAGAGTGTTGTGAGCAAGAGCCTTCAGCAGGACGAAGGATCAGGCAAGGAACAATGTTCACCTTTTAAGCCACATGGTACTGGAGCACTATGAATGCCACCTGCCAGAGCTTCCTGCCAAGGGTAGAGCCCTGAGAAGGCTCTAAGGGTATCACACAGGTACCCAGCCACACATAAACCTCAGGAGCCTTCTCTTTCTAGCTGGGGTAAGGCTCTCAGTCTGCTGTCTGGTTCAAGGGGCAGCTCTTCCATGGAGCATTCTGTCTGTCTTGCTGCTACCTCACAACCACAGTGCATGCTCAGTCCCAGCTTCTCCTTCTTGATTTCCTCTCTAGTGACAAACTGATCAATTCTTAGCACCTTTCCCACCTCCACACAGAGATTTCTTACCACCATTCAGTAAAACCTTCAGTCTGTCAGCTGCTGCTCTGATGCTATCTTTTATTTCCAGTAACACCCAGCACAATGTTGCATAGAGCAGCTTCAAAACAAAACAGCTACAGGGCTGAGACTGAAATCTGCTTATTTAGCCTCGACAGATCTGCCCACAGGCAGAAAATTGTTTTTAACAGTCATTTTCCAGAAGCACAAAACCATTATCTGCCACATCCCCTGGTACTGAATTGACACTCACAGAATCAACCAGGATGGAGAAGACCTCTAGGGTCATCCAGTCCAACCTAGCACTTAACAGCTTCTAATTAACTAACCCATGGCACTAAGTGCCTCATCCAGCCTCCTCTTAAACACCCCCAGGGCTGGGGACTCCACCACCTCCCCAGGCAGCCCATTCCAATGCCAACCACTCTTGCTGTGTAGAACACTGCACCCTGTTTTTCAGGCTTCTTGTCTGAAATGAAGTGAACCCACATTTAGAATCATAGAATCAGTCAAGGTTGGAAGGGACCACAAGGATCATCTGGTTCCAAGCCCCATGCCATTGGCAGGGACACCCTACCCTAGCTCAGGCTGGCCACAGCCTCACCCAGCCTGGCCTTAAACACCTCCAGGCACGGAGCCTCAACCACCTCCCTGGGCAACCCATTCCAGGCTCTCACCACTCTTATTCAGGATTAAAGTGAGCTACAATTCACAGATGAGTGAGATAAAAAAGAAATATCATCATGAAGACATCATTTTGCAGCTTTTACCTGAGTGGATTTATCTTTCATACACGAAGGGTAGTGCACGTGGGGATCGCGTGGCCACTGTCCCGTGAGGTAAGGTCCTGTTATTGTGTCCAAAGAAGAGGTTCTCCTGATGGTAGCAGAAGTTCTGATTTGCTGGGATTTTGGCCTGTCCACTGGAGAAAACCAGAAGAAAAAAATCAACACCACCAGCACCAAAAGGTCAGGCTAGATTTGCTGTGAAGTGTCAAAAGGTAGCTACGACACAAGAAGACATCAGAAAGCTCAGCTGAAATGTCAAGCTGAAAACAAACATAGAATGGTTTAGGTTGGAAAGGACCTCAAAGATCAACCAGTTCCAACCCCCTGTCACAGGCAGGGACACTTCCCACTAGAACAGGTCACTCAAAGTCTCATCCAACCTGGCCTTGAACACCTCCAGGGAGGTGGTGGAGCACAAAATCACCCAATGTGATCAAAGAAGTGAGATGACTTTCAGGTCAGGCACATGCTACACACACTGATCTGACCTCACCAAAAACCTCTGCTCATAACTTGAGTGCAAGCCTGCTAGCACACTTCTGAGCCCCAAAAGTACTACTGAGCTCCACATGCATCTTCTTTCTGGATGGCAAAAGGCAGACTGCACCTCTAGCGTTCAGGACAACGATCAGGATACAGTTTGCTCTAATACAGAATGCTTACAGTATGGTGCATCAATGTAGGTAAGGTTGAACCAGACCTCTTCAGAGAAATCACAGAACCATTCTGCTTGGAAGAGCCCTTTAAGATCACCGACTCCAACCATTCTCTAACTCCACCAAGGCTGGGGCTAAATCATGTCCCCCAGCGCCACATCACTGCCTCTTTTCAACACCTCCAGGGATGGGGATTCAACCACCTCACCCTGGGGAGCCTGCTCCAGGGTTTGAGAACCACTTCAGTGAGGAATTTTCACAGAATCATAGAGTCAACCAGGTTGGAAGAGACCTCCAAGATCATCCAGTCCAACCTAGCACCCAGCCCTAGCCAAACAACCAGACCAGAATCAAGCAGGTTGGAAGAGACCTCCAAGCTCAGCCAGTCCAACCTAGCACCCAGCCCTGGCCAATCAACCAGACCATGGCACTAAGTGCCCCAGCCAGGCTTGGCTTCAACACCTCCAGGCACAGCAACTCCACCACCTCCCTGGGCAGCCCATTCCAATGCCAATCACTCTCTCTGGCAACAACTTCCTCCTAACATCCATCCTAGACCTCCCCTGCCACAACTTGAGACTGTGTCCCCTTCTTCTGTTGCTGGTTGCCTGGCAGCAGAGCCCAACCCCACCTGGCTACAGCCTCCCTGCAGGCAGCTGCAGACAGCAATGAGCTCTGCCCTGAGCCTCCTCTGTTGCAGGCTGCACACCCCCAGCTCCCTCAGCCTCTCCTCACAGGGTTTGTGCTCCAGGCCCCTCATCAGTTCAGGATGATTCTACCTCCCAGTTGCAACCAACTAAAACTGCATGGAATCATGAAATGATGGTTCTGCCTTGGGAGCCAAAAAGCATTCCAGTTACACCACCTAGGCTGACTGCAGTTAAAAAAGGGCTCCACTTCTCTGCCAGCCAAATGTAATTTAGTAGGAGACTAACACATGACATCTCTTTTGAAAAGGACACAGGGCTCAAACAAAACCATCTGCTACAGCTCTAAAATGAAGAGATTGCCTTCCCATCCAACACACAGGCAGCACATAGTCATCTCAAAGCCACCTTCACAGCTCATGTTAGCTAAAATGCTGCCTTCTGCCCTGTGTGTGGTGAAGGAAACTCACCTGCAGCAGAGGAGTGAAGCTAACAGCCACCACTGGTACCAAAAGCTGCTTCAGCTAAATCAACCTGAGCTCACCTATCAGCATCTTCCTCTCCCCCTTCTGGAAGCAAGCAGATGCAGTCTAGACATAGCATCATAGAATCAACCAGGTTGGAAGAGACCTCCAAGATCATCCAGCCCAACCTAGCACCCAGCCCTATCCAATGAACTAGACCAGAATCAAGCAGGTTGGAAGAGAGCTCCAAGCTCAGCCAGTCCAACCTAGCACCCAGCCCTGCCCAATCAACCAGACCATGGCACTAAGTGCCTCATCCAGGCTTTGCTTCAACACCTCCATCCACAGAGACTCCACCACCTCCCTGGGCAGCCCATTCCAATACAGACTGCACCAGGTTGAAGGGACCCTCAAAGGTCATTTTGTCCAAACCCCCTGCAGTCAGCAGGGACACCCCCACCTAGAGCAGGCTGCCCAGGGCCACAGCAAGCCTGATCTTGAATGTCTCCAGGGACAAGGCTTTAACCACATCCCTGGGCAGCCTGTTCCAGTATTTCACCACTCTCATTGTGAAGAGCTTCCTCTTCATATCCAACCTAACTCTGCCCTGCTCCAATTTCAAACCACTACCCTTCATCCTATCACCACAAGTCCTTCTTAACAGTCCCTCCACAGCCTTCCTGCAGGTCCCCTTCAGATGATGAAATGCATCTCTGGAGCTTTCTCCTCTCCAGGCTGAACATCCCTAATTCTTTCAGCCTGTATTCGCAGCAGAGGTGCTCCAATCCTCTGAACCCACTCCAGCAGGTCCATGCCTCTCTTGTGTTGGGTGTCCCAGAGCTGGGCACAGTACTCCAGGTAAGGTCTCTGAATTGACTTCATCAGAATATTCCATCTGTATCTTGCAACAGCCTCGGGAATTCCCAATTCCAAATCACCTTCTCCCTTAATAGTTCACTTCTTTTATCTTCCTGGGTTAAAATAAATAAATGACTAAATCAATTCCTGTCCTTGCAGAAAGCTTTTATGTCACCCTGGTGAGCTCAAAGCACTGAAGAAATATCTGTGCTATTTCCTCTCAGATTTCTGCTATTATCTTCTGAGGTCCCTTCCAACCTCTACCATTCTGTGACTGCTTGGAGTTGATTTTGAAGCCATAGCCTCCTGCAGATCATAGAATCAGTCAGGGTTGGAAGGGACCACAAGGATCATCTAGATCCAACCCCCCTGCTGTGGGCAGGGACGCCTCACACTAGATCAGGGATCCTGTCTCAGACCATCCTTAATCTCTTTTTTTCTTGGTACCAAATGGATGCAACTGATTCCCCCCCCCCCCATATTCATCTATTTGCATGCCTCTGCTGTCTTGGAAGTGTGCAAAGTCTAAGCCTGCTCAGGTTTGAACAATGCTCAGCTCAGTTTCACTTTTTGATTGATAAAGTGGCATTCCTTTCTCAGTTCTTCCTGTTGTTTTCCTGTAGGCTCCCTGCTTACTCCTTAACCTGTTTTGAGAGAAATGCCCAGGCAATCAGACCACATCCTTGAGCTTTCCTCATGCCTGAAAAATTCCAATGGTGTTAGAACATTTTTCATCAACACAGTCTCTCCATATTCAGCTCAGAGCAAGCAGCCTTGTCCAGTCAATTCTGACACTGCTTCTTTCTGCAGGCTGAAGCTTCAGTCCAGATGTATGGGTTTTAGAACACAGCTCCATGGAGGATAGAGTTGTGCTGTACAAGCATGGGAATGTGCAGGACTAAAGCAAGGTCCAATTGCAGAAAGCAGGCAACATTTATTGTGTGTACAGTGACAGCACATCCATGTCATAGAATCACACAACTGTCAGGGGTGGGAGGGACCCCAAGCATCATCCAGCTCCAAACCCCCTGCCACAGGCAGGGACACCTCACACCAGATCAGGTTACACACAGCCACACACAGGGATGGATGAGGCTTCCACCACCTCCCTGGGCAACCTGTTCTAGTGTCTCACCACCCTTACCATACAATCACAGAATGTCAGGGGCTGGAAGGGACCTCAAAAGCTCATTTGGTTCAGCTCCCCTGCCAGGAGCAGGATCACCCAGAGCAGATCACACAGGAATGCATCCAGGTGGCTCTTGAATATCTCCAGAGAGGGAGACTCCACAGCCCCCCTGGGCAGCCAGGGTTCTGTTACCCTCACAGGGAAGAAGTTCTTCCTCAGGTTCACATGGAACTTTCTATGCCTCAACTTCCCCCCACTGCCCCTTGTCCTGTCACTGGGCATCACCCAGCACAGCCTGGCTCCAGCCTCCTGCCACTCACCCCTTACATAGTTATAAACATCAGTCAGGACCCCTTAGTGGTGAAGAACTTCCTAATACTACATCTAAATCTCCCCTCCTCCAGCCTGGAGCCCTTCCCCCTTAGTCCTATCACTACCCAACTTCTCCCAGACTAAGCTGTCAGACTTGACAATTCCTATCTTCAGTGCAGCTACAAGGAGGGGGTTTAACTATTATTCTTGCCACCAGACCCCTTCCTTATATCCTCCAACTCCTTATTAGAGTTTATACACACACCACTAAATTATACCCTAAGTCCCCCCCCTCCAAACCATCTGAATTCTTTGGGAAGAGATTAAGGTAGATGCAGAGAACACACTGAGAAGATGAATAATTCAAGCAATGTATGGACTGGGCACTTTGACTACCAACTTGGTTTGAAAGCATGAACCTCTCTGAATTTAACACAGCCCAAAGTTTTCTGCATCTCCCACATTTAGTATCTGTGCCAAGTAACTTACTTGTGCAGAGGTTTCTCAAAGACACATTAGTGGGTTAATTGTTTTAGTTATTTAGCCTATGAGGGCAATGGGATGAGATTGAGCAAGGCCAAGGGCAGGGTTCTACACTTTGGCCACAACAACCCCAAGCAGCACTACAGGCTGGGGACAGAGTGGCTGAGAGCAGCCAGGCAGAGAGGGACCTGGGGGTGCTGGCAGAGAGGAGCTGGAGATGAGGCAGCAGTGCCCAGGTGGGCAGCAGAGCCAATGGCATCCTGGGCTGGCTCAGGAGCAGTGTGGGCAGCAGGACAAGGGAGGTTCTTGTGCCCCTGTGCTCAGCACTGCTCAGGCCACCCCTTGAGTGCTGTGTCCAGTTCTGGGCTCCTCCATTGCAGAGAGATGTTGCACTACTGGAAGGTGTCCACAGGAGGGCGACAAAGCTGTGAGGGGCCTGGAGCAGAGCCCTGTGAGGAGAGGCTGAGGGAGCTGGGGGGGTGCAGCCTGCAACAGAGGAGGCTCAGGGCAGAGCTCATTGCTGCCTGCAGCTGCCTGAAGGGAGGCTGTAGCCAGGTGGGGTTGGGCTCTTCTGCCAGGCAAGCAGCAACAGAAGAAGGGGACACAGTCTCAAGCTGTGCCAGGGGAGGTCTAGGCTGGATGCTAGGAGGAAGTTGTTGGCAGAGAGTGATTGGCATTGGAATGGGCTGCCCAGGGAGGTGGTGGAGTGGCTGTGGCTGGAGGTGTTGAAGCCAAGCCTGGCTGGGGCACTTAGTGCCATGGTCTGGTTGCTTGGCCAGGGCTGGGTGCTAGGTTGGGCTGGATGAGCTTGGAGGTCTCTTCCAACCTGGTTAATTCTATGATTTTGCTCTTTTAGGACTTTCTCTTCTTCTCCTCTGCAGAGAGGATCAAGTATTTCACATCTATAGTATGGCTTCTCTGTGGGGGTTACTCAGTATCAGCTACAACACAGGAGGCAAGAGAGGAATCAAGAGAATGAGAGGAAGGACGTGTGGGGGTATGCCACTCTCAGCTGCCACAGCTCAGCACACACAGCTAGCAGTGCAGAATGAACATTTCAGGACCTTGAAGACAAATTTATTTCTGTGAGGACAGCTTCTCCTCCAATCTGGCAGCTTCCCAGCTACTGTGTAAACCCCAAGTCTTCATTCTGCATTCTTCAGCAGTTAGCTGCCATATTTTTAGAGTTAAGACTGTTCAAAGTCTGCTCAGGGATGCTCAGCAGAAATCTGGGTTAAGTTTTTATGGAGCAGGTCAGCTCCCTGTTACTCAGAAAAGCAGCAAGTGAAGATATCACCCACAACAAAGACTCTTCATAATACATGACACACTGGAGATGGAGGTGTGACACCCAGCTGCACAGAGGCAACGCTGCAGAGCTTCTTGGCTGCTGCAATGTACCCTGCAGGGCTCCAGAGAGATTAGCTGACAAGCAGCACTGAATTTAAGCTGACTCCACGTGGGAGAACTGCTGTCACCAACCCTTTCCAGAGCACAGACTGCACCACGCTGAGACCTGCAGCAATCCACCAGCATCTTCCAGTCCTCCTGGGCTACTGAGGTCTGCCAAGGCGTGCAGCAGCAATGAGGCAGTGCCCAGCTCTGCAGCCCCTATCACAAGAAAGATAGGGCTGTGCTGGAAGGTGTCCAGAGAAGGGCCAGGAGGATGATCAGAGGGCTGCAGCTGCTCTGCTGTGAGGACAGGATGAGAGAATTGAGGTTGTTCACATTCAGTTCACAGCAAAAAAATCACCAAACTTTCCTCTTTCCAGCATCTTCATTCAGTGTGGTTTTCCTTGCTGGCATGGAGAGAAGTGTGGGCAGCAGGGTGAGGGAGGTGATTCTCACCCTCTACACCACTCTGCTGAGACCCCACCTGGAGTATTGCAGCCAGCTCTGGAGCCACTACTACAAGAAAGATCTGGAGGTGCTGGAGTGTGTCCAGAGAAGGGCCACAAGGGTGATCAGAGGGCTGGAGCTGCTCTGCTATAGAGACAGGCTGAGAGGGTTGGTTGGGGCTGTTCAGTCTGGAGAGGAGAAGGCTCAGAGGAGACCTTAGTGTGACCTTCCAGCATCTGAAGGGAGCTACAAGAAAGCTACTGAAGGACTTTAGGCTGTTAGGTAGTGATTGGACTGGGGGGAATGGATCCAGGCTAGAGGAGGTTCAGATTGGTTGCTAGGAAGAAGCTCTTCACCATGAGAGTGGTGAGACACTGGAACAGGTTGCCCAGGGGTGTGGTGGAAGCTCCATCCTGGATGTTTTCAAGGCCAGGCTGGATGTGGCTCTGGGCAACCTGATATAGTGTGAGGTGTCCCTGCCCACAGCAGGAGGGTTGGAACTGGATGACCCTTGAGGTCCCTTCCAAATACTGACAATTCTAGGACCCCTGCAGGGACTCCACAGGCCTTGTAGAGCCATTGATGGGCTCCTCCACACTGTGTCCCAGAGACCTGAGTCACAGGAGCACAGTGCAAGAGTTCCAAGCAGTACTCCTGACCCAGCATGGCTACTGCACTCCATCTACTGAAAGCAACTCTACTCCATGCTCACAATTCCAGGCATTTATGTCTGTACTGAGGCAATCTGCTCCCAAACAGGAGCTGGCTGACTGCAGGTCATACTCAGAAGTGAGCTTTGCATTTATGGGCTCATTTCTGAGGACTAGGATTAAGTGAATTAGCCACTGCTGGAGTATCAACCAACCAGAAATTGGCCACTTTGCCTTCCAGATGCTGACAGATGTCAACCACTTCTTAAGAGCTTTGATTTCATGGTTTTGCTACTGCAGCCTGGACTGGATGATCCTGGAGGTCTCTTCCAACCTGGTTGATTCTATGATTCTGTGACTTTCTAACCATAAAGTCTATAGATAAAAGAAGTAGATCTAGCTGGAACCCAGTTAGTCAATCTTCATGAAGAACTCATCAGAACTCAAGAATGAGCACTTTATCATAGTATCATATCATAGTATCATAGTATCATTTACACCACCAGAGAGTAAAAGGCACTTGATAAAACAATGCCCATTCTGCCATACACTTAACTGGTTCACAGCTGAGTGGTTACAGCTACAGAAAACACTTCCAGGCTCATTTATACTTAATAAATCAATCTGAGTTTCAAGTGTGCAGCATGAACAGCAGGGATCTTGCCACAAACACTCAAGCCAGCTGGACCTAAGTGTTATCTCCTGAAAGTCAGAAGTGGCTACAGCCTAATCTTCCTGAATCATGGAATGGTCTGGGTTGGAAGGGACCTCCAAAGGTCATCCAGTCCAAGTCAGCAGGGACATCCTCAACTTGATCAGGTTGCCCACAGCCCTGCCAAGTCTCACCTTGAATATCTCCAGGGATGGGACCACAACTACTTCCCCTGGGCAACATGTTCCAGTGTTCCACCACGCTCATGGTGCAGAACTTGTTCCTAACACCCAATCTAAATCTGCTCTAGTCTGAAGCCATTATCCCTGCTCCTGTCACTGCAGGCCTTTGCAAACAGTCTCTCTCCATCCTCCTTGTAGTGCTCCTCAGGTACTGGCAGGATGCTATTAGGTCTTCCCAGAGCCTCCTCTTTCCCAGGCTGAACATCCTCAGCCTGTCCTCATAGGAGAGGTGCTCCAATCCCCTGATCATTTTCAGGTGATGTTGAGAGTGTAAGGAGGATGCAACTAACCTTGTTTAAAGAGGCAACCTGCAGTGTTCAAGGAACAGGACACAAACTACTCTTCTAGCTTAGACTACCTCATGGCAGAGAAGAAAATACTCCAAGGTGGAGTTCCACAGCATCCAAATATGTGAAATTCTGAAACTTCAGCTGTGGATTTGCAATTCAGAAGAGATGGCATTGCTATCATACTGCTCTTAGTCACCATTCTCACAAGCAAAGCAGGAGGCACATTCTTCCTAAACAGGAAATCAACCATGTAGCTTGGGGTAAACCAGCTTTAGGTTGTGCAAAAGGAGGGGCATGCAAGAACCAGAGCTGCTGATCACTCATTTCTATCTGGTACACAAACCAGCACTCACTGCAAGCAGCCACTCCTCACTTTAACACTAGCAGCAGTGAAAAGTTAAAGCTTTACAAGCATCAGCATCTGTGACACCATTGCTAGGGCACAAGCAACACTAATTACAAAGGGTCTAACCTATGCAGTGTCTTGCAGCAAGGTTTCCAAACCCAAGCTCAACCTTTTGTGACCTCCTAGGAAGTATAAACTGTTCTCTGAAGCAGCAACATCCAGAGGAAGTTCTTCACCATGAGAGTGGTGAGGGGTTGCCCAGGGAGGCAGTTGTGGCCCCATTCCTGGAGGTGTTTAAGGCCAGGCTGGATGAGGCTGTGGCCAGCCTGATCTAGGCTAGGGTGTCCCTGCCCATGGCAGGGGGAGTTGGAACTAGGTGATCCTTGTGGTCCCTTCCAACCCTGACTGATTCTATGATTCTAACATCTAATGAAGAGATCTACTGCTAAGAAAAACTAAGACCTTCCAACAAAACCATCTTCCATTACCCAACACCATCCCTACTTACAAATGGGTTGTGCAGAAAACTACTGCCTGAGTGGAGACATCCACACCTCTGTGCTTTCCACCCTCCCCATCAGAGAAAGCTAACCTGGTTTTGACAGGGTCATAGTCAACAGCTTGGTAGAATATCAGAGCAGGAGCTGGTAAGAAGTGGTGGAGACACTAAGGGAACAGGGGAGGTGCAGAAGAGAAATGGAACAGGACCAGGCAGTAGTCCCAGGTCAGAGAGGAGGCACTTCCCAGCATGGCCCTACTTGGCCTGGCAAAGTCTTCTACCTCCAGACTTTCAGCAGCTACCTGTCCTCTTCTGCCTTATTAACAGCAGAAGACATACTCTGAGCAGAGCCATCACCAGACAGTCCAAGGGGACCACGTAAAGGAACAGCTCTGGTCCCAAGTGACACAGCTGGAACAGCTGCCTCTCAGCTTCAGCCATGGGTGAGCATTTCCACAGATGAGTTCCTGCCTTCAGAAGAGTAAGAGCTGGAGGGACTGATGTTCATTCAGAAGGGCTGATGTTACACACTGCATCACCATCCTCTAAGAGGTATCCATACAGCAGAAGCTTCAGTTTGTGATCTCTTTAACACCCATCAGCTGTTTTCAAGCTTTGGGATTTCATTTCCACCTCCAAAACAGTCCTAACACAGCTTTGAGGTGATCAGCTTCAGAGATAAATCAAGAAGGGGGGGGGAGGGGAAATTAAAGCCTAACTGAGAACCAGTCTAACTTTTCAGAAGTAACCACACACTCAAAATACAAGAACTAGATTATTAAAGAACAAGTATCCTTTTTTCTTCCTTCTAATCCCCAATTCTCCTCACTCTGCAGTGGTCCACACCTTAGAAACGCTGACCCAAGAGGGATAATCTCAGACTGACAAGCTGCTGGTGGATCTATCCCTTCCCACAGAGGGATGTAAATACATTTGCCACGGAGCCTGAAGGCACCACAGGTTTACATGGGAGGCAGCACTGAGAAGAGGAAGAATTCAATGCATTTAAATATTAACATTAGAGCAAGATGATGATCACCACAGTTAACCAGCTCAAGCCTTCAGCAACACTTTCCTGTTCTGTCTCTTTAGTTTCCTTTTCCATCACCAAAAGCTACTTTTTGTTTTAACAAAGTCAGTGGTTAAACCCTACTCCATTAACAGTCTTCCTAACCATATGTGAAACCCACAGAGGACTCAACTCTTGTGTCCAGTGTTGGCTTTTCTCTGCTGAAGGTATTGTCATGCATCTTCAGCAAGCAGCTTTCATTTGCCACTAGAGTGTGTGTGGGGGGAACCAACTTATGACCTTCTTGAAAGCAAGATAATTACTCAGCATGTGAAGCTCCAGAAGAAAAAGAAAATACTGAGACTATTTCAAACTTTCTCCTTAGCTGAAACACTGAGGAGCATCTCCTTCACCCCCAAAGGACTGCTGCTGGGGAGCATCTCCTTCACCCCCAAAGGACTGCTGCTGGGGAGCATCTCCTTCACCCCCAAAGGACTGCTGCTGGGGAGCCTCTCCTGCACCTCCAAAGGACTGCTTTGGAGGAATCATAGAATCAAGCAGGTTGGAAGAGAGCTCCAAGCTCAGCCAGCCCAACCTAGCACCCAGCCCTGGCCAACCAACCAGACCATGGCACTAAGTGCCTCAGCCAGGCTTGGCTTCAACACCTCCAGGCACAGAGACTCCACCACCTCCCCAGGCAGCCCATTCCAATGCCAATCACTCTCTCTGACAACAACTTCCTCCTAGCATCCAGCCTAGACCTCCCCTGCTACAACTTGAGACTGTGTCCCCTTGTTCTGTTGCTGGCTGCCTGGCAGCAGAGCCCAACCCCACCTGGCTACAGCCTCCCTTCAGGTAGCTGCAGGCAGCAATGAGCTCTGCCCTGAGCCTCCTCTGCTGCAGGCTGCACCCCCCCAGCTCCCTCAGCCTCTCCTCACAGGGCTCTGCTCCAGGCCCCTCACAGCTTTGGCGCCCTCCTGTGGACACCTTCCAGTACTGCAACATCTCTCTGCAATGGAGGAGCCCAGAACTGGACACAGCACTCAAGGTGTGGCCTGAGCAGGGCTGAGCACAGGGGCACAAGAACCTCCCTTGTCCTGCTGCCCACACTGCTCCTGAGCCAGCCCAGGATGCCATTGGCTCTGCTGCCCACCTGGGCACTGCTGCCTCATCTTCAGCTCCTCTCTACCAGCACCCCCAGGTCCCTCTCTGCCTGGCTGCTCCCCAGCCACCTTCAAAAGACTGATTTCAAGTCCAGGTTACCCTAAAATTTCCAGATTACTCTATCAGATACCTTTTATTTTCCCATTTTCCAAAGAACCAACTTTCCAGTGGGGAGGTTTAGCAACGCAGCAAAGCTCAGCAGCTCATTCAATGGCATTCAATAGTTGGCAAACACTGGTTGTTTCTTGGTTAAGATTTTCAGGTCCATTCCCTTGCATCTACACTTCCTACATTTAAATATATAGTTTAAGATACATTTGAAGAACCTGTTTGCTCCATGACCATGGGAAAGGAGAAATAAAGGAACCATGAACTTTGGAAACCTTATTTCACTATCAGCCACTGATTTTAATACGGATGGACGTTGGCAACTTCAGTCTGGCCATATGTAGCACACCAATGCTTGTTGACAGCCAAAGAATAGGAAGGAAAGGTCAGGTAGGGATTTAAAATAGATCACAGGATGTTAGGGGTTGGAAGGGACCTCTGGAGATAAAGTCCAAGCCCCCTGCCAGGGCAGGACCACAGTGCAGGTCGCACAGGAATGCATCCAGACAGAGATGGAAAGTCTCCAGAGGAGACTCCACAATCTTTCTGGGCAGCCTGCTCCAGGGTCCTGTCATCCTTACAGCAGGGGAAGTTCTTCCTCACATTGAGGTGGAACTTGCCACGCTGTAGTGTCCATCCATTGCTCCTTGTCTCACCCCAGGGCACAAGTGAGCAGAGGCTGCCCCTGTCCCTTCCTTCCTGACCCCCACATGTTTATAGACATTGCTCAGATCCCCTCTCAGCCTTCTCCTCTCCAGACTAAGCAGCCCCAGGGCTCTCAGCCTTTCCTCCTAAGACAGTGCTGCAGTCCCTTCAGCATCCTTGCAGCCCTCCCTTGGACTCTCTCAAGCAGCTCTATCCATACACTTTATTTTCTCCACAGGACAAGAGGTTGCTTTGTTACACCACCACCACTCAGGTTCAGGAGGAAATTATCTTCGTGTTTGACTTTCCTGCAGTTGTTTTGACACTTGAAAGAAGCTGAATTAATTTGTCTTATGGAACTTATTTATTTAAGGACATTTGATACACTCTCCTCATTTAAAGCGATGTTAAAACATGTAACTGAAGAACCCTTTCAGTGCAAGACAACTGGTTCAAATTTAGCCAGTGTCTTTTATTTCACCATACTATATTCCAATGAAAGCTATTTTGGGAAGAGAGAGGTACAAAGCTGGAGCAAAACTGTTTTGGCCATACAATTATGGGAATGCTGTTATTATTCAGGCACCAGGAAATAGGAAGCGTCACAAAAATTACTTCCTTACCTACTCTTGTTAGAAATAAAAGGGGGGGGGGAAAGAATCTTCTTGATCTCTGGCATAAATACCTATGATGCCAAAATATTGGATGGCTTGAAGCCAGGATATTAAAATAGTTCTGCCTTTTGAAGTCTGAATTTGGGGGGCTTTAAACACTGATATCCCTTCCAAGTCTAGAGATCAGCAATATTGTCTTACTCCTCACTCCAGTAGCCTTTTATCTACCTGCATAACAAGAGCCACAAATTACTCTGCACTTGCTTACACAGTTTACCTCTTGAGTTTCCTCCTCTTTCTAAAGCTGGCAATGCCTCAGGAGCTATTCTGGGAAGCAAAAGCTATTGGGAAGCCTGAAGAGAGCCAAACCGATCACACTGTTTTGCAGGTATCCCTTTTAGACTAATCTGTGTGAGAGAGAGGACAAAAAGAGTTTAGATAAGAACCCTCAAATCATGGTGGTAACAGCAGCACCAGAGCTGACACTAAACAAATCAAAGTGTTTGATGAAAGCTACAAGGAGCTCGAACCACGCAGGAGTCAGTTACATCCTCCTGTACACAAAACATCACACACCAGGTGAAAACCCCAAGTGAACAGGAAACTCACTCTGCTATTCATGCAACCTGCTTTACATAACAGCAACGACTGATTTCAGCCAGCTAAGGCTAGAAGGAAAACAACCTGCTGTCATGCTGTAAAACACAGGCAGCGTGGCTCTGCTTGACCTGTCCAAAGGGTTTCTCTTTCCACCCTTATTATTCTTATTGCAATGTCCCTTCTGTCACGACCCAGGCAGCCTCACCTTCTGCCAGCAGAGATGCAGCAGATCTATTCCCCCCTAAGAAAACCAGGTGCAGACACTTCTCACCTGGCCAGCTCTCCCCCCCACAAATGAATATAGGCTATGAAATTGTAGCTGCTAGTAAGGAACAAGCATGTCTGAAAGAGGAAGAAAGGAGCAGACACATCAAAGGCTTATCCTACCCCCCCAGGCTTCCCACACACACACATCTTTGCTTTCCTTAGCACCTTGACATCAGTATATAGCACCCATGATTTCTCATCCACTCACTATCACTACTAACCAAACACAAACACTGGCACCCATCGTTTCCTAACAACCAGAGAGCCTCAGAGATGCCTCAAGAAAACACTGAACACCTTCAAGTTTCCATTCTAAACACCCAGGGGGTTTGCTGCAGAAGGAAAACACCAACAGCAGCTCAGAAAGAAAAGAGAGAAAAGATGATGATGGGAAAAGAAACAGAGCATGCTGCTCTCATTCATGTAGTAGTGATGTCAACGTCTGCAATGGTAGCTGCTCTGACCTGTAGAGGCTCCAAAGCTGGAGTGTGCTCACAGAGATCTCCTTTATGAAAGGAGCCTTGAGCAAAACACTAAAATATCCACTACAAAATGGCTTGGGAGGATAAGCAGTTCAAGAAATCTATGCTGGGAAAGGCTGAAAGGAGGCAGAGAAAGGACAGGTGCCTTAAAGAAGAGAGGAAAAACACCCATCCATCAGAATCAGTCTCCAGCACGAGCGTATCCATGACACAATCCAAGTCAGACTGCAGAGCCAAACAGATCTGCACTGGTGAGAAAAACAACAGGATTATACCCAGAGCCTAACCCACTTTTTTTTTTTCACAGCACTGGGAAATGGGTTTGGGGGTGGGGGGGGGGGGAGAAAGACAACCAACAACAAAACTTAATCATTTCCCCAAGACTTGCATGCTGATAGCAGCTATAAATAGCTGGAGCAGCAAGCTGCAGCAAGCTGGTCTGTGTTTGAAAACAGAACATTCTTCCCCCCCCTACTCCCATCTATCCATCCAAGTCCTCCATTATTACTGCAGCAGTCCTCCAGTTCAGCAATCAATTTTCTATCTGCTGTTATCAGCAGACAGGCTACAAACATAGTTTTCAGCCTCTGTGCATCACGTACTGAAAGGCAGAGAGAACAAGCAAGGAAAACAAAGACAAAATCCAGCCCCGTGGTGTGCGACTGTAATCCAAACTCTAGGTTTTGGAGGGGTGGGTGAGGGTTTAGCGGGGAGGGAGGGATGGGTTGGGAACCTTCCTTCATCCACAAGACTGAAGAAATTTAGTTTATCTTCTCCCTGCTAGAAAATGGTGCCCTGCATTTTGGCACAGAGAAAAACGCGGAGCTGTTGACGTGTGCGATCGTGGTCATTATTAGGGCGATCACGTTGTTTTCATTCATTCATTCAGGATTCGCTGGAGGATGTCAGCTTCTGCAGCAGCAGCAGCAGCAAGCAGCTGGCTTGACCTGGAGGAACGGGGGCCGGGGGAAGCACACGAATTCCTCGCAGCTCATACAGATTACAGAGTGCATTTTTGGATGGAGGGGTTACGATTGAGAGGTTGCACTCCAAGCGAAGCCAGCCCCGCACGCTGCTAACGTGGCTCACCGGCAGGCAAAGCTCAAACCACTTTAATGATGAAAAGAAGTCGTTCGGTGCTCATTTATGGGCTTGTTAAGGCTGGAGCAGCCTCGTGGATGAAGAAGGTTGAAACCACTTTCTACAATTAAAACTTCCCCCTCCAACAACAACAATTTCTATGGAATAATGAAAACCATTACAGCTTTGCTGGGGTGGGTTCTTTTTTCCCTTGCTTGCAGGTTAACTGCTCCGACCCTACCCTGCCCTCCTCAAAACACCTTCAGCACAGACCCTTCCATATAGCCCAGCTTTGCTGGGGTGGGTTTTTCTTCCTTGCTTGCAGGTTAACTGCTCATACCCTGCCCTCTTCCAAACACCTTCAGCACAGACCCTTCCATATAGCCCAGCTTTGCTGGGGTGGGTTTTTCTTCCCTGCTTGCAGGTTAACTGCTCATACCCTGCCCTCTTCCAAACACCTTCAGCACAGACCCTTCCATATAGCCCAGCTTTGCTGGGGTGGGTTTTTCTTCCCTGCTTGCAGGTTAACTGCTCATACCCTGCCCTCTTCCAAACACCTTCAGCACAGACCCTTCCATACAGCCCAGCTTTGCTGGGGTGGGTTTTTCTTCCTTGCTTGCAGGTTAACTGCTCATACCCTGCCCTCCTCAAAACACCTTCAGCACAGACCTTTCTACACTGCACCACTACAAGGCTTTGCTCTGGGTTCCCATAGTTAAACAATTTACAGTACTCAGCAGCATCACTATTTTTATGCCCTCTTCTAGGTGGCTGTTGCTGTGCCTGTTTTCCTACTGGCATCTTCCAAGGGTTAAAGGAGGAAAAGGGAAAGGGGGGGGGAGGACAAAAAAATAGAGAAGTCTACATTTAGCAGTGAGAAAAGCATTAACATTTTCAACAGAGCTTGAATGAAGCAGAACCACTGAAGCTCAGTTCCATTTTCAAGCATGCAAAAAAAAAATACCAACCAAAAAATACAACCAAAAAAAAAAAAAACCCACCCCAAAAAAACTCTGTATAAATAAATGATCTCTTTGAGAAGTTCTGGAGTTATGCTCTGTGCAGTTTATAACCCAACCAATCTGCATCAACACAAGTAACTCGTCAGGGTAAATTAACTCCATGCATACCCGGCAGTGACACATTGCTCATTTGCTACAGGCTCCCCACGTCCTAGGACTGCTCTGATGACAACAGAATTGCCCAAGCAACAAATACAACAGATTGTAAGGTTTTACTACGCGTTGAAACTGAAAATGATGGCCGGGGGGGGGGGGGGGGGGGAGGGGAAGATAACAGATTCCACTGCTAGAAAACAGGTTGGTAACCAACACAGACCACAATTAGCCAGAGAAACTCAACTCAGCAAGCCCAAAGGAAGGGACCTGAGAAGGGAGGGGTATTGAGAAGCACAGAAAACGCTCCCAGAAAGGGGTGATGTGGGATACCTGATAGCAGGGGAACACACTAAGTGCATTCAGCCCGATTCATGCTGCTGCTGGAGTGATGGGGGAGGTAAGATGGCCACTGCCACTTTAACACCTCCAGTCATCGAACACACAACCTGACGCAGGTTGAGTTGGACTCGCTGGGGAAGCAGCTATACAGTTTGAGCCTTACAGGCTTATTCTGGATTACGTTTGGGGTGGGTTTGGTTTTGTTTGGGTTGGTTTTTTTTTTTCCTGGTTGTTTACAGTCTGAGGATTCGGTATTAACCACCACAAGGAGCCAGACCGTGTTACTTGGGTTTTAAGCAACTCAAAGAAGGGAATTTCCTTCTTGCTTTGGAATCTGCGTTTGAAAACATTACCTATTCTAACCCAAGATGCCGTAAAAACTCAAGGCTTCTAAGAAAGGGAGCGCTGCGGAAAGGATGGGCGTTTGACGGCTGGTTTTAACACACACTTAACCGGGCTGTGACACTCCAGATACGGACCCAACCCATCATCAATCGGTACTAAATAATTACACCTGCAGATAGGGAAGAGGGTTAATTTTAGACTCGTCCCTCTGTTGAGCACCTCTACTTTTAAAGCCCCCGAGCAAGGAGAGCAGACGGGAGCAGGAACTCTGCTGTCGGAACCCTCCCCCCGGGTTGCTTCCCTCCGCAGAGGGGCCGGGCTGGAGCGGCGGAGCCACCGGCAGCACCCCCAGGGGTTGCGGGGAGGGGGCGGCGGGGCTGGCCCCGACTCCGCTGCACCGGGAAGGCATTTCCTCCCGCGACTGGAGCTGTGGAGCAAGGATGGGGCTGTTTCTCCCACGCTGGATCTCCGCTGAGCCCGAGGAAGATGACATTTAGGGGCTCACCCCCTTGCTCGGGGAAAGGCGGCGGGACGAGGCGCTTTCCGCCGCTCGGACGCCCCCCGGCAGGGCAATCTGCACCTGCCCAGCTCCCTGACGGGCCGAAACAGAGTGGTTTAGGGCTCACCCATCCCCCCCCCATCACTCCACACACTCCAGGACTCCTGCGGCGCTGCTCCCTCCGAGCCAGGCCAGCAGTTCCCCGGGCTCTGACCCTCGCTGACCCGAAGGGGTGGGCAGAACGACCCCCCCCCCCGCCCCCCCCACAGGTAAGCCGAGGCCAAGGGTGCCCGGCAAGCACTCCGGGAGACCTGGGAAGTGGGAGCCGGCTTTGTGCCAGTGCTTTACCTCTGTACACCGGAGAGCTGGGGCTCCGTCTCTCAGGTGAGCTGCTCCTCCTGCTGCCGCCGCCGCCGCTCTCGGGCGAACGCCGCTGCCTGCCTTTCACCCTGCCCGGCTCCGCCGCGCCGCCTCCCGCCGCCAACGGCGGAGTCGCGCTGGGCGGCGGTGGGCTGCCTCCGCCACGACCCCCGCCGCCGCCCCCTGGCCCGGTATTGCTGCCCACTGAGGCAGAAGGGGACCGGGTCGGGCTGTGCTGGTTGCCCCGCAGGAGCTGATACGGGACGGTCGCTCGGATGGGCTGAAGCAGCCGACTGGTCCCCGCCGAGCCTCCCCCTGCGCCGTTACCGGGGCCCCCGACCGTGCCGCTGCCGGCAGTGGGGGACCCGGCGGCGCCGCGCCTCATCCTCTGCGGCGGAGGCTGGTGGTGGGAGGCGGGGGTCTGCGAGGAGCTGGATGAGGAGGACATAGCGAGGATGCGCAGGACCCGGCTGGTCGCCTGTTCCAGCAGCTACTAGGGGCCCGACCTCGGCCACCGGCGCCCTGCATGCACCGGCCGCAGGGGGAAGAGGAGGAGGAGGAGGAGGGAGACGAGGGGGAGGAAAGAGAGAGGGGGCGGGACAAGCGCTTCACGGCCCGAGGGAGTCTCCGCGCTGCCTGCCCAGCTGCCCCCGGCGCTTCCTATCGGTGCCAGCGGCTGCTCCCACGCCAGGCTCTAGCCATTGCCGCCCGCCACAGCGTCGTGGGCACCGGGGGCGCAGCCCGAGCCCCGCGACCGCTCACATCGTACAGCGCTGCCCGCTCTCTGCGGCCGGCGGCGGGGCGCGACGAGGGCGCAGGCAGCCGGATGGGGTAGGATGAGGTGGGGAGGAGGCGCTCCCAGTCAGCTCTTGCTCCTTCCCCCTCCAGCGCACAGGACCCGCAGTCACCACCATCCGCTCCCCGCGCCGCCCTGCCTCCGAATGGCAACGCGCAACCCCGACGCCCGGCCGCGACGGGCAGGGGCGGGCACACTCACCCGCCTATTGGCTACCGCCGACGCACTATCTTGGGCTCCATTGGTCAGCGACTGCGTCGCTCTCGTTTGTCAGCCAATGGTGAGACGGGGGCCGAGCGGCGGGGCGGGCCGCCGGCGGAGGCGGGCGGGCCAAGGGAAATGGGATGTGGCAGCAGCGGGAGGGGCGGGGAAGCGGCGCCGGGGCAGGGCTGCGCGGCGCGGCCTGGCGGGGCGGTGCCGGCGGGGCAGCGTGGGGCGGGGACGGGACCGGCTGCCTCCGGAGCACCGCCCGTCGCTGCCGGCACGTGGCTGCTGTCGGTCTGCGGCCGCCCTACGGAAGCGACGGCGCGGCGCGGGGATGGGAGCTGCGGCGGCAGCCCGGCCGGCTCGGCGCCGTTCTGCTTCGACAAGCTTTGCTCTCTGGGCAGCGGCACGTTCCCCCGGCAGAGCTGCCCGCGGCGGTGTGCGAGCGGCCGGTAAAGATGGCCTCCTCCGCTGGTTCCGGGGGGGTGCGCGGCCGAGGCGGCCTGCAGGACACGCTGCCGTGGGATGCCCGGGCCCGTGGGGCTGAGCAGTGTGGGAGCGCTGAGCTGGCGATCGGAGGAAAGGAGGGCAGCAGCCCCCCGGAGGGGGCTACTCAGTCAGGTACCAAGATAAGACTTCAGGAGGATGCCGTCTGAGAGCGGAGTCTCAGCGCCATGTCTCGTTTTGCCCCTAATCCCAGCGGACACTCCGTCCCATTTGCTCCGCTCCCATGCATGGGACGCTCAAACGCAGCCAAAACTACCTGCGACAACCTTGATTCACGTCCACCCTACGTGACTGGCACCTTCACGATCGTTCTCCTTGAGCTAAGAGCTGAAGATGCTCTCCAAGCTCTAATTAAGTGTCGTTAGAGCATTCCACATCAGTGCACATGAAACCGAGGTGGTTTTTTTTTTCTCCTGACGAACATCCAACACCACCTCAGAGAACGGCAAGAGGAACACATAAAAAGAAAAGGCATAAAGTGATGTTCAGAGGAGTGCTTTTGTTGAGCTTCCACTAGATGGATTGATAAGATGAGTCAACGGGACAGAAAGAAAATAAAAGAGGAGTAGCTTAATAGCTAAGAAAATAAACGTCTGTAAGATCAGAAAGATAAGTTGAACGGGGTCCAGCCAGGAGAGTGCTGACTTTGGAGCTGACACGAAGGGAAAGGGCGAAGGGAAAACGCAGAGCTCTGCTCCGTGGAGGAACCTAACTCGCTGGGGTAGCCTCTCAGATTCAAATTGAAGGCTTTAGGTGTAAAACAGTGCTAGTGTGAGCCTAGCTGGGATGTTCTGGTGAGAAGAATGAGATGCTAGGCTGTGAAAAGGAAACAGTGGTGATGGCTGCTGCACTCTTAGGCTTGCTGAGATGGAGAAAAGCGAGAACATAAACATAGATAACTGAGATGCTCTCTGGCTCTGGGGCTGCATGAACTTCTCTCTCTAACCTGCTGTTGGTGTGACTAATCCTTCTGCTTCCTCACCCTCCAAACTCATATTGAACATAAGGCAAAGTCTGGGGTATGGTAGAAGGGTGGGAGGAAAGTGGAAGGGTGGTTGGGGTCCCTCCTGGGGGCTCAGGTTTCGGGGAGGGCTTTTAACTTGTATATTTCTGTCCATAGCTGTGTAGTTTGTAAATACCTGCTTGTGTATTGTGCTAAGCTGTAAATAGAAAGCTCCATTCAACTTCCAGCTTGGCTGAGTCTAGTCTGGGTGATTTTCTTAAGTGGGGGGGGGGGGGGGGGGGGGGGGCAGGGAACACCCAAACCATAGAATCAAGCAGGTTGGAAGAGACCCCCAAGATCATCCAGGCCAGCCTAGCACCCAGCCCTGGCCAGTCAACCAGACCATGGCACTAAGTGCCCCAGCCAGGCTTGGCTTCAACACCTCCAGGCACAGCAACTCCACCACCTCCTGGGCAGCCCATTCCAATGCCAATCACTCTCTCTGACAACAACTTCCTCCTAACATCCAGCCTAGACCTCCCCTGGCACAGCTTGAGACTGTGTCCCCTTTGTTCTGTTGCTGGCTGCCTGGCAGAAGAGCCCAACCCCACCTGGCTACAGCCTCCCTTCAGGTAGCTGCAGACAGCAATGAGTTCTGCCCTGAGCCTCCTCTGCTGCAGGCTGCACACCCCCAGCTCCCTCAGCCTCTCCTCACAGGGCTCTGCTCCAGGCCCCTCCCCAGCCTTGCTGCCCTTCTCTGGACACCTTCCAGCACCTCAACATCTCTCTTGAGTGGAGTGGCCCAGAACTGGACACATGACAGCATGGAGGAAGTAGAGTGGCTGGCTGGTGTTTAACAAGCTATGTTTTACTCTGTAAGATAGAGCCTAAGTCTCAATCAGCAGCCAAGCAGAAGAGCCACAGAATTAAGCAGATCCCTTTTGGGGCTGCATCATAAACACTCGCGATTGCCTCGGCAGCACGCTGCAGGTTAGTACACTTAACTCCCTGCTTCTGAAGCTGTCCATGCCTATCCTCACCCCCTCGGTAGCCCAGGAAGCAGCTGATAGGTCCCAAAGTGAAACTGTATTCCAGGAAAATGCATCTATTCACGGGGCTGTTAGGGAGACTTTGTTTGCACTGGCACCATGTGATGCAGCCGGCGCGGTTGTGTTACAGCAGGCTTGCAATAATACACCTCCCATCCACACCAGCGTGTGCTCAGCCAACAAAGACACCCATATTAAATGAAACTGAAGAAAAATCAGCATCCAAGTCTTTTTTCCATTAGTCCAGACCTCTTTTTGTTTGGTTGGTTGTTTTTTCTCTGCTAGCACAAGCCAAATCTGTTTGTCTAACTGTGGTGGAAAGACTTTTCCCCCCCGCCAAGGATTTCACGCTGTGCTGAACCACAGCTTCTGCAGTCTTGTCTAGTTTGGTGTTGTGGTTTTGGTGTTTTGGTTTGGGTTTTTTTTTTTTTAGTTCTGCTTCACTGCACTGGGATTAAAAATGGTCAGAAAGCACTCACCTGTAGAAGTAGTCTGCCCACACTCACAGTAGTGCTTTGAATGCTTCAGCACATTTTCCTGCGTCTGAACCTTTGTCAGATGAACAGAAATGTCTCACAGACTCAAAGTCATTTGCTGTCAGCTGAGGAAGAAGGTGCATCTGTGACCAGGACAACAGCTGAGAGGTGGCAGCTCTTGCCAGTGCTCAGGGTTACATCAGATTGGCCTAAAGATGAACCACTATAACTTGGGAATTTAGCTGTTTAAGAACTATTCCATGGTCGTTGCAAATGCTTCCATCAAAACAAGAGAGATCATAGAATGGTAGGGGTTGGAAGGGACCTCCAGAGATCACGTTCAACTCCTCTGCCAAAGCAGGGCAGGTCACACAGGAACACATCCAGATGGGTCTTGAAAGTCTGCAGAGGAGGAGACTCCACAACCACTCCAGGCAGCCTGTGCCAGGAGTTCCAGAACCCTTTACAGTAAAGATTTGGAACTTCCTGGGTTCCAGTTGGCATCCAGTGCTCCTTGTCACAGAATCATAGACTCATAGAATCACAGAGCCAACCAGATTGGAAGAGACCTCCAAGCTCAGCCAGCCCAACCTAGCACCCAGCCCTGGCCAATCAACCAGACCATGGCACTAAGTGCCTCAGACAGGCTTGGCTTCAACACCTCCAGGCACAGAGACTCCAGCACATCCCTGGGCAGCCCATTCCAATGCCAATCACTCTCTCTGACAACAACTTCCTCCTAACATCCAGCCTAGACCTCCCTCAGCACAACTTGGGACTGTGTCCCCTTGTTCTGTTGCTGGGTACCTGGCAGAAGAGCCCAACCCCACCTGGCTACAGCCTCCCTTCAGGTAGTTGCAGACAGCAATGAGGTCTGCCCTGAGCCTCCTCTTCTGCAGGCCAAACAGGACACCACTGTAAAGAGCCTGGTCCCTTCTTCTTGATTCCCATCCTTCAGATATTCATAACCATTAATAAGATCTCCTCTCAGCCTTCTCCAGACTAAGCAGCCCCAGGTCTCTCAGCCTTTCCTCATCAGATACATTCCAGTCTCTTCATCACCCTCATAGCCTCTCTTGGACACTCTCTGGTATATTCCTGTCTGTCTGGAAACACAAACAAAATCCTACCAACTCCCAGAAGAGCAGGAAAAAAGCCCCAACCCTTACTTAAGCAGAGGGCACAGTAACAAGTCTCCCTTTCCAACCAAGCTGGGGACCATGCCAAAACCTTACAGTCCAAACTGACTGCATAACCTCCAAAGCAAGCAAAGAAAAGGTCCACGAGAGCCACTTCCCACCAAACTGTTACCAGATACATCAACAGCTGCAGAAGGGAAAAACTTTGCTCCCCAAAATTTCCATCTCCATCCCTTTCTTGGCTGTCATTAGCATCCATGGTGCAAGATCACAGTGCCATGTGCCCAGGGAGCAGTGATTTCAGAAGAGAAGAGGGAAGCATTCTGCCTTCTTTTAAAGTGGTTTGCCAGCTGCTGAATTTTTCATTCTGTTTTTGGTCTGGGTTTCAGAGTACATCCCTCAGGGAATGCCACTGCTCTGTAATATTCAGGAGAAGATATAACAGGGCAAGCCAAGCAGAACCTGAGCTCCTCTCGGCATCTTCTCATCTCCCTGAGCCCTGTGTTTGCCTTAAGTACCCCGAGACAACTTTTCAAAAGCCACCTAAGAGGCATTTCTTCCTTCCCATTTCCATTGCAAGAAGCTGCCTCGTCAGGCAGCAGCTGCTTAAGGCAGTTTGCACTGGAGGTAACTGGAATTTCTGAGACTTCAACCCTTTGGGGAGACAGAAGCATCCTTAACACAGCTTCTGGGAGAGAGGCATCCTGAAAGCAGTGGGAATTGTCCATCAGAAGTGTGGGATAAAGGGAGGGACCTCTATGAATGCAGCAATGACAAGCAAGCGTAGAGCAAAGCTACAAGCATCTCTGTTATCAGTTCCTGATGGGTTTATCTCTCCAGCACAGAAAGAGGCTTACTTGAGCACCCAAGAAGGTTCAGGCAGTCAGTAGACAGTGCAGCCCCACTCCTGAGCTTGTTCCTCCCTGAAGTTCCAGACAACCAGCAACAGAACAAGGGGACACAGTCTCAAGCTGTGCCAGGGCAGGTCTAGGCTGGATGTTAGGAGGAAGTTGTTGGCAGAGAGAGTGATTGGCATTGGAATGGGCTGCCCAGGGAGGTGGTGGAGTTGCCATGCCTGGAAGTGTCCAAGCAAAGCCTGGCTGGGGCACTTAGTGCCATGGTCTGGTTGACTGGATAGGGCTGGGTGCTAGGTTGGGCTGGCTGAGCTTGGAGGTCTCTTCCAACCTGTTTGATTCTATGATTGTGACTCTGCTTAATCCAGTGCTCAGGACTGTCACTATGAGTCAAGCCTGCAAAACGAAGGAGCCAGGATGGAATCAAGGACTGTTAAGATTTTCCCTTAGGAAAACTGAACACCATTTAAGATAATTGGCTGCTCTCTTTTTTTTTGCCTGCCTGCCTACCCAAAGCTTCTTTTTAACGTCCTGACACTCAATAACAACTTAACACTTAAACCACAACCTGCCTGTTAAGCATTTACTTTTGTTATAACAAAATCTTATCTCACCTGGAATCAGAGCTGCTGCTGCTGCTGCTGCATCCTCTCCTCTTCTCCAGGAAAATAGGCCAACCACTGAGGACTTCTGAATTATGTATTCCTTAGGCATTGGGTTTAACATAAAGGCAAACATTCAGGTCAGAGAGAAAAAAAATCACCAAACTTTCCTCTTTCCAGCATCTTCATTCAGTGTGGTTTTCCTTGCTGGCATGGAGAGAAGTGTGGGCAGCAGGGTGAGGGAGGTGATTCTCACCCTCTACACCACTCTGCTGAGACCCCACCTGGAGTACTGCAGCCAGCTCTGGAGCCACTACTACAAGAAAGATCTGGAGGTGCTGGAGTGTGTCCAGAGAAGGGCCACAAGGGTGATCAGAGGGCTGGAGCTGCTCTGCTATAGAGACAGGCTGAGAGGGTTGGTTGGGGCTGTTCAGTCTGGAGAGGAGAAGGCTCAGAGGAGACCTTAGTGTGACCTTCCAGTATCTGAAGGGAGCTACAAGAAAGCTGGGGAGGGACTTTTTAGGCTGTCAAGTAGTGATAGGACTGGGGGGAATGGATCCAAGCTAGAGGGTGGAAGATTTAGATGTTAGGAAGAAGTTCCTCATGAGGGTGGTGAGACACTGGAACAGGTTGCCCAGGGAAGTGGTGGAAGCCTCATCCCTGGTAAGGCCATCCTGCATGTGGCTCTGGGCAACCTGATCTAGTGTGAGGTGTCCCTGCCCACGGCAGGGGGGGTTGGAACTGGATGGTCCTTGAGATCCCTTCCTGCCCTGACAATTCTAGCTAGTCTGGTGGTTTCAGTTTTATTTGGGGGTAATATCTCAACCCACTACACTATACAGAGGGTTCCAGACCTGGGCACAGTACTCCAGGTGAGGTCCCACCAAAGCAAAGTGGCAGAATCTCCTCTCTGGGTCTGCTGGCAGTGCTGCTTTGGCTGCAGCCCAGGATGTGGTTTGCCTTCTGTGCTGCAAGCTCACACTGCCTGCTCACATCCAGCTTCTCATCCATCAGTACCCCCAAGTCTTTTTCCACAGGGCTGCTTTCCACCTCCTTCTCTCCCAGCCTGTACTGATAAGGAGGATTGTTCTGGAACTCCTACTCAATTTTAGAGAGTCCTTCTCTGGGTTTCTTCTACCTCTTTATTTATCCTACTTTACTTTTCCTCACAAATAAAGCCTTGTTCACCACCACCTTTCTTCCTAGGCACAACAAACAGCACTGAATGTTTGGAGCCTGTCAGCACCATTCCTCTCCCAGCTAAATGGGCTGCTGTTGAGTGACACAGTGGAGTCCACAGCCACTAACTGGGAAGCAAATATGCTGTCCCTACAGCTTCAGAGCAGCAGAATGTTCCCTTGTCAAGTATATTTTGTGGCCTGGTGAGAAGAATAAGAGTGAAGTGTATTAGAAAGCCACGTTTGAAGAATTTAAAGGGGCCCACAAGAAAGCTGGGGAGGGACTTTTTACAGGCAGGAGGATGAGGGGGAATGGATTGAAGCTTAAGAGGGGGTAGATTTATACTGCAGATTAGGAAGAAGTTCTTTACAGTGAGGTTGGTGAGACACTGGAACAGGTTGCCCAGGAAGGCTGTGGATGCTCTCTCCCTGGAGATGTTGAAGGCCAGGTTGGATGAGACCTTGAACAACCTGGGCTGGTGGAGATGTCCCTGCAGTGCCAGGGGGGTTGGAACTGGATGATCTGTAAGGTCTAATCTATGACTCTATTCATTTTAGGGTCTACTGTTCCATAAAGGACATCCTCTTCTCCCCCTTGGCTCTGCTCTCCTCAGACCCCACCTGCAAGCCTGTGTGCAGTTCTGGAGCCCCCAGCACAAGCAGGACATGGAAGTGTTGGAGCCAGTCCAGAGGAGGCCACCAAGATGCTCAGAGGGCTGCAGCAGCTCTGCTATGAGGACAGGTTGAGAGAGTTGGGGCTGTGCAGCCTGGAGAAGAGAAGGCTTCCAGGAGACCTTGGAGTGGCCTTCCAGGATCTGAAGGGGACTACAGGAGGGCTGGGGAGGGACTACTGACAAGGTCTTGTAATGACAGGATGAGGAGGGATGGGTTTGAAGTGGCAGAGGGAAGGTTGAAATTGGGTCTTAAGCAGTTCTTTGCAGTGAGGGTGGTGAGACACTGGCACAGGTTGCCCAGGGAGGTTGTGGAGCACAGAAGCACCCAATGTGATCAAAGATCACATTGGGTGCTTCTGTGCTCCACAACCTCCCTGGAAGTGTTCAGGGCCAGCTTGAATGAGACCTTGAGTGACCTGTTCTAGTGGGAGGTGTCCCTGCCTATGGCAAGGGGTTGGAATTCACTGATCCTCGAGGTCCTTTCCAGCCTAAACCATTCTATGCTCCTCTCCATAAGGATGTTGCACCTGCAGAGCTGCTGTGTAGGCAACACCTTCCATGGCCAGAGCAGATTCACAGCTCTAAGGCCAAATGCTGGAATGAATTATCACCATTTCCAGGCAGGTATGAATCTGTTCCCCTTGCAAGAACAAATATTTACCTGTGAAAGGCAGTTTGTTGGTGTGACAGCTACAAACCAAAGCTTGCAGAGCTTGCCTAACACTAATTTACATACAATAAAAGTCCATTTACATAACACTGAGGACCCAAGCTGTGACTAGAAGGAAGTGTGCAGTTAGCTTAGAAGTGCACCCTGGAGGTGGCTCAGTGTTTAAGTGAAATCTGTGATGGGGTTTGTGGGTTCATGCATGTAAAAAGCAGGTCTGGGGGAAGGTGAATTTCCCCTTGTAGCTTTGTTTTGACACCCCAAACTAAAACAGGATGCAAAACGTTAAAAGGCAAAGCAAAAGGAAAGGGAACTGCTGGCAGGTCTCAGCAGCTGGGATAATCTCCCAGAGGGAGAGGTGGAAACCTTATTCCATGAGTCATTTAATATCAACTAAATGAAGCCTGGAGAATGAATTGTAAGGCATGATTTTTTTCCACCCTCCCTTGCTGTTTGTTAACAGAGAGACTTGACTTAGTGGAGCTCTTTCAAGTTCAGTAGCAGCAGAAAGCATGGAGAATGCTGCAGCTATCACTTTTATTCCTTTCTTATTGCCATGGAGGCTCTTGCTGTAAGTGTAATGCAGAATTTTATCCCCCATGCTGGGAGGGGGAAGCTATGTTGTGATGTTTGGAGGGTTTTTTAAGCAAGATCAAGCCTTTAAGAGCTGCTGAAAAATCAGGATGCCTCTATACAGTCACCACCACCACTGTGGCTACAGAGGGGTTTAAGTGCAGCTCCACAAGAGAATTTGCACACCCAGAACAAGGGGACACAGCAGGTGTGGATCTGTTGGAGGGTAGGAGAGCCCTGCAGAGGGACCTGGCCAGGCTGGATGGGTAGGCAGAGGGCACTGGGATGAAATTGAACAAGCCCAAGTGCAGGGTTCTGCACTTTGGCCACAACAACCCCAAGCAGCACTGGTTGCTGTCTCCAACTCCCTGAAGGGAAGCTGTAGCCAGGTGGGGTTGGGCTCTTCTGCCAGGCAACCAGCAACAGAATGAGGGGACACAGTCTCAAGTTGTTCTGGGGGAGGTCTAGGCTGGATGTTAGGAGGAAGTTGTTGTCAGAGAGAGTGATTGGCATTGGAATGGGCTGCCCAGGGGGCTGGTGGAGTCACCACCTGGGGAGGTGTTGAAGCAAAGCCTGGCTGAGGCACTTAGTGCCATGGTCTGGTTGATTGGCCAGGGCTGGATGATCTTGGTTGGATAAGTTGGACAGGTTGGACTGGATGATCTTGGAGGTCTCTTCCCACCTGGTTGATTCTGTGATTCTATTAAATGCCACAGCTTAGTGACAAAGCTCTGAGGAAGGCAGCTGAGTAACCTCTGTGCTCTGGCACATTCTTGGGCTCCAGAGGAAGCCTCCAGTGGAATCCAGGAGACTGACAGAAGGCAACAAATAATCCCTTCGCATTGGTAGAGGAGGAGGATGTCTGTAATCAAATGTAATTATGGAATCACCACCAGGCAGAGCTGTCACTGTCCTGCCTGTAATCAAAAGCAGCATTATTGCAACATTTACTACCCTCCAGAGTCATCTGAGATTTATGGGTCCTTGGAAAGAGAACTCTTATTGGCAAAATCCATCTGTGTACATTAGTTGCCCCAAAAGAGATTTCATTCTTTGGAAGATCAGAGAAGTTCCACTGAAGGGCATCTTTTGGATCATCTCTTCAGATCCTCCATACTCTTAAATGACACAGAGCCCACCTTTCACTGAGAAGAGTGCTCTCCAAGCTTGGCATTGGCAAACATGGATTGGCCAGCCAGGAAGCTCAGAGAGGCTGGGCTGGAAGGCACCTCCAAAGGTCACCCAGTCCAAACTCCCCTGCAGCCAGCAGGGACATCAAAGATCACATTGGGTGATACTGTGCTCCACAACCTCCCTGGGCAACCTGTGCCAGTGTCTCACCACCCTCACTGCAAACAACTTCTTAGCACCCAGTTTCAACCTTCCCTCTGCCACTTCAAACCCATCCCTCCTCATCCTGTCATTACAAGACCTTGTCTATAGTCCCTCCCCAGCCCTCCTGTAGTCCCCTTCAGATACTGGAAGGTCACTCCAAGGTCTCCTGGAAGCCTTCTCTTCTCCAGGCTGCACAGCCCCAACTCTCTCAGCCTGTCCTCATAGCAGAGCTGCTGCAGCCCTCTGAGCATCTTGGTGGCCTCCTCTGGACTGGCTCCAACACTTCCATGTCCTTCCACAGCCTGCTCCACCATGCCAGGGCAAAATAAGCTCTCCCTTAAGTTTAGGAGGAAGAGGAAAGGAATAGAATTTCTGGTGACTTCTTAGCTTACATGGGTTGGACTTCAGAGGGCCCTTCCAAGCTCTGCTGTCCTATAGCTCTATGAACCTAAGGCATTGGAAGGCAGCTCTGAAGGCAGGCATAGGTGTGGGTAGGGAAGCAATAGGGGAAGAAGAGCAGCTCCTTACCTTAAATCTGTTCCCCTGAAAGGTTTGGGAACCAAGGCATAAAAGCAGCTCACAGCTTCCCCAAAGTGCAGCATGGGCTTCATTTTACAGGTCACACAGGTGAGCCCTGGAGCTGATCTGGAGGGCACAAGAGCTGGCAGAGACTCCTCCCCATACCAAGGCTCTGAGTTAGGAGAGTCAGCTCCTCTGTTTGTGTGTCTGGCCACAGCTCTGCCAAAGGCTTCTCAGATCAGCAGCTTTATCGGTGAGAAGGATCTAGGCTGCCATGCGGGGATAATCCTGCCAGTGGTGTGTCAGACCAGGGGAAGGGTGTGATTATCATTCCAGAGCAGTGTAACGTGAGCCTCTGCCTCCTCTTCAGCCAAGGGGTGGCTAGATCAAGGAGCCTTCTGCTCTTTGTTCACTCCTCCTTTCTTCTCTTTCCTTTCCTTTTACTTCCTTTCATTCAGCAATCAACAAAGCACCTTCGTGTTCACTTCCTGTAGCATCCACACGTGTTCACTTCTTTCAGCATCCCTGCTCTGGCAGGCAGCTTGGATTAGATGATCCCTCGAGGTCCCTTCCAGCCCCTGACACTCTGTGACGTTCTATTCTAGTGGTGGTGAATGGTGCCACATCCAGCTGGCACTAGTGCTGTGCCTCAAGGGTCAGTGCTGAGCCTGGTCCTATTCAATACCTTTACTGACGAGCTGGACCAGGGAAATGAGTCCAGCATCAGTAAGTTTGCAGATGACACCAAGCTAGGAGCAGCTGTGGAGCTGTTGGAGGGCAGGAGAGCCCTGCAGAGGGACCTGGCCAGGCTGGATGGGTGGGCAGAGGCCACTGGGATGAAACTGAACAAGGCCAAGTGCAGGGTTCTACACTTTGGCCACAACAACCCCAAACAGCACTACAGGCTGGGTACAACTATCTGAAGGGAGGCTGTAGCCAGGTGGGGTTGGGCTCTTCTGACAGGCACCCAGCAACAGAACAAGGGGACACAGACTCAAGGTCTGGGCTGGATGTCAGGAGGAAGTTGTTGGCAGAGAGAGTGATTGGCATTGGAATGGGCTGCCCAGGGAGGTGGTGGAGTGGCTGTGCCTGGAAGTGTCCAAGCAAAGCCTGGATAGAGGCACTTAGTGCCATGGTCTGGTTGATTGGCCAGGGCTGGGTGCTAGGTTGGACTGGCTGAGCTTGGAGCTCTCTTCCAACCTGGTTGATTCTATAGGAAGAATGAGTAGCAGCTGAAAGCACCTCAGCTTCACCACTGGGGCTTCCAGTAGTCAATCCTGAACAGGAGCTCCTGGGAAGCCTTAACCAGAGGTGATTTCTAGAACGTTCCCCAAGCTCTGCTAGGCAGGAGAGGCCTCCCTTATGAGGGAGAACACACACACCACATGGCTTGACTTAAAAAGCTTACCTTAAGGGCAGAATTAATTCTCAATCACACAGATCTCCTCTTGGTTCTGCTTAGACAATTACAAAGCATTGTGGTTAATTGGTTGTGGTGCAGACTCCTGGAGCAGAACCTGGTCAGAGAATAAACAAAGCTCTCAGGCAGCAGCCATGGTGGTTACCAGCTTGCATTTCTAGGTCACCTTTCACACTCTCTGGAAGTGATTGAGAATGTCTGTGTTCCAGGGGGCTGATTTTCTATTATATATGGGTTTGTCTTTTGGGTTAGAGTGTTGGAGATTAGAATGTGTTGATTGAAATGGAATGAGAGCCTCACACCCTGAAGAAATTAAATTCAGAGCTCTCCAGTTCAAAGAGGACAGAGAACTGCTTGGCAGGGTACAGCAGAGGGCCACCAAGATGGTTTTAGGGGGAATGGAACAGGTCTCTCAGGAAGAAAGGCTTTTGAGCCTGGAGAGAAGATGACTGAGGGGAGATCTCATCAATGCTTACCAACACTTCAAGGCTGGGGGGAGACTTTTCCTGAACACCTCCAGGGATGTTGTCTCCACCTTCCTGGGCAGCCTGTCCACTCTTGCAGGAAAGAATTCTGCCTCATCTCCAATCTAAACCTGCCCTGGCACAACTTCAGGCCATTTCCTCTTGTTCTATCATCTGGCACTAGGGTGAAGAGACCAATCCCCACCTCACTCCATCCTCCTTTTAGAGTTGTAGAGAGCAATGAGGTCTCCTTTCAACCTCTTTCTCCAGGCTAAACACCCCCAACTCCCTCAGCTGCTCCTGTTCTCCAGACCCTTCAACCAGTTCTGCTGCCCTTCACTGGCCACACTCCAGCACCTCAATATCCTTCTCGTAGTGGGGGGCCCAAAACTGAACCCAGAGGTGCAGCCTCAGCAGTGCCAAGTCCAAGGGGAATCTGCAGCATTTAGTGTGGACTGGATACCTACACTGCAAAAGGGAGCACTCAATAGACCTACAACTCTAGAAGCCAATTCAAAAGAGCAGTCCCCACTGGAAGTGTCACAGACTGAGGCAAGCTCTCAGTTTCCTGAGTGCATCATGAAAACAGTGGGATCTGAGATAACTCTAAAGGAGGGCTGTGTAGGTTTCTCTTTGCAGTCTATTTTGGGGATAGCTCTTAAGAAGGAGGCCTGAGAGATGTGTGTGAAGGAGCTTCTGAGGAGTAGATGTATGGGCAACTGAAAAATGGCATGGCCAGCTCAGAACAACAAACTGCACAGTGAGATCACAGTGTGTTAGGAGTTGGAAAGGAGCTCTGGAGATCTTCCAGTCCAACCCCCACCCTGCCAGAGCAGGTCACAGAGGAACACATCCAGACAAGCCTTGAAAGGCTCCAGAGAAGGAGACTCCACAACCTCTCTGGGCAGCCTGTGCCAGTGCTCTGTCACCCTTACAGTCAAGTTCTTCCTCACACTGAGGTGGAACTTGCTGTGCTGCAGTCTCCATCCATTGCTCCTTGTCCTATGCCAGGGCAGAAGTGAGCAGAGGCTGTCCCTGTGTCCTCCTTCCTGACCCACAGCCCTCAGATATTTACAGACATTGCTCAGATCCCCCCCTCAGTCTTCTTCTCTCCAGACCAAGCAGCCCCAGGGCTCTCAGCCTTTCCTCATCAGGCAGTGCTGAGTCCCTTCAGCTTCCTTGAGGCCCTCCCTTAGACTCTCTCCAGTAGATCCCTGTCTCTCTGGAACCAGGCAGCCTGGAACTGGATGCAATATTCCAAGTGGGGCCTCACTATGGGAGAGCAGAGAGGGAGAAGAACCTCCCTGGATCTGCTGGACACTCTTCTTAATGCACCCCAGGACCCCATTGGCCTTCTTGGCCACAAGGGCACATTGCTGTGCCATGGATGTTCTCCTCCAGCACTCCCAGGTCCTTCTCCACAGGGCTGCTCTCCAGCAGTCACCTCCCAGCCTGTGCTGGTGCAGTTTATTCCTTCCCAGATGCAAGATAAGATTACCAATGGGTGCCTCCAACTTGTATTCCAAAGGGCAGTAAATGGGAATGCCAGGAAAGGAACAAAAGCAGGCTGATGAAATCACAGAAAGAATCTGGGCAGGTCACCTTAACTTCAACGGCTCAGAGCTAAGAGGACACCAGGTCTGGGTGATGACAAGTGGGGACCTGGTGTGGTAGAGATGACAGCTGCATGGATGGAGTCACAAGAAGTCACCTAAGAAAACACAGGAGCAGAAGAATAAGAAGTAAAACCAGACCCTGGTGAGATTATCTGTTGCAAGAGAAAGCTGGGAAGGAAATAGCTCATTTAAAGTCTCATTTAAACTATATTCATACCCTGAAAGGTTGGACCAGATGGTCCTTGAGGTCCCCTCTTTGACTCTATGAGCTCTCCCACAGCTGAAAGAAAGGTCAAGGGATGGGCAATGACTTGGAAAAGCAAAACAAGACAAGGTGGGGAGTGAAGAGGGAAGAAGATTTCAGTGTCACAGTGTGATCAGTAGTGTCACAGGCTCTGGAGGTGGAAGGAGTGTTGAGTTTCCTCGGGTCACATCCCTGACAGTGACCTCTGAAGAGCTGAGTGGAGTGCAGGCAGCTGAAATTAAAGATGGGCTGGGGAAAGGTGAAGCTGGCAGGAAGCCGTCCGAGGTAACTGCATCAGGCAAAGCATTGTTTGGTCTGGGAAGTTAGGGAGAGGAGAAAAGCTCAGCAGAAACGTGGGAGCAAAATGAGGTCAGATGCAGGGTTAAGAGACAGGGCTGAGACAGACATCATCTGTGTGTGCTGGGATGGCCATGAGGAGTCAAACACACAGAACAAGGGAGACACTCCTCAAAGAAGCAGGAAAAGCACAAAAATTACTGGTAAAGGAGAAGGGGGAAAGTGAAAGCTTCCAGGACCTGAAGGGATCCTACAGGAAGGCTGCAGAGGAGACTTTTCCTAAGGGCACACAACAGTGCAGGGGAGAATGGTTTGAAGCTGAGGGAGAGTTGCTTCAGATTTGATCTTAGGAAGAAGAGGCCAATGGGATGAGATTGAACAAGGTCAAGTGCAGGGTTCTGCACTTTGGCCACAGCAATCCCAAGCAGCACTACAGGCTGGGGACAGAGTGGCTGAGAGCAGCCAGGCAGAGAGGGACCTGGGGGTGATGGTAGAGAGAAGCTGAAGATGAGGCAGCAGTGCCCAGGTGGGCAGCAGAGCCAATGGCATCCTGGGCTGGCTCAGGAGCAGTGTGGGCAGCAGGACAAGGGAGGTTCTTCTGGATGTTAGCAAGAACTTCTTCACAGCAAGTGAGACTGGCATTGGAATGGGCTGCCTGAGGAGGTGGTGGAGTCCCCATCCCTGGGGGTGTTTAAGAGGAGGCTGGGTGAGGCACTCAGTGCTATGGCTTAGTTAATTAGAAGATGTTAGGTGATAGGTTGGGCTCAATGATCTCAAAGACCTTTTCCAACCTGGTCAGTTCTGTGAGGACAGAGAAGGCCTGGAGCAAAAGGTGAAAAAGTAACACTAATTTCCCACCCTTGTGTCTAGAAGCACAAACAACAGCAACCCCCTCAGATGTGTAACCATCAGCAGGGATTTGTGTGGGAATTGGGGGTTGGTTTTCTCCTTTTTTCCCCTTCCAAGCAGCTGTCAGAGAGCCAATTTCTGTCTTCTGCCACTTGAGCAGAATGTGCCTGTGCAGATGAAAACAAGATGACATTTGCAGTGTTTTACTGCTGTTTGCCATATATTACAAGCTAGCTGTGCTAAATAACACTAAAAATAGCCCTCTTTAGCCTATGCAAGTGAAGAATTTTAATTGGCAGTGGTTTCCTAGAAACACTCAAGAACTTGAATAGCTGCACAAGTCTTCCAGAGGAGCCTCACTGTGTGAAGAGCAACTCTAAAGTTTAGGAGAACAAAGGTCCCATTGCTTTGGATTGCTTAAAACACAGCGTTGCACAATGTGTTTGGAAACTGCAGAGCATCCCCTGGCCTGAGCACTCTGATCCTTTGATCCAGCCACTGGGATGCCTCCGATGGGCATCACTGTGACATCTGAGCCCCACGTTAACACCCCTCCCCTCTCCCTTTACAGGGCTACAGTAGGCTTTTGTCTGTGTGCCTGTAGCCCTGCATCGTCCCTCTGAAGAGAGAGTCACAGAATCATTAAGGCTGGAGAAGACCTCTCTAAGATCATCCAGTCCAGCTGCCAACCTAACACCACCATGCTCACCATACCATGTCCCAAAGTGCCACCTCCACAGGTTTGTTGAACACCTCCAGGCATGGGGACTCCACCACCACCCTGAGCAGCCTGTTCCAATGCCTGGCTATCAGGAAAACTTTCTTTCCTGAAGGAGTGGCCAATCTAAGCCTCCCCTGGTGCAGCTCAAGGCCATTTCCTCTTTCTCTTTTGCTAGCTGGGAGAAGAGCCCAACCTCCACCTCACTGCAACCTCCTTTCAGGGACCTGGAGAGAGCAATGAGGTCTCTTCTCAGCCTCCCTTTCTCCAGGCTAAACACCTCGAGTTCCCTCAGCTGCTCCTCACCAGCCCTGCTCCCCAGGCCCCTCAGCAGCTTTGTTGCCCTTCTCTGGGCCACTAGCAGAGTCATGGGATCACAGAACGCCTGAGGTTGGAAGGGACCTCAGAGATCATCAACTACAACCTCCCTGCCACTCAACTAGACCCAGCTGCTCAAGGCCTTATCCAATCTGGCCTTGGACACCTCCATGGAGGAGGCAGCCACAAATGCTCTGGGCAATCTCGTCCAGAGTCTGACCACCCTTGTACTGAAGAACTGCTTCCTAAGATCCAGCCATAGAATGGAATCATAGAATCAGCCAGGTTGGAAGAGAGCTCCAAGCTCAGCCAGTCCAACCTAGCACCCAGCCCTGGCTAACCAACCAGACCATGGCACTAAGTGCCCCAGCCAGGCTTGGCTTCAACACCTCCAGGCACAGCCACTCCACCACCTCCCTGGGCAGCCCATTCCAATGCCAATCACTCTCTCTAACAACTTCCTCCTAACATCCAGCCCAGACCTCCCCCAGCGCAGCTTGAGACTGTGTCCCCTTGTTCTGTTGCTGGCTGCCTGGCAGCAGAGCCCAACCCCACCTGGCTACAGCCTCCCTGCAGGGAGCTGCAGACAGCAATGAGCTCTGCCCTGAGCCTCCTCTGCTGCAGGCTGCACACCCCCAGCTCCCTCAGCCTCTCCTCACAGGGCTGTGCTCCAGGCCCCTCTCCAGCTTCATTGCCCTTCTCTGGGCACATTCCAGCACCTCAGCTTCTCTCCTGAATTGAGGAGCCCAGAACTGGACACAAGACTCAAGGCATACTCAGGTAGTTACAGACAGCAAGGAGGTCACTCCTGAGCCTAAACAGCCAGGCTCCAGAACCCCAGATGCCTCAGCTTTCAAGCCATTCCCCCTTGTCCTGTTGCTAGACACCCTTGTAAATATCCCTCTCCAGCCTGACTTCAGGTATTAGAAGGCAGCTCCAAGGTTCCCCCCTAAATCTTCTCTTCTCCAGGCTAAACAACCCCAGCTCCCTGAGCCTATCCTTATAGCACAGATGTTCCAGTCCTTGGATCACCTTTGCACCCCTCCTCTATACTATGTCCCTCTTATGATGGGGACACCAAAAGTGGACCCAGTATTGGAGCTGAGGTCTCCCAGGAGCAGAGTCAGAGTCCCTGGCATCCCAGCTGCATCCCTCACCTCCCGTGGGCTCTCGGAGCCACTGGCAGTGAGAACATCTCCACAGCCCTGGAGACACAAAATGACCTTGCTTCCCTCCTACCAGCCAGTGCAGAAGGAAGGGAAGAATATTTTGAGCCCAAACTAGAGAGTTCAGGCAATAACAGCAGCTCAGCAATAACTTCTGAAATTCCCACCTGCCCCTAAACCACCGCTCCAAAGTCCTCTGCTCCCTGCCTCAGCTTTCCACATTTGGTACAGCAGTGCTGAGCTGAGCCTATTTACAGGCTAAAACCTGCCCTCTTCCTAAAGCAGCCTAAAGGAGAAGCACAGCACAAGCTGTTTTCAGGCACTGAGGCTTGTCCTCTTCTTTCATGACACACAACAGCAGCAGCTCCAAGAAAACCTCATCCTCCACCAGCCCAGATTTTTATGGGCATGCTCTAATTAAAAGCACTCTGCAGAAGGAGGCAAAAATGAATCTTTAGGAGCAGAACACTGATTTCAAACACAGGCTGTGAGGCATTTGTGTGGATTTGAGAGGGAAAAGGAAGTGTTTGTTGTTATTAAGCGAGTTGCTGTGCCAAATTCTGCCTTGTATCAGCAGTTTGGAAAGGGAAACCTTGATTTTAATCTGCTCTTATCCTTACCTCTAAATAACCATGGCACAGACAAGAGCAGAAAGGTGATCTGATGTATTCCATGGCTTAGTGAAAAGGAAGAAGCTTCTACATGAAATTAATTGGATGATGAGAGCCAGAACAATCATAGAACGGTTTAGGTTGGAAGGGACCTCAAGGATCACCCAGTTACAACCCCATGCCATAGGCAGGCACACCTCCCACTAGAACAGGTTGCTCAGGGCCTCATCTAACTCTGCCTTGAGCATCTCCAGGGAGTTAGGGGAGTCCATTCCAATGCCAATCACTCTCTCTGACAACAACTTCCTCCTAACATCCAGCCTAGACCTGCCCTGGCACAACCCAAGACTGTGTCCTCTTCTGCTGCTGCTTGCCTGGCAGCAGAGCCCAACCCCATCTGGCTACAGCCTCCCTGCAGGTAGCTGCAGACAGCAATGAGGTCTGCCCTGAGCCTCCTCTTCTGCAGGCTGCACACCCCCAGCTCCCTCAGCCTCTCCTCCAGGCCCCTCTCCAGCTTCATTGCCCTCCTCTGGACACCTTCCAGCACCTCAACATCTCTCTTGAATTGAGGAGCCCAGAACTGGACACAAGACTCAAGGCATACTCAGGTAGTTACAGACAGCAATGAGGTCACTCCTGAGCCTAAACAGCCAGGCTCCAGAACCCCAGATGCCTCAGCTTTCAAGCCATTTCCCCCTTGTCCTGTTGCTAGACACCCTTGTAAATATCCCTCTCCAGCCTGATTTCAGGTAACTACCTGAAGGTCTGCCCTGAGCCTCCTCTTCTGCAGGCTGCACACCCCCAGCTCCCTCACAGGACCTGTGCTCCAGGCTCCCCCACCAGCTGGATGTGTTTCCTGCCCAGCTGTGCTCCTGTGTGGCCTGCCCTAGGGGATCCTGATTTGGCAGGGAGGTTGGGGTTGATCTCTTCCAAGCCCTACCACTCTATGATTCTCTAATTCTAGAACCCTTTAATTCCAGGATTCTCCCTAAATCCTATTTTTTTCTCTTATGTATCTAAATATCTGCTCCTTGTTCTGAGTCCCCACTCCATTGGGATCCTCCAGAGACACATCAGATGCCAGAAGTTCCATATTTGGAGTGAACCAACAAGAAGAAAGAAGGGGGGAATAAAAATCACCAAGATGCCTTCTTTGGGAAGGAATCTGTGGCCTTTAAGAGGGAAAAGGATGAGAGTATGAAAATGTTGCCAAGGCAGCACCTTAAAGCTCTGCAGAATGGGCAAGGAGAAGGAGCAGCCAGGGAGCACATGGTGAAGGTGCCCATGCCCTTCAAAGCTGTTACCTCTGCAGTTAGATTGGGAAGCAGATATCCACAAGCTCAGGGAATAGCTTGCAGCAGGATAAATATGCCACAAAGATGAAGCTAGGGGAAATTGAATCCAGAAAGAGGAAAACTAAAATTAAATGGAGAGCACAGAGTGCACTGTCAGCAGGTTTGCTGATGACACCAAGCTGGGTTGGTGTGGCTGACACCTGAAGGCTGTGCAGTCATCCAGCCTGACTTGGGCAAGGGAAAAACTGAATGAAATTCATCAAGGGCAGGTGTGGAGTCTTGCAACTGGGAAAGAACAACGCCAGGGAACAGGATAGGTTGGGCACTGAGCTGCTGGAAGGCAGCAAAGGGGAAAAGGATTTGGGGGTCCTAGCAGATGGGAGGTTAAGCATGAGCCAGCAATGTGCACTGGTGGCCAGGAGAGGCAATGCCATTCTGGAGTGGAGTAGAAGGGCTGTGGCTAGCAGGTCCAGAGAGGGTCTCCTGCTCCTCTGCTTTGCCCTGTAAGAGTGCAGCTGGAGTACTGTGTCCAGTTCTGGGCCCCCAGTTCAAGAGGGACATAGAACTGCTGGAGAGAGTCCAGCACAGAGCCACAAAGATGAAGGGAAGGGAAGACCTCTGTTATGAGGAGAGCCTGAGGGAGCTGGGGCTGTGCTGCTGGGAGAGAAGGAGCCTAAGGGATGACTTCACTCACATTTATCAGTATGTCAAGGGTGAGTGCCAAGAGACTGGGGCCAGGCTCTGCTGGGTGATGCCCAGTGTCAAGCCAAGGGGCAATGGGGGGAAGCTGAGGCATAGGAAGCTCTATAGAAACCCAACAAGGATTTTTTTTCCCTGTGAAGGTGACAGAACACTGGAACAGGCTGCCCAGGGGGATGGTGGAGCCTCCTTCTCTGGAGATATTTGAGCTCTGTCTGGATGTGTTCCTGCATGATCTACTGTAGGTGGTTCTGCTCTGGCAGGAGGGTTGGACTGGATGAGCTTTTGAGGACCCTTTTAGCCCCTAACCTTCTGTGATTCTGTGTATTTCACCTTCCCCAGGCAGCCCTTGCTCTGCCACCACCCTGCCCTTCACCTTCCCCAAGCAGCCCCTGCTCCACCACCACCACCTCCTCCTCTTACTCTGCCTAAATTGCTCCTTCTCTACCACCACCCTTTCTGCACCCATCCTACAGGCTGGGACAAGATCCTCACCCAGCCCAGACACCACACAGAGGAGCTCAGCCTAAGTGAGGAGACACAGCCAGCACCATGGGTGATGTCAGAGTGACCATCAAGCTTCTGCCCTAGCTAACCGGGGGGCCACCAGGCCCCCCGGCCTTTAGATCCCCATCACCATTCACCCAGTGCACACCCATCATAGGGACTCACCAGTGCTGATGGGAGGAGGATCCCTCTGCCCAGCTGGGCAAGCTTGAGGCTTGCTTTTCCTGGGGCCCATTATAAAGGGGAGTGGGCAGGGAGGGCAAAGTGGTCACAGCTGGGGTGGGAGGAGACTCCAACAGAGCCCAGGTGCTCTGAGTTTGGGGGATAAAAGGGGAAAATGAGGTGTGGGGTGGGAAAGGCACAGATAGGGTGGGAAAAGGGAGGTGGAGCTGAAAGGAGGGAGATTGAGAGGAAAAAGATGAAGAGGAAACAAGGAATATAGAGGGAAGGAAGGAGATGGAAAGGAAATATGAGGTGGAGAGAAAAGGAGGGAGAAGAGAGATTAAAACACATAATTAAAATGAGAGGTGGAGTGCAGTGTTTGCACTGAAACAGCCTTTGCATGTCCAACCCTTTGTCATTCAACTACCTGAAGGGAGGCTGTAGCCAGGTGGGGTCGGTCTCTTCACCCAAGCACCTGTGGACAGAACAAGAGGACACAGCCTCAAGCTGTGCCAAGGCAGGTTCAGGCTGGATGGTAGGAAGAAGTTCTTCACAGCAAGAGTGATTGGCATTGGAATGGGCTGCACGGGGAGGTGGTGGAGTTGCCATCCCTGGAGATGTTTAAGAGGAGTCTGGATGAGACACTTAGTGCCACGGTCTAGTTAGTTAGAAGGGTTAGGTGATAGGTTGGACTGGATGATCTCAGAGGTCTCTTCCAACCTGGTTGATTCTGTGACTGTGATTTCTGCTTGGAGTAGTAAGCATTGATCCTATGAACAGCCTGGCAACAGCTCCAGAGCAGATTTAGATTGGATGTTAGGAACAAGCTCTTTACCACAAGGGTAGTGGAACACTGGAACAGGTTGTCTGGGGAGGTGGCTGAGACCCCATCCCTGGAGATACTCAAGGTGAGGCTCAACAGAGCTCTGGGCAACCTGATTTAGTTGAGGATGTCCTTGCTGGCTGCAGAGAAGGTAGGACTGGGTAACTTTTGGGGGTCCTTTCCAGCTCAAACCATTCTGTGTTCAATCCCTGTGTGCAAACCCAAAAGTGAACTTTTGGTGGATGTGAGTTTGCTTTTAGTGGTGGTTATTAATTCTTAAACATAGAAGCACAGAATCAGTCAGGGCTGGAAGGGACCACAAGGATCATTCAGTTCAAACCCCCCTGCCGTGGGCAGGGACACCTCACACTACGTCAGGCTGTCCCAGAGCCTCATCCAGCCTGGCCTTAAACACCTCCAGGGATGAGGCTTCCACCACCTCCCTGGGCAACCCCTCCCAGGGTCTCACCACCCTCATGCTGAAGAACTTCTTAACATCCAGTCTGAATCTCCCCATTTCCAGCTTGGTTCCATTCTCCCCAGTCCTATCACTACCTGACAGCCTAAAAAGTCCTTCCCCAGCTTTCTTGTGGCCCCCTCCAGATACTGAAAGGCCACAATAAGGTCTCCTTGGAGCCTTTTCCTCTCCAGACTGAACAGCCCCAACTCCCTCGGTCTCTCCTCACAGCAGAGCAGCTCCAGCCCTCTGATCTTCCATCTGTCTCCTCAACACTTAACAAGTCTAAAAGGCAAAACAACAGAGAGTTAAGAGCCGTTCCAGAACAGCTTTATCGTGGTGTTTCAGTGCATCCAGGGAGTGAGAGGATGTAGGAAACTGGATTACATTCCTGATTAAAAATAGTGTTATCTGATCTGCATGGAGCAGATAAGAGGATGTCTGTATTTTTTGGTGACAAATCCCACTTTTGCAGCAATTGCATAATAATTATATAATTGCCATACCAAACCCCTGGTTTCTGCCTTCTCCAGAACGTTCAGCATCCCTACAGCCTCAGTCTGTGCCTGCTGAGCTCTTGCAGCCAAGTCCTGTTTAGTCGCCAGGGTGCAGAGTCATAGAGCCACAGAATGGTTTAGGCTGGAAGTGAGCTTGAAGGTCACCCAGTTCCAAACCCCTGCCACAGGCAGGGACACCTCACACCAGCCCAACTTGCTCAAAGCCTCATCCCACCTGGCCTTGAACACCTCCAGGAAGGGGCATCCATGACCTCCCTGGGCAACCTGCCCCAGTGTCTCCTCACCCTCACTGTCAGGAGTTTCTTCCTAATCTCCAGTCTAAATCTGCCCTCATCAAGCTTCAATCCATTCCCTCTTGTCCTATCACTACAAGCCCTTGTGAAAAGTCTCTTCCTGGCTTTCTTACAGGCCCCCTTCAGGTACTGGAAGGCTGCTCTAAGGTCTCCCTGGAAGCTTCTCTTCTCCTGGCTGAACAGCCCCAGGTGTCCCCATAGGGGAGGTTCTCCAGCCTCCTGATCATCTTCATGGCCTCCTCCAGACCTGCTCCAGCAGCTCCATGTCCCTCTTATGCTGGGGGCACCAGAACTAGATGCAGTACTCCAGGTAGGGTCCTCATGAGAGCAGAACAGAGGGGTAGAATCCCCCACCCTGTGCTGCTGCTCTCCTTGCTTTAGATGCAGCCATCACACAGCTGCCTGCTGGGCTGGCAGTGACCAGTGCTGGCTCCTGTTATCATCAACTGCCACCCCCAAGTGGCTGCTCTTGAGCCACTCCTCATCCAGCCTATATTTGTGCTTGGGATTGCCCCGACCCAGGTGTAGGACCTTGCACTTGGCCTTGTGCTAGCATTTCAGCTTGGGAGCCCAGCTCCAGAAGGTTCCAACTTCCCACGTCCCACTGGAGTTACAGAGCCATCCCTGAGCATGCCAGCTGGCTTCCTTTGAAATGGAGCTAAACCAGAAGATGATGGAGAACAGCTCCTCTGAGGAGCAGCTGAGGGAACTGGGGTTGTTTAGTCTGGAGAAAAGGAAGCTGAGAGGAGACCTTCTTGGTCCTTACAAATCCCTGGAAGGAGGCTGGAGACAGGTGGAGATTGGTCTCTTCTCCCTAGTAACCAGACAAGAGGAAACAGCCTCAGGCTGCACCAGGGGAGGCTTAGGTCAGACACTAAGAGAAGTTTCTTGACTGAAAGGGTTCTCAAAGCCTAGAGCAGGCTGCCAGATAGGTGGTTGAATCCCCATGCCTGGAAGTGTTCCCAAGAGGCAGAGATGTGGTGCTGAGGGCCATGGTTCAGCACCAGCCTTGGCAGAGTCAGGGAATGGTTGGACTGGAGGATGTTGAAGAGCTTGTCCAGCAAAACAATCCTAACAGTTCTATGCTGTGCTTTGGGAGCCAGAGGACACTGAGCCCCACGGGCAGGAGCAGCAGCAGTCTGAATTAGAAGTGCTCTTTTACTCTGTGGATCCACTTCTCTTGGGCTTACTGCAGTATGCCTGTGGTTGATGAGAAGCATTTTACTACTCTGAGTAGTAACTAAGCATGCTTCTAAAAGGCATGGATGGCAGCCACATTTTCACAGGCCTCCTCCCTCTCCTTTAATCTTACTTCAAGAGAGGTCACCACAATTCCTTGTCCCTGAGCCTCATTCTTTGACATGTTTAAGTCACTTAGATGAAAAGAAGATGCAAAAAGACCTGAGCTGGATGTGATCCCTCACCAAGAGGGAACACTCTTCTTGACCAGACTCTGCCAGTTCCTTCATTATGAGGGTTTTATTTTCTTTTTCCCCACATGGTGACACTTAAAATTGATCCCTGGGAGAGAAGAGGGAGTGAAGGGAAGGCAGTGATGAAAGCAAAGAACAATTTGGGGCCTGCTAGGGAATGTGTCCTTCTTTAAATGACAAGATAATGATGTGTTTTGGTTTGTGTTTATGCACTGGAGTATTTTCACACTAAGTCAGCATCAGCACCTTGCAAAAAGAGCTTTAAAACACACAAGCAGGGTTTGTAGTGAAGATGGGAAAACATTTTAAGTTGGCAGTGTGAGCTTAATCCCCTCAATTAAATGCAAAACATTTAAAGGCTTCAAAACCTGATTGCTGCCAACTGCAGTTTCCCACTGTAAGGAATTACAAGGACAGAGAGTGGTTCTTAAAGGCACAGCAAAGATCCAGGTGTAGAAAGTGCATCTTCATCTGTGCATGATAGGCTGGGGAGGGGTTTGAAAGGTGGGCAGGGAACTTTGGACAGAGGCATGGAGTGACAGGACGAAAGGTGATGGCTTCAGACTGGAAGAAGCTCAACTGAGATTAGATTTTAGGAAGAAGTTCTTCCCCATGAGGGTGAGGAAGCACTGAACAGGTTGCCCAGGGATGCTGTGAAGGCTGCAACCCTGGAAGTGTTCCAAGGCAGGCTGGCTGGGATCTTCAGCAAGCTGAGCTAGCAGGAGCTGCTGCTGCCCATGGCAGGGAGCTTGGAACTAGATGAGCTTTAAGGTCCCTCCCAAGCCAAAGCAGTTTGTTACTCTGTGATTCTATGGACACAGCCACTTTGTTCCTTTGGACTGGAAAAACTTCAAGGACTACTTTTGATGGGGCATTTTGATCTGGTTGGGGGTTTTCTCCATGTGGATTCACAAGTAAGTGCAGTATGGACAGCAGCCACGGCAGAGCAGCACAGGTGTCCAGCCTGCAGTTGTATGAAGCAGCTGATAGCTGAAGGACATAAGAAAATCCTTCTGGAGGAACTGGAGACAAACCTCACATGAGCCATCTCTTTGTGAATTATCACCTTCTGTGTCTATCAGTCTGGCTGGCTCTCTGTCAATCAATCTGTCTGTCTATACTCTGCCTATCTGTCTATCTATTTATTCTGCCCCTGTACTCAGCACTGCTCAGGCCACACCTTGAGTGCTGTGTCCAGTTCTGGGCCCCTCAATTCAAGAGAGATGTTGAGGTGCTGGAAGGTGTCCAGAGAAGGGTGACAAAGCTGTGAGGGGCCTGGAGCAGAGCCCTGTGAGGAGAGGCTGAGGGAGCTGGGGGTGTGCAGCCTGCAGCAGAGGAGGCTCAGGGCAGAGCTCATTGCTGTCTGCAGGTGCCTGAAGGGAGGCTGTAGCCAGGTGGGGTTGGGCTCTGCTGCCAGGCACCCAGCAGCAGAACAAGGGGACACAGTCTCAAGTTGTGCCAAGGCAGGTCTAGGCTGGATGTGAGGAGGAAGTTGTTGTCAGAGAGAGTGATTGGCATTGGAATGGGCTGCCCAGGGAGGTGGTGGAGTGGCTGTGGCTGGAGGTGTTGAAGCAAAGCCTGGCTGGGGCACTTAGTGCCATGGTCTAGATGACTGTTTAGGGCTGATAGGTTGGGCTGGCTGAGCTTGGAGGTCTCTTCCAACCTGGTTGATTCTATGATAACATCTTTCTATTTATCTGAGGTGGTGGAGTCCCCATCCCTGGAGGTGTTTACGAGGAGGCTGCATGAGGCACCTTGTGCCATGGGTTAGTTGATGAGGAGGTGATGGCTTGGACTCGATGGTCTCAGAGGTCTTTTCCAACCTGCTTAATTCTATGATTCTATAAATTCCATCCTCAGTTATGCAGCTGTACATGATAATAACTTTGCTGAAACCCAACTTGGTGCAAAAATCCCTCTCTTTTTTTTCCCTTTCAGAACTGCTTGCCTTTTTTTTCTGGTGTGTGCATAAAATATCTGTAGGCTGAAGAGAAGATGTAGGCATCATCTGGCAACAGAGCTTCAGGCAAGGCCATGGCCAAGGCTGTTTTGTCACAGAGCTGGAGCATGCAGCAAGATAGAAAAGCTTTGGTTGCTGGCTATAGCCAGGCAGAGCCTGAATTCCACTTCAGTCCATTCTGGGATGTGGTCATTATAAATGAGCTTCCTCCACAACTCTCCACTTTGAACTGCTGTTGACTTCATAGCTAAAACTTTATCTACAGAATGAAGTTTTATTTTTGTCTGACTTTTGCCTTAAATGCTGCATATTCTAATTTCCTCCTCCTCCTCCCTCCATGGCTGGCAACAGACCAGTTCTGTCATTATATTTGGAGCAAAGAAAGAGCTCACTCAACCTTTCCCAGGCCACACTGTCAGGAACCAAACCACTTGCAACACATCAAAATACTTATTGAACAGTAAATGAATTCCCAGCCTGGTAACGACAGGTCTGAGCTCTGCAGAGTGATTCACTGGGAGAGGAGCAGGACAAAAGAAAGAAAGGCTGAGATGGATAAATACATCCTGCTTCCAAGGACTTTGCTGCAGCCATCTCTGGCAGCAGCAGTCAAGCTTGGTTCCCTGCATAGATGGCCAGAGGAAGGGAGGACAAGCCAGAGTCTCCTCAGACTGGCCTAAGATGGATGGAAACTAGGCTGACTGGCATTGTAATTAAGCACATCAGCACCGGGGAGGCACAGAAGAGAGATTTGAATCTAAGAGATTCGCTCCTTGGACCTTCTGGCCTGGCTTGAGCCAGCACAGCATCAGGCACTTAGCAAAAGGCACCTGTGAGTCCAGTTTGGATCCATCTGAGACAAAAGGTTTGAGGGAGGAAACACTGAGAGAAGGAACAGTCCTGTCTAGCCCAAATTTCATCACCTTACTAATGTCATAATCACTGTACAGGAGAAGTTGCACTACAGGCAGGGAACAGAGTGGCTGAAGTGCATCCAGGAAGAAAGTGACCTGGGGGTGCTGGTACAGAGTAGCTGAACAGAGCCAGCAGTGTGCCCAGCTGGCCAGGAAAGCCAATGGCATCCTGGGCTGGCTCAGGAGCAGTGTGGCCAGCAGGACAAGGGAGGTTCTTCTGCCCCTGTGCTCAGCACTGCTCAGGCCACCCCTTGAGTGCTGTGTCCAGTTCTGGGCTCCTCAATTCAAGAGAGATGTTGCAGTGCTGGAAGGTGTCCAGAGAAGGGCAACAAAGCTGTGAGGGGCCTGGAGCAGAGCCCTGTGAGGAGAGGCTGAGGGAGCTGGGGGTGTGCAGCCTGCAGCAGAGGAGGCTCAGGGCAGAGCTCATTGCTGTCTGCAGGTGCCTGAAGGGAGGCTGTAGCCAGGTGGGGTTGGGCTCTGCTGCCAGGCAACCAGCAACAGAACAAGGGGACACAGCCTCAAGTTGTGGCAGGAGGGGAGGTCTAGGCTGGATGTTAGGAGGAAGTTGTTGTCAGAGAGAGTGATTGGCATTGGAATGGGCTGCCCAGGGAGGTGGTGGAGTGGCTGTGCCTGGAGGTGTTGAAGCAAAGCCTGGCTGGGGCACTTAGTGCCATGGTCTGGTTGATTGGCCAGGGCTGGGTGCTAGGTTGGACTGGCTGAGCTTGGAGGTCTCTTTCAGCCTGCTTGATTCTGTGATTCAGTCTATGCAGAGGGAAAGGTAAACAGAATAAGCCAAATGTCCCTAAGTCACTATGCTCTCAAAACCCATTTCTGCAAGGTAGACTCTCAGTATATTTATTATTATTTTGATTTGGGAGACAGCTGAAGATCTAACCCAGCTACAAAAGACATTGAAGACCAATAACAACACCAACAAAATCAAAAAGCCTTTGGAGTCAATTGGTAAGAGAAAGAATATGAAGCCTTTGACAAAACTCCTATCTAAACATCTAAAAGGCAAACTCTTGAGTTATGGGAATCTAAAAATGTCTTTAAGAGCAGATAAGCCAAGCAGATGCAGGAGGAGTTCCTAAAAACAGCTGGGGAAGAGAAAAAAGGAAATTAGAGTTTCCAGACCATCACACACTGCTTAATTTTCTCAAGGAAGGGAGACAAACAGCAGATGTCTTTATAAAGAGGGTGACAGAATGGTCAGGCTGAAGGCCCAAGGTCTTTCTTTCAGTGTTAACAAGCATTAGTTGCTTGCCATAAAGACTTCCCTTCTCACTCTGAAGGTCTATTTCACCTGCATCAGTCCAGGCTGGGAGGTGATCTGCAGGAGAGCAGCCCTGTGGTGAGGGACCTGGGAGTGCTGGGGGAGAACATCCATGGCACAGCAATGTGCCCTTGGAGCCAAGAAGGCCAATGGGGTCCTGGGGTGTATTAAGCAGAGTGTGTCCAGCAGATAAGGGAGGTTCTTCTCCCCCTCTATTCTGCCCTGGTGAGACTTCATCTGCCTGCAGTTTTGGGCTGCCCAGTTTGAGAGGCACAGGGATCTGCTGGAGAGAGTCCAGTGGAGGGCTACGAGGATGAGTAGAGGGCTGGAGCAGTGCCTGGTGAGGAGAGGCTGAAGGCCCTGGGGCTGCTTAGTCTGGAGAAGAGAAGACTGAGAGGGGATTTAATCAATGTTTATAACTATCTGAGGGCTGGGGGTCAGGAGGAGGACAGGCTCTGCTCACTGCTCCCTGGGATAGGACAAGGAGCAATGGATGGAAGCTGCAGCACAGGAGGTTCCAGCTCAACACAAGGGGGAACTTCCCTCCTGTAATGGTCCCAGAGCCCTGGCACAGGCTGCCCAGAGAGGTTGTGGAGTCTCCTTCTCTGGAGCCTTTCAGGGCCTGTCTGGATGTGTTCCTGTGTGCCCTGAGCTAGATTGCATGGTCCTGCTGTGGCAGGGAGGTTGGACTGGATGACCTCTTTGGGTCCCTCCCAACCCCTGACATCCTGTGAGCCTGTGACCTGAGTCTTTGTTTTCTGGGCTCACCTCCTTCAGATTTCTTTCCCAGTGAGATTTAAGTGGATGCCCAGAGCTGACCTGCCAGAAGAGTTGCATGAAAAGCTTTGGCCAGGCAGGGCTACTGTAACCCTAACACTGATGGCCACCAACAGGTGGATGAAGGATGTTTGTAACTCAGCCTCATCCTTTTCCTTTGGTTGCTTGTAAGCAGTTTCCTCTGTGTTCTCTTCCTGAAGTACATGTGTTGACTGGCTTAAGAGGACAGCCCTGTAAATGAGATCTTTGATCTCAAGAATTCATTTTATCTCTGCAGCAAGGAAAAGTGAATTGAATTGGCTGGGAGAACTAAGCCTTTTCTTGTCTCTGTTCTACAGCTGCTGTCTTTCTGGGGTCATCCTAACTCCCACTGCTAGATACTCTCTTTGGCTTCAGAAATAACAAAAAGGCTTCTCCAGCATCCTCATAACCTGCAGGAGAAGGCTGAAAGCTTTCCAGCCCTTGGTTTATTACACAAACTCAGGCTGTGGAAGGGATTTTTGATGAAGCACTGAGCTGCAATACAGCAAAGATCACTGAGCTACTCTGATTGATACCTCAGCAGAACAGAAACTTCCAGCAAACACTCACTGACAGTCCTTGGAGTAAAACACAGCCTAGAAACACTGCTGCAGGCTGCCCTGTTTATGTTAATGCACAGAGGCATTAGGGACCACTGTACACAAAAAAGGACTGTGGGGCATAACCACAGAGTCATAGAGGGCTTTGGGTTGGAAGGGACTTTAAAGGTCTTCTAGTCCTGTGGGCAGGGACACTTTCCACTAGCTCAGGTTGCTCAAGGCCTCACCAACCTGCTCTTGAACACCTCCAGGGAGGGGGCATGCACATTTTTGTGGCCCCTCCTCTGGACCCACTCCATTAGGTCCACATCCTCCTTGTGCTGAAGGCTGTAAAGCTGGACAGAGTACTCCAGGTGGGTACAGCAGAGTGCCAGAACTGCCTCTCCTGGTCTGCTGGCCACGCTTCTTTTGATGCAGCAAAGAACAAACGTGGTCTCAATGGAGGATCCAGGAGGATCAACTGTTTTCCTTGGTTAAGGACTGTGATGTATTGGTGGGAAGCAGCCAGGTCTCACACAGCTCTAACTTTGTGAGCCCGTGGCATAATGCCAGTGCTGACGAAGAGCTGCAGCACAGCAGATGGGCTGCATGAATACCACTTGGCATATTAAACCTTCTTCTTTCTACAGCACCAAACAGGAGCCTACTTTTGAATTTGTGGTGGACTTTTTTTGCCTCTTGGTTGCTGTAACAAGACACTCTCTGGCTTTGAAAGGAGATCTGGTTAATCTGCACTTGCCCCATCATCAACAGAGGAGCTACACAAGAAGGGAAGGACTTCCCCCTAGGACCTGTGCTTCTGGTTCCTCTCCACACTCACTAGGCTGAGGAGAGAGAACTCAAAGCAGGATGAGCTGTCCCAACAGAAGAGTGGTTGGAGGGAGGAGAGCAGAGCAGTTTCTCAAGCACAAGTGTTATGCTGCTGTTCAGCACTGGCCTTGCCCAGGAGGCTGCTTTAGTGCTGCCGTGGACACAAGAGGCTCTCCAGCTGCAAATGCACTGCCCTGTGTGTTCTGTGGAGATGCTGTAATTACCATGGTCAATGTGTTCTCTGCCTTTTGCCTTCATTTGCTGCAGGGTCAAAGCCTCTCCTCTGTGACCACACAAGTGTCTCTTTGTCAGCTGCAGGACATTTGGAGCATACTTTACAGAAAACATCAGAAACAGGATCTGTAACCACTCCCTTGACTGACCTGCTGGACGTGGCCTTGTCTGGTTCCACTTCTGGCTTGGTCACCAGGGAGGGACCAGCTCCCAGGCAGCCTTCTGTCAGCCTGCTCTGGATGCAATTATTCCTTGACTTACCTTTGAACATGTGGGTCTCACTCCTCTTTTTTTTTTTCCCCACATTTAAAATTAGATTTTTCCAGAGCTTGTATTGAAAACTTTTCCAGAGGAAATAAGAAGTGTCTTGTTATGCTTGATTTATTACAAGTTCCATAAGGAAGCCATCACACAAGGCAGAGGGGAAAATGTGGAGAGCTGCAAATGAGACTCAAAAGTCTCCCCTTAAAGTAACTCTAAATATTAAACTGCTTGACAAAGGAGTGCAGCTCTACTGGCAGTGCCAAAGCTTCCATTTGCAGCACTTCACTGGCCCAGGATCACACCTCAGGCTTTCATTGTTGGTTCTGGAGTTGGCCACCTGTCTTAGTCTTGGCATTAATGGCATCAGCAATGACATCTCCTTCAGTTCTGTCAATACAGTTGACATATATAGAGATAACACAAAGCAAACAGCTCTGTTCAAGGTCTCATTGTTAGATAGATTCATAGAATGGTTTGGGTTGGAAGGGACCTTAAAAGATCATCAAGTTCCAACACCCCTGCCATCAGCATGCACACCTTCCACTAGACCAGTACCTGAAGGGGACCTACAAGAAAGCTGGAGAGGGACTTCTGACAAGGGCTTGTAGTGACAGGACAAGGGGGAATGGATTGAAGCTGGAAGAGGGCAGATTTAGACTGAAGATTAGGAAGAAATCCTTTACAGTGAGGGTGGTGAGACACTGGAACAGGTTGCCCAGGGAGGTGGTGGAGGTGGATACCTCATCCCTGGATGTTTCTAAGGCCAGGATGGATGTGGTGAGACACTGGAACACTGGACACTGGAACAGGCTGCCCAGGGAGGTGGTGGAGGTGGATGCCTCATCCCTGGTTGTTTCTAAGGCCAGGATGGATGTGGTGAGACACTGAACACTGGAACAGGTTGCCCAGGAATGTGGTAGAAGCCTCATCCCTGGATGTCTTTAAGGCCAGGCTGGATGTGGCTCTGTGCAACCTGATCCAGTGTGAGGTGTCCCTGCCCATTGCAGGGGGAGTTGGAACTGGATGATCCTTGAGGTCCCTTCCAGCCCTGACAATTCTGTGATTCTGTGGTGAGACACTGGCACAGGTTGCCCAGGGAGGTTGTAGCTGCTCTCTCCCTGGAGGTGTTCAAGGCCAGGCTGGATGAGGCCTTGAGCAACTCGATTCTATGATGCTTCCCAGCTCATAGCCACATTATCCTCAGAGCAGTGTCAAGGATGCCACCCAAAGCATGGCATGTCACCAACAAAGTAGATCAGATGCAAGTGGGATGTATTGGATCAGAAAGGCCTCCAAAAAACCAAAAATGACACTGAAAGTGTTTCCAAACTGCATTTCCAGCTTCAAGCTGTGAATGGTCACAGCTACAGTAACCAATGCAGGTGAAGCTGAGCACTGACTCTTACAAGTGACAAATAGCTCACTTTTATTTAGCCATTATTTATTGGATTGCACCACAGACACTTGCCCTGAAACAGCAACTTCAAAAACATTAAATACATGCATTAAAAAAAAACTCTAATCATCCAAACCATAAAAACAACCTCAGGACACATTCACAATGTTCATTTCTCCATCACTTGCAGCATTTCCCTCAAACACTGCAAGGAGATGCTAAGCATAGAGAACAGATGAGAGCAGCTACTCACATTTGGTAGGGTAGAAATAATTCTCTACAAGTGCAGTCTTTTGTGTGACACAGATCATTATTCACCACAAATGATGATGGTACAGCAGAGAACTGTTGGGCATGCAACAGCAGCTCTGTTTTTTGGCTGGGGGGAAAAAAGCAGGCTCCAAGCTTGTGAGCAGGGGACACAGTGGTCTGTCAGGAGGCATGTTTAGGTACTTAGGCATTTAATTTAGCTGGATAAGAAACAATGTAATGTTTTCCTGTTGTTAAACATTGCCATCTGTATCTCTGGCACACAAATTAAAACAAGAAGGGTGTGACCATTAAAATTGTGTGTCCTGAGATTTCCTTCTTTCGGGGGGCAAAGAGGTTAAAGTGGAAAAGCTGATCTGGGGATAAATCAGGAACACATGTGGTACTGAGAACAAACAGCAGCCAACAGGCAGGCAGGGGAGGACTTCTCCAGGCACAAAATGGGATGGACAAAAATACCATCTACTGGGAAGGGAGCAGAGCAACTGATCTGCACTTTGAAACAGGTCAGTTTAACCAATTCTAGTAAGCCTTCGTAATTATCTAAGCACTCTGAAGTCTTAAAACTTGGTTTAAGTCAAAAAGCTGCCTGCCCAGGTGTGCAAAGCAGCATTGCTTCAGTGTTAATACTGGTTCCTAGCTGTAGAAAATGAGAGGTGATCTTAAACACAGGTAAAAGGACCTGAGTGAAGCAACAAAACAGCACAGAGGTGAGCAGACTGCATCTTGAAGTTACGAAATGCGTCTGCAGCCTGCCTACTGGAAGCAGACACCAACAGCCAGTCTCCTGCTCAGGCTGACAGAGTTTTGCCCCTTTTCTTTGGCAACAAAGAGAAATATTTAGCACGGTTAAGTTACAGCTCACTTAAAGCCGAGAAGCATAACAACAGTTGTGCATAACAATCCTTTTGATGCACTGCCAGCGGCAGGCCCCCAAAATGTTACCTCGATTAAATCAGTCTTTATCTTCTACCTTAAGACTTGTTCCTTGACACCAGACAGGGTTAAAAACTAAAATAAAGCAAGCATTATGGGTCACAAAGCACTGAATTTTCAAGTGTGAAGTCATACCAAAACCTTGATAAGCTCTCAGTGACGTCGTAGGTGAGCAGCCGGTCAGGAACGTCGCTCCGGGTGCCCTGCACTGCTAACACATGTGGTGCCAGGGCAAAGGGGACATCACTCAGGAGATCTGACATCAAAGAGCTGCCTTCCAAATTTTGGCTCCTTTCATTTCCCACCTCTGTGCTTGATGGAGTCAGCTGCGATCTGTGCCCTGTGTTTAGCTAAAGAGAACAGAAGAGATTTAGATGCCGCAGGGCAGGCAGCTCCGGCTCTGTGCTTAGAACCAGCTTAAGCTGCTAACCAGTAAACCCAAACCAAAGAAAAACATAAATCAATTCAGTTTCAGAGGGTGCTTCAGGTAGATCTGAATCACATATTGATCTTACTAGACATGGATAGAGTTCTCTGACTCAGGCTGACCTGCACCAAGGCAAAAACAAGCAGTTTTTGGAGTGATCGGTCGGATTTCTCCACCTAATGCCACTCTGCATTTATGAAACCCCTAAGGCTGCTCAGACTTTTGGTTATTATGTCCTGTCTTGTTTAGGGGACATCACACAGAATGGCAGGTTGGAAAGGACCCCAAGGACCATCTGGTTCAACCTTTCTAGGTATTGGTATAGTTGAAATGAGGTTGCCCAGCAGCCTGTCAAGCTGAGCCTTCAAACTGTCCCATGTGTCCCACTGCTTCCCCTAGGAGAGGATTCCAATGTCTGACTGTTCTCAGGGAGCACAATTTTCTTCTGGATTCCAATCAGAATCTCCCCAGGAGTAACTAAGACCAATCAGCCCTTGGTTTTTCCATGGAACTCATGTAAAAAGAGAGTCTGCCCAGCAGCCTGCCAAGCTGAGCCTTCAAACTGTCCCATGTGTCCCACTGCTTCCCCTAGGAGAGGATTCCAATGTCTGACTGTTCTCAGGGAGCACAATTTTCTTCTGGATTCCAATCAGAATCTCCCCAGGAGTAACTAAGACCAATCAGCCCTTGGTTTTTCCATGGGACTCATGTAAAAAGAGGGTTTGCCATCCTCCTGGTTAGCCACCCCTGATATCCTGGTCTGTGTTAAGGTCTCCCCTAAGCCTTCTCTTCTCCAAGCTGAACAAAACCCATTTTATACTATCAAATGACTTCATCTAATCCATTACCAGATGAAGCTCCATCTTCTGCTCCCCCTGTGCCTTTTCAAACATTGTCCAACAAAGCCATGACTTTGCTGGTTACAACCCACTCCCATCCCAGTTATTTCCAGGCATTAATGGTGTTGCTTTCCCACTGAAAATGGACCTCCATGAGTGGCAGAGGAGGGAGGTCTGTTATATATGCCTACACATGCACTGCAAGAATGTGCTTTACAGAAAACCACAGGTAACAAAACCTCAAAGAAAACCCCAAAACCTCTGAACCAAAGCCAACAGCCAGCTCCAGAGCCCTCAGCACAGGAAGGATATAGACCTGATGGAGCAGGTCCAGAGGAGGGCCATGAAAATGATCAGGGGGTTGGAGAACCTGTGCTATGAGGACAGGCTGAGTGTGCTGGCAGTGCTCAGCTTGGAGAAGTGAAGGCTCTGGGAATGATAGAATCAAGCAGGTTGGAAGAGATCTCCAAGCTCAGCCAGTCCAACCTAGCACCCAGCCCTGGCCAATCAACCAGACCATGGCACTAAGTGCTCCAGCCAGGCTCTTCTTGAACACCTCCAGGGACAGCCACTCCACCACCTCCCTGGGCAGCCCATTCCAATGCCAATCACTCTCTCTGTGAAGAAGACCTAATAGCAGCCTGTCAGAACCTGAAGGTGACTACAAGCAGGCTGCAGAGGGACTGTCTGCAAAGGCCTGCAGGGACAGGACATGGGGCAAGAGAAGCAGAGATTTGCATTGGATGTTAGGGACAGATTCTGCACCATGAGGTGGTGGAATGCTCGAACAGGTTACCCAGGGAAGTGGTTGAGGCCCCATCCCTGGAGATATTCAAGGTCAGGCTCAGTAAGGCTCTGGGCAACCTGATCTAGTTGAGGATGTCCCTGCTGACTGCAGAGGGAATTGGACTGGATGACCTTTAGAGGTCCCTTCCAACCCAGACCATTCTATGATTGTATGATCTTCCTTCTCATCATGGACAAGTAGGCTTGAGGCAAATATCACATCAAAATGAATAAGTATCTTCTGCTATAGACATATTCTCTTGCTAAGAACACTTCCAGTCATTTATGGTAATTATATTTAACACCCACCCCCCTCATAATTCAAGTAAGTATTGACATTTGCTATAAACTTCAACCCTTCCCTTCATTTCCCCTCTGCACAATTTGCTCCATGCCCTCTTGAAAGCACTAAGCTGTGGTGCACTTTTTGAGGTGGTGGTGATTTGCCTGCATCTCATCTGTCCACATTCTGAAGAGGAGAGTGGAGCCAGAAAGCCCCAAATGAGAAATAGGAATAGGTTACAGCTAGGAATCAATTAAACTCGATCTTCAAAGACCCTTCTGCCTCCTCCCACTCCCACATTCCAGGGGAAAATAATCCCTCACTGTCCTATTCCCAGAGCTCAGATGATAAGCAGATATCCCTAGGATCTGCTGTTTATTTTGTCTGGCAAATTATACTTTTATGAGCACCTGTTTAGATCTTAATTGTCCCCCAAGCTGGAGGAACTTCATTTACAATGCAAATTAGACCAGCACGTGGCAAAACTCACTGGGAAGAGGGAAAAAGAAACAAATCAGAGCAAGTCTCTGAAGATCATGGCCAGCAGAGCAAGGGACATGATTCTCCCCCCTTACTCTGCTCTCCCCAGACCCCCACCTGGAGTCCTGTGGGCAGTTCTGCAGCCTCCAACACAAGCAGGAGATGGAACTGTTGGAGCCAGTCCAGAGGAGGCCACAAAGATGCTCAGAGGGCTGCAGCAGCTCTGCTGTGAGGACAGGCTACAAGAGTAGAACCTTCTTCAGGTTCTGACAGGCTGCTATTAGGTCTCCCCAGAGCCTCCTCAGATATTGGCCTAACGTGCAAGACTTTACCAAGCTACACGTTTTTGTGCTCCCAAACCATAAAGACATCCTTTAAATGGACTAAGACATATTTCACTCATGTGCTGAAGAATCCACATCAGTGAAAAGATCTTGAGGAAGCCAACCTGACCAGCAGTGACTGGTCATGAAGAACTGGACACATCAAGCACCCATCAGTGTGAAGATTGCCCAAGCTGGCTGCAATGCAAACACCAGCATCAAGCTATGTGATGCAACCAAAGTCAAGGTTAGGAAATGGCTTCTGTTTTCCTGCATGCATTCTTCAAGCATTTATAGAACTGCAAGGCCTGGAGAATTTGATATCCCACATTAGTCACACTGCTTTTGACTTAAATGCCTAACTTATTTATCCAGAATACAATCTATTCACAGCATATTCTCTGGACATGAGCTAAAGAAAGCCCTGCCAAATGCTATGACACACAATCCTGCTATGAGAAATATTAATTGGATGCACTTAGAAGATCACCAAACAATTTACATTCTGCCAGACACCAGAGAATCAAAAAAAACCCCCCAGTCCTCCAAACCAAAACCTCAAGTTAAAATGACAGAAGGTATGGGAGTAATAAAATTCACTTCAAATAAGGTTTAATTCAAATAAGTTCATTCTGGATTTGCCATCCAAATGGGCAGGAATGAAAGAAACACTATCTAAAGACAGATATTTAAGCTACTTGGTCTAGGGGAAGGTGTCCCTGTCCATGGAAGGGAGGGTGGAACTAGATGGTCTTTAAGGGCCCTTCCAACACAATTCATTCTATGATGATTCCTCAGTGGTCAGAGGTCTGAATGACAATACACAAGACATGGATCTGATGGAGCAGGTTCAGAAGAGAGGCACGAAGATGAGCAGGGGCTGGAGCACCTCTGCTACAAGGACAGGCTAAGGGAGCTGGGGTTGTTCAGCCTGGAGAAAACAAAGCTCCAGGGAGATCTAAAAGTGGCTTTGCAGTACCTGAAGGGGGCTACAAGAAGGCTGCAGAGGGACTGTTTGCAAAGACCTGCAGTGCCAGGGCATGGGGTAATGGCTTGAAATGACAGAAGAACAGATTTAGGTTAGGTGTTAGAAACAAGATACAAGATAGTATTGTCCTGCTCTGGCAGAGGGGTTGGACTTGATGATCTCCTTGGGTCCCTTCCAACCCCTAACATCCTGTGAGCCTGTGATCTTGTGATCCTGTGAACAAGTTTTGCACCATGAGGGTGCTGGAACACTGGAGCAGGTTGCACAGGGAGATTATTGTGACCTTTCAATATCTTAAGGGGACCTACAAAAAAGCTGGGGAGGGACTATTTAGACTGTCAGGTAGTGATAGGACTGGGGAGAATGGAACCAAGCCAGAAATGGGGAGATTCAGACTGGATGTCAGGAAGAAGTTCTTTAGCATGAGGGTAGTGAGAGCCTGGAAGGGGTTGCCCAGGCAGGTAGTGGAAGCCTCATCCCTGGAGTGAATCATTGGACACCTCACACTAGATCAGGCTGGCCAGAACCTCATCCAGCCTGGCCTTAATGACATCCAGGGATGAGGCTTCCACCACCTCCCTGGGCAACCTGTTCCAGTGTCCAGTGTTCCAATGTCTCACCACATCCATCCTGGCCTTAGAAACATCCAGGGATGAGGCATCCACCTCCACCACCTCCCTGGGCAACCTGTTCCAGTGTCCAGTGTTCCAATGTCTCACCACATCCATCCTGGCCTTAGAAACATCCAGGGATGAGGCATCCACCTCCACCACCTCCCTGGGCAACCTGTTCCAGTGATTCACCACCCTCACAGTGAAGAACATCTTTGTAACATCCAATCTGAATCTACCACTTCTAATTTTTGCTCCAGTCTCCCTAGTCCTGTCACTACCTGATATCCTAAAAAGTGCCTCCCCAGCTTTCTCGTAGCCCAATTCAGATACATCCAGGGTTGGTGACTCCACCACCTCCCTGAGCAGCTCATTCCAGGCCCTGACCACTCTTGCCATGAAAAACTTTTTCCTAATGTCCAATCTAAACCTCCCCAGCCTCAGCTTGAGGCCATCCCCCCTTGTTCTGTCTCCACAAAAAGCTGGGGAGGCACTTGTTAGGCTCTCAGGAAGTGCCAGGACTGGGGGGAATGGAGCAAAGCTGGAGGTGAGGAGATTCAGACTGGATGTGAGGAGGAAGTTGTTGAGCATGAGAGTGGTGAGAGCCTGGAATGGGTTGCCCAGGGAGGTGGTTGAGGCCGTGTCCCTGGAGGTGTTTGAGGCTGTGTGCAGCCTGCTCTAGGGTAGGGTGTCCCTGGCCATGGCAGGGAGGTTGGAATTAGATGATCCTTGTGGTCCCTTCCAACCCTGACCAATTCTAACCACAGAAACACAGATTCCTCTTTTACCAATCTGAGCATTTGGGACTGAAATGAAGCAGGTTTCACTTCATATTTCCTTTCCATTGGACCACTCACTGATAGCTGTGGTGGAGTTTAGGTCTGTTTGTTTTTCTGTTATCCCCTAGGAAGCAGGGCTGAAACTAACCTAACCAACCCCACTGTTACTTCCTTTACTTGCTGTTCAGAGCCATCAATAAGCTGCTCTTTACTACAGTCTTCCAGCTACCATTCCTTGCTAATGCATCCCCTTGAAAGTCTCCCTGTACTATCAGGCTGTATTAGCACACAGCCTCATCGAGTGATGGATGATCTGCACTGCATTTAAGATCAATTTTAATATTTGGAGTAGCCCAGAAGGGTTGCTCCCAGAGGCAGGGTGACTGCCCAATCAATTTGTTGACAGCAGCCAAGTGAACCATCATTACTGGCTTTTAAGTCCAAGCACATGTGTTTGGGCAAGAGGCACAGGATTATCAGGAGTTTTAGCTGGGGATTAAGCTGGTCAGAAAAGCCCAAAATTAGAAAGAGGGCTAAAAAAAAAACAAACCCACACCAAAAATGTGACAGGAACATCTGAGCACCCAATTTGAGCATCTCCTGCTACAAATAACCATCCAGTGGAAGTGAATAAGCTTGCAATCAAGTCAGACATGGAGTGAGTCTCTGCCTAAAGTAAATGGGGAGGGATGCAAATTGTGCTTCTGGATCCTTGGTCACTATTTGGAGTGTATGTTCCTTTACATAAAGAAGAGACTGCCAATCAGGCTAATTTCTCTGCTTAATGAACATTTCACATGTGGGTTATCTGAGCTGCCATTTCCAGGCACTAAATAATGAAAACAGCTCATGCCTGTATGTCATCCTTCCCCCACAGGAGGGGATTTTGGCCTTCTGTTGCTCAAAGCTTACCAAACTGACCACAATAGATTCTGAACTTCACAGGCAAGGCTGTGGGAGGGAAGGATGCTCCAACCCATTTGCTGTGTTTCCATGTATTTGCTGGCCAGGCAGAACATTGAATTCCCATCCTAAAAGATCATAAAATCATAGAATCAAGCAGGTTGGAAGAGACCTCCAAGCTCAGCCAGCCCAACCTAGCACCCAGCCCTGGCCAATCAACCAGACCATGGCACTAAGTGCCCCAGCCAGGCTTTGCTTGAACACCTCCAGGGATGGTGACTCCACCACCTCCCTGGGCAGCCCATTCCAATGCCAATCACTCTCTCTGACAACAACTTCCTCCTAACATCCAGCCTAGATCTCCCCCAGCACAACTTGAGACTGTGTCCCCTTCTTCTGTTGCTGCTTCCCTGGCAGCAGAGCCCAACCCCACCTGGCTACAACCTCCCTTCAGGTAGTTGTAGACAGCAATGAGGTCTGCCCTGAGCCTCCTCTTCTGCAGGCTGCACACCCCCAGCTCCCTCAGCCTCTCCTCACAGGGCTCTGCTCCAGGCCCCTCACCAGTATCATCTCTCCTCTCTGGACATGTTCCAGTATCTGAACATCTCTCTTGAATTGAGGAGCCCAGAACTGGACACAGCACTCCAGGGGTGGCCTGAGCAGTGCTGAGCACAGGGGCAGAAGAACCTCCCTTGTCCTGCTGCCCACACTGCTCCTGAGCCAGCCCAGGATGCCATTGGCTCTGCTGCCCACCTGGGCACACTGCTACCTACCAGTACCCCCAGGTCCTTTTCCTCCTGGCTGCTCTTCAGACACTCTGTCCCCAGCCTGTAGTGCTGCTTGGGGTTGTTGTGGCCGAAGTGAAGAAACCAGGTTGGAAGAGACCTCCAAGCTCATCCAGTTCAACCTAGCACCCAGCCCTATCCAGTCAATTAGTATTCATGCCCCAGAATTGTAACTTCAGGTATGTTAGAAGTCAATCAACTTCAGCAATATCTGCTAATTTCTCTAGAAGACTAAGAATAAAATCAACTTAATTTTCCCCTCCTCTGTGCACTCCCAGCCCCCATCACCTCTTCCTTGATAGTCTGCATTTCTGTCTTTCCAATGGATTCATATGACCCCTAACCAGGTGCCTAGGAGATTTATTTACACCCATCCAGAACCACTTCATAGGAGATGAATTTAAAGAGCACATTTCAGAGAGGAGAACCAAGTTGATTCTCCTTGCTTCCAACACGTGCCCCAAATGCTGCCCAGCAGTATTTGCATGCAGAAAACCACAGATGATTTTCCATCTCCTTCAGGAAATGAGGACTTTTTCTCTCTCTCTTTGCTGTGTTCTCACTTTTCAGCAGTAAATTCTGAGAAGCAAGGGCAGAAGGCTCACAGCAGAATGATTTTGATTCATAAAGAGAATGATGCCCTGTGATGATAAGTATCGCAGCAAGGTATATAATTAAGAGTGGCCATAACAACAACGTATAAATTAGATAATTATGGATTAAGCAATCCCTGTGGGGATTCTCTCATGCCCTAGAAAACATGTAACAAGCTCCTTACATAGAAGGCAGCAGCTATTGAGTATTTGAGGGGGAAATAGGACTATAAAGAAGAAAAACAAAGAAGCAGCACACAGCAAGGGGGGGGGAAATCAAATTTATTACCTAAAGAGGGCTCTTTTTGGCAGTTTGTTTTAAAACTGCTAGAGATTTCACCCCTTCAATCTGCTGCTGTCTGCTGCCTAAAGAGCACAGATCAGATTAGCAGGGAGTTGCAATATCAAATAAAGAGGAGCTGCTTCTTAGAGGAGAGAGAGAATCAAAGCGCTGCAGCGATTACCAGGAAATGTTCTTTCTTTGGTGTTGTTTGTTCCTTACATCAATTTAATAATCCCAGGTGTCCTGGCCACCAGTCCTAGAATAATCTTGATAAATCCTAATTCACAGCCATACCATCTGTCAGAAAATATTTGGTGGTGTCTCCTAATAGATATGCTGCATAATTGCTCTCACAGTAGGACAGAAACACACGGTTGCACTAATGTGCTTTACCAGTGGAACAGCTCATTAGCAACAATAACCCCCACCACATCACTGGGGTTTCCAGCACCCTTCCTACACCAAACCCCAACCTTTCCATTCTGTTCTTGCCTATAGCCTTAAATTCCCAGGGAAAGCAGAGGGAGGTCAAATTAGCTGGAAATTGTACTGTAATAAGGGAAGAGTCTCAAGCATGACAACATAAAGCCACAATCTCTCTTTCTGCTATGATGGTGCTGCAGTTAAAATTAGAAGCTTTGTGTTTCACAGTCACAAAGAGACTAATTTAAGTTCTGGGCCCTGCAGAGTGCTAAGCATTTTGGCCCCAGTCCAGAAGAGCACTTAAATGTGCCTATGACTTTTAGTTCATGAGCCTGAAGCAACTTCAGTGGCATCATACATGCTTGATTAGGCCCGGAGCGCTCATCACTCTGCTGGACAATGCATCTCCCTAGGACTGCCTCAGTGGCAGGAGATGACCCTCCCAAAGCTCCATCTGGACTCACAGAGATAGAGAAGGGTGCTCCAGATGGAACTGTGCAAAGCAGGTGCTTCTCTTCCCACTCTCTGGAGCAGATCAGAGAATCAGTCAGGGTTGGAAGGGACCACAAGGACTGACTAGTTCCAACCCCTCCTGCCATGGGCAGGGACACCCTAGCCTCGATCAGACTGGCCAGAGCCTCATCCAGCCTGGCCTTAAACACCTCCAGGGATGGGGCCCCAATGACCTCTCTGGGTGATGAAATGCTGTTGCTAGCTGCAGCAAGATGGTCTCAGTGTAAGCTTTCATTTATGCATGAGGTTAAAGAAGTTACCCAAGATGACACAAAAATACATTCAGTAACTGCACAAACAAACCCCCTAGTTCCTAAGTACATGGGAAATTCTACAGATGGTCACAGCTACCACAAAAACACTCCAGAAGACACTTGCTTCCAAAATCAGACTCAACCTCATTTCCTTTTTGAATAGGGAAGTGACCCATGGACAAAATATTACTTCACTCTTCTTTAAATCAATGCTTCTAAAAGCATTGCTATGTTCCAGAGGCTACATTTCATGTGATTTAAGATATATTCTCAAGTGAAAGCAAGTTTCCAGCATATGAAAGATTCACAGAATGGTTTGGGCTGGAAGGGACCTCAAAGATCACCTATTTCCAACCCATCTGCCATGGGCAAGGACACCTGACACTAGCTCAGCTTGCTGGAGGTCTTGTCCAGCCTGGACTTGAACACCTCCAACAAGGGATCATCCATGACCTCACTGGGAAACCTGTTCCAGTGTTTCACGACCCCCAAGAATCACAGAATGGTTTAGGTTGGAAGGAACCTCAAAGCTCAGCCAGTTCCAACCCTCTGCCATAGGCAGGGACACCTCCCACTAGAACAGGTCACTCAAGGCCTCATCCAACCTGGCCTTGAACACTTCCAGGGAGGTTGTGGAGCACAGAATCTTTGATCACATTGGGTGATTCTGTGCTCCACAACCTCCCTGGGCAACCTGAGCCAATGTCTCCTCACCCTCACAGTAAAGAACCCTTTCCTAACATCCAGTTTGAATCTCCCCTCTGCCAGTTTAAACCCATTCCTCCTTGTCCAGCCTAATAGAAATTTCTTCCTAATCTCAAGTTCTTCACCATGAGGGTGGTGAGACACTGGAACAGGTTGCTCAGAGAGGTGGTGGAAGCTCAATCCCTGAAAGTTTTTTAAGGCCAGGCTGGATGTGGCACTGGACAACCTGATCTAGTGGAAAGTGTCCCTGCCCATGGCAGGAGGAGGGGTTGGAACTAGATGATCCTTGAGGTTCCTTCCAAGCCTGACAGTTCTATGATCCTGAAATAAGTATACATCTCCTGGAGACTATTCTGAAAAGCCTTCTTTAGTACACAAGCATTAAATATTACACAAATCAGATGAAGAAGAAGTAATCCAGGTTTACAGGCACACAGCAGAGAAACAGAAAGCAAACACACAACAGGCAGGCTCGGGAGGGACTATTGACAAGGTCTTGTAATGACAAGATGAGAAGGAATGGGTTTAAACTGGCAGAGGAGAGATTTAAATTGGATGTTAGGAAGAAGTTGTTTGCAGTGAGGGTGGTGAGACCCTGGCACAGGTTGCCCAGGGAGGTTGTGGAGCACAGAAGCACCCAATGTGATCAAAGATCACATTGCATGCTTCTGTGCTCCACAACCTCCCTGGAGATGTTCAAGGTCAGGTTGGATGAGGCCTTGAGCAACCTGTTCTAGTTAGAGGTGTCCCTGCCTATGGTGGGGAGTTGGAACTGGATATTTGAGGTCCCTTCCAACCTAACCCATTCTATGATTCTATTACACTCTCAGATTTACAACATGCAACTTACAATGGCAGCTGTGGAAATAAATGACTTCTGTAAATGTCTGCATTTTCCATCACTGCTCCCCATGCTAATTACTCTGTGCAATTCATTAACACCCTGGATGCAATTTCATGCTTCCACATCCAAGTATACAAATAAGATCCTCAGCAATATCATACAAGCAGCTTTTCTTGTTCAAATCAATATTGGTGACCTTGATAATATCACCATCTAATTACTAGCAATGTTTCCTGTATGATAGATAGAGGAGGAAGGTGTGAGGATGATGAATCTGCTCCTGCAGGACATTTCATGCTTCTAAAATGGGCTGCTATAAAAGTTTTATGATGGGTGTGGAAGAAAACAGTCTTCTTACCTGTGGAGGTTGGTTGTAATTTGGTCTGGTCTCTGGAAATGAAGTTTTATCCTTTGATTCTCTGTTATGATCATCAATTGTGTCACCTAGCAAAGGAAAAAATACATAGTAAATCATTGAAAGCCTTCATATTGTATATAGAATGAGAAAAACCTCTTGTCTTCCTAAAAATCAAACTGTACCATATCCTTGGAAAGGGGAGGATGACTCCACTGCCACTATTTTACCATTTCAAACACTGGGAAAGAGGAAAAAGAAACAAATAGTTGAGAAGTGGTCTGCAAAACCCAGAAACAAATCTGTGTCGATTAGCTACAGGGGAAATAAACAACAACAGAGGGGAAAAAGCAGAGAGTTAAAAAAAAAAACAGGGCCCTATTTTTGCATACTTCAAGACAACTAAGCCTTAATAGTGCCAAAGGAGGGGTGAGTATCAGGTGCAAGGGAGATACCAGGTGCACACATCCAGCACATCCTTATCCCCTATCAGGCTGGGATGATGTATGCACTGTTACTCTATCCTCTCCTTTCCACACAGAGGATATCTGTGCAGAGTGCTGAGAGATTCAGCTTACTGAGAGAGAAAAGGTCTGGCTTTGACTGTGCCAAGGCAATGAATCCTGAGCATGCTGGGCTCTGACCTCTTCCATGGCACAGATGTGGCTAACCCTTCCCAGGATTTTACTGGGGAGATGTGATTCGGTTGATCCCAAAAGCTGCAGCTGGTACCAGCCTGAGATGAGCAGATCACAGCAATAAACTAGAGATGAGAGTGTTTAAATTGATTGTGAAGGGAGAAGGTACACCATTAATTTTATTAAAAGGCAGAGGCAGCAAAACACAAACGTCAGCATTTGTTTCTCAGATGTCCCAGTCCTGTTTGATGTCTTTACTGATGATCTGGACCAGGGAAATGAGTCCTGCATCAGTAAGTTTGCAGATGACACCAAGCTAGGAGCAGCTGCGGAGCTGTTGGAGGGTAGCAGAGTCCTGCAGAGGGACCTGGCCAGGCTGGATGGGTGGGCAGGGGCCAAGGGGATAAGACTGAACAAGGCCAAGTGCAGGGTTCTGCACTTTGGTCACAACAACCCCAAGTAGCACTACAGGCTGGGGACAGAGTGGCTGAAAGCAGCCAGGAAGAAAGGGACCTGGGGGTGCTGGGAGAGAGTAGCAGGACAAGGGAGGTTCTTCTGCCCCTGGACTCAGCACTGCTCAGGCCACCCCTTGAGTGCTGTGTCCAGTTCTGGGCTCCTCAATTCAAGAGAGATGTTGAGGTGCTGGAAGGTGTCCAGAGAAGGGTGAGAAAGCTGATGAGGGGCCTGGAGGAGAGCCCTGTGAGGAGAGGCTGAGGGAGCTGGGGGTGTGCAGCCTGCAGAATAAACTAAACTTGAGGCTTCAGTCCATCAATAGTGGCAGTGCTACTGAACTAGGGAGGCACTGAAGAAGCACTGCAATTTCCCCTCCCCTCCAAAGCTCTGAATCTCAGGAGTTCCTGCAATGGCAATTCTCTGCAAAGGGGTTTGGCAGTATCACTGTTCTGAGTCCTTCACTTTTCACAGCCTCTTTAAATAGCCTCCAGCTCCTTCAGCAGAGATGAAATGCTTCTGCTCAGTCTCTTCCCTGCCCTGCTTGTTTCTCCAGTACCCACTGCCAAGGTCTCACAGCTTCCATTTCCTTCCAACATCACTGCAAGCTTATTAGGAAAAAGTTCTTTTCCTTTCTTTCCCCACACAGCAGATGGACAATCAGCAACAGATGTCAACTAGCTGCTCTTCTCCTCACTGCCTTTTCCATGCTCAAGCCTCATCTCAGTTACCCTTGTTTCATTCCAGAAGAATCCATAGTTTCATTTAGCACCAAAGAAGAGTGCCAAAGTGGCAATCCAGAGTATCAGCCAACTCTTTTCACCAGCCAACTCCTACCCCATGAGTGAGCTGAGGTCTGCAGTGAGGTTGTACCAGGGAACACTGCTGGCAGTACCCAGAACACAGAATTTTGGTGGTTTTATGAGATCCAGACAATTAACAGAAGGCAGAGGGAAGCACTTTAGGAATCTTGGCTAATGTTCACAGAATGATAAAATGGGTTGGGTTGGGAAAGGATCTTTAATGAGAATCACAGTGTGGTAGGGGTTGGAAGTGACCTCTGCAGATCATCTAGTCCAAACCCCCCCTTCTAGAGCAGGATTACCCTGAGTAAATCACACAGGAACATGGTAGGGGTTGGAAGGGACCTCTGAAGATGATCTAGTCCAACCTCCCCCTGCTAGAGCAGGATCACCCTGAGTAAATCACACAGGAACATGGTAGGGGTTGGAAGGGACCTCTGAAGATGATCTAGTCCAACCTCCCCCTGCTAGAGCAGGATCACCCTGAGTAAATCACACAGGAACATGGTAGGGGTTGGAAGGGACCTCTGAAGATCATCTAGTCCAACCTCCCCCTGCTAGAGCAGGATCACCCTGAGTAAATCACACAGGTGGGTTTTGAATGCTTCCACTGCACAACCTCTCTGGGCAGTCTGCTCCAGCGCTCTGCCAACCTCAAAGGGAAGAATTTGTTTTCCTTCTGTTTATGTGGAACCTCCTGTGTTCCAGTTTGTGCCCACTGCCCCCTTGTCCTGATCACCAAGTTCAGCCCTCCTGAACAGAGCTAATATAAGAAACTGCAGGCAATTTGGCAGTCCCCATTGGTGATTAATACACTACCCAGTCAGCCATCTGAATCTAATAAGATACTGGGCAGTTGCTGTCCTCTTCACTGGGAGAAATGAGACACTGATGGATAGGTGGTTTTGCTCTTCTTAGAAGTGGAACTACCACTCTGGCCAGCATTAGTGCTGTAAAACCTACATATTCATCCTCATTAGATTCCATGTGCACGTGGCCAAGACATAATACCCTTATAAGAATATGTATAGATGGCAAAACAATGAAGTCATCCTGGTTTCAGGTCACCTCATCCTGGTTTCATATTCGTATCAACAGCAGTTTCATTTCAACAAGCTAATAATACACCTTAAAAATCCAACAGATCAGCAAAAAAAATTAAAAAGAGAGATGCTGCACAGCTGCAACTCTTAGCAAAAGAAGAGTTTAAGAGTTTATGCTGCATAAGGGTGAATGAGGAGGAAGTCTGTGCAAACCCATGCTAAGGCAGAGGTCTGTTCGCCTAAGCAAGCACATGGCAAGTCTCTGGCAGCTTTATAATGAGCTTCACCTTGAGTGGTTTTATAGCTGGCTAGTAAGGAGTCCTACAAATCAATCTTTGAATGGGATTAGGACTTAGCAGTACCTTCCCTAATTATCCTGATGAAGGATGAGGAAAATCTACACAAGCCCTGCAGAGCAAGCAGCTCTGAAAGTTTGATTTCTTCAAAGTTGTCAAAGGGAGGGGGGAAACTGCCACAAGGTAAACATCACCCAGAAGGTTCCTGCATTCACAGGCATGAAGCAACAAGGCTCAGCCCTTTCCCAAAGAAGAGGAGCAGCAAATCCAACTATGCACATGCCACTAAAGATTATGGGAGTGGCACCCCAAATTGCCACCTGGTTTCACTTAGGTATCCCAGGCTTCTGCAGGTGACCTTAAGGCTGAATTTCCATTGTCCCAAACAATTCTGGCAGCCTTTTTCTACCTGCATCAAGATCACAGCAAAACCACAGATTAAAAACTCCACTCTAGACATTTGTTTCTTCTTTCCCTTTTCCCCACTAAATGAAAACTTTCAGGTAGGTGGCAACAGAAAAAGAACCTGAAAGGGTGAGAGGCTCCTGTAGAGTGTTGGTATCTCAGATCTATGTACTTCTAAATTTGCAAACCCCTTTTTATTTCTGTGGGTTTATTTCCAATTTCTTCAAAGTCTGACTTCTTTTAGAGCTCTTCTAGATCCTAAAACAATGGACCCATAGAGTCTGAATCCAATTCCACCTCCAGCCACTTCACTGAGGCTAAATCATTCCAGCTCTCCTGACCCCCCTCTCCTTGATATGGCTTTCTTTTAAGAGGTGCCTAACTCTTTTAGAAAGCTGATAAATCAAAAGCCAAAGTCTCATAGCAAAATTCTGGTTGGAAGGAGCCCCTGAAGGCCACACTAGTCCAACCTTCAGCTCAGTGCAGGGCTAACTTCAAAGTGAAACTATGGTCTCAAGGTTCTCATCCAGCTGAACTTTGGGCTTCCAAAGATGATTTCGCAGCCTCTCTTGCCTCTCAGTTTTCTCTCTGCCTTTGCTATTTGCTACCTTCAGGTACACAGCCATAGTCAAAGAAAGCTGTAGAATCCATTCATCCAGGACCCATGAGCCTCTGTCTTTAAATGCTTTTTAACTTTGGTTTTAACTTGTGATACTTTCATGGCAAGCCCCAAGAACTGCTGAGGACCAATCTCATTCTGATTTACTGCTGTGATGCATCCATGTAGGAACTTTCTCCTCCATTGTATGTGCAAATTAACCTTTCAAAGCAGCCTACAGAAACACTCAACCCCCTCACAACATTATTATCTTCTAGTAGATCTCACTTTTCCATTTTGCTCTTCAGAAATCTCATTCTGGAGTTCATTACCCTACATGCTGCTGCACCTTTCTTACCTAGATTGCTATCAGAATGAGCAGACAGTATAGCATCACAGAATCAAGCAGGTTGGAAGAGACCTCCAAGCTCAGCCAGTCCAACCTAGCACCCAGCCCTGGCCAATCAACCAGACCATGGCACTAAGTGCCCCAGCCAGGCTTGGCTTCAACACCTCCAGGCATGGCGACTCCACCACCTCCCTGGGCAGCCCATTCCAGTGCCAACCTGGCTGATTCTATGATTCCATTCTATGGCTGGATCTTAGGAAGCAGTTCTTCAGTACAAGGGTGGTCAGACTCTGGACTAGATTGCCCAGAGCATTTGTGGCTGACTCATTCTCCTCTCCAGGCTGAAGATCCACAGCTCCCTCAGCCTGTCCTCATAGCAGAGGTGCTCCAGCCCCCTGATCATTTTGATGGCCCTCCTCTGAACCATCTCCATCAGGTCCATGTCCTTCCTGTGCTGAGGGCTCCTGATATTGAACCATTACATAAGATAGAATTGAAAACAAAAGCTCCACAAAGAGGTGCATGTCCTCGAAGTCTTCTGACCCAACTTATCTGGGTGTGTGTGCCCATGCCTCAGGGAGAATCTCACAACTATTAACTGCTCTTCCTTTATTCAACTGATACTGTTCTGGGGATATCTATTACATGTTAGCATTTACCATGAGCATTGTCCTTAACAAAAAAATAAAGAGCCTCCACAAGTGCCTGGAAGGCACAGATCAGATGTCACAGGCCAGTCTCTACACGCATCAGATCTCCATTTTTGACATCACTACAGAACCTTCCCAGCAGTTAAAGCCCTTCCCTCTTCATCTCAAAACAAAAGCAACTTCCCAAGCCCAAGTGAATCACTTTTCTCAGGAAGCAAACCATTTAATTCACTATTTTAAACCAGCAATTTTTCCTCAGATGATTATCTCTCTCCTCAAAAGAAAAAAAAGATGTGTTATTAACATCATCACTTATGTCAGCTTCTTGTCAGGGTCATCTAGATCACTTCAGTTACCCCCCAGGTTAAGTATATTGTTTTAAGGTGAAGAATAAAACAACAAAGTCACATGATGTTTTTTTTAGATGTTTGGAGAAGTTTGGTGTTAATTTATATAACCTCCTCTCCACTTTGCTCTCAGATCTGTTTCCTGGGTAGTGACAGATGTCTACATTTAGCACACCCCAGCTTTGCTGTATGGATGGGCTGGTATGCAGCAAGTGCAAAAGAATCAGAGAATCAACTAGGTTGGAAGAGAGCTCCAAGTTCATCCAGCCCAACCTAGCACCCAGCCCTAGCCAGTCACCCACACCATGGCGCTAAGTGCCTCATCCAGGCTTTGCTTCAACACCTCCAGCAAGGAGACTCCACCACCTCCCTGGGCAGCCCATTCCAATGCCAATCACTCTCTCTGCCAACAACTTCCTCCTAACACCCAGCTTAGACCTCTCCTGCCACAACTTGAGACTGTGTCCCCTTAGTTCTATTGCTGCTTGCCTGGAAGAGGAGCCCAACCCCACCTGGCTGCAGTCTCCCTTCAGAAGCAACAGTTTGCATGCTAGGACAATACTATTGTATTACTTGCCTGTTTCTCTTGCTTAAGTTTGTCTTCTCTACCTTTGATGTGAAACTGACAGCCATGACCTTCACAATGCTTCCTGCTCTTTTCATATTTTGCTTGGAAGGCTGATTTAAAAAGTTTAATCTCAAAACAATAAAAGTCTTTACCTCTTACTGATGAGTGGTGAAAGGCTTTGGGGAAACATTAGTAACAACAACAAACTCAACTGAAGACAATAGTACAGCTCACACAGAGTCCTGCTGGCAGGCAACCTCCTCTCAAACACATTTTAGCTGTAGCACTTTCTTGTCACTAGTTGAATCAAGCTCTAAAAGCAACCTCAGATTAGAGGTGTCCTTCAAAAGGCAAAGCTTTGTTATGACATTGAGCTTTTCCTTATGAAATGAAGATTCTTTCATTAGCCTCAGCTAAAGATGAGATGAGGAGTTCCTTGCTCCTGTTGGATTCATGATGTGGTACTAAAGGCAATCATGCCCAGAATGATACCAGCACACTGAAGATGGAACTGTTAGAGGGTTGCAAAAGAGGCCACAAAGCCAGTTACAGACTGGAGCACCTCTCCTGCAAAGAGAGGTTGTTCAGTCTAGACAAGAGATGGCTCCAGGGAGACCTTAAAGCAGCCTTCCAGGAGAGGGACTTTCTACAAAGAGCAAAGGATAATGGCTTCAAACTGGAAGAAGCTGGACTGAGATTAGACACTAGGAAGAAATTCTCCCCCACAAGGGTGGTGAGACACTGGAACAAGTTGCCCAAAGAAGTTCTGAAGGCTCCAAGCCTGGCAGTGTTCAAAGGCAGGTTGGAGAAGGCATTCCTTAAGCAACCTGATCCAGCAGGTGTCCCTGGCCATGGCAGGGGATTGGAACTAAGTGATCTTTAAGATCCTTTCCAACACAAACCATCCCATGACTCCACAAATTAACATATAGGACAGAACAAACACTCAAGGTAGCTTTTATGTAACATAAGAAATCTTCTCCAAAGCAATAACCTTTTTCATACTCCAAGTGCCCCCATCCCCTCAGAGGCATGGGAGCCCTCACTGACTTACTGAAACAAAGTTAAGCAGCACCAACCTAAAACATAAACCACCACACACCGAGCTTATATAGATGCCCTGAAGCACAGCTGCTGCGTGGCACCCATCCCCCTGATGCACTAAGTTCAATCACAGCATCTAAGCTTCCACCAGAAGGTTTGCAAATCCTGTTGCTCAAAGAACTGTTCTTCCATGGCAGCTTGGCAGTCTCATGTCACTGTGACTATGCCATGTCAATTCTGAACAGCAAACCTTCTGCTGCAGCCACTGCTGCTTTTGCTTTCCCACCATGGGCTTGCACAGCGCTTCTGAAGGCAGCAGATTTTGTTTTCCTCTACAAAGAAGTCTACACTCTCTGTTTGGATTTTGTGTGGCAGCAAGTTTATAAACACCCTCACCCCAAATTGTTACATGAAGGTTCTAAATATTTAAACCAAACAAGCAAACAACCAAAACCCTACAGCTGAAACAATCTCAACAAGTGACTCAATGCATTTCTGTGATTCGATGATTCTTTCTTTCTCTGTTTCTCTCTTTCAGTGTGCCCAGGTGGCCAAGAGTGCCAATGGCATCCTGGTCTGGATCAAGCCAGTAGGACAAGGGAGGTTATTCTGCCCCTGTGCTCAGCACTGCTCAGGCCACACCTTGAGTGCTGTGTCCAGTTCTGGGCTCCTCGATTCAAGAGAGATGTTGAGATGCTGGAAGGTGTCCAGAGAAGGGCAGCAAGGCTGGGGAGGGGCCTGGAGCAGAGCCCTGTGAGGAGAGGCTGAGGGAGCTGGGGGTGTGCAGCCTGCAGCAGAGGAGGCTCAGGGCAGAGTTCATTGCTGTCTGCAGCTACCTGAAGGGAGGCTGTAGCCAGGTGGGGTTGGGCTCTTCTGCCAGGCACCCAGCAATAGAACAAGAGGACACAGTCTCAAGTTGTGCCAGGGGAGGTCTAGGCTGGATGTGAGGAGGAAGTTGTTGTCAGAGAGAGTGATTGGCATTGGAATGGGCTGCCCAGGGAGGTGGTGGAGTGGCTGTGCCTGGAGGTGTTGAAGCCAAGCCTGGCTGGGGCACTTAGTGCCATGGTCTGGTTGATTGGCCAGGGCTGGGTGCTAGGTTGGATTGGCTGAGCTTGGAGGTCTCTTCCAACCTGGTTGAGTCTATGAGTCTAATAAAACAAACAAAACATTTCTGCTTCCACAACTCCTTGAGATAATCAGTTTTATTTGCACTGCTCATTCTATTGGATTGCTATCATCTTCTGATGCTCCTCAGATTCAGGAAAGGGGATCACAAAAAACAAACACACACACACAAGCAAACCAGGTTAAGAAATTGGCAGCCTCTTCCCAAAAGCAAAGATAAATCCACTTAACCTGTCCTCAGAAATGGCACAAACTGGCACAGCAGCTAATCCTTGGGTCAGTCCTCTCTCATGAACAGCCAGTACCCCAGAGATGATTAAAGGACTACACCAATTTTGGGGTTATTTATTTATGAGAGCACATAGGTCAATAATGTGGATTAACTAGGATTAAAGTGCTATTTTCCACTTACTTTTGTGCTTAAAGCTGGTTTAGTATTTCTAGGAATTTTATTTTAAAGCCAGATTTGTGGAAGAAACTACACTATGAGATTTCTTGGTTACTTTTGATCACAAAATCACAGAAGGTTAAAGGTTGGAAGGGACCTTGAAAGCTCATCCAGTTAAACCTCCCTGCCAGAGCAGGAAAATTCAACATGAAATTCAACAAGGCCAAGTGTAAGGTCCTGCATCTGAGCCGGTGCAATCCCAAGCACAGCTCCAGGCTGGGTGGGGAATGGCTGAAAGCAGCCCTGAGGAACAGGACCTGGAGGCCTGGGGTGATGAAAAGCTCAACATGAGCCTGCAGGGTGAGTGCAGCCCAGACACAAACCTGTGCTGGGCTGCAGCAAGAGCAGTGTGGGCATTGGAATGGGCTGCCCAGGGAGGTGGTGGAGTCACCGTCCCTGGATGTGCTGAAGCAAAGCCTGGATGGGGCACTTAGTGCCATGGTCTGGTTGACTGGATAGGGCTGGACTGGATGACCTTGGTTGGATAGGTTGGACAGGATGATATTGGAGGTCTCTTCCCACCTGGTTGATTCTATGATACTATTAAATGCCACAGCTTAGTGACAAAGTTCTGAGGAAGGCAGCTGAGTAACCTCTGTGCTCTGGCACATTCTTGGTCTCCAGAGGAAGCCTCCAATGGAACCCAGGAGACAAATAGAAGGCAACAAGTAATCCCTTTACACTGGTACAGTAGGATCATGTCTTAGCACCATGGTCTAGTTGATTGGCTAGTGCTGGGTGCTACATTGGACTGGATGACCTTGGAGGGCTCTTCCAACCTGTTTAATTCTGTAAGTGACATTGACCCTGCCCACAAAGCAAAGAGAAAAATTATGCTACTGTGCAGCACTTTAATAGCTCATTAAAAAGTGTGCCAGGACTTCCACAGAAACACAGAATGCCAGGGTGGAAGGGGTCCCAAGGATCATCTGGTCCAACCTTTCTACGTGTCAGTATAGTTAAAATGAGGTGACCCAGCAGCCTGTCAAGCTGAGTCTTTGAACAGTCTGATGTGAGGGACTCCACTGCTTCCCCTAGGAGATGATTCCAATGTATAAGTGTTGTCATGGGGCAAAATTTTCTCCTGGATTGCAATCACAATCTTTCCAGGAGTAACTTGGACCCATCATGCCTTGGCTTTTCCATGGGGCTCCCTGTGAAAAAGGAGTCTCCATCCTCCTGGTAGCCACCCCTGATGTGGTGCTCCATGGTACTAAGGTCTCCCCTAAGCCTGATCTTCTCAAGGCTGAGCAAAGGCAGTTCTCCCAGCCTCTCCTCAAGTGGCAGGTGCTTTGGACCATGTTCTCCTCATCCATGGAGAAAATGAAGGGAAGTCACAGACACACACAACTTTTCTCAGAAGCCATCAATGGTGTGGAACCATCTGAGAGCTCACTTTATGCCAGGTTATGCCTGCACTGCACATCAGCTCCTTCCCTAAACTCTGCACAGAAGTGGCACCTCCCAGCTGAAACCAAACCACTGCAATTTGTCACAAAGCCAACAACAAAACACCCGTGCAGGATCACACCAGCTTGAGGAGCACAAAGGCAGACAAGCAGTTTCCAAAAAAGAGCATTTCCTGTTTCCTGAGGTGGCAACCAACCACTTCCCCAGAGGCCTTGGGGAGCCACTGGGGTGAGCTGTGGTGGGTTTCAAACTCTGCAGCCAGGGTTTCGAGGGAACCTCCCAGGCTTACGGGTACTGAAGGTGCGTTGCTGATGTGGCAGCTACGTTAAGAGAGGCTATCAGACCTAAGTAAAACTTCCTGATGTTCAAAGATGAAGCCTCTCCCCCTCTACTTCACTCTGGTGAGACTTCACCTGGAGTACTTCATCCAGTTCTGGAGCCTCCATTCCAAGAGGGATGTGGAGATGCTGGAGTGTGTCCAGAGAAGGGGCACAAGGATGCTCAGAGGGCTGCAGCAGCTCTGCTGTGAGCACAGACTGAAAGAGTTGGGGCTGTGCAGCCTAGAGAAGAGGAGGCTCCCAGGTGACCTTCTTGTGGCTTTCCAGGATCTGAAGAGGGCTTCAAAAAAAGTTGGGGAGGGACTTTTCAGGCTCTCAGGGAGTGCCAGGACTGGGGGGAATGGAGCAAAGCTGGAGGTGAGGAGACTCAGAGTGGACATGAGAAGGAAGTTCTTCAGCATGAGAGTGGTGAGAGGCTGGAATGGGTTGCCCAGGGAGGTGGTTGAGGCCCCAACCCTGAAGGTGTTTAAGGCCAGGCTGGCTGAGGCTGTGGGCAGCCTGCTCTAGGGTAGGGTGTCCCTGGGCATGGCAGGGGGGTTGGAACTGGCTGATCCTTGTGGTCCCTTCCAGCCCTGACTGACTCTATGACTCAAACTTTGGAGCTTGCAGCACCGAGCAGAGCAGAAGGTTTCTGTACCCCTCCAAATCCAACAGGAAGATTATCCCAGAGGCTGAAGCCCAATTTTTTTTCCAGGTTCTGTGGTTCCTTACCCCCTTGCTCAGTGTCAAGTTCCCAGACAGGTCTGCCCTGCACACGTCACTGTTCTGCAGAACACTTTCATGCAATAACACGATGGGAATAGAGTAAGTATCTGTTTCAAAACACACCACAAACAGACAAGGTCACCCTACAAAAGCTGCACACAGCTGGTAACTCCCTTCTGGCTACTATTTGAAGAACCATCAGTCAACCTGCAGTGTGAACATTATTACCCAAGGGTAAGTTTTCACAACAAGGCTGAGTCAGGCTAACAGCTCAGTGCTGCCAAAAGGAGCGGTCCTGCCTCTCCCTCTGGCCTCGGTGCTTCTGTTGTTTTCTTTGTGGTGGCTCTCTAAGTCTCCTGAGCTCTTGCAAGCCACCTGAGCTCAATGAACTGGTTAAAAACAGCTAAATGCATACTCCTTTGCTTGTTGGTTAGGTTGCTGCCAGGTTAGTGAGCTAAATTGGAGACATCAAGCAAGCTGGCACACGGGTGATGGAAAGTAATCCTGTTTCCAGGAGCAAGAAGCAGGATGAGCCATTCTTCAGACAGGTAAGTGGCTCAGCTGTCTGTGGAAACACCCTACAGCACCAGGCTTGCTTTTCAGCCTGAGAAAAACAGAAGGCAGCACTGTGGCTCTAAATGCAGTCTCCACTCCAGACATGACACAAAGCAAGATGGAAAGTTCAAAGGTGTGCTAGCACTCACAGATCAAAACCATGGTGAAATTCTGCAACACACCAAAGCACTCAAACACTTCCTATATTAGGAAATGATTCTTTTTGTTAGCCTCAGTGGGCTGCAGGAAACTAGAGACTCAAAGATCCATAGAATGGTTTGGGTTGGAAGGGACCTTAAAGATCACCTAGTTGCAACCCCTCTGCCATGGACAGGGACACATTCCACCAGCCCAGTTTGCTCATCCAACCTGGCCTTGAACACTTCCAGGGAAGGGACATCCACAACCTCCCTGGGCAGCCTGTGCCAGTGTCTCACCACTCTACACACAGGCCCATGGAAATAGAGACACATTTCTACACAGCTCTTAGGACTTCTCTTTCACCAGAGCTAACACAGGGCTGTGGCAGGTCACAATTCAAGCTGGCAGCTTTCAGTCAAAGACACAATGGAGCATCAGGTAATTACTGGGAACAATAGAATTGCTCCAAGGATCAACTCTCTGGAAAAGCACAGCAAATTTAGTAACCATGTCCATGCATCTAGTAAAAAAAATTCTAGCTTCAGAGATTGAAGCCTACCATGCCCTGGGGGGGTGCATGTGCTGGTTTGAGGCTAACTGGAGTATTTTAATGAGAGAAATTAGATGACAGGCTGTGAAAAGGAAACAATGGTGATGTCTACTGCACTCATAGGCTTGTTGAGATGCATAAGAGCAAGAACACAAATATAGATAAGACAGTGAGTGTCTGTTGCGGTCAGTGCCTGTGCTTTTCTCCCTCTGTAACCCAATTAATTCTGCTTCTAACTCCCCTTGCCAATCCTCCAACTTCATCTTGCATGTAAGGCAAACTCTGGGATAAGGCAGCGAGGTAGAAGAAAGGTAGAAGAGTGATTGGGAGCCCCTCTTGGGGACTCTGATTTCTGGGAGGGCTGCTGTGTTTCTGTATTGCTTTTAACTTGTATATTTCTGTCTACGGCTGTATAGATTTGTGATATATGGTAAATATCTGCTTGTATATTATGCTAAGCTGTGAATGTAAAGCTTCATTCTCTAACTTCCAGCCAGCTGAGTCTAGTCTGGGTGACTTCATAAGAGTGTGGGAGGTGGGTAATTCCCAAACCATCACACTGCTGCAAAGAAACAATGCCAGACCTCCTTGGTTCAGAGAGAGGAAAAGTTGGCAACTTGTCTTCTCCAATGGAAACTAAACAGAACCAGTGCCCTGCTCCCAAACACAGGTGAGACCTGGAGCAGTCATAGTGATTTTTTCCCTGCTTCTAGCCATGCTCCTTCCCACCTCCATACTCAGAGAATAGCACAGCCTGACAACGTTACCCTGCTGTGTGCCGACAGAACAAGCTGAGGAACCAACACATCCCTAGCACAGAGGCTGCTGTTACCAGATACCCATTCAACTGGGTGAAAATTGGCAGCAGAAAATTCTAGGTCACAATGACCTGGACTCCTGTATCTGATAGGCAGTGGCTGCAGCAGATTAATGATTGTAACAGAATGAGAGAGAATCCAGTTTCCATGATGCAGTTGCTGCTTCACATGCACCCCTCTTAAATACCTGCTCTGGAGAACCTGCAATTCTCAGACCATGATCTGTCCACAGTCATTATGCAGTCTGAGGTGCATGTGAAGGGCCTGGAGCACAGCCCTGTGAGGAGAGACTCAGGGAGCTGGGGGTGTGCAGCCTGCAGAAGAGGAGGCTCAGGGCAGAGCTCATTGCTGTCTACAGCTACCTGAAGGGAGGCTGTAGCCAGGTGGGGTTGGGCTCTTCTGCCAAGCATCAGCAACAGAAGAAGGGGGGACACAGTCTCGAGTTGTACTGGGGGAGGTCTAGGCTGGATGTTAGGAGGAAGTTGTTGGCAGAGAGAGTGATTGGCATTGGAATGGGCTGCCCAGGGAGGTGGTGGAGTCGCCATGCCTGGAGGTGTTGAAGCAAAGCCTGACTGGGGCACTTAGTGCCATGGTCTGGTTGATTGGCCAGGGCTGGGTGCTAGGTTGGACTGGCTGAGCTTGGAGGTCTCCTCCAACCTGCTTGATTCTGTGATAAACTAGAAGACAAAAAAATCCAGGGCCATGAACACAAGATGCTTCCCCCCCCACCAAGATATGGCCTCTGTCTGGAAGGCAACTGATTTTGTATTGAATGCTGGGTTCAGTTTTGGGGCTCTAAGAAGGACACTGAGGCGCTGAAGCATGGCCAAAGAAGAGCAACCAAGCTGGTGAAGAGCCTTGAACACATATCTTATGAGGAATGGCTGAGGGAACTGGGGCTGTTTAGTCTTCTGAAGAGCAGCCTGAAGGAGAGCTCATTACCCTCTACAATTCCCTGAAGAGGAGGATGGAGCAAGGTGGGTGTCAGTCTCTTCTCACATGCAGCAAGTGGCAGGACACGAGAAAATGGCCTGAAGTGGTGCCTAGGGAGGTCCAGGTTGGATATAGAATTTTTTTCTTCACAGAAAGGGTTCTCAGGAGTTGGAACAGGCTGCCCAGGGGGTGGTGGAGTCACTGTTCCTGGAGGTACTTAAAAGACACATGAGTGTGGTGCTGAGGGACGTGGGTTAGTGGTAGTAGCTTAGCAGTAGTGGTGGGGTTGCAAACTACACAAGCACTTGCACTCAGTGATCTCAAAGGTCTCTGTCAACCTCAGTTCCATGACTCTGTACCTCCTTTGAGAAGAGGTGAGTATGACAGACTTGGTGTCTTTAGGTTTACAGAGGCATGGCAGCAGGACAGACACTGTACACAGCAGCCCTCAGACCAACTCAACACTGCCAATGTGTGTGGATCAGTCTCTCCTCTCTGTTTTGAGCTGTCTGCTCTTGCCATTTCCCTTCTGCCCTCTGAGGCTAGCCTCACATTGTCCACTCAGCTCTCTGATCCAGAACTGGTTTTGCTGGCTGAATTTGCTCTCCCCTCAGCAAGCAGACCTGGCTCCCTGTCAGCTATCTGAATTCAGAGTAGTGAGTGATGAGACATTACGAGGCAACAGAGCAGCTCACTGATGCCCAAGGATGCACTTCATTCCTGTCTTCTGTCAGAAACTACCTGGCTCCCTCACTCAAGCCCTTCAAACCAATATTCACCTTACTGGAAGAGCACAACACTATCCAGGAAAGTGCAGAACAACTCAGTGGCAGGAGCACAGAGTCTGAAGAGGGCTGAAGGAACTGGCTCTCCTTCAGGGGAGAGCCTAAGGTGGAGTGACTTTCTCAGCAGAGCAGCTCCTCCTGCATGCAATACGATCAGTCCCCTTTCGTTGTTGCCTGGATAAAGGTGACGTCCACACAAGCTGATCTAATTGCTCACCACCACGAAGGAGGGGATTACCTGTTCCACTCACTCAGAGGTCCTGCCCTGGCACTGACTCTGACAAACATCAGCCTTTCCATCTTTTGCTGGGAATTGAGCTAACTGACCAAGTTAACAGCAGAGCTGGAGCAAAGTAAAGTGGAGGAAAACAGCATCTTTGCCTTTTAGATGGCAGCAAGCTGATAAAATTGGATTATCCTGACTCATAAAACCTTAACTGGCCAAACAACTCTTAAATGAATAAGATCGTAGAGCAGAATCATTAAGGTTGAAAAAGAGATCATCAAACCCAACTACCATCCCAACACCACCACACTCACTAAAGCATGACCCAGCCCAGAGTGCCATATCCACATGGTTTTTGAACATCTCCAGGGATGGGGAGTCCACCACTTCCCTGGACAGCCTGTTGCAATGCCTGACCACTCTTGTAGAAAAGAAAAGTTTTCTAATATCCAATCTAAACCTCTGCTGGCACAATCTCAGGCTATTTCCTCTCATCCTATCACCTGATACTAGGGAGAAGAAACCAACACTCACCTGGTTCCAACCTCCTTTCAGGTTGTTTTAAAGAGCAATGAAGTCTCTCCTCAGCCTCCTCTTCTCCAGTCTGAACAATCCCAGCTCCCTCAGCTGCTTACCATAAGATATGTTCTCCAAAGAGAGGTTCAGGAGCAGACAGGGGAGAAGAGAGCATTCAGGATATTGCCTCTGGGATATCCCATTCTACTTACCTTTAAAGCTTGTGTGATTGGAAAACATGTCTTTGTTTTCCTGACCTGCCCCAAAGGGATTAATTAGGAGTGTAGGATTAATTAAAAAAGGACTAATAAGGCCTCAAAAGCAACTACTCTCAAAGTATCCACGCAGCTTGGAGGTTAGAAGACTGTGCCTGTTAGGAGTCTGTCAAGATGCAGGTGTGGTGTACGAATGCACAGTGGTTTGGGGCTAACTTCCTGGGCAAAGGTGGGACCCCACCTGGAGTACTATGTCATCTAGTTCTAACCCCCCTGCCATGGGCAAGGACACTTCACACTAGATCAGGCTGCCTAGAGCCTCATCTAGCCTGGCCTTAAACACTTCCAGGGATGAGGCTTCCACCACCTGCCTGGGCAACCCCTTCCAGGCTCTCACCACCCTCGTGCTGAAGAGCTTCTTCCTAACATCCAGTCTGAATCTCCCCATTTCCAGCTTTGTTCCATTCCCTCCAGCCCTATCACTACCTGACAGCCTAAAAAGTCCCTCCTCAGCTTTCTTGTAGCCCCCTTAAGATACTGCAAGCCACAATACGGTCACCTCAGAGCCTTCCCTCCAGACTGACCATCCCCAAGTCCCTCAGTCTCCCCTCATCGGAGAGGACTGGAATCTCAGAGAGGGGCTCCCAGTGGCACAGACACACAAACAATGCCTTTCTTTCACCATCTCTCTTCCAACGTGTGGGTGTCAGGTCAGAACCTCCCAAGCTCCAATCCCGAGCAGCACATCAGCGAACGGCGTCCAGAAAACAACCTGACCACCTTTGCTCTGTCACATGGCAGCTTAAAATATCCCAACACTGCCAGTGTTCCCAGGGGTCCAGCAGGAAAACAGGATTATTGCCTTCTCTCAACCCACACGGCACGGCTTTATTTACCTGCATTAACCTGAGACCAGGCTGCTCTCATCTGATGCCTGCCTTACCTACCACCATCCCAGCTTGCCTCCCACAAAACTAAGTGTCAGTTGTGCTAATTGGTGCTAAGTGAACCAGAAAGCAGAGAATGGCAGGGATCCAGCTGACTCATTAATACCAGTGTAACGGATTAACCCTTTTGCATTGTCTTCCCACCCCCCCCCAATTAGTCAGCAGCAGAGGCTTGAGACTGCACACACTGGAAACATAAAATGGGACAAAGTGTTTGAAAACAAAGGAGGACATGTAGGAGCAACATCATTTTCTGCCCCGAGGACTGTTATCTTCCTATTACTTGGGAATAGCACTGGGTTTTTTAACAAGTTAAGCTAAACTTTATGTAGAAGGAAGCAAGAGAATGAGCCAGCCTGTATGGAGGCAGGAAAACATTCTGGTCTGTACAATTAATCCCTAACAAACTTGCCACATATATGAAGAATGCCCAAATCAGCACAAAACACACAACTAGCCCCTCCAAGATCGAGATGGTTATTAACTGGGACTATAAAATTCCTAGAAAATGTTAAAACTCAACATTTTCCTTTTTCCTTTGGACATGTGGGCAGCACTTATTGATCTGTGACGTGAAACTAAGGATTTGGCTTAGTCAAACTGCTGCTTTGAGCAACTCCTTCTAAACTGAACTGCTAGCCTGAAGGTTTACAAGATCAGGCACTTATTTCCCCAAACTCTTCTGCTTTAAAAACCTTGCCTAAATGTGTAACTGCTGCCAAAGAGGAATGACTCCTCCTGGTGCCTTCTATGCCATTTGATAAAGCACAAGCATCTTTATGCCCTTTAAAAGAAGCCTATGTGTGAGTGTGTGATGCATATACTGTCCACTCAAACAACACATCCCAGACACTTCAAGGAAGAGTCCTTGTTTTTGGACCAGTGGCATTCCTCATTATGCATTTACATACACACACACTCCACCAAGCCCCGGATTATATCCCTGCAGAACTCGAATGCTAATGCTGAAGACTTAAAGCCTGTTTTATGCAATCTATGTAAGAACATCACTACACAAAATGTTGCATTGTGTAGCAAATTCTTGCCTGTACAAAGGCTCCTCCTGCTTTTAAAACCTTCACTTACAGTTTAGTGAATATTCTGCTTTTAAAGACCTGCATCCAGCATTTCCATTTGCTTCACACAGTCTGTCTCAATTATACTACAGCTGTCTCACAGGGCATGGCTGGCCATCTCCAGCACGAACAAACCACCCCAGAATCTGAAGTTCTTGATTAAAAAGGCAAATGGTTTTGTGAGCCAAGCTCAAAACTACTGCAGCTGCTCCATTTCACAAACCAAGCACCATTCAGCTGGGAAAGAATGGCACCGACTTGGAATTGTTCTTCCTGAGAGTTTGCACAATAAAAACCAACCACACTACTCCCAAATCTGCAAAGACTTTTAAACCAACCCCCCCCCCCCCAAAATGAAACCCCCCAAAAGTCTTCACTATTCTGGAAACAAGTGTTTTCTTTTTACCCCAAGCTTTTGATTTCTACATCAGTGTTCCTCTATGAATAATAATTAAAAGAGACACCACCAAAACACAAAACCCAACCCAATCCCTCCCCCCAAACATGCACACAGCACATGGCTTCCTGGAGATATTTTAATGACCATCTACAGCAAGTTTTGTAGGTGCATGAAAGAGGAACTGCAACGCTTAATACACGAACAAAGCAAGATGCTGCTGCTGCTGCTCGGTTGCTTGATGGTGGAGCTGTTCAATTTGGTATTCCACAGCAGAAGAAGTGATGGAAAAGTAATAATTATTCATTTTATCACTTGATAAACCTTAACACAACACTTAAAAAACTGTCATTTCCTCCATGGAGAAAAAATAGCCATCAACACCCGAGCCCTTGCTCCCCAAGAAAATCAATTTCTCTCCAACATAAGAAATAAAACAATCTCATTAGAACTGTAGAATCAAGCAGGTTGGAAGAGACCTCCAAGTCCATCCAGTCCAACCTAGCACCCAGCCCTATCCTGGGCAACCTACTCTGCTTTCTCACCACACTTATGGTGAAGAACTTCTTCCTAACATCCAGTCTGAATCTCCCCATTTCCAGCTTTGTTCCATTTCCCCCAGTCCTATCACTCCCTGACAGCCTCAAAAGTCCCTCCTCAGCTTTCTTGTAGGCCTCCTTAAGATACTGAAAGGCTACAATAAGGTCAGTAGAGGAAAGCAAAAGCACAATGCCTTTGCCACACAGTTTGAGTGTACTGAGTACTGTGTTGAGTTCTGGGCCCCCCAGTTTAGGAGAGACACTGAGATGCTTGAGCATGTCCAGAGAAGAGCGAGGAGAGAGGCCTTGAGCACAGCCCTACGAGGAGAGGCTGAGGGAGCTGGGATTGGTTAGCCTGGAGAAGAGGAGGCTCAGGGGTGACCTTATTGCTGTCTGCAACTACCTGAGGGGTGGTTGTGGCCAGGAGGAGGTTGCTCTCTTCTCTCAGGTGGCCAGCACCAGAACGAGAGGACACAGCCTCAGGCTGTGCCAGGGGAGATTTAGGCTGGAGGTGAGGAGAAAGTTCTTCACTGAGAGAGTGATTGGACACTGGAATGGGCTGCCCGGGGAGGTGGTGGAGTCGCTGTCCCTGGAGCTGTTCAAGGCAGGACTGGACGTGGCACTTGGTGCCATGGTCTAGCCTTGAGCTCTGTGGTAAAGGGTTGGACTTGATGATCTGTGAGGTCTCTTCCAATCCTAATAATACTGTGATACTGTGGGTGAAGACTTTGATCTATGCTATGCAAGTTGCTATCCTGGACAAGTCACCCCTTTCAAAAGACACTCATCACCCAATTTGCAGAGTGACCTCCTTCCTCCAGCATTAGATTGGTGGCCAAGTGGCTTCCCCACACTTTTTGTTCATTCTTCTTGCTACATTTGCAGTGCTTCAGAAGACAGGCAAGGGCTGATTTTACCCCACACACATTTCAGAGAGCAGAGAAGTGAAGTAACTAGCACACAGAATCAGCAAAGCACTGCCTGCAAGCTCCCATTTCACTAGTGAAACATTTTTAAGTGACCAATTCATGTTTTAAGTCTCTTCAGTCTAATCACAGAAACATTCTGGTTGGAGAAGACACCCCCCCCAGGATTGTCAATGCAAACCTGAAGCTACTAGATTCAAAAGGGCTAAGTATTTTTGTTTTACATATGGATACATTAATGGTACAGCAGCAAAATGGATGATATTGCTCATGGGAAATTTAAAGCAAATGGGAATCAGCATTTGGGAAGAGCATGTTCCTTTGGACTATCAGACAGAGCTTTAATCAGCTTATCTTGATGGCAATATTTGTCTTTGCAGCTTATTGTTAGAAGAACCCTCTTGTTAGATAGAAGCCACCCTCTTCTGTCTCTTTTTGTTCTTAATTAAGCTCTTCTATGCCTTTTTATCTCCCAGTTAGGCCACTTCATTTCTCTCCTTACTCCAAAGAGCTGCTCGACAGTAGCAGAGTATCTTTGCATTTTTACTGCAGCTCCAACCATGTGAAAGGTGCTTCAAGCTGATTTTAGAGCACCTACCTGAAGTAACATGATTCCTTATCTTAGAAGTTAGGCACTGTGCACTCACTCCTAGCCTGTAGTTTTAAGACAGCTAAGGCAAGGTAAAAGCCCACAAAAGCAGACAGCCCTTCAAACTGTCTCTGCTGTTATTCTGATGCTTCAGCAAGACAGTTCAGTTTATTAAGCAGGCAGGAAACCTCAAAGCATGTGTGTGTGCACGTGTGGGTGACTTGTTTTTCACCAGCTTAGTGAAACGAATCAAATCACCAAAGAAATCAGCCAAATGGCCAGACTGACTCTGGTGCAGGGCAGAAGTCAAATCACCAAAGAAATCAGACTAAGTGCAAAGTCCTGCATCTGGGTCGAGGCAATGCCAAGCACCAATATAGGCTGGGCAGTGACTGGCTTGAGAGCAGCCCTGAGGAGAGGGACTTGGGGGTGCTAGTGGATGAGAAGCTCAGCATGAGCTGTCAGTGTGCTCCTGCAGCCCAGAAAGCAACCAGAGCCTGAGCTGCAGCAAGAGAAGTGTGGGCAGCAGGGCGAGGGAAGTGATCCTTCCCCTTTGGTGAGAGCCCACGTGGAATACTGCATCCAATTCTGGAGCCACTATTACAGGAGGGATATGGATGTGCTGGAAGGTGTCCAGAGAAGGGCCACGAGGATGATCAGAGAGCTGGAGCTGCTCTGCTATGAGGAGAGACTGAGGGACTTGGGGCTGTGCAGTCTGGAGAGGAAAAGGGTCTGAGGTGACCTTATTGTGGCCTTTCAGTATCTTAAGGAGACCTACAACAAAGCTGAGGAGGGACTTTTTAGGCTGCCAGGTAGTGATAGGACTGAGGGAAATGGAGCAAAGCTGGAAATGGGGAGATTAAGACTGGATGTTAGGAAGAAGTTCTTCAGTATGAGGGTGGCAAGACCTTGGAAGGGGTTGCCCAGGGAGGTGATGGAAGCCTCATCCCTGGAAGTGTTTAAGGCCAGGCTAGATGAGGCTCTGGACAACCTGATCTAGTGTGAGGTAGCCCTGCCCATGGCAGGGGGTGTTAGAGCTAGATGATTCTTGAGGCCCCTTCCAACCCTGACTGACTCTGTGATTCTATAAATGGCTAGACTGACTCAGGTGCAGAGGAGAAGTCAGCCCCCCTCAGGCACAGAGGTCTACTCAATGAACTGACCAGTCCAATCTGCACCTTAAGTGGAAGCCTCTTGGGCACAGGTCCATAGGATTATTCCTCTATTATTCACAAATCATTCCTACTCTTTTAAAGCAGAAGAGGTTGCAAGTATGGCACTTGAGGCTAGCACTAGGCTGTGCCTCAGAACAGGGAGGAGTGTGAACACCAAGGGACATTGATTGCAGATGAGCTAAGAATCAGCAGTTCACCGAGTGCTGAAGTTTCATCACTTATCACACAGAAAGCAACACTGTGGCAGGACCTTTTCACCAAGCAAATGCAGCAACCCAAAAGCATCATGTCTTTGGCACTGCCAGGCAGACACTTTTGATTAGGTATTTGTGATGAGTATCCCCAAGGCTGTTTGCAAATTCTTCCCTTTGCTTTCAAATCATTGCTAAGTAGAATGTTGCCTTCCAATTCTTTGCAGCAGAAGATGTTGGCATTTTCAAGTTGCAATGGCAGAGGAGTATCCCCACAGAGAGGGAAAGAAAACCCAAAACAGAACAAGAAGAAGCTATTAGAGCTCTGCTGAAAATGAAATAGGGGAATTTAAGAGGAAAACCACTTTAGGCATGTCCAATAGAATCCAAATTACTTCTATTAAATTGCAGCCTGGGATTGAGTACAAAATGTCACTTTGTCTATATCCTCAGCTTCATTTGCAGCAGGCTCCATAACTCCTCAAGATTTTGGTACATTTTCAACCTCCTACTACCAAGGGGTTTGGGGTCATTTCCAAAATGTTGCTACTGCTCCCCCATGTCACACTTTAAAGAACTTGTACCATGGAGAGAAGTCTTAAACCACTGCAGTTGTTTTGTTTTGTTCTCCTTCTGCAGACAGAGCAAACCAGCAAAGTTAAACATTAACTCTTGGACAACATCTGTATGCACACAGCTGACTGCAGCACCACTGGACCAAGCTCTTTAGGCTCTGTGAGACTAAGTGGTGGTGACCAATGAGTTCTGTGTTGATGCCCTGGCCCAGAAGCAGTTATTAAAACCATCAAAACCTGCCCTTCCCCCAGCAATTCAGACATTATTTTCCTGTTGTTGTGCTCTGAGAAGGATCACTTTACTTCATTTCCAGCTAGTCCATATTCTTGTTGGCAACATTCCTCTGTGGGTAAAAGTCTGAGATGCAGAGCTAAGTTGTTTTCCTTCCTCTCCCTGTCCCTCCTCATCCACTGTTTCTGGAATCAATTTACATTAGCCTGCAACTCTCTATTTTAAATGAGGTCAAACTCTGTTGCATTTTCTTCTTGTTGTTGGGGGGAGGAAGATTACAAGCAAGAATGGGGGTTGTCTCCACATAACTACAGTTAAAAAAAGGCCCTGCAGCTGGGTCGAGGCATTTCCAAGCACCAACATAGGCTGGGCAGTGACTGGCTGGAGAGCAGCTCTGAGGAGAAGGACTTGGGGGTGCTGGTAGAGGAGAAGCTAAGTATGAGCTGTCGGTGTGCCCCTGCAGCCCAGAGAGCCAACAAGAGCTTGGGCTGCATCAGGAGAAGTGTGGGCAGCAGGGCGAGGGAAGTGATCCTCCCCCTTTGGTGAGAGCCCACGTGGAATACTGCATCCAATTCTGGAGCCACTATTAGAGGAGGGATATGGATGTGCTGGAAGGTGTCCAAAGAAGGGCCATGGGGATGATCAGAGAGCTAGAGCTGCTCTGCTACAAGGAGTTGGGGCTGTCCAGTTTGGAGAGGAGAAGGCTCCAAGGTGACCTTATTGCAGCCTTTTAGTATATTAAGGGGACCTACAACAAAGCTGGGGAGGGACTTTTTAGGCTGCCAGGTAGTGATAGGACTGGGAGGAATGGAACCAAGCTAGAAATGGGGAGATTCAGACTGGATGTTAGGAAGAAGTTCTTCAGCATGAGGGTGGTGAGAGCCAGGAATGGGTTGCCTAGAGAGGTGGTGGAAGCCTCATCCCTGGGAGTGCTTAAGGCCAGGCTGGATGAGGCTGTAGACAGCCTGCTCTAGGATAGGGTGCCCCTGCCCATGGCTGGGGGGTTGGAATTAGATGCTCCTTGTGGTCCCTTCCAACCCTGACTGATTCTATGAGTTAATATCAAGTTATGTATGATTTCAAAATACTAAGTGAAGAAGAGTAAAAAGCAGCACCATCAGAACCCAAGGTACCACCACCCAACTTAACATAGCTATTAAAGTCCTACTGAGGACCTTTTTTTGGCATCAGCCTCTCCCAATGTAACTCCAACTCAAAAACTCACTAAGATGCCCACGTGTTCAGGGAGACTCAAAGGAAAATGGTGCCTTTCCTAACAGGCCTTGGCATGGGATGTTTGGAAAAGAGAGAAATTCCAGATAACACTTCCAGATAATGTTATTTCTTCCCTTAATTGTCTTACCCTTAAAATATCCTTGTATCCTCTCCTGGGGCATGATCCTGGTCCTGTGAGAAATAATTCACTGCAGTGAGGCAAGATCAAGCCTGGGTTCTACTGGCTACTGAAAATAAGCTTCTCACAGATACCCTTAGGATGCCATCCAAGGAATTCAATGAAGGTACCTAAACAGGAGTTGCATTGGCACTGAGCCTTTCTGAAGGCAAAGTATTAAGTTAAATATTCTATCATAAGATTTGACTTTATTACAATAGCTTGAGCTCTTGATTTGTTTATAACTGCCTTCTCTCTGTATCTAACACAATACTGCTTTGCCTCTCTGTTTATCCAACTTAGATCATTTCCATTATTCTGGTACTGAGGAAAAGGAAGGGAAAAAAACATTAATCATATCCTTACTAAGTAACTTTGAACTTAAAATCTGAGTTTGTTAAGAGTTCATTGGAAGAATGATGGCTATGTCTAGGTTATTGAGCCTACAAATACACTCTACATGTCTTCTCTTCAGCATGGAGAAGAGAAGGCTTCAAGGAGACCTTGGAATGCCCTTCCACTATCTGAAGGGGCCTACAGGAGGGATGGAGAGGGACTACTGACAAGGTCTTGTAATGACAGGACAAGGAGGAATGGGTTTAAATTGGCAGAGGGAAGATTCAAACTAGATGTTAGGAAGAAGTTCTTTGCAGTGAGGGTGGTGAGACACTGGCACAGGTTGCCCAGGAAGGCTGTGGATGCTCCACGTCTGGAGGTGCTCAAGGCCAGGCAGAATGAGGCCTTGAGTGACCTGTTCTAGTGGGAGGTGTCCTTGCTTATGGCAGGGGGTTGGAACTGGATGATCTCTTCCAATCTAAACCATTCTATGATTCTATGATTTAGCACAACGTGCAAATCTAGCTGTGCTTGCTTTATGGAAAGGAGCATCATTTATAGGCTCACAGGATGTTAAGAGTGGGAGAGGACCTCTGGAGATCTTCCAGTCCAACCCCCCTGCCAGAGCAGCACCATAGAATCTACCACAGGTCACACAGGGCTGCATCCAGGTGGGGCTTGAAAGCCTCCAGAGAAGGAGACTCCACAACCTCTCTGGGCAGCCTGTGCCAGGGCTCTGTCACCTTTACAGTAGAGAAGTTCTTCCTCATGTTAAGTGCTTCCTCACATGCCACAGTTTCCATCCATTGCCCCTTGTCCCATCCCAGGGCACAAGTGAGCAGAGGCTCTTCCTGTCCCTTCCTTCCTGACTCCCAGCCCTCAGATACTTATAGACATCGATCAGATCCCCTCCAGCCTCCTCCATTCTGGACTAACCTTTCCTCAGCCTTTCCTCATCAGGCAGTGCTGCAGTCCCTTCAGCATCCTTGCAGCCCTCCCTTGGACTCTCTCAAGCAGATCCCTGTCCCTCTTGCACTGGGGAACCCAGAACTGGATGCAACATTCTAGGTGGGGCCTAGCAATGACTGATATGTAGAGGGAGAGATTTCTTTCTGAAGCAGTCAGTACCAAGTCAGTTCCTTCTGTTTGTTTTTTTCAATTCAGGATTTATGACATATTAATTGTCTCAGTTTTGTGACTCTTTGTACAGCCTTCCTGCTGCAGAGAGCGATGATGGCTCTTTGTTAAACGCTTTGCTGTTTCCCGTTGTGAGGAATTAATTGACTGTTGCTATCCAAGTCCTAGCAAATAGCATTGCTACTGTCCTGCCCTAATTATGCCATGCCTGCCTTTTCCATAGCATTTCACACTACATTTGTTTTTCTACTTTCTATTTCAGAGCAGCTTCTTTGTAAGAATGTGCATTTCTGCTCAGATTATCTTGACCTAACAGACCAGATCTGATTGCTTTTTAAACGTATGCGAATAATTGGCTTGGAAACCAGGCACAAATCCAAGTGCTGCAGTTACTGGGGATGCTAGAGAAGTTCAACTCAGCTGGCACTTGAAATAAGCTCAACTTGTCACTTCAAGTGCATCTTTTGCAATGGACCCATCTTTGGGATAAGAGCAATTATGTCTACTTATCTCGCTGCAAAACAAGCCCAACCTGCTGGAGAATCTAAAGAGTAGATTGTGTTAAATGGAAAATGGTGGGTTGGGAAGAGTGAAGGAGGAAATGCCCAAGATGACTTCTCAATATTCCCAAATGTGGTCTCAGATGACTACTAGAAAATAAACCTCTGCCAGAGTTCTGACAAGTAACCAAGAGACTTTAAAAAATAACTGCAGTGATGGTTTGTTGTAGTTGGAAAGGTCTAAGAACTTGAGTAGGAGAAAGACTGTAAGTAAAGGTAATATATCTTATCAATTAAACACAAATATTAGGCTTTAGGTCACAAAAGTCCTTTAAGCCTACAACCAGAAGCAATTAAGCTTTCAAAATGGAATGATGACTTCAGAATGACTGTCAGGAGTTAACTACAGGTTTGCACGTGGTTTGTAAGTAGTATTTTCTCAGACAGACACTAAAAATCATGACCTCAAGAAATATTCTTTGTTGTACAGCGATTCTAAATCCCCATCCCCAACTAACCCTTTCCTCACACAAAAATCTGGGTGCCTATCCCCTTTATTCCCACCCTGCTAAGTCTTCCTCCTCTTTCAAAAACACCAATTCCCTTTTCTTCCCAGGATGGTTTCATTTACCTACATTTTGAGTGATTGTCTCATATGCTATTAGGCTGAGGAGCAGCAGCTTTCATTTTCACAGCTTAAAGAAGGGCTGATGTCTCCATAAAGCTACTCTAGTTTGTCTACCAACACTGATGGTTAACAGGAGAGAGATTAATTCTGCCTAGAAAAGCTGTCCTGCTTAAAGGCATTTTATCAACCACACATACAAAGTATGTAAAATCAAACTTAAAGGAACCAAACAGTAATTCTGCAAGACAAACTCTCTACCAGTGACTGAGCTCAGGTTACCTCAGAGTTAAACTGTGCAGCGTTTCCTTTGAGAAGAAGAGAAATACAGAAGCTTTCAATAGAACATGTAATTACAGCCTCATCTCCTGTGACTTAGGGAGAGAAAAATCTGAACTAAAAAAACTCAAAGCCTAATCTGCTTTTGAAGCAGGAGGCAAATTCAATTAAAGTTCTGCCACTTTTCAAGTTCAAAAGCCAGGAAAGCAAAGAATCCAGAGCAGAAGGCAAAGATCAGTTTGAAGCGCAGAGAGCAAAAGCACAGCCACATCTTCACCATTTCTACTTTCAAGTCGCCTGTTGCCATTAATTAGGGCCGTTAGGATGATGTGTGAGGACAAACAGTTAACACAGTGCAATCAAGCTTGAACTTCTGCATTTCCTGAGTTTGCTCCTCGGTTCCATAACTGACACCATCTGGCCAAACCCTGCGATACAGCCTCACACGTAATCACAGCGGGGATATCTGACACCAGTTGGAGCAGCTCAAGCAGTTCCCATCCCTGCAGCTGCTGGTCACCAACCTTGCAGAACAGCCAGCAAAGCAGGCACTTCTGATGGTTCTTCATCTCTTTTCAAAGCAAAACACTAGCTCTAGGCACCCTGGAGAATACTTTGACTATGACTTGGAGAAAAACTAGTTAACTATGAGTGTAACTGAGTTTCGCCTACTTTAAAAGGCAGCAATGACCTCAATAGAACAGAATCACAGCAACACGCAGGTTGGCAAAGCCCTTCAGGAGAACCAAGTCCAACCTAGAACACTACTCTCAAAGATTCACTTCAAACCATAGCCCTAAGCACCACATCTAAACCACCTTTAAACACAGCCACTCCACCACCTCCCTGGGCAGCTCATTCCAGTCCCTGACCACTCTCTCTGTGAAGAACTTCTTCCTAATGTCCAGTCTAAACCTCCCCAGCCTCAGCTTGAGGCCATTCCCCCTTGTTCTGCCTCCAATTACCCTTGAGAAGAGCCCAGCAGCAGCCTCTCCACAATGTCCCTTCAGGTAGTTGTAGAATGCCTGATTAGAAAAAACCTTCTTCAGTTTCATTCAGGCAGGACAAGAGGTAGTGGACATAAATAAACTCAAGGACAGGAAGCTCCATCTAAAGATGAGGAGGAACTTCTGTACTTTGAGGGTGGCAGAGCACTGGAACAGGCTGCCCAGAGAGGAGGTGCAGTCTCCATCTCTGGAGACTTTCAAGGCCCACCTGGACATGTTCCCTTTAGTGGGGCATTGGACTTGATGATATTCAGAGGTCTCTTCCAACCCCTACCATTCTATGATTCAGTAAAAGCTCAAGCACAGACTAATCTGGAGCATGATAATCCAAAGCCCATACAACAGATAGGTCTCAAAGTTTCTGCAGAGGTGACAGTCAGGGTGACAAGTCACTCAGTGACAACTGGTGTCTATTAATACACAAACTCTATTATTAAAAGGCCTCTATGTAACAGAACTCCATAGTCACCATCAGTCTCTACAGGTTGCCCCATGCTTGTCATGAGCATCATTTTAGCTCAAGCATGAAGATCTGACGAAGATTTATGCCAGATAATTTAATTCTCCAATTACTGCTGATGCTAAAATCAGTCTGGGCACTTTTTCTGACTTCACCTCACTGCCACATCAGCTCCTTAGTCAGAACAAGCCCTCACCACTTGTACTGCTGCTATTTTTTCTTTTCCAGTGTACTCATGAAGACACCAGCTGTGTTCTCTGATGAATTCCCAGTTGCCATCAACCATGTGTGGGAAAAAATTACACAACAAAATCCGTAAGTTTTCAAGACAACTCCCAAAATTCTGCTCCCTAGGACATGTGCAGCAAGTTGCTATTTAGCCACAACTACCCTAACTTACCTTTTTAAACAGGGCAAAAAACAATCTTCACAGTTTCTCCTTGGTTTGTACAACTCTTATCTACCTTTCAGGTGACAGAGACTCTTAACACTGCATCCTAAGTTGGCTATTAGACAGAACAAAGTTATTACCCAACAGGAATTGCTGCTCTGCGATGGTTTTGTTTGTATCAGAGGGGAAATAGAGCTTTTATAATAAAGACTAAAGGCATGGGATGAAAAAGGGAGTAAGTAACTGCAGCTGTCATGTTCTGAAAGCTATGGACAATGTTTTTTATTCCATTCCTCAAGTGAAAAATGTCTTGCTCTGGCCTTAAATACATCCACGTCCAAAGGAGAAATTAAGCCACTTTATTACCTTGTTTTTCCCCTCCAATGGACTGTTTCTTTCAAAGCTGTAGTCCCCATACTAACACAATAAAACCTTCACACATACACAGAAGTGTTTTGCTTCAGCAAGGGCTAGATGCTCAGAAAATAATCCAATGTCCCTCCCCTCTAATGACTAGCCAGCAGGAATGCTCAGGGCACAGAGCAATCACTCCCCCACTACACCCAGCACCGTTGCATTTAAACTAGAATTTAGTTGATCTACTTCTGGGAGTCATTTATTACATTCTGAGTTCTGTGGGCAGATCCAACAGGGCCATAAATGAAGCTCTGAAAAATAAACTGTTTATCAGCTGCCCATCTATTTCTATGCCATGGAAGTTTGGTAAATATGAGGATTGATGACCTGAGCACTGCTCTCTGAGAGCACTGTTTATGCTGGAAAGTGGAGGTGATTTTTCTTTTCATTCTCCAGTTTCCTTCATTTGCACACTGGTTGAAAGCCAAAGCAGTTGCAGACTTTTAGTGTGCATGTGTTTCTCAAAGTGAGGCTTCATTCTTGATCAAACCACTCTACTAAAGCATGTCTGATCAAGATGAAAACTGTGGTGTCAGTATCTGCATGGTTTCTTTTGTTAGTGAGCAGTGGCAACAGAAGAGAAATTCTATCTGCCACACACACAGTCCCATGCTCTGTGCTCAGAGCTTTGTGAGTGCTGGAATTGAATACAGAAGACTAGAACAAAGTTGATTAAAACTGTATATTCTGTATGCTTTCACTATCTAACTGACACCCAAAACAGCTACTTTTTCAGTTGCAAGGAAGAAATTATTTTTGCTCTGTGTTTAATAGAGTTTTCTGCTAAAAAAGACTTTGAAGTGTCCAGTTCTGGGCTCCTCAATTCAAGAGAGATGCTGAGATACTGGAATGTTTCAGTGCTCCATCACCCTCACCACAAAGAAGCATCTCCTCGTGTTCAGGTGGAACCTCCTGTGTTCTAGCTTATACCCATTATTCCTTGTCCTATCACTAGGCACCACTGAAGAGAGATCTTTACATTCCTCTTGACACTCACCCCTCAGATATTTATAGACACTGATAAGATCCCCTCTCAGCTTTCTCTTCTCAAGACTGAAGAATCACAGTTCTCTCAGCCTTTCTTCATATGAGAGATGTTTAAGTTCCTTTATCATCCTCACAGCTCCCTGTTGGACTCTCTCCAGCACATCCCTGTCTCTCTTGAATTGGGGAGCCCAAAATTGGACACAGTATTCAGGTGTGGTCTCATCAGAGCAGAGTAGAGGGGGAGGAGAACCTCCCTAGACCTCTTAGACATGCTTTTCTTAATGCACCCCAGAATACCATTGGCCTTCTTGGCCACAAGGGCACATTGCTGTCCCATGGAGAACTCCAAGGTCTTTCTTCATGGGGCTGCATATAAAAAGAATCCACAATTTCTGGATTGTCACAAAGAGAGTATAATGAGATAATAAGATGCACAATTACCTTGGCCTACTTGCAGAACTGTGCAGTAAAATGCAGAAGTAGCAGGATAAGACAGAGACCTACCCTCCCACCCCCTGACCTGCAGCCAGTCCAACCTATCACCCAACATTATCTAATCAACTTACAGCTGCACTAACTTTAGAGACCTTGAAATATGCCACCCAGCCCTGAAGCATGGTGTAAGGAAGCAGGGATTTCACTAGAGCTTTATGAAGCAGTGCAGCCTGGTTACAAACTGTTAAGTGTAACCTTTGGAAATCCTGACAGGCTAGGAAAAAAACAAACTTCTGAAGGTACTGATTAGTTCTAAATGTGCTGCTGTTTATTCTGTTTGGTGGTCCTCTACTGCAAGAATAAAACAAGAAGAAAAACTAAGGGAAGACACTCACAAAATGCATCATTTAGCAAAGTGAATCAGAAAATAATCATAGAAGGGTTTGGGTTGGAAAAAAAATTCTTTTCATACCAAGAATTTTGCAGTTGCTTAAAATACATTCCCTACTAAGAAACCAAGGTTCAGATTTGCCTGAAACTGTGCCAGGGCATAATTCTGCACCTAGAGAAAACCCTGACTAAGCCTCTGACAGCCTTAAACCCCTTTGAGATGTGTATACAGATGTATCATGGTGTCTACCTCCTCACTGACTTAACCTAATGGATGTACCTGATGAAGGGGAGATTTCAAATAGAGACTAGAAAGGAATTCTTTACAGTGAGGGTGGTGAGACATTGGAAAAGGTTGCCCAGGGAGGTCATGGATGTCCCCTCCCTGGAGGTGTGCAAGGCCAGATGGGGTGAGGGCTTAGGCAACCTCGGCTAGGGGAAAGTGTCCCTGCCTATGGCTGAATCTTTACCATCCTTTCCAAGCCAAACCACTCAATCTATGAGGAGACCTTGTAGTAGCCTTCCAGTGTCTGAAGGGGCCCTAAGGAGGGCTGAGAATGGACCACTGACAAGGTCTTGTAATGAGAGGACAAGAAGTAAAGGGTTTAAATTGGAATAAGGGAGTTTTAAACTGGAAGTTAGGAAGAAGTTCTCTCCAGTGAGGGTGGTGAGACACTGACACAAGCTGCCCAGGGACGCTGTGGATGCTCCCTCCCTGGAGGTGTTCAGGACCAAGTTAGACGAGGCCTTGGGTGACCTGTTCGTAGTGGGAGGTGTCCCTGCCTATGGTGGGGGGTTGGAACTGGATGACCTTGGAGGTCCCTTCCAACCTAAACCTCTCATAGAATCAAGCAGGGTGGAAGAGACCTCCAAGATCATCCAGTCCAACCTAGCACCCAGCCTTATCCAGTCAACCAGACCATGGCACTAAGTGCCCCAGCCAGGCTGGGACACAGTACTCAAGATGTAGCCTGACCAGTGCTGAGTCCAGGGAGAGAATAACCTCCCTTGTCCTGCTGGCCACACATGCTATGAATACATTCTATGAACCTAGCTGGGTCATTCAATCCCAAGGACATTCAGTAAGAGCAGCAAGCCAGAGCACTAAGAGAGCTAACTTCCAAATAACTACCTCAGTGGAATCAATACAAACATGACAGCCTAACTTGAACTGGTTCTCATTTATGTTGGATAGAGTGTTCACTTAATTCTAAGACACACTTTCAATTACTTTTCTCCTGTGCTGAGGCTTAGAAATGACCAGTTTTCAGGAAAAGAACTGCTACTGAAAACAAGCCTCCCTTGCACTACCCACACACATTGTCTGATTCATACTTATAAAAAAAAGAGAGCAGCATTTACTATAAAACCCCAGACACCTGTAATACTCCTTCTGTAAGAAGCTCTAGACTCCCCTCACTGCATGGCTATGTACAAAAATGTAGCAAGTACACCTATGCTCTATAGGTTTACCTTGAGGGGCTGGTTTCACAATCAGGTAAGTGCAAGCTGTAGCTGAAATCAGCTGTGCTGTCATCTCTCCACCTGCATCTCCATTCCAGCATCCCTACCCTCAGGCCAGACTCTCGACATGTACCTGATGATCAGTTGATCAGTTCTCTGATCCACCTACTCCATCAGTGCTGGCACATGGAAGATACACACATGGGCTTGAGAACAGCAGCCATGGAACTGTGGACTCACAAAAACTATCTGCCAGATTATGCCAACAGTATGCAAGATAGGAAATGCCATGGATGATAGTAAATCACAGAATCATAGAATCAAGCAGGTTGGAAGAGACCTCCAAGCTCAGCCAGTCCAACCTAGCACCCAGCCCCATCCAGTCAACCAGACCATGGCACTAAGTGCCACATCCAGGCTTTGCTTCTACCTCCAGGCACAGCAACTCCACCACCTCCCTGGGCAGCCCATTCCAATACCAATCACTCTCTCTGCCAACAACTTCCTCCTAACATCCAGCCTAGACCTCCCCTGGCACAACTTGAGACTGTGTCCTTTTACAGGAAGTTTAGCACTGCAGGCATAATAAACTTACATCAAACCAATAAAGATCTTATGAGAGGTCTCTCATTTGCTTAACTTGAAATTAATGAGCTGAAGTCTAAATTCTACACATCCTCTTCTCACAAAGCACCAGAAGTGTCCTTAATTGGTACATATATAGTTGTGTATATGTATATATATGTACACACACACATATAGGTTGGACTTGGTGATCCTGAAGGTCCTTTCCAACCTGGAAGTTTCTGTGATTTCAATAAGCATTCCTATATTAGGTCACTGAAAGAATCCAAGTTATTGCTGATGTAAGTTTTGAGCATTTACTGCCAACCAAAAACCCCACTTAAAAAAAAAAAAATCACTGTAGCAGAGTCCTGATGCATTCAGACAACAGACAAATACTGAGTCTAACATTACACAGAGATTTAGACTTCAATTAATTGGTAAGACCAACAAAAAATCACCATTTTTCACTTTCAATTACTCGTTTTCCAAGAGCACACCACATGGATGTATGATTAAAAGCCAAAATAGATCTTAATCATATAGCAACACACTACAATGACTCACCCAACACAAATGTCAACAAGAGATCTCAGCAAAAGTTAAGTTTATTTTTAGTATGGTATTCAGCTGAGCACAAAAGCAAAATAAAAGATCAAGGATGAGGTTCTTTGCTAGCTGAAAACATCTTGATCACAGGAAGGAGTGGAAGACTAAGGTGGTTTACCATATAAAATTACAATTAAAAAGCCAAACCATCGAACTCACTAAGGGAACAAATCATAGAATCAAGCAAGGTGGAAGAGATTTCCAAGCTCAGCCAGTCCAACCTAGCACCCAGCCCTGCCCAATCAACCAGACCATGGCACTAAGTGCCCCAGCAGGATTGGCTTCAATGCCTCCAGAGATGGCAACTCCACCACCTCCCTGGGCAGCCCATTCCAATGCCAATCACTCTCTCTGCCAACAATTTCCTCCTAACATCCACCCTAGACCTCCCCTCCTGGCACAGCTTGAGGCTCTGTCCCCTTGTTCTGTTGCTGCTTCCCTGGCAGCAGAGCCCAACCCCACCTGGCTACAGCCTCCCTTCAGGTAGTTGCAGACAGCAATGAGCTCTGCCCTGAACCTCCTCTGCTGCAGGCTGCACACCCCCAGCTCCCTCAGCCTCTCCTCATAGAGCTGTGCTCCAGGCCCCTTACCAGCATCACCTCTCTTCTCTGGACATGTTCCAGTATATGAACATCTCTCTTGAACTGAGGAGCCTAGAACTGGACACAGCACTCAAGGTGTGGCCTGACCAGTGTTGAGTCCAGGGGCAGAAGAACCTCCCTTGTCCTGCTAGCCACACTGCTCCTGATACAGTCCAGGATGCCATTGGCTCTCTTGGGCACCATGGTTTCGTTGATTGGCTAGGGCTGGGTGATAGGTTGGACTGGATGAACTTGGAGGTCTCTTCCAACCTGGTTGATTCTATATGTCTAGGTATTCCCAATCAGAGTATATTTTTAAGACTATAAACACATCTGAGCACAGTTGCAGCAGAAGCCCAGTTCTTTTCCATGTCTCCCAGTGAAGAAAGCTTCCATATCCACCATATGCAGCTACAAAACCTGCTGGACCATTTCATTTCAACTACATTGTTACACTGCAAGGTTGGACCAGATGATCTCTGGGGTCCCTTCCAGCCTGGCAATCTGTGATTCAGGGACTGCTTTTTTAAGTGCTCACCACATCCTTGAGAAGTCAACAATTCATTTTACTGGCAAATTCTGAATGTCCTCAGATGTTCATTTCCATTCTATTCCATTCCAGAAACCTCACACTTCTGAAGAACAGTTCTGAGTCAGAACTGCAGAGATCTTTACTACAAAATCAAGAGGTATCAGGTGAGCAAATATGAAAAGGAGGAAAACACAAAGAGATATACTGTAATGCACTGCACTATAGTGTGCATGGATAATGTGTTGGAGATGACATTAAAAGCAGAGGTAGAATCTACTTACAAGCATTTCTCTCCATTCCCTCAGTTAATGCATGGGAGAAGAAATGGTGTGCATTAAAAAATCAACTTATCTGCCTCTGATCATTTGATCAATGAGAAGATGGCAACACAATCCAAAAACAACCTTTAAAAAGCATGGCTCTGCTGTCAGTGTCTAAAGATGGGACACACAGCTGAAGGAAGAAAGTTTATCATAACATAGGACAAACTGTTAACGTTGCTGGAGGTAAATACTAACACTTTAAGGAGAGGCTCCGAATGGCAATTTAAATGCTTGACTGAAAAGAATCATTTCTGGGAAAATGATACCACTTAACAAGAGATTTAAGTGAACTCCTTAAACTACAGGTTTGGAACAAAACTTATGCCCAAAAAAGGCATTTAATGAGACTTCCTTTTCTTGATCATGCCCAAAAGATCGTGAGACATCTGACCCTTAGTTCAAATATAGCCTCTCTGTTACACTGGACTAAACTGACACAGTGAAGTTACAGTATAAATCCTGAGGCAGCCACCAGTGAGAAATTAAGGGGGAAGGGTTAAGCTGCTGATCTCTTGAACCTAAAGAACCACCTCATCTCAGTATTCTTTTAAACCAATTGCTTTCCAGGCCAAAATGAGTAAGGCTTGCTCTGGAGAGCTGATGAACTCTCATCACAGTTCCAGGTGGCAGCTTGTGCCAAAGCAGTGGCATCCTGCTCCCAATTTATGGGATTTGCAGAAGCAAGCAACTTTCTTTTATGGAAAGATGCACATGTAGAACACCATTGACTTATTGTACTCAAAGTCAGCTTCTGGCATACGACTGCTGTCAGGTTGCTTATTGTTGTTTCTACTCAAGCTCACCAGTGACAGGATCTGAACTCACCTAGTATGGTGGGCTTGTAGTGATAGGAGAAGAGGGAATGGACTGAAGCTGGAGGAGAGCACATTTAGACTAGAAATTAGGAAGAAATTCTTTACAGTGAGAGTGGGGAGACACTGAAACAGGTTGCTCAGGAAGGTTGTGGATGTCCCCTCCTGGAGGTGTTCGAGGCCAGGCTGGATGAGACCTTGAGCAAGCTGGGCTAGCGGAAGGGGACCCTGCCCATGACAAGGGGGTTGGAACTGGATCACAGAATCATAGAATGAACCAGGTTGGAAGAGACTTCCAAAATCATCCAGTCCAACCTAGCACCCAGCCCCATCCAGTCAACCAGACCATGGCATTAAGTGCCTCATCCAGGCTTTGCTTCAACACCTCCAGGCACGGCAACTCCACCACCTCCCTGGGCAGCCCATTCCAATGCCAATCACTCTTTCTGCCAACAACTTCCTCCTAACATCCAGCCTAGACCTCCCCTGGCACAACTTGAGACTGTGTCCCCTTGTCCTGATGAGTTGAGGTCCCTTACAACCTAACTCATTCTATCAGTCTCTGAATATATGATGCCTTTAGGAGCAGCTGAAGATCCCAGCTTGATTTCTGCACAGGAACCCTGATCAATCCACATTCCAGCGCCTTTATTTCATTGCACACTCCCTTGTGTTCCACCATTCTTCACATCTTGCATACACTCTCATCTCCTTTGAATTTGGGGATTGCAGCAAGTTTCATAACAGGAAGGCACACCCCTTAACATCCAGCTTTTGTATGACTAGCTGGCTTGTCATCCTCCCCTGGCATGGGCACAATTGATGGAAAATCTACTTGCCATGTAGAACAGTCAGAAACAAGTCCCTGGGCACAAGCAGTGCCTATGTTTTTAATCAACTCAAACCTAGAACCTTCTTGCAGCTCTCCTGAAAGTCACTTTCTCCGTAAGGTAAGTCAAGTGCAGACTTGACTGCATTTTATTGAAAAGAAAACACAACACAAACAAAATCCAACAAACAAAAGCTTGCAGTAAAACCCACCAGAGTCCAGGCACTTAAATAAAATCATTCCAAACAAAGGATTTATAGTATACATTTAAAAAGGCAAACCAAAAGAATTAGTATCAAGCCAGTATCACAACACTTCAGTTGTGTTTGTGGAACAAAGCTCCAGCTACTTGAGTTTTTGTAAGTGCCAAGCTAATCTACCAAGCCTGGTACACATAAACCATGCTGCTAGACCAATAAAAGAACACATTGCTGAACCACTCAGACCAGAAAACAAAAATAAGAGCATCTCAGCATGAAGATTTGCCATTGGAATGGGCTGCCAAGGGAGGTGGTGGAGTCACCATCCCTGGAGGTGTTCAAGCAAAGCCTGGATGGGGCACTTAGTGCCATGGTCTGGTTGATTGGCCAGGGCTGGGTGCTAGGTTGGACTGGATGATCTTGGAGGTCTCTTCCAACCTGGTTGATTCAATGATTCTAAGATCTAAGGCTTGACATGCTGAAGAGGTAAGCCAATGCCAAACTCGTCAAGGTCAAAGATAAGTGCAAGGTCCTGTAGCTGAGTCAAGGCCATGCCAAGCACAAATACAGGCTGGATGTTAATGGACAGAAACCAGTGCCAAGAAGATGGACTTGGAAGTGTTGGGTGATGAGAAGCTCAGCATGAGCCAGCAATGTGTGCTTACAGCCCAGAAAGCCAGCCCTGTACAGGGCTGCATTCAAAGCAGTGTGGGCAGCAGGTCGAGACAGAGGATTCTTCCCCTCTACTACACATGAGAGCTCACCTGGAGTAGTTAGGCTCTGGAGCCCCCAACACAAGAAAGGCATAGAGGAGAGCAAGAAAGATGAACAGAGAGCTGGAACTCCTCTGCTGTGAAGACAGGCTGAGTTAGGATTGTTCAGCCTTAAGAGCAGCTTTCCAGGATATGAATGGAGCCCCCAGGAGAGGCACTTTTGACAAAGCATGGAGAGCCAGGATGAAGGCAATGGCTTCAAACTGAAAGCAGCTCAACTGAGATGAGACATGAGGAAGCAACTCTTCCCCAAGAGGGTGGTGAAGCACTGGAACAGGTTGCCCAGACAAGCTGTGGAAGCTCCAAGCTTGGAAGTGTTCAAAGGCAGGTTGGATGAGAGCCTGAGCAAGCTGGTCTAGGAGGAGATGTCCCTGCCAATGCAAAGGGCTTGGAACAAGGTGATCTTTCAGCTCCCCTCCAACCCAAAGAGGCATTCCATCACTCTATGATTTGACTCACAAAATGTCTGATTTCCATACTCCAGACCTAGCAAGAGGCAGGCAAGCCACACTAGTTTAGCAGATGGTGACACACTTATAAAGCACAACTCCACTATTTAAAATTGCAACTTTTTGATCTGTAAATTAAGGTAGCATCCCTGTTTAGGTAGGAAAACTGCAGACCAATCCCTACCTAATTACATTCTGCTACAAGAATTAAAAACCACTGAAATCTGTATGTTTTTCTTAATGCAGCAACACAGCAGCCAACCCCCAAAGCAACTTTCCATGCTTTTAGCAGAATATATTGCATTCTTGCTTTCATCACTGCTACCTACAGTAATTAAGTTCTTTATCTCCCTAACAACCAAAACATGTCCAAGAGTTCTGGATGAGATGAGCTCTATTTTATTGCTATTTTTAGCTCAAGTCCAGGCACTGCCCTGTGTTGTAGCTCTGAATTTTCAGAACAGAAAACCACTTGGATTATTACATCATACAGGTTCTGTAAAGAGTCACTAAGGCATGTGACAAAAACAAAGGTGGAAAGGAAATTAAAGTGTTTTCTAGCACTATTTATATTGCTTTTTTCCCCCCAAGCCCAGGCACTGCCCTGTGTTGTAGCTTTGAATCTTCAGAACACAAATCCAAAACTCTATTTGGATTATTACATCATACAAGTTCTGTAAAGAATCACCAAGGCACGTGACAAAAATAAAGGTGGAAAGGAAATGAAAGTGTTTTCTAGAACTATTTATACTGCTATTTTTTTTCCTCAAGCCCAGGCACTACCCTGTGTTGTAGCTCTGAATTTTCAGAACAGAAAACCACTTGGATTATTACATCATACAGGTTCTGTAAAGAGTCACTAAGGCATGTGACAAAAATAAAGGTGGAAAGGAAATGAAAGTGTTTTCTAGAACTATTTATATTGCTTTTTTTCTTCAAGCCCAGGCACTGCCCTGTGTTGTAGCTCTGAATTTTCAGAACAGAAAACCACTTGGATTATTACATCATACAGGTTCTGTGAAGAGTCACTAAGGCATGTGACAAAAACAAAGGTGGAAAGGAAATGAAAGTGTTTTCTAGAACTATTTATAGCAATCCAGTCATGCTGAACTGATTGTATTTCTTCCTATATTGAAAATGCACAGACAGCTGCATGCAAAAGAGATGTCATCAGCTTTCAACTTACATCCAATGGAATAAGTAACAGGTAAACAGACTCCTCAGGCGACTTAAACTGCTTTCAGTTTGCAGAGGGAGAGAAAACTTCACTCTGGCCAAATCCTGAAACCAGTATTTTGCTCAGATAATCCTTTATCTCTGTGGAATTCAAACACCTAAAGATTAGGTTCATTTCCTTAAGCATTAGAATTTTCACACTGGTACAGTGTTGATGTTAATAAAACCATTCAGACACAGGTAAGTTGTGGGCAATATGAAGTTGAGGTTTATGGGGATTTTTTTCAATTGAAAGAAGCTGTAAAGCATAATTACAACCTAAAGTTTTCCCCAAGTGTCTGGAAACTGGCCAAGAGCTATTGGTTTCTGTAAGGTTTAAGTCTTACAAACAACAGAAGCTGAGTTCTGAGCTGGAATAGTTAATATTTTGTGTTGTGTCTTTGGGAAGTTCTGCTTTTTTCTTTCTGTCTATCTCTCCATTTTCAAATTCATTAGCTTTGGGGTCAAAAGGGCACTCTAATTTACATGGACAAAAGAACCTACTAGACAGGCCACCTGAAATCAGTTAGTCCAAAGGTAAATTAAAGACATATTTGTTCCCTCTCATGTTCTAAGGCATTAACAGAGGATTAAGCTGCAGTAGTTGCATCATAGAGATGCTTAACATCCTGAAACTCACCTTTGTCTAAAGGGCATGATCATGGAAGACACCAACACACCTGACTATCACTCCCACTGCAAAACAAGGCCAGCACACAAGCAGGAACTGCTGTTAGGAGGCTGGACCAGATAAGCAGTATTTTTTAAGCCCTTTGCTACTCTGCCTACTTCCTATAAGGATGTCCCTAGAAGATCTCACAGCAAAAAAAGCCAAGAACTGTGGAGCTCTGCTTGACTTAGTTCACTTCATATTTAGCTTTGAATATCAAATGTATCTCCAGTGCACACTCTCATTTTAAGTGAGGATATTCCTTCAATTCACTGCTCACAAAATAATTCATTGGCAATAGAAAAGCACAACACAAGGCTGGCTAGGAGCACGTTGTTCAGAAGCAGGTGGCACACATGAGGTAAAGTTCTAGCAGTGTTCCATAAGGAATAATTCCATAGCCTAGTATTTATCACAGTATCACCAAGGTTGGAAGAGACCTCATAGATCATCAAGTCCAACCCTTTACCACAGAGCTCAAGGCTAGACCATGGCACCAAGTGCCACATCCAATCCTGCCTTGAACAGCTCCAGGGACAGCGACTCCACCACCTCCTTGGGCAGCCCATTCCAGTGTCCAATGACTCTCTCAGTGAAGAACTTTCTCCTCACCTCCAGCCTAAATTTCCCCTGGAAAAATTTCCTCTGCACTCTGTAAGTCAGAGGAAAAAAAGCCCTTCCACAGTAGAATCATAGAACCAACTAAACCATTCCTCCAATCAAAACACCCCCCCAAACTCCCCAAAGAATCATAGAATGGTTTAGGTTGGAAGGGACCTCAAAGCTCATTCAGTTCCAGCCCCCCACCATAGGCTGGGACACCTCCCACTAGAACAGGTTGCTCAAGGCCTCATCCAACCTGACCTTGAACACCTCCAGGGAGAGAGCAAGTAGTAAAACAGGAACAGGACTTAAGGAGGAGGAAAAGGTAATCAGAAACCCAGTTTACAATAAACCAAATACAACAAAGCCTTCCTGACCCACAGTGCTGTCTATTCAAACTGTATTTATTTGACTATCTGCAAAGTTTACATTAAGATGTAAAACATCCAAATACTTCCACCATGACTACAGCAGGAATGATATTCACTGGCAAGAGAGCTTCAGTTCTACCAAAAAAACCCAAACCAACAACTTGACAGAAACTGTACAGAAAATAGGAAGGCCACAGATATAACCCCCAAAAAAACACATCTCTAAAGCTTCAAACTACTCCTGAGCTTCCTCACCTTATCTCCTAGAAAGGATCAGTGCTGGACCCAATCCTGGTCAATATCTTTATTGATGATCTGGACCAGGGGATTGAGTCCTGCATCAGAAATTTGGCTGATGATACCAAGCTAGGAGCAGGTGTGGATCTGTTAGAGGATGGGAGAATCCTGCAGAGGGACCTGGCCAGGCTGGATGGGTGGGCAGAGGCCAATGGGATGAGATCCAACAAGGCTAAGTGCAGGGTTCTACACTTTGGCCACAACAACCCCAAGCAGCACTACAGGCTGGGGACAGAGGGGCTGAGAGCAGCCAGGAAGAAAGTGACCTGGGGGTACTGGTAGACAGTAGCTGAAGATGAGGCATCAGTGTGGCCAGTGGCAGCAGAGTCAATGGCATCCTAGAGCAAATGGCTCAGGAGCAGTGTGGGCAGCAGGACAAGGGAGGTTATTCTGCCCCTGTGCTCAGCACTGCTCAGACCACCCCTGGACTGCTGTGTCCAGTTCTGGGCTCCTCCATTGCAGAGAGATGTTGCAGTACTGGAAGGTGTCCACAGGAGGGCGACAAAGCTGTGAGGGGCCTGGAACACAAACCCAATGAGGAGAGGCTGAGGGAGCTGGGGGGGTGCAGCCTGCAGCAGAGGAGGCTCAGGGCAGAGCTCATTGCTGTCTGCAGCTGCCTGCAGGGAGGCTGTAGCCCGGTGGGGTTGGGCTCTGCTGCCAGGCAGGCAGCAACAGAACAAGGGGACACAGCCTCAAGCAGTGCCAGGAGGGGAGGTCTAGGCTGGATGTTAGGAGGAAGTTGTTGGCAGAGAGAGTGATTGGCATTGGAATGGGCTGCCCAGGGAGGTGGTGGAGTTGCCATGCCTGAAGGCGTTCAAAAGAAGACTGGATGAGGCACTTAGTGCCATGGTCTGGTTGATTAGACAGGGCTGGGTGCTAGGTGGGACTGGATGAGTTTGGAGATCTCTTCCATCCTGGTTGAGTCTATGATTCTATGAAAGAGTCCATCATGAAGTCCATCACTTCAGGGTGTACAGCAACATGTACAGATAAGATGCTTCCATTCCAGAAGGAAAATTATTTTGTATTAGTGCCCCACTAGAATTTGGGGACTGTAAGAAGACAGAAAGCTCTTCCTTTTGATCTCTTTTTGTCCACCATGTGTGCAAGTCAGGAGTATTCTGTCTTTTGTTATTTACCTCTTACACCAGGAAAATCTAAAAGCAGAGAGGACTTTAACAACAAGCAAGAGTAAATGCACTTCAGTGTATTTTGTCCCTGCTTGTTTAGCATTTCAGTGTGTTTCTAAAGCAGTGATGGTCACATTTCTTACCCCCATTATCTGCACATTGTACTCCACATATTGGTTTCAGGTACATCATTCAACTTACAATTTAGAATATGAATTCCCAGATAGAAGCTGCTGTTGTGGAGGATGGCAAGAAGAACAAGAAGCATGTTACATTATGTTCTGACCTTCAGATGGAGGCAGTTTATTTAGCATTTATCTACTTAGTTACCTTAGAGAATACACTCAACATCCTAGCCTCTTAAAAATCCATCTGCTTTTCTCATTTCGACACCAGCTCTGTTTCCCTGAGTGTTTTAAGAGTAGCAAGAAGCATCCCAGTCTTCTTAGACAAAGCAAAACTAAAAGTCAAACAATAACTTCCCAGCATATCAGCTGCCACTTTCTGTTTGCAGCACATCAGCATGGCACACAGCATCATAGAGTCACAGAATCAGGCAGGGCTGGAAGGCACCACAAGGATCACCCAGATCCAACCCCTCTGCCATGCCCAGGAACACCCTACCCTAGAGCAGGCTGCTCACAGCCTCAGCCAGCCTGGCCTTAAACACCTCCAGCCATGGGGCCTCAACCACCTCCCTTGGCAACCCATTCCAGCCTCTCACCATTCTCATGCTGACACTTCCACTCTGACTCTCCTCACCTTCAGCTTTGCTCCATTCCTCCCAGTTCTGGCACTCCCTGAGAGCCTAACAGGTTCCTCCTCAGCTTTTTTGGAGCCCCCTTCAGATACTGGAAGGCCACAAAAAGGTCACCTGGGAGCCTCCTCTTCTCCAGCCTGCACAGCCCCAACTCTTTGAGTCTGTCCTCATAGCAGAGCTGCTGCAGCCCTCTGAGCATCCTCGTGGCCCTTCTCTGGACACTCTCCAGCATCTCCACATCCCTCTTGTCATAGGAGCTCCAGAACTGGATGCAGTAGTGCAGGTGGGGTCTCAGCAGAGCAGAGGGGGAGAATCACCTCCCTGGCCCTGCTGGCCACACTTCTCCTACTGCAGCCCAGGCTCTGGTTGCTCTCTGGGCTGCAAGTGCACACTGCTGGCTCATGTTGAGTTTCTCGTCCAGCAGCATCCCCAGTCCCTCTCCTCAGGGCTGCTCTCCAGCCACTTACTGCCCAGCCTGTAGTTGTGCTTGGGATTGCCTATACCCGGATGCAGCACCTTGCACTTGGTCCTGCAAGATAGAAGTAACAGAAGAATAACAGCAGTACTAAAGCTCCCAAGAGTGTGTTCATTTGCACCCTGCATTAAGCCTGATCTCCAGACTCAAGATCAAAAGTGCCTAGACATGTTCTCACCAGAAATGTCTTAACTCCATAATTCATTCTCTGCACAAGAAGTTCATTGACTTTAGCTACAGAACGTAAGCAAACAGATGGCTTATGCTGCCAGGAATGTGCTGAAGACTTCAGGAAATATAAATCCAGAGGATTCAGAAATTTCACTGGGCCCAAGAGAGAGGGCAGGAAAAAGAAAGAGAGAAGGGAAGTAGCAGACAAAAATCGCCTACATGTATCACACCTTCTAAACTAGGAAGACAAAAGAGCAACATAGACATCCTTAGCTTTACATCTGATTCATCAAACAGAGGTAAGAAAATAAACCTAGGGCAGAGAGTTTAGAGAAGAGTAGCTAAAGGTGTGTGTGTGATGTGCAACAGAAAGATACCTGCTGACACCAGGCAGGTATGAGCCTGTATTGCTTAATCAGTACAAGGCAGCACAAGAAATTGGGGTGGGAGGTGTTAAGGAAAAATGAAAATGGAATAAAAATGCTTTTCCCTTCTGGTTTAGAACAAAAGACTGTAAAAAAAAAAAGCCCCAAACACTCGAGATAAACTAGCTCAGGAGCATAAGGATAAAGAGTGGACCAAGACTACTGCATTACAGAATCAGAGAATTGTTTCAGCTGGAAAAAAAGGTATCAAAGATCACTGAGTCCAACCATTATGAAGCTCAACCAAGTCTGGTGCCAAACCATGGCCCTCAGCACCACATCTATGGCCCTAATCAACTTTAAGTCAACTTGTACAGCAGCACTGTGTGCTTTGGGCTTTAAAAAAGGCAACTAAAATCTCTAGCACGTTTTCTAATCTGAATAACTTCTTATGACCACACCTGGAATCAGAATGTGCTGGTTATTGGCTTTTACTGTTATTTTTCAGAGGAGAAGATGCCATTCTTTTACCAGCTGGCACTGTCAGCCCCTGCCCCCCAGGAGGGCTGGGGGCACAAACAAAATGCACCCTCTTCCACTCAACAGCTGCTCCAGCAACACACCTCCCAGCAACGAAGTAGAGCTTTTTTTTCATCAACTTTCAAGGGATAATGAATGCTTTTGTGGCTGTGACAAGTTGTAGAGCACCCAAAAGTATGATCCTCAATTGTTTTTCCTTCCCAGCTCTTCCCCCTTCTTCCTTTTAACACTTCCTTAATACTCCTTAAAAGGCAATTTAGTGTAAGAGCCAAAACTTGCAGGTATAGAATTTGTCTGCTCTTTAATGCTACTTAAAATGAAAAGCAGACCATAAGAAACCACCATTCGTTGTCTGCCCACAGTGAGGGCAGTTCTCCACAACCAGGATCAGAAGGGGAATGCTGCCTGGAAAAGCACCCTTGAAACAATCACCTAAAAAAAGCAGCTGTCTCAGAAGCCACAGAATGCATTCAGGATCTAAATTCATTAGCTGTCGCTTCTGCGCATAAACACAAGCGTCCAGGACCTGATTGGGAAGCAGCTTTAACTCCTGCCTGTCCCACAGCATGTTCCAGGCATAGTAGGCACCTTTTCCCTGGAAATTAAAACGGGGCAAACAGGAGCTGCTGCTGCTTTTCCCCCTCACCCTCTGACTGGCTTACTCAAGAAGCAATGGACCTGAGATCTGGTCCCCCGCAGCCTGAAGGTATTCAAGCTCCTGCCTCCCACAGGGAGCCCTCTAGGTCAGCTACACTTAATTTGCTTGGGGCACCTTTCTCCCCTTCCTTTTGAACTAAACCAGGTTCATCCGAAAAAGGAAAGGTTGCCTGGGACAGAGGAGTGAAACAAATCAGAAAGAGTCAACCTTAATGCCCAAGAGCTGGGAGTAAACTCTTGTCTCTTCACACTGTCTTTTGGAGGTTTGTGGTTTGGGTTTTTTTTTAACCTTTGGTTATTTCAATTTAAGGAAAAAAGAAAGCACAACCCCACAACACAGATGGGCTAGGGAGTAGAGACCAACATTCCAGTCTCCTTACTCCCAGGTCACTGAAGTCCAGTGATTAATGCACTATCAGAGAAGCTCTTACAGCTTGCACTATTGAAGTAGAACCACCATGCAGCCAATAAAAACAGTGGAGGTCCTCCCAGCTGGACTGGTTTAGAGTTCAGTGCTGGAAGATGTGCATCTAAATGTGCAAAGCCCACGTGGAACTAGATTTGAGGTCTTTTGCTTGTCTGATGAATGCTTGAAGAAGAACAAGTACATGCCAAACTTCAAGAAGAACCTGCACTAACTTCAGCTTTTGGTTTTGAATCAAGCAGACAGAGGTGCTTGATGTACATAGAATCATAGAATCAACCAGGTTGGAAGAGACCTCCAAGATCATCCAGTCCAACCTATCCCCCAGCCCTATCCAGTCAACTAGACCACGTCACTAAGTGCCTCATCCAGTCTCTTCTTGAAGACCTCCAGGGACAGCACCTCCACCACCTCCCTGGGCAGCCCATTCCAATGGCAAATCACTCTCTCTGTGAAGAACTTCCTCCTAACATCCAGCCTACCTTGATTCAGACACTTCAGCCCAGAGCATATCACGAGGAGAAGCCTCCTGCCTGTCTCCAAGCTTTTACCAGCAGTGCTTTCCTAAAATGACCATTTGGTAACCCAAATTTCAGAGGTGTTTAATTCTACTTCTCTTAAAACTCAATGCACGAGTTGGAAACCACTCCTAGGGCTTTCCTGGATCTCACCTCTGGTTCACTCAGTGGTAAAGTAGGAGTAAATTTTCCTAAGAGCTGCTATGTCCAACTGAAGTTTATATTCATCTGGAATCAGTATACTAAATTTTGTTTACATCTAAGGAAAGCTCTTTGTGCATCTCTTTGTAACAGTGTTGACATAACTTGTGGGTTAGTAAAACAGTTCTAGCAAAATAAAAACTCCCCCTCCCCCCAGTTATCTCTCCTAATAAAGGATGCATTGGTATGTGTGTTTAATATCCATGTTTTAAAGATAATACTGGCTGCTTTCATCTATAACAGCTTTGCTAATGCTTTTGTAAAACAAATATCCCCTAGTCATAGCCTTCCCCTCCTGCAGGACCTAAGAATGAAATCATTCAGGAGAAATTACATAGACAAATTCCCATTGAAAAAGAAATAAAATGGCAAACAAATAGCCATAAAGTCCCAGCCTCTCCCTCTCTACAAAGTGAAGTTTCATGCAAACTGAAAGAAGGCCAAAAATTCATCTTGTGGGGTTTAAGTTGTTCCTCTGCCTTATTCACCCTGGAATAGGAAAGCTAGGATCTTAAACTCCTGACCAACTGCAGAATATTGCTGGAGTAGACAGATCTCAGTGGAAAGAGATATAAGAATGATATGGTCTGAAAGCAAAAATAACTTTCCTTAGTTCTAGGAGAGGTCTGGGACTTTGGATCATTTTAAGAAGAGTATATTGTACATACTCAATGGCAGTCACATGCTCCAAGACCTTGATGGGATAGGCCTGGGTGCTAGGTTGGACTGGATGAGCTTGGAGGTCTCTTCCAACCTGCCTGATTCTATGATTGTGACTCTGCTGAATACAGTGCTCAGGACTGTCACTATGAGTCAAGCCTGTAAAACGAAGGAGCCAGGATGGAATTAAGCTGAAGGTAATTAAAAGAGGGGGAAAAAAACTCCAACAAAACCAAACACAATCTCCAAAACAAATGCATCTCACTGCTCACAACTTAAAGCCACCAATCATGAAAGCTGTCTCTACAGTATGCCCTTGAATTCTTGTAGATGAAATACAAAATCCACATTCACCTAATCCATATTCCCCTGACTTCACCCAGACACCCTGACAAAAACAAGGAGGGAGATGAAGAGACTGTAAACCTCTGCTGAGTGCATTTGAAGTCTCACATTTATCTCAGCTGCTGGGAAGGGAAAAGACAGAGGATAGCTCACACTGTATCAATATTCCTGAGTTAAGCTCATTTATGCTTTCCAATGATTTTCTGTCCGTTATAATTCTTGTCCCATATAAAGTTCAGGTTGCAAATAAGCATTTCTAGAAGAAACAATATCCAGACTTGAGAATGTGATGACATCCTGTGATGCTCATGCTTAACTGCAGTACCAGCAAAGTGTGTGCTAGAGACAAACTGCACAAACAACACAAGCCACTATTTCCAGAGGGTCACTGCATTCCTTTTTGTTTTGCACTGTGGCATAGAAGGACATCCCCATCACAGTGGAAACAGCACTAGAATGATTTGACAAAAGAAATAGCACAAGAATAATTTAACACAAGGTGTAAAAAGCAGTGAAGTGACTATGGTCACAAAGAAATGATTACTGTCTAATTTCCCCAGCAAGCTGTGGTCAATGCTGTAAGCAAAAGCTTAGTTTTGACTGAAGAAAGAGAGACTCATCTCAGAACTGACTCCACACAGCCCTTATTTGTGGGAGAAAAGCAGCAGGAAAAAGCTGAAGTTCATTTAGCTGTGTGAGCAGAGATCAGAAAGCACATTACACTTTTGGCAGCCACTAAAGATGTGTTATGGCAGAAGTAGATGAGATAGCACCCAAGTGCAAAACAACTGACTGGATTAATCACCTACATCCTTTAATTTCTTTGGTCCTTACTGAAAGGTACTTAATCTAGTAGATCAAGAAAGAGCAGCTAAAGCTGAAACACCTTCATGCACAAGGTGACAAGTCATCTTTCACTGTATAAAGAAAAGCCTTTAATATATATAGAGAGATATATGTTACTGTATCCTATTGAGGCCTATGACATGACTGATCTGAAACACCACATAACCTTCTGGAGTTCCTTGCTACTAATTAAAAATAAACAAGAATGCATCTTTGGCAAAGTCATTTTTCTTCTTCCACTGAAAAGATGTAGGAAAAAAAACATTTATTTGTCAGAGAGAGGGAGGTGTGTGTGTAAAAATCAGCTCCCTGTAACGTTTCCTTCACAGAAAAATCAACACTGATTAACATCCGTGGAAGTCTGAATGGCTGCAGCCAGACAGGCAGTGATTGCATGGGCTAACGACCAGGACTCTCTTTGCCCTAACCATGCTGTAAATTGCTGTAAGAGGGACTTCAACCTGAATTTATCACTTGCCAGAGTAAGCAACCCGCACTCCTGCAACACATTTTTGACCTCCTCTTTTTCCAGCTAGCCCTAGGTGCAAGTTCACCTTAGGTGGGAAAAATCAGACTATTATTGTACCTCGACTATTTTCTTTGCATTACAAAGCAAAGAGCCTTTTAATTCTAAATGGCATTTAATGACCAGCATGTATTCTGGGAAACAACATTTACAACCAGCACCTGAAAAGCCCTGCTTTTATACTCCATTTTGCTATTTTTACTCTGTTTCACACTAAGCAATCAGTATTCTTCTTTCTTGTATTCTTCTTTCTTATATTCCAACTGTAAATTGCTTTCAGACTGCTACAGAACAACAGACTAAGGCACTACTAATAAAATTGTCAGAATCCAGGTGTCAAAAGCAAACACCTCACTGTAAGCAAAGGTTAAAGAATACTATGTCAACTGTGTAAACACATCATTGCAGAATACTCATGTCCAAGAAATGCCTTCATCTTTTCTGAGAACACATTTCTAGAGGAGAAAGAAAGGAAAGGGAAAAAAGAGATTTTCTCATTTTCTTACTTCAGTATATTCTATTTCCATCATTATTTGCAAGAGTTAAAATCAGTAGGACCAAAGGGGTCAGCAGTTTAGAGACCTGGACATGTAGAAAGTGATTACATCAAGTCAGAAGGCAGTTAATATGAAAAACAGGAGCACAACTCCAACCAGTATTTTCTTAGAGGGCTGGCAGCAAACTGTCAGATGCATGTGTGACCTCAAAACAACCTTTTGCCAGATGCCTCTTTAACCTCTTACAATTACATCAACTTCTAAAAAGGCTGGGACATTTTACCATTTTCCTTCTTTGGTGATGCAAATTAGGAAGATGTGCTTAAAAGCCAGATTAAAAATGTTTGGTTGTGTGTATTTTTGCCTGTCTTAAAGCCCTAACATAAAGCCCTCTAACACAGCAGTACAGAATTCATCTAACTGCTGTACAAGTTACAAAAGAAGCCTCCCTCCATCCTCTCTTTTCTTTTCCTCCCTTGAGACAGCGTTCAGGTAACTTGTTGAGATAGCTTTGAGAGAAGAGGCCAAGATAAAGGAATCAATAAACAACTTTTAATACTATTTACCACTTTATAGCTGCTTTTATTCTCCCAAAAAGTATTTGACATGTCCTTACACTGCAATCAACAGAAGCCACCACAGTGTTTCATATCATCCATCTGCTAACATTCAAAGAAGAGCCTTCTCTGTACCTTTAAAAATAAGCAAATTCAGAGTGTGGAAGCATCATGAATGTGTTTCAGGGGCTCACATCTTAGAAAGCAAAATGAAAACCAACCAAACCCGAAGTGTTACAAAAAAGAAAAGTAGGTCAGTGCTGAAAACACTAACATCTGATTTGCGGCTGTGAGATAACTGTTTTTAAAGCCTAGAGGTGTGCAAGTAAAAGGAAGGATTGCACAGCCCTTTGTCAACAAAAACATGCTTTGAGGAGGCATGAAAAAGAAAGATTGCCTGTGCTATAGAGAACCCAAGTCAGAAAAAGAAATCCTTTAAGAAATATACCTCCTTGTACAGCAAAACAATGAATTTCAGTTGTTCTGTAACCCAGTTCCTTTAATCTGCATAAGAGATGCTGACTGAGTTCACTCAACCAAATCACTACTGGCTTTCAGAATACAATCAACACATGCTTTTCAACAGTATTAATATAGCATGAAGCTTGTGCTCCTAATTATTCATGTTTCTGCATTCTGGTTTTTTTCCCCCTGCTGTAAAATATGCAAATTTACTTCTTTGTGTTATTTAGGTCCCACATGGGCCTCAACAGATCTGTTTGGAAGGAATTACAAGCCAACATCTAGATACATGCTGTCAACATTTCAAGCTTCATTATTTTTATTAGGTTGGAATGCCATTCTGGATTTGATATTAGGCTTTAAAAAGCTTTTTATAAAGCTGGTGAAAACCTACAGTCTAATAAACCGGTGTGCTGGTAATTACTACTACTCTACTCTGTGTGTGTGTGTGTGTGTGTGTGTTTGTGCATGAAAAGCAAAGAGAAAAGCCCTACACCTCTTGAACACAAGAAAAATCCCCATCTAGTGGTACTACTGAAAAACACAGTTTGTTTTTGTGCAAAATTAGTACCCAAGAGGATTAGTTTGACTTCATTACTGAATGAAGGGTAGCCATTACCTCCTTATGCAACTAAAGAACAGGAACAGGACTGTTTCTTCTGAATTTCTCCTCCTTCCTTTTCAGCCAACTCAACACCCACATGAGTATAAAACCCATAAAGCAGCACCTCAAAACCTGAATCACTTAATAGAGTAACTTCTGGGTTTGCAACACAAGTGTTCACTTACAGGCTGATATGCATAAACTCTTCTTTAAATAAAAATACTAAGAGTCATCCAAATCTCAGTTTGTATGAAATGCTTTTAGCCTGAAATGACACAGTAATAGCTTATAAAGGCTGGAAATGGCTACACAGGCACTTAATGTTATATTAAAAGAAAAGAAGGTAATATAAAGCCATTGATGAAGAAAGGGAAAAGGACACTGAGCCACTGCCTGTTTCCAACTGGCACAAAGCCTTCTGCATTTCTTTAAGGTAATACTATATTTTAAAACACTGCAGCAGCCCAGCCTTCCTTACTAGCACCACTAAAAGGTCTTTAAGTATTAATGACAAAACAGTGTAGAGATTCACAAGAATCTACTACGCATTACTACTGACTCCTAGAAAACAAACAGCAGTAGGAACGCTAAGATATTGCACATCTTTGGATGCTTTCATCTTTGAGGTATGGACACAAAAAGGGAGAAGGAAACCAAACAACTAGGTGAGTTGCAGTAATAAATTTGTACAGGAGAATCTTTCCATTTGGGAGGATTGCTGTATTAAACTTCCTTTTCATAACAGACTCAGTCCTGAAGATTTCAAAATGCACATTCCTCACAGTAGCAAACATTTAAGAAGCCCTTTAACAGCTATGTAGAGATCTCTATTACTAAGATCAGTATGGAAATAACAAATACCTTAGTGCAGTATGCAGTTTATCCAGTTCACAGGATCACAGGATATGAGAGGTTGGAAGGGACCCAAAGAGATCATCGAGTCCAACTTCCCTGCCCGAGCAGGACCATACAATCTAGCACAGAGGAACACATCCAGACAGGCCTTGAATGTCTCCAGGGAAGGAGACCCCACAGTCTCTCCAGTGAGTCTGTGCCAGTGCTCTGGGACCCTTATAGTAAATAACTTCCCCCTTGTGTTGAGCTGGATCCTCTTGTGTTGCAACTTACACCCACTGCTCCTTGTCCTATCACAGGGAGCAGAGTCTGTCCCCCTCCTCCTGCCTAGCCCTCAGGTGTTTACAAACATTGATCAAATCCCCTCTCAGTCTTCTCTTCTGCAGACTGAACAGCCCCAGGTCCCTCAGCCTCTCCTCATCAGGCAGCGCTCCAGTCCCCTACTCATCCTTGTCTTCATTCCACAACAAAAAGTATCTCATAAACTATCTGCATGCAGATAGAGTGTCCCTGCCCATGGCAAAAGGGTTGGAATTAGATTACTGTTAAGGTCCTTTCCAACTCAAGCCATTCCCAGGGCAGAAGGGTTGGAACAAGATGATCTTTAAGGTCCTTTCCAACCTAAGCAATTCTATGATTCTGTGGTACCTAAAATTACTGCAAATCCTTCTCACCACAGCCACAGTCTCTCTGCATCTGTGACAGTCACTCTACTTGGATGAGAATCCCATGCCTGCCCATTTTCATGGGGTACTTACTCTTTAAACTTCGAAAAACCCTGCAGCAAAGCTGCTGAATCTCAGAAACCAACTTTCAGATGACCATGAAACACTTCCTAGGAGACAACAACACACTCCCTACCACCAGAGAGCTGTCCCTGAGGCTGAGAGCAGAGCTCTTCAATTGAGAGCCATGGGTCAGTATGGAAAAATCCATGTTAGTTAATATCTAAAACAAAACAGAAAGCTGTCCTAAGGTCAAGGAAGGAATTTACATATTAGGTTGATCAGCATCAGCAACTGAGCTGCTGTTCCAAGCCATTTACTTCTTTCCAATTTATGACACAGAAAGGTCCCTGAGAGAAAACAAAACAAAGACCAACAACTCTGAAGTCCATGAAACAGACTGGTCTTCAAAACACCAGTTAAATAATTTTGATGTTAGGAAAATCACACATCCTCATCTACAGATTAGTTTTTGAGTAACAAAAAGACTTTGAAAACCCTAAACTCCTTCATTTTCATGAAACTAAGCAATAGTTAGACTGAGGATATTTACATTTGCCATGTGACTAGAAATACACAAGTGCTTCATGGCTCCCAATATAAAAGAAGACTTTGAGGGTAACACTGAAAGGAAGAGAGCTGAAACAACTCCCAGTCCCCTAACAACTGCAGTAAGATATCTCTTCTCACAACTCTAACCACAAAGCTAGAAGCCTCAGCTTTCTTGCTTTGTAAGGAGAAACATTCTTGCTCAGAATATGAGATGAAAACAAGAATGCTCTTGAATGTTCACACCTACATAAATAAAATGTCAGCTATTTAGTCCAGACAATGAAAGCAAGAAAATCCTTAAGGTAAAGTAAGAACTTTGAACCATTTTTATGATGGTTTCTCTTAACTTTTCACTTGCTCTAAGCAGCACTAAAGAATTTTTTGCATTTCTAAAGTGCTAAGAAGCATTTTATACAGAAGCACCACTTACCCACGATAACAAATCCATCTGCTTCTCTCTCTGGCACTGTAATCTTCTTTGACTCTTGGCTTTTTCGGAAGAAGCTGAACATAGTCTCTTTTTTATCCTGCTTCTTCTAAGTTGCTATCTAAAATAAGGATAAAACATGATAAACAATTCAGTTTACCATAAGGACTTCACACCATGCTAAAGCCACAACAAGACATTGCACCTTATTCTTTAGTACTGGATTTGAAACACCAAGCATTTGATGTCAGATCATCTTGTTGATATGGCAGGAGCACTTCAATAGGCCATAAGAGAGTGAAGTATAAAAGCCTATTCTATAAAGGTTATGAATGGAACCATCAAAAAGAACCCCAAGCAAAAAAGAAACTTCCTTCTGCTACTTCAAATTGCTGTTAGATCAACTTTTGCATCAGAGTTAGTTTTGAAGCAGCTAAACCTTGAACCTCCAATACATGAGCCTGTAGAAAATGCAGCTTTGTAGCACAGGAATACTTCAGTGAAGCAAATTTCAACAGAAATGCTCAGTTTTCAGTGCCTGTGCATCAAATGAAAAGATTAAAACACCCACCCCAACAATATTAGCATACTTTGAGATACTTGAGTGTATTTTATTAACAGTTACCACTGATTCCCTTAGAAGAAACTGCAACAAAATCCTATGCTGCCATTTATTCCTAACAATCATTCATTAAAAGGCTCTTCCAAAGCATCTAAGAACTCACCAGTTTACCACAGTTAGAACAAACCAAGGAAACCAGTGGGATAAAATCATCAGCTGCAAAAAACCACTATGCTCAGTATCTATTCTATCTCAAGACTGGCAGATTGCACAGAAGCAAGTCTGAATAGTTTTAAAGGGACAAATTCACAGAATCAACCAGGTTGGAAGAGACCTCCAAGCTCAGCCAGTCCATCCTAGCACCCAGCCCTAGACAATCAACCAGACCATGGTACTAAGTGCCCCAGCCAGGCTTGGCTTCAACACCTCCAGGGACAGCGACTCCACCACCACCCTGGGCAGCCCATTCCAATGCCAATCATTCTCTCTGACAACAACTTCCTAACATCCAGCTTAGGCCTCCCCAGGCACAACTTGCGACTGTGTCCCCTTGTTCTGTTGCTGGTTGCCTGGCAGAAGAGACTAATCCCCACCATATTAAAACCCCCATGAGCATTAAGCCAAAACACAGCCAGCTGGGCCAGCTTTTACAAAACTGAGTCCTGAGAGCCCTGCCATAAACATGCATGCACCATGAAACATTCTTTGAAGCAAGTTCTCTCATTATTCTGACCTTTAAAACTCAAGGAAGTTTCTCTTCTCCCAAGAAAAGCTTTATAAGGCAGTGCCACTCTTGTGAAGTACAGCCAAGAGAGCTATTAAAGCACATCTTCACAAACTCAGTTCTGACTACCAACCTAACACTACCTACTTTCTATTTCTACCTAATGGCACCACTGAATGCAGCAACTGAGTCTCCTCAGCCTCTTCCCACCACTCCATCCCTAGTTCTGGGACAATAAGAAAGGGAAAGAGGCATCACAGCAGCAGTCACCTCCTGAAGGTGCCCTCACTTCCAGCCCTTGAGGGCTGAACTTGGACCCCTGTACACCACCAAACTATGAGCAGCCTATGATTGAAACAGGCTGTGTGCCAAATGCAGAGGATGGTTTAAAGGAAGATCTTCTCAGCTAAAATACCAATATAAACCTGGAAAAATGGAATAATGTAGACTTTGAGGAGCAGAATCCTGATTTGCTTTACAGGCACCAACATTGAAAGGGGAAGGGACACAGCAACAGCAACATCTAATATGTGCCTCCAGCAGAGGAGTCCAAAGAAAAGAGGTGGACAGCCTCAACTTTCAGTGATACCATTTCACACTAAACTTAACAAAGAAGCTTTAGAAGGTGGGAAAGAGAGGAGTCTTATCATGCAGTGTTTAGGTTAAAAAAAAAAAAGAAAGATAAAAATCCTGGATTCATTATTTGCCAGAATTCCTCACTTCCCACCCAAGCACTCACAGTACCATAAGCAAGACTTTTTCTGCCCTAGCCAGGGACCTGTAGCAACTAACTGCATAATCAGCACTGACTATTCACCAGATGTAAGAGCAGAGTGTGAGGCACTTTATAAGCGACTGCAAACCCTTCCCTGCTCCAGATCAGAGAGTCCCACGTGAAGGGTAAGCGCTGGCTTTCAGCAACAGTATATAAATAGAACATGGCAAAGGCAGCAAAGATTCAAACCCTGAGCTGACACCTGAGACTTAAAGACTGAATACCCAGCAGGCTGCCCAGCTACTACTTGCTTATGCTGACAGTGCAATCTCTATCAACCCAAGAAACTACCCTAATGCAGACAATAAAGAGGAGAAAGCATCCAATGCCAGGTATGCAGTAATTAAAATCTAAATGTTAGTTTTCTGCACTTTATTCCCTTTTTTTTGCTTGTTTTTCTACTTTACCATGTGAAATACTGGTATTTCCAGTTCCGTGGAGATTACACAGTAGAAACTCCTAATTATCTCATTTATTCCTTACCTTCCCCCACACCCAGGCTCAACACATGGCGCCAGCAGCATATTCCTTTCTCAGCCCTCAGGGAATAAGTCTTCTCCTGCTACCAATTAGAGTTGTCAGTCCCATAGCTCAAGTGGTAAAAACCTGTGTTGTAATGCTCGAGAGTCAGGTTTCTGCTCCAATGATGTATGAAGGAGAGGCAGTTGTGGAACAGTTTAAAATGCAATTTTACCTTCATCCTAAGTGTGCAACAACAAGAAGCAAAATCAACTTGATGTGTCAAATCTTACGGGTAGCTTTGGTAAAGGCTCAGGTTCCAGTCAGCCACTTCAGGTGCCAGAGCTGCAGCTGCTCCAGTTACATTTTTTCCCTCTTTTGAGAGCTGCACTACTGTACAGTTTCCAGCTCTGTCACATAGTGTTCCAATGCCCTCCTTTCTTGCACAAAGGAAAGCATCTTAATCAGTATATACCCGGCACAGAAGAGTTGTATAGGGAACCATGCATTTAAATCCTGCATAGTTAACACACCTACACTTCACTGCTTAAAGGACAGCAGACATTTCCATTCAGAGCAAATTAACAACCTCCAGCCAAATTAAAGTCACAAGCACTTTCTCACACTAGAGGTTTAATTGACAGAAAGCAGCCTGAGTATCCCTTTTTTTTCTCCTAAACCCCACATTATTCACCTTATTCATCTCCATTAATTCTGATTTTTACTTCGTAGTTTTCAGTTTCTGAAGTAGCATTAACTTAACCTCTACTGCCAGCAGTATTTCTCAAAGAGAAAACAAAACCAAACCACACATCCTTAGTTTGAAGCAAAAAACAAAGGAAAAAGCTAACAGAAGTATCCCCTCAGCAAAGACCTGAAAGTTCTTATGCAGTTAAAATCACTGCTCCAGCAGTAAGAAAGTGACTTTTGCTGTGTTCTGTGACTGGGAATGTTGGGGAGGTGGTAAGGAATCCAATACATTAAGAAGACTAAGGTGCTTAGTAAGGCTGTTTCTTCCTCTGGGTATTCACCACTTAGAAACAGAACTTCTGCTTGCAGATCTCAGGTCTGCATAGCTCATGTGGAGGGAAGGAACTCACCAGCTATTACTTGCAGTATTTCTGTGCTTTTGCTGAACATAACATTAAATTTGGACTAAATAACAAAGAATGGACAAAATAAAAATAGAAGGGGAGCCCAGAAACGAACAGCAGAGCTCTATGGAATGTGGCTCAGGTAAAGGGAAAGCTGCAGCCAGGCAATGCTGGGATATTTGTGATACTTGCTCTCGGAAGAATTTTATCAAGTGTGTTACTTCAAAAGTAAACATAAATCTCTCCAGCAACGGGAAATGCAAGCCCTGAATTTCTTGAGTTACATGTTAAAAACCAGAACAAAGCCCCTGTCCAACAAAGAAAGGCAGAGCTGAATGGAAACACTCGTGCTCTTGAAGATAAGAACACGGCTTAAGCACTTGCAGAATCAGGCTGGAGTTTTACTACTGGTAGATAGGATGAGGTTGCAGTTAGTGAAAGCTGAGAGCAAACAGTTTCCACCTAAATTTTATTTCAAACTGCACTTGAAGTTTGTGGACCTGGATGCATGGTTACACAGACTAGAGGGGGGGGAAAGAAAATAAACCCCAAACCTAGTTGGTTTTTTTTTGTCCAAAAGCTGTCAGCACAAAATCACTGAAAATACACTCTCCATTCAGACACAGCACCAAGGTCCTGCAGGAATTTCTCCTATAGAGCAGAGCATTTTCCCCTTCCAGATGGGATTAATTTTATTTCTATAGGAGACCTGAAATTGAATTCACTGCCTAAAGATAAAAATCTCCCTTGGTAGGGATATGCAATTCCCTTCTCCTCATGTTTCCCCTTCACCAAAAAGCGAACACAATTTTTTCTTTCTCCACTCTCTCGGCAGCTGATGGTTAAGAATAAGGCTTTTGGCTGCGCTTCAGTCATTAGCAAGTAATCAACTGTGAACTACAGCAGTTCTGAGAGGCTGCAGAAAATAGTTTGTCTTTCCTGAGGCTCGGAAAGCAGAGGTAGGATTGGACAGAGAAGTTACAGAGCCACACAAAGGGGCTAATTTATTCCTCCTGCATTTTGTCAGTCTCCTTTGACAAGCAGCATGGGTGAGCTTTAAGCCAAACTAATATGTTAAATTCAATGTAACTTTTCCATATAACGAAGATCCCAGCATATTTAGCTTTTCTTTTCAGCTTTTCCCTGCATGTTTACAAGAGACAGGAGGAGAAAGGCGATTTAATATCAAACTCACCAATGATGCACACTTAGATAGAGAGAGGATGCCTAAGAAGAGTGCAAAGCAGAATTGCAGTGGCACTGCTAGAAATAAAATCAATGATGAAATGAGGTCAGAACAAAAACTAACCATAGGAATAAGCCAGAATAATTTCACATCTAGCCCTTTAAGCCATGAAAGGAGATAAGAGAGCATCAGAGCAATTCTCTGCTCCAGATCAGCAGCTGCTGTGATTCACCAAGGAAGGAGCAATCAGAAAAGGAGCGAGATGTCTACAACCCTGTAATGCCTTGCTTATGGCATAAAAACAGGAGTCCAGAACATGCATGTCAAGAAGATGATATTTCTATGACATCAAAGAGAAGTTTAAAAGCTCTCAATCTAGTGTAAATTACTACACAAAGAAAAACAATAACAAGTACTTCATAGAACGGCTGGAGAGACCTTAAAGACCATCCTAGTTCAAATCCCCCTGTCATGGGCAGGGACACCTTCCACTAGGGCAGGTTTCATTCATCTGGCATGGACATTAGGCATATTTCTTTAGTTTCTTCTTCTTGAAAACAGAAGAGAGGAAAGTAAGTGTCAAGAGAAATACAAATACAATAAATGGAAGTATATAAAACACTACCAAAGATATTTTAACTTGCATGAAAAGTGAGTATTTAAAGTTTGAAGAAAATTCAAGAGAAGCAGAAATACCAAGAACTATGCAACCCAATAACCAAGTGTAAAAACACTCCAAGATGCTGAACTGTGAGAACTCAACCACAAAGCAAGCAGATAATAAATGCAGTGATGATACAGGCAAAGAAAAGTGAAACAAAGCACTCAAAACAGTGTCAGTATTTAATGGTTGGGCATTGTGGCCTTAGAGGTCTTCTCCAACTAAAGCAATTCTATGATTCTGCCATTCAAATCCCTCAAGGTGATAGAGAATGCAAACCAGAAACCTGGGTGTTTACTAGATACAATAGTCAGCTTCAGACTGACTTCTTTGCCTGCAAACAGTTCTTTTCACTACCAACATTCAACAGCTGCTAAGCATGATACAAACAGGGATTTCTAAGAACTTCTACCTGGTTTTCTAACAGCTTCTAACAAATCCTTCTTTCTAACAACTTCTGCCTGGTTTTCTACCCTTCAAATGTGACAAACAGCCCTGTAAAAGCAACTTTGCAGCTGCCTGCTGCATTTCCCTCCTTTACAGTTCTCTCTCCTTTAAAATCTCTGAAGATATGCTAAGGAGATGATTTTATTCTCTTGCAAATAAACTGCTGAAAATATGAAAGGCATAGTGACACAGAGATGACAGCCAGTTGCACTCCACAGAAGATACAACCTCCCAGCACCTTCTGGCAGTAGCTTACCTCTTTGGCAAGCTGGTTCAGCTTGTCAAGCTATCCAACCAACAAAGAACACTCTGTGCTGGTTAGGAAGCTGAACTAACCCATGGATAGTTAGAAGAGGCAGCCAGTACACAGGCGGTGTCAAGATACATAGGCTGTGTCAAGATCAGCTTTTTAAGCCACATCAGAGATAGATTTTCTCCTTTTTACCCTGAAACACAGGTCCTGGAAACAGAAAGGAAATCACAAAACAGCTGAGTTTGCAAGGGTCACCTTGTCCAATCTCCTACTTCAGCAGGGCCCACTGCAGATGGTTGCCCAGGACCAGTACCAGTTCCAGATGGCTTTTGAGTATCCTCAAAGAAGGTGACCCCACAACCTCCCTGGGCAACCTGTACCAATGCTTGGTCAGCCTCACAAAGTGTTTCCTGATGTTCAGAGGGAACCTCCTGCACTTCAGTTTGTGCCCATTGCCACTGGTCCTGTCACTGGACATCACTGGAAGAAGCCTGGTTGTGTCCCCTTCGTTTGCATTAAGAAGATCCCCCTGAGACTTCTACTCTCTAGGCTAAACAGTCCCAGCTCACATAGCCTTTCCTCTAGGTAACATGCACCAGTTCCTTAATCACTGCTGTGGCCTTTTGCTGAACTCTCCCCAGTATGTTCACATCTCTCTTTGGCCTCACCAGTGCTAAGCAGGAGGGAAGGATCACCTCCCTTGACTCACTGGCAACAAACACAGCCCAAGATACCATTATCCACTACTGCTGCAAGAGCAACACAAGAGACAGTCAGGGACTTCTTTAGCCCCACACTGGTAAGTTAGATAATGTTTGGACTCATGATATTACAAGACTTCTCCAGCCAAAATGCTTCTGTGATTCTAAGATGCATGGTGAGAGCGCCACATCCATCAGTCACTGCAACCCAGGGGGTCAAGCATGAGCCCTCTAATGGTGAAATGAAGTTGAATTAAATTCACAGAACAGAATAGTTCTGTTGGAAGGAACCCACAATGATCATCTAGTCCAATCTCCTGACCACATGTCAGAACATGTTATTAATGGTATTGTCAAAAAGCTTTTAAGCACTGAGAGGCTTGGGGCATCAACCACTTCTCAGGGAAGCCTGTTGCAGTGTTTGGCCACTCTCTGTAAAGAAATGCTTCCTAACCCCAAGTCTGGACCTCCTCTGACACAGCTGTGAACCACTTCCATGCATTAATAGCAGGGAGAAGAGCTCAACACCTTGTTCTCCATTTCCCCTCCTCAAGAAGCTGCAGAGAGCCATGAGATTGGCCCTCAGTTTCTTGTACTGCAAACCAGACAAACCCAGACCCACTTCTCACTCAACATGCCAGTTTCAGTACCCACTTCTGGATGTCATTTCAATGCACAAACCTGCACAGCACTCACGGTGAGGCCACACCAACCCCAAACACAGCAGCTCTTTATGCTGCCTTTGATGCACCCCAGGATATCATTTGCCCTTTTACAGTAGCATAGAACAATTAAGGTTAGAAAAGTCCTACAAGTTCATCAAGCTCAACCATCAATGCAGCACCACCATGCCCAATAAACCATGCCATATCCACAGGGTTTTTGAACACCTCCAGGGATGGTGACGACTCTACCACCCCCCTGGGCAGCCTGGTCCGATGTTTGATCACTTTTTCAGTAAAGAAAATGTCTCTAATCTCATAAAATCAACCAGCTTGGAAGACATCTCCAAGCTCAGCCAGCCCAACCTAGCACCCAGCCCTGGCCAAGCAACCAGACCATGGCACTAAGTGCCCCAGCCAGGCTTGGCTTCAACACCTCCAGGCACAGCAACTCCACCACCTCCCTGGGCAGCCCATTCCAATGCCAATCACTCTCTCTGCCAACAACTTCCTCCTAACATCCAGCCTAGACCTGCCCTGGCACAGCTTGAGACTGTGTCTCCTTGTTCTGTTGCTGGTTGCCTGGCAGAAGAGACCAACCCCTGGCAGCAGAGCCCAACCCCACCTGGCTACAGCCTCCCTTCAGGTAGTTGCAAACAGCACAGAGGTCACAACCTATCCAACCTAAACCTCCCCTGCTACAATTCCAGCCCATCTCACCTTGTCCTAGCGCTGGTCACTATGGAGAAGAGACCAACCCCCACCTGACTCCAACCTCCTTGCAGTGACCTGTGGACAGCAATGAGCTCTCCCCTCACCCTCCTCTCCTCCACACCAAACAACCCCAATTCCCTCAGCCAGCTGTTCAGCGTCCCTGTTTCTCCACACCCATCGCCACTGTCCTTCTCTGGACTTTCTCCAGCACCTTCTCGGCAGCGAGGACCCTCACACTGAAGGCACCACTGAAGGTGGGAGTCGAGCGGCGCAGAGCACAGAGGCACAGCCACCTCCCCGCTCCCGTTAGTCACAGCGCTTCTGACACGGGCCACACCGCTCTCGACCCGCTAGGCACAGGCCGCGGCGGGGAGGCCGGCGAGGGGAGGCGAACCCCCCGGGAAGCCGGGGGAACCCGGCTTCCCGGGGGGTTCGCCTCCCCTCGCCGGCCTCCCCGCCGCGGCATCTGCGCCACCCGCCCGACCATCACCCACCGGCCCGCCCAGCTCCGCCGCCACTCACCAGCCTCCAGCCTCCGCTTCCGGGGCGCGTCAGGCGAATGGGGAAGTCCTGCCCCGATTCCTCCTCCTCCTCCTCCTTCTCTTCCCTTCCTCCCCTTTCCCGGTGCCGCCTCAGTGAAAGGCGGGAAAGAAAGAGCCTCTCGGCCATGGGGGACGTCCATGAGGGCCCGCGGAAGCGCATCGCCACCGCGCACCTGGCGCAGCACATCGGGCAGCCTGTCTGCTTCGTGGGCCGCCTGGAGAAGGTTCGGCGCTCGCTTGGTCGCCGTTGGGGCGGGGGAAGGCCTCGTCCTGGGCTGCTGTTGCCTGGTGCAGCTTGTCCTGGCCTAAGGGAGCCTGGGGGAGCTGTTAAGAGGCGGCTGTGAGGGTTGGAGGTGCGGTTTGCCCTGGCCTGAGAGGGCTCGGTGGGAGGTCGGGAAGTTACTGTGAGGGTTGGAGGTGCAGCTTGTCCTGGCCTGGGAGCGTCCGGTTGCCCCGGTGAGAGGTCGAGGAGAGACTCTGAGGATTGGAGGTGCAGCTTGTCCTGATCATAGAGAGCCTTGGGGCCCGGTGAGAGGTCGAGAAGGGACTCTGAGGATTGGAGGTGCAGCTTGTCCTGACCATAGAGAGCCTTGGGGCCCGGTGAGAGGTCGAGAAGGGACTCTGAGGATTGGAGGTGCAGCTTGTCCTAGCCTTAGAGAGCCTTGGGGCCCGGTGAGAGGTCGAGAAGGGACTCTGAGGGCTGGAGATGCAGCTTGTCCTGACCGTAGAGAGCCTTGGGGCCCGCTGAGAGGTCGAGAAGAGACTGAGGGCTGGAGATGAAGCTTGTCCTGACCATAGAGAGCCTTGGGGCCCGCTGAGAGGTCGAGAAGCGGCTGTGAGGGTTGGAGATGTAGCTTGTGTGGCCTTAGAGAGCCCTGGGCCCCCAATTGAGTGATCGGGAAGCGGCTGTGAGGGATGGAGGTGCAGCTTTTCTTGGCCCAAGAGAGCCCTGGGGCTCCGGTGAGAAGTCGGGAGATTGCCGTGAGGGTTGGATCTTGAATGGGCTGCCCGGGGAGGTGGTGGAGTCGCCGTCCCTGGAGCTGTTCAAGGCAAGGTTGGATGTGGCACTTAGTGCCATGGTCTGGCCTTGAGCTCTGTGGTAAAGAGTGGGACTTGATGATCTGTGAGGTCTCTTCCAACCCTGATGATACTGTGATAATATCAGGGGCTGGAAAAGACCTCGAAAGCTCATCAGGTCCAGCCCCCTGCCAGAGCAGGGTCACCTAGAGCAGATCACACAGGAACACATCCAGACGGTTGTCGAGTATCTCCAGAGAGGGAGACTCCACAACCCCCCTGGGCAGCCTGTTGCACTGCTCTATCACCCTCACAGGGGAAAAATACTTCCCCAGGTTCGCATGGAACCTCCTATGCCTCAACTTCCACCCGTTGCCCCTTGTCTTGTCACCAGGCATCACCGAGAAGAGTCTGGCTTCACCTTCCTATCACTATGAGCGGCCTGATGAGTAGGTTGAGGCAGCTAAACCTGAAGAGCTGCCTTGTGAGCTCACAAGCATCCTGCTGTCTTTTGTAGATTCATCCGAATGGGAAGCTTTTCGTGCTTTCAGATGGAGAAGGGAAACATACAACTGTGGAGCTGAGCGAACCTGTAAGTTAAGGAATGTTTTGGAAGCATTTTATGCTGCCTCTTGTGGGTACCGGAGGTTTTGTCCCCGCTGCAAGCTGTGCGTGCACTGAGTTTTCAGTTAGGAAAGAAGAATCCCAGAATCACTGACTGGTAGGGATTAGAAGAGATCATGCAGTCCAACCTCTCTGCTTAGAGCAGGATCACCCAGAAACACATCTGCAAACTGCAAGTTCTGCCTGTACCTTAACTCCTTCTTGAGCTGCTGAAAAGGTTTCCTGCTGAATCCTAGAATGTCAGCGTCTGACCAAAGGTTCCACAACTTCCCACAGCTGCTTAAATGGCTGAATTTCATAAAGGCAGTAGCTGCAGTGTTGGGCACCTCACAGCCCGTGTTGGGATGCAAGGGAGAAGAAAGAGGTGTGTGTGCAGTAAAAAAAAACCATGCCAGGTTCATCTCGCTGGTTTGCTTGGCATTAATTGAGGAACTTTTTCATTTACTCACCAAAATGCTTTCTAACTCTTTAGCTCACTTGTTTGCAGTGGTGTAGTTCAGTTCCTCCTTTCAGCTGAGAACCCCAAAGTTACAGGGTGGGAATCTATTTCTGTGTTGCAGGAAACTTACTAGAAAGAGTTAGATATTGAAAGAACTTTACTAAATTTGGGCTGTGCTCCTAAAATTGGTCACTTAGAAGAGAAATTAGTATCTTAGAAGAAAAATTAGTATCTTAGAAGAAAAAAGTATATTCAAGCTTTATAATTTTGGAGTAAGATTATTTTAGCCTTTGTTTATTTCTTTTATTCAACTAAAGCCTTGTTATTGGCAGTATCTTGGTATTCTGAACACTTACCTGATAAGATTAAGAAATCATTTCCAATCATACCTCTTCAATCTGGAATCTTGGAGCTGTTCTCTGCCAGCTCCTCCTCCTCAGCTGTTACAGAGTTCTATCACTTGCTCAGGCTTGAATGCAGTGCATTAAAATGTGGGTTCTTCTGCTGACCGTGGCCTAGGGTTAGTCTGTTCAGGGATTAAATGACAGAATTTTCTATACCTACAAATGGGTATCTTCCCTCTGCTGTTGCTGCTTTGAGCTTTTTTATTATGTTGCTGTTGATTTGGCTGGTACAAAACCTGTAAATATTCAGTGGCTCAAGACTTGTGGGGATTTTGAGGGGCAGAGGGGAGGAGATGGGGGTGTTCATTTCAGTAGCACTGTTGCCTTTGGCATGGAACAGAATCTCCATTGTCATGAACAAACTGGCAGTTGTGGAGAGTTCCTAGATGAAGTGCTGTGCAGTAGAGACAGCTCCTAATTTAGTGGTACTAATCTCACATTTGATATGTTTTCTAGCTAGACGAAGAGATCTCAGGAGTTATTGAAGTAGTAGGAAGAGTAACAAATCAGGCAACCATCATGTGCATGTCATACGTCCAGTTCAGAGAGGATAAGAGCCCATTTGGTAAGTAACAAGATACATTATGACACTTTCATGTTGCATTCTGAATCCTTCTTCAAAAAGTAAGAAGGGAGAGGCTGACTGATAATGTTTTCCTACAGACAAGCTGCTAGGTGTGGAGTAGGAAGTAGAAAAGGAGAATGTCAGGGGTAACTTTCTGTACCAAATACACTGGGGTACTGTCAAGGGGCTTATTCACAGCTGGAGCCACTCTAGGGCATGGCCTGATGATTCTCCCATTCCCAGCCACTTCGGTTGTGCCTTCCACTGAACCTTGTTTGACTGCACCTAGCAGGCCTAAAAATAACCCTTCATAAAGCTAGCAGTGAGAATGGGGAACTGGGGAGGATGAGCGGGACTGGGAGAGCTGAGCTCTACTGCTGTAAAACAAGAAGTGGTTTAATGCTGACATTTACCTGTGGAGAATTTTAGCTTATGTATTGTATCCATTTTCTTTGATTTGTTTCAGATCTGGAGCTCTACAATGAAGCAATAAAAATTATTCATGAATTCCATGAATATTTCCCATTTGGCACTGAGAAGAGCAATTGATTTTTCTTAGCACACATTTAGAGCTTCAGAGAGGACAGCACCACTGCAACTTTCTTGGCTGGCAACAGGAAAACAGGTGCCTTTATTTCCACCAGACAGAGTGAGAAGCTGCTGCTAGGTGTGCCATGGATTGCCAGTGAAGAATGTTCTCTTTGGCAATGTAGTCAGGCAAGGAGAAGAACATTTCTGTGGGTATCTCACTGTCTGTATATATTTAACTTTTTCTTCCCTTAATCTGTTTTGATAGAAACTTCTTGAACGTGGAGGGGCATTTTGCATTTGGAGAATGGTCTCAAATAAAAACCATCTGACTACATTTAATTGTTCACGTCACCGTCACACGCCAGGCTGCTGTTTGCTCACATTTACTGACACAGTTTCAACAGAGTGAAGTCCAAGTTGCCTTTTACACTTGATTTGAAAACCCTTAGAAGATGTCTAGTGAGGCTTGGGGGGTGATATCAAGCACTGCTGAGTTCCCATCACAGCCTTCATTCTTGGTGGGCATCTAAGCAGAAGTACCAGATTCAGCCAGCTTGTCATGGTGATTTTAACCACTTAAACTTCCACCCCTGTTCCCAGTTTTACTATCCAGGCTACTTACAGCAGGGAGCAGAATTCTTCCATCACTGAAGGTAACACAACTAAATTAAAGTGCAACTTTGAAGATACTCTGTGAAACAAGAGCAAGCTGGTCTAGTGGAAAGTGTCCCTGCCCATCACAGCAGGGTTGGAATTAAATGATCTTCATGGTTCCTTCCAACCCAAACCATTCTATGAATTGATATTTCAAAAGCATTTTAAGTAAGCCTCATCCATGTTCATTGACCTTCCATACAAACATGTTTCAGGCATAGGCTAGACTTAGCTTTGGAAGCTTTGTGCTTATTGAGAGACATCTTTGGTTTTGGTGAAGGAATTAATCGTTTTAAAACTTCTTAGTTACCAAAATTACTGCAAACTGAGTGGATGAACATTTGATTTACGCAGAAGACAGAAACAGAGTTACTGTTACTGGGAAGGAGAAGGACTTGGATGTAAGTCAGGCCTCATCCAGCAGATGAGGCAGATGTAGGATGAGATGGCCTGTAGTGCTTTCACTGCTACATCTTAGTGCTCAGTAGAATGCCAATAACTGCAGTGCCTGGAAAACAGCATTTAGAAGACTTCTCTACTTCTGTTTCAGAAAATTGGTGTTTTGTGCATGAACCTGGAACGTTGTGCAGTTTGTTACCGAGAGTATTCAGGCTGCCACTAGATGGCCATAGCACTTAACCCCTCTGCAGAGACTGTCTTTGGGTGGTGTGAACACAGCTGAAGGGGAGATGCTGAATTAGCCAGCACTCCTTGTCCATCCAGCCTTTCAGTGGTGCTCTGTGGCTAGGTGGACAGTGTACACTATGCACTCCTCATTCATCTGCTCCTCTCTAGACAGAAGTCTGTGATTGAAGGGCTACTCTGGCTAAATGTCTACAGTGACAAGACAGCAATGCAAGTTTGCCACTGCAAACTTGTCTGGCAGTCACTCTTGGCTGATCCCAGTCACTGGCACCAGCTGTGCTCTGCTGTCCTTGCTTAGGCACAGACACAGGAATAACTCATGTTGTGCAAGCAGCCTGTGCATACAATGAGAAAGTGCTTGTGCTTCCTCAGGGAGGGGAGGCCAGGCCAAAGCATATCCTGACAAATGTGACCAGCAGGAAGAAGGTCCAAACACTTTAGCATGCAAAGCCTCCCTTCCTCCAGTTAATCCTGGAAACCCAGTATCTGAAAACAGTAAAGTACTGCAGCTACTAAAATGTCTGTAGCTGCATAGGTTTGGTAAGAAGACAACAGTCACCCTCCCAAATCACAGCTTTGTGAATTAAAAGAAAGGAAAAATCTGATAATTCAAAAGAACAGCCTAACTCTTGTCAGCTTTGCAAACAGTGTAACTGCTGGCCTGAAAGTCTCATCACCAGCCAGAGCTGAGAGTTGTACACTGCCAGGATTATGCACACACACCTGTAATCCAAACCACACCAAAGACATGCTGAGGAACAAAGCAAGCACCTAATTAAGTGACAGAATATGACACAGTCAGAAACATTCTAACTGGAGTTTTCTCTACAGAAGGGAATGAAGCACTGCAAATTAGCAGTGGTGTGGAATTCAGGGGACAAAAAAAACCCACATCTTTGACACCTCCAAATCTTTGTTTCCATGAAGCAGGTTTTATTGCCTGTATTTATATAAATAGGGTATCATACATTAACCCCCAGTTTACATTTACAAATGGAAAACATTTTGAAGAGCTCTTCAACAGCAACATGAAGTGTGCAAAAAATACTGGAAAGATGAATAAATATCCTAACAGGAGGAGGGAAAAAAATAACCCAAGTAACTATTCTCCCATGCCCTACAAATACCAAGTACCACTGTGATTTTTTTCTTACTTTAAAAAGGCTTTTGTCAATGAGGCAAGAAATTTTCCATCAGAATCAATGCAGCAGATAAAAAACCCACAACATTAATGCTAAACCAGAAAATAACCTCCAAAGTCCTGAATGTAATCATCATGTGATGATAAGAAAAGTTCCCATGGTTTTATCTTGTTGCAACTCCACTCAAAACACTTATAACAAGTGGTATATTACAGTTATGTACTCTTTTCAAACTGGATTTTCACAGTCCTGGTGATGTGGTACCACTTTATTGCTAGCATTCCACTTAACATTTCATAGCACACAAGTGTTAAGTAACTCATATACAGGTTCTACTGGTAAATAAACACACACCAAATAAACTGATGTTATTATTATCATCACATTACCTTAAAACAGGTTTGGTTTGTTGTTTGGTTGGGGTGGGTTTTTTTTTCCCCCCAGTGTGAATTTTGTTGCCTACAAAACCAAAGATAGCAACACCAATTAGCTCCTAGCAGAGTGTTAGCAAAATATCACTGACTCACTCACAGGTTAATAAATAATCTTAACTCCAGCTGATAACATATCTGGAACTCCTGGTCAATGACCTATGAGAGCAGACTGGTGTCTGCCAGTGACCAGAAGCAGGATTGATACAGGTTGATTTCACACTTCCCAGCCTATTTTAGAAGCATTGGGAAATGCAGATTATCCAGAAGTCTTCAATCAAAACTCAGCATGTAGTTTAAAACTTGGAAGTACTTACATATCTCCAGGCTTGGAGATTGCAGATCTTCACAGTACTACCTTGCAAATCAATCAGGCAAATGGAGCCTGCTATAGTTCTGGAGATCTTCACAGTACTACCCTGCAAATGAATCAGGCAAATGGAACCTGCTATAGTTCTGGAGATCTTCACAGTACTACCTTGCAAATGAATCAGGCAAATGGAACCTGCTATAGTTCTGGAGATCTTCACAGTACTACCTTGCAAATCAATCAGGCAAATGGAACCTGCTATAGTTCTGGAGATCTTCACAGTACTACCTTGCAAATCAATCAGGCAAATGGAACCTGCTATAGTTCTGGAGATCTTCACAGTACTACCTTGCAAATGAATCAGGCAAATGGAGCCTGCTATAGTTCACCTGCACTCTGCCCTGACACAGACACAGGACTTACCAGGGAACTCTTCTCTAGGGTGCAGACATGCCCAAGAGTCAAAACCTCCGAGTTCTTTAGCATTAAAACTTTCATCAGTTAGGTCTGTAGGTAAATGAAGCAAAACCTTGAACTGTAAAGATACTGCTTTAGTACTACCAAAACTTGGGAACAGAAAGAAACAAGATTTTTCTTGAGAATAAAAGTCTTCAAAATACAAACTGTCAGTGGCACTTTGAATGAACTCAGAAGGGAAGAAAGGTTTGCATACATGAAGCTGTGACCAGGGAAACGAGCAAACCAATCCACAGCATGGCTTTGTCATCTCCTGAAGAACACTTCTCAGGTGTCCACTTTGATTCATTCACACCATGTAAACACTGCTTCAATCAGGAAACAGATCAGCATCACCTTGAAAACTTGTAATGAAGTTCTTTGGATTTTGGCAAATCCAGAGTCCACAATTCCAGAACTGAACTGCTTCCATCCTCTGGACAAGGACCACATTCTAGGCCCAGAGGCTTGCTTCAGGCATACCTGTTCCTACCAAGCACACTCACACACACACAGCATTTTACTGATCTGACAGCAATTTATTTTTTCACAGTAAGTCACAAATGACTTTTGTCTCAAATAAATGCTTGGGCTATTATGGACATCCATTCACTCTCAGACAAATACTTTATGCCTGGACAGTCTCTGCTGGAACAAGATTCCCTGTTGTATCCAGCTGCATACACTTACAAGAGCAGGCAGAAACTGGGCACTCTGTATGATCCCTAGAGAGCAACAGCAGGAAAAAAAAGGAAGGGAAAAATAAGGTTAACAGGAACTTTGTAATCTACACATTCAAAGCAGGCTCTGAGACCTTATCATGGCCTTACAAGAAAGTTGGGGAAGGACTTCTTAGGGTGTCAGGTAGCGATAGGACTGGGGGGAATGAATCCAAGCTAGAGGAGGGGAGATTTAGATTAGATGTTAGGAAGAAGCTTTTCACTATAAGGGTGGTGAGACACTGAATACATTGCCCAGGGAGGTGGTTGAAACCTCACCCCTGGATGTTTTTAAGGTGAGGCTGGATGTGGCTCTGGGCAGCCTGATCTAGTGCAAGGTGTCCCTGCCCATGGCAAGGGGTTTGAAGCTAGATGATCCTTGTGGTTCCTTCCAGCCCTGACTGATTCTATGATTCTATACTTGGGGTCCCTTCCAACCCTCACAATTCTGGGTATGTACAGGGCCAATCTCAGAAAAATCTTGGCATTATAGATATGTTATGCATATGTTTTAAACCAGCAAAGCAGGGCTGGGTGCTAGGTTGGACTGGCTGAGCTTGGAGGTCTCTTCCAACCTGGTTGATTCTATGATTCTAATAGATCACAGAATGGTTTGGGTTGGAAGCAACCTTGAAGAACATCTAGTTCCAACCCTTGTACCACAGGCAGGGACACCTTCCACTACACCAGAATTGCTTAAGGCCTCATCCAACAGGGCCCTGAGCACCTCAAGGGAGGGGGCATCCACACGTGCTCTGTGCAACCTGTTCCAGTGTCTGGAACCCTCACTCTGAAGAATTTCTTTCCCATCTCCAGTCTAGATACAGCCAAGGAGGGATGTCCTACTCACCGCAGCTGAAACAAGAAGCATTTTAACACCAGCTTACCTGAACCAGCTAAGCATGTGCCCAGCATGTCCACCATGCCTACAGTTGTGACACCAAGTAAACCAGTTGTTGAACTGGGCTAACTTCTTGTCTTTGCTGAGATCCACTTTTTCATCTGACTTGGATCCTCCTGTGCAGAGAGGCAAACCCACCCCCACAAAGACGTTTGTAAGTTGTTTTGCTTCATTTATATTTCAGTGTCAGTAACATTAGCAGAATAAGTCTGAAAGTAAGAACATCATATGGAGAACTGCCTTGATTTTAAATCCTTTCAGAACTGGTGGAATGCCCAAACAAGAGTCATCTTGCTGAGCTCTTGTTTCTTACAGACATTAAATGGTACAGACAGAGTCCCCTTCCAACAGGGATTTCAGTTTCAGTGGGGCCTGTTTTACTGAATGCAAAATCTGCTTCTGAAGACAATCAGCAAAATCAAAGTGATGAACTGGAACAATCACAACACAGAAGTCATAACATCAGGGAAAGAATGAGAAGGGATATATAAATAGATGCCAATTGCACAACTCTTGGCTCTGTAGCAAGATTGACCTAAAAATAGGGATAAAATCAGTTCCATTTGGGAATGGTATAATGCTGAGAGCAAGACATTCAGAACCAAGACTGCAGTCATGCTCTTTCTTAGCTGTGACAGCACCACCCATACATTTTTCATACTTAGTAACAGAAAGTATACCACACTGAATTTATTCTTCCTCTTCCAGCTAAAAATCAAGTCATTTACATTCCAAATCTTCTGCAGCATCCCTACATCTCAAGAAAACTTCCTATTTTCTACCTTTTTAAAAGCTCACAGTACTGACCACCACAATACTTCCATCTTTCCACCACAGATATCTGTCTAAGCATGGAATTGCATTGAGGGTCTCACAGAACCATGTAACTGTGACCTCAAAGAATGAGACAGAGGTTTTACCACAAAAATCAAATGGGATGTGAACAAGGGGGCCTACAAAAAAGCTGGGAAAGGACTTTTCAGGATATCAGGGAGTGACAGGACTAGGGGGAAATGGAGCAAAGCCAGAGATGGGTAGGTTCAGGCTGGATGTGAGGAGGAAGTTCTTCACCATGAGAGTGGTGAGAGGCTGGAATGGGTTGCCCAGGGAGGTGGTTGAGGCCCCATGGCTGGAGGTGTTTAAAGCCAGGCTGGATGAGGCTCTGGCCAGCCTGATTGAGGCTAGGGTGTCCCTGCCCATGGCAGGGGGGTTGGAACTGCATGATCCTTGTGGTCCCTCCCAACCCTGACTGATTCTATGATTCTAAGCTTTCAGTTATGGTCTTCTTCTCTCAAAATGATGAGCATGAATACAAACAGAAAAAGGAGCAAGGGAAGATCTTCCCACAGCTACTACTACTTAGGCAGCATCACAGGATGTTAGGGGTTGGAAGAGGCCTCTGGAGATCTTTGTCTCCAACCTCCCTGCCAGAGCAGGTCACACATCCACATAGGGCTTGAAAGTCTTCCGAGAAGGAGTTCTTCCTCATGTTGAGATGGAACTTGCTGTGATGCAGTTTCCATCCAGTGCCCCTTGTCCTATGCCAGAGCACAAGTGAGCAGAGGCTATTCCCGTCCCTTCCTCCCTGACCCCTAGCCCTCAGATATTTATGGACATTGATCAGATCCTCTCTCAGCCTTCTCTCCAGACTAACCAGCCCCAGGGCTCTCAGCCTTTCCTCCTAAGGCAGTGCTCCAGTCCATCATCCTTATAGCACTCCATTGGATTATCTCCAGTAGACCCTTGTTCCTCTTATAGAATCATAGAATCAACCAGGTTGGAAGAGACCTGTTTACCTTTCCCTTTGTATACACTGAATCACAGAATCAAGCAGGCTGAAAGAGACCTCCAAGCTCATCCAGCCCAACCTAGCACCCAGCCCTGGCCAGTCAACTAGACCATGGCACTAAGTGCCTCACCCAGTCTTTTCTTGAACACCTCCAGGGACAGTGACTTCACCACCTCCCTGGGCAGCCCATTCCAATGCCAATCACTCTCTCTGGGAAGAACTTGCTCCTAACATCCAGCCTAACCCAGAACTGGATGCAATATTCCAGGTGGGGCCTCACCAGGGCAGAGCAGAGAGGGAGGAGAACCTCCCTGATGTGCTGGGCACACTCTTCCTGATGCACACCAGGATCCCATTGGCCTTCTTTAACCAGAGCTCTAGCTGAGTAACTCAAACGCAGTGTGTCATACCTGGACAGCTGGAAATGGGTGTCCCCATGTTGATCAAGCAGAGAGCACAGCGAGGAAGGGGCTTACGGCACCCAGGGCAGCTTGTGACCTTTGACTTGGTTGGAGAACCACTGACTCCATACTGGCTAAAACCTCTTCCCTGATGAGGGATAGCTGAACAGCTGTAAGAGATTGATTTTCCACAGAAATTGCAACTCACAAACACCTAAAGAGAATAAAAACCTGTTAATTTCGTTGTGGTTGGGTTCCACCTTTGCTCTACCTGAGTGAATTCATTCAAGCTGGCGAATGCTTCTTGAGCACTTCCTAGAGAGCGCCTTGGAAAGCCAAGGCTACTTGTGATGGAGTTCCTAACACCTTGGCTTACAGATAGGGCACACAGTCCTGAGAAGTAAGCTTTAATAATGCTCTCTTACCTCAAAAGCACATCAAAACATGCACAGTAACTACAACTTGTACAGCTAAGATTTAAGATCAGCCTAGAGAAGTGCAAGCTCTGGAGAGACCTTCCAGAATTTGAAGGAGACATTCAAGAGAGTTGGAGAGGGACTTTATACAAAGGCATGGAGTGACAGGACATGGGGCAATGATTTCAGGCTGGACTCAGATTAGACATTAGGTAAAAATTCTTCCCCTTGAGGGTTGCCCAGAGCAGTTGTGGAGGTTCCAAGCCTGGCAGCATTCAAAGCCAGGCTGGATGTGGCCTTGAGTAACTTGGTCTAGTAGGGGATCTCCCTGTCCATGGAAAGGGATTGGAACTAAACGACTGTTAAGGTCACTTCCAACTCAAACCACTCCATGAAGACACCAAAAAGCTGTACTTATAGTGCAGAAGAAATCAACTTGACACATCTTACTGTATAATTACATCTGGTCTCTCCCCACTTATGATCAGGTGACCCACTCCAGAGTCCTCAACATCAGCATACTCCTAATAATCTTTATCTGGACACTTTATCTATGCCACAAGTTGTGGGTTGATACCAAGGAGCATACATTTTAACACTTTTAGGGGCTATTTATATGGATCATATCAGGAAGGAGCAGTAAACTCAACTATCTCCTAGATGGAGCAGCATGGATGCAGCTCTCAACCAGCTGTGGTGGGTAAGTTCAGAAACAGCCTTCCTTAGAAACCCTGGAGACCTAGGGCTTGCAACACACATACTAAGCAGACAGGAGAGAGTGGAAAATGCTGTGGTAAAAGCATCCTGGCTAAAAAAGATAAGAAGATAGTCTTTTGACAGGGTGTTAGTTTTCCCATTCAGCATATGTTCAAAACTGATAACAAAAGCTGCTGCTGCAACTTCTAGCTGAAGGTTCCTTCTAAATAGCCTTGAGGTTTGCTTCAAGTAAAAAATGGAGCTCATCTGAACTAGTTCTTGCCCCAGCTCCCTGGTTTTAACATCATCCTTACTCTGCTGCTGAATTCAGCTGGCTGACATCTCTTGATTTGTTTTTTCAAGCTGGGTAAGGTTGAATAGTGTCAGTTTCTGAAAGGTAGTCTGTTGTTTGGAAGAAAAAGCTTTCAGAACACAAATAAAATGGTAGAGGCCTGATTAGATATCAACAGATAGAAGAACTGTTGCTTTGCCATATTTCTGTACTATCAAAGCAGTTAAAAAGCCCTTTCTAAACAGAAAAAAAACCAGAGCTACAATTTTAGAGCAGCCTTAGCTGAAATCTTTTTTGGGACACAAATCCTCATGAAAGCCAAGATGCAGTCAGCAATTTTTTTCTCCTGCAGAAGCAACTTTCCACCTTCCTTTCTGGACTGGTCATAGTTCAGACAAGAATTGACATTTACCTGGGCTAAAGGTTTTGAACTGGGATCCAGCTTACTCCTATGGATATCAAATTCTGCACGTTTATGCCAAAATCTCCAAGCATCCAAAAGATTCCTGTAGTTCTCAATCCAGTATTGAACCCTCTCATCCTTAAGCACATCTGATGGAGAACCCTTAGGAGGCAGGGGAAAAAAAAAGGGTCAGACACACACTGAAGAAACACAATGCACATTCACAGAATCAAGCAGGTTGGAAGAGTGCTCCAAGCTCAGCCAGTCCAACCTAGCACCCAGTCCTGGCCAATCAACCAGACCATTGCACTAAGTGCCCCAGCCAGGCTTGGCTTCAACACCTCCAGCCACAGTGACTCCACCACCTCCCTGGGCAGCCCATTCCAATGCCAATCACTCTCTCTGACAACAACTTCCTAACGACATCCAGCCTAGACCTGCCCTGGCACAGCTTGAGACTGTGTCCTCTTGTTCTGTTGCTGCTTGCCTGGTAGAAGAGCCCAACCCCACCTAGCTACAGCCTCCCTTCAGGGAGCTGCAGACAGCAATGAGCTCTGCCCTGAGCCTCCTCTGCTGCAGGCTGCACACCCCCAGCTCCCTTAGCCTCTCCTCACAGGGCTCTGCTCCAGGCCCCTCCTCAGCCTTGCTGCTCTTCTCTGGACACCTCCCAGCACCAGAGCATCTCTCTTGAACTGAGGAGCCCAGAACTGGACACAGCACTCAAGGGGTGGCCTGAACAGTGCCAAATACAGAAGCAGATTAACCTCCCTTGTCCTGCTGGCCACACTGCTCCTGAGCCAGCCCAGGATGCCATTGGCTCTGCTGCCCACCTGGGCACACTGCTGCCTCATCTTCAGCTACTATCTACCATGGGCTAATGGCTTCAAACTGGAAGCAGCTCAACTGAGATTAGACATTAGAAAGCAATTCTTTCCCATGAGAGTGATGATGCACTGGAACTGGTCGCCCAGAAAAGCTGTGGAATTGCCAAGCCTCCAAGTGTTGAAATTCAGGTTGGTTGGGGCCTTGAGCAAGCTGGTCTGGTAGGAAGTGTCCCTAGCATGGCAGAAGGGTTGGAAGTGGATGACCTTTCAGGTCCCTTCCAAGCCAAATGTAGAGAAACATAGAATGGTTTAAGCATCACACTGCTAAAGCAGCCATAGCTCTCCTCTATAAACACTAACCTGTAGCATGCAGTAGCTTGCTGTCTGGACATCTCCAGTTCTGTCAACGTAACTTTCCATCAAGTCCACTCCATCTTTGGTCAGCCCTGTTAGCAGTATTCCCTCCAAATTCCCAGCATCTTTCATTTCATTTGTCAGCTTTTCAATAAACCTGTTCAACTATCAAAAAGAAAGAAGAAGTGAGTTAAGTTTTGCCCTTTGCTCTCTGCTGATCCCCTTCCTGACTCACTGCTGGTGGCAGATGACAAAACTTTGCACCATTTGAACAGCTTTAAGTGGCTGCTGCTGCCAGGAGACTTTCAAGACCCATCTGGATGTGTTCCTCTATGACCTGCTTTGGCAGGAGGGTTGGAGTCAATGGTGCCAGCAGTCCCTTCCAAGCCCTCCCAGTCTGATTCTGTGATATGCTGCTTGCTGGGTGTTACTGTAGTGCAAGAATTCAAGGACTTATCAACTCTACACCTCCTGCTAGGAAGTGCAAAGAGGGAGGTTGGCTATTCTCTAGATACTGCAGTGAATTTAGAAGGAAAACATTCCTGCACTAAAACCAAGCCTTAGTTCATCAAGAGAATGCAAATGTCTGGAAATAAAGAAAGAACAAGTACAAACCATCTCCAATAAAACAGGCATACAGGTGTGCCTGTTAATTAACTCCCATGTCATGAATATTCATTGTGCTAGTTTGAAGCTAGCTAGAATGTTTTGGTGAGAGCAACTAGACCCAAACCATCACATTCATAAAACAAAGAATGGAGAAAAACAGAAATGAAGCTGAAAGTACAAACTGAAGATCAGATTATATTAAGACCAGGCCTTTTATCCTCCTGTGATGAGAAAAAGCAAGTCACTCCTTGCTTTCACCGTTCACCTCCCCACCCCAGAGCTTCTTCTGCCTCTAACTAAAGCCCAGCCTAACAGTTTGCTTAGATGTGCAACCCCAAACTCACCTGAGCATCGTTGAGGAACTTGCAAGCAAATGCCACTCTGTCTCGTACTGCTACGTTGTTTTCGTACTGTGGAGGGGCAAAAAAGGGAACATTTAGCATCACAGGCAGGCTTCCACTTTCTCAACAGCTTCTTTGTTACAGTCAGAACTGTTGTGTAATTAATACTATGACATGGATCATGTACCAAAAATACATCACATCTGAACAAAGCCAACACTAAACATCAGATTAATTATTTACACTTAGACACATGCAACAGAGCAAGACTGTGGGTACTGGAACACTCCAGTGGCAGCACAGCCTGGTGCAAGACATTCTCTGTAGATTATGGAACTCCAGAAGAAGCTGTGCAAGCCAATCTGGATCTAGGCTTAGTGCTTCTAGCATGCACAGATATCAAGAGTCTCACCAGGTGACAGCACCTCTGCTATGAGGATGAGGTTGTTCAGCCTGGAGAGAAGACTCTAGGGGGGACCTTAGAGCTGCCTTTCAATACCTGAAGGGATCCTACAGGAAGACTGGAGAGGGACTTCAGTCTAGAGAAGGCTTCGAGGAGACCTTGCAGTAGGCTCCCAGTATCTGAAGGGGGCTACAGGAAGGCTGGGGAGGGACTATTGACAAGGTCTTGTAATGACAGGATGAGGAAGAATGGGTTAAAACTGGCAGAGTGGAGATTCAAACTGAATGTTAGGAAGAAGTTCTTTGCAGTGAGGGTGGTGAGACACTGGCACAGGTTGCCCAGGGAGGTTGTGGCTGCTCCCTCCCTGGAGGTGTTCAAGGCCAGGCTGGATGAGGCCTTGAGTGACCTGTTCTAGTGGGAAGTATCCCTGCTTATGGCAGGGGGTTGGAACTGGATCTTTGAGGTCTCTTCCAACCTAAACAATTCCACGATTCTATGACTTTTTGGTAAGGGTATTTAGCAACAGGTCAAGGGGGAATGGTTTGAAGCTGAGGGAGAGCAGGGTTAGAATGGAGATCAGGAAGAAGTTCTTTGGTATGAGGGTGGTGAGACTCTGGAATAGGCTGCCCAGGGAGGCTGTGGCTGCCCCTTCTGTGGAGGTGCTTAAGGCCAGGTTAGATGAGGCCTTGGGCAACCAAGTCTAGTTGAGAGGTGTCCCTGCCCATGGGAGGGAGGTTGGAATAGATGATGTCAAAGATCCCTTTCAACCTAAGCTATTCTATGACTGTGATTAATTCAAGCAGTATATAGCACTCCCCCTACCCCTGTGTATGTATCTCTATCCCAAATATGCACCTATTACTTAAAGGAACTCTATCAGGAATTTACTTACCAAAACACCATCATATGAACCAGACTCACTCGTCAGGAAAGCAAACATAGCACACAAGTAGGGGTTGTTCAGCTGCAGTCTCAGGGTACTGCACATTTCTCTCCAAAGTGAGTTCTTCTCATCTGTGTAGCCTGACAGAGCCATTGCTACCACATTAAGGTTCAGATCACCTGATTTTTTAAAGACAATATCAAGTTAAGCACTTAAAAGTAATCCAATTTTAACTGTGATGGAAAGCATCAGCATGAAACAGAACATTTGGTCAGGATACAGGACAAAATGCAGCTGAATTAACACTAGATAAATTAAATGTGCACACACCAGCAGCATTTATTAGCTTCTGCTTTAAATGCCTCTGTTAATAGCTTTGAAAGTCCCAAGCCCACATCCATGACAGCCTGAGTTATACTTTAAGCAATATTACACTGGTTCTGGTACTTTGAAATCATTTTGAACTGCTGAATGTGTTCCTATCACTACAAGATTGTCCTTTAAGCAATATTACACTGGTTCTGGAACTCTGAAATCATTTTGAACTGCTAAATGTGTTCCTATCACTGTAAGATTGTCCTTTAAGCAATATTACACTGGTTCTGGTACTCTGAAATCATTTTGAACTGCTAAATGTGTTCCTATCACTACAAGATTGTCCTTTAAGCAATATTACACTGGTTCTGGTAGTCTGAAATCATTTTGAACTGCTAAATGTGTTCCTATCACTGTTAAGATTGTCCTTACCATAATTCCCATCTCCAAGAAGGAAAAACTCAGTGTTGCACATAAACAGCCATCACTTAGCAGACCTAGCTGATGACAATTGCATTTAATTCAACAATTCATTTAAGCTTCCTAAACCCATTACATCTATCTCATCTCAATGTTCATCCTGTCAGAATGACACCAAAAAGGGGCAATATGAAAAATACAAGAACCTGGACAGCTCCCTTTGTGCCTTACCTACCCACTTCAGTGGCAAGATAGGTCTCTTAAAGTTAGTAACAGAGCACAGATGCAAATTGGAGTTGTAGAAGGAATCCTGGCAAGCAAACAGAACGAAAACACCTCCATCTCTTGACTCCACTGTCTGAAATTTCTCCTCACACATGGCAACTCTTACAGATATCACTGTGGAACAAATGTTTTTCTGCAGCCCCTGAACCTCACATTTCAGCCCTCACAGAGGTGGGAAGGTGCAAACAGCCCAAGACAAGCAGATACACACAACACCCAGTCACTAAAAGAAAAGAATCTAGCTCTGAGTGTCCATTGAGAGGCCATTCTGAACCCCATCATCTATTTTCACTAGGCAGTAAGGCACCTGACAGCCTGAGCGGGGAAAGATGAGGGTTTGCCAAGAGTCTCAAGCTCCAACACAACCATTCCCAGTGATTATTTTATAGACAGCAGGCTTTTTTTTTCCACACTAGCTTCCATAACTCTCTTTAGAGAAAGAAACCTGGCAAGGTGCTGCACTGCCAAAGGCAAAGCAGCACACACAACACTCACCTTTTCCCGAGGAAGCTCCTTTGTTCAGGATTTGTATTGCTCGCCGGATGTCCAAGTTGAAAAGGGCTACAGCAGCAGCTCGCTCCCAGTCTCCTTCCTGCTCCAGGGAACTTAAAAAGGGTTCCACATCTAAGTCTGTTCCCTTCTTGATCCACCCACAGAGCTGCAAAGCCAAGGATCTCTCCTCACTCAGGTACTGAATAATATCTGCCTGTCTATCAGAGCCGCTCCTGCTGTGCCTGAGGTTCTCTGTTGTTCCTAGAAACGGGAAATAAAGTTACACCCTGCTTAAATTTACACCCTGCTTAAATTTACACCCTTTACCTTGCAAGCACAACATTTTGATTTCAACCAGAGAGCAGGACACAAAAGCTGTGTATCGTATTTTGGCATCTGAATCAAAAACTCCACAGTAAGGAGCAGCACAGACAAAATTATTTTGGTGAGCCATCTAAACTTGATACAAATTCCCAACCAAGTCTTGTTTCTTCCTTCTGTCTCCTAAGATCTTGGAGGTTCTGGTTACAGTTGACAGGAGTTATCACTATGTTCAACTTGGAAATAAGTAACACAGAGCCAAGCATTTGCTCTACCAGGTCTCCTCTAAGCAAGCATTGATGTGCCAGCTGCTTTCCCACCACTGAAGAGGGGAGGGTTTGCTGCACCAAGGAGCATGAATATGAATAAGACAAAGAAAGATCAGAGAAGGAAATCCTCAAATAATAAATTACACTAATAAAAATGGCACTGAGCATGAGAGGCACAATGTGATGCACCAGGGGTGGTTGCCACTTTAGGACAAGGCAGCTTATTTAAACAATTATACAAACACAGAATCAAAGAATTGTTTCAGCTGGAAAAGACCTCCAAGATCAAGTCCAACTATCAAACCAACACTACCATGGCCATTAAACCATGGCCTGAAGTGTCAGGTCTATACAGTTTTTAACACCTCTGGGGATGGTGACTCCACCATCTCCCCAGGCAGCCTGTTCCAATGCCTGAACACTCATGCAAGAAAGAATTCTTTCCTAACATCCAAAACTCAGTGTAGTTACACTAACTTTAGTGACTACACTAAGCAAAGCTGGCTTCCCAGAACTACATCCCTGTCTGGAACCTCAAAAAACAGAATAGTCACAGAACAGTTGGAAAAGACCTCCAAGATCATTGAGTCCAACCATTCTCTAACTCTATCAAGTCTGGTGCTAAAACATATGCCTCAGGACATCTCTGTCTCTCTTTAACACCTCCAGGAATGAGGATTCAACCACGTCCCTAGGGAGCCTATTCCAGGGTTTGAGAACCAGATGGGGCACTTAGTGCCATGGTCTGGTTGATTGGATAGGGCTGGGTGCTAGGTTGGACTGGATGAGCTTGGAGGTCTCTTCCAACCTCATTGATTCTGTGATTCTATGATTCAGTGAAGACATTTCAATACCTAAACTAAATCTCCTCTGGCACAACTTAAGACCATTTCCTTTCACCCTATCACTGGTCACTAGGGAGATGAGACCAACCTCCACCTCACCACAACCTTCTTTCAGGTACATAAGGTGGAAAGAAAGAATTTTCAGCAACACAGTCAAAATCCAGACATCAGAAACACTTCAGCTGAAGCTTTACCTCTGAGGATACTTTGTTTTTCTGATCACCAATTTTCCAGGCACACTGACAAGTCTGTAAACGACTGCAAGACAAACTCTTAACTTACCTATGTTAAACCAAACCCAAATACTTTATTCCCATTTAAACAGAATCAAGCAGGTTGGAAGAGACCTCCAAGCTCAGCCAGTCCAACCTATCACACAGCCCTGGCCAATCAACCAGACCATGGCACTAAGTGCCTCATCCAGGCTTGGCTTCAACACCTCCAGGGACAGTGCCTCCACCACCTCCCTGGGCAGCCCATTCCAATGCCAGTCACTCTCTCTGCCAACAACTTCCTCCTAATATCAAGCCTACAGTCAACCTTAAAGACAACCCCCCCTGAGTGCATCACTCCACAACCACACTACAAGAGAACTTAGCAAAGGTGGAATATTCTTACCCAGAGATGACTTCACGATTGATTTAATGCCAGCATAAACTAAGGGACCTTTGTTTCCTGTAAGCTTTTGATCCATGTCTTCAGTATACTGCTTCATAAGTAATTTTTATGTATAGGAAGCTTCATTTTTTTTTTTCCCAAGTCTTTGAAATAAAATTGGTTTGGTTTAAATTTTACTGTCACAGATCTGTGAATTATTTACAGGATATTGCACTATAGGTAAAGATTTTCATGCACCTCACAGACCTGGTTTACATAATAAAGGTGTATTACTACTTTAGGATATAAACTGCAGTAAAACAAAGGATATAATGCAGGGTGTACCAAAGTGATTTCAGCTGAGGGTCTTCATTTCCAGCCAGGAGGTGATTTCTCCACACTTGTTCAGTGTCAAGACCATACCTGGAGAGAGCTCTGAGCCGCATTTTGGTTGCTATGTCTTTTTCCAAGGAATTAGCCTTTCCTTCTTCTGTGCACTCATACAAATGCCTCCCACAAGCCCACATTAAGGAGGTGACCGGGCTCCAGGCAAGGGAAATCCTTTCAAACACGGTGAAGTCAGACATAGTCCTGTTGGGAGTCACCACTACCATTCGGTTTTGACTGGTGGGATGCCAGGCAAACGAAGCAATGTAGTTCTCACAGGGCTGGACGCTTCTTTCGATGATTGTTGGCTCAGTCTCATCTCCAATGGGGGTGGGAGTGTGCTGCATGTCATACAGCCTAATGATGTTACTGTCCCTGGTCAAGGTAGCCAACAGCCCAGTTCTTGTCGGACACCAGGCCACTTTTGTCAAGGGTTTTGGTTGCTCTGTCAGGGTCAAAACAGGCTTCTCGAACTTCCTCAAATCCCAGATGGCAACCTGACCTTCATAGAAGGAAGCTACACGGTCGTGGAAATAGGGATCGACAGTCACCCCTTGGACAGCCTTGGTGTTGACAAATATCTTTTGGCTCGTGTTCCTCAGATCAAAAATGGCCAAGTTTCGGTGCATGCCAGCCAGCAGCAGCTTCTGGTCGCGTGGCAGCCAGCAGAGGGACAGGCAGGCGTCGTTCTGCCCCAGCTCATAGAGCGGCTTCGTCACCACCAGCCCTGCTTCTGGATCTCCTGCCGACAGCCTCACTTTCTCTGCAGCAACTGCAGTCTCTGGGGCATACTTGCTGCTGATGTCCCAGATCAGCACCGAGAAGTCAGCTCGATGTTTATCCAAGCCAGCAGCCAGCCAGTTGCTGTCCAGCGGGTTCCAGGCCAGGGTGTTGCACTGCCGCGCGTGCTTGGGCACAAACTCTTTGCCTATCAAATCTTTACACTTGGAGTTGTGATCTTGGCCCAGGCTGGTAAGAACCACTCGCCCGTTGGCCTGCCCAACAGCAAGGAGGCATTCGGGGTCGTACTTGGGATACCAAGCCACGCATTTCATGTAGGGAGTGTCGGAGTTGATCGACAGGAGGGTCGCGGTCGTCTCCTCCGACAAGCGCAAGGACCCTGCCTTCAGCTCCGAGCTCACTGCAGAGTCAATGTGGTAAAGGCTCAGCTCTGAATCGCACACAACGAATCTGTCAACGTGGTGTGGGGCCCACAGAATGTCAGGTTTGGAGCCACTCATGTTTGAGGTCAACTGAGAAGCGATTTAAGCTCTCATAAGAAGGTTCAGGTGATATCCATGCATGTGGAAACTGTTGAGAAGATAAGTGGTAGGAATGTTATGAAAACTCAAATTCCTTCCTTAATCTCAGATCACAGAATCATAGAATCAAGCAGAGTGAAAGAGACCTCCCAGCTCAGCCAGTCCAACCTAGCACCCAGCCCTGGCCAACCAACCAGACCATGGCACTAAGTGCCCCAGCCAGGCTTGGCTGCAACACCTCCAGCCACAGCCACTCCACCACCTCCCTGGGCAGCCCATTCCAATGCCAATCACTCTCTCTGCCAGCAACTTCCTCCTCACATCCAGCCTAGACCTCCCCTGGCACAGCCTGAGGCTGTGTCGCCTTGTTCTGGTGCTGGCTGCCTGGCAGCAGAGCCCAACCCCACCTGGCTACAGCCTCCCTGCAGGCAGCTGCAGGCAGCAATGAGCTCTGCCCTGAGCCTCCTCTGCTGCAGGCTGCACACCCCCAGCTCCCTCAGCCTCTCCTCACAGGGCTCTGCTCCAGGCGCCTCCCCAGCCTTGCTGCCCTTCTCTGGACACCTTCCAGCACCTCAAGATCTCTCTGCAATGGAGGAGCCCAGAACTGGACACAGCACTCAAAGTGTGGCCTGAGCAGTGCTGAGCACAGGGGCAGAAGAATCTCCCTTGTTCTGCTGCCCACACTGCTCCTGAGCCAGCCCCGGATTGCCATTGGCTCTGCTGCCCACCCGGGCACACTGCTGGCTCATCTCACTGCTACTCTCTACCAGCACCCCCAGGTCCTTTTCTTCCTGACTGCTTTTAGCCACTCTGTCCCCAGCCTGTAGTGCTGCTTGGGGTTGTTGTGACCAAAGTGCAGAACCCTGCACTTGGCCTTGTTCAATCTCATCCCATTGGCCTCTGCCCACCCATCCAGCCTGGCCAGGTCCCTTTGCAGGGCTCTCCTAATCTCCAACAGATCCACATCTGCTTCAAACAAAAAATGACTTTTATCCCATGGGCTAGAGTTTAACACAGAGACACTCCAGGTCAAAACCTACATCACTCCCTGCATTACCTCACTTTCCCTGCAGCACACTTTGGTTTTGTTGGTGCATACCTACTGAGGCAGAACCAACCTGCCGAGGCAGAATCAACCTACTGAGACAACCACCTACACACTGTCAACAGCATTTACTCTGTTTACAAGCTCCAGTTTTAAGGAGTATTAAGGGCAGTAGTAAGGAAGGGATTAAGCATGATGTGATGTGGCATGGCATGTGGGTGTGCTGCTGCTGCTACAGAGCCACTCCCTAAAACTCGGAGAAGAAAATTCCTCTAACTGAAGCACACTAATTGACGAAAATTAGACTCTGTTTTGTCTGAAGTCCAGAAAGCTTTGCCCTCCTTGAGGATTTCCACAGAAACACAACTTTCTACTCTTCTATTTGCTCTGCTGCTCCTAATTCCCTGATGTTACCTTGCCTTCACTCGTTTTTGGCCCACCAGCACTCAGAAAAAGACATGACTACTGAATTTATAATCATAGAATCATAGAATCAAGCAGGTTGGAAGAGACCTCCAAGCTCACCCAGTCCAACCTAGCACCCAGCCCTGGCCACTCAACCAGACCATGGCACTAAGTGCCCCAGCCAGGCTTGGCTGCAACACCTCCAGGGATGGTGACTCCACCACTTCCCTGGGCAGCCCATTCCAATGCCAATCACTCTCTCTGACAACAACTTCCTCCTAACATCCAGCCTAGACCTCCCTTGACACAGCTTGAGGCTGTGTCCCCTTGTTCTGTTGCTGGTTGCCTGGGAGAAGAGCCCAACCCCACCTGGCTACAGCCTCCCTTCAGGTAGTTGTAGGCAGCAATGAGGTCTGCCCTGAGCCTCCTCTTCTGCAGGCTGCACACCCCAGCTCCCTCAGCCTCTCTTCATAGGGTTTATGTTCTAGTCCCCTCACAGCTTTGTTGCCCTTCTCTGGACGCATTCCAGCACCTCAACATCTCTCTTGAATTGAAGGGTCCAGAATTGGACATGCTAAGACATAAAGAGGCACCACAGACTCTCTAAACCTTTTGTGTCACAGCAGAAAGCAACACGCTAGGTCAGGACGCACAAAAAGGCTGCGCTATTTACATCTCCCCAGCCCCCTCCGTGCGTCTGATGGTTATCCCCACACCCAGCCCGCCTCACGACGAGCTCTGCGAGTCTCCGGCCCCTCGGACGCACGCCGGCTCGCCTCACCGCTCCCCGCTCAGAGGCAACGCGACGCGGGAACGACGGAAGCAGGAGGCCGCTGGGGCCCGAGGGGACACCGCAGCGGCCAGGACAACCAGCAGCTCAGGCTACAGCTCCCCGGCGCGGCAGCTGCTCACCCACCCCGCGGGCCCTCAGACACTACGATCAGTACCACCGCTGCCGTCAGGAGAGGAGAGGAGAGGAGGGCAACCTGCAGCCAGGCACCCGCGGCGTCCGAACGGGAGGCACAGGAGGCACCGAGCCGCTTCCGCTTGCGGGGGGAAGCAAAACCGGGGGCACTTCCGGCGCGCCGGACAGGAAACGCAGCTGCACTTCCGGCCAGTCGCAGCGTCGCGTCAGCGCGCGCGGGACCACTTCCGGCTGCGGCCCTCCGGCAGCCTCCCGGCAGCCCTCCCTCGGGCACCGCCCGCAGCCTCCCGGCAGCCCTCCCTCGGGCACCGCCCGCAGCCTCCCGGCAGCCCTCCCTCGGGCACCGCCCGCGGCCCTCCGGCAGCCTCCCGGCAGCCCTCCCTCGGGCACCGCCCGCGGCCCTCCGGCAGCCTCCCGGCAGCCCTCCCTCGGGCACCGCCCGCGGCCCAACGGCAGCCTCCCGGCAGCCCTCCCTCGGGCACCGCTAGCTGCGGCCCAACGGCAGCCTCCCGGCAGCCCTCCCTCGGGCACCGCCCGCGGCCCTCCGGCAGCCTCCCGGCAGCCCTCCCTCGGGCACCGCCCGCAGCCTCCCGGCAGCCCTCCCTCGGGCACCGCCCGCGGCCCTCCGGCAGCCCTCCCGGCAGCCCTCCCTCGGGCACCGCTAGCTGCGGCCCTCCGGCAGCCTCCCGGCAGCCCTCCCTCGGGCACCGCCCGCGGCCCTCCGGCAGCCTCCCGGCAGCCCTCCCTCGGGCACCGCCGGCCGCGGCCCTCCGGCAGCCTCCCGGCAGCCCTCCCTCGGGCACCGCCCGCGGCCCTCCGGCAGCCCTCCCGGCAGCCCTCCCTCGGGCACCGCCCGCAGCCTCCCGGCAGCCCTCCCTCGGGCACCGCTAGCTGCGGCCCTCCGGCAGCCTCCCGGCAGCCCTCCCTCGGGCACCGCCCGCGGCCCTCCGGCAGCCTCCCGGCAGCCCTCCCTCGGGCACCGCCGGCCGCGGCCCTCCGGCAGCCTCCCGGCAGCCCTACCTCGGGCACCGCCGGCCGCGGCCCTCCGGCAGCCCTCCCTCGGGCACTGCTTGCGGCCCTCCGGCAGCCTCCCGGCAGCCCTCCCTCGGGCACTGCTTGCGGCCCTCCGGCAGCCTCCCGGCAGCCCTCCCTCGGGCACCGCCTGCGGCCCTCCGGCAGCCTCCCGGCAGCCCTCCCTCGGGCACCGCCCGCGGCCCTCCGGCAGCCTCCCGGCAGCCCTCCCTCGGGCACCGCCCGCGGCCCTCCGGCAGCCTCCCGGCAGCCCTTCCTCGGGCACCGCCCGCGGCCCTCCGGCAGCCTCCCGGCAGCCCTCCCTCGGGCACCGCTAGCTGCGGCCCTCCGGCAGCCTCCCGGCAGCCCTCCCTCGGGCGCCGCTGGCGGGAGCTGCGCGGGGAGCGGTTCCCGCAGCCTGCCGCCCTTCAGCCGCCGTCCCTCCCCCAGAGCTGCCCAAAGCTGCGCGGGATGCGGAGTGCCCGCAGGCTGGGAATTACAACAGACCCGCGGGTTGGGTGTGGGTGGCGTTATTAAAGCGATTTCTTTCCAAACCTGCATGGTGTTTTTCTGTAAGGGCACCAAGGCTGGCGAGGGGCTGGGACAGAGCCCTACGAGGAGCGGCTGGGGGAGACTCGGGTGGCTCCTCAGGTCACCTCCTCACACCCCCAGCTCGCTCAGCCTCTCCTCACAGGGCTGTGCTCCAGGCCCTCTTCCAGCTTCTCTGAACCCGTTCCAATATCTCAGCATCCCGAATTGAGGAGCCCAGAACTGGACACTGCACTAAAAGTGTGGCCTGAGCAGTGCTGAGTCCAGGGGCAGAATGACCTCCCTTGTCCTGCTGGACAGGCTGGGTCCTGCAGTTAGGTCACAACAATTATAGGCCTGGGGGAGAAGAATGGGAAAGTTGTCCAGCAGAAAAGGCCCTGGGGGTGCTGTTTGCCAGCTGGCTGAACACCAGCCAGAAATGTGCTCAGGTGGCCAAGAGCATCCTAGCCTGGATCAGCAATAGCGTGGCCAGCAGAGCAGCAGCAATTGTACTGGGCACTGGTGAGGCTGCACCTCGAGTCCTGGGTCCAGTTTTGGGTTCCTTGCTACAAGAAAGGAATCAAGGTGATGGAGCAGGTCCAAAGAACAGCAAGAAAGCTGGGGAAGGGTCAGGAGAACAGCTCTGGTGAGGAGCAGTTGGGGGAATTTGGGTTGTTCAGACTGGATAAGAAGGCTGAGGGGAGACCTGGCTCTCCACAGCTGCCTGAGAGAAAGCTGGAGTGAGGTAGGGTCTGTCTCAGATTGGTATCAGGTGGGAGAATGAGAGGAAATGGCCTGAAATGGTGCCAGGACCTGTTCAGCTTGGGTATTAGGAAAGAAATTCTTCACTCCAAGAGTGGTCAGGGTTTGGAACAGGCTGCCCAGGGAGATGCTGGAGCCACCATCCCAGAAGTACTCAAGAAACGTGGACATGGCACTTGGGGACATGAGGTAATGGCCACGAGGGAGTTAGATCAGTGGTTGGACTTGGTGATCTTAGAGGCCTTTACCAAGCAAAACAACTGCGTCATTCCCTGCCCAGACAACTGCAGTCTCACACTTAACCATGCCTTGACTCAGCTCTGTGTTTTGTTTCAGTGCTGTTTTTCTAGCTCAGCCTTGTGCTGATGGTGCCAGGGTTCATAGAATCAGTCAGGGTCGGAAGGGACCACAAGGAGCAGCCAGTTCCAACCCCCCTGCCATGCCTAGGGACACTCTAACCTAGAGCAGGCTGCACACAGCCTCAGCCAGCCTGGCCTTAAACACCTCCAGCCATGGGGCCTCAACCACCTCCCTGGGCAACCCATTCCAGCCTCTCACCACTCTCATCACCAACAACTTCCTCCTCACCTCCAGCTTTGCTCCATCAAGCACAGCTTTGCTCCAAACAAGCACAGCAGCAGGAAGTAAATGAGAGCCTCCTCGAAGAACAGGACTAATCCTTCTCGAAATGAATCCCCTGGAGGACAGTTCAGCATCACACCTTGGGGAAAAATGAATACAAAAGAATTACAGCACCTCCCAGCTCACCAAACAAAACAAAAAGCCTTTTTCTCTAAGCCAAGAAACGTTGAGGATTCCTACAGAGCCCTGCACAAGAGCTTTTCAGGGAGACATCTGGGATTAACTAAGCACATGGGGCTACAATTCAGTCCTTCACCTGCAGTGACCCTGTGTAAGAATGTGGGACCCCGGGGAGGAAGAGGCAGATGACTTCCCCTCTACTCTGCCCTGGTGAGACCTCATCTTGGCTACTGCCTGCAGTTTTGGGCTCCCCAGTTTAAGGGGAACAGGGATCTGCTGGAGAGGGCCCAAGGGAGGGCTGTGAGGGTGATGAGGGGACTGGAGCACTGCTTGATGAGGAAAGGCTGAGGGACCTGGGACTGCTTAGTCTGGAGAAGAGAAGACTCAGAGGAGGTTTAATAAATGTCAATAACTATCTGAGGGCTGGGGGTCAGGCTCTGCTCACTGCTCCCTGGGATAGCACAAGCAGCACGGGAGGCTCCCTGGATGGAAGCTGCAGCACAGGAGGTTCCAGCTCAACACAAGGGGGAACTTCTTTCCTGCAAGGGTCCCAGAGCCCTGGCACAGGCTGCCCAGAGAGGCTGTGGAGTCTTCTCTGGAGCCTTTCCAGGCCTGTCTGGATGTGCTCCTGTATGACCTGAGCTAGATTGCATGGTCCTGCTCTAGCAGGGGAGTTGGACTCAATCTCCTTGTGTCCCTTCCAACCCCTGACATCCTGTGAGCTGTGACTTCAAGTCAGCCTTGCACTCTTTTCTGGCCAGCAGGTTGCAGGTATGTGGGTGCTGGACCATAAGGAATCCTTTACTTGTTTGCTAAGCTCCCATGAGCTTTCACCCCAGTGGCTGCTCCACAGGCCCAGGTGGTAGAGGTCCTAAAAAGACACCTCCTAATGCAAAGGCTTACCTGTGTAGGCAGCTCTTAGTCCCGGTCCCTCTGGCAGGGTTCAGAGGAAGGTTTAGCCTCCCTGCTTTGCAGAGCTTCTGTTCTTGGAAGGCTCTGCAAAGGGCTGGAGGTTTTACTGCAGGAACTACAGAACATTGTGGGTTGGAAGGGACCTTAAAGGTCCTCCAGTCCCAAACCCCCTGTCACAGGCAGGGACACCTCCAGGCTGCTCAGGACTTCATCCAAGCTGGACTTCCAGGAATGAGGCATCTACAACCTCTTCCTGTCTCTTACTAACCTCACTATCAAGAATCTTACTGTCCCCCCCAAACCTCCCTTCCTCAGGCTCTGCAAGGACACTGAGGAACAATCATGACTCGTTTGCTAACCTCCCCTTTCTCACCCCATGCCTCCTTTGCTCCTTTTATCCCCCAACCCAGAACACCTGCTTGGAGTCTCCTCCCACCCCAGCTGTGGCCACTTTGCCCACTCCCCTTTATAATGAGCCCCAGGGCGAGCAAGCCCCAAGCTTGCCCATCTGGGCAGAGGGATCCTCCTCCCACCAGCACGGGTGAGTGCTCCTGCTCCACAGGGTACACGCTGGGTGAGTGGTGAAGGGATTCTCAAAGGCCGGGGGGCCTGGTGGCCCCCCGGTTCGCTAGGGCAGAGACTTGACATTACTGACGGCATCATCCACGGGTGCTGGGTGTGAGTCCTCCTTTAGGCTGAGCTCCGCTGGGCTGCGCGCTTCAGGCTTTGGCAGGGGTGCTGAAAGGTGGTGGTAGGGAAGGAGCAATTTAGGCAGGGTCAGAGAAGGTGGGGCAGGGGAAGGGGAGGGCGGCGGAGGCAGGGGCTGCCCGGGGAAGGGGAGGGCGGAGGAGGCAGGGGCTGCCCGGGGAAGGGGAGGGCGGAGGAGGCAGGGGCTGCCCGGGGAAGGGGAGGGCGGAGGAGGCAGGGGCTGCCCGGGGAAGGGGAGGGCGGCGGAGGCAGGGGCTGCCCGGGGAAGGGGAGGGCGGAGGAGGCAGGGGCTGCCCGGGGAAGGGGAGGGCGGAGGAGGCAGGGGCTGCCCGGGGAAGGGGAAAAGGGAGGGCGGCGGAGGCAGGGGCTGCCCGGGGAAGGGGAGGGCGGAGGAGGCAGGGGCTGCCCGGGGAAGGGGAGGGCGGCGGAGGCAGGGGCTGCCCGGGGAAGGCGAAATACGCAGCTTTAGAGATGTAGTAGACTTGACTGAGATTTGTTTGCGCCCCTAACTTATTTCCATGTAGGAGGTCTTTGCCTTTGGATTCGAAGCCGAGGCTGTAAGGATGTGGTGGGTCAGGCTCGGCTGGTGGTGTGTTTCTACTGCACTCCACGAGGTGGTACAGTGTTGCCAGTTACATTTTCTCCCTTCCGCAGCTGCCTTTATCGAGTTCTGAGTAGGTAACTCAGGAACAACTCCTTTCCGAGCAGCCTCGGCGGCTGCCTTGCTCCTCTCTCTTCCGTGCGCCCATGCTTGTTGAGTTTTTATCGCTCCACAGCCATGCCAAGCTTCCAACTGCACCACAGAAGGCTTCACCTCGAGGGGAAACTTCTTTACAGTGAGGGTGACAGAGCCCTGGAACAAGCTGCCCTGAAAGGTTGTGGAGTCTTCTCTGGAGACTTTCCAAAGCCACCCGAGGGGATCCTGCTTTTGGTGGGGAGGGCTGGACTTGATCTCTGGAGGTTCCTTCCAACCTCCAAGGTGCTGTGATTCATTCTTTTTCCCTCTCTTTCAGCAGCTTAAAGGTGTAACTTAAAGCTACAAGCTGAAACTGTGCTACTGTGTTTAAACTATCAACATCCCCCCCAAGTATTTCTCTCTATCCATAGGTCTCAGTCTGCACATGGGAAGAAGAGAACGCCAGAAATGAGATGGGGCTTGAGTAACTCAATGCTGATAGCTACATTCACAGGTCTTCTTTTATTTATGCTTGGTTTCCTTTCAAAACCACAGTCTAGACATTCCCAGCTCTGCATTCACTTCAGAGTGACGTTTTTGCATAGCAGTCTGCTTGTGGATCAGTGGTCCAGCAGGATAGGAGGGTCAGGAATGCAGGGGTCTGCCTTTTTTTGTTACACACACCCCACCTTGGGTTTTAGGGTGAGGCTGATGGGCAGGTTTGAATTTAATCATGGGCACAGATTGAACTGGCAAAGCAATGGATAACTTTAAATGGATCCAGAATCCTTCTGTGCAGTTAGAGTTTCTCTTTGCTGCAGAGCTGATTGCTATCAGGTGAGTTCCTTTTCTCAGGTCCTTCCTTCTGATGATGCAGACAACTAACATACAGATAGTACCCACTCTGCTCATGGTAGAGCAGCAGCTTTTGACTTTGGGGAAGATCTACCAGTCCCTTACTAACAACTATCAAAATTAATTCATCTTTTGCCCTAACCCAGTTCAGTCACTGCCTGTCCCCAGGGCCTGTTCAGGCTGTTTAATAAGGCTGCCTGCTCGTTGCCCATCCTGCTGTCTGCACTCCTCTGCTGCTTCCACATCTTCATTTCCTCTCTGTTACCCTAAAGTGACTGAAGATCCTCTGTTCTTCCTGCACTGCAGTCCCAAATATCCTTGGGAAACTGACCAGCATGTTCCCTCATTTAGAAACTGCTGGCAAAAACCTTCTTGGAGGGAGGAGGGAGTCCAAAAAGACTATAGATAGCATGGCTGGGACCAGCCTCTGTTCTTGGTAGGGACAAATGTGTGGAGAGTGTAGATTTATTGCAGCTTCCCTGCACTTTCCTTGCTGAGCTGCTTTCTCACCTCTTTTGGTGCCATCTTGTAGTGATAGAATGAGGGGAAACAGCTTCAAGCTTGAGGAGGGCAGATTTAGACTGGAGACCAGGAAGAAATTTCTTGGCAGTAAGGGTGGGGAGACACTGGAACAGGCTGTCCAGGGAGGTTGTGGATAACTCTTCCCTGGAGGTGTTCAAGGCCAGGTTGGATGAGGTCTTGAGCAGCTTGGGCTGGTGGGAGGTGTCTCTGCCCATGGTAGGGGGGTTGGAACTGGATGATCATAGAATCAACCAGGTTGGAAGGAGACCTCTGAGCTCATCCAGTCCAACCTAGCACACAGCCCTATTTAGTCAACTAGACCACAGCAATAAGTGCCCCATCCAGGCTTTGCTTGCTGACTCCACCTCCCTGGGCAGCCCATTCCAATGCCAATCACTCTTCAAGCTCCCTTCCAGCCCTACCCATTCTGTGGATCTATGATGTGTTGGATCTGATTACAATTCATAAGCTGCTTGAAACTTTCCTGTTTCAGAGGAGAAGAATTGCCCAACAGTTCCCTTAAGTCTAAATCCACCTCAGCTGAGGTTAACCTGGAGCAAGGATGTTGTGCTGGGTCTGAAGTCCAGCACTACAGACCTTGTCATGTCAACAAGAAAGCAGCCCAGCATCTTAAATGGTAGAAGGTCCCAACAGCCACAGCTTTATCCTGCAGTGCCACCAGGAGGGAAACAACAAAATGCCTTTATCAAGCAAACTGGAAGGTTTTCAGCAATCATAGTGAAGTGACAGCTTCCAAAACTCCACTCAGCAGCAGCTGGACTTTGAAAACTCTCTCTCAATCCACTTCAGAAGAGTTCATGTTGTGCTGACCACTGTAGCTACTTCCTGCTCCTCACTCTCTGACAAGTTGTTTGCACAACATCCAGTTCTAACACCAGTTGTCAAACAGGCTCTTCAGGCCAGCTACTGAGTGCTGCAAAGCCAAAGCTTCACAGAATCAACCAGCTTGGAAAAGACCTCCAGGATAGTTGAATCCAACCTGTCACCTAACCCTTCTAATTACCTAAACCATGGCACCAAGTGCCTCGTCCAGCCTCCTTTAAACACCTCCAGGGATGCTGCTTGGAGAAGTTGTGGTGTTTCCTCCCTGGGAGACATTCAAAACCTGCCTGGATGCATTCCTGTGCAGCCTGATCTTGATGATCCTGCTCTGGCAGGTGGGTTGGATTTGATGAGATCTCTTGCAACCCCATAATGATCACTGTGAAACAGAAGCACAGCTCCAGGAAAGAGCCCTTACACCCCACACTGTAGCATGAGAGCCAGAAAGCAGCATACCACCAGACTCACATCCCTTGCAGCACCTCACTTCATCTATAAGCACTGCAAGGCTGCTGAATCTAACAAGTATCCACCTAGCAGTAACTGTCAAGCCCAGGAGCACTCCCTGGAAGCCTGAGCAGCCAGGGAAGTCAGGGCTCAGTGTAACTGCAGTGAGAGCAAAGGCAAGTCCCTGTCCCCAGGCTGTACCTTCAGCACAAAGCCAGGTGGAGAATCGTGGAATGACAGAATGGTTTAGGTTGGAAGGGAGCTCAAAGCTCATTCAGTCCCAACCCCCTGCCATGGGCAGGGACACCTCCCACTAGAACAGGTTGCTCAAGGCCTCATCCAACCTGGCCTTGAACACCTCCAGGGTGGTTGTGGAGCACAGAATCACCCAATGTGATCAAAGATCACATTGGGTGATTCTGTGCTCCACAACCTCCCTGAGCAACCTGTGCCAGTGTCTCACCACCCTCACTGTAAAGAACTTCTTTCTAACATCCAGTTTGAATCTCTGCCAGTTCAAACCCATTCCTCCTCATCCTCTCATTGCAAGACCTTGTCAATAGTCCCTCCCCAGCCCTCCTGTAGCCCCCTTCAGATACTGGCTGTGTTTAAGGGAGGTTTGGATGTGGTGCTTAGGGCTATGGTTCAAGGTGAATCTTGCAGAGCAGGCTTCCAGGTTGGACTTGGTGCTCCTGAGGGGCTTTGCCAACCTGCATGGTGCTGTGACTCTGTGAGAAGCACTCACTGGAATGACTCTGACCCAGGGCCATGAGCTGCAGCTTTGAAGCTGCCAGAGATAAAGCTCATAAAGTCCAAGCAGCCAGACAAGGAAATGCAGGGTGCTGTGGATTAGGCTTGACAAACGATATTTGAGTCAGGGTAAACAGACACCACCACCACTGCTAGAACCCAGGGAAGTGCATTGACCGGCAGGAACAAAGGCTTCATTGTTCAGCCTGAAGCACTGCCAGCAACGCCAGGGCAGGCTTTGCTTTTCGGAACGGTAGCTTTACACACCGGTGCCTTACCTGTCCTTGAAGCACTTCCAATAGCTCAGCCACGATTTGACAGGACCACAGAACGTTAGGGTTTGGAAGGGACCTCAAAAGATCATCCAGTTCAACCCTTGCCTTGCTAGGGCAGGGCCAGCCAGGGCAGGTCACAGGTGGGTTTTGAATGTCTCTAGAGAAGGAGACTGCACAACCTCTCTGGGCAGCCTGCTCCAGGGCTCTGGCACCCTCACAGTGCAAAAGGTTTTCCTTATGTTCATCGAATCAAGCAGGTTGGAAGAGAGCTCCAAGCTCAGCCAGTCCAACCTAGCACCCAGCCCTGGCCAATCAACCAGACCATGGCACTAAGTGCCCCAGCCAGGCTTGGCTTCAACACCCCCAAGGCACAGTGACTACACCACCTCCCTGGGCAGCCCATTCCAATGCCAATCACTCTCTCTGCCAACAACTTCCTCCTAACATCCAGCCTAGACCTGCCCTGGCACAACTTGAGGCTGTGTCCCCTTGGTCTGTTGCTGGTTGCCTGGCAGCAGAGCCCAACCCCACCTGGCTACAGCCTCCCTGCAGGCAGCTGCAGGCAGCAATGAGCTCTGCCCTGAGCCTCCTCTGCTGCAGGCTGCACCCCCCCAGCTCCCTCAGCCTCTCCTCACAGGGCTCTGCTCCAGGCCCCTCACAGCTTTGGCGCCCTCCTGTGGACACCTTCCAGTACTGCAACATCTCTCTTGAATGGAGGAGCCCAGAACTGGACACAGCACTCAAGGGGTGGCCTGAGCAGTGCTGAGCACAGGGGCAGAAGAACCTCCCTTGTCCTGCTGGCCACACTGCTCCTGAGCCAGCCCAGGATGCCATTGGCTCTGCTGCCCACCTGGGCACTGCTGCCTCATCTGCAGCTCCTCTCTAGCAGCACCCCCAGGTCTCTTTCTTCCTGACTGCTTTCAGCGACACTGTTCCCAGTCTGTAGCACTGCTTGGGATTGCTGTAGCCAAAGTGCAGAACCCTGCACTTGGCCTTATTCAATCTCATCCCCTGGCCTCTGCCCACCCATCCAGCCTGGCCACGTCCCTCTGCAGGGCTCTGCTACCCTCCAACAGCTCCACATCTCCTCCTAGCTTGGTGTCATCTGCAAACTTACTGATGTGGAACCTCCTCTGCTCCAGCTTGCCCACAGAGCCCCTTGTCCTGTCATCAGACATCCCTGAGCAGAGCCTGGCTCTGTCCTGCCAACACTGTCCTGCACATCTTTATCAACATGACTGAGGTCACCCCTCAGGCTCCTGAGCCCTAGCTCCCTCAGCCTGCCCTCATAAGGGAGATGTTCCACTCCTTTCAGCATCTTTGTGGCTCCATGCTGGAGTCTTGCTTGTTTCATTTCAACTCTAAAACATTACTTGAGCAGGTACCTAAGCCTGCAGAACTCATACAAAACCAACCTGTGCTGCATGTGAATCCCTCTCTGGCAGAAGTTCCCTGAGGTCCTTCTGGAACTGAGGAGCCCAGAACCAAATCTAGAAGAGAATCTGGAAACTTTGCTGGTTTCCCTGCTCAGCATTTCTAATGCTGGTGAAGCTCTCCTGTGTGCTGGGGAAAATGCCAGGCACCCAGGTGTGATTTTAATAGGATTTGTGGTTAATCCCTGCAGGGTGCTCACCTGGGCTGCAAATCCAGGAAGGATATGGGCTCCAGTTTACAGCCACGTCCTCCTCTTGAGAGAGAAGTGACAGAGAACAGGCACTTAAAGTTGTGTTGCCAAACTTAGCAGAACTAAGAGATTGAAGACCACAATCACTTCAAAGAAAGAAAGAAATGACAGAGACATACTTGTTTGGTTTGATTTCTGCCAAGGACCTGGCCTTAACTCATCACTTGTCTTCAATATTGTGCTTTCCACATCCAGGGGCAGGGAGACAGCAGTGAAAAGCCCAACACTGGGGTGATTCCCAGGTAAGAATTCACACAGGACAGTGAAAAGAATAAAGAGCAACCCACAGTCCAAGGTTTTGAAGGTGCAGGGTATTGATGCACATTAATTGCTAGGGCTTTTTGATCAGCTCTCAAACAGAGGAGGAAGACTCAAGATCTTGACCTGAGACCACCCAGAGCTGCTGCTGGAGAACACTGAAAACTCAGGGTGGAAGCACCAGCAGCAAGAAGGGGCTGATGCAGTTGTTCAAGGAACTGAGGTTGCTGAACAAAGCTCCTCTCTTTGTAGTGAGTTAGGAGTGTATCCCAGGAGGAAAAAGAAATCAGAAGTGGGCAAGTAGCTGCTGGCAGCCAGGTTAGAAATTCCAAGCAAACCAAGCTTTGACTTGAAGATGTCAGAGAGGGGTTCACATGCTGCACAGGATGGTTTTGTATGAGTTCTGCAGGCTTAGATACCTGCTCAAGTGAAGTTCTAGAGTTGAAACGAAACAAGCAAGCTGTTCCCATCAACCTTTTTGTTCCATAAACACTCCTTGGGTACTGCCTTCAGTTTGGGGCTCCTCAGTTTAAGAGAGGCAGGGATCTGCTGGAGACAGTCCAGGGTAGGGTTACAAGGATGAGCAGGGGACTGGAGCACTGCCTGATGAGGAGAGGCTGAGGGACCTGGGGCTGCTTAGTCTGGAGAAGACTGAGAGGGGATTTAATCAATGTTTATAACTATCTGAGGGCTGGAGGTCAGGAGTGGGGGGACAGGCTCTGCTCACTGCTCCCTGGGATAGGACAAGGAGCAGTGGATGGAAGCTGCAGCACAGGAGGTTCCAGCTCAACACAAGAGGGAACTTCTTTCCTGTCAGGGCCCTAGAGTACTGGCACAGGCTGCCCAGAGAGGTTGTGGAGCCTTTCAAGGCCTGTCTGGGTGTGTTCCTGTGTGCCCTGAGCTAGACTGTGTGGTCCTGCTCTAGCAGGGGGGTTGGACTCAATCTCTTTGGGTCCCTTCCAACCCCTGACATCTGTGAGCCTGTGAAAGTCTCACCTCTGTTTCAATCTCAGTACAAAACTGTTGGCACTCAGCTTGGCCAAAAGCTGACTTCACCATGTTGAAAGCAAGGTGGTGACTGCAGCAACACTCAGTGGAGAGCTGGAAAACTCATGTTCCTTTTGGAAGAAACTGCTTCTGCAAAGAATTCCCTCTACCTCCAAGGAAAACATTTTTCACACTCCCTCAGCACAACTGGCTGCTGGAGCTTGGAGCCAGCCCAGCTGTCCATCCTGACCAGCTGAGCAGTATTTTAAGCCTGGAATCATAGAATGGGTTAGGTTGGAAGGGACCTCAATGCTCATTCAGTTCCAGCCCCCTGACATAGGCAGGGACACCTCCCACTAGAACAGGTCTCTCAAGGCCTCATCCAACTTGGCCTTGAACACCTTCAGGGAGGTTGTGGAGCACAGAATCACCCAATCAAAGATCACATTTGGTGATTCTGTGCTCCACAACCTCCCTGGAGGTGTGAAGAGGCCTTGAGCTACCTGTTCTAGTGGGAAGTGTCCCTGCCTATGACAGGAGGTTGGAACTGGATGAGCTTTGAGGTCCCTTCCAACCTAAACCATTCTATGACTCCCATACTAACCCGAGCAAGCAAGAGTGAAGGTGACATCAGCCCAACTGGCATCACAGGCTGCTCAGAAATCACTTTGCAGGGCAGGATCACAGGATGTTAGGGGTTGGAAGTGACCTCCATAGATCATTGAGTCCAACCCCTCTGCCAGAGCAGGACCAAAGAATCTAGCTCAGCTCACAGAGGAATGAATCCAGACAGGCCTTGAAAGTCTCCAGAGAAGGAGATTCCACAACCTCTCTGAGGAGGAGATGAATCTATTGACAAGAAAAGGAAAGGATAAAGAGGAGGAAAGGTAAAAGAGAAGTCTATTTATAGACAAATCACACACCTAAATACAAAATAAGTGCCTACTTTCTCTGACCAAGCTGTCATTAGAGAAACCCCAGCTTGGACTTGGGGGTCTGAAGTCATAACCAGCACCATGACCTCCAGCAGCCAAAGTTTCCATCACCCAAAATAAACCCAAGCTTGCAGGGCAGCGTTTTGTGGGGTGGAAAGAAAGAAAGGACTGTCCTTCATAGCTGGCAGTCCCACCACAGGACAGGAGCTTTACAATAGAGCAGGGGGCTGAGGCAGCCTGGAAAGAAGAGTTAAAAAGAAAACCTGTGGGTCACAGCTCAAACCCACACCAGCTCTGAACTGCAGCATTCACAAAAGAGTGCTCAGAAGTCTGCCTGCCACAGCTCTTTGGGTTTTTTTTTTTGACTAACCACTGTTGAGAGGATCTCTGTAATTTGTTTGCACTGGCATTTGAAGCAGCCTTGCAGGAATAGCCATTAGAATGCTGAAGAACTGGAAAGAGAGCTCAGACCACACTGCTGAATCAAGTGACTGCTTTTCCTCTCCGAGTGCCAAATACCACCCTGACACCTCCAAGTCAGATCCCATGCTCCAGCTGTTTTCCCAAGCCTGTGTTAGATATGGAGCCATGGAAATGCTCACTGCAGGGCTCTGATTTTCTCACCTCCTCCTCAGAGAGCCATCAGAATAAATCCCTCTTTACCAAATTTCTGGGACCCATAGAAGGCCCTCAAGAAGGAAACAATTGCCCCAAAGGAGGAAGCTGCAACGAGCACAACACAGGTTTATCTTCCCTGCACCTTAGAACAACCTCAGCAGTCCTGGGGTGTAAAATACTTCCTTAAGACTTCTTTTTAGTTTACACTGTTGCACAGATTAAAACTCAACTCTTTGGAGCCAACTGAAGCTTTCTGTAGGTGAGCTTATATTCATTTAAAGACATTTGACTTGTGTCTGCAACTTCAGGTCATCAAAATCAGGCTGCTACATACCAAAAAGAGACAAGGAAAACAAACCCACACTTCCAAAACAGTTTTTATTCCCCCCCAGGGCTGGAGTTTTTGTTCTGTTCCAGTACTCAGATCATCCTGCAATGGGCTGGATCTAGCAGTTGATGGTTCTGGTAGCACCACACAAAAGCATAAGCTACGCCTGCAGCTTCAGAGAGAAGCTTTCAGCATCTGTTCAGTTGGCTGCTGTTGCACAGCAGAAATACTCAGGCTTCTCAGCCCGGTTACATTTGTTGTCACCCACTTCCTGCACTTCAAAAGATCAAAGATCACATTGGGTGATTCTGTGCTCCACAACCTCCCTGGAGGTGTTCAAGGTCAGGCTGGATGAGGCCTTGAGCAACCTGTTCTAGTGGGAGGTGTCCCTGCCTATGGCAGGGGCTTGGAATTAGATGATCTTTGAGCTCCCTTCCAAACAAAACCATTCTATGACTTATGATTCATTTTACACTTACAACCTGCCAATGATCTTCAATTTCAAAGCACAAACAACAGAGAACACAACAAGTGTGAGGAGCTTTTTAACTCTCCTGCACCCACCCAAGAAGAAAAGAAGCAATGCTTGTATTAGAGCAAATGGTGCCATGCTTCTGGTGAAAGAAGACAGACATGGAAGTGTGTATGAGATAACTTAGTTTATTCTTTTTATTTTTTCAATCCTCAACTTAATTTTGATGCTAAAAATTGATCAAAGGCACTTCAAAGAAGGTATTTAAGAAACAAATCCTGGTGGTGATAACTCCAGACACGTCACCAACTTCTACCTGCCATTAGGGACACAACTACCTAGAACAGCAAAGTCAAACATTCACAGGTTTTCAGTGGAGCATACTGTCCAGCAGCAATATTCAATTCTTTTTAGAACAAGTGGAGTATTTTTAAATACAACATAGTAAAAGAAAGAAAATGACACTTTTGAAGTTCCACAGAAGCTTTTCTTGACAGAAAAAAAAAAAAGAGAGAGGAAAAAAAAACCTACACAAAAAAGGACAAAACTGCCTTTCCAAGTGGTCCTGGATCCAGGGATCTGTTTTCATCACAGCAGCAGCAAGTACATCAGAGAAACGACCCACACTTTTCTGTCACACAGAGAGGAAACACCCTGCTCAGACAGCAAACTGTTTGGAACAGCTCTAGAATCAGCCCTGCAATAAAACTTAGACCTCTGGAGCCTGAAAGAACAAAGAGCAACACGTGAAGGAAAAAATTAACCCACAGTGATTAATATCTACTCCTAGCAAAGCACAACAGAAAGTGCCCTGAAAGGTGAAGGACACTGAGAAAAGAGCTTCCACTACGTGAGAGATGCTGCTGACATGATCAGTGTCTAACCCTTTAAATGAGGCCAACACAGACCACAAAACGAAGTAGAATGAAAGAAGAGCAAAACTGCTCAATGTCTGCAGAGATTGACACTGTTGTCTGATTAAGAGAGGTGCTCAGATGGTAACCTCTTGGCACTCTTCTGCTTTCTGAACTCAAAGCCACTAAACCAATGTTAAACTTCTGCACTGTGTGACATTCCCACATCCAAATGCAAGCAACTCCTGCCCAGTACTTTCAGGAAAGCAAGTTCAGACTTTTTAAATGAGCCATTTCTATCACCACAGCTCCAGTGGAAGCTTTGAGGCTATGTAACAACCAAGAAACCTTTCAGAAACAAACCCAATGCAGCCAGCAATAAACCAGTACAGTCTAAGAGACCTTAAGTTGTTGTGCCTCAGAAGGATCTACCCCCCTGAAATCCAAGTAGCATCCTCGAGCTGCAGAAATGCTCCAGCTCCATACTTTCTCAAAGCACAAAGACCTGAAACAACAAACTACTAACAGCAGTGTGATATTGTACGTGAAAATTACACTAACAGGTCACATTCCAACCTTGTCCACTGAAGCTTTTGAAGGGAATGAGCTCCAAAGCAGTTATTGCAGAGCCATCAGCTGATCGTTATGGCAATACAATGCACCAGAGAACAAGAGCCCTCTGTCAGCATCACAGAATGGAGCAGCTGATACTTTTCTAGCTTGTCTGGAAGGAAAAGAAGAAATCTTTGCAGTGCTGTTAGAAAGGCAGAAAAACAGAGGCTTAAGAACAAGGACACTTGAAAACAAAGCAAAAATGGGTGATTGAAGAAAAGGCTACTATTCTTTCTCCAGACAGGCCACATATTTATCACTAGGTAGTTAAGCTCTTAGCCTTATTCCCTCAAGAAATGGAACTTTCTCCTTTCTCAGCTCCTTCTGAGGTCACAGATGATTTGTGGAAAGGGACATGCTAGACCCACAAGCCCCAGAACGGTTGCTGAGAAAAGGCTTCACCATGAGCTCAGCTGGTTTAACTTGCCACCTCAGTAGCCAGCCTGTGTGAAGCTCAAACATCTCACTGCCTCTTGTCCACCTGAGCCTCAGGCATGATGAAACTGAAAGGGCAAAGCCAGGCCAGGAATAGGAAGAGGGGAAAATGGTGCCTCACAGGGCAGCACAAGCAAACAGGACACAAATCTGCAGAGAATGGGCAAGGTCACTTCTGCCTTTTGCAGCAGAACATCTTCAATGCCCAGGGATGAACTGAGGAATACAGCTGTAAGAAAGGAACAGCACAGCAGTTCAGCAGATCTTCTACAGGGGCTGACTTTACAGAGATTAAGTAAGGAACTCTGATTTCATTTAGTAGCTTCTTAAAGCATTCCAGAAATGGGTAAGTGCCTGTCTGAATGATGCCGCTGGAGTTATCAATACAGGTGGATTGTGCAGCATGTGGGATGAACGTTGAGCTCACAGGAGGAGGCACCTCTCAGCATGGTACCATCCTTTCTCCTCTGCCTACAGCAAGCTGGAGACTTTTTTCCTGTTTGAAACCAGTGCTGTTCTTACTTTCTACTGGTGACATAAACCAAAGCTCACCTCCCTTTCAGTACTTCAGAGGCAGCTCTGTTCACCAAAGACCAACAGATTTAACCCTGCAGGGACCATTCCTTTAACTAAAACTTGATCAATGAACCCAGCCTGTGTGCAGGCAGAGATGGATGTAGCACTTCAGCTCCAGGAGACAGCTCAGCAATTGCCATCATGCTGCAGAGCAACGGTCAGAAAGGAAGCAAAGACTCTTTACTGTTGGACACCAGGTAGAACCTCAGCCTGTACAAGAACTATCTTTGGAAAATAACAAAAAAGAAAAGAATTCCAGTACTTTATGGTAACAGTCTCTTCCAGGAACATCCTGAAGGACAGCAGCAGTAAATAAGTCTGTCTGCTACCAGTATGTGCCCTTTCCAGAACAAAGACCAGAGGTAATAAGGTTATGTCCAAATTCATCAATATGATGAAGGTGAAAAGTGATAAAATGAAGAAGAAGCTTTTGTCCAGGTGTGGAATAAAGACACACTACATGTTCAAGCTCAACCCTATCTCCCATACTGCTATTCACTCACTGTGGAGAGAAAAAAAAAAGAGAGAGAAATCAGAAAGCTTTATGTTAATCATTTAAAACACAGGCTTGGCCTCTGGAAATGTTCCAGTGATTAAAACACCTCTTCTGTCCCACACCAAGGAAGTCTTTTCAGTCAAGAAGCAGATATATTCATAAAGTAGTGGAGAAAGTTAATGCACTTTGGAAGATTCCTGCGTTCAGGCTGGCTGACCTGAATGAACTGTGTATTTCAGCTCCAAAACAAGGATTATTGAGCAACATTTTGCTCTGAGAAAGGTAACAAGAAGCAGATGCAGAAGAAACTTTAAACAGTGGAGGAGGGTGAAAAAAAATGCCACGTTCAGAGGAGCAGTCAAAGTCGCTTTGCTGCACTTAGTTTGCACCTGTAAAACGCTAATGAAAGAGCTAACTCCACAATCTCAAATTACAGTGATGGGAAAACCCACACCCAGTTGTTGTAATGCCTTTTGTAGCTTTGCTAAGATGCTGCTCTTATTGACACAGGTGTGATGGGAGAGAGCCTTCTGTTTTCAAAGCCATCGGCCTTACCTCACACTGAGAAACTCCGAGATGAATTCTTATATCAATTCAATCAAAAGGGGAAGTGAATTGAAAAACAAAAAGTTAGAAATATGTAAGCAGCTTGCATCATCTCAGCCACTTAAGACCAACTCTTTCTGGGTTTCTCCCTGGAAAAGCACAGATCCAGGTTCAAGGGTTTTTTAACTAATTCCTAGCAGTGAATTCCATTTCTGAAACAATTCAGATTAACCCTTGGGGTGGATCTCTGCCTACTCACAATAACCTCTCATTAAGGCAAAGCAGACTTGAGACTCCCATTTTCACACTTCTCCCTTCCTTATGGAGCAAGGTCAGTTTCACACAAAGGAAATTCAGAGGAAGGTAAATTTCACACAAAGGAATTAAATTCAGGATATTTTGGATCTAGAGAAAGCCCTCGGGAAGTTACTGGCAGTGCAGCATCCAATTCCTAATATGAGAGTGGACCTTAAGGAGCATCTGAAAGGAAACAGAGAAGAGCAAATGGCAACAGCAACACCAAATGATGATCTTTGAACCCATCCACTGTGGTTTCTATGTAGATTCTTCCAGATATTAGTGTACCAGAACAACCTCTTATTGCACAGCTTTAGGGCCCCAAATCTTCATGAGCAGAGCTGTAAGGTCACACTCTCCCAAAGAGTCAGATCCAGCCTCTGCTGTGCACACAGTGACAGGAAGCAGTGCCAAGGCGACTTCTGACCTAAGTAATTCTAGTCCACAAGCTTCATGCAGGAGTTTGAGGAGGCTCTCATTCATTGCACTGGCTTCTTCTTTTTCTCTTCCAAGCCCAGTGAATTCTCAGGAACGTTTTGCTTTAGCTTTTGATTATCCTCCAGTGCTTCAGTTTTGCTCTGCTCTTCTGCTTCCTTTGCCTGATCAGGATTGTACCGATACAAATAGCCATAGGGGCGGAGGTGATAAATCAAATATTCCAAGTGGTACATAGTCACAGAATCCACGTAGTGGAATGAAACTGCAAGATCAGAGCAGCATCCAGGACCCTGTAACACAGATTGAGCCAAAACAATCAGCAATTAATTGCAGAGCATGCCCTGGATTAAAGATCCAACAAGAATTCCAACGTGTACTGGACTCACAGCGGGAAATTCACCATCAGCAGTCATGCACACACGTAACGTTAGGCAATGTGCATTTGCAGCCAAGAAGGCAGCTGTGTGCTGGGCTGTATCAAAAGCAGTGTGACTAGCAGGATGAAGGAAGGGACTCTCCTCTCTCTATTCTGCTCTGGTGAGACTTCACCTGGAGCACTGTGTCCAGTTCTGGTGCTCCCAGCATAAGAGGGACATGATGCTGCTGGAGCGTGTCCAGAGGAGGGCCACAAAGATGATCAGAGAATTGAAGCACCTCCCCTCTGGGGACAAGATGATGGAGCTGCAACTGTTCAGCCTGGAGATAAAGAAGGCTCCGAGGAGACCTTATAGCAGCCTTCCAGTAGCTGAAGTGGGCTACAAGAAAGCTGGGAAGGGACTTTTTACAAGGCCTTGTTGAGATAGGATGAGAGAGAATGCACTGAAGCTTGAAGAGGGAAAGTTCAGACTACACATTAGAAATAGATTCCTCAGAGTGAGGGTGGTGAGACACTGGAACAGGCTGCCCAGGGAGGTTGTGGATGCTCCCTCCCTGGAGGTGTTCAAGAGCAGGTTGGAAAAGGTTCTAGTGGAAGGTGTTCCTGCCCATGGCAGAGGAGGTTGATCTTCAAGGTGCCTTCTAACCTCAACCATTCTGTGAATCCATGACATAGCTGCCCAAGTCTCCTTCCAACATAAAGCTGGACATGGTCTTCTTCTGGAAGGTAGTTTAGTGTTTTGGTTGCTTGGGTTTGAGGGCTTTTTATATCTTATTGTTAAGCTCCCCAGTATTCTAACTCTAATTGATAAGATGAAGTGCTTAAAGACACTGAAGAGAACAACTGTGTTCTGTTTCAATAGATGAGGTGCTGAGGAACATGGTTTAGCACCAGACTTAGCAGAGTTAAGAGAATGGCTGGACTTGATGAGCTTAAAAGGTCTTTCCCAACTAAAACAATTCTATGCTTGTAATACTCAACAGGTTTCATCTCTTTGACAATGTTAACCAACTAGCACCACAAGGAAGTCTCAAAATAAGTTCTGAGTTACAGTTTGAGGTGAATCTTGTTCTAGGTTGGACATGACGATCCTGAGGGGCTTTGCCAACCTGAATGGTTTTGTGATTCTGAGTGCTATTTCTAGAGGTTTTGTGCAAAGTTTGCTGTTAGGGAGAAGATAGAATCATAGGATCAAAGAACAGCTTAGAACAGCTTGAGTTGGAAGGGACCTTAAAGATCATCCAGTTCCAACCCCCCTGCCATGGTTAAGTGACACCTCCTGCTAGATCAAGTTACTCAAAGCTTCCTCCAACCTGGTGTTAAACATTTCCAGGGATGAGGTGTCCACAACTTCCCTGGGCAAGACAGAGCTGTCTCAGTGCCACCTCTCTTCTCATCAGGCTGTAATGTAACCAAGCCATACTGTTTGTGCATTGGCAGCTTGGAATGACCCATGCTGGTGTATTCTTCCTGCACACTGGTAGCTGCAGGAGTTAGGAAGATTGTGTGAGATATGAGGGCACAAACCAGAAAACTAACTGCAAGAAAGGCAGTAGTGGTGCCAGTAGACAAATGTGTCAAAGGGTTTCATCCTCTTTTGCTGTCTACTGAAAACAGCAAACCAGCAATGACAATTAGAGCTTCAGTAGCTGTTCTGGAATGTTCAGTAGTGAGCATCACCTTTTGGTCAATCAGTGTACTCAATGTATCCTCACACAGGTGTATCACAACAGAATTTTCTTTCCTAAGCTCTACTGACCAGCTATGAAGCTGCTACTTCACCCTTCAAACCCATCATAAGATGTATTTCATCAAATGAGCATGAAGCTGCTAATTCACACATGCAACCCACCATAAGATGTGCTTCATCAGATGAATACCAGGCTCCTAAACACTTACCTCTACAGCAGGATAGTAATTGTAATTCCAGTACCAGAATGTTTTTGGTAGGTATCCTCTGATCAAGTGATGCTCTGGAACAAAGGGATGAAAAGTTTCTCTGCCATTTGTATCCCTAGAATCTCCTGCTTCCACATTAATGATCTCCATGCATTTTCCCAGTGCTAGGTCTTCAATAGAAGAACTGTGGGAGCATTTCTTTGTTTTGAATGCAGCAACAAATCTCTTCAGGGCTTCTTTGCTCAGAACATATCCTGCTCCTCCACTCATGTAGCCCTGTTTCACATAAGGCTTAAATCTTCTTCCAAAGTAGATTGGTTGTTCAGGACTGTATTTGGACAGAAGCCATCTCAAATTGTCCAGTATAACATAAGTATCATCATCTGCTTTCATAAACCAATCAGCATCATCAAAATAATGGTCATGTACATATTGAAAAGCTTTAATAGTTTTCCAGTACAGTTGGTCTCTGCCTTCTTTGGTTTCTAGGCCCACAGCTGGGAAGTCTTTGTTTTCCTCAGAGCTCATAAAAAGTATTTTATTACACCGTTGGGCCCAAGTGGCCTTAACATGCTTGGCTTTCTTTTCTAGATTCTGAGGTCCAGTCATGACCCAGCACAGTATTTTCACCTTCTGATACAGATCCTCTGCAATATTTTTGTTCTCATCTGCAACAAAACAAAAAGTTCCAAATCAGTATTAACTTGGCTGCAAAACAAACTGAGATCAGTTTCTAGATCAGAAAAAAAAACATGCAGAGAAAAAGGAGTTTGCTTCCAAATGTACTTGATGAAATTAATGTTAGATGGAGGGAAGAAAATAAAGAAGACTCCCAATGATCAAGAAGCTAAAATCATTAAAGCTACTTCAGACTTTTCAGGCCAAGGGAAAGCATAAAAGCCATATCAAAATGAGTATCTGGTGATAGATGTGTGGCTTCAGAAAACCTTGACTTGTACATAAAAGCAATTTGGAAGCAACTTCTTTAATGGTGTTGGAAGACTAAAGAAAGTTTAAAAGCTGAATATTTGTGTTCACAATGAAGAAAACTTTATGATTCCAACACAGGAAGGTCAAAAAAGATCATACCATGAATAGGTAGAGACAGGACTAAGGGGAATGGAGCAAAGCTGGAGGTGGGGAGATTCAGAGCAGAGGTGAGGAGGAAGTTGTTGAGCAGGAGAGTGGTGAGAGGCTGGAATGGGTTGCCCAGGGAGGTGGTTGAGACCACATGTCTGGAGGTGTTTCAGGCCAGGCTGGCTGAGGCTGTGGGCAGCCTGCTCTAGGGTAGGGTGTCGCTGGGCATGGCAGGGGAGTTGGAACTAGATGATCCTTGTGGTCCCTTCCAACCCTGACTGATTCTATGATTCTATGAATATATTTAACAGAGTTTAACTATCAAGATCTAATAAATATTTCTAAATCAGCATCATGGTTTTGATGAAAAAAAACAGATGGAAAAGCAGAAGGAATTTATCACCAAGTCAAGCTTAATCCTATTTGTAACAAAAAAATCTGATTAGATAAATTAGGGCACTACAAAACTTGAATTATTGCTGTGTTAAAATGGTTTTCTTTGTAGAAGTTCCAGCAGCATAGGCCCATTTGTCTGAGGTGTGTAAAACAATGTTTTTTACAAGCATTCATTTCCCTCAGAGAAAATATTTTGACTTGAAACATACAGAGTGATTTTAACTCGTGTAAAAGGATATTCCACAGAGAGTGAGATCTGCATAACTGGGCCTAAACTATTCCTGCTTACACCTCCTACAAGGACAGATCAGATTTCTTCAGAACAATCTCCCACATGTGAAACGTTCACAAGCTTGTCTCACAAAGCCTGCAGCTTAAATACTTTTTAAAACAGCAAATTACTTATTAACATCTTCTTCAGTAAATGTCTTATGGAGCATTTTTTCTCTCATCCAAACAGTCCCAACTAGGACACTACCTGTGTTTAGAATTAACTAATTTTAATGAGCTGTGTCCAAGGTGTGAAACATTAGAAGGGCCTAGCTTTGGAAGGAAAGCACAACCAAAAATAAAGTAAAAGTGCAACAGAATTTTCCCATTTTTAACTGAGTTTGGACTGCTCTATAATCAGCTTGGCAATGCTCACAGCACTCTCTGCCCCACAGCCTCAATTCCAAGCCTCAGCGTAACTCCCATTTGATGACAGTAGTTCATTTGAGAAGTTCCTGCTTACAAACAAGTCTGGCTACAGAAACTAGAGAAAAAAATTGGCCTCTGAGGAAAAAAAAAATCAGTCCTGTAATAAAAAAAAAAAGTAAAGAAAGAAAACTACCATTCAGGAGAACAAAGTCATTCAGATGTAACCTGAACATGTGGCAAGTAAAAGAAAAGGGGATTCATACAAATTCTTGGCAGTGAAGAAAGCAACATTTTGCAATGCATGAAAAAGAGGAATATTACACACACAGTGTGTAATAAAATACCTTTATGCTGTCCAGAGTCTGCATTAAAATTCATCTGTCCTTGCAGCTGATTGTTATCAGTATCTGCTGAGTGTTGACCATGTGGATCATTGTGCAGGATATGAGGCTGGACCTTAACCTGTTCCTCTAGTATAATGCTGAACAGGAGGTAGCAGACAAAAAATCCAATTGCTGATCCAAAAGTGAAGGTTAGAAGGTTTATCAAAGACTTAGAAGAGGCCATCTCCTGAAGGTGATACACTGTCAAACACAAAAGAAAAATACATTGAGCTCAAAGCTACTTAGCACAGAAATCAAATCCCAGATGAGGGGGAGACATCAAATCACAAATGAGAGTGAGACATCAAATCTTAGACAAGAGGGGAGACATCAAATCCCAAATGAGAGGGGAACATCAAATCCCAAATGAAGGGGAGATATGAAATCCTAAACAAGAGAGGAGACATCAAATCCCAAATGAGAGTGAGACATCAAATCCTAAACAAGAGTGGGACATAAAATCCCAAACGAGATGGGGACACCCACATCCCAAATGAGAGTGAGACATCAAATCCCAAAGAAGAGGGGGGATATCAAATCCCAAAGAAGAGGGGGGACATCAAATCCTAAACAAGAGTGGGACATAAAATCCCAAATGAGAGGGGGACATCAAATCCCAAACTAGAGGAAGGACATAAAATCCCAAATGAGAGGGGGGCATCCACATCTCAAATGAGAGTGAGACATCAAATCCTAAACAAGAGGTGAGACATCAAATCCCAAATGAGAGGGGGACATCAAATCCCAAACTAGAGGGAGGACATAAAATCCCAAATGAGAGGGGGGCATCCACACCTCAAATGAGAGTGAGACAGCAAATCCTAAATGAGAGGGGAGACATCAAATCCCAAATGAGAGGGGGGCATCAAAACTCAAACGAGGGGGTAAGCCAAGGACTGAATCTCTGAAAGCAGAGACTTCAGTGCTAGCTCAGATTCATCTCCCCTGAGCTTGCAGGGAAGCTGAAGTCCATGAACAATGCAAATACTCATATTAAATTGTACAGCCATTGATAAATATGAATGGTCAAAGGCACACCACATATTCCATAGCTTAAAATGATAAAGGACAGTCATAAATCACAATGGTGACTAGACATACAAAAACATTCAGTATATCCAAGAGTGGAGACATTTAAAGTACAGCATCTTAATTATAAGATTTTAACATATGTTCCCTTCTTTATTCTTTTTGACTCAAGAAATCTGTGCTTTAAAATGTAATTTACGAAGCTAAAAGGCAACCTGCAGGTCAAGATACAGCTTGGCCATGAAATGTACTTGAATTCCAGGAGTATATTACAGGAATTCTTGAACAGATGCCAAACACAAGAAGAGTTACTACAGCAAATTTACCCTCACATTAGAGTAGTTTTCACAGAATTGTTTTGCTTGGAAAAGACCTTTAAGATACAGTCACAGAGTCATAGAATGGTTTGGGTTGGAAGGGACCTCCAAAGGTCATCCAGTCCAACTCCTTCTGTAGTCAGCAGGGAAATCCTCACCTAGATCAGGGTGAGCAGAGCCCTGTCCAGATTCACCTTGAATATCTCCAGGGACAGGGCCTCGACCACCTCTCTGAGCAACCTGTTGCAGTGCTGAAGAACTTGTTCCTAACATCCAATCTCAATCTGCTGTTCTCTAGTTTGAAGCCGTTGCCCCTGGTCTTATCACCATAGGCCTTTGTTAGCATTCTCCATCCTTCCTGTTGGCCTCCTTCAGGTACTGGAAAGTGATGATTAGGTCTCCCTGGAGACCTCTGCTTCACTGTTAAGGTGGAGATACACTGTAAAGGTCTTCAGTCAGTGTCCTCCTCTATGCTTGGGCTGGATGTTAGGAGGAAGTTCTTCCCAGAGAGCATGATCTGCCATTGGAATGGGCTGCCCAGGGAGGCGGCGGAGACGTCGTCCCTGGAGGTGTTCAAGCAAAGACTGGATGAGGCACTCAGTGCCTCCTGGAGTCCTTTCACTTCAGGAAATAGTGAGGACAGACTTCCAGAAGACTAAGACAACACCTGAATTTCCATACAGAAACACACACTTTTAAAAGGCATCTGTAGGAACAAGAAATGACATCATCCTCAAAGCTTCTTCTACTCATCAAACCCCTCATATTCCAGGAATAAAAACCTCTTCACTTCAGCCACACCCTTGCTCCTTAGAAACTAAAGGACTTGAAAACCATTTTTTTCTAAACAGCATCAGCATCTCCACCTGCAAAAAGTGAACTTTAAGACATGCCAAACAAGTCTGAAATTTTATATATTAAAAACTTTTAATCTAATTTTAGGCTGCTGAGAGCTGAGGCCTTTGCATAATTGCAAAGGGTTGAGATATTTTCTAGTAATTCATGACTAACCACCAGAAACAGTGCCTGTTAAATATAAGCTGGATTCAAGCCAGGGCCTTACAAACAAGTGGCTGATGTTCCCTCTGCTAGGATCATTGCTAACGTCAGTGGGCACAACCCAATTGAGTTAGGGAGCCAAAAAAAGAAAATTATGGACTGAAAAGCATCGATCAGAGAAGAGCTGCAGCCACCCAAACAACTCATCCAGCCTGCATCCACTTCTCTCCCTGGCTGTGCAGTCTATTGGAAACAGCCTGGCCCCCAAGCAAGCTGCATTCATAGACTCATAGAATCAATCAGGTTGGAAGACACAAATCTATCACCAGATACCCATTTTGATATGGCTATCACCACAAAGTCCCCTCAATGTCTGCAACACACAAAGGGAGGGAGATAAAATAAAACAACACCTTCCTTCAGCAGACTGAAAGAGGGGGGGAACTTAAAATCCATGCATGTACACAGCACAGCTACAGCAATTTCTAGAAGAAAATGCCTCTGTTGTCCCACTTCTCAATATTAGGTGTCCTTTTGCCACACAACTTCGGTTATCTGCTCTAGCAGCTGTTAAAATTACTCTTGCATAGAGAGAAGAAAAAAAATTGCTTGAAAAGTAGCTGCTGCTTATTAAACTATGGAATGATGTTAAATTAGACTCTTCAGGAGAGAAGAAAAAACTTTAAGTGCATTGGAAATGTTAAAAGAGGCAAGGGGGGGAGTGCATTCTTCACATTTGGAAATCAGAAGGTGAGATGGCAGTACCCACAGGCAAAGACCATTTCTAGGAGCAGGTATTAACAGATGCTGAAACTGTGCTTCATGTTTGAAAACTACAACTAGAGGCATTTCATAACAATCTAAAATATTCTGCTCCTTGTTCTATCAATTTTATATCAGGTTGGACCCCTGCAGAGATTATTAGAATGCTTTGGGTTAGAAGAGACCTTCAGGATCACACATGTGTGCACATCCTTATTATTTCTAAACCCCATGAGTAAACAAGAGAGAAACCTTCTGGTTTTGTATTACCTTTATATTATCTTCCAAGATTTAGGGTTGAAGAGTCAACAATCTTCAAGCTTAGAGAAAATTAACTTCCCTGTGTGAGAGGCTGCTGAAGCAGGCAGGCCAAAAGGAGACAAGGCTGCTGGAATTCCATGTCTCCAGGATCAGGCAGTGACAAGACTGTGGCTGTACTTCCACAGCTGCACATGCAAACATGCACATGGCTGACCACACAGCTACAACCAGTGTTCAAACAAACACAAGCACGGGCTGGCCTTAAGATGCTTCGCTCACTCTCTGACCAGGGCCAACATCTGTTACTGGGCTGCATGGATCCTTCCAGTAACTGGCTTCAGACACTGAATCTATCCAGGAACCAACCCTGAATCCTCCTCTGATCTCACTATCATCAATCCTACACTTACAGCTGCCTCAAACCTGACTCCCACATCTCTTGTCCCACTCATTGGACAGCCCTGCATGCTAACAGCACCTACCCACTGGCCTACTTGGCAAAACAAGACTCCAGCCTCCCCACTTACTGGCACTGCAGATGCATGAGTCTCTGTGACTTAGTCTCTGCTCCAGATGTTGCCATTCAGACCCTCACTGCAGCCTCTCCAGTTGCTTGCACACCAGACAGATTCCTATAACTCATGGCACCACTCCAGTTGCTGGTGCCCAGACCTCTGTAAGCTCACGTGAATATAGCACAGAGGCCTCTCATCCAGGAAAAGAGATGCAAATAGAGCTTAATGAGACATGAGGACAGGCTGTGGGTAACCTGGCACAGGCATGGCCAAACATATTGACCAGCCACTTCTTTATAAGTGACTAGGCCCTTTAATCCCTCATCCTTCTATTTCTGTGCAGTATTCCTCCTCAAATCACCCTGTTTACTCCTTTTAGTCTCTTCCCTAAGTATCCATAATAGGATCACAGAATCTCAAGATGTCAGGAGTTGGAAAGGGCCCAAAGAGATCATCCAGTCCAACCCCCCTGCCAGAGCAGGACCACACAATCTAGCTCAGGGCACACAGGAACACATCCAGACAGGCCTGGAAAGGCTCCAGAGAAGGAGACTCCACAGCCTCTCTGGGCAGCCTGTGCCAGTGCTCTGGGACCTTTACAGGAAAGAAGTTCCTCCTTATGTTGAGCTGGAACCTCCTGTGCTGCAGCTTCCATCCATTGCTCCTTGTCCTAGCCCAGGCAGCAAGTGAGCAGAGCCTGTCTCTCCTCTCCTGACCCCCAGCCCTCAGATATTTATAAACACTCATTAAATCCCCTCTCAGTCTTCTCTACTGCAGACTAAACAGCCCCAGATCCCTCAGCCTCTCCCCATCAGGCAGTGCTCCAGTCCCCTCATCATCCTCTTAGCCCTCCCTTGGACCCTCTCCAGCAGATCCCTGCCCCTTTTAAACTGGGGAGCCCAAAATTGAAGGCAGTACTCAAGATGAGGTCTCACCAAGGCAGAGTAGAAGGGGAGGAGAACCTCCCTCGATCTGCTGGACACACTCTTAATACACTCCAGGATCCCATTGCCCCCCTTAGTCACAAGGGCACATTGCTGTGCTATGAACAACTTGTCCAAGTCACAAGGCACTCTTCTCCTGTAGCCCATAACACATCCCACATTATGTATTCAATTATGTATTCAATTATCCCCCTTAGAAGCTGTTCCAGAGAGCCTTTCTGTTGACTAATCTTGATGCATGTCATGCCTGGGCAATGGAGCTGATGGTTCTGCAGTGACAGAACCGGGGGCTGCTTTCTCTAAGGAGATTACTGAGGTCCCTCTTCTGCTGTGCTTCTGTGCTGACCTGGTGATAAGACTTGTAACACCTTCATCTAAAATACTGTCTCGCTCTGCTAGCTGTTCCAACAAGGGTTAAGGTCACCTTCACAGCATCACAGAGTTTCAATTGGAAAAGACCTCTGAGATCATTGAGCCCAACCACAGAATCATAGAATCAACCAGGTTGGAAGAGACTTCCAAAGTCATCCAGTCCAACCTATCCTCCAGCCCTAGCCAACCAACTAGACCATGGCACTCAGTGCCTCATCCAGACTTGAACACCTCAACCTAGCACAACCATGGCCATTAAACCATGTCCCTAAGGTTTCTTGAACACCTTCAGGGATGGGGACTCCACCACCTCCCTGGGCAGCCTGGCATTCATTGCCCAGACACTCAGGAAAGAATTTTTTTTCCTAATATCCAACCTAACCCTTCCCTAGCACAACTCCAAGCCATTTCCTCTCATTCATTCACCTAAGAATAGGGAGAAGAGACCAACCCTCACTTCACTACAGCCTAAACCAAAGCAACCTTAAGAATTCCCTGTGCAATAAGAATATATGATACTGGATCTAGCTCAAAACCCTCCAATCCCTTTAGAATGAATACTTTAAAACAAAGTCAAACTATGTAACTTTTTTTACTTAAGAAGAAACACATTCAACAATAAAATACCCCAAGCAGACAGATTACAAACAAAATATAACTCCCAACGACAACCAAATCTGAGATTTTGGAATTTCCAGAGTGCTGGGCATAATTCCAGATATTTTTCGTGCATATTTTCCCTAGTATCATTCTGTAATCACTTTAATATTTGACAATTAGCTATGAGAAACATCACTAGTCTACAGGCAGCTGACTTTCCTTGCATCCCTTAGGAAGTGAAGGGGAAGCTCCAAGGGCCTCAGCATGAAATGGAATGTAAATGCCCTTGGAAAGAGGCATCATTTGCAATGAAATTGATCTCTGCTGTGTCCTCAACAGCCAAGCAACGCATCAGAATGATTCAAGTAGAAAACAGTTTAGCTGTGCAGTGCCCAAGAAAGGTCTTCTGCTCAGAAAGTCCCATTACTTAGAATCATAGAATCAGTCATGGCAGGAAACACAGGATCATCTAGTTCCAACCCCCCTGCTATGGGCAAGGACACCCTAACCTAAATCAGGCTGCACAAAGCCTCAGCCAGCCTGGCCTGAAACACCTCCAGCCATGGGGCCTCAAACACCTCCCTGGGCAACCCATTCCAGCCTCTCACCACTCTCCTGCTCAACAACTTCCTCCTCACCTCCAGTCAGAATCTCCCCACCTCCAGCTTCGCTCCATTCCCCTTAGTCCTGTCACTCCCTGATAGCCCAAAAAGTCCCTCCCCAGCTTTTTTGTAGGCCCCCTTCAGATCCTGTAAGGCCACTTCCAAAAGCTTTCTATGGATACACACAATCAAAGTTGTTCCAGTTGGAAAAGACCTTTAAGATCAGCCCAACACACTGATGTGCTTCTGAAACGATGCTGAACGCAAAGCAGTGGTACCTCTGCTAGTGATGCCTGCACCAAGGATTACTGTGAGCTGCTGCAGCTTTCTGTCAGCTAAGCACAGATGACATTTTTCACTTCCAGCTTTTCTTTTGCTCTAAGCAATTCCTTGCAGAAGATTTTTTTCCCCATCAGTACCCCCATGGATTTTCTATCCAAAACTAGAGCAAAAAGCAAAGTATTTCGGTCCAGGCGGCCAGCAGCAGCTTTGAAACAAGCTCTGTGACAATCCACGGCACAAGTGAGATGGAAGATCTTGGTAACCTCCTTCCTCGTTCCAAAAACTGACACTCTCCTTTAGCAACAAGTTACCATGCCCTAAGCGTGGCTTTCTAGACCTTTAGCACCCTAGATCTTAGTGAAATCAGTCCAGGAAGTCCCCAGCTACATGGGGCAGCAAGCGGCCGGGCGGGGAGCAGCGATCAGTTCCCCTCCACAAGGCTCCTCGCCGGCTCTGAGGGACTCGCTATGCCCCAGGGAGATGCCTCCTTCAGAACCTCTCCTACGCGGGCGAGCAGCCAGGCACCTGCCGTTCCCTCAACAGCAGCTCCTGCGGGCACCCTCCCGACGGCCGCCGATATGACACGCACCGCCCCGACCACCCCCTCCCGCTCCGTCACCACAGGAAGGCAGCACCTTCCTTCACGTCGCCTCCCCGATCGCGGCGCCGCTCTCAGCGGCCCACCGGCCTCCCGCACTTCCGGGGGCCCGGCGCCACCGCCCGGCCCCGCTCTCACCTCAGCGGCTGCCGGAGGCCCTCAGCCGCGCGGGCCGCGAGCAGCCGTGGGCCGCGCGCAGGGCAGGCCAGCGCCGGTCCCGCCGCCCCGCGCCGCCAGTGCCGCCAGTGCCGCCCTCCAGTGCCGCCAGCGCCGCCAGTGCCGCCGGCACCATCCCGCCGCCCGCGCTGCGCGCCCCCGGGCCGCCCGGCCCCGCCCCGCCGCCTGCTCATTGGGCAGCCAGCGGGGGGCGTCGCCCAGCCGCCGCCACGCGCGGTTAACCCCTGCGCGCCCCGCGGGACTCGCCGCGTGGCGGTTGGCGCTGCTGCGCGGCCCCGCGCTGCTGCTCTGCTGGGGGGCGGGGAGGAGGCAGCGGGGCCCCCGCGGCGCTGCGCGGCCTCCCCTCCCGCGGGAGTCACGCGTGGGGACGGGGATCGGCCCTTGCTACCTGCCCTCCCACGCCTGTCCGCCGGGAGGGCCGCGAGTGGCCAGGGCCGGAGCTGCGGCGTGAGGGCGGAGGCCAGCCTCGCTCAGTGGCTTGAGCGGGGTTTCGAGGCAGAGAGTGGGAAAAGGAGAGCTTGCGAGGGCGAGGCGGAGGCGCAGAGCGGGGAGTGTCACCTCCCCGTGGCCGCTGGAAGGTTTGTAAGCGGTGAGGTGTCTCAGCGGCGCTGCCTCTGCCTCTGGCTCTCCAGGCACGTTTAGGAAAGAAAAGCCCCGGCCAGGGCTGTCCCTCCACCCCTCCATGGCGTTACCTTGCTCTTGGCTGCCGGCTCTTGCCGGGATGCGGCCGTGTCGTGAGCTCAGGCCGGGCTGCGGAGCTCCGCTGCTCTCCAGCCCCTCATTCCCTTCACTTCAGCCGGTCTGGAGCCTCTCAGCACTTCCAAAATACCATTAGGCAAGGGCGAGAGATGTTGCTAGGTAACGGAACCCTCTGAAATCATTCCTTATCTCCCTGTGCTAATGCTGCCTACCTTTTTTTTTTCACGGCTGTGGCATTTCTCGATAGCTTTCCACAGGGAAAAATAAATCTATGAAATCTGAAGAGCGATTGTAGATGTAAGAGGTGGTTTGCAAGACTTCATTTTGCAAGCAGTGGGTAGCCGGTGGAGCTCTGCAGTCCATAGGTAAAGGGGTTTTGTGAAGGACCGAGGCGCAGCTGCGTGCAAACAACTGGTCCATGCTAAGAGCCACTGATGCTTCTCTAAGTGGAGGTCACTGCATACACCGACACCTCACTGTATCTCCTCCTCCTCCATGGCTCTCAGGCCTTCCTCCAGCCTGTCCAGGGGTTCAGTCCAAACCACACCTCTGCCTCTTTGTGGCTGTAGATCTGTGTGCTTGGTTTTTTTTTCTTCACACATAATCACAGAAACTTCCAGGTTGGCAAAGCCCCTCAGGATCACCAAGTCCAACCTAGAACCCTGCTCTACAAGGTTCACCTTAAACCATATCCCTAAACACCACATCTAAACCATCCCTTACACACAGCCAGGCTGGGTGACTCCACCACCTCCCTGGGCAGCTCATTCCAGTCCCTGACCACTCTTTCCGTGAAAAACTTTTTCCTAATGTCCAGTCTAAACCTCCCCAGCCTCAGCTTGAGGCCATTCACAGAATCACAGGTTGGAAGAGACTTCTAGCATCATCGAGTCCAATTTATCACCTAATCCTTCTAATCAACTAAACCATTGCACTAAGTGTCTCATCCAGCCTCCTTTTAAACACCTCCAGGGTTGGTGACTCCACCACTTCCCCGGGCAGCCCATTCCAATGCCAATCACTCTCTCTGACAACAACTTCCCCCTAAAATCCAGCCTAGACCTCCCCTGGCACAGCTTGAGGCTGTGTCCCCTTCTTCTGTTGCTGGGTGCCTGGCAGAAGAGCCCAACCCCACCTGGCTATAGCCTCTCTTCACAGAGTTGTAGCCAGCAAAGAGCTCTGCCCTGAGCCTTCTCTTCTGCAGGCTGCACACCCCCAGCTCCCTCAGCCTCTCCTCACAGGGCTGTGCTCCAGGCCCCTCACAGCTTCATTTCTTCCCCAGCTCAGCCCATGGCAATTTAGAACCAGCACACTGAGCCTCCCAGCTATGCAGAATTAATTCTCAAAATTAATCTAAGCATCATAAGTCTTAATTTTACCTCAGGGTTGGGGGCATCATTGAATAGAGCCTGGCACCTTCAGCTTAACACCTACCCCTCAGATATTTATAGAGGTTAGTAAGATCCCCTCTCAGCCTTCTCCTCTCAAGACTAAACAGCCCCAGGCCTTTCTTCATTGGACAGATGTTCCAGTCCTGCAATGACACTCACAGCTCTCTGTTGGACCCTCTCCAGTAGATCCCTGTCTCTTTTGAACTGGGAAGTCCCAAACTGTCACTTAACAGAAGGCAATCACAGCTTGTGACTGGTTTGGCCACATCGTCATGGCTGATTCATATTTTATAGAGGCATTTACATACACTGCATGCAAGCAGGGTTGTTTATTTTTCACTTAGAGATAGATGAGCACTCTCTGGTAGTTCAGAGCCCTTGAACCTGCCCCTCAAAGGGGCTTCCTTGTGTGTGCAGTGCTAGTGAACACTTCAACACCTGCCGTGCAACACTGCTTTGCATAGCAAACAGCTTCTGGGTGGCTGTGCCGAGGGAAAAAAATCATTCTCTTGGTTGGGAAAGGTGGGACATGGTGCATGCAGATCTGCTTGACCACAGTCCCTTCCTCTATAAATTTGCTACTGCTACAGGAGACTGCTGCTGTGAAAGCCCAGCAATGATGTGACAGACAGTAAATGTGGCAATGAGACTCACACTGCTTATCTTCTGGCACGTGTGGCTGTGAACAAAGGAGAGCAAAATTAAATCTGTAGTAATTTAGCAGGAAATACATCACCTGGGTCTTCACAGAATCATAGAATCAGTCAGAGTTGGAAGGGACCACAAGGATCATCTAGTTCCAACACCTGCTCCCATGGCCAGGGACACCCTACCCTAGAGCAGGCTGCACACAGCCTTAGCCAGCCTGGCCTGAAACACCTCCAGCCATGGGGCCTCAACCACCTCCCTGGGCAACCCATTCCAGCCTCTCACCACTCTCATGCTCAACAACTTCCTCCTCACCTCCACTCTGAATCTCCCCACCTCCAGCTTTGCTCCATTGCCCCTAGTCCTGTCACTCCCTGATAGCCTAAAAAGTCCCTCCCCAGCTTTTCTGTAGGCTCATTTCACATCCTGGAAGGCCACAAGAATGTCAGCTAGGAGCCTTCTCTTCTCCAGCCTGAACAGCCCCAACTCTTTCAGTCTGTCCTCATAGCAGAAGTGCTCCAGCCCTTCATGTCAGAGTGTACAAAGGAATGAGATCTTTCTCTGCTTTGGAGGGCTAGCCACACTGGACAGAAATACTGTTTCTTGCAGGCTTCCACAGGGTGCAGAGCAAAGCAAGCCCTTAATCCCTTTGCTCATCACTAGGTAGGTCTTCATGAACTACTTGGTAGGGCATCTTCACCCCTGTGCCCTCTGCAGAATGCTCCAGAGTACACACCTACCATAAAAGCCCACCTACAGATCAGCTACTCCTCTCAACTCTTTGCTTCCATGGGCAGGAGTCTAAGAACGCAGGAATCTATATGAGAAAGCTGACACAAAGTTAAGGTGGGTGACAAAATGCTACAACTGTTGTGAGCTGTGCAACTCAGCAAACATTTCAATATTGAATTAGCTATCTCCCAAACATGTGCAGTGAAGCTGTGGTTTCCTTCTGGAAGCAGCTACCTACGTGCTAATAGCTGATAAGGAACCAGCTTTACCAGGTCATAGTCCACACACTCGCGTGGAGAACTCTTTTGTTTTTCTTAACGTTGGATTCAGTTAGAAATTACCTTAACACTGCCTCAGTTTCTGCCAGTGCTTTTAAGGCTCATCAGCAATATATATTAATTAGTCATTTGCATATGTTCTGACTGAAAGCTGCTTTTGTGTTCTCTCTTTATATCTATCTGGTCAAACAGGCATCCAGATTAAATGCAATGCCTTATTTGCTTAACATTGTTAACCAAAGATTCCACTAAGTTGGCCATTCAGATCCAGTGAGGCCATTCCTCTCTAAAGAACCTATTTCCCATTCCATGCCAGCTTCTGAACCCACAAAGTGTAGCTGCAGGACCTGATCAAGTAGGGCTGTGATCCATGCCATTGGAATGGGCTGCCCAGGGAGGTGGTGGAGTCACCATCCCTGGAGGTGTTCAAGAAAAGACTGGATGGGGCATTTAGTGCCATGGTCTAGTTGATTGGATAGGGCTGGGTGCTAGGTTGGACTGGATGAGCTTGGAGGTCTCTTCCAACCTGGTTGATTCTATGATTCTATGCCTAATTCCCAGAGCAGAGCAAAGGCCTTTAGGAAGGTGAATGGAGTTTCAATTTACCACCAGACCTTTGCCTCCTTGATTTTGGGACATGAATTTGGTGTTGTGAAAACCATATATGGAACTGCAGAAGTAGTTTAGCTTGTTTACTGTCATCTGTTTGATCACTGCATGAGATGTGTAATAATGGAATATACAATGTAGGGGATATGGTTTAGGGATGTGCTTTAGTCCAGGGCTTGTCAATGTTAGCTTAATGATTGGACTCAATGTTCTTAAAGGGCTTTTGCAGTCTAGGCAACTCTGTGATTCTCTGCTAATTAATCACAGAAACACAGACTGCTTTGGCAGGGGGAAGGCACCTCTAGAGGTTAACTAGTCCAACTGCCCTGTGGGGACATCTGCGACTACAGCAGGTTGCTCAGAACCCCATACAACCTGACCTGGAACAGTTCCAGAGATGGGGAATCTACCACCTCTCTGGGCAACCTGGACCAGGGTCTCAGTGTCAAACATTTCTCCCTTCTCTCCAGTTTAAACCTCCCTCTTTTAGTTTGAAACCATCATCCCTTGTCCTGTCACAATAGGGCTGCTGAAGTCTGTCCCAGCTTTCTGATCAATCCCTTTAAATATTGAAAGCTTGCATGAAGCTCAACTTGAAGCTTTCTCTTCTCCAGGCTGAAACCTAACTCTCTGTCTGTCCTCACACCTTTTGTATCATGTTTGTGGCCTCTTTTGGACCTGATCCAACAGGTCCACATCCTTCTCGTCTTGTCACAGCACAGTTTTCCTTTACCTGTCCCCATCGTCACCCTGGTAGCACTTGGTGCACTCCCAGCAGCTGGGAAGCTCATCGTTGAGCATTCCCTTCCCCATCCACCTGCAGGCAGCCAGGAAGTAAGAGGATTTTCCTTGCTCAAGAGTTCTACTTCACCTTCCTTCTTCCCACTAAGAGCACCAGCTGGCTGAAAGTCTGACATCCTGTTAGGATATGGAACTTTACTGGCTGTATTTCTTGCACAACTGCCATGTAATAACACACATTACTTATCTGTGTAGTTAGCAGTGCTGTCTGCAGCTGAACAATGTACAAGCTCTAACACTGCTATTTGTCTTCACCAGAGCTGATTGCAACAAATTAATTGACTTAAACCAAGCCATTGGAAGCTCACAGATTAGGATTTAGTGTGTGCCAAGAAACCTGGGTGGCAGAGCAAGGAATTGATCACCAGATCTTGCTCAAAAGGTGAAAACTTAACACTTTGAAAAGCTTGAAGAAAAGATGGGTTGGTTTTAATTATCAAAGTAAGAGAATACTAAATGTCTTTGTGTTTTGATTGGCTCAGACAAATTGTAATGAGCTATCATTCTGGAAATCCTGCAAGAAAATCACTTTTCACAGTCATAGGAAAAGACCTTCAAGATCATTAAGTTCAACCATTGGCTAACTCTACCAAAGGTGGGGCTAAACCATGTCCCTCAGCACCATATCTCTGCCTCACTGAAACACCTCTAGGGATGGGAGATTCAACCCTCTGCCTAGGGAGCCTGTACCAGTGTTTGAGAACCCTCTGAGTCAAGAGGTTTCTTCTAATATCCAATCTAGACTTCCCCAGGGGCAACTTGAGGATATTTCCTCTCACCTTTGTGTTTCTATCCTGCTTACAGACCCGCACTTCAGTATGCTCTGGACTACATCCATATTTCTGTGGATGAAACAGCACCAGAAACCATTGCTTGGAATAATTATTTCACAGCTTCTCAGTTCAAAGTAAACTGAGGACTGTGGGCTGTGTTGCAGCCCACCAGAATGAGATCCTCATCATCACAAAACTGAGAAAACCACACTGATTTTCAGCTCTGCAGGATGTGGTGGGAAGGCATTGCAGGAGAACTGATGGATTAGGAATTCCTCTGGGATTCCCTTGGAGCAGCCTTTCTCTGCAGAGGGACCAAAACCTCAGTCTTGTCCACATTGCTCATTAGAAATAGCTCTTGGCAGGTGTTGCTCTGCAAACCTTGCCCGGAGATTTTCCTCAAGGAGTGCTTCTTGGCACGGACATAAATCACACCGATGTGTGTGCTAATCATTAGTCACCCTCCTGTACTCAAATGTACTTTCTGGCCCTGGCTTATTTATAGAACTAGCCTTGCAAAGCATACTTAGGCACTGTAGGAAAAACACATCTCTCTTATTCTTCTTACAAGTGTATTTCTGAACAAATAAGTGCATTTCTCTGCATGTTACATATGCATGTGCCTTAGAAGTAAGCCAGGGCAAGCACAAATATTTTCTCTGTCAAATCCTTCAATAAGAGTAAATCAATAATTTTTCAAATGATAAAATCTGTAATAAAAGAGACATCTCATTGCTGTCTACAACTACCTGAAGAAAGGTTGTAGCCAGGTGGGTTTGGGCTCTTCTCCCAGGCAACCAGCAACAGAACAAGGGGACACAGGATTTGCTTGAACACCTCCACGTATGGCGACTCCACCACCTCCCTGGGCAGCCCATTCCAATGCCAATCACTCTCTCTGCCAACAACTTCCACCTAACATCCAGCCTAGACCTCCCCCAGCACAACTTGAGACTGTGTCCCCTTCTTCTGTTGCTGGGTGCCTGGGAAAGGTAGCAGTGACAACGAGGAGAACTGTAGAGTCTTCCATCTGGGAAAGAGCAATCACATGGACCACTATAAGCTGGGGACTGAACTGGTGGTGAGCAGATCTGGGGAAAGGGACCTGGGGGTCCTGGTGGACAACAGGATGCCCATGGGCTAGCAATGTGTCCTTGTGGCCAAGAAGGCAAATAGCATCCTGGTGTATATTAGAGGGGCTGTGGTAAGTAGGTCGAGAGAGGTTCTCCTCCCCCTCTACTCTGTCCAGTTCTGGGCCACTCAGTTCAAGTTCACCTCAGGGAACTGCTTGGAAGAGTCCAGCACAGAGCCACAGAGATTCAGAAGGCATCTCCCTGCTGAGGCAGGCTTGAGTGAGCTGGGGCTCTTTAGCTTGGAGGAGCCTGAGGAGTGACCTCATTCATGTGTATAAAGATGTGAAGGGTGAGAGTTGAGAGAGTGGAGCCAGGCTCTGCTCAGGGATGTGCAATGATGGGACAAGAGGCAATGGGTGCAAGCTGGAGCAGAGGAGGTTCCATGGAAAATGAAGGAAAAACTTTGTCATTGTGAGGGTGAAGAGCCCTGGAACAGGCTGCCCAGAGAGGTTGTGGAGTCTCCTTCTCTGGAGACATTCGAACCCCACCTGGATACATTCCTGTGCAGCCTGCCCTAGGTGATCCTGTCTTGACCAATCCACAGGTCACTTCCAACCCCTACCATTCTGTGATTCTGTGAAGTTAACTTCTGTGCAGAATTCAGAACTAATTCCTAGGTAAAAAGCAGAGCAGCTAAAATGAAGGAACCTGAAGGGTTCAGTGCTGCTTAATAGAATCAGTAAGACACCAATAGATATATGAAGTGAGCTCAATTTCAGTGAGTGTGAGAAAACAGGGGGAAATTCCCTTCCCCATTAGATTCTTTTCTGTTGCATAAAATAATTGGCTCTGTGTGTGTGTGGCTGTGGAATGTCTTCTACTCCGCAAAGAGTCGCATTTGCCAGTCGAGTTATTTCGGTGCAGACCTTTGTTGTATTTGTTCTACACCTCTAAATCCTGCTAACACCACCAACGAGGTGAAGAGTTCCTCATTCTGAGGTAATAGCTCGACCTAGTGAAGGGAACGAGCAGTTGCAGTCCTTGTCTTACAGCACAGTTCTGTCTTTCCTTAATCAAAAGCCCATCTAACCTCCTTTAACAGCAACAAAAAAGATCTCCACGCGGTGCTCAATGATTATTCTCCTTCCTCTGTTGTCCTCATTTGTATTTAGGAACGCACATAATGTGCATTTAAGCTGCTGATGTCTCCCAGACACAAATCAACAGTAAATACAGCTCTTTGAAAGGACTAAAGCAACACAGCTGATGTGTGTGTCAAAATAACTTTGTTAGAATTATGGCCTGTTATCCCAACGTCTTTTAAACCTCTGTTCTCTATGTTCAGACATGGATTTGGCTCTTACATCTTTATACCAGCTAACCGCATCTCTTGCAGCAGAGTTTAGGTGTAGTCGACATGAAAAGGGTCTTGTTTGTATTAAAACATCTATTGAGCTGGGGGAAACCTCACAATGGGCAAATTACAATGAAAAAGTGATCTGAAGATTGTAATTTGCAGCTAATCCTGTTCCATTGACTGCCAGGGTTAGTTTAAATGCTAATTCAGCGCCACCTAATCTTTCTTACCCTAGGAAAAAAAGAACCAGAGTTTAAATGAATTCTGCCATCGTGGCTCTAAAAACTCTAGAGACTTACTGTGCTTTCAGTTACAGAATCAACATCAGACAACTCATTTTTCTTTCCTGTTCTGCAAATGGTTAAAAAAGCATATGTAATAGGTCTTTGGGGTCTGTGGTTTATTCCCTCCCCAGGAAGAGAGAATAAATTACCCTGGATCCCTCCTCATTAGCCAAGACCACTATTCAGTTAAAGCCAGCAGTGTTTCATTCCTCTGTGGTCCTGGGCCTACCGACAATAGAGCCATTGGCATGCCATATGCCCTGCCTGCAGTCTGCTCTCTGTGGCCAACAGCTCTTTCAACAACCCTTTCTTGTCTGTGCTAAGAAACACGGAGGGGGGATAATGGAAAGGCTGGGATGTTAAAAAAGGGATGTGGCAGTAGAGCAAAATGCTTAGTCTTTTGTGACACAGTAAGAAATCACCTTACTTTGTGTCCTCCCTTTCTGCTGCACTAGACATGCTTTCCTGGTGCTTTACTGAAGTTCTGAATGCCCAGGCTCTAGAAAAGATTTTCTTTTAACATCTCAGTGCTGTGACCTCTAACTCTGAGGTCAGAGCAAGCCTTATTTGTTTTGAGGCTTAACATAATTAAGCAGAAAGAAAAGAAAAAAGGATTAACTGGAAGAACTATAGCAATAGGAACTCCCAGTGGGAAGGACAGCTCCTTTTATACCACGAGAGAGGATTTTCTCTGGAGGAGAGAACAGCAGTCTGCATGTCCTTTAAAATTCTTCCAAATTATGAGAAAAGAACGGAGACAAAAAAATAAGACTAAAGAAAATACTCAAAATTACCTTCAGAATACATTCAAACAGCTCTGAAGGGTTAGGAAGTTCTTTAAAAGCTTTAAGCTCAAAGCTTGCTGGCATGTGGTGCAGTCCCACTGGGTAAAAGGCAGACTAAGTGAGACAAATGGATGCTTCAAGCTATGGCTATCCAAACAGCTTTTGAATTTGACAGTTTATCTTTTCACCTTTCCCCCCTCCACGCACTCAGGTACAGGGATTAATGAATGGTTCTGCTTGAGATGTTGAGTGCAAGCACTCAGACTTGAAGAGCATGTTACCGTTCTCCTGAGGAAGGAAAACCAAACTGGGAAAAGCCTCTGTTCTCTGCACATCAAATCACAGAATTGTTTCAGCTGGAAAAGACCCTTAAGAACATCAAGTCCAACCACTCTACCAAGTCTGGTGCTAAACCACATCCTTCTTGGCCTATATATAACAACACCTTTCAGATGTCAGACTGTTACCAGGACACCTGGTACAACTACTGCCTGGTATGTGTATGTATGCCTGGTATTCCAGCCCACCTTTGCATCTGTGAAGACAGCCAGTGTATGAGATGCCTTACTTATATCAAGCCATGGGACTGGGGAACGAGATCTGATCTACACCTTCTCCTGAGTCCTGCCCACCCCTGATCTCTCTCACTGTGTAATAGGCTGCCAAACATACTAGAGAGTGTCCAATGGGAGGTTATGAGAATAATGAAGCAACTGGAACATCTGTCTGACCAGGAAGGGCTGAGAGACCTGGGGCTGCTTAGTCTTTAAGAGAGAAGACTGAGAGGGGATCTTATTAGTGTTTATAAATACCTGAAGGGTGGGAGTCAAGAAGGGGGCAGCCTCTTTTCAGTGGTGTCCTGCCACAGGAAAAGGAGCACTGGATACAAACTGGAACCCAGGAAGTTCCACCTCGACATGAGGAAAAACTTCTTTACTCTAAGGGTGCCAGAGCACGGGGGCAGGCTGCCCAGAGACTCCTTCTCTAGAGATTTTCAGGACTCATCTGGACTCATTCCTGTGTGGCCAGCCCTAGGGAATCCTGCTGTGGCAGGGGGCTTGGACACAGTGATCTTCAAAAGTTCCAAGCCCTACTATTCTAAGATTCTAGGCCAGTAGCAGATCCCATTCTGCTGGCATTGATGATTCATGGCAGAGTTTTGTGCATCAAATACCTAAAGGAAAGAAAACTCAAGCTGGAAAATACAAGATTCTTGATGACCTGTGCCTAGCTTACATCATGAGCTTTCGGTCACTGGGAGTTGAGAAATGGACAGTTTGAACTGTCTGGAAACTTGAAGCTGCCTATTCCCATGACACCATTACTACACCAGTTAGGATTGGAGAAGGAAAAAACCCTAGGGTATTGTTATTGCAATGCAGGATGTGTTCAAGGCCAGATGGAGGGTAGTTGGCCCAAGCTAAAAATCAACACTAGATGCAAAGGGAATCATAAGTGTATAGTCAAGGCACATCCCTCTTCTTCCCACAGCCCAAAATCTCTCATTTTTTCAAAACTATAAAGTGTTTCAACATGATCCTTATTGCCTCTGAAATTATTGGCAATTATGGTGCATATTTAACAGTCCCTGACTATGTAGATGGTCTGTTGTGCAAGTGCTGTGCAAAGGGCTGGTGCAAGGCTGAGCCAAGGCACTTCAGCCTTGCCCAGCCACTTTCTGCAAGCTGCTTCTCACCCTTGCTGCTTTGGTTTCTCCACTCAAATACTCTTATTTTATCAAATGGTTGTGACTTACTGTCGTGAAGCATTCTATGACCCCAAGACACCAAGCTAGGAGCAGGTGTGGATCTGTTGAAATGTAGCAGAGCCCTGCAGAGGGACCTTGACAGGCTGAATGGGTAGGCAGAGGCCAGTGGGATAAGACTGAACAAGGCTGAGTGCAGGGTTCTACACTTTGGCCACAACAATCCTAAGCAGTGCTACAGGCTGGGGACAGAGTAGCTGAGAGCAGCCAGGAAGAAAGGGACCTGGGGTACTGGTAGATAGTAGCTGAAAATGAGCCAGCAGTGTGCCCAGGTGGCCAAGAGAGCCAATGGCATCCTAGAGCCAATGGATCAGGAACAGTGTGGCCAGTAGGACAAGGGAGGTTCTTGTGCCCCTGTGCTCAGCACTGCTCAGACCACCCCTTGAGTGCTGTGTCCAGTTCTGGGCTCCTCAATTCAAGAGAGATGTTGCAGTGCTGGAAGGTGTCCACAGGAGGGCGCCAAAGCTGTGAGGGGCCTGGAGCAGAGCCCTGTGAGGAGAGGCTGAGGGAGCTGGGGGGGTGCAGCCTGCAGCAGAGGAGGCTCAGGGCAGAGCTCATTGCTGTCTGCAGGCGCCTGCAGGGAGGCTGTAGCCAGGTGGAGTTGGGCTCTGCTGCCAGGCAACCAGCATCAGAACAAGGGGACAGAGTCTCAAGCTGTGCCAGGGGAGGTCTAGGCTGGATGTTAGGAGGAAGTTGTTGGCAAAGAGAGTGATTGGCATTGGAATGGGCTGCCCAGGGAGGTGGTGGAGCTGCCGTGCCTGGACGTGTTGAAGCCAAGCCTGGATGGGGCACTTAGTGCCATGGTCTGGTTGGTTGGCCAGGGCTGGGTGCTAGGTTGGACTGGCTGAGCTTGGAGCTCTCTTCCAACCTGCTTGATTCTATGATTCTATGACCTAGCTCTGAACCAGGATTGCTCATCAAATGAAAATGTCCAGACATCAGCTTAAGCCTATGCAGGTTTGTCCAAAAAGAAAACCCAACCCAAAACAAAGCTAAATATTTCCTCCACCCGAGGAAGCTGTAAAGAAAAGCTGTTTGCAAAAGCCTCTGACCAAAATAACAAACGAAACCACCTCGGTTAATGCCACTTTTGTCTGTTTGGCTGGGTTTTTGTGTTGCTTTTTCTTACTAAAATGAAGAGTTTGTGACCTCCCTGGGGAAAAAAAAAATAAAAGAAAGCTTTTTAAAGCCTAAAATTATCCTTTTGATGGCTTTTGAAGGTCCTTTTAAAATTCTTCAGCCAGCCCATACTTACTGTTGATGGTCTGCCTAGACTGGAGGAACTTTAAGTGCAGCACTGCGGTTTTACCCTGAGCCCTCTGAAGCTATGGGAAGTGCTCTGCATACAAATCGCTGCTAATGGCTCTCTTGAAGTGTGTGTGGAGAATTAAGGTTTGTACTTCCCACTCTTCAAAGGTGAATTTCATTTCCTTTAAGCACTCTCGAAGACAAAACTGTCCAATAATGAAGGTCAGGTAGGTATCAAACTTCCTTTTCTCCAAACAGCATCCATTATTCACAGCCAAGTTCTGCACAGCGAAGTCCTAACGCCTCAGGGGATGCTTGCAAAGGTGTGAGCTTAGCAGGAGCGCTCTCTCACACCGGTGAAAGCAGCTCTGAGGCAAATCGCTTGCAGTGTCCGGACACGTTTGACACAGCTCCGGGCAGGGACCAGCCTTGTGATGGTTGCGGGTCATCCTGACAAGCCGGGCAGTGCCCGGGGGACAGGCTTTTCTCCACAGCCCGCCAGGGGACGTAGCTCTTGCCCCGCCGCGGGGGCCTGCCGGGCATGGCACGGCCCGGCCCGGCCCAGCTTCACCCGGCGCCGCCAGCCCGGGCCGCAGGCGGGTCCCCTCGGGGGGATGTCCGGAGGGGCGGGGAGATGCATGATGAAACTTCGCGGCGGGTTTCAACAGCAGCTGCTGGGGGCAGGGGAGGAGCAGGCACCGCCAGGAGCCGCCTTCCTCATCACCCTCCGCGACGAGGACGCCGCTTTCCCTGCGCCTGCGGCCGGGACGGGGTAAGGCAGCGCAGCGGCGGCGGTTCTGGGATGCAGCGAGCCGGACGCGGTTGGCAGAGGGGGGTGTAGCAGGCCTGGAGGGCCCAAGGGCGGAACGAAGTCGTGCCAGGCGGCCTCCGCGGAGAGCCGTCCGCCGTGCCGGCCTCCCGCCGCGCCTGGCCCCGGCTGCTGGGTGCTGGGGCGGCAGGCCCGGGGGCGCTGCGGCCGCCGGAGGTTAGGCCGTGCGGAGGGGGCCCGGGGGTACTGGGCGTGCGCGGAAGGAGCCCACCCGGCTGGCTGCAGTCGCTCGCTGGGAGAGTGGCGGAGGCTGTGAGGCGCTGGGAATCGCCCAGCTGGTGGCAGAACCCAGCTCCATGTGCTGAGGCTGAGGTGCCCAGCGCTGTCGCTTCTCCACATGAGAAAGGCTGGGGTAGGGGGCAGCAGTGTTGATGCAGAGACTTTTGCAGCCCCAGTGTCCCTGAGGCTATGGCTCTCTGAACCCTAACCCAAATGTCAGCCTGGGGCTGAGGTCTCCAGAGCGATCGCTTGACTCGTAGGTCACAGCCTCTGCCCATCGCTGCTCTTAGCTGGCGTACAGAGAGCCACAAGGCTCATACCTCCAAGGGCACTGGGGCTGCAGGAGGCATGCCAAGGGCAGCCCAACGCAGCTCCCTCCACACCTTTCTTATCTGGACCACACATTGTGCTGGGGAAGTCCAGCTTCAGTCTACCTTCTTCCAGTTTGAAACCATTTCCCCTTGTCCTGTCACTGCAGGCCTTGATAAAAAGCCTCTTATTTTTCTGATAAGCCTCTTTTCCCTGCTGAAAGTCCTCAGACTGAAAGTGTGGGCAGCAGGACAAGGGAGGTTCTTCTGCCCCTGTGCTCAGCACTGCTCAGGCCGCCCCTTGCGTGCTGTGTCCAGTTCTGGGCTCCCCAATTCAAGAGAGATGTTGCAGTACTGGAAGGTGTCCACAGGAGGGCGCCAAAGCTGTGAGGGGCCTGGAGCAGAGCCCTGTGAGGAGAGGCTGAGGGAGCTGGGGGGGTGCAGCCTGCAGCAGAGGAGGCTCAGGGCAGAGCTCATTGCTGTCTGCAGCTGCCTGCAGGGAGGCTGTAGCCAGGTGGGGTTGGGCTCTGCTGCGAGGCACCCAGCACCAGAACAAGGGGACACAGTCTCAAATTGTGCCAGGGGAGGTCTAGGCTGATGTTAGGAGGAAGTTGTTGGCAGAGAGAGTGATTGGCATTGGAATGGGCTGCCCAGGGAGGTGGTAGAGTTGCTGTGCCTGGAGGTGTTGAAGCCAAGCCTGGCTGGGGCACTTAGTGCCATGGTCTGGTTGATTGGCCAGGGCTTGTTCTGTCATTACCAGACCTTGTCAGTAGTCCCTTCCCAGCCCTCCTGTAGGTCCCCTTCAGAAAGTGGAAGGCCACTCCAAGGTCTCCTCAAAGCCTTCTCTTCTCCAGGCTGCAGAGCCCCAACTCTCACAGCCTGTCCTCATAGCAGAGGTGCCACAGCCCTGTGAGCATCTTCATGTCCTCCTCTGGACTGGCTCCAACAGTTCCATGCCCTTCTGCTATTGTAGGCTCCAGAACTGCACACAATAAAAGAATCATAGGATGCATTGGGTTGGAAGAGATCCTTAAAGGTTCCAACTCCCCTGCATGAAGCAGGGACATCCCCACCTAGTTCAGCTTGCTCAGACCTCAGATGTCTCCAGGGATGATAGAGATCTCCATCACCTTCCTGGACATACTCTTAATATAACATGGATGTCTTTCTCGAACAAGTTCTCCCTTCAGGTAGATCAGCAGCCTCAGGATGTGTGGTATCTGGGCTCTGTTTGGCAGCGATGAATGCCTTTCTGTCCAGTGCCTGAGTGCCATGAAGATAGCACACAGAGGTCCTGATGCCTTCCGCTTTGAGAACGTCAATGGCTTCACCAACTGCTGTTTTGGTTTCCACCGCCTGGCAGTTGTTGATCAGTTGTATGGTATGCAGCCCATCCGGGTGAAGAAATTCCCCTATCTGTGGCTGTGTTACAACGGAGAAATCTACAATTTCAAACAGGTAAGCCTTCTACAGATCATAGGACTTGCTCTGATCTTTTGATTTTCACCTAGCAGGTACTCAGAAAATGTTCATAATGTGGTAAAATACCAGAAGAAAAAACAATGAAGTTACCAAATAGGATTTAAAAGGAAGTCGCTTCAGTGGTGACTTAGCTTAGTCTTTAATACTGAGAAATCACCTTTTAATCGAAAAGAAAGGCAGCAAGAATTTGTATCTTCGTCTTTGATCAGCTTAAAGGTGGATTCTTCCTTGTCTCTTGGAGGATAGGAATTCCAAGCCTCTTTCTCACCTCTTTGTGATGCAAATTTTCCTCTTCCTTTAGGTCATTCTCCAAGCTGTTGAGAATTTTGCTTTACTACTGCAGATCAATCAGGATTAGCAGTGGCACTTCAATAAATGTATAGCATGCATGCTTAGGTTTTTATATCAAAGCAACAAGCACTGGAGAGGTGTTTCCAAGTCTGAGATGAGTCTCAAGCTGTGCTGGGGGAGGTCTAGGCTGAGCGTTAGGAGGAAGTTCTTCCCAGAGATTGGCATTGGAATGGGCTGCCCAGGGAGGTGGTGGAGTGGCTGTCCCTGGAGGTGTTGAAGCAAAGCCTGATTGGACACTTAGTGCCATAGTTTAGTTGATTGAATAGGACTGGGTGATAGTTTGGACTGGATGATCTTGGGAGTCTCTTCCAACCTGGTTGATTCTAGGATTCTGGTGTGGCAATGACGTCCTTAGGTGTCTGAAGCTTCAAGCAGGTGGTTTTGGGGGATTCTGAGAGCCACCTGATAACTCTCTTGATCACAAAACAAGCAGAAACTCTGAAGTGTCTGGCTGTGATACCACTGCTGAATGTCTTCTGTGTGCCCTGTGCTGAGTGAAGCGATCCAGATCATGCACATTGTGGTGTATGAAGCATCTTACAATTGTGACTGTTTCTGAATCAGGCTGAAATTGAATGTTTAAAATGAATCACAAGCTAAGCATGGTATTACCAGAAACTTATAAATCATCTGAGGTGCCTTGGTACTGCTGAAACCACATCTTTTTAAAGTAAGAGGCATGTTGTTAGTTATGTCAGTGACATCAATAATGTCATTGGGAATTGGATTGCATAGGCTGGAGATTTATCTCTCTTCCCCTCCCTCCCTCCCAGTTTTAAGTATCTGGCTGTTTGAAAGGTGTGAGATACACTTTGTCCTGCAGCATGTGTGAATTGCACTGTACCAACAGCCTGTAGGACTTGTGGTGTTTTGCGTTGTGGTTTTTCAGCTGTTGAAAGCAGTCAGAATTACCCTCAGTTGTGCCTCACACGTTCCTGAGGGGATTTTATCTCTGCAAAGCTTTCGTTGCCATCTACAGGAATTCCCTTGGTTTTTCTCATGACATTACCTGTCTTTAAGAAGAGATTTTGATTTCAGCCTGGTGGCTGAACACCCTCTAAGAAAGGGTCAGCAATGAAGCATGCATCTTGTTTAGAGCGGTGGCTTGAGGTGTTCAAGAAAAGCCTGACTGGGGCACTTAGTGCCATGGTCTAGTTGACTGGATAGGGCTGGGTGCTAAGTTGGACTGGATGAGCTTGGAGGTCTCTTCCAGCCTGGTTGATTCTATGACTTAGTTATCTTAATACTGACTCAATTTGATCCATGATTTTGCCCCATAAATAACAATTAAACCCAAAGAACTTAAGTTAGAATGCTAAAGAATTGGGGTTGTGGAGTTCTTGGCTTGTTTTACCAAAACCCTTTCTTTCCTTCTGCCTGGCAGATATTTGAAAGGATTTTGAGAGTAGCACCACAAGAACATGAAGAATATTTGGTCTGACTTAAGTCTGACAGCTAATTTTTTCCTCCCCCACTCCATCTGCCTAGGCAGAGCAGAGAGGTTAGTTTGAGGAACACAAGAAGATTAGGCAGAAGGAAATCCTCTGTGCATGAAAGAAAACAGGAGTGAGGAATTGCAGTGACTGCATAAATGATATGAGACCACAATAAATAATGTTTCTGCTCCTCTTTGGAGTTGGTTTTTCATTTTCAGAAGCATTGACTGCCAGCTTCTGCCATTTTCTCTCTGGGAGGTGTAGAGGCTTGGTGCTTCTGGATACTGGGGCCAGAAATAGAGCCCTGAAAACTTGCCCTAATATGAATTGCTTAAGACTGCAGATCCATCTGTGGTGTCTGAGAGATGATCCTGGATATTCTGAGCCCAAAAGTATAATTTCCTCCTTCAGTGGAAGTGTTTCTGTAGCTTCTGAACTGTGATGTTTAAAAATGAATTGGTTTTCTTGTTAAGCAGTTATGTGAGTGGTGCTTGTTCAATTCATCCCCAAGTTTGCAAATGACTATTCATGCTTTACTTTGTCTTTTCTCAGTTGCAGAAGCATTTTGGATTTGAATATCAGACATTGGTGGATGGTGAGGTTATCCTTCATCTGTACAACAGAGGAGGAATAGAACAAACAGCATCCATGCTAGATGGAGTCTTTGCTTTCATCCTCCTGGATACTGCAAACAGAAAAGTCTTTCTGGCAAGAGATACTTATGGAGTCAGGCCCCTCTTCAAGGTGCTGACTGATGATGGATTTTTGGGTGTCTGTTCTGAGGCAAAAGGTAAAAGCAGTTGTGTTTAGTGCCTAAATAATCTTAGATATTGTTGGACACAGGCTTCTTTCTCAGGCTTTTCTTTTAAGCATGAAAAGAAAGTGAGCTGTAAGTTCTAGTGGTGCTCCCTAGGGATCAGTGCTGGGCCTGGTCGTGTTCAATGTCTTTATTGATGATCTGGACAAGGGGATTTGGTCCAGCATCAGTAAGTTTGCAGATGACACCAAGCTAGGAGCAGGTCTTGATCTGTTGAAGGGTAGGAGAGTCCTACAGAGGGACTTTGCCAGCTCCTTCAGCCTGTCCTCATAGCAGAGATGCTTCAGCCTTTGGATCACCTTTGTGGCCCTTCTCTGGACTCTCCAACAGCTCCGTGTCCTTCTTGTGCTGGGGATGCCAGAACTGGAGGCAATATTTGAGGTGGGAATATATCAATTTAATCATCAGGCACCAATGTAGGTTGACTCCTCTGATAGTAGTACTCTGAACTAGAGCTGTACCATCTCTGCTTCTTGGGAAGGAGGAAGGGAAAGAAACATTTCAGGGGCTGTATCTTGTAACCATAGTGAATTTACCAGTCCCTCTGGTACCACAGTTCAGTATCTCTTTTGTGGAACTGCCCACAGGGCATCCATGTGATCAGTGGGTGCTTAACTTCCTCTTTCACAAGAGGAATGGAAATGAGTTTTGCCTACAAGTCTGATTCCTGGCACTTGATAGCTGTGTGGTAGGTCAGTCTGGAACTGAGGAGTCGTGAAATCACTAAATCAGTGTCAATTAAGCTGTCACTTCAGTGGTACCTTTTCATTACAAACCCTTCATTAGCTTGACTAGACTTAATTTTCAACACAAAATCAGTTGTTAATTGGCATTTGGATTCTCATATGTGTGTTACACCTTGACATGGGCATCATGTAGTCAATTAGAGAAGTGCTTTTAATGCTCACAGGGCTAAATTGCTGCTTGGCAATGAGCAAAACTTGCTGGCTTCCTTTCTCTGCTATCTGCATCAGCTTGAGATGGCTCAGAACTGTGTGTGCAAGCTGTCAGAAGAAGAATAATCATGCTCTAACCAGAGCAGGCTCTGCTCAAAAATAGTATTTATTTTCTAATACCAAATTTAAAACTTGGAGAAAATACTTGCTTTAAGACAGAGATGAGCTATAACTTAACCATCCTAGATCAGAAAGTGATCTATTTGGTTGGGTTTTTTTTTCCCCCCTATTTTGTCTGTAGGACTTATCCATTTAAAGCATTCAACATCCTTATGTTCTAAAGTGGAACCTTTTCTCCCGGGTCATTACGAAGTGTTGGATTTAAAACCTTCTGGCAAGGTTGCCTCAGTGGAATTGGTGAAATTTCACAGCTATAAAGATGAACCACTCCATGCTGCCTGTGATACAGTGGAAGCTCTGCCTTCAGGTAATGCATTAAAGTGTTTGCAGCTGCATCTGATTAAAAAGTGAATATAGGAGAATCTTGCAACATAAAGTGCCATTTAAACAAGGAGAAAAACCTCTTTTTAATGTAAGGATTTAAGAACAGCTTTGTATGTAGCCAGGTACAAAGATGTGCTTGCATGCTGCCAAGGGAAATGGAGGCCAAGGTCTTTGTTTCCCAAAAACATAACCCAGCAAGGTCTAAATAACACTTGGTGCCTTAATTTCTTTGTTTTCCCCTGTACTTTTCTTTTCTGGTCAGGCTTTGATCTTGAAACAGTGAAAAGCAACATCCGTGTTTTGTTTGAAAATGCTGTTAGAAAACGTTTGATGGCTCACAGGAGGATTGGTTGTCTTCTGTCAGGTAAGCAGCAAAAAACATAGAATCAGTCAGGGCTGGAAGGAACCACAAGAATCATCTGGTTCCAGCCCCCCTGCTATGGGCAGGGACACCTCACACTACATCAGGCTGCCCACAGCCTCATCCAGCCTGGATGTTTTCTGTCTCCTCTCTGCTAGTTATAGAAAAGCATATTGGCTCTTCTGCTGTGATGTACCCCAACTGATCTCAATCTTCCTTTACAGCAGAGAACTTCTTAGTTTGTGGCTAAAGCTTTTTAGTTTACAAATGTCTTGAAAGTCTTATGCTTTTAAAAGCTTGCTTTGGGCTGGGATGTGGGTTTGTTAAGACATTGACCATTTTTAACTCAGGAGAGAAATGCAATATTCCTATTAAAAAATCACCCTCTGTGTGCTTCAATGTATGAGGTTTATGCTTAGCTTGGTGTCTAAAAGGAAAATGTGATGATTACAACCTGTTCCAGTGCCTCATCATCCTCATGAGGAAGAGTTTCTTCCTAATGGCTAACCTTAATCTAACTTATTCCAGTTTGAAGGCATTACCTTCTCTTCTGTCATTCCATGCCTTTGGAAAAACTTCCTCTCCAGCTCTCCTGGAGGCCCTCTTCAAAGTTGATCTAAGGTCCCCCTGAAGCTTTCTCTCCTCCGTGCTGCACAACCCCAACTCTCTCAGCCTGTCCTCATTCCACTACAGCTGCCTGATTCTTTTGTTAAGCAAAGGCAAATGTGGGCTTGTACAAGAAGCCCCTTGGATTCACATGGCTTAAAAATGGAGCTCACTCATGTGCTTCCACTCTCTAGATTTGGTGTCCTGAAGGAGGGACACAAACCAAATCAAATAGTTAACCACATGATTTACTTTTTTTTGGCAGGAGGATTAGATTCCAGCTTAGTTGCAGCTGTTCTCCTGAAACTGATGAAAGAAATGAACATGAATTATCCATTACAAACCTTTGCAATTGGAATGGAAAACAGTCCTGACTTACTGGCTGCTAGAAAGGTACAGGAAATGTTGCTTTTAGTTTGTTCTGAGCTGCTGAGAGCTACATAGTTTATAGTAATGGTGCTAGCTTCATACTATGAGAGTAATACTAAACTTTCTTGTATTACTCTGACGTAAAATGAGTTTGCAGTAAATCATTTAGTACATTAGGTGCTCAGTTCAGGAAGAGATAATTGAGCCTTTCTACTTTTGTCTTGCTTTTGGAAGGCTTTCATGCCAGACTCCCATTGCATTGCTACCAAAAGGGCAGTTCTGCCTCTGAGCTTTGGAGTAAATCTTCATGCTGTGGTTCCTATGCTGTGGCACTTGTTTGTATGTTAAATATTTTCAGTTAGTTGTCAGCTTACTGAATTAAGAGCCTTTTACAAACTGTTTGGCATTTGGGTACTCTTTTAACCTGTCTGAGCTGCTGGTTTTTGTGTCTTCACAACAAATATCTGGAGCCTCTCCAGATTCTGTTATGCTTTGGGTAAGCAACTGGATGGTCTTGATGTAATCATTGAGTGAACACTGTAATTAGGGAGGCTGTGTTCTGTCTGATGAATGCAAGTTCAGAGGGGATGCTGCAGTATCATCCTTTCTTGGCCTAACATCATTTAGTTCTCATTGTGGTAGAAGGCAGCTGGAGCTGTTGCTCCATTTGTGTGTTTTAAACACAGCTTAGGTTTAAGAAAACCTAGTTGAAAAGCAGTAAGTGATTGTGACCTTTTGCAAACAGGTGGCAGCACACATAGGCAGTGAACATCATGAAGTCATATTTAATTCTGAAGAGGGAATTCAGGCAATAGAGGATGTTATCTTCTCCTTGGAAACCTATGACATAACAACAGTGAGAGCTTCAATTGGTAAGACTTGAGTTCATAAAAGCCTTTGCTCTGTAGAACCCTGATAAAATTGTATATAAAATCATAAAGTCACAGGCTCACAGGATGGAAAGGACCTCTGGAGATCTTCCAGTCCAACTCCCCCTGCTAGAGCATGACCAGAGAATCTAGCACAGGTTGCACAGGAGCACATCCAGATAGGCCTGGAAAGTCTCCAGCGAAGGAGACTCCACAACTTCTCTGGGCAGCCTGTTCCAGGGCTCACTGACCCTTACAGTAGGGAAGTTCTTCCTCATGTTGAGGTGGAATTTCCTGTGCTGCAGTTTCCATCCATCGCTCCTTGTCCTGCCCCAGGGCACAAGTGAGCAGAGGCTGTCCTTGTCCCTTCCTTCCTGACCCTCAGCCCTCAGATATTTATGGACTTTGATTAGATCCCCTCTCAGTCTTCTCTCTGGACTAATCAGCCCCAAGTGCCTCAGCCTTTCCTCCTAAGGCCGTGTTCTAGTCCTTTCATCATCCTTGTAGCCCTCTATTGCACTCTCTCCAGTAGATCCCTGTCCCTCCTGAGCTGGGCAGCCCAGAACTGAATTCAATACTCCAGTTGAGGCTTCACTAGGGCAGAGTAGAAGAGGAGAAGAACCTCCCTCAATCTGCTGGACACACTTCTTAATGCACTGCAGGATACCTTAGCTGTCACAGAACCTAGGAGCTGGTACTCTCAAGTTCTGTTCCTCAGTCTTCAGAGAATCATAGAATCATAGGGGTCAGAAGGGACATCTGAAGGTCATCTACTCCTACTGCTCTGCTGCAGTGGGATCAGCCAGAGCAGGCTGCACAAGGTCACCTCCAGGTGGGTTTGGAATCAGAGGAGGAGACTCCACAACTTCTCTGAGCAGCCTGCTCTGGCTCTGACGACCTCGAAGTACAAAAATTCTTCCTTACGTTGAGATGAAACCTTCTGGTTCTGATTTGTGTCCATTGCCCCATGTCCTGTTCTGTCTTGTCTGCAATATTGAGCCAAAACCAGTGATGAGTTTCAAGGCCACTGCTTAGACAAAACAAGCGCCAGGAGCTGTTCCTAAAGCTTTGGGGTGAAAGACAAATTATATGAGAAAGAAACTGGATCTCCAGGTGCAGGTTCTCTGCTCTGATAAATGTAAGCCTTGGAAGAAGAGGGAACATTTACAGGTTATCTGGAGTATTCAATGTTACAATAACAATTATGATTACCAGTTCCTTGCATCATTTTAATAGTCAAGTGAAATATTTCTTGTCACTTTCTGTTAATATGTGTGCACTCAAGCCAGATAGACTTCTTCTAGTGTATGTTTGATTCTGAGAAGTGAAGGAAGTTGCCAGCAGCTTCCTACAAAGGGTTGCCAGCCTGCTAAGACTGAAAAATCCTAATCCAGTGTGACCTTCTGTGCAAATGCCAGCTACAACATTTCACCCACTTCATCTTGCCTCAGCCTAAAACATTGTTTATAAGTTAGGAAGCCAATTAGGCAATGCAGCTGTGACAACCCAGATCCCTGCGTGGGATTTTGGTACATGAAGATAAGATTTTTGCAGTGTGAAACACTGTGTCTCGTTAAAGAAAACAAAGGCAACTTTCAGCTGTCACCTTCCTTGGTGTGAGAAAGTAGAGACCTTAACAAAAAGGTCATTGCTGTTTTTCCTGTGAAGGCATGTTGTTTGGAAAGATGCAATGAGGGCAAGGCCTAATTCTGATGAATAATTATATAAAAGTAAAATAATTGGGGGGGAAATAAAAAGACTTCATCACATTCAAACCCACGGTGGCAGAGAGTCAAACAGCAACTTCTGCAGGTAGCTTTGGAGAACAAAGGACTGTGCAAGTATTAATCAGAGGCTTAATTTCAAACTGAGTCAGAACAACTCCTCCTTGCGTTCCTATGGGAATTCTCCAGCATTCCCAGGAACATCTTTCTGATATTGTGAGGGCTAAGTGTTCAGTGCAGAGTTTAAGATGTGTTTGCAGCTCTTAAGGCTTTGACTGACAACGTGACGTGAGAGCATAGTGCAGTTGTTTGCTGCAGAAGTGATGGAGGAGAGACACTTGTAAGCTGCTAGATTTAAAACTGTGCAAGCTGTTTATAGCATCATGTATGCAGCTATGCCTTAATAACTTTGTATATCTCTATATATTTATTTTAAGGTATGTATCTTGTCTCCAAATACATAAGGAAAAAAACAGACAGTGTGGTCATCTTCTCAGGAGAAGGATCAGATGAGCTGACACAAGGATATATCTATTTCCACAAGGTAAATGCATTCCCTGCACAGAAAGCTACTCAGCTGCTCATTCTCCCCTTCAGTGGAAAAAAAACACCACTCGAGATTTCAGAGGATGATGCTTGAGGGTTGTCACAGTCATGGATTTGCTTTGAGGCCTGCTGAGGTAAATCTTTACCCTGAAGAGAAGGATTTGGGGTGCTAGTGAATGAGAAGCCACCAGTGTACGCTTACAGCCCAGAAAGCCAACCAGATCCTGGGTTGCATCAAGAGAAGGGTAGCCAACAGGTTGAGGGAGGTGATTCTCTAATGCATTGCTCTGGTGGGACCCCACCTGCAGTGCTTGATATGATTCCCTGCTAGGACAGTCCTGTGTCCAGTTCTGGAGACCCTATTACAAGAAAGATCTGAATGTGCTGGAAGGTGTCCAGAGAAGGGCCACAAGGATGGTGAGAGGGCCGGAGCTGCTCTCCTGTGAGGACAGGCTGAGAGAGTTGGGGCTGTTAAGTCTGGAGAGGAGAAGAGTCCAAGGAGACCTTATTGTGGCCTTCCAGTATCTGAAGAGGGCTACAAGAAAGCTGCTGAGGCTGTCGGGTAGTGATAGGACTGGGGAGTTTGGATCCAAGCTAGAGGAGGGGAGATTAAGATTAGCCATTAGGAAGAAGTTCTTCACCATGAAGGTGGTGAGACACTTGAACAGGTTGTCCAGGGAGGTGGTGGAGGCCTCATCCCTGGAAAATTTTGAGGCCAGGCTGGACGTGGCTCTGGGCAACTTAATCTGGCATGAGATGTCCCTGCTCTTGGCAGGAGGGTTGGAACTGGATGATCCTTGAGGTCCCTTCCAGCCCTGACAGCTCTGTGATTCTGTGAGAATCCAAGGGATTTAATTGCTTCACCTTCCTGAGATTTATTTCTTGTGTGTAGCTTTTGCTAGTTGTGAGATCACTCAGTGGTAACTGAAGCTGAAGCTCAGGGCAGCAAATGCTGACTCTTGCAGCGCAGCTGTGTTATGTCTGTGTGCTACCTCCCTACGTCTGGTTACAGGCACCATCTCCTGAAGAAGCTGCAGAGGAGAGTGAAAGGCTCCTGAAGGAACTCTACCTGTTTGATGTCCTTCGTGCAGACAGAACCACTGCAGCACATGGGTAAAACAATTCCTTGGGTGTTTGAGGACTTGTGGTATTTCCACACCAAGAAAGATCCTAACATTTCTGCTCTTGTTGAGGAAACTACAGCAGGTTGTGGACTTGTTACTGGTTGAATTAAGTGATTCAGGATATTGGGCTGTAGGATAATTTTATTTATGCTCTCTGGGTTTAAGCTACTCCAAGATGATCCTATTAGCAATTGGGGTGCATCCCATGCTCTGAGTTCTGTGTCCTGTTTACTTTGGCTGACAGGAGATGTTATTAATGTTTATAAGTATCTGAAAGGTGAGCATCAAGAAGGGGCCAGGCTCTTTTCAGTGATGTCCTGGACTAGGACAAGAGGCAATGGATGTAAACTACAGCACAGGAAGTTCCACCTCAATGTGCAGGAGAACTTCTTTACTGTAAGGGTCATGGAGCACTGGAACAGACTGCCCCACAGAGGTTGTGGAGTCTCCTTCTCTGGAGACTTTCAAGACTCATCAAGATGCACTCCTGTGTGACCTGCCCTAGGTGATCCTGCTGCGGCAGTGGGGTTATATGTGGCACTGGTATGGAACAACTTAGGCAGATGGTGTAGATTCTTAGTGTCCATGTGGGCTCCTTTTCATTGTTTCTTGAAAATGAGTGTGGATTTCAGCAGTGACAGCAGAAGTCCTTGCTTACTTCTGTGAAACCTTCACAACTGCTGACACAGATCCCAGCGAGCACCTCTTTAGTTGTCTGTTGGCAGCAGGGTTTGCTTTTTTTCAGTGTGCTTCTGCTTACTTGGAACGTTTGTTGCAAGCCTTGAGGAGCTTTTAAGTCTTTAGAAGCTGTCCAGCAGATGGCATCATAAATCCTTGAGATCTTCAGTTTCTCTGGGCAGGCCACACACTTCTCTTTCCAAACTGATTAATTGCATGCAGATAGTTGTGAATATTTAAGTGAAGCTTCTCAGTAAAATCAGAACACTTTGGATGTGAAAGACAGGGAGAGCATAACCCTTATGGAATGCTGCCTACTACCCATAGGCTGAAGGAGCTGGAGTTGTTTAGCCTGGAGAAGAGGAGGCTTAGGAGCGATCTCATTGCTGTCTGCAACTACCTTCAGGGAGGCTGTAGCCAGGTTGGGGTTGGTCTCTTCTGCCAGGCAACCAGCAACAGAAGAAGGGGACACAGTCTGAAGCTGTGCCAGGAGAGGTCTAGGCTGGATGTTAGGAGGAAGCTGTTGTCAGAGAGAGTGATTGGCATTGGAATGGGCTGCCCAGGAAGGTGGTGGAGTCGCTGTGCCTGGAGGTGTTGAAGCCAAGCCTGGCTGGGGCACTTAGTGCCATGGTCTGGTTGGTTGGCCAGGGCTGGCTGCGAGGTTGGCCTGGATGGTCTTGGAGGTCTCTTCCAACCTGTTTGATTCTATGATTCCAGAGAGACCTTACAGTTTCCTTCCAATACCAGAAGGGATCCTACAGGAAGGCTGAAGAGGGACTTTTCATAAAGCTTTCCTAGTGATAGCACAAGGGGGGCATGATTTTAAGCTGAGAGAGAGTGTAGGTTCAGACTGGATATTAGGAAGAAGTTCTTTAGTATGAGGGTGGTGGCAGTCTGGAATAGGCTGCCCAAATAAGTTGTGGATGTCTCCTCACTGGAGGTGTTTAAGATCAGGTCGAAAGAGGCTTTTAGCAGCCAAGTCTGGTTGAGAGGTCTCCCTGCCTGTGGTGGGGAGGTTGGAGTGAATGATCTCTGATGTCCCTTTCAAGCTAAGCCATTCTATGAGTTTGTAAGTAGCTATCTTGTTGGATTAATTCAGTGTCTTTTCTGTTTGTTTCCCCTGTTTAGTCTTGAGCTAAGAGTCCCATTTTTGGATCATCGCTTTACTTCCTATTACTTATCCCTCCCAGCAGAACTGCGAGTCCCAAAGGTGGGTAAAGTGGGCTTGGACCCAAGTGTGAGCTTACACATTCACTGATACCTGTCCTAAGCACCACCAAATTGCTGATTTCAGTGATCAAGTTCTCCATCCAAAGTCAAACAGGCTCTGAATTGTTGGTGCTGCTGGGGGAACCCTTTTCTCTCCAGACCTTCTGAAAGGAAACCGTCTCTGAGGTGTTTAAAGAGAGATCCTTGCAGTCCCTGAGACTCACAATATTGTTGTTTGTTCTGCAAACAGAATGGAATTGAAAAATACCTTTTGAGACAGTCCTTTGAAGATTCCAATTTGCTCCCCAAAGAAATACTCTGGAGACCTAAAGAAGCTTTCAGTGATGGCATAGCATCAGTAAAGAAATCCTGGTTCTCTATTCTTCAGGACTATATAGATCAACAGGTACAAAACCACTTTGTTTTTGTCTTTCACTTTTAGGTGGAGTAGATCTGACTGCCAAAGAGAGGCAGCTCATGTAGTTGGGGGAATGTGACAAGTAACTTGAGCTTCCTGGTAGAGCAGCAAGATAAAGTGGGCCACACACTGTAAGAAGGATATTTGAGGTGCTGGAGTGGGTCCAGAAGAGAGTGATGAAGGGACTGAAAGGGAAGTCTGATGAGGAAAGGCTGAGGGAGCTGGGTGTGTTCAGCCTGGAGAAGAAGAGATTTAGAGGGGACCTTATCACTCTCTACAACTACCTGAAGGGAACCTATAGTCAGGTGGGGGTCAGGCTTTTCTCCCAGGCAACTTGTGACAGGCCAAGAGGGCATGCCCTGAAGCTGCACCAGGGGAAGTTTAGGTTGGATGTTAGAAAGCACTTCCCCGCAGGAGGGGTAATTAGGCACTGGAATGGGCTGCCCAGGGAGGTGATGGAGTCACCATCCCTAAAGGTCTTTAAGAAAAGCTTGGATGTGGCACTTGGTGGCATGCTTTAGCTGATGTGGTGGTGATAGGTTATAGGCTGGACATGATCTCAGAGGTCTTTTTCAGCCTCAATGATTCTGTGATTAACAGCTCTGAAAATAGATTTATATATTCCTAAAGATTAAGGGAGCCCATGCCAAAAACTCACCTGTCAGAAACCTCTGCCTCCAGAATGACACTTCTTACTTTAAAACCTGTGGACGTTCAGTGGATGATGAATCTTTGTACATCTTTAAAGATCAGTTTGCTGCAAGTTAGAGGTTTTAAATCTACCTGCAGCCTGACTGGAGTTTTGCTTCTTTCTGTAGGTTGATGACCTCCTGCTGGAAAAGGCAGGAGAGAAATACCCTTTCAATCCTCCTAGAACAAAAGAAAGTTACTACTACCGCCAGATCTTTGAGAAGCACTACTCAGGGAGAAGCAATTGGTTGCCCCACTACTGGATGCCAAGATGGGTTAAAGCTACTGATCCTTCTGCTCGCACCTTGAAGCATTACAAATCTGCTACCCAAGAATAGGCTGCTGAAACAATCCCCCAAGCAGAAGTGCTGCAGGCACTCTGCTTAAAACGAACAAAAAACAAAGCAAACCAAACAAAAATGCTCCACAACAAAAGAAACAAAGGCAGCCCACCCAAGAGAAAAGGAAACAAACAAACAGAAGCAGATAAATGGGGGGAAAAAGACGAAAGTAAAAGGAAAAAAAAAAACAAAACAGAAAAAATAAATAAAAAAAGGAAAAAAAAGAAGAAAAAATGAAAGAAAAAATATTTTAAGGGAAAAAATAAGTAAAAAATAAAAAAAAAGAAGAAGAGAATGAAAAAGATAAAAAGGAAGTGAGAAAAAAATGTAAAAAGGGAAAAGAAGGAAAAAAAGAAGGAAATGAAAAAGATAAAAAGGAAGTGAGAAAAAAATGTAAAAAGGGAAAAGAAGGAAAAAAAGAAGGAAATGAAAAAGATAAAAAGGAAGTGGGAAAAATGTTAAAAGGAAAAAAGAAGGAAAGAAAGAAGAAAAGAATGAAAAAGATAAAAAGGAAGTGGGGAAAAAATGTAAAAAGGAAAAAAGGAAAGAAAAGAATGAAAAAGATAAAAAGGAAGTGGGGAAAAAATGTAAAAAGGAAAAAAGGAAAGAAGAAAAGAATGAAAAAGATAAAAAGGAAGTGGGGAAAAAATGTAAAAAGGAAAAAAGAAGGAAAAGAAGAAAAGAATTAAAATGGAAAAAAGAGGGAAAAAAGAAGAAAAGAATTAAAAAGATCAAAAGGAAGAGGGAAAAAATGTAAAAAGGAAAAAAGAAGGAAAAAATTAAACAGGAAAAAGGAAGAAGAAAAAAAGAAAAGGAAGAAAACAAAAGGAAAAAAGGAAGAAAGAAAAAAATTTTAAAAGAAAAGAAAAATGTTAGAGGAAAAAAGAAGAAATAAGATAAATAAATTCTAAAAGGGGGAAATAAAGGGAAAAAGGAAGAAGGAAAAAAAATTTAAAGAAAAAAGGAATTTAAAAATAATTTTAAAAAAAGAAAAATGGAGAGAAAAAATTAAGGGAAAAAAGAAGGAAAAAATAAAGGGAAAAAGAAAAAATTAAAAGGTGAAAAGGAAAAGGTTGTAAAAGGGAAAAAAGGAAAAAATAAAGGGAAAAAGAAAAAATTAAAAGGTAAAAAGGAAAAGGAAAAAAATGTAAAAGGGAAAAAAGGAAAAAATTGAAAGGAAAAAAAGAAAAAAAATAGGAAAAAAAAGAAGAAAAGAGAAATTTTTTTAAAATAAAACAAAGGAAGAATTTTTTTTACAAGAAAAAGAAAAAAATAATAAGAAAAATAGATTGTTAAAAAAGGGAAATAATAAAGGGGAAAAGGAAGAAGAAAAAGTTGGAAGAAGAAAAACACAGAAGAAAAAAATAAAGAAAGAAAAGGGAAAAAATGGAAGAAAAATTAAAAAAAAAAAAAAAGGAAAAAGGAAAACAAAAAGGAAAAAGAAAAGAAGCAAAAGTAACAAGCCCCAAATAAATGATGCAAACCTCAAGCTTAATGAGCACTGAGCTTTAAGGTGCATTTTGCCAATGCTGTTGGACACAAAAGCTTTTTGTGGTTAGTGTACTACTGACAAGTCATCCTGCTGTACCAAACCTTTGTCATTCATGGGAGAATCTCTTTCTGGACAAGAAACTACCTTGTTTTGGCAGCTCTGCTCCTGCTGTGACTTTGATTGTATTTGTTTGCCTTGCAGCCATTTAAAAGATACTTTAATATGAGCTCTGTGTTGAGGACTTGAATTAAGGCAAAATGCTGGAAACTGCTGCAGACCCTCTGGGTAATGAAGGATTTGGCTCTGATGAGTGATTTCATAGAATGGGCTGGGTTGGAAGGGACCTCCTAATCTCATCCAGTCCAACCCCTTCTGCAGCCAGCAGGGACATCCTCAACTAGATCAGGTTGAGTCTCACCTTGAATATCCCCAGGGATGGGGCCACAACTACCTCCCTGGACAACCTGTTGCAGTGTTCCACTCTCCTTGTGGTATGGATTTGTGCTCCTGGCTGTGGGATTTGGATTCTCTGTCTCTCTTACTCTGCCTTGAATGCCTTTGTAAGCATTCCTGAGAGCCTTGGTCTGGTTTTCAAATGGTCTTTAGATGTCCATAGCTCTGCAGAGTTGCTTACTGGAGTTTGTAACGCTGGTGCTGGGTGTGAATGAAATGAAAGGGGAGCTTAGTTGCTACTGGGAAGCCTCCAGCTGGCTGGGTGGGATCTTAGAAATGTCTGAAGATCTTGGGACTGTTGCCAAAGAGCAGAAGAGACAAGAGAGGCCAAGTTATGTCTTTGTTTCTAAGTCAAGGGCTTCAATTTTCAGGTGTACTTATTATTCCTGCCAACAGAGTTAATAACTGGGTGATTTGTATCAGTCTGGCAGTTGCTACTGAAGTATTTCAAGCAATTTCTCACTTCTCCTGAGGGTTTTTCCACCTGTGTGGTGAAAAGGTAGAGTCTTGGTGATGCTCAGCTATGTGTGGAGAGCCAACCCTGTTAACCCTGCATTTCAGTCAGGCAAAAGCATTGCTGAAGGCAATGGGATGAGACAACTTCCTTGTCAAAAATGAAGAAGGGAGAAGCTTCTTCAGAAGCACAAGAACTTCTAAAGGTCTGCTGAAGGACACAGGACTTTTTAGTACCTACTTGGGCACAAGGGCTGCATTTTTAAAGGTAGCCTAAACAAAGATGCTCAAGAAATGCACCTTTGAGCTGCTAGTTAGCATCATGCTGTTCATGGAGGCAAGTCTAGCTTGTCCCTCTTGCCTGGGAAACCAAAGCCAACTGTTATTTAAAAGATGAAATGATAAGCAATTCTGGTTTAAAGTCTTCATAAGCTGACTATTTATTACTCCCCCAAATTCTCTGCTTGAATCTTTATTCCAGAAACCTTCCTGGAACCCCTTGGTGGTACCACAGAACTGATGAGCTGTTCAGCTGTGAACATAGCTTGACATGAACTTGCACATAGCTGGTAGGACATGGAGCAGGTCCAGAGGAGGGCCATAAAAATGGTCAGAAGGCTGGAACACCTCTGCTGTGAGGGCAGGGTGAGGGAGCTGGGGTTGTTCAACCTGGAGAACAGAAGGCTTCAAGGAGACTTAATAGCAACCTTCCAACCTGTCGGGTTCTTCATTAGTGGATGAAATGGTGGGGGGTTGGGGTGTTTATTTTTCATGAATTGATTTGATTGATTATTTTTCTTTGGATTGAAGAAATGATTAAATGAGGTTTTCACTGCAGTCTCTTTCTGAGGAAGGAGAAAGAAACACTCCAGTGCCACCCCATGCTCTTCAGCTTTTCAATAAACCCTACCTGCTCTCAACCTCCAGTTAATTGGTTTGTGTGGAGAGATGCTGACCATGTCCACATCTAAGTGCCCCCGATGGTGGCTCTCAAGAGAAACTACCCAGTAGAAAGCAGCATTTAACAGTCAGGGAGCATTTGACAGGACTTAAACCCATAGAATCAAGAGATTGTTTGAGTTGGAAGAGACTTTTCAGCTCAAGTCCAACCGTTCACTCAGCACTGCCAGGTCACTGCTAAACCACATCCCTCGTTACTGGTTCTACTCAGCTTTTGAGCTATGACACAAGAAGCTGGCAGTACCCTTGAGTCCCCTGAGCTACACCCCAAGGTGCTGGCAGTCCCTTGAGTGCCATGAGCTATCACACAGGAAGCTGGCAGTACCCTTGAGCTACAACCTAAGGTGCTGGCAGTCCCTTGAGCTACAATCCAAGGTGCTGGCAGTCCCTTGAATGCCATGAGCTATGGCACAAGAAGCTAGCAGTTCCCTTGAGCTACACCCCAAGGTGCTGGCAGTCCCTTGAGTCCCTTAAGGCACAACACAAGATGTTGATAGTCCCCTTAGCTAGTACCCAGAACATGGGCAGCACCCTTGAGCCCACCCAGTGTCCATATTTCTCCCATGTGAGCAGGTTTGGGGCTGGTGGTGCTCTGCAGCCTCCTGTCTTTGTCCCTTGAACTGTGTCCAGGGAGGCCAACAGGCAGACATCTTCCCTCCAGCAGGCTCCAAAGAGTGTGGCAATGTCTGAATTTGCATCAGGAGGCTGCTTGGGGAGATGATTTTTCTAAATGCTACCTTTTTTCTCTTTAATTTTTACCTTTTTCTTTCTTCTTAGCCAGCAGATGGCAGCCACTGGCAGTGTGTCAGCACAAAGCATCCTTTGGGGGAAAAAAATCCTTCTCTCCTCCTGCTTCTAGCCTCTTCCTTCACACACACACACACTTGTCAGTGCCATTTGTGCCTGAGTTTTGAAGCAGGGGATTTAATGAGCACTAGATTAGAACAGGGATAAAGCCAAGCAGGAAAGGGAAATGTTAATTGCTCTTGTGCAGAGCTTCTCGTGCTGGTGCTGCAGGTGAGAAGGCAACCAAGAGCTGCCAGTGTTAGTGTTGAAGGCTTTCAGCACTCACTTGGAAAGCAATTAAGGCTCCAGAGAGGCTTCAGAGTAGCCTTCCAGTACTTGGAAGGAGCCTCTAGGAGAGCTGGAGAGAGTCTTCTGACAAAGGCATGGAGTGACAGGACAAAGGGTAATGACTTCAAACTGGCAGAAGCTCAATTGAGGTTGGACATTAGGAAGAAATTCTTCCCCATGAAGGGTGGTGAGGCACTGAAACAGCCTGTCCAGGGAAACTGGGGAGACTCCAAGCTTGGAAGTGCTCAAAGCCAGGTTGGATAGGACCTTGAGCAAGCTGGTTGAGTAGGAGGTGGAGCTCTATGGCAGTGAACTGGAGCTAGGTGATCTTGAAGGTCCTTTCCATCCCAAACCACTGCATGATTGCATTAGAAGTGTAAGTTAGAACAGGTATCAAAGGCCAGTTCTAGCAGAGGTGGAAGATAAGACTGGGCTGGGTAATGAAGAATGGCAGCTTTCCTTCTCAAGTTTGGGGCTATCTTCCTTGGGTTTGGTCATGATTACCAAGTGGACCTCAGGATAGGCATACAGAGAGGACAGTATGAGTCCTACTAGGTACTTTGACATACACATCAGAAAGGCTTAGGGTCATACCTCTGCTTTCTTCTCCAAAGACCAATTTAAATAGATCTGTAAATTCCTTTCTCTGTAAGTGCTCAGTCCAGATGTTTTAGGAGCTCTGAGTGCTGAAGAACAGCAGCAGGCTGCATGTACCTGAGCACCTAGAGTCAGGCCCTGTCAGGAAACAAGCTTTTTGTGGTACAGAGTGCTTAATTGGGATCATAGAATGTCAGGGGCTGGAGGGGACCTTGAAAGCTCATCTGGTCCAGCCCCCCTGCCAGAGCAGAATCACCCAGAGCAGATCACACAGGAACACATCCAGATGGCTCTTGAATATCTCCATAGAGGCAGACTCCACAAGCCCCCTGGGCAGCCTGTGCCAGTGCTCTCTTACCCTCACAGGGAAGAAATTCTTCCTCAGGTTCACATGGAACCTCCAATGCCTCAGCTTCCCCCCACTGCCCCTTGTGCTGGCATTGGGCACCACCCAGCAGAGCCTGGCTCCAGCCTCCTGCCACTCACCCCTTGCACAGTTACAAACATGACTGAGGTCACCCCTTGGTCTCCTCTCCAAGCTCTAAGCCCCAGCTCCCTCAGGCTCTCCTCAGAAGAGAGATGTTCAACTTCCTTCATCATCTTTGAGGCTCTGTGCTGGACTCTCTCAAGCAGCTCCCTGCCCTTCTCAACCCGGGGAGCCCAGAAGTGGGGCTGTGGTCTCACCAGGGCAGGAGAGCCTCTCTCAACCACAGCTCTTTTAATACACCCAGGTCATCCAGTCCAGCCCCCTCTGCCCTCAGCAGGGATAGCCTCAACTATGTCAGGTTGCCCACAGCCCTGTCCAGCCTCCCCTTGAATATCTTCAGGCATGGTGCCCCAGCCACTTCCCTGGGCAACCTGTTGCAGTGTTCCATTACCCTCATGGTGCAGAACTTGTTCCTAACATCCAGCCTAAATCTGCTCTGCTGTAGTTTGAAGCCATTGCCTCTTGTCCCATCACTTGCAGGCCTTTGTGGTGTCCTTTAAGGAATGATAATCCCAGATACATAAAATCATTAGGAATGAGCTGAATTCCTACAGTACACCCCCAAAGAGAGCCAGAATGCTCTGGCTGCAACAGCAACCTCCCTTTTCTGCCTCTGCTGGGGATGGGGAAGCAGTTGCCTGTATTAATAAACCCTTATTAACATCTCTCACCACTGCTCTTGGAGGCTGCTCTTAACACCTGGAGCAAAATGGATGTTAATCCAATTTACTTTTGATTAAAGCCTTTATTATTTTAGCATCAAAAAAAAAAGGGGGGGAGGGGGGGATAAGGGGGTGTTAGAAAGGAGCATTCTCTCTTTAAATATTGAAATCCTCATTCTGCTGAAGTGATACAAATTGCTGCCTGACTGACAACCTGCTAATAATAGCTTCCAGATGCAAATAGAGCTATTATCCCAATTGACACTAATTGGATCTCCTTTGGCAGCCTGGCAGGGCAGGGCAGGAAGGTTTGATTGTTTCCTCAGGCTCAAATCAGGTTGAGAAGGAAGCTGTGAGGAAGATGTGCTGGGTGTGGGTAAACAGGTTGCCAGCTGTGGACATCAGGGTTCATTACATTCTGTTTCTAGACCATGCTCTGAGGTGCTGCCTTCTGCCCACATGGCACTTTTGGGGAGGTTTGCTGGTCCCATTCGTGCCTCCAGGCTGAGTTGGTGCCATAGAAAGCCAACACAAGAGAGACATGGACCTGCTGGATGGCCACAAAGATCAGAGGGCTGGAGCACCTCTCCTATGGGGACAGGCTGAAAGAATCGGGGCTCTTCAGGCTGGAGAAGAGAAGGCTCCAGAGAGACCTCAGAGCTACATTTCAATATCTGAAGGCAACCTACAGGAAGGCTGTGCAGGGACTGTTTAGAAGCACTTGTGGTGATAGGGTGAGGCTGGAGAAGAGAAGGCTCCAGGGAGACCTCAGAGCTACGTTTCAGTATCTGAAGGGGACCTACAGGAAGGCTGTGCAGGGGCTGTTTAGAAGCACTTGTGGTGATAGGGTGAGGCTGGAGAAGAGAAGGCTCCAGGGAGACCTCAGAGCTACATTTCAATATCTGAAGGCAACCTGCAGGAAGGCTGTGCAGGGACTGTTTAGAAGCACTTGTGGTGATAGGTTGAGGCTGGAGAAGAGAAGGCTCCAGGGAGACCTCAGAGCTACATTTCAATATCTGAAGGTGACCTACAGGAAGGCTGTGGAGGGACTGTTTAGAAGCACTTGTGGTGATAGGTTGAGGCTGGAGAAGAGAAGGCTCCAGGGAGACCTCAGAGCTACATTTCAATATCTGAAGGGGACATACAGGAAGGCTGTGGAGGGACTGTTTAGAAGCACTTGTGGTGATAGGGTGAGGGGCAGTGGTTTGAAGCTGGAGCAGGAGAGATTTAGTTTGGACATCAGGAGGAAGCTCTTCCCAATGGGAGTGGTGAAATACTGGACCAGATTGCTCAGGGATGTGACTGAGACCTCACCCATGGAAAGAGTCAAGATCAGGCTCAGTGTAGCCCTGACTAGCCTGACCTACTTAGAAGTGTCCCTGCTGCCTGCAGGGGGGGTTGAATAAGATGACCTTTGAGGGTCCCTTCCACCCCAATGTGTTCTATGATTCTATAAACCCAAGCTGCAAGTGCTCAGGTCTGAGGAAAGAGCTGCAAAGCCTTTTGTGAATGATCAAAATCCATTGCCTGAGAATTCACTGATTTCTAAGTGTTTCCACTGCTGGGAGCCAAGAATTCTGCACCACAGGATGCCCCTAGGTAGAGCAGGAATCTGGGAATTTGGAGCCCAAAAATAGGTATGAAGTTTTCATGCAGAGGGCAGGGTAGATGGTGGCAGAGATGCCCATCAGAGGGTTGCTGCTGTGTGGAAGAGAGGCCTGTGTGTTGAGTGGCATCAGTTAGTTGTACAGCTGAGAGACAGGCTCCCAGGTTAAGGTGAGACAGCTGTTGTGACACCCCTGCCATGCTCTCCTGGCTGACAGGCAGTTACAGCTCTATTAGCTACTCTCTTGCTGAGGAGTTTGATTTTCTTGGCAACCAGAAGCTTTTGCTGTCTGTGCTTCTCCACCCTGGAAAATCCTTCCTGCCTCTTCTTCCACAGGGAAAAAACAATCCAAAAGTAGCAATAACACCACCAGGGTTAGGAATCCTACGGAGGTCAAGGAATGGGCTGCCCAGGGAGGTGGTGGAGTTGTCGTCCCTGCAGGTGTTGAAGCAAAGCCTGGATGAGGCACTTAGTGCCATGGTCTGGTTGATTGGATAGGGCTGGGTGCTAGGTTGGACTGACTGAGCTTGGAGGCCTCTTCCAACCTGCTTAATTCTCTGGTTCTATACACTGCATACCAAGCCCTCACCTCAGCCAGCCTGGCAGAAGGAGCCTGGAGCTGAGAGTGGTGGCAGCAGTGCAGCAATGTGGTGTTTTATGAAGATTTCTAAGGACTGGATTAGAAGCAGGTAGGTGGCACTCAGCACAAGCTCAGGATAAATGTTTTTGTTGTTGCAGTGCTGCTGCCAGAACATTATTTAGCTTCTGCCTTTGAAGCACTGGCTGGTGTTTGCTGAAGCCTGGGATTCACAAAGGCAGCTCAGCAGAGCAGCTGGGGGGCTGGAAAGGGAGATCATAGAATCATAGAATGGACCAGGTTGGAGGAGACCTCCAAGTTCAGCCAGTCCAGCCTAGCACCCAGCCCTAACCAGTCAACCAGACCATGGCACTAAGTGCCCCAGCCAGGCTTGGCTTCAACACCTCCAGGCACAGTGACTCCACCACCTCCCTGGGCAGCCCATTCCAATGCCAATCACTCTCTCTGCCAACAGCTTCCTCCTAACATCCAGCCTAGACCTCCCCTGGCACAACTTGAGACTGTGTCCCCTTGTTCTGTTGGTGGTTGCCTGGGAGAAGAGACCAACCCCCACCTGGCTGCATGTTTTATCCTTGGCAACTCCAGGAGGCAGGGAAGAGGAGTTCTGCTCCCTGGAGTGCTGTGTTTCAGCGTTTAAAGACCTCTTTGCATGCAATGCTAGGCAAAAAAGTGGAGGAAGGTAAGATAGAGCTTGCTTCAGATACCAAAAAATGATGGGGAAATAGCAAATTCAATCTGAAATACTAACACTACTCAGTGGACAGAAAGGGATGGATACACCTGGAGTCCTGATTGCAGTCCTGGAGCCCCCAGCACAAGCAGGACATGGAACTTCTGGAGCCAGTCCAGAGGAGGCCACCAAGATGCTCAGAGGGCTGCAGCAGCTCTGCTGTGAGGACAGGCTGGGAGAGTTGGGGCTGTGCAGCCTGGAGAAGGCTTTGAGGAGACCTTGGAGTGGCCTTCCAGTATCTGAAGGGGGCTACAGGAAGGCTGGGGAAGGACTATTGACCTGGTCTGGGAATGACAGGATGAGGAGGAATGGATTTGAACTGGCAGAGAGGAGATTGAAACTGGGTGTTAGCAAAGGGTTCTTTGCAGTGAGGGTGGTGAGACACTGGCACAGGTTGCCCAGGGAGGTTGTGGAGCACAGAAGCACCCAATGTGATCTTTGGTCACATTGGGTGCTTCTGTGCTCCACAACTTCCCTGGAGATGTTCAAGACCAGGTTGGATGAAGCCTTGAGCAACCTGTTCTAGTGGGAAGTGCCCCTGCTTATGGCAAGGGGTTGGAACTGGCTGAGCTTTGAGCTCCCTTCCAACCTAAACCATTCTATGAAGATCCTCTGTAAAACACTTCCTTGCATTCAAGCCCTTTTTTTCCTTCACTCTGAGTAGCAGAACTTTTCCACTGCCTTGTTTAGTTGTTTCTATTTTAGCTAAGCCTGAAAGAATCAATACCAAACCCCAAACCCAATATGTAGGCAGCATCGATCCTGAGTTTGCAATTGAGTTATCTTAAAGCAGTGTTGTAACTACTCAGGGGCATATTTTTGTGTCTTCCCTCCTCCCCCTCCATTATAACTTTAATTTCCTTTGCTCTTAGGAGACAAAAATAGAAAGATTCCTGAGTGGTTTAGTAGAATGAGGTTTTGTTGAGCTTCAGAAACTTGCCATAATCACCCTGAAGTGCTACCACAGCAGCCTCAGCTGCTTAAAGCCTGTGTTGGGTTTGGGGGTCACAGTTGTGGGTTTTGAGGCTCAGGTTTAAAAGGTGCAGGGATCTGAGAGGAACACAGCCACAATGCTGCTCTGAGGCTCAGAGAGCCTCTGCAGGGCTCTCCTACCCTCCAAGAGCTCCACAGCTGCTCCTAGCTTGGTGTCATCTGCAAACTTACTGCTGCTGGACTCGATCCCCTGGTCCAGATCATCAATAAAGACATTGAACAGGACTGTGCTCAGCACTGATCCCTGGGGCACACCACTAGTGCCAGCTGCCAACTGGATGTGGCACCATTCACCACCACTCTCTGGGCCCAGCCCTCCAGCCAGTTCTTGACCCATAGCAGCTACCTTCTGCAACACAGAAATGGTTCTATGGAAGCAAGTTTCAGTGCTCTGCAAAGTTGCAGAGAAAAGGAGTAACTCACATGAGGTGACACTTCCCCCACCTCCCTCCCCCCAGCATTTTGATGGTTTGGAGGATCTGTGATTGAGTTCTTGGGTACCAGCATATGGAGTGCTGACAGTGCCAGCTGCTCTCTGAAACCTTTGACAAGCAGCACAGCCCCAGCTCCCTCAGGCTCTCCTCATAGCAGAGATCTTCCATTCCCTTCAGCATCTTTGTGGCTCTGTGCTGGACTCTCTCTAGCAGTTCTATGTCCCTCTTCAACTGGGGGCCCAGAACTGGACACAGTGCTCCAGATGCAGCCTCTCCAGGGCAAAGTAGAGGAGCAGGAGAACCTCTCTGCACCTACTAACCACAGCCCTTCTAATCCACCCCAGAAGGACATTGCCTCTCCTGGCCACCAGAGCACATTGGTGGCTCATGGCCATCCTTCCATCCACCAGCACTCCCAAGTCCTTCTCCCCTCTACAGCAGCTCAGTCCCCAACCTGTACTGATCCCTGAGGTTGTTCTCTCCCAGGTGCCAGACTCCACACTTGCCCTGTTGAGCTTCATTCCATTTCTCCCTGCACAACTCTCTGCTGTGGCAGCCACTCCACCCAGCTTGGTGTCCTCAGCAAAGCTGCTGACAGTGCACTCTGTGCCCTCATCCAGGTCACTGATGAATACATTGGACAATACTGGTCCCAGTATTCCATTTGGCTGTGTAGTTCACTTGTAAAGTCTGCTGAGGGGCATAGAATCCACCAGGTTGGATAAACAACTCTCTTTGGACTGTGTTACTAAGTACTAAAGCAAGTCTGCTTGAGCTGTAGCCCTCCCCATGATGTGCAACATGTGATGGGCTCACCAGTTTGTGCCCAGCACAGACACTTCCCAAGGGGAGGCAAAAGAAACTCCTCCTTTTGGTACTGGGTATTGCTTTGTGTGGAGGTTTTGCTCTTCTGTTGTGCAGCAAAGCTCTTTTCTTTGGCCAGTAGATGTAAGCTGTCCAGGCTGGGGAGTGCTCCAGCCCTAATTCTTTGTGCCATGGTGAGCTTTGCTTTTCATCCTCAGTGCAACAAATCATCTCCTCTGCAATGCAGGTAGCTGTGTACATTAGATGCAGCAACAGCAACAGTGAGGGTAAAACAAAGGTTTCTGCAGGAAGCACTTGGATAGGTAAGAACAGGTTGCCCGGGGAGGTGTTGGAGTCCTCATCCCTGGAGTGCCCAAGGCACTTTGAGACATGCTTTAGTGGTCTTAGGTTGTTGGTTGGGCTCAATAATCTTAGAGGTCGTTTCCAACCAAAACAATTCTCTGATTCTCCATCTCTGGCTGCAGTCATAGCTCTCCACAACCCACCACAGGGTGACATGTCACAAAGAAAAGGCTTGGAGACAATTAAATGACAGCCAGCATTATTCCTTCAGCTCCCTGCTGTGCTTCTGCTAAAGTAAACTCAAGGGTACATCATCTCAGCAAGGAAAAGAAAAGACAAAGCCAACTAAATGCATATGCAAAGCCTCTCCTGTGCAAACAGAGTGCTGTAGGTGCATGCAAAATATCTCCTAAAATATCTCTTTCCTATCACACTGCAAACTTCATTTCTCAGTTGTGCCCTTCACAGAATGTAACAGGCATGAATACAGCCTTCTGTTCTTTTCTTTTTCCACTCAGAAATAACAGCTCTCACCAGTGTTTGATTCTCTACCACCAGGGTTTGTCTTGTAGCTTTTGGTTTTAAATGCAGCCTTGATGCCGGTGGCAGGAGAGCAGGCAGGCAGAAAGGGACCTGGGGGTGCTGGTAGAGAGGAGCTGCAGAGGAGGCAGCAGTGCCCAGGTGGGCAGCAGAGCCAATGGCATCCTGGGCTGGCTCAGGAGCAGTGTGGGCAGCAGGACAAGGGAGGTTCTTGTGCCCCTGTGCTCAGCACTGCTCAGGCCACCCCTTGAGTGCTGTGTCCAGTTCTGGGCTCCTCCATTCAAGAGAGATGTTGCAGTACTGGAAGGTGTCCACAGGAGGGCGCCAAAGCTGTGAGGGGCCTGGAGCAGAGCCCTGTGAGGAGAGGCTGAGGGAGCTGGGGGGGTGCAGCCTGCAGCAGAGGAGGCTCAGGGAGACCTAAGAGCATCCTGCCAAGACCTGAGGGGGCTTTCTCAGTGGTGCCCAGTGCCAGCACAAGGGGCAATGGGTGCAAGGTGAGGCATAGGAGGTTCCATGTGAACCTGAGGAAGAATTTTTTCCCTGTGAGGGTGACAGAGCAGTGGCACAGGCTGCCCAGGGGGGGTGTGGAGTCTCCCTCTCTGGAGATACTCAAGAGCCCTCTGGATGTGTTACTGTGCGACCTGCTCTAGGTGATCCTGCTCTACCTGGGGGGCTGGACCAGAGGAACTTTTGAGGTCCCTTTCAGCCCCTGACATTCTCTGATTCTACCAGAAGGCTGCAGAGAGACTGTTTGCAAAGACCTGCAGGGACAGGGCTAGGGCAATGGCTGCAAACTAGAGAAGGGCAGGTCTAGATTAGATGTTAGGGAGAAGTTCTGCACCATGAGGCTAGTGGAACACTGGAATAGGTTGCCCAGAGTGGTGGTTGAGGTCACATCCCTGGAGATAATCAAGGTGAGGCTGGGCAGGGCTCTGGGCAACCTGATCTAGTTGAGGAAGTCCCTTCTGAGTGCAGAGGGGCTTGGACTGGATGACTTCTGGAGGTCCTCTCCAACCCAGCCCATTCTGTGACTCCATGAGAATGAACTGGAAGGGACTTTTAACCAGAGTCTGTAGGAGCAAGACAAGAAGCACTGCTTCTGAGCTGAAAGAAGGTAGCTTTAGATTGGGTATAAGGAAGGAATTCTGCACAAGGAGTGCCATGAAAGCTGGGAACAGGTTGACAAGAGCCATGGTGGACTTCCCAGCTGGGAAAGTGTTCAAGGCTGTGTTGCATCCAAGCTGGTCTAGTGGAAGGTGTCCCTGCCCAAGGTAGGGGAGTTGGAAGTAGCTGATCTTCAGAGCTGCCTTCCAACCCAAACCATTCTGTGGCTCTGCCAGAAAATTGAGTCCCAGCCCTCTGCTGGGTGCTGCTAACCCAAATCTGTGCTGTCCTCCTCACTCTAAAAGCTCGCTCTGACTTGTTGGGCTTTCTCTCAGAGCAAAGACTTTAGCTTCTGTGGGGAGTTGTGTGAAATGTGGAGGCTGCAGGGAGCAAGCAGAGGACTTGTTCTTTCCTCTCTGTGTCTCCTCATTCAGCACACACAGGCTGGGGGCTCTGGGAACTCTCCAGGCTCAGGGAACAGCATTCTAAAGCTTTTTCTTTTACCCTCCACTGAGTACTAGTCAACAATCCTGTTGCCATGTTATTAGCCCAGAAATCAGCTTTTCCCCCCACCCACTTCATTGAGCTCAGTGGGAGAGCAGGCAGAAGTTTATTAGCCTGAAAATTAGCCCTGGCAAGAGAAAGAGCTGGCAGAGCAGCACTGCAACCACTGTCTGGTCCCCACTGCAAGCCTGCCTCAGCTTTCCCACCATCTATTCCCCTACCTCACCAGAGCCAGCTCCTTCTTAGCTGGAATGTTGGTCTGCCCTAAGCATGGGCAGGCTGAAATGTTGCTCCTCACCTAGCAGGAGGGAGGTTCTTCATTTACCTACTCCTAATGGGTGCAGTCGTGGGGATGCCTCAGTTGAGTTCCCTGCACAGGCTCACAGTATGGCAGGGGTTAGAAGAGACCCAAAGAGATCATCCAGTCCCACCCCCCTGCCAGAGCAGGACCAGACAATCCAGCTCAGGGCACACAGGAACACATCCAGACAGGCCTGGAAAGGCTCCACACAAGGAGACTCCACAACCTCTCTGGGCAGCCTGTGCCAGTGCTCTGGGACCCTTACAGGAAAGAAGTTCCCCCTTGTGTTGAGCTGGAACCTCCTGTGCTGCAGCTTCCATCCATTGCTCCTTGTCCTATCCCAGGGAGCAGTGAGCAGAGCCTGTCCCCCCACTCCTGACCCCCAGCCCTCAGATAGTTATAAACATTGATTAAATCCCCTCTCAGTCTTCTCTTCTCCAGACTAAGCAGCCCCAGGTCCCTCAGCCTCTCCTCACCAGGCAGTGCTCCAGTCCCCTGATCACCCTCGTAGCCCTCAGCAGATCCCTGTCTCAAATCTGGGGAGCCCAAAACTGCAGGCAGTACTCAAATGAGGTCTCCCCTTCTGCAAGGGAAAATGCCAACCAGGTATTGAAATTCCATCTGCACACACTGCCTGCTCCCACTGCTGACTCAGCTGTGGCCACAGCTCCTGTGGTAGCATCCAACAGAGAAGCAGAGATCTTAGCTGCTGGAAAGGCTGTAGACCTCTAGCTGCCTTGGCATCTGCTGAGGTGGATGCAGCATCTTGGGACTGTCCTAAAAACACAGTAAGCAGACATTTTAATTGGAAATCTAATTGCACTCACACCTTTTTATCTCTTAGGTTGTGTGGATCCAAGCCAGCAGGTGCTTTTAGTGTGAAGCTGAGGGCTGGGATTTATTACAAGCCTGGGTTTCAAGTCATAAACCTGTGCTGGTGGATGAATTCCTCAGGAAATGATTGCACTCTGAGGTGGGGGAAAAGGTGTCTAAGATCATTCTTAGACAGGAGGGCTGGGGAGAATCAATTGACAAGGTCTTGTAATTACAGGAGGAGGAGGAATGGGCTTGGACTGGCAGAGGGGAGATTCAAATTAGATGTTAGGAAGAAGTTCTTTGCAGTGAGGGTGGTGAGATACTGGCACAGGTTGCCCAGGGAGGCTGTGAAGCACAGAAGCACCCAATGTGATCTTGATCCAGCCATCCAGAGGGACCTGGACAGGCTGGAGAGGGGGGCACAAGCCAACCTCAGGAGGTTCAACAAGACCAAGTGCAAAGTCCTGCAGCTGGGTCGAGGCAATCCCAGGAACAAATCCAGGCTGGGCAGTGCCAGGATGGAGAGCAGCTCTGAGGAGAGGGACTTGGTGGATGAGAAGCTCAACAGGAGCCAGCAGTGAGCACTTGCAGCCCAGAAAGCCAAGCAGAGCCTGGGCTGCAGCAGGAGAAGTGTGGCCAGCAGGGCCAGGGAGGGGATTCTCCCCCTCTGCTCTGCTCCGCTGAGACCCCACCTGGAGTCCTGCATCCAGCTCTGGAGCCTCTATTCCAAGAGGGCTGTGGAGATGCTGGAGAGTGTCCAGAGCAGGGCCAGGAGGATGCTCAGAGGCTGCAGCAGCTCTGCTGTGAGCACAGACTGAAAGAGTTGGGGCTGTGCAGTGTGGAGCAGAGGAAGCTCCCAGGTGACCTTCTTGTGGCCTTCCAGGATCTGAAGGGGACCTACAAAAAATCTGGGGAGGGACTTTTTAGGCTGTCAGGGAGTGCCAGGACTGGGGGGAATGGAGCAAAGCTGGAGGTGGGGAGAGTCAGAGTGGAGGTGAGGAGGAAGTTGTTGAGCATGAGAGTGGTGAGAGGCTGGAATGGGTTGCCCAGGGAGGTGTTTGAGGCCCCATGGCTGGAGGTGTTTGAGGCCAGGCTGGATGAGGCTGTGTGCAGCCTGCTCTAGGGTAGGGTGTCCCTGGCCATGGCAGGGGGTTGGAATTGGCTGCTCCTTGTGGTCCCTTCCAACCCTGCCTGATTCTGTGATTGATTCACATGGAAAATAGCTCCATCACTCTCACAAAAGAAAGGATGCTGCAACCCACCCCCCTCCCCGCCCCAGGGCAGTGTTTGTTTGCTTGGGTTTGGTTTTGGGTTCCTTTGTTTGCTTTTATTCCCCTTTATTATTTAAAATATTGCTGTCATAAAATCCCAGGCTATGAACTGAAGACCTCAGCTTCCCACTCCAACCTTCCCCATCCCCCTTTTGGTGTTGATTTTGAATAGCTATAGATAGGCAGTCACAAAACATGAACCATGTTGCAATGGTACAAATATATTTGGGGATTTACAGTACATTAGAAACCAGGAAAACAAATTGGGGCACTGAGACTGTACATCAGGCTCTGTTCTGCACTGGCTGTGAAGCTGAGAGATTGATTTTTTTCCAGGAAGAGAAGATGAATCTTTTTTGTTGGTTGTTTATTTATTTATTTAGGCATTTCTTTTCCTTGATTGAGTGAAAGAAATGTGTGGGGTTTGGAGTTTTTGTTGTTGTTGTTGTTGTGATGGGTTCTAGCAAACAGAACTGTGCTTTGTTGTGAGAGGCCAGCAGGGTTGCTGGCTCCTTCCTTGAACCATGACTCACCTACACAACAGGTATCACTGCCATGATATGAAAAATAATCCTTTTATTGAAGGGTACAACTCAAAGAAAAACAACCCCAAACAACCTCAAACAACCCCAAACAACCTCAGACAACCTCAAACAACCTCAAACAACCCCAAACAACAACCCCCCCCTCAAAACCACTCTCCCCCACCAAACCAAACCCAAAAGCCAACCTTCCCCCCCAACCCAAGCCCAACTCCCAGGGTTATTATGAAATAAATAACTCTTCCAGAGGGTGAGTAGTTTATATTACACTGCACTGGGCAGAGGAACAAAGAAAGTGGTCAGAAATAACACACGGGAAGGTCTCATTTGCGCCTCCGCTCGTAGCTCTGTGCTGTGCTCCTTTCAGAGGATCCTGCAAACGAAGAGCAAGAGCAGGACTGAAGCTAAGGGGTGCAGCTTGCTGTGAACCCCAGCCAGCAGCAGCAGCAGCCACTAGAGACTTGCAGCCCTGCTGGCTCACTGCTGAACCCCAGCACTGCGTTTGGCTCTCTGCCCAACCCTGAGCTGCTCTCGCTTAGTTTTATCCCTCAGACTGCGCTGTCCCCCAGGGAGGCTGAAGGGTTGGGAAGTGCTTTTTGCCTCTTACCTATTGAATTGCTTGGAGCATCACTCACTCAGAGCCTCTTTCCTCCCCAATATCCATCTAACTGATGGCATCTGAGCACTCAGACCCATTTGTGGCTGGAGGCTTTCTGTATCGTGTCCACCTTCTGTCCTGCGTGGCCAAGTCTTTGCCAGCTTTGAGCCCTCAAGCACCTGCACACAGCAGCTAAGCAAAGCTCAGACTACCTTGTGGACTTGTTGGAAGGCAGCAAATGGGAAAAGGATTTGGGGGTCCTAGTTGATGGGTGGTTGACCATGAGCCAGCAATGTGCTCTTGTGGCCAGGAGGGCCCTGATATTCTGTGATTCTGTGATTTGATGGTTCTATGATTCTGTGCTTCTTTGATTCCATCACTCTGTGATTCTATAGTTCTGTGATTCAGTGGTTCTATGGTTCTGTGATTCTGTGCTTATTTGATTCTATGATTCTACAGTTCTATGATTCTGTGATTCTTTGATTCTATGATTTTGCAATTCCATAGTTCTATGATTCTGTGATTATTTGATTCTATGATTCTATGGTTCTATGATTCTGTGCTGATTTGGTTCTATGATTTTGCAATTCCATAGTTCTATGATTCTGTGATTATTTGATTCTGTGATTCTATAGTTCTGTGATTCTGTGCTTATTTGACTCTATGATTCTGTGATTCTATAGTTCTGTGATTCTGTGCTTATTTGACTCTATGATTCTGTGATTCTATAGTTCTGTGATTCTGTGCTTATTTGACTCTATGATTCTGTGATTCTATAGTTCTGTGATTCTGTGATTCTATAGTTCTGTGATGCTGTGATTCTATAGTTCTGTGATTCTGTGATTCTATAGTTCTGTGATTCTGTGATTCTATAGTTCTGTGATTCTGTGATTCTATAGTTCTGTGATGCTGTGATTCTATAGTTCTGTGATTCTGTGCTTATTTGACTCTATGATTCTGTGATTCTATAGTTCTGTGATTCTGTGATTCTATAGTTCTCTGATGCTGTGATTCTATAGTTCTGTGATTCTGTGCTTATTTGACTCTATGATTCTGTGATTCTATAGTTCTATGATTCTGTGATTCTATAGTTCTGTGATTCTGTGCTTATTTGACTCTATGATTCTGTGATTCTATAGTTCTAACTAACTTTAAAATTAAGGCAAGAAAACTCTTTTTTTTCCTTAAAAAAAAAAAAAACAAACAACATTTTCTGTATTTGACCTATTCATGTAAATATAACCCCAGTGGAATCCAACCCAAACCCTTCCCAGGCTGTTGTGGCAGCAGATCTACCTACAGCTATCATTGTGCCACTGAACAGCTATTGCCACCACAGGCAAAATTGCCCAGGGATTATTAGAATAGATCCTAGACCCCAACAAGAAAAGCCTGGATGAGGCACTTAGTGCCATGGTCTAGATGGCTGGACAGGGCTGGGGGATAGGTTGGACTGGATGATCTGGGAGGTCTCTTCCAACCTGCTCAATTCTATGATTCTATGATTCTAACAGAACCCAACAGAGTCAAACTTCATTGTTTCCTTTTGTTACAGGCACCACATCACAGCAGCAACTTTGAAATTAAGGCAAGAAAACTTTTTTTTCCTTAAAAAAACCCCAACATTTTCTGTATTTGACCTATTCATGTAAATATAACCCCAGTGGAATCCAATCTAACCCCTTCCCAGGCTGTTGTGGCAGCAGATCTATTTACAGCTATCACTGTGCCACTGAACAGCTATTGCCACCACAGACAAAATTGCCCAGGAATTATTCAGGCTAGGTGGCAATTTGCAGCCTGATGCAGGGAGCAATATTAGCAGCTTGAGCAAGGGTTTAATTGAAAACAAGAAGTGACTTGACAACCATAATTGCAGAACCTAGCAGACACCATGCAATCCACATAATGTAGAGGTGGCAGCTAGCAATTTCACTTTTGTCACCCACTTAACAAAGCACTGAGAACAATTGCACAGGTGTGGAAATTGGGTATTGGGGTTGGATTTGGATTTTCCTTTTTGGGGGTTATTTTTTTTCTTTAAACATTTCTATTCTGGGGAATTTTCTGACATGTTATGGCTCCCAGTGAGTGACTTTTTTCAATCAGTGCAGCCCCAGAGTGAAGGAAACAGAAGCACAGCATTGGCAGGGTTGGAAGGGACCTCAAGGATCAATCAGTTCCAACCCCACTGCTATAGGCTTGGACACTTTCCACTAGATCAGGTTGCCCAGAGCCACAGCCAGCCTGGTCTTAAATTCCACCACCTCCCTGGGTAGCCTGTTCCAGTGTCTCACCACCCTTCTGGTGATGAACTTCATCCTAATATCTAATCTAAATCTCCTCTCCTCTAGCTTGGATCCATTACACACACCCCCCACCCCCCCACCCAGTCCTATCACTACCTGCCACCTTAAAAAGTCCCTCCTCAGCTTTCCTGTAGGCCCCCTCCAGACACCTGGAAGCTTGGAGCCACTGGAATCTGCACTTACTCAGAGGGGTTGTGCACATGGGGGAGAAGAATTCTGCCCTTTATGGATGCCATGGGGAAAGAACACAAATTCACAGCAGCAATTCAAAGGCTATTTCTTTTTTAGGGTAAGATGGGCAACTGGAAGAGGGTGGGAATGTTTTAGCAGCTTGACCTGCAGAATGAGGTTGTGTTGATGGCAGATTTCTGCTTTTCCACCTTCTGCTCCAGAGATAATGAGGATAAGCTTTATCTGGGAGGAGGTTGAGATTTGGAGCAGACATTGAGATGAGTTTTATGTGAGCCTCTTAATGCTTCTTGAGGTATCAGTGCAGTTTAGTGTTTTCTTGTGTTGGCACTTCAGGGACTGGCAGAATGTGCTGCTGGCAAGGACAGGGCAAGGTGATGCTGATGGGCATGGTTTAGCACCAGACTTGGCCAGGGTTGGACTTATTGATCTTTAAGGTCTCTTCCAACTAAGACGATTCTATGACTCTATAGAAGTGCCTTGGGGACTTCTACCTAACCTTGCCTAGAGATCAGACCAGCCTGGAGCAAAGCAGCCCCTAAATTATCTTGGTTAACAGAGAAAATCCTGATCCTTTTTCAGAGAACTCTGGGTCTAGGCTACATAAAGTCTGCTTCTTCCATCTGGTGGGAGAGAACAAAGAGGCAACAGAACGAGCAGGCTGCGTGTCCCCACGTCCCACGTTTAGTCATATACATACCAGAATCTAAAGATCTTTTGCCCATAAGTCCAACAAAAGAGTCTGTTTTATGCCCTGAAAAACAGATATTTGGGAGTGGTTTAACAGCTTTTAAACAGGCAGGCTTTTAAGCTGAGGTGTTCTCACAGGGGAGGAAGATGCTGGCTCCAAAACCATTCACAACCTCACACCGCTTTGAGACGATGGAGGATAAGCATCAGGCTGACTGCTCAGACTAAACAGGTTAGAGCAAGGCACAGGGCAGGCAGTGGATATCTTCTTATTAACTCTGCCAGACTTCTCGTTGTGTTCTGTGGGGGTCTAGCAGAAGAACAATGGCAGATACCTGATTCTTATTCCTCTCCCACAACAGTGTCTATCAATTTGAGCAAGAAGGCAGTGTCGTGGCACAGCCTGCATCTGTGTGATGCATCTCTTCCACCTGCCAGTGCTTTGGGGTTGGTCTTTTATATGTAATATGGAAAGGGGAAAAAAAAAAGATCTTCCTCACAGGTTAGGCAGAGCCCTTGTTGGAGAGCAAGCCAATGGGACTCTATGTCTGGACATGTCTGAGCTAGACAGACTGGCTCTGGTTTTAGGATATTTATGAGCTCAGGGTTTACCTTCCTGTCCTGTTTAGAACTCTTCAAGGCACTGAATGCAAGGAGGATAAATTGCTCCAAGTTTTGGCCTACAGCATGTATCAAATCTAATGGTAGCTCTAGTTTCAGATGAGGAAAGAAGAGGAGCCATTCTTCCTTCTCTAAGCTGACTTTTGAGGCAAGCTTAGAGATTTCCCTTTGTAAAGGCTTTCCCTTGGCTAATCCATCTTTGAAAGCAAGATCCTGAGACCTCACAGGTATTAATTCAAGGTGAAGCAGCTTCAGCAAGCTGGAATTCCTTTTTTTACTGAGGTCAGAGGGTTTTTTGGCATGAGCTTTGGATCAGTCTCTACTTAGTCCCCCAATAATTAATCCACACAGAGGGCCAGGACTGTTACTGGTCTCTGTGGACAGAGGAAGGCTGTAGGTGTTAAAGACAGGACTGGATGAGGCACTTAGTGCCATGGTCTGGTTGATTGGCTGGGGCTGGGTGCTAGGTTGGACTGGATGAGCCTGGGGGTCTCTTCCAGCCTGGCTGATTCTATGATTCTAATGATAATTTTTACTTATTAAGAGCCTTTTGGTTCCTGTCAAAGCATCTTCAGATAACGTCAGGGGATGAAGCTGTCACTATGCAGAACAAGGCTAACACCATGCTGCTGATACCATCGCCTCCTGTTTGGTGTTAACATAGAAGCAAAGCAAGGCAGGCTTTGTGATAGGGCAAGATACTCTCATTTCTATGCCAGCACATCATCACTCAGGGCAGAGGGAGGGGGTTTGATTCCCACCCATACAACGCTGAGAGCATCGATACATAAAGCATGTGACAATATAGAGTGCCTGTGCAATTATCCTGGGGGATTTGGGGGTTTCACTATCCTAATTTTCCAGGTCTTGCCATTTTAATTGCTCCTCTCCCAGCCTGGCAGCAAGCCTGCCTTGCCTAGGAGAAAGGCTTGCAAGATCCATCCCATGGGAAATAAGAGAGAGCTGCAACATCCGCGCATTAGCCTGGATCGAAATCTCACAGCTTGCAGCAGCCCAGAGGAGGCACAGCCTCAGGGCTGCTCTGGAGGGGGTTCAACCCTTTAGCAGAACCTTTTCTGCACCACCACTGCTGCCAGTCTTTAGCTGAACCCATCCACCTTCTAAGTAACCTCCTCAAATACACCATCCTCTGTTTGAATATCTTCCATTGCTTCCACCATGTGGGGGGAGGGTTTTCACTTACTTTTGTGAGAGATCTGGCCATATCCTGGTTGGAAGAGGAAAGAGGAAAGAACAAAAAGGAAGGGGGGGAAAAAGAGTTGTTGAAAAAGGATTGGCACACAGATATGAAGCTGTGCAATGCTTTGAAGTAGCCCATACCTAAACGCTGTGTCCCACTCACGGGAGACTTTAAGGTGATCATTTACTACTGCGGTTCTCTTTGAAGAGACCATAAAGCCTTGCTTTAGCTAAGCCCACACTTGTTTAGCTCTGCTTGGCTCCTATTTCTTGGATCGATTTGGGGGGGGGAGGACAGTAAACATGCAGAAAAGGCAGCAGTGTGTGTTATAAATGATCTATGATGTCTACTATTTAATAGGTCATACACACACAGCCCATTTCCACGCCCAGGCAGCTCGGGAACACGGATGCTGACCCGTGGGTGATCGTGGCTCTGCTTCCCGGTGTTTGCCTGCTGGGGCACTTTGAAGTGAAGCTCGCTCTTTGTCCCAGGCAGTGAGTTCAGCTGATTTTTACTGTGTGCCCTCCCCTCCAAAAAAAAACCCAACCCCCAAGCCCAAACGAGCCACGCTGCGACTTTGGAGGAAGGCTGAACGCGTTCAAAGCGAGTGACAACCGCCGTGAGGGCTGGAGCAGAGACATGCAGAGGGGTGTGAGGGGGGAGCGAGCCCCCAGCCCCGCTCACCGGCATCCCGCTTGCCCATGAGGCCGAAGAACTGCTGGGGCCGGGGTCTCCGAGCCATCCTCTGCAGGAAGTGCTCCAGGGGCAGCGACAGCTCCTCCTGCGGGGTGACAGCGGCCGGAGCTCAGCGCCCACCCCTGCGCCTCTCTCCCCGCTCCCGCATCCCTTGCGGCTCACCTTCACCGGGTCGCCGTCGGACCAGTCGGACCAGTAGCTGAGGTCGTCGGCGGTGCCCATTTCCTCAGCCAGCGCCTGCGCCGAGGCCAGGAGGAGCACGGCCAAAGCCAGCGGGAATCTCATCGCCGCCTCCACGTCCTGCCGGGGGCAGAGGGTGAAGGACTGGCCGCCGGCAGCCCGAGAGCCGTCGGGGCGAGCGGCCGCGGGCACCCATTCCCGGGGACGTGCGGGCACACAGCCCACACACCCCTCACCCTCCCCAGCCCAGCACATACAGCCCTCACAGAGCCCCCAAACCTCCAACCTTGCACGCACAACCCTCACACAACCCCCAAAACACACAATCCCTGACCCTGCACACACAGCCCTCACACAACCCTCAAAACACACAATCCCTGACACACACCTTGCACACAACCCCCAACCCTGCACACACAGCCCTCACACAACCCCCAAACCCCCAACCCTGCACACACACCTCACACAACCCCCAAAACACACAATCCCTGACACACACCTTGCACACAACCCCCAACCCTGCACACACACACCTCACACAACCCCCAAACCCCCAACCCTGCACACACACCTCACACAACCCCCAAAACACACAATCCCTGACACACACCTTGCACACAACCCCCAAACCCCCAACCCTGCACACATAGACCTCACACAACCCCCAAAACACACAATCCCTGACACACACCTTGCACACAACCCCCAACCCTGCACACACAGCCCTCACACAACCCCTAAACCCCCCAGCACTGCACACGCAACCCCCAAACCCCCAACCCTGCACACACACACCTCACACAACCCCCAAACCCCCAACCCTGCACACACACACCTCACACAACCCCCAAACCCCCAACCCTGCACACACACACCTCACACAACCCCCAAACCCCCAACCCTGCACACACACACCTCACACAACCCCCAAACCCCCAACCCTGCACACACACCTCACACAACTCCCAAAACACACAATCCTTGACACACACCTTGCACACAACCCCCAAACCCCCAACCCTGCACACATAGACCTCACACAACCCCCAAAATACACAATCCCTGACACACACCTTGCACACAACCCCCAACCCTGCACACACACCTCACACAACCCCCAACTCCCCAACCCTGCACACACAGACCTCACACAACCCTCAAAACACACAATCGCTGACACACACCTTGCACACAACCCCCCAAACCTGCACACACAGCCCTCACACAACCCCTAAACCCCTAACCCTGCACACATAGACCTCATGCAACCCCCAAACCCCTAACCCTGCACACACAGCCCTCACGCAACCCCCAAACCCCCATCCCTGCACACACACACCTCACACAACCCCCAAACTCCCAACCCTGCACACACACACCTCACACAACCCCCAAACCCCCAACCCTGCACACACACACCTCACACAACCCCCAAACCCCCAACCCTGCACACACACACCTCACACAACCCCCAAACCCCCAACCCTGCACACACACACCTCACACAACCCCCAAACTTGCACACACAGCCCTCACACAACCCCCAAACCCCCAACCCTGCACACACAGCCCTCAAACAACCCTCAAACATCCCTCACACAGCCCCCAAGCCCCCAGCCCTGCTCACACACAGACACTCCATGGATGCTCACACCCTTGCACTTACAGACACGAACACACCAAGTTGCACCCCCACAACACCCCCACCAGCTGCAGGCACCTCTGGATATACACACGCCCAACATATCTAGACATGTATGCAGCTAGGCATAGACATCAGCACATACATCCAGCATCACAGAGTTGGTTTGGTTGGAAAAGACCTTTTAAGATCATCCAGTCCAACCATCAACCCAGCACCACCGCAGCCATATCATTAAACACACAGAGTTTCACATGCACGAGCACCCCCGTGTGCAGATGTGCCTCCAGATACCCACACCTCCCCACCATACACACCCCAACACATATCCCCCTCACAGGCCAGTATGTGAGCTATACACACACCCCCTTAGATGCACACACCTGTGTAGAAGCACAGCTTTACACACAGACAGGCGTGTCTGGAGGTGCACACACGTCCCAGTAAACTCACAGGGATAGGCTTTAAAACATGCTTGTGTACAGAGACACAACATGTATAGTACCCCCCAAAAATGCACACATTTAGAGACCCCAACAGGCTTGCACAGAGACATAAGGATGTGTAGGGACCCCCCCGTAGATGCACACACATAGAGACCCCAACCTGCTTGCACAGAGACACAAGGCTGTATAAGGGCTCCACCCTAAATGCACACATGTGTAGAGCCCAATATGCTTGCACAGAGACACAATCATGGATAGGGACACCCCCTCCCCATAATGCACACATGTAGGCTCCAACATACTTGCACATACTGACACAAGCATGTCTAGGGACCCCCCCATAATGCACACACATGTAGGCTCCAACATACTTGCACGTACTGACACAAGCATGTATAGAGACACACACCCCCCATGCACACACATGCTTGCACATACAGACACAAGCATGTATAGGGACCCCCCCCATAATGCATACACATAAAGACTCCAACATACTTGCATATACTGACAGAAGCATGTATAGGGACCCCCCCATAATGCACACACATGCTTGCACATACTGACATAAGCATGTATAGGGACCCCCCCCCATAATGCACACACATCCTTGCACATACAGACACAGGCATGTATAGGGACCCCCTCCCCATAATGCACACACATAGACTCCAACATACTTGCACATACTCACACAAGCATGTATAGGGACCCCCCCCAAAAAATGCACACACATCCTTGCACATACAGACACAGGCATGTATAGGGACCCACCCCCCATAATGCACACACATAGACTCCAACATGCTTGCACATACTGACACAAGCATGGGACCCCCCCCAAATAATGCACACATATAGATCCCAACATGCTGGAACGTACAGAGGCACATATAGAGATCCTTCCCCCCCCCACCCCCGATGCACACACATGTAGACCCCCTTGCACACCTATAGAGCAGACATATAGGAGCACACACCCTCATGCACGTATAGACAGGCACATCCTCATACATATAGAAGCACAGGGATGGACGGCCAGACACACGCACAAGCGGATGGACGGACAGACAGGCGAGCGGGCGGACGGACGGACGGAGGTAGGACACGCTCCCGGAGGCACACGCACCGTCTGCAGCGGGGACACTGCTCTCCGTGCGCATTGGCCGTCGGCGGGAGCGCTCCCCACTTTATATACCTGGAGACGGGGAGGGCCGAGGCAGCCTCATTTGCCTAAATGCAATTACCCCCGGTTTTATCGTCCCAGCCCCGTCACAAGCCCCCGCCCCGGCGAGCAGCCCCCGCCCCCCTCTCCAGAGGTGCCTCCTGGAAGTGACGGGGCCCGGGGAGTTGGGGACAGCTTTGAGGTGGGGGAAGGCTTCCCGATCCCTCCCGGGATGCGGGGAGCAGGTGGAGGTGCGGATTTAAGGGCGAAGATGCTGCTTTTTCGCTTCCTGCCTGCTCTTCCCTTGCCCGCTCCGAGGGCAGAGCCGCTTTCCGCAGCGAGCGGCACTGCGGGGGCTGGGGGGGGTGCAGCGGGCAGGGACCGGACACCGGCGGGCACGCAGCGGGACCGGCCCCCGTGGCCAGCCCGAGTGGGCTTCGTCCTGCGCTCCCCGGGTCTGGGACAACCCCGGAGTGGTGAGACAGGAGCAGGAGCAGAGGAGGCTTGCACAAAGGTGGGGTTGTGCAGGTTTGGGGAGCCAGGCACTCTGTGTCGGGGGTAGGGGAGGCTTGCAGAGGGACTTCCAATGAGGGGCTGGGCTGGTCCCTCCGCTGGGACAAACGCCTTCACTGGGAACCAGCCGATCCTCCAGCAGCATCCCTGCCTTCATCCCTCTCTGTGACAGCTTCGCTTTGCTGCTAGCACTCGGCTCGGATAACTGCTTAGGGTCTTCTCTTCTGCAACTGCTGAGATTCTCTTCGGTAACTCATTAGGTTCTTTTCCGTTTCAGTTATTCCAACTTACTTCTCCAAAGTGGGTTGTGCATGAGGCTTCTCAGAAACCCTGGTGGCACCTCAGCACCTGTGTTGTCTTGGTGCATGGTACCACAGCCTGAATCCAGCACCTTGTGCAGAGTTCAGCAGGAGCTAATTGAGTTCCCTTTCAGAGAGACGGCAGTGCTCAAGAGCTGGAATCACACACACACAGAGGGTGCCACCCCTCTGCTTGCCCCAGCTTAATGGCAGTGGTAGACTTTCCAAGGACCATTCATGGGAATGTCATCGTGGATCCAAGAGGAACTCAGCACTTTGTTTGCTGAACAAAGACATGCTTAGTACCAGGCCTTTTCGCTAGGCAGAAACACTGCTCAGGAGCCAAAGTACTCCCCAGAGCACAGCCAGGCATGAGCCTCTTCCCACCTCTTGGAGGTGTCTACTCTTTGTCTATAAGGTTTTGCCCACAAATCAGAAAGACTGTGGCTCAGTGACTTAAGGGTCCCTCTGAAGTCAGCATTGAATCATACAATGCATCAAATTGGAAGTGACCTTTGAAGATCCAACCTCACTGCAGTGAGCAGGGACATTTCTAACTAGATAGTTTGCTCAGGGTCCTATCAAATTGACTTGGAATGCCTTCAAGGATGGGACTTCCACCACCTCCAGCAAGGAGGTTGTAGCCAGGTGGACTCGGTCTCTTCCACCAGGCAACCAGCAACAGAATGAGAGGACAGTCTCAAGTTGTGCTGGAGGAGGTGTTGGTGTGGCTCTACCCATGATCAGGGCACAGGTCCCACCCTCCTCTTACAGTTAGGCTTCGTGCTTGCTGAGGACTAACATAAAGATTGAATCAAGAGGAGTTGACAGTGGCCAGAATCACAGAATAGTTTAGGTTGGAAAAGACCTTTAAAAAGGTCTAAAAGGATGAGATCCTAAAAGACCTCATGTGATTAAACCCTTAAGTTAACAGTGCCAAGATCACTGTGTCCCTGAGCACAGCATTTAAATGCTTCTGGGAATGGTGACTCAACCACTTCATGGAATCATTGAACACCAGGTTGGAAGGGACCTCAAGGATCATAAAATCATAGTATCAGCCAGGTTGGAAGAGAGCTCCAAGCTCAGCCAGTCCAACCTAGCACCCAGCCCTGCCCAATCAACCAGACCATGGCACTAAGTGCCTCAGCCAGGCTTGGCTTCAACACCTGCAGGCACAGAGACTCCACCACCTCCCTGGGCAGCCCATTCCAATGCCAATCACTCTCTCTGGGAAGAACTTCCTCCTAACATCCAGCCTAGACCTCCTCTGGCACAGCTTGAGGCTGTGTCCCCTTGTTCTGTCCCTGGGTGCCTGGCAGCAGAGCTCAACCCCACCTGGCTACAGCCTCCCTTCAGGGAGCTGCAGACAGCAATGAGCTCTGCCCTGAGCCTCCTCTGCTGCAGGCTGCTCACCCCCAGCTCCCTCAGCCTCTCCTCACAGGGCTCTGCTCCAGGCCCCTCACAGCTTTGTCACCCTTCTCTGGACACATTCCAGTGCTTCAACATCTCTCTTGAATTGAGTGGCTCAGAACTGGACACAGCACTCAAGATGTGGCCTGACCAGTGATGAGTGATTTGGTCCAACCCTTCTTGGGAAGAGCAAAGCCACAATTTCTCCCTAAACCTCTCTGCATCCATCTGTAAGGCTTGGACAGCCTGTTCTCATGGTTAAAGAAACCCATTGAAACCTCTTCTGTGCAACCTCAGGCCACTTCCTTTTATCCCATCACTTGTTACAAGGGAGCAGACCCCAACACTCAATTCCATACAACTTCCTTTCAGTTAGTTGGAGAGAGCAAAGGAGCTTCCCTGTGGAAGCATCAGAGAAAGGTGCTCCTGGAGGTTCTTATCCAGACATTTCCCTCACCAAGCTTAGGAATGGGATTAAGTGACGCTCATTGTGGCTTGGATCTCAACACTAATGGGGAACTATTTGGGAAGCAATTGCCTGTGAAACACACCTCAGAGAATCACTTGTTTGATGAGTTTAATATGATGCTCCTTGTGAAATGCTTGTTTCAATTTTATGGTGATGGTTTGGTTTCCAGTAATAAAAGTCCAACAGCCTGATGCTAAGACACGTCGGCTGCTGCGCTGTCACCAAGTGACTCTCCTACCATCAGCTAATGTGCTGTGGGAAAACAGCAAACTCTATCTGGCCATGTGAGATGGTGCAGAATGCAAAGCTGAGTTCTTCCAGGATGCACAACTTCAGAGAGCTTGACATGAAGGGAGTGCATTGCTCTTCAGTGGCCTTGTGGCAGGAGATTATATGCTACAGAGAGTCACAGAAGGGTAGGAACTGGAAAAGGCCTCTGGAGATCATAGAAGCATAGGAGGGTAGGGGTTGGAAGGGACCTCTGGAGATCATAGAATCATGGAAGGGTAGGGATTGGAAGGGCCTCTGGAGACCATAGAATCACAAAAGGGTAGGGGTTGGAAGGGACCTCTGGAGACCATAGAATCACAAAAGGATAGGGGTTGGAAGGGACCTCTGGAGATTCATGGAAGGGTAGGGGTTGGAAAGGACTTCTGGAGAGCATAGAATCATAGAAGGGTAGGGGTGTTGGAAGGGACCTCTGGAGGTCATAGGAGCATAGAATGGTCTGGGTTAGAAGGCACGTCCAAAGATCATTCAGTCCAACACTCCCATTTCAGTCAGCAATGGCATCCTCAACTAGATCAGGTTGCTCAGAGCCCTGTTGAGCCTCACCTGGAATATCTAAAGGGATGGAGCCTCAACTACCTCCCTAAGCATCCTATTGCAATGTTCCACTACCTTCATGGTGCAGAACTTGTTCCTAACATCCAATCTAAATCTGCTCTGCTCTAGTTTGAAGCCACTGCTCTTTCTCCTATCATTATAGGGCTTCCTAAAAACTCACTCTCCATCCTCTAGCCCTTGACCTCCCTGCCAAAGCAGGATCACCTAGGACAGGCTGCACATAGACACTTAAACCTAGAGCCTCATTCTCTTGCATACTGAGATCTGTTTTCATCCATACAGATAAAAACAGCTCCAAAATTGTTGATTTACACAACTTCAAAAAAATTAGGGATGAGCTGCAGCCTACCCTGTCAGACCTCAGCTCTGATTCCTGTCATGGCTACAGCACTGGAAATGTTCTTATCCAAAGGCACAACTTCACAAACATTGGAAAGAGAGACTGTGATTGATGACCTCTTCAATGTTTCATAGGTAGGTTCCTCCAGGGGAAACAGAATTATTTTGATCACAGATGAGGAGCCTTAGGAGCACAGTGATCAGTTCTGACACTGGGAGCTTGTTTATTGGCAAAGCATCCACATGTAGCAGAACTCACAACAGCATCACAAACCTATGAGGAGAGGCTGAGGGAGCTGGGGGTGTGCAGCCTGCAGCAGAGGAGGCTCAGGGCAGAGCTCATTGCTCTCTACAACTACCTGAAGGGAGGCTGTAGCCAGGTGGGGTTGGGCTCTGCTGCCAGGCACCCAGCAACAGAAGAAGGGGACACAGCCTGAAGCTGTGCCAGGGGAGGTCTGGGCTGGATGTTAGGAGGAAGTTGTTGTCAGAGAGAGTGATTGGCATTGGAATGGGCTGCCCAGGGAGGTGGTGGAGTTGCTGTGGCTGGAGGTGTTGTAGCCAAGCCTGGCTGGGGCACTTAGTGCCATGGTCTGGTTGCTTGGCCAGGGCTGGGTGCTAGGTTGGGCTGGCTGAGCTTGGAGGTCTCTTCCAGCCTGGTCGATTCTATGTCTCTATGATTTTAACATGTCTCTCAGAGACTGCATCTGCCTCTTATAGCCATGAACCTTCCTTTTTTTTGCTCATTTTCCATTGCCATCAGAATGGGTGGAGTAAGCCTGAAGTGTGGTGCAAAACACTCCCAGAAAAGCAGGCTGTGAGCATCACTGGTCTGAGCTTGACCAGAAAAACAGCTGCGGTGTGAACTCTCCTCACAGCGCAAAGGACTCAGAGCAGCCAAGGAGCAGATGCTCCAGATTAACTCAAGTCCATCACTCCTGGAAGGAATCTACTGGCATCACTTTGTTCTGATGCAGAGACCCTGTCTGTCTCCCTAATACTGATTAGATTACAAATATATTTATAAATCAGTTGATTTGATTCAGACTGAACCTTCTGAGTCTGGAGCTCACTCTCAAAGGCTTTTTGGCTTTGGTTGTCCAAGTTTGTTTGGAAGCTACCTCTGGGTTTAATAGAGAAGCTTTGAACTTACCTCATCCACAGGTGAAAGCAAAAGCTGACTTCTAATCTAGCCCTAGCAGACCTTCTGTGAAGCTTTTCAAGTAGGAAGGAGAATCTTTACTCAGAGACCCCTGGAAGGCTAACCATGGTCTTAGTAGATTTTGCAGCTGGGTCACCAAAGTCAGGCTCACAGGCTCACAGGATATTAGGGGTTGGAAGGGACCCAAAGAGATCATCCAGTCCAACCTCTCTGCCACAGCAGGACCACACAGTCTAGCTCAGGGCACACAGGAACACATCCAGACAGGCCTGGAAAGGCTCCAGAGAAGGAGACTTCACAGCCTCTCTGGGCAGCCTGTGCCAGGGCTCTGGGACCATTACAGGAAAGAAGTTCCCCCTTGTGTTGAGCTGGAACCTCCTGTGCTGCAGCTTCCATCCATTGCTGCTTGTGCTATCCCAGGCAGCAGTGAGCAGAGCCTGTCCTCCCCTTCCTGACCCCCAGCCCTCAGATAATTATAAATATTGATTAAGTCCAATCTCAGTCTTCTCTTCTGCAGATTAAACAGCCCCAGGTCCCTCAGCCTCTCTTCATCAGGCAGTGCTCCAGTCCCCTCATCATCCTCCTAGCCCTCCACTGGACCTTCTCCAGCAGATCCCTGTCCCTCTTCAACTGGGCTGCCCAAAACTGCAGGCAGTACTCAAGATGAGGTCTCACCAGGGCAGAGTAGAGGGGGAGGAGAACCTCCCTTGATCTGCTGGACACACTCTGCTTAATGCCCCCCAGGATCCCATTGGCCCTCTTGGCCCCAAGGGCACATTGGATTGAAGCCCCCCATGGCTGCTGCCATCTGCATTTAATTGCAACAGCTTCTCAACTTGGGATCAAACACTGATGAATCATCCTCTTCTTTATTGTCTTTTGTGCCCTCTCTTAGAAACTAGATCATTTCTATGGCTGCATCTCCACTGCACATGAATTTATTTCCCCCTTCCTTCAGGATCACAGCACATTTTGTGAAACACAATTAAAAAACCCCAAACCAAGCAGAATTAGAAATCAGCAGGATAAAAGGTTAGAATTCCAGCAAGGATTCAGTGAATGTTAATGCTACTACAAGGAGCAGGCTTTAAAGCACTTAGGTTAAACAGCTTTTACAAATCCACAGCAGCATCTTCTCTGTTAATTGCACTTCTTGCCCTCAGTGTTGTCCTCCTCCTTTCATCACATAGCTTCAACAGAAGTTCACAACATCTCCAGGACTCTCTGGTGTCATAAAATATGACCCCACCTGCAGTACTGCATCCAGCTCTGGAGCCCCTGGGACAAGAGGGATGTGGAGATGCTGGAGAGTGTCCAGAGCAGGGCCAGGAGGGTGCTCAGAGGGCTGCAGCAGCTCTGCTGTGAGCACAGACTGAAAGAGTTGGGGCTGTGCAGGCTGGAGAAGAGGAGGCTCCCAGGTGACCTTCTTGTGGCCTTCCAGGATCTGAAGGGAGCCTACAAAAAAGCTGGGGAGGGACTTTTTAGGCTGTCAGGGGGTGCCAGGAGTGGGGGGAATGGAGCAAAGCTGGAGGTGGGGAGATTCAGAGTGGAGGTGAGGAGGAAGTTGTTGAGCATGAGAGTGGTGAGAGGCTGGACTGGGTTGCCCAGGGAGGTGGTTGAGGTGTTTAAGGTCAGGATGGATGAGGCTGTGTGCAGCCTGATCTAGAGTAGGATGTCCCTGCCCATGAATGGGGCACTTAGTGCCATGGTCTGGCTGATTGGCCAGGGCTGGGTACTAAGTTGGACTGGAGGAGCTTGGAGGTCTCTTCCAACCTGCTTCATTCTATGATTCTACCTAGAGCAGATCACACAGGAACACATCCAGGCAGGTCTTGGATATCTCCAGAGAAGGAGACTCCACAACCCCCCTGGGAAGCCTGTTCCAGGGTTCTATCAACCTCACAGGGTTAAAAAATCCTCCTCATGTTTAAATGAAGCTTCCTATGCCTCAGGTTCCACCCATTGCCCCTTGTCCTGTCATCAGGCATCACCCAGCAGAGCCTGGCTCCAGCCTCCTGCCGCTCACCCTGCACATTGCTGAGGTCACCTCTCAGTCTCCTCCAAGCAGCACAGCCCCAGCCCCCTCAGGCTCTCTTTGTGAGAGAGATGTTCCATTCCCTTCATCATCAGGCTTTCTGTTTGGTTTCCTTGCCTTGCTGTCATCCATTCCCACTCACTCCACGCCGACTCCTGAGCAGATTGGGAGCTTTGCTGCCTCTGACGCAAATGCTTTCACAGGCTGCAAGCAGGAAGAGGAGGAGGAGGTAACCCTCTCACAGCAAGCCTTTGGGGAGCTACCTCCATGCCCAGGGAACTCAAAGAAGCCTTCTCTCCCCTCCACAGCCTCCCCTACTCCATGCAAAGTCCCTGATACAGTGGGATTGATGTTTGGGTTATTTGCATCTGTTTCTTCTCCAGTTCCTTTTGATGTGCACGATGAAAGGCTCGAGAGGATTGGTGAAGGGCTGGAGGACACAACAGGAGCACCACACAGCTCAAGAGGAGGGACTCTCTGCTCCCTGGTGCCCTGACAGTCAGATCTCTGCAAGAGCCTTCTTTCTCACTCTCTTTTTCCATCCATTCACATCTCGCCCACTGTAGTGTCTTTGCTTCCAGATTGTCCCTTTGGTCAATGAAGGCCAACAAATGAGGGTAAATGAGATGTCTTTGGGAGAGTCTTTTCTTCTACTGCCTCTGTATTCCTCTGGAATAGAGCTACCCAGACTGGCCTGAGCCACTTGCCAGCTGCAGCCCCATTGGCAGTTCAGCAAGTCTTAAAGAGGAGATTTATTCTGTGTAAGCTTGAGGTATAAAATAAGAAGTACTCAAAAGTGTGTCCTTAGCTACACAAGAAGGTGACAAAGCCAAGTCTTGTAGGTATACCTCTGAGAAAACATCCCTGGGTCAACAAAGATGTTGATCTTGGTTATTTATATGATTAATATATTTGGACACATCAAAGATATATAGAAAAAAAGGCATTCATGACAGATCTGAGGTCTTCTACCTCAGGCCACGTCATGTAGTTTGCTTTTAGCATGTCCTCAAGTGCTTCATGAAACATCAGTAGGGTCTGGGTTTGGTTTTTTCCCACTCTTAATACGTTTCCCTTGGTAGTTTGGTTAAGATTTGCTCTCTGAGTCAAACTCTCTGCTGGATGTTTTTTATGGTTTAGTAGGAAAAGGGGACAGGGTGGCTGAGAGCAGCCAGGAAGAAAGGGACCTGGCGGTACTGGGAGAGAGGAGCTGAAGAGGAGGCAGCAGTGCCCAGGTGGGCAGCAGAGCCAATGGCATCCTGGGCTGGCTCAGGAGCAGTGTGGCCAGCAGGACAAGGGAGGTTCTTGTGCCCCTGTGCTCAGCACTGCTCAGGCCACCCCTTGAGTGCTGTGTCCAGTTCTGGGCTCCTCAATTCAAGAGAGATGTTGCAGTACTGGAAGGTGTCCACAGGAGGGCGCCAAAGCTGTGAGGGGCCTGGAGCAGAGCCCTGTGAGGAGAGGCTGAGGGAGCTGGGGGGGTGCAGCCTGCAGCAGAGGAGGCTCAGGGCAGAGCTCATTAAGGCTGGCACTTTAATCTTGATGCCCATCCCTCAGATATTTATAGCCATTAATAAGATCCCTTCTCAGCCTTCTCCTCCCAAGATTTGGGTCTCTTAGTCCTTCTTTATAGGAGAGATGTTAAATTCCCTTATCCTTGTAGCTCTCTGCTGGACTCTCTCCAGCAGATCCCTGCCTGTCTTGGACTGGATACAATAAAACCCAGGTACAGCTCTTTTCAGCTCAAGGTATTAGACTAATCATGAGATGATAGGAAAGAACAGAGAGAGTGATTGGCATTGGAATGGGCTGCCCAGGGAGGTGGTGGAGTGGCTGTGCCTGGAGGTGTTGAAGCCAAGCCTGGCTGGGGCACTTAGTGCCATGGTCTGGTTGGTTGGCCGGGGCTGGGTGCTAGGTTGGACTGGCTGAGCTTGGAGGTCTCTTCCAACCTGCTTGATTCTATGGAGAAAAAAAAAAAGAAGAAGGAAAAAGAAAGGTTTGCCCCTGGCAGGCTGTGAGTTGATTGCAATTCTTGAGCTCACATAAGCTCTGCACAGGTGGTTAAGGGTACAAGATGGAGAGCAAACCTTAGGTCAGCAGAAGCCTTTTCTCCTCAAAAATGTCAATAAACACATTAGCTAAGGGCTAGACTCATTTTGCCATCATTACTACTTCTGCTTTAAAGGCATTGTAGCTCTTCTGTGAGAAGATTCTCTTTATTCTCAGAGAATAAATGATTTGCTGGGACCTCTCAGAGCATTAAGGCAGTGATTAAGGGAACATCTCCAGGCCAGAGCACCACTTTAATCCAGGATGTCAAAAGATGCATAAAATGATCTGGTACCATCTCTTTAGTTGGAATTAGTCTGTAATTAATTGGTTTTTTTCCCCCTCTTGTACCTGTGCCTGGCAAGCAGAGGCTGTGAGGCTTCCAGAAGTTCTTTTGTGCTCCAGGGATCTTCTCCAAAATGCCATATTCTCAGGGTCTGTGGGGGAAAAAAGAGATCATAGAATGGTTTGAGTTGGAAGAGATCTCTGAAGGTCATCTAATCCAACCCCCTCCTACCCCTGCAGATCATAGAATCATAGGATTGACCAGGTTGGAAGAGATCTCCAAGCTCATCCTGTCCAATCTATCAACTAGAGCCTGGATGATTCTGTGGTTCTGTGATCCTACTCTAGATCAGGCTGCCCACAGCCTCATCCATCCCAACCTTAAACACTTCAACCACCTCCCTGGGCAACCCATGCCAGCCTCTCACCACTCTCATGCTCAACAACTTCCTCCTCACCTCCAGCCTCACTCTCCCCACCTCCAGCTTTGCTCCATTCCCCCCACTCCTGGCACTCCCTGACAGCCTAAAAAGTCCCTCCCCAGATTTTTTGTAGGCTCCCTTCAGATCCTGGAAGGCCACAAGAAGGTCACCTGGGAGCCTCCTCTTCTGCAGCCTGCACAGCCCCAACTCTTTCAGTCTGTGCTCACAGCAGAGCTGCTGCAGCCTCTGAGCATCCTCCTGGCCCTGCTCTGGAGGGTCCCAGACTCACAGCATGGTAGGGCTTGGGAGCCACCTCCAGAGATCACCACATCCAACTCCCCCAGCCAAAGCAGGGTCACACTGGAATGCCTCCAGGCAGGTCTTGAAGGTCTGCCTCAGTGCTCCATCACCTTTACAGCAAAGACTTTTTCCCCTCATGTTGAGGTGGAACTTTCTTTGTTCCACTTTGTGCATCCTGAGCAAGGGCAGAAGCAGGGAGCAGTGAGGATTTCTGCACTTGGACTTTGACTCAGTCCCTGCCACAGGGCTGCTGTGCTGTATTCACTCAGGAGAAGATTACTGCTGTTGCTTGTCCAGGGCTGCTAGAGAGAGAGAGAAATGATTATGGTGACCATTTCTTTCCACTCACAAGAGGAAAACAGATGATTGGGGTAGTTCATCACTGTCTAGTAGAGAGTTAATTCCATTCAAGTTGTGGCTGGTCTGAGGAGAATAGAGCAGTAGGGTGATATTAAAAAGCAGTGCTATGGTTTTTCTTTGCTTCCTTCCCAAAAAGGAGCTATTACATTTATAATTACAGAGAGCAATAATACTTCTCTGCTGGCTTCAAGATCCATTAGACAAATTTCCTGCTCTGTTCTCATCTTCTCTGCAGCTGAGCATTTAGAGTTGTTGTTATTATTATTATTATTTCTTCTTAGGGGACATTCCAAGGATGAGTTTTTGTCCTGTGACAATAGGGATGAGCTTCCTTCTGCAGGAGCCCAGGGTTTGTGTCTTGAGTCATCTTCTGATGCACACTGTGACGTGCCACAGGGCTGCCAACACTCACACACACAACAGGCAGCTGTGTGCATCAGTCTGTGGTACCCTCTCCTATTCTCTGGTGGTGAGCCCTTAAGTGCTGCTGTGAACATGGGCTGGTGAGCCCCTGAGTTTTGTTGTGATGCAGTTGGTGAGCCCCTAAGTGTTGCTGTGAACATGGGCTGGTGAGCCCCTGAGTTTTGCTGTGATGCAGTTGGTGAGCCCCTAAGTGTTGCCATGAACATCACCTGGTGAGCCCCTGAGTTTTGCTGTGATGCAGCTGGTGAGCCCCTAAGTGCTGCTGTGAACATGAGCTGGTGAGCCCCTGAGTTTTGTTGTGATGCAGCTGGTGAGCCCCTAAGTGCTGCTGTGAACGTGAGCTGGTGAGCCCCTGAGTTTTGCTGTGACACAGCTGGTGAGCCCCTAAGTGCTGCTGTGAACGTGAGCTGGTGAGTTCTAAGTGTTGCTGTGAACACAGAATCATAGAATCAAACAGGTTGGAAGAGAGCTCCAAGCTCAGCCAGCCCAACCTAGCACCCAGCCCTGGCCAACCAACCAGACCATGGCACTAAGTGCCCCAGCCAGGCTTGGCTTCAACACCTCCAGGCACAGCCACTCCACCACCTCCCTGGGCAGCCCATTCCAATGCCAATCACTCTCTCTGAGAACAACTTCCTCCTAACATCCAGCCTAGACCTCCCCTGGCACAGCTTCAGGCTGTGTCCCCTTCTTCTGTTGCTGGGTGCCTGGCAGCAGAGCCCAACCCCACCTGGCTACAGCCTCCCTTCAGGTAGTTGCAGACAGCAATGAGCTCTGCCCTGAGCCTCCTCTGCTGCAGGCTGCACACCCCCAGCTGCCTCAGCCTCTCAGTCTCTACACCTCTCTGACAGGAGGTTGTAGCAAGGTGGGGTGTTGGTCTCTGCTTCTTAGTGACAGAATGAGAGAAAGTGGCCTTGAGTTTCTTGGACCAAAGAATGACAGAACACTTTGGGTTGGAATGCACCTTTGAAGTTCATCTAGTTCAACCCACCTGCAGTCAGCAGGGGACATCTGCAGCTAGATCAGGTGGACATAGACTATCCTTCTGAACATCATCTGGTGAATATTCTCACTGGAAAGGTTTTAATTTAATAGAGAAGGTAAAAGATGGAGAGAGAGAGGGAAAAAAAAGGAAAGAAAACTCTTGAAGTCCTGAGCACGTTGCCCTGTTAGGCAAACTGCTCCTTGCTTTATGTGCTGGGTGAGGCATTATAAAACCACACAACAGAGGCACAAAATGTCTCAAAGGGATTTTTGCACTTCAACAACCTGTCATGGTGAGGAAAGTTAAGTGATCTTCAAAGCTGGGTTTGCTATTCCTAAAACATGTTTCAGTTTCTTTTTGGGCATGAGCTGTGCACAGTGCCTGGGTTGTCAGTGCCATCAGGATGTCTCAACTGCAGTCACTGCTCAACATTTCAGAGCAAAGAGAGGGGAAACATCACTCTCAGACTATATATTGCAGTCAAGGTTAGGAGCTGCTTAGGAGAAATGATGCCACAAGAGAAAGGGACAACTTCCCTCCTGGTCCAAAAGCACTGAGCTGCTTCTCTGTGTCTGACATAATAAGAAGGATATGAGAGCTCAGCAAAGAGCTCAAAACCATCACTCTGAGATATATCTTTCCAGATCACATATTGCAGCCAGGATCAGGAGCTGCTCAGGAACAAGGATGCCATAAGAGAAAGGGACAACTTCCTTCCTGGTCCAAAAGCACTGAGCTGCTTCTCTGTGTCTGACATAAAAGGAAGGATATGAGAACTCAGCAAAGAGGGGAAAATCATCACTCTCAGATAAGCCTTTCCAGGTCATATATTGCAGACAAGACCAGGAGCTGCTCAAGAACAATGACAGCACAAGACAATAGGGAGGGACGGCTTCCCTCCTGGTCCAAAAGCACTGAGCTGCTTCTCTGTGTCTGCTATAACAAAGGATATGACAACCCAGCAAAGAGATCAAAACCATCACCCTCAGACAACTCTTTCCAGACTCTATATTGCAGCCAAGATTAGGAGCTGCTCAGGAGAAATGATGCCACAAGAGAAAGGCACAACTTCCCTCCTGGTCCAAAAGCACTGAGCTGCTTCTCTGTGTCTGACATAAAAGGAAGGATATGAGAGCTCATTGCCATTGCATGGAGACAATCTGCATAACAAAGATGCACAAAGGCATCAAGCAAGCAATTTTGGATTGTAGCCACCAAACTCATACTTGGAAATGGGAATGCAGAGAGGAGCTGCACTGTTGTGATTGTCTACAATGAGCCAAATGTGCTTGCATAAGCTTGCTCTGTTGAGGGTCGACTCAGTTCCATCTCAAGAAGATTCAGGACCAGACAGGACTTTTCTGCCCCTTCTTTTACCTCTACTACCACCAAACAAATCTATTTCCCCCCTTTTTTTTTCTCCTTTGATTCAATTATCCCCTCTTATTAACAGTTCCTCTGTAGAATGTTACCCTCTTTGTCAGCTTTGGATCTGCACTGATATTTGGAAGTCAAACAATACGCAGGGCAATTAATGTATTAACTAACTCATTCTCTAATTAATTCAGGATTTCTCAGTGTTTGAGTCCCTAAAACAATAGGGGAGGAGGGGGAAAAAAAAAGAAGATAAGTGCTCTCTTGTTAAATTGGTCAAAAGATTCCCTTTTCATATGTAAAATCAAAATGCTTTTATGGGAGCAGGTCTGTTATCCTGTCAATGAATGGAGGAGTTGCATGTCTAATATTCTTCTCTGCTCATAAAAGAGCAGATCACATGAAAAAGATGTGATTTGGAATGAGTAATAACCTGTTAGCTTGCTGTAGGCTTCCTTAGAAATCAGGTTTTTGTCATCACCATGGCTGAGTGCTTCCTCAACAGGCCTTCAGCCCACTGCTGGCACTGCCCAGGGAGGTGGTGGAGGTAGTAGACTTCAGGATGTGGTTTAATGGCCATGCTGGTGTTATGGTGATGATTGTAGAGGTCTTTTCCAATCAAAACCAAAACCACAGTCTCAAGTTGTGCCAGGGTAGGTATAGGCTGGATATTAGGAAGAAGTTCTTCACAGAGAGAGTGATTTCCCATTGGAATGGGCTGCCCAGGGAGGTGGTGGAGGCACCATCCCTAGGGGTCTTCAAGAAAAGACTGGATGAGGCACTTAGTGCCATGGTCTGGTTGACTGGATAGGGCTGGGTGCTAGGTTGGACTGGATGATCTTGGAGGTCTCTTCCAACCTGCTTGATTCTATGTGGATTCTATGTGGATTCTATGATGGTGTTGGTTGGTTGGTTGGTTGGTTGGTTGGTTGGGTTTTTTTCCCCCCCTCACCTCACTATGAGGGTGCCAGATCCCTGCCCTGAGAGGTTGTGGAGTGTCCTCCTCTGGAAACTTCCAAAACCCACCTGGATGTGTTGCTGTGTGGTCTTGTTCTGGCAGAGATGTTGGAGTGGATGACCTTTTGAGGTCCCAGCCAACCTTCCACATTCCATGAGTCTGTGACTTGCACTCCCAAGCATACAAATATTTCTCCATAAGCCCTTCCATACTTAACCAGTCTGCAAGGCTTATACCTGGGTAAGAACAAAGATATTACTCACTTACCATTTGTACTCTCCAGCCTCAAAAAGTTTCAGCCATATAAAATGAGAACATCTCCTAGGTCAGGTTTCATCCCAATTAAGTTAGCCTAATTACATTAGCAGCAAGAAATCCTCAAGGATGCTGCCAAAGCAGCTTCTTGGGCTGGGCAGGGAGAGAAGGAATAAAAACCTCTTCTCTTTCTTGGCAGATAGATATTCAAAGGAAAAAAACCCAACCAGGTTTGTCCTTCCTTTCCCTCACACAGCACATTTTGCCTCCACAGAAATGAACTGTGTGCTCATGGTGATGAATGGTCATGATATGTAGGGAGCTGCATTAGTCATAATCCTGTTAGGTAATCAAATCAAGGTTACATAAAACCCAGAAGCGTTTTGTTCAGCTCCTCAAAGTGGAGCTGTGCAAAGAATGCTAATGTCTGCTGGACATGGGTTTGGCCAGGGCCAGGGAGCTCTAAATGTAAGTGTTTGTGGAATCATCAGGGTTGCAAAAGATCTCTAAGATCATAGACACATTAAGGCTGGGAAAGACCTCTAAGACCATGGACTCATAAAGGCTGGAAAAGACCTTTAAGATCATAGAATCATTAAAGCTGGGAAAGACCTCTAAGGTCATAGACTCATTAAGGCTGGAAGAGACCTCTAAGATCATAGACTCTTTAAAGCTGGAAAAGACCTCTAAGATCATAGACTCTTTAAAGCTGGAAAAGACCTCTAAGATCATAGACTCTTTAAAGCTGGAAAAGACCTCTAGGATCATAGAATCATTAAGGCTGGGAAAGACCTCTAAGATCATGGACTCATTAAGGCTGGAAAAGACCTCTAAGATCATAGACTCTTTAAAGCTGGAAAAGACCTCTAGGATCATAGAATCATTAAGGCTGGGAAAGACCTCTAGGATCATGGACTCATTAAGGCTGGAAAAGACCTCTGAGATCATAGGCTCATTAAGGCTGGCACTTTAATCTTGATGCCCATCCCTCAGATATTTATAGTCATTAATAAGATCCCTTCTCAGTCTTCTCCTCTCAAGATTTGGGTCTCTTAGTCCTTCTTTATAGGAGAGATGTTAAATTCTCTTAATTACCCTTGTAGCTCTCTGCTGGACTCTCTCCAGCAGATCCCTGCCTGTCTTGGACTGGATGCATCAAAAACCAGGTACAGCTCTTTTCAGCTCAAGATATTAGACTAATCATGAGATGATAGGAAAGAACAGAGAGAGTGATTGGCATTGGAATGGGCTGCCCAGGGGGGTGGTGGAGTGGCTGTGCCTGGAGGTGTTGAAGCCAAGCCTGGCTGGGGCACTTAGTGCCATGGTCTGGTTGATTGGCCAGGGCTGGGTGCTAGGTTGGACTGGCTGAGCTTGGAGGTCTCTTCCAACCTGCTTGATTCTGTGACTCTATGAACAATGCCCAGAGGGGCAGCTTTCCCCTCTCACACATAGACTCATAGAAAGGTTTAGCTTGGAAGGAACCTCAAGGATCATCCAGTTCCTCCTCCTGCCATAGGCAGGGACACCTCCCACTAGAACAGGTTGCTTAAGGCCTCATCCAGCCTGGCCTTGAACATCTCCAGGGAGGGAGCAGCCACAACCTCTCTGGACAACCTGTTGCAATGTCTCACCACCCTCACTGCAAAGAATCCTTTCCTAACATCCAGTTTCAATCTCCCCTCTGCCAGTTCAAACCCATTCCTCCTCACCCTGTCATTACCAGACCTTGTCAATAGTCCCTCCCCAGCCTTCCTGTAGCCCCCTTCAGATACTGGAAGGCCACTCCAAGGTCTCCTCAAAGTCTTCTCATCTCCAAGCTGCAAAGCCCCAACTCTCTCAGCCTGTCCTGAGAGCAAGCTACTGCAGCCCTCTGAGCATCTTTGTGGCCTCCTCTGGACTGGCTTCAATGGTTCCATGTCCTGCTTGTGCTGGGGGCTCCAGAACTGCACCCAGGACTGCAGGTGGGGTCTGAGGAGAGCAGAGCCAAGGGGCAGAATCCCCTCCCATATCATGTACCCAGAGGTACCACCATGCTCACAGGAACAAGGATGACACAGCTGATGAAGGTGAGCAATAAAACTGCCTCCTATGAACCCTTGATACACGACAGACAATTACATCCAGCCAAGAAGGAAGCACATCAGCATCATCCCACTAATTAACCTCTGCTCTCTATGCTGAAACTGAGGTCTAGACAATCAGTAACCCTCAGCAATATCTGGAGCAGGCGTGGGGAGCCAGGGCACTAATGAACTTCTGGATGTTAATCAGGATACACTCCCTGCTTTATTTAATAGAGCCAGAAACTCATTTACAAGCCAACAGCCTTCATCTGGTTCAGAAGCTCCAGCTGATAAAACACCAGGCAACCTAAGAAATCTCCCTCCTAGCATCCCTTCCCCATACAGGAGCTGGGGGTGTGCAGCCTGCAGAAGAGGAGGCTCAGGGCAGAGCTCATTGCTGTCTGCAGCTCCCTGCAGGGAGGCTGTAGCCAGGTGGGGTTGGGCTCTGCTGCCAGGCAACCAGCAACATAAGAAGGGGACACAGTCTCAAGCTGTGCCAGGGGAGGTCTAGGCTGGATGTTAGGAGGAAGTTGTTGTCAGAGAGAGTGATTGGCATTGGAATGGGCTGCCCAGGGAGGTGGTGGAGTGGCTGTGCCTGGAGGTGTTGAAGCCAAGCCTGGCTGGGGCACTTAGTGCCATGGTCTGGTTGGTTGGGCAGGGCTGGGTGCTAGGTTGAACTGGCTGAGCTTAGATGTCTCTTGCAACCTGCTTGATTCTATGGTTCTTTGTCTCTATGATTCTATGATCCATTGTCAAAACCTACTCATTTTTCGATAGGAGTGTCTGGAAAAATACTTTAGAATAAAAGAACAACTAAAGGAAGAAAAGGCATAGAAAGGACCTTTCCAGTGTAGTTTTGTGTCTGTCTGTTGCAGGAAATGTAGGGTTCACTGGGAGTGCAGTAAAGCTCTGAGCTGTGTCAAGAAGTCAGGGACAATGAAAAGAAAATGTTAGCTTCATCTAATATTCATGGCTGGAGATAACACTGCTGACCTCACTGCACAAAAGTGAAGGTCTAAAGAGGGAAATGAAATCTCCTACTGGTTTCTCCTTTCTGAGGAAGATGAGCATTAGCAGCTCTGTTTAATACTCCCCCACAGTCCTTCCCCCTCTGATCCAGCTCTCCTGTACAGATTGATTTCTCCTGCAGAGTCTTCCTTTTGAAGTACTTGTTTCTGTTTAAGTGCTATCCTATTCTAGTCTGCCCTATCCTACTCTATTCTATTCTATCCTGTCCTATCCTATTCTATCCTATCCTATCCTGTCCTTTTCTATCCTATCCTGTCCTATCCTATCGTATTCTATTCTATCCTATTCTGTTCCATCCTATCCTATTCTGCTCTATCCTATCCTATCCTATTCTGTTCCATCCTATCCTATTCTATTCTATCCTGTCCTGTCCTATTCTATCCTATCCTATCCTACCCTACCCTATCTTATCCTATCCTATTCTATCCTGTCCTGTCCTATTCTATCCTATCCTATCCTACCTTACCCTATCTTATCCTATCCTATTCTATCCTATCCTCTCCTAGTCTATCCTACCCTATTCTATTCTATTCATATCCTATCCTATTCTATCCTATCCTGTCCTAGTCTATCCTACCCTATTCTATTCTATTCATATCCTATCCTATTCTATCCTATCCTGTCCTAGTCTATCCTACCCTATTCTATTCTATTCATATCCTATCCTATTCTATCCTATCCTGTCCTAGTCTATCCTACCCTACTCTATTCCTATCCTATCCCTATTCTATCCTATCCTGTTCTATCCTATCCTATCATATTCTATCCTATCCTATCCTATCCTATCCTATCCTATCCTATCCTATCCTGTTCTATTCTATCCTATCATATCATATTCCATCCTATCTTGTCCTATTCTATTCTGTTCTATCCTATCCTATTCTATCCTATCCTGGTCTATCCTATCCTACCCTATCCTGCCCTATCCTATTCTAACAGGCACAGCAGTAGGAAATGCCGAGGGTGAGGAGGATGCTGCCCTCCCTTCAGCATGCACCTTCCTGAGCAGAGACACCTGAGGAGACCCATCAGAAAGCTTTGGGAAATTTTAACCCGACTAAACCCCAAGTTTTCCAGTGGAGACTGTCAGGAGAAAGTTCCACCTAGGGGCTGCCATCTGCCCTGCTTGCAGCATGAAGGACCAGATGTACCTCTGGAGCTGCCAAGGGCTCCCCAGATCCACGCTCCTCAAAAAGCCCTGAAGTGCTGGGGCTGGAGACAGCCTTTGACAGACAGAGCTGTGTTCAACACTCAGAAATGGATCCAGGCTGCGAGTTTTGGATGGACATGGTTGTCAAAACAGTGGTTTATTGTAGCAGCAGTGGAGGCTGAGGCTGCTGCTTAAAGCCCCTGAACTTTGAACAGCAAAGGGTGAGAAATGCATAAGTGTAGATAGAGAATCACAGCATTGGCAGGGCTGGAAGGCACCTCAAGGATCATCCAGCTCCAACCCTCCTGCCACGGGCAGGGACACCTCACACTGAATCAGGTTGCACAGAACCACATCCAGCCTGGCCTTAAAGAACTCCAGGGATGGAGCTTCTACTACCTCCCTGGGCAACCCCTTCTAGTGTCTCACCACCCTCATGGTGAAGAACTTCCTCCTAACATCCAATCTAAATCTCCCCTCCTCTAGATTGGATCCATTCCCCCCAGTCCTATCACTACCCAACACCCAACAAAGTCCCTCCCCAGCTTTCCTCTGGGCCCCCTTCAGATACTGGAAGGCCACAAGAAGGTCACTTGGGAGCCTTCTCTTCTCCAGACTGAACAGCCTCAACTCTTTCAGTCTGTCCTCACAGCAGAGCTGCTGCAGCCTCTGATCATCCTCGTGGCTCTTCTCTGGACACCTTCCAGCACTTCCACATCCTTCTTGTAATAGAAGCTCCAGAACTGGACACAGTACTCCAGGAGGGATGTCACCAGAGTGGAGCAGAGGGAGAATCCCCTCCCTAGCTCTGCTGGCCACACTTCTGCTGCAGCCCAGGCTCTGGTTGGCTCTCTGGGCTGCAAGTGCACACTGCTGGCTCCTGTTGTGCTTCTTGTCCAGCAGCAGCCCCAAGTCCCTCTCCTCAGGGCTGCTCCCAAGCCAGTCACTGCCCAGCCTTGGTGCTTGGCATTGCCATGATCCAGAAGCAGGACTTTGCACTTGGTTTAATTGAACCTCAAAGTTTGGCATGCCCCCACCTCTCCAGCATGGAAAGACATCCCTTAGAAACATAGAATCAGCCAGGTTGGAAGAGAGCTCCAAGCTCAACCTAGCACCCAGCCCTGGCCAATCAACCAGACCATGGCAATAAGTGCCCCAGCCAGGCTTGGCTTCAACACCTCCAGGCACAGCCACTCCACCACCTTCCTGGGCAGCCCATTCCAATGCCAATCACTCTCTCTGACAACAACTTCCTCCTAACATCCAGCCTAGACCTTCCCAACCACAACTTGAGGCTGTGTCCCCTTGTTCTGTTGCTGGTTGCCTGGCAGGAGAGCCCAACCCTACCTGGGCTTGGATCACCTCTTTGGGTCCCTTCCAAGCCCTGTGAGCCTCTGACCTACCTGATTGACTCTCAGTGATGCTGCTTTAGCAGGGGGGTTGGATTAGATAATCTTCAGGAGTCTCTTCCAGCCCCTACCCATGTGTGGATACCTACCTACTTACAACAAGAGATAGTCAAAACAATCCTCACTATCAATACAGGCTGGAGGAGGAGGTGATAGAAAACAGCCCTGTGGAAAAGGCCTTGGGGGTGCTGATGGATGAGAAGCTGGACGTGAGCAGCCAGAAGTCCCTGCCAATCCCTACCAGCCTGTGCTTCTGTAACCTTCTCCACCTCTGCATTAAAACTGAGAGCAGACCTCAAAAGAAAAGCTGCTGCTGAAAACAGGGAAGCCAAAGTTGCTGGGGAAAAAGCTTTCCAGTTGGTGGACTCATAACAAATCACAGATTAGATGGTTTGGGGGTTTATTTTGGAGGAAATGAATGCAGGTTCTTTGGAGGAAATGAGTCAGCTGAAACTCTCAGAGGTTTGAGTTTTATCCTTTTAAATGGCCTAGATTTCAGCTTAGTGAAAACCTCTTTCAAACACTTCAGTGCCAGAAGGTACCTGGGTAAACTAATCTCCATGGAGCCAACCTGGTAGTGGCTCTAATTTATGTCAGTTCACATCTGCACAACTCTCCTCAGCTGGAGTGGAACATTCACTTGGGCTGTCCAAAGAGAAAAAAAATCAGGTCTCTGGAATCTACTCTGAATGCAGAAAATCTGATCAGCTCCTTCCAGCAAACAGCAAATTGAATGGGGAAGCTGTGGAGGGCAGCTGCACTTGGCAGAGAGAATTAAAAAGAGCTTCCTCAAGACAAATGTGTCACAGCATCACAGAGTGGCAGGGGCTGGAAGGGACCTCAAAAGCTCATCCAGTCCAGCCCCCCTGCCACGGTAGGATCACCAAGAGCAGATCACACAGGAACACATCAAGGAGAGGTTTGAATATCTCCAGAGAGGGAGACTCCACAAACCCCTGGGCAGCCTGTTCCAGTGCTCTGTCACCCTCACAGGGAAAAAATCCTCCTCATGTTTAAATGAAACTTCCTCTGCCTCAGCTTCCCCCCACTGCCCCTTGTGCTGGCATTGGGCATCACCCAGCAGAGCCTGGCTCCAGCCTCCTGCCACTCACCCCTTGCACAGTTACAAACATGACTGAGGTCACCCCTTGGCCCCATCTCCAAGCTCCAAGCCCCAGCTCCCTCAGGCTCTCCTCAGAAGAGAGATGTTCAACTTCCTTCATCATCTTTGAGGCTCTGTGCTGGGCTCTCTCAAGCAGCTCCCTGCCCTTCTTGAACTGAGAGGCCCAGATCTGGACACAGTACTCCAGCTGTGGCTTCAGCAGGGCAGAGAAGAGGGGCAGGAGAACCTCTCTGCATCTACTAACCACAGCCCTTCTAACATACCCCAGAAGGACATTGGCCCTGCTGGCCACCAGAGCACACTGCTGGCTCATGGCCATCCTTCCATCCACCACCACTCCCAAGTCCTTCTCCCCTCTCCAGCAGCTCAGTCCCCAACCTATACTGATCCCTGAGGCTGTTCTTTCCCAGGTGCCAGACTCCACACTTGCCCTGTTGAGCTTCATTCCATTTCTCCCTGCCCAACTCTCAGCCTGTCCAAGTCTCTCTGAACAGCAGCACAGCTCTCTGCTGTGGCAGCCACTCCACCCAGCTTGGTGTCCTCAGCAAAGCTGCTGACAGTGCACTCTGTGTCCTCATCCAGGTCACTGATGAATACATTGGGCAATACTGGTGCAGTACTGACCCCTGAGGGACTCCTCTAGTTACAGGCCCCCAGCTGGACTCTGTCCCAGTGACCACAACTCTGACTTCTCTCCTTTAACCAGTTCCAGGGTCTGTGCCTTCAGACCTGTTAAAGACAAATCATTTGACAAAGAATCACAGAAAGGTAGGGGTTGGAAGTGACCTCTGAAGCTCATCCAGTCCAACCTCCCTGCTAGAGCAGGATCACCCAGAGGAACACATGCAGGAAGGGCTCGAATGCCTCCAGAGATGGAGACTCCACCACCATTGAGCCAGCTAAAATCAGGTCAACAGTGCAATGTCTTCGAGGATCTAGACTCAAATGTCAGCTAGCAAAACAAAAGTTAGCAGAGAGCACTCCTCTAGCCTAGAGAAAGCCACCTACAGTGACCCCTTGGACAGCTGATGCAAGACATTCTCATTGCAGAGCTCACAGCTAAAATGAAGCCTCTTACTGCTCCAGCTGGATTCACTCCACCAGCTTCTCAGGCTCCTTCCACCTGCTTCTTCATTGCACAAGGCCTGTGGCAGAGCCACTAGGGACAGGTGAGCTACCCATGGGTTACCACATCAGTGCCTGCCACAGAGAAAATGCCCATGGTAGTGCAGGTTTCACAACGATTTAGCTGTTGGGGAACACCTTCAGCGTTTCACAATGTGGCAGACTGATGGGATCATGGAATGGTCTGGCTTGGAAGGCACCTCCAAAGGTCATCTAGTCCAACCCCTCCCCTGCAGTCAGCAGGGGCATCCTCAGCTGCATCAGGTTGGCCTCTTGAGCCTCACCTTGAATACCTCCAGGCATGGGGCTCCCATCACCTCCCTGGGCAACCTGTTCCAGTGTTCCACCACCTTCATAGTAAAGAACCTGTGCCTAACATCCAATCTAAATCTACTCTGCTCTAGTTTGAAGCCACTGCACTCATCCTATCCTCCACAGGCCTTTGTAAACAGTCACTCTCCATCCCTCTTGTAACCCCCCTTCAGGTACAGGCAAGGCCATTATTAGGTCACCCTGGAGCCCCCTCCTCTCCCCTCCTTCTCCTCCCCTCCCCTCCATTTAATTCCATTTCTTTTCTTCTCCATTTCATTCTATTTCCTTTCATTCCATTTAATATCATTCCATTCCATTCCACTTCCTTTCACTTCATTTCATTTCATTTGGTTTCATTTAATTTCATTTCATTCCACATTCTTCCCCTGCCCCCCCAAAAAAACCTCGAAGACAATTACAACTCTTTAGTGTGATTTGAGAGTCAGGGAGCAGTCCCTACCCTTAACCAGAGCTCAGTAGGAGCAATAAATGCCCAGGAGCTTTGAAAGTCTGATTTATTTTGGCTTTTTATTCCTCCTTGATACTCTGCTTGTACAAGGGCATAAAGGAGCTGAGCAGATCATGTTTTAAAGAAACCAGACCCAGAGCCCAAAGCTGTAACTGTAGAGGAGCAGTGCCCTGGTTTATATCCAACACATGAGCAAATTGAACAAGAGACAAGCAAAGATATTCCTTGCAGCCTCAGGTAAATACACTGAATTCTTTCTTATGTCACAGACTCTTGTTTGGAGAACAAACTGGACACTGGAATGGGCTGCCTGGGGATGTGGTGGGGTCGCCCTCCCTGGGGCTGTTCAAGGCAGGACTGGACGTGGCACTTGGTGCCATGGTCTGGCCTTGAGCTCTGTGGTAAAGGGTTGGACTTGATGATCTATGAGGTCTCTTCCAACCTTAGTGATACTGTGATACTGTGGTAACAAGCCCAGAGGGAACTGGGCTTGCTTAGCCTGGAGATAAGGAGGCTTGAGGGAGACCTCAAGAGGGACATAGAACTGCTTGAGAGAGTCCAGCACAGAGCCACAAAGATGATGAATCTTAGATTCTTAGACTCTTAGAATCTTAGAATTACTGAATCTTAGAATCCTAGAATCCTAGAATCTTAGAATCATAGATCTTGGAATTACTGAATCCTAGAATCTTAGATTCTTGGACTCTTAGAATCTTAGAATCCTAGAATCCTAGAATCTTAGACTCTTAGAATCATAGATCTTGGAATTACTGAATCCTAGAATCTTAGATTCTTGGACTCTTAGAATCTTAGAATCCTAGAATCCTAGAATCTTAGACTCTTAGAATCATAGATCTTGGAATTACTGAATCCTAGAGTCTTAGATGCTTGGACTCTTAGAATCTTAGAATCATAGACTCTTAGACTCTTAGAATTACTGAATCTTAGAATCCTAGAATCTTAGATTCTTAGACTCTTAGAATCATAGATCTTGGAATTACTGAATCCTAGAATCTTAGATTCTTGGACTCTTAGAATCTTAGAATAATAGATCTAAGACTCTTAGAATTACTGAATCTTAGAATCCCAGAATCCTAGAATCCCAGAATCATAGAATCTTAGATCTATGAATCCTAGAATTACTGAATCTTAGAATTCTAGAATCATAGAATCTTAGAATCCTAGAATCATAGAATCTCAGATTCTTAGACTCTTAGAATCTTGGAATGATAGATCTTAGACTCTTGGAATTACTGAATCCTAGAATCTTAGATTCTTAGACTCTTAGAACCTTAGAATCATAGATCTTAGACTCTTAGAAATACTGAATCTTAGAATCCTAGAACCTTAGAATCATAGATCTTTGAATTATTGAGTCCTAAGATCCTAGGATCCTAGAAACATAGAATCTTAGATTCTTAGACTCTTAGAATCTTGCAATCATATATCTTAGATTCTTGGAATTACTGAATCCTAGAATCTTAGATTCTTAGACTCTTAGAACCATAGAATCATTGATCTAAGACTCTTAGAATTACTGAATCTTAGAATCCTAGAATCTTAGAATCCTAGAATCATAGAATCTTAGAATCATAGAATCATATATCTTAGAATTATTGAGTCCTAAGGTCCTAGGATCCTAGAAACATAGAATCTTAGATTCTTAGACTCTTAGAATCATAGATCTTAGAATCTTAGAACTATAGAATCTTAGAACTATTGAATCTTAGGACCCTAGAATCAGAATTTTAGAATAATAGAATCTTAGACTCATAGAATCTTAGACTCTTAGAATCATAGTCATAGAATCTTAGAATCACAGACTCTTAGAATGGTCTGGGTTGGAAGTGCCCTCCAAAGGTCACCCAGTCCAACCCCCTCTGCAGTCAGAAGGGACATCCTCAACTCAGTCAGGTTGCTCAGACCTCTGTTGAGCTTTACCTTGAATACCTCCAGGTATGTGACCTCAACTACCTCCCTGGGCAAGCTGTTCCAGTTTTCCACCACCCTCCTGGTAAGGAAGGGCCATTCCTGAGGCAGTGTGTGCTGGACACAACTGATCTTTCTGTGAAACATATTTTCTCCTGATGACATGAGCTAGAAGTGTTATGAAATGTCCCTCCAGGTAACGTGGGTGAAAGGAGTCTGTTCACACACATCAGGGAAGTAATAAACCCAGGGCAGAGTGCCATTAGCCAATGTTTTCATGGTGGTGTTATGAGGAGCTTGTAACAGGACCTGAACAAAGCCATTAGTCACCAATGGAACTGTCAGTAGAAATAGCATCACTTCAAGTCCTTTCAGCACTTTTTTTTGCTGCACAGATAATAAGAGACTTCAAAATGAACTTTAGAAGTTAATTTCCAGTCAAATAAACTCCCTTGTAACTGTCTAATAGCTTCAGTGACAAGACCTTTTCGTTTTCCAGCAGCTGACCCTTGCTAAGGCAAAACTGAGCCTAGCAAAGGCAAGGAGCTGGTGAACAGAGTTGGGCTGCAGGCACAGAAACCTCTCCCTGGCTTTTAGACTCACCTTTGGCTTCAGTTGAATCGATTAAAACAGCTTCAAATCACAGAATGAAATGGACTTCCATTCTTTGTACCATGCTCAGATTTTTCTTCAGAGACATACTTCAGGGATATGGAAGTGCTGGAGTGTGCCCAGAGAAGGGCCACAAGGATGAGCAGAGGGCTGGAACACCTCTGCTATGGGGACAGGCTGAGGGACTTGGGGCTGTTCAGTCTGGAGAGGGGAAGGCTCTGAGGTGACCTTATTGTGGCCCCAGCCAATTGACACCTACCCCTCAAATATTAACACACATCTGATGAGATCTTCTCTCAGTCTTCTCCAGACTAAACAGCCCCAGGGCTCTGTCTCTCTTCACAGGTTGGATGCTCAAGTCCCCAAATCATCCTCATGGCTCTCCAATGGACTCTCTCCAGCAGGGCCCTGTCTCTCTTGAACTGGGAAGCCCACAGCTGGACACAGCATTCCAGATGAGGTCTCTACATTCCTGCCCTTCTTAAGAAAGGCATCATCTGTTTCAGCAAGGGTGAAAAAAAATGGCAGGACCCACTCCATATCATAGAATCACAGAATCAACCAAGTTGGAAAAGACCTTTAAGATCATCAAGTCAAATCTATCACCTAACACCTTCTAATTAACCAGACCATGGCACTAAGTGCCCCAGCCAGGCTTGGCTGCAACACCTCCAGGCACAGCCACTCCACCACCTCCCTGGGCAGCCCATTCCAATGCCAATCACTCTCACTGCTAACAACTTCCTCCTAACATCCAGCCTAGACCTGCCCTGGCACAGCTTGAGGCTGTGTCCCCTTGTTCTGTTGCTGCTTGCCTGGCAGCAGAGCCCAACCCCACCTGGCTACAGCCTCCCTTCAGGCAGCTGCAGACAGCAATGAGCTCTGCCCTGAGCCTCCTCTGCTGCAGGCTGCACACCCCCAGCTCCCTCAGCCTCTCCTCACAGGGCTGTGCTCCAGGCCCCTCCCCAGCCTTGCTGCCCTTCTCCAAACACCTTCCAGCACCTCAACATCTCTCTTGAATTGAGGAGCCCAGAACTGGACTCAGCACTCAAGATGTGGCCAGAGCAGTGCTGAGTCCAGGGGCAGAATAATCCTTTTGTCTAACCTAAATATCCCCTGATCCAAGATGAGGACATTTCCTCTCACCAGACCACTTGGTTCCTGGGAGAAGGGATTGAAGCCTGCCTTGCTGCAGCCTTCTTTCAGGGAGTTGTTGGAAATGGGAAGGCTTTGATTCCTTGCCCTGGATGCTGTGGGGGGTGCAGCAGCATGGATTGAGTGGGCAGAATACACAGCAGAAAAGGGAGCATCTTCACTCCACAGAACTCTCCTGCTTGGCAAGCCTGATGGTTGGGAAAGGTACCAACAGCATTAGCTTTTCCTTTGTGTGTGTGTGTTTGTCCCTGGGCTTTCATGCTTAATTATTAAAATGACTTGAGCTGCACTGAATAATTAATTCAGCCTTTGAGGGAGGACAGTTGTTGCCTTGGAGTTGTCCTCCAGCTCTTCAGGGCAGGGCATGAACAACAACCAGCAAAGCAAAACATTAAATACGTGATCCCAGTGTGCAATATAATGAAGCTCAGGATCAGCTGGTTTTGAAGGATGGCACCAAAAGCCCTCAGACAAGCTGGGAAGGTATTTGCTGGACAATAACACTGCTGAGGATTGCCTCAGGAAATCAGAAGTATCCTCCTGGTGCAATGTGTTTGGGTAGATGTTGGACTTGATGATCCTAGAGGTGGGCTTCATCCTTAATGACTCTGTGGTTGGGCCAACAATGTGCCCTTGTGGCCAAGAGAGCCAGTGGCATCGTGGGGTGCATCAGGAAAAGTGTGGCCAGCAGGGCTAGGGAGGTTCTTCTCCCCCTCTACTCTGCCTTAGTGAGACCACACCTGCAATACTGTGTCCAGTTTGGGGCTCCCCAGTGCAAGAGAGGCAGGGATCTGCTGGAGAGAGTCCAGTGGAGAGCCATGAGGATGACTGGGGGACATCCTACCTGTGAAGAGAGACTGAGAGCCCTCCTCTCTGAGAGGAGATCTGCTCAATGTCTATCAATATCTAAAGGATGGGTGTCAAGTGCCTGGGACCAAGCTCTTTTCAGTGGTGCACAGCAATAAGACAAAGAACAGCAGCTACAAATTGGAACATGGAATGTTTCAGCTCAACATGAGGAGAAACCTCTTTGCAGTGAGGGTGACAGAGCAATGGCACAGGCTGCCCAGAGAGGTTGTGGAGTCTGCTTCTCTGGAGACTTCCAGCCCCACCTGGATGCATTCCTATGTGAACTACCCTAGGGGGTGCTGCCTTGTCAGGGAGGTTGGACTGGATGGTCTGTGGAGGTCCCTGCCAACCTCTAAGGCTCTGTGATTCTCTACAGGTGTGCAAGGCACATATGCATTGAGCACCATTGCCACACGTTGCACTGGGAGGGAATGACTTCCTCCCATTGACTGCTGATGAGATTGCACATAACTGCTTTCTGGCTCAGGCCCTGAGCAGAGGGTTCAGGAAAAGGATATTCTGCTGCTGAGAGGCTTGAGAGATCAATCATCTAAGGATCTTTCCACTCAGCTAAATATCTGTGAGGCCAGATGCTGCTTCAGGCAGCACTTTCGTTGATTTCACTGGGGTGTTAGTTAGGAGCAGGGTTTTAGCATGCAGGAGAAACAGCCTGCTAGAGCTAGGGGACACCCCAGTGCTTCACCAGGACTTCCCAATGAAGAGAGAAAGGGCTCCTGGGATGGGTTTTTTTGGTCAGAAGTGAGAAAATGATGATGATATCTTCCTCCATCAACACAGCGTTCAGCAGCAGCTGCTGCTCTGCAACCTGACTTCAAAGCCACCAGCCTCCATAAAGGCTCTCTTCTGCCTCTCCTGTCTGCAGGAGCAGTACTCTGCAGCTAACAGCTGACAGAGCCAGCAGTCCAGATTAGTCAAATTGTCCTTCCTTCCTTCCTTCCTTCCTTCCTTCCTTCCTTCCTTCCTTCCTTCCTTCCTTCCTTCCTTCCTTCCTTCCTTCCTTCCTTCCTTCCTTCCTTCCTTCCTTCCTTCCTTCCTTCCTTCCTTCCTTCCTCCCTCCCTCCCTCCCTCTCTTCCTTTCCTTTCCTTTCCTTTCCTTTCCTTTCCTTTCCTTTCCTTTCCTTTCCTTTCCTTTCCTTTCCTTTCCTTTCCTTTCCTTTCCTTTCCTTTCCTTTCCTTTCCTTTCCTTTCCTTTCCTTTCCTTTCCTTTCCTTTCCTTTCCTTTCCTTTCCTTTCCTTTCCTTTCCTTTCCTTTCCTTTCCTTTCCTTTCCTTTCCTTTCCTTTCCTTTCCTTTCCTCTCCTCTCCTCTCCTCTCCTCTCCTCTCCTCTCCTCTCCTCTCCTCTCCTCTCCTCTCCTCTCCTCTCCTCTCCTCTCCTCTCCTCTCCTCTCCTCTCCTCTCCTCTCCTCTCCTCTCCTCTCCTCTCCTCTCCTCTCCTCTCCTCTCCTCTCCTCTCCTCTCCTCTCCTCTCCTCTCCTCTCCTCTCCTCTCCTCTCCTCTCCTCTCCTCTCCTCTCCTTCACTTCCTTCCCTTCTTTTCTTCCCTTCTGTTCCTTCCTTCCCTTCCCTTCCCTTCCCTTCCCTTCCCTTCCCTTCCCTTCCCTTCCCTTCCCTTCCCTTCCCTTCCCTTCCCTTCCCTTCCCTTCCCTTCCCTTCCCTTCCCTTCCCTTCCCTTCCCTTCCCTTCCCTTCCCTTCCCTTCCCTTCCCTTCCCTTCCCTTCCCTTCCCTTCCCTTCCCTTCCCTTCCCTTCCCTTCCCTTCCCTTCCCTTCCCTTCCCTTCCCTTCCCTCCCCTTCCTTCCTTCCTTCCTTCCTTCCTTCCTTCCTTCCTTCCTTCCTTCCTTCCTTCCTTCCTTCCTTCCCCTTCCCTCCTTCCTTCCTTCCAAATTCCCTCCAGATTCCTTCCTTCCAAACTGTTTCTGCACTGCAAGTATCTTAGATGCCCCCAGAGAAGATCTGCATTGAGTGCAGCGCGGGCTGGCAAAGGAGAAGAGTAGCAGAGTCTGATCCCTCTAATCCCAAGTTTTGGTAAAGAAAAGCTTCTTATTTGGGGCTTGGAGGTGAAGATTTTACCAAGTAGAAATAGTTCATTTGTTTATCAGGGTTCTGTGAGTCAGGAAGAGGCTCTCAGTGGCTGAAACTCCCCCAAAACCATCAGAGCAAGGCTCTGCTTTGGGCATACCAACGGTGGGGCTGACGCTGGATCGCCACGTGAAGGAAGCAGCAGGCTTGGCTTCACTCAGCCATCACTCTCAATTAGACAAAACACTCTGCCTACCCATGGCATGCAGATCCACAGAAGGGGGAATAAAGTCCCAGGGAGCTTTCCTTTTCCACTTTACCACCAGTCAGCCCTAATGGGCAATGAGCTTCTGCAGAGCCCTCTCATTTCCCTAAAAGCTCCCAGCTCCAAAGCCCAGCTCACGCTGATGCCTCTGTGTCTTCCTCGCGTGTTTGGCGCAGCAGGCAGGCACACAAATGGCAGGGGACATCTCTATCGAGCTGCTTGCTTAATCATTTCAACACACCACACCAGCTACTTGTGTTTCAGGCAACACTTCAGGTCATTTATGCTCTCCTTGGCTTGACAAAACAAAGTGATGGAGTTTTCTGCAGCCGCAGAACCGTTGCTCTTGTACAGTTAAGACCTTCCTGATCAGAAACTGTCACCAGGAAACTTTAGGCAGGGAAAAATCCCAGGCCAGGCTACCTCAGGAGAATCACAGAATCAACCAGGTTGGAAGAGACCTCCAAGCTCAGCCAGTCCAACCTAGCACTCAGGCCTAGCAAATCAATCAGACCATGGCACTAAGTGCCCCAGCCAGGCTTGGCTTCAACACCTCCAGGCACAGCAACTCCACCACCTCCCTGGGCAGCCCATTCCAATGCAAATCACTCTCTCTGACAACAACTTCCTCCTAACATCCAGCCTAGACCTGCCCTGGCACAGCTTGAGGCTGTGTCCCCTTGTTCTGTTGCTGCTTGCCTGGCAGAAGAGCCCAACCTCACCTGGCTACAGCCTCTCTTCAGGTAGTTGTAGACAGCAATGAGGTCTGCTCTGAGCCTCCTCTTCTGCAGGCTTCACACCCCCAGCTCCCTCAGCCTCTCCTCACAGGCTCTGGACACCTTCCAGCACCTCAACATCTCTCTTGAATTGAGGAGCCCGAAACTGGGCACAACACTCTATGTGTGACCTGAGCAGTGCTGAGTACAGGGGCACAAGAACCTCCCTTTTCCTGCTGGCCACACTGCTCCTGATGCTTAAGAGATGAGAACTGTCAGACCTGTGTCTTCTCTGTGCAAGCAGCTCAGCCTGGTGCCTATTGTTAACTCCTCATTCCCCAAAGCTCTGTTCTATCCAGCAAAGGCATACATTGTTCAGGAGATGAATCACATTTAGTATGTAAGAGCTGGGTTTGAAAAGGCTGTGCTTGCTCACTAAACCACAGCCTCAAGCACCACATCCCCATGTTTTTTGAACACTTCCAGGGATGGAAGCTCCACCACCTCCCTGTGCAGCTTGTTCCAATCCCTGACCACTCTTGCAGGAGAGAAACTTCTCCTAATACCCAACCTAAACCTCAACAGAGCACATTTACACCTCTCCACACCTGCACCAAAGTGCCTGATCCATTCCAGTGCCAGGTTATTTTTTCCCTGGATGCTGATGACTGAAGGAAAGCTGAAAGTTATTCAAGTTTTATTTTGAAGTGGAAAGAAAGTTACTAAGAGACTTTTCCTCCACTCAATTGCTGCCTGAAGGTAAAAATCAGCACCCCACTAAAAAGCAAGTGACTCCCTTTCATCTCTGAGTCACGATACCATCATTTGCTGTGATTTGGCATGCAACATGACTCACTGCAACTGGAAGCAGAGGGACTGACGTTGGATTGTGAACGTGAGAAGGCAAAATGGAAGCTCAGCTCCAGGGATAACACAGCAGAGAAGCTCAAGTTGTGCAGGGAAAAGCCAGGCAGTGCAGTGAGTTATGGAAATTGCCTCCTGGCTGTTGCTGCCAAATGTTTGTGTCCAGAGAGGGAAAAGTTGATCAATGCAGGGAGAAAGTAGATGTCAGAATAAGTGAAAGCTATTGTCATGTTCACTCACTTCCAGGGACAGCCTTAATATGCTTTGGGAGATCACTCAGCCAGGGATCAGGACTGTGCAAGATGGGCTAGAAGGTGCTTAATCACTGTGAATGGATGGCTTGCAGCTGCTGCTGGCACAAGCAGAGGAATGGCTTTCCCATAACAAAAGCACCTCCTAGGAAAATCTTGGATGTGATGCTGCTGGAGATGGAGTATTCCCACATCCCTCAGTTAAATCAATAAGGGAGGAGAATTGATACTGTGGTAGCTTGCACCCACAAGCAGCTGCAGAAGGGGGCTGGCCAAGATGGGGATGTTTGAGTTGGTCTTGAGGCAGAACTGGCACAACAAAAATCCATGGAACTGGGACAGAATTGGTAGAGAAATGTTGTAATGACATAAAGAGATGCAAAGGGGAGGGCTTGGACCAGGGATCATCCACTGCTCCACGCCCTCCAGAGAGGGATGTGTAATATCAAAGGTCTGGCCAGAAATACAGGTGAAGCACGCTTAAGCCTTACACAAAAAGAGGCCCTGAGGACAAAGAGGATAATGCAAACTTCAAAGTGCTCCAAAATTGCTCCTGGTTTCCACTAAAGCTGTCAAGTTTGGTTATTCAGTTATTATATATACAGAAGCAGGGAGCCTTTTGGGTGTTTCACACTCCAGTTTGGCTTCAAGCCTAATCCTTTGCACCTCTTAGCCAGGGCTTCCCCAGACTAGGCTGTGACTCTGCAGTGGTTTACACAACTGCTTCAGCTGAGCTCTTCTCCTGTAGTAAAAGTCCATCTCTCATCATTTCCCATCTCATTACTTGGGGTGAAGTTTGAGCTCAGCCTTGGGAATTCCCTGGGCTTTGGCAGATGGTTAAGGGAGAATGGGAGATGATATCTGCTGCAGTCCTGCTTGTCCTCTTGAACAGAAGCTCCCTTCAGGTTGTGCAAGGATGCTCATGGCTTGCTCCTCTCCTTGTGCAAGGATGCTCGTGGCTTGCTCTCCTCCTTGTGCAAGGATGCTTATGACTTGCTGTCCTTGTGTAAGGATGCTCATGGCTTGCTGTCCTTGTGTAAGGATGCTCATTCCTTGCTGTCCTTCTGCAAGGATGCTCATGGCTTGCTGTCCTTGTGCAAGGATGCTCATGGCTTGCTGTCCTTGTGTAAGGATGCTCATTCCTTGCTGTCCTTCTGCAAGGATGCTCATGGCTTGCTGTCCTTCTGCAAGGATGCTCATGGCTTGCTGTCCTTGTGCAAGGATCCTTTTTTCTTGGTCTTTTTCTTTTCATCCCATTCATTATTTAGCCATACACTGTGGATGGCTTTCATCATGAACATTGTGTCTGGATGAGTGGAAGCAGTTGAATGACTATACTTGAAGAAGCTCCTAGCTGAGAGTCCCTCAAGCAAATCTCCACACATACATGCATTATGCAACAAAAGTCATGCTGGAGGTTGCTTTGTTCATGAAGAAAGTGAGCAACACTTCCAAATGTTCTTGTCCTTTGGGTTTTTCCCCTTTTTTATAGGTTCTCTTAAAAAGAAAACAACAACCAACCAAGCTGAACTTCACTCTAGATGCAGGGAAGATGTTTTAGTTGAGTGCTACTAAAAAGAATATATACTTTATATATATATATATACACACATACATCTGTTAGCCAGAATGATACTTACACTTTGGCCACAACAACCCCAAGCAGCACTACAGGCTGGAGACAGAGTGGCTGAGATCAGCCAGGCAGAGAGACACTTGGGGGTGCTGGGAGAAAGGAGCTGAAGCTGAGGCAGCAGTGCCCAGGTGGGCAGGAGAGCAATAACATCCTGGCCTGGATCATGTTGAGCTTCTCATCCACCAGCACCCCCAAGTCCCTCTCCTCAGGGCTGCTCTCCAGTCTTTTATTTTCTCTTCCCTTTTTCTCCATTGTTCTCTTTCTCTCCTTCTCTCTCTCCCTCTGTTTTGTTCAATTTTATCCTTTAATAAATAGTTTTGTGGTGATCTATGATCTATGTACCTTAATTTCATGCCATGGTAATCTATAAGAGCAGATCTTGTTCTTCTGGACAGAGATATTGTTAATCTCTGTTCTCTGGACCTTGACAATGCTACAGAAAGGCCACAGAGCTCCCACCACCTAGGCAGCCTGTCACAGGAGGCACCACTTCCCTCTCTAGTAGAGAGCCTGCAATAAATCACAGCTCCACTGCAAGAAAAATGAATGTGGCAGCCACAGACAGGAGATTACAAAAGTGGTGTTTGGTCTTTATAAATAATATATGGCAGAGATGAATCAATTCTGGTCCAGGAGGGAAGGTTTCAGGACCATCATACATTATTTCCTGCGTGATCTGCAAGCAGCCCTCTGGATATCTTTATTGATGATCTGGACCAGGGGATTGAGTCCAGCATCAGTAAGTGTGCAGATGACACCAAGCTAGGAGCAGCTGTGGAGCTGTTGGAAGGTAGCAGAGCCCTGCAGAGGGACCTGGCCAGGCTGCATGGGTGGGCAGAGGCCAAGGGGATGAGATTTAACAAGGCCAAGTGCAGGGTTCTACACTTTGGCCACAACAACCCCAAGCAGTGCTACAGGCTGGGGACAGAGTGGCTGAAAGCAGCCAGGCAGAGAGGGAGCTGGGGGTGCTGGGAGAGAGGAGCTGAAGCTGAGGCAGCAGTGTGCCCAGGTGGGCAGCAGAGCCAATGGCATCCTGGGCTGGCTCAGGAGCAGTGTGGGCAGCAGGACAAGGGAGGTTCTTCTGCCCCTGTGCTCAGCACTGCTCAGGCCACCCCTTGCGTGCTGTGTCCAGTTCTGGGCTCCTCCATTGCAGAGAGATGTTGCAGTACTGGAAGGTGTCCACAGGAGGGCGCCAAAGCTGTGAGGGGCCTGGAGCAGAGCCCTGTGAGGAGAGGCTGAGGGAGCTGGGGGGGTGCAGCCTGCAGCAGAGGAGGCTCAGGGCAGAGCTCATTGCTGCCTGCAGCTGCCTGAAGGGAGGCTGTAGCCAGGTGGGGTTGGGCTCTGCTGCCAAGCAAGCAGCAACAGAACAAGGGGACACAGTCTCAAGCTGTCCCAGAGCAGGTCTAGGCTGGATGTTAGGAGGAAGTTGTCAGAGAGAGTGATTGGCATTGGAATGGGCTGCCCAGGGAGGTGGTGGAGTTGCTGTGCCTGGAGGTGTTGAAGCCAAGCCTGGCTGGGGCACTTAGTGCCATGGTCTGGTTGCTTGGCCAGGGCTGGGTGCTAGGTTGGGCTGGCTGAGCTTGGAGGTCTGTGCCAGCCTGGTTGATTCTATGATTCTATGATGAACTGAAAAGGGATGCAGGTGTCTTTGCTTATCCAAGAGTCAATGTTTTATTGTGTTGGTAAAGGCTTTCCTCTCTCCAGCTCCCTCTTCTCCTGTGATTTCAGGCAGCATTGCTCCACAGGCAGGGGAATTCTCCTGGGACTCAGCTAATGAAAAGTGCTGTAATCCAAGAAATGCATCCCCTCTGGCAGCTGTTATTTGCTTTTCACTGGCAGTCAAACAAATATTGATATCTGAGGGCCTCCATCTACTGACTGGAATGGCTCTCGGATGGATGCAAATTAATAATGCATGCCACCCACTCCCACTCCAGATCTGGAATGGTATTTTGTTGTTGCAATGGTGTTTGGGGTTTCTCTCTATTTATGGTCCTATTTTAGTTGTTTGGTAAGGAAAAAATCATTCTCTGTTCTTGTTCTCTTGACTTGCAGAGTCATGGAATCAGTTAGGGTTGGAAGGGACCACAAGGATCAGCCAGTTCCAACCCCCCTGCCATGGGCAGGGACACCTCACACTAGATCAGGCTGTCTACAGCCTTATCCAGCCTGGCCTTTAACACCTCCAGGGATGAGGCTTCCACCACCTCCATGAGCAACCCATTCCAGGCTCTCACCACCCTCATGCTGAACAACTTCTTCCTAACATCCAGTCTGAATCTCCCCTTTTCCAGCTCGGTTCTATTCCCTCCAGTCCTATCACTACCTGACAGCCTGAAAAGTCCCTTTCTTGATCACTGAGAATAAAATCATTCAGGCCATCAAACAAACCTGAATCTCTTTGTATTTATGCTGAGAAAATTGTAGAGCCTCAGGTTCACAGGGACAGGCTTGGAAGAAAAAAAAATGGAAAATTAAAGGGAAAGTACAAAAATCTCTTAAAATATCAGACATGGCACTTGGGGATATTGTTTAGTGGCCATGGTGGTGTTGGATTGATGGTTGGACCTGATGATCACAGAATGTTAGGGGCTGGAAGGGACCTCCAGAGATCATAGAATCACAGAATCGGGCTGGAAGAGAGCTCCAAGCTCAGCCAGCCCAACCTAGCACCCAGCCCTGGCCAATCAACCAGACCATGGCACTAAGTGCCCCAGCCAGGCTTGGCTTCAACACCTCCAGGGACAGTGACTCCACCACCTCCCTGGGCAGCCCATTCCAATGGCAGATCATCCAGTTCAGCCCCCCCTGCCAGGGCAGGATCCCTTAGAGTAGATCCCCTATGGGGAGAGCCTGAAGGACCTGGGGCTTTTTGGTCTGGTGAGGAGAGGACTTAGAGGGGATCTGGTCAATGTTTATAGATATCTGAGGACTGGGGGTCAAGAGGGAGGGGACAAACTCTTCTTAGTTGCACCCTGGGATAAGACAGGGAGCTATGGATGGAAACTACAGCATAGGAAGTTCCACCTCAACATGAGGAAGAACTTTTTTACTGTAAGGGTGACAAAGCCCTGGCACAGGCTGCCCAGAGAGGCTGTGGAGTCTCCTTCTCTGAAGAGTTTCAGGGCCTGCTTGGATGTGTTCCTGTGTGACCTCTGCTAGATTCTGTGGTCCTGCTCTGGCAAGGAGATGAACTGGAAGCTCTCCAAAGGTCTCTCCTAATCCCTAATATCATAGAATCACAGAATCATAGAGTCATAGAATTATAGAATGGTTTAGGTTGGAAGGGACCTCAAAGAGCATCCACTTCCAATCCCCCTACCACAGGCAGGGACATCTCCCACTAGAATCAGCCAAGTTGGAAGAGACCTCCAAGCTCATACAGTCCATCCTGGCACCCAGCCCTAGCCAATCAATGAGCCCATGGCACTAAGTGCCTCATCCTGTGATCCTGTGCTGGATAGGCATGAAAAAGAAGGGCATTTGAAGGGCAGAAGTGTTGCAGCTTCTTTCCTCAGGCTGGCTTTGATAAAGAAAACGTTTAGCAGCTTTGAACATTAACCGTGGACAATTCTGGCGCAGCTCCGGGCTCAGACCTCCAGGATATGGACACAATTTTGACTTCTCTTAACTGAGCCTGCTGCAATCTTGATTTATTTCAGCCAGCCCTTGCTCCCTCACAGTAATTGTTGACATAGTATATTATAGCAATCAATCAATAGCTGATTAAATGAATGAAGCTCTTTCATTACCCTCCAGCCCAGATTGAATTGCTGCAGCTGTAACGGGAAGACAATATTTCACCTTGCTCTGGGGAAACCCCCACCATGCTTCCAAGCCTTTTGTGCAGCTTGTTTGATTGGAGAGGGAGATTTATATCCCCCCCAACCCCAACACACACACACATGCTCCCCTTTCCCAGCAGTAGCTAGGGAAGAAGACAGAGGATTTGCTGACCATGGGGCAGCTGCGGCGTAGCTTTCCCTCTGAAGCGAGTGTGCAGGTTAGAGCTTGGCTGCTGGGAAGGGAGAAGGAAGGAAAGAAGGAAGGGGGATTCCCAGCAATGGGCTGACTCAACCTGTGAAAAGTGGACTTGCTCTTGTAATGTATGTTATTGCAGCATTTCAATATCTGAAGGGGACCCAGAGGAAGGCTGGGGAGGGGCTGTTCAGAAGGGTTTGGAGTGCTAGGACAAAGGGCAGTGGTTTGAAACTGGAGCGAGCTGATTTTCATGTGACATCAGGAGGAAGTTCTTCACAGTGAAATGCTTGCCCAGAGAGGTGGTTGAGGCCCTGGAGGCATTTGAGGTCAAACTTGATGGAGTCCTGAGCAACCTGATCCAGCTGGAGATGTCCCTGCTTACTGCAGGGGTGAGAGTCGAACAAGATGACCTTTGAGGGTCCCTGCCAAGCCACAGAGTTCTGTGATCCTCTCTTATCCAATGCTACACCACCAAAATTGCAAGCCCTCACTCTGGGTTTGTCCTGGTTTGCTTTGTTGTCAGATTGCCAAGGAGGCTTGAGCTAAATCTTTACCAGCTTCTGCCTTGTTATCGTTAGGAGGCAGAAGAAGCAACAAGGTAGACTCCAGAACTACTTTACCAAGAGGATTAACTGCTGGTGCTCCTGTGGCTCATGGAGAGGCTGTGAGTCTCTCCTCTCTTTGATTGCAGCATGCAGTAGGACTGGGTTGCTTCCTGCCTTCCTCATCTTTTATCTTTCCACATCTCTGAGAAGAAATAATTTAGCTGGGGCTAATAAAGTCATTTTGCATCACCAGCTCCCATGCACCTAAAGGGAATGGAGCTTCATTGTCTCTTTGAAATAGCACAGAGTTAATGGAGGCCAACAACCATGGTAGCTGCTGATTGTTTGCTCCTTGACCAGAGAGAAATGTAGCCCTGGCTTTAATTTTGTTAATGGGAGGCTAAGAAACTGTACTCTGAATTTCCACCAGCGTAGCAAACCTCGTTAGGGTGTTTGTGCATCATACCACTGGCTCTTGTGTGTCCCATGAAACTATGCACAGAGGCACTTGAAAAGATTACAAACCCAGCCTTAAACTAGCTCAGTGCTCTGCAGAGCTGGCCAGTGCTAAGGCTCCCTCACATCAGATATGCCTTTGCAGTTTCTCTGTTGCACAGTCAGTCGCAGCAGAGCTGTGGTGGTTTTGGAGCAGATGCTCCACTGGCAGCATTGCCAGAGATCAGCCTGCCCTGCAGCAAGTCAATAATGCAGCTCTAGCACCCTTGAACTGGTTCCATCCATCCCCAGAGGGATGGATGCCCTCTGGAGCAGTGAGAAACAGAGCCTAAGGAGCACATGTTGCTGGCTCTGGCTGGAAGTCGATGTGTCTAGGGGAAAGTGCAGCACTTAATCACTCCCTTTGGGTGCAGATTTAGAGTGTGAGACTCTTGCTAAGTCGAATCAATTATTTTACTGTCTGCAATTGGTGATTATGAAGCTTTCTTGGCATACAATTAGCTCCTTCTGTTTCCCTTTTCCAAGCATTTGTGAAACCTTTTAGCAGAAACAGCAACCAAGAGAGACTTATTCAAGAGAAAAATGATTCGAGGAGCACAAGGCCAGTGTTGAGAGTTTAATGTGATCTGAAACATGGCAGGGGCCACAGCTTAAATTTGGGGAATCAAAATGGACCTGCCTTTTATGCTGAGTGAAAGAGCAATGACTGCCTGCAACAGGGGCAAAGAATCTTCCCAATGTCAGAGATGGATTGGAGGTTAAAAGTCGACCCTTAGCTGCTTTTCCTGATGGAGTTTGTTCTGCAATAATCAGATTTAGAAGACTTATGTAAGGCAGTTGGAAGTAATTCCACTATATGCAAGGCATGGCAGGGAGCAGAACTGAAATCACTTATGGACAGCTAAAGAAAACACTATGGGGGGAAAAACTCAGCATGGCTCCTTCCCATCACCCTTCAGCAGCAGAGGATGCATAGGCAAAGCCTCAGGCTTGCAGTTCTCCCTCCTCTTTTGCAGTTCTAGGTGAAGCTGTGGGTACATTGCATTCCACAACCTCCACGAGCCTTCACACAGTGATGGATTCAGGCTGTGATGAGCCTAAGCAGGCTGCAGGAAGCAGAGGAAGAAACTCACAGCTAAGGAACCTTTCCCTTCAGACAGATTTCATCTTGTTCTTAGAAGATGTGAGCAGAGCTGGGAACTGTACTGACTGCAGGTCTGGTCACCAAGCTACTTGCTTTCTCCCTGACAAAGCTCCTGTCCTGTGATACTGAGAGACATAGTGTGGTGGAAGGGAGGCTGAACCCCAAAGATGAGGAGCACAGCAAGCACTTGAACCTGTTTAAACACTGAAGGGCAGGTAAGAATCAGTGCCTGGCCACTGTAAGAGCAGTGTGGTCCTGATGGCTAAGCAGGATAGGTAAGAATCAGTTTAAACACTAAAGGTAGGTGAGAATCAGTGCCTGGCCACTGTAAGAGCAGCTAAGCACTGTAGGTAAGAATCAGTTTAAACACTAAAGGGTAGGTAAGAATCAGTCCTTGGCCACTGTAAGAGCAGCTAAGCACTGTAGGTAAGAATCAGTTTAAACACTAAAGGGTAGGTAAGAATCAGTGCCTGGCCACTGTAAGAGCAGCTAAGCACTGTAGGTAAGAATCAGTTTAAACACTAAAGGGTAGGTAAGAATCAGTCCTTGGCCACTGTAAGAGCAGCTAAGCAATGTAGGTAAGAATCAGTTTAAACACTAAAGGGTAGGTAAGAATCAGTGCCTGGCCACTGTAAGAGCAGCTAAGCAATGTAGGTAAGAATCAGTTTAAACACTAAAGGGTAGGTAAGAATCAGTTTAAACACTGAAGGGTAGGAAAGAATCAGTGCCTGGCCACTGTAAGAGCAGTGTGGTCCTGATGGCTAAGCAGGGTATGTAAGAATCAGTTTAAACACTGAAGAGTAGGTAAGAATCAGTTTAAACACTAAAGGGTAGGAAAGAATCAGTGCCTGGCCACTGTAAGAGCAGTGTGGTCCTGATGGCTATGCAGGATGTGTAAGAATCAGTTTAAACACTAAAGGTAGGAGAGAGTCAGTGCCTGGCCACTGTAAGAGCAGTGTGGTCCTGATGGATCTATCACCATTCACATTGCTTCCTACCACCTCACTGGGGCAAAAGTTGGAGCAAGGGTTACTGGTGCTGAAAGTGAATGCTAGAGCTGGGCTGAGCTAGAGCTGAGCCACTTTGGACAGCTCAGAAATGTGTAAAACTCCACCAAAGACTACAGAAAGTCTTTGCTTGAAGTGGCTCAGATTGCCAGTTGCTAATGCATGCAGTTAATTAAAGTCCCCATGAGGAAACTGGGTGATGTCAAGCATTATGTACAAAGCAACCACCTCATTGCATGTTGAAACACTGAAGGGTAGGTAAGAATCAGTGTCTGGCCACTGTAAGAGCAGTGTGGTCCTGATGGCTATGCAGGGTGTGTAAGAATCAGTTTAAACACTAAAGGGTAGGAAAGAATCAGTGCTTGGCCACTGTAAGAGCAGCTAAGCAGGATAGGTAAGAATCAGTTTAAACACTAAAGGGTAGGTAAGAATCAGTTTAAACACTAAAGGGTAGGAAAGAATCAGTGCCTGGCCACTGTAAGAGCAGCTAAGCAGCATAGGTAAGAATCAGTTTAAACACTAAAGGGTAGGAAAGAATCAGTGCTTGGCCACTGTGAGAGCAGCTAAGCAATGTAGGTAAGAATCAGTTTAAACACTAAAGGTAGGAAAGAATCAGTGCTTGGCCACTGTAAGAGCAGTTAAGCACTGTAGGTAAGAATCAGTTTAAACACTAAAGGGTAGGAAAGAATCAGTGCCTGGCCACTGTAAGAGCAGCTAAGCAGCATAGGTAAGAATCTGTTTAAACACTAAAGGTAGGAAAGAATCAGTGCTTGGCCACTGTAAGAGCAGTTAAGCACTGTAGGTAAGAATCAGTTTAAACACTAAAGGGTAGGAAAGAATCAGTGCCTGGCCACTGTAAGAGCAGAGTTTTCCTGTTGGATTCATCACCATTCACACTGCTTCCTGCCACCTCACTGGGGCAGAAGCTGGAGTAGGGGTGGTGAAAGTGAGTGCTAGAGATGGGAGGGGACAAAAAAAATCAGAGCCACTTTGAACAGCTCAGAAATGTGTAAAACTCCACCAAAGATTACAGAAAGTCTTTGCTTGAAGTGGCTCAAATTGCCAGTTGCTAATGCATGCAGTTAATTAGTCTCCATGGGGAAACTGGGTGATGCCAAGCATCATGTACAAAGCAACCTCTTCATTGCACATTGAATCCATACAATAAAGAGAATGTTGCTGGAAGATTGGATTTTCATAGCCTCTATCAATATTTTATGTTGTTTTCATGGTTAGTCTTGTGATATTTACAAATTTATATGGAATGTGTCTTCAGAAAGCCCAAACTTAGCTGCCTTGCAAAGGTCTGCAGTGGATGAAAGCTCAGAACAGTTTTGCTGATGTGGTGAGTCCTTGCTCCTGGGAATAATCCTGCTCAGCTTCACAGGACTGGCCACAGTTACTGGTGAATGTATAAGTGGGTAGAAACCAGGTCTGCAACACCATATTTGACAGAGACACACAAGTCCCTCAGCATTTCAAGCATCAAACTACAGCAAACATGAGGAGAGACTGAAAGAGTTGGGGCTGTGCAGTCTGGAGAAGAGGAGGCTCCCAGGTGACCTTCTTGTGGCCTTTCAGGATCTGAAGGGGACCTACAGAAAATCTGGGGAGGGACTTTTTAGGCTGTCAGGGAGTGCCAGGACTGGGGGGAATGGAGCAAAGCTGGAGGTGGGGAGAGTCAGAGTGGAGGTGAGGAGGAAGTTGTTGAGCAGGAGAGTGGTGAGAGGCTGGAATGGGTTGCCCAGGGAGGTGGTTGAGGCCCCATGGCTGGAGGTGTTTGAGGCCAGGCTGGCTGAGGCTGTGGGCAGCCTGCTCTAGGGTAGGGTGTCCCTGGCCATGGCAGGGGGGTTGGAACTGGCTGCTCCTTGTGGTCCCTTCCAACCCTGACTGATTCTAGCATTCCATGAACCTGTGAGAGCTCAGCTTGCAAGCCAGCTACCTGTTGTCAGCTCTCTGATGGATTTGTCCAGCACAGCAATAATTTTCAGGGCCATGAAAGCAGCAGGGTGATGGAGTACACTGAGCTTGGAGCTTTGCCTGGCACTGGGTTTGCCTTCTGCTGCACAGAGCAGGGAAAATCAACCATGCAGGCTCTTGCTTGGACAAGAAGTGGTTTCTCCTAGCCTAGAGAATTCCAAATGAGCAGTGGCTCCATTTAATGAGTCAGTCTGGCCTTTCTAAGTATTGAATAGCAATAGCCTCTGCTAGGAATATATTAGAGAAAGAAAAATAAATAAGGGAGGGAAGAAAAATCTATTTTGTGAGCAATTGCAGCTGTCAAGGCTCTTTCTCTTTATTAGTTTTATCATTACACAAAAGATATTTGTTTCAGGCTCTCCCTTTCCAGGCTGGGCTGCCATCTCTCAGGGATTTAGAGATCAGATGTTCCAACCACTCTCTAATGGTCTCCATCCAAACTCTCTTGGTCTTCCTCTGGTAGTTTTGTGAGGCTTTCCTCAGACACCTTGAGAGAAAAAGCACTGCTGTAAAAAAGGTCTAGCACAGAGACACAGAAAGTCAGAGGTTGGAAAGGACCTCAAAAGATCATCCAATCCAGCCCTCCTTTCAGAGCAGATCAGCAGAGCAGGAGCAGCTGTACCAGGTCACACAGGATTGCATCCAGAACTGTCTTGGTTATCTCCAGAGAGGGAGACTCCACACCCCCCCTGGGCAGCCTGTTCCAGTCTTCTCTCACCCTCACAGGGAAAAACATTACCTCATGTTTCCATGGAACTTCCTCTGCCTCAACTTCCACTCATTGCCCTTTGTCCTGGCATCACCAAGAAGAGTCACTTTCATGTCTCAGCTGAATTCAAACACAGAGACATTCCTGCCAGTGGAGAAAGATGCCACAAAATACCTCTTAATCACAGAACCACAGAAGGTCAGGGCTTGGAAGAGACCTTGAAAGCTCATCCAGTCCAACCCCCCTGCCACAGCAGGATCACCTAGACCAGATCACACAGGAATGCATCCAGAGAAGTTTTGAATGTCTCCAGAGAAGAAGACTCCACAAGTCCCTTGGGCAGCCTGTTCCAGTGTTTTGTTACCCTCACAGGGAAAAAAAATCCTCCTTGTGTTTCCATGGAGCTTCCTATGCCTCAGCTTCCACCCATTGCCCCTTGTCCTGGGCATCACCCAGCAGAGCCTGGCTCCAGCCTCCTGCCACTCACCCCTTACATAGTTATAAACATGAATGAAGTCCCTCCTGTCCAAGCAGCACAGCCTCAGCTCCCTCAGACTCTCCTGATGAGGAAGATGTTCCACTGCCTTCAGCATCTTTGTGGCTCTCTGCTGGATTCTTTCAAGCAGATTCCATGGATCCTGCTTGAGCTGAGAGGCCCAGAACTGGACACAACATTCCAAAGTCAGCCTCAGTAGGGCAGAGTAGAGGGGCAAGAGAACCTCTCTGCACCTACTAACCACAGCCCTTCTAATAGACCCCAGAATGGCACTGGTCCTGCTGGCCACCAGAGCACATTGCTGGCTCATGCTCAGCTCCCATCCACCAGGACCGCTGCTGCCCTTCACTGCTGTCCAACAGGTCAGTCCCCAACCTATACTGCTCCATGGGGTTGTTCTTTCCCAGGAGCAAGACTCTACACTTAGAAACTTAGAATCAACCAGATTGGAAGAGACCTCCAGGCTCATCTAGTCCAACCTGTCATCCAGCCCTATTCAATCAACTAGACCATGGCACTTGCCCTTGTCGAACTTCATTACCTCCCTCCCATCACCACCACTTAGTTAAGGGAGAATTCCTCACAGACTCATAGAATGGTTTTGGTTGCAAAAGACCTGTAAGATCATCAAGTCCAACCACCAACCCAACACCATTTTATCATCTCTCTGTTTCAAGAGCAAACACATGCACAAATCATAGAGTGGCTTGGGTTGAAAGGGACCTCTATAGGTCACTTAGTCCATGACTTCTGCTGCTTAATCTTATGAAACCAGAGAGACTTCAAGCCTGTGATTTATGCCTTTCCTGAAGCACACCCAAACACACACACAAGTTGTTAGCTGCTTCAATCAAAGAGTTCTGAGATTAAAAATGTAAAGAGCTCACAACACCTCATCAGTCAAGTGATGGATGTGCCCATTGCTTATAATGAAATCAAACACAAATTAAGCCTCCTGGAAGCCTACAGCCTACCTTTAGACAAATGTCTTCTGCTATTTTAAGTGCTGGAATTCATTCCAGAACTTCACTCAGTGGTGCTGCTAAACCCAGTGTTTTGCAGGAGGAAAACAGTGGTGAGAATAGCACATGGCTTGGGGGGGAGAAAAAGAAATAACTGAAAGGGGGTGGGGGATATTCATAAAGAATTCCTCTGCTCAGTTTTATAGGAATGAAATAATTGGAATCCATGGAATTATTGTGCTGCTGAAGGTCTGCTGCCTGTTTGCTAAGCTGGGCAGAGTTTGGTATAAATCTAATGCTGCTGGAAGAGTTGGAGTTGTTCAGTCTGGACAAGAGGAGGCTCCCAAGAGACCTTATTGTGGCCTTCCAGTGTCTGAAGGGGGCTACAAGAAAGCTGCTGAGGGACTTTTTAGGGTGTCAGGTAGTGATAGGACCAGGGGAAATGGAGCAAAACCAGAAGTGGGGAAATTCAGAGTGGATGTTAAGTAGCAGTTCTACACCATGGGGGTGGTGAGACACTGGAACAGGTTGCTCAAGGAGGTGGTGGAAGCCTCATCCCTGGGTGTTTTTAAGGCCAGGCTGGATGTGGCTCTGGGCAACCTTATCTAGTGTGAGGTGTCCCTGCCCATGGCAGGGGGGTTGGAACTGGATGATTTTTGAGGTCACTTCCAGCCCTGACAATTCTATGAGTCTATGATTTCCTGAATGAGGTATCTTTGCTAGGAGACAGGCAGCACATCTGCTCATTGTTACAAGCAAACAGCAAAGACCTCCAAAAAATACAAGAAAAAAAGACACCAAAGAAAAAGGAAAGGAAAAAGAAAAAGATAAAACAAGAACAAACAAAAAAAAAGAAAAGAAAAAGAAAATAAAGGAAAAAAGAGACAGAAGAAAAGAAAAAGGACAAGAAAAAGAGAAAGCTAAAAAGAAAACTAAAAAGATAAAGGAAAAAGAAAAAGAGAAAGGAAAAAGAAAAAGAGAAAGAGAATAAGAAAAAGAGAAAAATAATAACAAAAAGGAAAAACAAAAATAAAAAAGAGAAACAATAAGAAAAAGAAAATGAAAAATAAAAAGAGAAAAAGAAAAATGAAAAAGGAAAAAGAAAAAGAAAAAGAAAACTAAAAAGAAAAAAAGAAGGAGAAAAGGAAAAAAAGAAAAAGGAAAAGGAAAATTAAAAGAAAAAATAGAAGAAGAAAAGAAAAAAGGAAAAGGAAAAGAAAAAGAAAGGAAAAATGAAAAGGAAAAGGGAAAAAAGAAAAAGGAAAAGGAAAATGGAAAGGAATATTTAAAGAAAAAGAGAAAAAGGAAAGGAAGAGAAAAAGAAAAAAAGAATAAAAGGGAAAAAGCAAAAGGAAAAAGAAAGGGAAAAGAAAAATAAAAAAGGAAATAAAAAGAAAATAAAAATAAAAGGAAAATTAAAAGAAAAGACAAAAAAAGAAAAGGAAAAAGGACAAGGAACAGGAAAAGGAAAATTAAAAGAAAAATAGAAAAAGAAAAGAAAAAGGAAAAGGTAAAGGAAAAGGAAAGGACTATTAAAAGAAAAAGAGAAAAAGAAGAAGGAAGGAGGAAAAAGAAAAAGAAAAGAAAAAGAGAAAAAGAAAAAGAAAAAGAAAAAGAAAAAGAAAAAGAAAAAGAAAAAGAAAAAGAAAAAGAAAAAGAAAAAGAAAAAGAAAAAGAAAAAGAAAAAGAAAAAGAAAAAGAAAAAGAAAAAGAAAAAGAAAAAGAAAAAGAAAAAGAAAAAGAAAAAGAAAGAAAAAGAGGAAAAGCAAAAGGAAAAGAACAAGAACAAGAAAATGAAAAAGAAAAAGAAAAAGAAAGGAAAAGCAAAAGGAAAAAGAAAAGAACAAGAAAATGAAAAGAACAAGAAAATTAAAAGAAAAAGAAAAAGAAAAAGAAAAAGAAAAAGAAAAAGAAAAAGAAAAAGAAAAAGAAAAAGAAAAAGAAAAAGAAAAAGAAAAAGAAAAAGGAAAAGGAAAAGGAAAAGGAAAAGGAAAAGGAAAAGGAAAAGGAAAAGGAAAAGGAGAAAGAGCAAAAGCTCACATGCAAAAAGGAAAGAAAGGCAACATCATCATCAGAGGAGGACTGTGTTGCCCTCCCCAGCAGTGGCAGAATGAATGGGGGCTGCTAGGGTTATCTGTACAGGAAATCTGATGGCTAATATGCATTAAAAGGTGATGTTAAAACCGTAATGATAATGAGGGCTACCAAGATCAGTGGAGAAACTGATGCTCTGGAAAACCAGATCCAATTAGAAGGAGGTCTTGATGCTCTGAACACATCTGCTCCACGCAGGCAGTAGACCACAGCCCCAGCAAATGCGTCAAGTTTGCTGCTCACAGACCCATCTGTTTCCAACTCCTGTCACAGAGGGACCTGCAGGAAACTACTTTGAGTGCTCAAAAGGCTTTCAAGTCCCAAATTTGAGTCCCCTAATGGATTTGCTACTGGAATGGGCTCCCCAGGGAGGTGGTGGAGTCACTGTCCCTGGAGGTGTTGAAGCAAAGCCTGGATGAGAGGCACTTAGGGCCATGGTCTGCTTGATTGGGCAGGGCTGGGTGCTAAGTTGGGCTGGCTGAGCTTGGAGGTCTCTTCCAACCTGCTTGATTCCATGATTCTATGACATGGCTCTGCAGGACATGGTTCAGTGGCCATGGAGATGCTGGGGGGTGGATGGTTGCACTCAATGATCTCAGAGGTGGTGGTTGGACTCAATGATCTTAGAGGTGATGGTTGGACTCAGTGATCTTAGAGGTGATGGTTGGACTCAATGATCTCAGAGGTGGTGGTTGGACTCAATGACCTTAGAGGTGATGGTTGGGCTCAGTGATCTTAGAGGTGATGGTTGGACTCAATGATCTCAGAGGTGGTGGTTGGACTCAATGATCTTAGAGGTGATGGTTGGACTCAGTGATCTTAGAGGTGATGGTTGGACTCAATGATCTCAGAGGTGGTGGTTGGACTCAATGATCTTAGAGGTGATGGTTGGGCTCAGTGATCTTAGAGGTGATGGTTGGACTCAATGATCTCAGAGGTGGTGGTTGGACTCAATGATCTTAGAGGTGAAGGTTGGACTCAGTGATCTTAGAGGTGATGGTTGGACTCAATGATCTTAGAGGTGATGGTTGGACTCAGTGATCTTAGAGGTGATGGTTGGACTCAATGATCTTAGAGGTGATGGTTGGACTCAGTGATCTTAGAGGTGATGGTTGGACTCAATGATCTTAGAGGTGGTGGTTGGACTCAATGATCTTAGAGGTCTTTTCCAACCAAAACAATTCTCTGCTTCTATCAACAATCCTATTAGAACTTTGATTATTCATCTCTTGGACCAATCACAAGGAGAACCTTCCTCATAGCTAGGATGGAGAAACAGAAAGAAGGCACAGAGTAGCAGAAGCTTTCAGGCATGAGAAGTCCAGTCGGTGGTTAGCACAACTCAGCAAAGCTTTCATCAAGTGACACTTGATGGGGAGAGCAATAACCCCAAACTTAATTTGCAGGCAAACAAAAGAAGAAATTGCATTCCTGCTTCCCTCCTGTAATTATTTGGAGAGCAGTGCTGCTCTCCCAGCTGCTCTCTCTGCATTGATTGGATTTAAAGGAGGAAGTTTACGTATGAAGGTGAAGGCAGAAATCAGAGAATTGCAGAATCAGGCAGGGTTGGAAGGGACCACAAGGAGCAGCCAGTTCCAACTCCCCTGCCATGGCCAGGGACACCCTACCCTAGAGCAGGCTGCACACAGCCTCAGCCAGCCTGGCCTCAAACACCTCCAGCCATGGGGCCTCAACCACCTCCCTGGGCAACCCATTCCAGCCTCTCACCACTCTCATGCTCAACAACTTCCTCCTCACATCCACTCTGACTCTCCCCTCCTCCAGCTTTGCTCCATTCCCCCCAGTCCTGGCACTCCCTGACAGCCTAAAAAGTCCCTCCCCAGATTTTTTGTAGGTCCCCTTCAGATCCTGGAAGGCCACAAGAAAGTCACCTGGGAGCCTCCTCTGCTCCAGCCTGCACAGCCCCAACTCTTTCAGTCTGTGCTCACAGCAGAGCTGCTGCAGCCCTCTGAGCATCCTCCTGGCCCTGCTCTGGACACTCTCCAGCATCTCCACATCCCTCTTGTCCCAGGGGCTCCAGAACTGGATGCAGTACTCCAGGTGGGGTCTCAGCAGAGCAGAGCAGAGCAGAGGGGGAGAATCACCTCCCTGGCCCTGCTGGCCACACTTCTGCTGCTGCAGCCCAGGCTCTGGTTGCTCTCTGTGCTGCAAGTGCACACTGCTAGCTCATGTCAAGCTTCTCATCCACCAGCTCCCCCAAGTCCCTCTCCCCAGGGCTGCTCTCCAGCCACTCACTGCCCACAACTACATTGAAACCCAATAGCATCGAACCCAAACAGCCTGTTCTACAACCTGACTGCACCAAAGAGGATACCAATTTGACATTTCTCTCTCTCTTGATGCTGTATGTTTTTACTAGAGCTTAGCACATGTTTTACACTCTGCAGGATGAGCTTCCCATAAGAAAATCTGTAATGGTTTGAGCTGAATTCATCTTCCCTGTAGATAAATTCTGCAGTGCCTGCTAACACAATTCCTGTGGGTTCCTCTCTCCCCTTTTGTTTCCTCCAGTGTATCATAGCATGATTTTTTTTTCCCCCTCATTTCAGGCTATTTATGGTTTTTTTCCTCTGGCAGAACTAATAAAATATGACTCTGAAGCAAGAGCAGCCTTGGAGCCTGCAGTGCTGGATGTAGGAGAAAGGGATTTCTGCAGGGAGGATGAGGATTCTTTGTAACTAGGCTTTCTCAGGAACTCTTATTTACTTTGGGGGTGTTCTTTATTTTACTGCAAGGCTTGGGGGGGGAATAAATCCTAAAGCTGTGAATGAAAAGTCTGAGAGTAGTTGCAAATCATCCACTTTTTTTTTTTTCCCTGGCAGTAAGGATAGAAAATCTACACCAATCTGCTCTTTCATGTGGCAGGGCTCCTGATGCATGAACCCCAGAAGTTCATCTCTTGATGTGATGTGCTACCAACACTGACATGCAGCAGGGAAATCATAGCATCATTGAATTGTCAGGGCTGGAAGGGATCTCAAGGATCATCCAGCTCCAACCCTCCCCTGTCATGGGCAGGGACACCTCACACTAGATCTGGTTGCTCAGAACCACATCCAGCCTGGCCTTAAAGATATCCAGGGATGGAGCATCCTTCTGGAGGTTATGGAGGACAAAAAAAGCTGTTGTGAGGGGCAGCTGATTTTGATGTGAGCTCTGAAACTCAACATTTGCTGTGTTAAGATCTGGAGAATCCCATCCAGGTCTAGCATACAGTTTGCATGTCAAATGCCATAGAATCATCATAGAATTGTCTGAGATGGAAGGGATCTCAAGGACCATCCAGCTCTAATCCTCCCCTGCCATGGGCAGGGACACCTCACACTAGATCAGGTTGCCCAGAACCACATCCAGCCTGGCTTTAAAAACACCCAGGGATGAGGCTTCCACCACGTCCCTGAGCAACCTGTTCCAGGGTCTCACCACCCTCATGCTGAAGAACTTCTTCCTAACATCTAATCTGAATCTCCTCTCCTCTAGCTTGGATCCATTCCCCCAGTCCTATCACTACCTGACATCCTAACAAGTCCCTCAGCAGCTTTCTTGTAACTCCCTTCAGATACTGGAAGGCCACAATAAGGTTTCCCTGGAGGCTCCTCCTGCCTTCAAAGGAGAGTCTCTGTAAGGAAATCAGGAAGAAATAAAATGGGATAAAAAGTGCACCAGATGATGAAAATCCCAAATATTATTTGTAAGGAAACAAGAAGGCAGAGAAGAAAAAATTCTCTGTCTGAAGAGAGCTCTTTGAGTGTCAGGAAATCATAGAGTCATAGAATCAAGCAGGTTGGAAGAGACCTCCAAGTTCAGCCAGTCCAACCTAGCACCCAGCCCTGGCCAAGCAACCAGACCATGGCACTAAGTGCCCCAGCCAGGCTTGGCTTCAACACCTCCAGGCACAGCCACTCCACCACCTCCCTGGGCAGCCCATTCCAATGCCAATCACTCTCTCTGACAACAACTTCCTCCTAACATCCAGCCTAGACCTCCCCTGCCACAACCTTAGGATGTGTCCCCTTGTTCTGTTGCTGGTTGCCTGGCAGCAGAGCCCAACCCCACCTGGCTACAGCCTCCCTTCAGGTAGTTGCAGACAGCAATGAGCTCTGCCCTGAGCCTCCTCTTCTGCAGGCTGCACACCCCCAGCTCCCTCAGCATCATTTCTTCTCTCCTTCAACTCTGTTTAACATCAAAGAGTGGATGCTGCAAAGTTTTAGCTGAACCACCCCAGCTCTGTCACAGCTGCCTGGGATTTATTGGCATCTGCTCTTCAATACTCTCTGTTCCATGTATTGCAGCCACTCTGCTTTCAGAAGCCATCACCACAGGCTTTCTGTATCACCTGGGGCAAACCAGGTCTGAGCAGAGCTTCATAAAGGTGTTGTGGTGATTAAATTTGGTGGGCTCCCCACTGCATGCATCAATTGTTCTCTTCCTCAATATCTCTTCCACTTCATCCCTTATTTGAAAACAAGGAAGGTGACAACACTCAGATATTAAAAGGCTTTGGCTGATTTAGGTTGCTCTCCATCTTGGGTAAGGTCCTTCCTTTGTTGTGTCTTCTTAGTGCATACTTCAGCCAAATATTTAGACTGGAGATTAGGAAGAAATTCCTTGCAGTGAGGGGGGGGAGACAGTGAAACAAGGTCCAAAGGGAGGTTGGGGTATCCCCACCCATAAGGTCTTCACCAAGCCATAATCCCACCATGTTCAGGGCAAATTCACACACCCCAACACCCATCCTCTGTGGCCAGGGCATGCTAGTCATGACCCACACAGCTGCCTTCCTCTATTTGTGCCCTCCCTGAAAGCCCAGGAGGTGGTTGTCCATCCTCCCCTGCCAAACAGCATCCATTTATAGAACCATTAAGGCTGGAAAAGACCTCAAAGGTCACCAAGCTCAGCCATCAACCCACCACCACCATGCCCCAGCTTGCCATCTCTACCTGTTCTCCTAACACCTCCAGGCATGGTGACTCCACCACCTCAGTGTCCAGCCTGTTCCATTGCCTGAACTCTCAATTAAGACTTTTTTCCCCTAATTTCCAATCTAAGCCTCCCCTGGGGCAGCTTGAGGCCATTTCCTCTCATCCTATCACTTGATGCTAAGGAGAAGAGCCCAGTCTCCACCTTACTGCATCCTCAGTTCAAGTAGTTGCAGACAGCAATTTGCAGTCCTCAGTCCCTTCTCCCTCTCTTCTCCTCCTTCAGAAGAGTCCAACCTCCACCTTACTGCACCCTCACTTCAAGTAGTTGTAGAGAGCAACTTTCAGTCCTCAGTCCCTCCCTCCCTCTCCTCTCTCCTCCTGCAGCCAGCCCTGGTTTTGTCCTGCTTTTCCAGTACCAGTGTTTGGTAACTTCTTTGCCTGCTTGGACTTCTGAACATCTTCCACAAGGACACAAACATTTCTAGGAGCCTCCACCCAGGGAGCTGCTGACACTCAGAGCAAAGTTCTGCTCATCTTTTGGGAGTCTACTCTCACATTCTGCACTCCTCAGGCTCTGTGGCACTGCCTGAGACTCTACCTCCCTGAATTATTCTCTCTGAGAGCCCTTTTATTTCAGGAGGGATTTTACATCAGCATTCACCATGGATGTGCTGTTGTAAATATTTCACTGGGTTCCAAAGCCTGGAGGTAGCTTTCCTCTTCTTTCCCAGCATTTCCCCACCCTGTGCTGTTTTGATGGGATGCTTGAAAGAAGGTTGAATCATTTCAGCCTGACATCTAAGCCTCCTGTTTAATTGGATGTCAGGTCAGGGTTTGAATTTAAATTCATCTCTGTGTGGCCTTTCTCTCCTCCTTCTCTTCATTCTTCTCCTGATCTCCACTCCCACGGGCCAGGCTGACTTTTGCACAAGCTGATCTAATGCTTTTTTTCCTGTCCATGCTCAGGGCATTGCCAGAGTTACCACAAAGGAGGATGAGAAAGCTGATAAATCCACTCAGACATCTCACATCTCTCTTAATGAGCCTTCAAATGCTGCAAATTAACATAATCCATCTTGGAGAATTGGTCAGAGTATTGCCCTTCTAAGACGAGGAGGAGGAGGAGGAGGAGGAGGAGGAGGAGGAGGAGGAGGAGGAGGAGGAGGAGGAGGAGGAGGAGGAGGAGGAGGAGGAGGAGGAGGAGGAGGTGGGGGAGGAGGAGGAGGAGGGGGAGGAGGGAAGCACAACCTCATTTTTCCAAAGAACCCTCCTTTGGCTGCTGGTGCCAGTACTGACCCAGGCTGGCAGCTCATGGTTTGGACAGATTCACTCTGTGCTGGGTCAGGAACTGGCTGGATGGCTGAGCCCAGAGAGTGGTGGTGAATGGTGCCACATGCAGTTGGCAGCTGTCATTAGTGCTGTGCCCCAGGGGTCAGTGCTGGGTCCAGTCCTGGTCAACATCTTTATTGATGATCTGGACAAAGGGATTGAGTCCTGCATCAGTAAGTTTGCAGATGACACCAAGCTAGGAGCAGCTGTGGAGCTGTTGGAGGGTAGCAGAGCCCTGCAGAGGGACCTGGCCAGGCTGCATGGGTGGGCAGAGGCCAAGGGGATGAGATTGAACAAGGCCAAGTGCAGGGTTCTGCACTTTGGTCACAACAACCTCAAGCAGTGCTACAGGCTGGGGCCAGAGTGGCTGAGAGCAGCCAGGAAGAAAGGGACCTGGGGGTGCTGGGAGAGAGGAGCTGCAGATGAGGGAGCAGTGCTCAGGTGGGCAGCAGATCCAATGGCATCCTGGGCTGGCTCAGGAGCAGTGTGGGCAGCAGGACAAGGGAGGTTCTTGTGCCCCTGTGCTCAGCACTGCTCAGGCCACCCCTTGAGTGCTGTGTCCAGGTCTGGGCTCCTCCATGCAAGAGAGATGTTGCAGTACTGGAAGGTGTCCACAGGAGGGCGCCAAAGCTGTGAGGGGCCTGGAGCAGAGCCCTGTGAGGAGAGGCTGAGGGGGCTGGGGGTGTGCAGCCTGCAGCAGAGGAGGCTCAGGGCAGAGCTCATTGCTGTCTGCAGCTGCCTGCAGGGAGGCTGTAGCCAGGTGGGGTTGGGCTCTGCTGCCAGGCAACCAGCAACAGAACAAGGGGACACATCCTGAGGTTGTGCCAGGGCAGGTCTAGGCTGGATGTTAGGAGGAAGTTGTTGGCAGAGAGAGTGATTGGCATTGGAATGGGCTGCCCAGGGAGGTGGTGGAGTCACTGTGCCTGGAGGTGTTGAAGCCAAGCCTGGCTGGGGCACTTAGTGCCATGGTCTGGTTGATTGGCCAGGGCTGGGTGCTAGGTTGGACTGGCTGAGCTTGGAGGTCTCTCCCAACCTGGCTGATTCTATGATTCTATGACCCCTGAGGGGCTCTACTAGCTACAGGTCTCCAGCTAAGCTTCTGTTGGAGTGAGTGGCTGGAAGACCAAAGACTGTCTGAGGAAAGCACAAGGGATGATTTAATGAATCTTCATGAGCGTGTGGGCTCTGCCTTCCAGTGGGTGAGATCTGTTTCACTCCAGCTTTGTCTCATCACAAAGAAGTGAGAATGTGCTCTTCTGGAACTTTTTCTTCCTATTTCCCACCAAAGGCTCTGACAGCTGAAATAAAGCCACTCAGGAGTTCATTCTTCTCAAAAGTACAGACTCAAGCTCACAGACGAGTAGGGATTGTGGGCAAAGGCAGGGAAAATTTGGACTTCAAAGGCAAACATGTGATAAATCCCAGGGAGGTGGGAAGGAGGTGGGCAGGTGGCATGGTCTGAGCATCAAGCCTGACAGCCATCTCTCACTGCCTCTTATTTTTATCTGCCTGGGCTGAGTAGGTCTCAATTTGAGTAGCAGGAAAGGCTGTGACAGCACCACCATGTTCAGAGGGCAAGGACCAAAGGTGGTCTCACTCTGAGTGTAGTTTTTCAGCAGACAGAGGACAAGGCAGCCCTCAAGACAAAGTGTTATGTACCTGTGTGCTGCTTTGAGGCTAGATTTACTGAGAGAAATTAGACCATTGGTTGGGAAAAGAGAATAATGATCATGTCTGTATCATTCCTTGGTTGGCTGAGAGGGATAAAAAGCCAAAATAGAAGCAATTTTCCCCCAGTTGGAATCATAGAATCAGTCAGGGTTGGAAGGGACCACAAGGAGCATCTAGTTCCACCCCCCCTGCCTTGGGCAGGAACACCTCACACTAGATCAGGCTGTCTACAGCCTCATCCAGCCTGGCCTTACTTGATGATCTTAGAGGTCTTTTCCAACCTGGTTAATTCTGTGATTCTGTGACCTCCAGGGATGTGGCTTCAAAGATCAAAGATCACATTGGGAGCTTCTGTGCTCCACAACCTCCCTGGGCAACCTGTGCCAGTGTCTCACCATCCTCACTGCAAACTTCTTCCTAACATCCAGTTTCCATCTCCCCTCTGCCAGTTTAAACCCATTCCTCCTTGTCCTTGTGTATAAATGCTTGTAAATGTTGCCATGCTGGAGAGGCTCCCAGGGGACCTTCTTGTGGCCTTCCAGGATCTGAAGGGGGCTACAAAAAAGATGGGGAGGGAACTTTTTAGGCTGTCAGGGAGTGCCAGGAGTGGGGGGAATGGAGCAAAGCTGGAGGTGAGGAGATTCAGAGCAGAGGTGAGGAGGAAGTTGTTGAGCAGGAGAGTGGTGAGAGGCTGGAATGGGTTGCCCAGGGAGGTGGTTGAGGCCCCATGGCTGGAGGTGTTTGAGGCCAGGCTGGCTGAGGCTGTGTGCAGCCTGCTCTAGGGTAGGGTGTCCCTGGGCATGGCAGGGGGGCTGGAACTGGATGGTCCTTGTGGTCCCTTCCAACCCTGACTGATTCTGTGATTCTATGATTCTATGATTCTAGGTCCATAGAGCCCCTCCAGAAGCAGTGCCACAGCTTCTCCTGAAGGCTATGCAGATTGCCTGAAAAGTGTGATATTTTCTGGGCTGAAAAACCAGAAGTAGTGAAGGTGCTGAATGTGCCTTTCCCCCCCTCCCTCCTAATACCAGAGCCCTGACGTGCACCACAGCTACGCTTGAATCATTAACTTCCATCCTTATTGATGAAAGACTTTAATTTGTTCCTCATCTTGCATTGGTTTATTAATTCTTAAATCAAATATACATTATTTTGTTGTTCCTCCCCTGGAAATGCATGTTCTGAGAGCAATTAAACTAAAAGCAGAGGATGCATTCCTCCTTCTGGTAAACAGATTCATCCTGGGTATTTTCCTTTGTAGGAGCCTGGATTGCAGTGCTGGGCTACTTTAATCAACATTTTCATAGAATCAAGCAGGTTGGAAGAGACCTCCAAGCTCAGCCAGCCCAACCTAGCACCCAGCCCTGGCCAAGCAACCAGACCATGGCACTAAGTGCCCCAGCCAGGCTTGGCTTCAACACCTCCAGGGACAGAGACTCCACCACCTCCCTGGGTAACCTCTTCCAGGCTCTCACCATCCTCATCCTGAACAACTTCTTCCTAACATCCAGTCTGAATCTACCCATTTCCAGCTTTGCTCCATTCCCCCCACTCCTGTCACTACCTGACAGCCTAAAAAGTCCCTCCACAACTTTCTTTTAGCCCCCTTCAGATACTGAAAGGCTACAGTAAGGTCACCTGGGAGCCTTCTGCTCTCCAGGCTGAACAGTCCCAACTCCCTCAGTCTCTTCTTATAGCAGAGCAGCTCCAGCCCTTCTCTGGACACCTTCCAGCACCTCCATATCCCTCTTGTCCCAGGGGCTCCAGAACTGGATGCAGTACTGCAGTTGGGGTCTCACCAGTGTGGAGCAGAAGGGGAGAGGATCACTTCCCTCACCCTGCTGCCCACACTTCTCTTGCTGCAGCACTGCAGGTGGGGTCTCAGCCTCTCCTCATAGCAGATCAGCTCCAGCTCTCTTAGCATCCTGAATGACTGAGGTTGGAAATGATCTCCAAGATCACTGAGTCCAAGAATCAACTTAATCCCTACCATGGTCATTAAACCATGTACCAGAGTGCCATGAGCAGTGGTGAGCTCCACCATTTACTGCCCCACTCACCTCTAGAGCAAACCTCAGTGCACTTAGTGTGGGCCAGCTCTAATTTAGAGCAATTGCTTCATGAACATGGAATCACTGAGGTTGGAAAAGATCTCCAAGATCACTGACCCCAAAGATTGGCTTAACCTCCACCATGGTCATTAAACCACGTACCAGAGTGCCATGAGCAGCTGTGAACTCCACCATTTACTGCCCCACTCACCTCCAGAGCAAACCTCAGTGCATTTAGAGTGGTCCAACTCTAATTTAGAGCAATTGCTTTCCTAAACATGGAATTGCTGAGGTTGGAAAAGACCTGTAAGGTCACCAAGCAGTCACTCTGGTTGAAAGAAACCAACAGCATAATGAAGATAAGACTTTCTCAAGCATAATGCTATATGCAGACTAATTACTGCAATAGCAACATAAAATTGCTTCTCAGACCCCAGAGAGCAGTTTAATCAGATGTGCTAAACCACAGAGAAAATATTGGTTGCAAAGAAAGGAAAATAATAAGACAAAAGTTATTATTAAGACATTGGTGCCACTGGTTATCATCAGGGAGGAGAGAGGGAATGAAGCTCAACAGGGACAAGTGCAGAGTCTTGCACCTGGAAAAGAACAACCCAAATGGACCAGTATAGGTTAGGGACTGACCTGCTAGAGAGCAGTGAAGGACAAAAGGAACTGGGAGTCCTGGTGGGTGGAAGGTTGGCCATGAACCATCAGTGTTCTCTTGTGGGCAATGCCATTCTGGGGTGGATTAGAAGGGCTGTGGTTAGTAGATGCAGAGAGGCTCTCCTGCCCTTCTACTCTGCCCTACTGAGGCTGCATCTGGAGTATTGTGTCCAGTTCTGGGCCCTTTAGTTCAAGAAGGATCTGAGGGAACTGCTGAGAGAATCCAGTAGAGAGTTACAAAGATGCTGAAGGCAGTGGAACAGGAGGAAGTTCTTCCCAGAGAGAGTGATTGGCATTGGAATGGGCTGCCCAGGGAGGTGGTGGAGGCACCGTCCCTGGAGGTGTTCAAGCAAAGCCTGGATGAGGCACTTAGTGCCATGGTCTGGTTGACTGGATAGGGCTGGAGGATAGGTTGGACTGGATGATCTTGGAGGTCTCTTCCAACCTGGTTGATTCTATGATCTTCTTTATAAGGAGAGCCTGAGGGAGCTGGGGCTGTGCTGCTTGGAGAGCAGGAGCCTGAGGGGTGACCTCAGTCATGGTTATAAAGATGTGCAGGTGAGTGCCAAGAACATGGGCAGGCTCTGCTGGGCAATGCTCAATGCCAGCACAAGGGGCAATGGGTGGAAGCTGAGGCATAGGAATTTCCATGGAATCATGAGGAGCAATTTTCTTCACTGTGAGGGTGACAGAGCCCTGGAAGAGGCTGCCCAGGAAGCTTGTGGAGTCTCCTTCTCCAGAGACATTCAAAACCTCTCCTGTGTGACCTCTTCTAGGTGATCCTGCTCTGGCAGGGGGCTTGGACTGACTGAGCTTTCAAGGTCCCTTCCAACCCCTAACCTTCTAGGATTAAGAGTTGCTTTGGGGCATCTTTCTCCAGTGGCACAAATGTCTCTGTGTTAGAATTCAGCTGAGACACAAAAGTGCTGTTCCTGAACATCATCAGGAATTGATTCTCCGTGACACCACCGAGCAATTACAGCACCATTAAGTTCCATTAAAGGTGGAGACACTGCCAAATTTAGAGGCAGCAATTAAAACACTCAACAAAAGTGTGTGATATCCACCCTTCCCTACCTTCTGTATGCCAAAAGAAGACCTGTCAAACACCATCAGGAGGGTGGATTTTGACTGCAACTTGTACAAATCAGAAGTTCACAAACTTTACCTACATTGTTTTGGGGAGCCCTGAGTGGAATGAAAAGGTCACAGTAGCCTGCATCACCCTGCTAAGAGTTCTGATAGTCACACACACACAGCTGTGCCCTAATAAAAGATGAATCACCTTCACTTCCATTTGGATGCATGGAAAACTATTCCAACTGTGGTTTTTTTCCCCAAGGAGAGGAAAGCTCCCAAGCAATCAGTGATCAGTGTAACACAATTCAGTCTAGGGGAACACAAGAACTAGCAGGGGGAAAAAAGCAGTTTAAGAGAGAGATAAAACAACCTTGGGGCACTGTGTGGTCACACAAGTTAGTGGAGAGATCCTGAAACCCTACCAAAGTGTGTCTGAAAGAGATTTAGAATGGAAGGAATGCTAGAATGGTTTAGGTTGGAAGGGAGCTCAAAGCTCAGCCAGTTCCAACCCCCTGTCATAGGCAGAGATACCTTCCACTGCAACAGGTTGCTCAAGGTCTCATCCAACCTGGCCTTGAACACCTCCAGGGAGGTGGTGGAGCACAGAAGCACCCATCAAAGATCACATTGGGTGCTTCTGTGCTCCACCACCTCCCTGAGCAACCTGTGCCAGTGTCTCACCACCCTCACTGCAGGGAGATTGTGGACCACAACCTTGAACACCTCCAGGTGGATGCCCAGTGCCAGCAGAAGGGCAATGGGTGGAAGCTGAGGCATAGGAGGTTCCATGGAAACATGAGGAGGAATTTCTTCCCTATGAGTATGACAGAAGACTGGAACCAACTACCCAGGGGGGCTGTGGAGTCTCCCTCTCTGGAGATATTCAAAACCCACCTGGATGTGTTCCTATGTGACCTGCTCTAGGTGATCCTGCTCTGGCAGGGGGGTTGGACTGGATGAGCTTGGAGGTCCCTTCCAATCTGAACCATTCTATGATTCCTTCCATTCTAAATGCTTTTCAGACACACTTTGGTGTAGAATCATAGAATCAAGCAGGTTGGAAGAGACCTCCAAGCTCAGCCAGTCCAACCTAGCACCCAGCCCTGTCCAGTCAACCAGACCATGGCACCAAGTGCCTCATCCAGGCTTTGCTTCAACACCCCCAGGGATGGTGACTCCACCACCTCCCTGGGCAGCCCATTCCAATGGTAGGGTTTAAGGACCTCTCTTGTGTGACCACACAGTGCCCCTGACCTTCTGTGAATCTGTGATTCTGTGCAATTAACATCCTTTCCACATCAGGATGCTCATTTTTCATGGCAAGCTTTGCATCAACCTAGCATTTACCCTGAGCTTAAACACTGAAGACATTTCTTAATCCATTCTACATGGCCATCACCTGGTGATGTGGATTCAACCATGTGCCAAGCACTTCTACTAAGCTGGCAGCACAACACTGTCACTGCAGAGGATCTTCCTTTCCATCAAGCAGCAAGGAGGAGCAATCTGCTCAGCAAGCAATTTATGCAAATTGACTTTAATGAAAACTCTTCTCTGCTTTACTAAAAATACAGAAACTTCTGACTAAGATTCTCACCCTCCTCTAGCGCCGACTGTTCGGCTTCTTGCAGTCCTCCGGGGCTCTTTGGCATCCCAATTGAAAATAGGATGGCATCCCAATTAAAAACACCTCTTTCCTAGTCAACCAAAGCTGATTTCTTCTTTCTGAGCATGCTGCAAATGGGTTTTGTCAGAGGGAAAAGTGTGGGGTGCTTGTATCCAGTAACAGGTTGTGCGCATCTTGGTTGTGTACCGGAGATGATTGTGGGGTGGCAGCAATGAGCTGCTCAGGCTCCCATTCTAATCATAGACTCAAGCAGGTTGGAAGAGACCTCCAAGCTCAGCCAGTCCAACCTAGCACCCAGCCCTGGCCAATCAACCAGACCATGGCACTAAGTGCCTCATCCACTCTTTGCTTATAGAATCAAGCAGGTTGGAAGAGACCTCCAAGCTCAGCCAGCCCAACCTAGCACCCAGCCCTATCCAGTCAACCAGACCATGGCACTAAGTGACTTGAACACTTCCAGGGACAACAACTCCACCACCTCCCTGGGCAGCCCATTCCACCAATCCATCTTCTTGATGTTCCTACATTTGCTAACTGATATTGAGGCCAAACTCCCAGTCCTGATGGAAGCCATCGGACCTGCAGGGTGCTGTCAAAATGCTTCAGTTACCCCCGAGACTCAAGCCCACATGTACACTTTATTGATGCTGATGACATCCTCTTGTTGAAGAATGAGGTGGTCACATATTTCACCCTGAGGGAGGGTAGTAAATGCAGGAATTTGGGATCAGAGACACATGGTGCAGTGGAATATTTGCCTCTTGACCTGTTGTGCATTAAAGGGCATTTGAGAGTTAAATCAATCTTGCCTGGGATCTCTTAGGAGGAGAGGCTGAGGGACCTGGGGCTGGTTAGCCTGGAAAAATAGAAGACTGAGAGGGGATCTGATCAATGCCTGTAAAGATTTAAAAGGTGAAGGTTAGATGGGTGAGGCTAAGCTCTTCTCAAGTGCCCAGTGATAAGCCAAGAGGCAAAGGGTACAAAATAGAGGAGGGGAAGTTGCCCTTCAATTTAAGGAAAAACCTCTCTGTGAGGGTGGCAGAGCACTGGAGCAGGCTTCCCAGAGAGGTTTTGGAGTCTCCTTCTCTGGAGACTTTCAAAACTCACTTGCCTGGTCTTGAACACCTCTAGAGAAGGAGCATCTACAACCTCCCTGGGCAACCTGTGCCAGTGTCTCACCACCCTCACTGCAAAGAACCCTTTCCTAACATCTAGCTTGAATCTCCCCTCTGCCAGTTCAAACCCATCCCTCCTCATCCTGTCATTAAAAGGCCTTGTCAGCAGTCCCTCCCCAGTCTTCCTGTAGCCCCCTTCAGATATTGGAAGGCCACTCCAAGGTCTCCTCAAAGCCTTCTCTTCTCCAGGCTGCAGAGCCCAAACTCTCTCAGCCTGTCCTCAAAGCAGAGCTGCTGAAGCCCTCTGAGCATCTTGGTGGCCTCCTCTGCACTGGCTCAAACACTTCCATGTCCTTCTTGTGCTGGGGGCTCCAAAACTGCACCCAGGACTCCAGGTGGGGTCTGAGGAGGGTAGAGCAAAGGGGTAGAATCCCCTCCCTTGCCCTGCTGCCCACACTGCTCTTGCTGCAGCCCAGCACAGGGTTGTGTCTGGGCTGCACTCACACTGCAGGCTCCTGTTGAGCTTTTCCTCACCCCAGACTCCCAGGTCCTGTTCCTCAGAAAATCATAGAATCATACAATGTCAGGGGCTGGAAGTGACCTCGAAAGACCCCCTGCCAGAGCAGGATCACCTAGAGCAGATGCTGAAGTCAACACTTAAAACCATACCCCCATGCCTCCAAGGCAGACACTGTGAGTGGGATTGCTCTCAGCTGCAGGTGGGGTGTTGAAAGCAATTTGTCATGCAAGCTCACTTTATAGTCAAGACAGAAGTGGGCACCTCAAGAACCAACTCCTCCCACCTGGGTGATTAGCTTCAATTAGCCACCTCACATAGAGGTTGGTGAAGTTGGGGGAACTTTTCTTCCCTCCTAAAATTAGCTTGGTATTCTTCTTTCTGCAGTGAAACTCCTCTCAACAGTGGACACCAGAATCTAAGGTAGCATCTCACCATGCATACAGGTTCCAGCTTTTACAGGGTCACAGGCTCACAGGGGTTGGAAGGGACCCAAAGAGATCATTAAATCCAACCCCCCTGCCAGAGCAGGACCACACAATCTAGCTCAGGGCACACAGGAACACATCCAGACAGGCCTGGAAAGGCTCCAGAGAAGGAGATTCCACAGCCTCTCTGGGCAGCCTGTACCAGTGCTCTGGGACCCTTACAGGAAAGAAGTTCCCCCTCTGTGTTGAGCTGGAACCCCAATAGTTGGAATTGTTGGCAAAGCCAGCAGTAAATGAAACAATTCATGCCACAGGCATGAAGCTTCCAAGTTCCTCAAGAGCTTGGGGGGTGTCCTTTGGGAGATTAGGCAGGAGCAAGCATGCAGGGACAAGTCACTCTTGTGGTCCTCTGGTAAGGGCTCTTGCACACAGTTTGAAGACTCAACACCAGAGTAAGTAGTTTTGTCCAGTTTTAGCTACATGGGTTGGTGTAGCTGCTGCCTGCCCATCACAAAAGTGGATTCTTGTCAGGAGGTCAGGAAAGACAGGGACCTGCTGGAGAGAGTCCAGTGAAGAGCCACGAGGATGACTGGGGGACTTGAGCATCTCCCTTAGGAAGAGAGACTGAGAGCCCTGGGGCTGTTTAGTCTGGAGAAGAGGAGACTGAGAGGAGATCTGATCAAATGTGTGCTAATATTTGAGGGGTGGGTGTCAAGTGGCTGGGGCCAAGCTCTTTTTCATGGTCAGCAGCAATAGCTGGAGCATCAGCAGGAACAACAGCTACAAACTGGAGCACAGAAGTTTCTCCTTGACATGAGGAGAAACTTCTTTATAGTGAGGGTGACAGAGCCCTGGGGAAGGCTGCCCAGAGAGGTTGTGGAGTCTCCTTCTCTGGAGTCTTTCCAAAGCCACCTGGATGCATTCCTGTGTGAACTACCCTTGGAGATGCTACTTGTGGCAGGGAAGCTGGATTGGAATGGGCTGCCCAGGGAGGTGGTGGAGTCACTGTCCCTGGAGGTGCTGAAGCAAAGCCTGGCTGAGGCACTTAGTGCCATGGTCTGGTTGACTGGCTAGGGCTGGGTGCTAGGTTGGCCTGGCTGAGCTTGGAGGTCTCTTCCAACCTGCTTTATTCTGTGATTCTATGGATGATCTTTGGAGGTCCCTTCCAACCTCTAAGGTTCTGTGATTCTCTGATTCTTCAAAACAACAGTGCTTCATTCTGGCTGGACATCAGGAGTTGTGACCTGGGCAGGGTGAGGTAAAGATACATGGTGGGAAGTTGGAAAGCTGCTTAGGGAGGTGATGGAGTTCCCATCCTTGGAGATGTTGACAAAACAAGTAGACACACAACATGGTCATGAGGCTCTGGGCAGCCTGATTAGGGTAGGGTGTCCCTACCCATGGCAGGGGGATTGGAACTAGATGACCTTTGTGGTCTCTTCCCACCCTGACTGATTCTGTGTGTTTGGTTAGAGGTTGGCAATGATGATCTTAGAAGACATTTCCAACCTTAATGGTTCTATAGCTCTGTGAATGGATATTTGACACAAACCATCCTGAAAGCTTGTAGGTCCTCACCAAAACAACCCAATTAAGAGACACCTTGGAGCCACATCCCTCGCTGTGCTCTCACTCTGCTTTAGCTACTCCCACCCAAAGGCTCAGCAAAGCAGCTTGTGCCTTCCACCAAGAGAGTAAACAACCAAGAAAGGCTGGAATGACCATTTAGTACTTGTGTTTGTTCCAACTACTAGTGATTATTTTGGCTTTTTTTTTGGTTATGTGCCTCCTTTTGTTGGTAGGCAAAGAAAAATGATATAGAGAGAGAGAAAAGAAGGACAAAAAGTAATATTGTTCTTCCATGAATCATCCTTCCCACTAAACTGTCTCCTTGACTGGCAGTTGAGTTTGTTAGTCATCCAGGGTTGGAAAATTGTGGGGTGGCAATTATCCAGCACTTCCTCTAGGTGTCAAGTCACAGGGATAATCCCCTGGGGTGTTTCGTGCCACCCACTGGAGATGCTGCTGGTTTGATGCTCTCCATCCTGGCAAAGCAGGGAGTGAGTTTTTCTTTCCAGGCAAAGCTTTGTTGCCTTGATGCAGATTTTACTCCCAGAACCCTGACACTTTCATGAGCTCTTACAGGTTCTGCAAAGTGATCAAATTAGCCAGATGCCAGGTCCTGAACTTGGGTCACAACAACCCCAAGCAACGCTACAGGCTTGGGGCTGCAGAACTGCCTGGCAGAAAGGGATCTGGGGATTGTAAGAGGCAAACAACTCAATATGAGCCAGCAGTGTGCCCAGGCAGATGAATAGGAGCCAGCAGAGTGCCAGGTGGCCAAGAAGGTCAATGGCATCCTTGGCTCTGCTCTCATGAGACCCTATCTGGAGTCCTGTGTGCAGTTCTGGAGCCCCCAGCACAAGCAGGACATGGAACTGTTGGAACCAGTCCAGAGGAGGTCACAAAGATGCTGAGAGGGCTGCAGCAGCTCTGTTGTGAGGACAGGCTGAGAGAGTTGGGGCTCTGCAGCATGGAGAAGAGAAGGCTTTGAGGAGACCTTGGAGTGGCCTTGCAGTATCTGAGGGGAGCTCCAGGAGGGCTGAGGAGGGACTATTGACAAGGGCTTGTAACGACAGGATGAGGAGGAATGGGTTTAAACTGGCAGAGGGGAGGTTGAAACTGGGTGTTAGGAAGAAGCTCTTTGCAGTGAAGGTGGTGAGACACTGGCACAATGGCTAGGGCTGGGTGCTAGGTTGGACTGGATGATCTTGGAGGTCTCTTCCAACCTGGTTGATTCTATGATTCTATGATACTTACCTTCCACTTGGCAGAGGTAGCATTTCACAGAGCTGGGGGATACCAAAACCTAGGCTGCATTTTTCAGTCACGTAATGTCTGCTTTTGAACTGGAGATCTTCTGACCTTGAGTGCTCCTGCCAAGGCTGATTTTTCACATTGGTCCAGCTAAACTGAATTCTAGGCAGAAGAAATATTAAATGTGGTCAGGTTAACTTTTCTTCTCTAAACCATCCTTGTTTGTGTGCTTTTTGTGGCTGTATTTTCTTCCCCCCCCCCTTTTTACTTCTCCCACCTTGAAGATTTTAAGCCAAAGAGAATTTGGGGACATGTAGATGTGGACTGTTTGGAGGTAAAATGCCACATTCAGAAGTAGGTAGTTCAGAGTTATCTTTAAGGCATCAATAATAAATCAATGTTTAATGTATGGATACTTTTAGACATTAATATATAGCATTCACACTGTCCAGATCTGGAATTAGACACTGAATGTCACAAAAATCATAGACTCATGGAATGGTTTGGGTGGGAAGGGACCTCTAAAGGTCATACCTTGCAGTAAGCAGGGACGTGCCAAACTAGACCAGGTTGCTCAGGGCTCCATCAAGCCTGACCTTGAGTATCTTCAGGGATAAGGCTTCCAAAGCCTCCCCAGGGCAGCCTGTTCCAGTGTTCCACCACCCCCATTGTAAAGAGTTTGTTCCTAACACCCAATCTAAACCTGCTCTGCTCTAGCTTAAAACTACTGCCCCTTGTCATGTTGCTACAAGCTCTTGTAAACAGCACCTTCTCAGCTCTCTTGTACCCCCTTCAGGCACTGGAAGGCTGTTATAAGTTCTCCTGGGACACTTTTCTCTTCCTCTTCTCCTCTTCTCTTCTCTTCTCTTCTCTTCTCTTCTCTTCTCTTCTCTTCTCTTCTCTTCTCTTCTCTTCTCTTCTCTTCTCTTCTCTTCTCTTCTCTTCTCTTCTCTTCTCTTCTCTTCTCTTCTCTTCTCTTCTCTTCTCTTCTCTTCTCTTCTCTTCTCGCTTTTCTCTCCTCTCCTCCCCTCTCCTCCCCTCTTCTCTTCCTTCTCTTCTCTTCTCTTCTCTTCTCTTCTCTTCTCTTCTCTTCTCTTCTCTTCTCTTCTCTTCTCTTCTCTTCTCTTCTCTTCTCTTCTCTTCTCTTCTCTTCTCTTCTCTTCTCTTCTCTTCTCTTCTCTTCTCTTCTCTGCTTTTCTCTCCCCTCCCCTCCCCTCCTCTCCCCCCCTCCCCAGGCTGAACAACCCCAAGTCTCAGCCTATCTTTGCAGCAGAGGTGCTCCAACCCTCTGATCATTTTTGTGGCTCTCCTCTGGACCCACTCCATCAGATCCACATCCTGCTTTGTGTGGAGAGCCCCAGGAGTGGACAGAGCATGCCAGGTGAGTTGCCAACCAGAGCAGAGCAGAATGGCAGGATGCTTGGCCACGCTGCTTTTGATGCAGCCATAGTAAGGCTGTTAAAGTCTCCTGACTGCCTCTTGAAAACAGTCTCCAAAAAACAAGCTGTCAGTCTTGAAAAAAACACTTGAAATAGTCAAAACATCTTTGGAGCTGGAGAAGTGATTATGTAAATGAAGACATTTAACCAAAGTGTGGGCACGGGAAACCTGAAGAGTAAATTCCCAGGTTGGAATGAAGCTGGCAGCGGAGAAACGCAGCTCTCTGTGGGGGCAGCAGTTCACACTTAGTAACGTGAAGATAAAAGGGGGGTGAAAAAAAAATCACTTTCTCAGGTGAGAGCTGCTTCTCAGTGCTCCATTTGCCAGGGAGCTGTGTTTGTCATTTCATTCATGTCGGTGGATGCTGCATGCAGCCACTGGGGCAAGCCTCTTCGTCGTGCTTGTTAGTGACCTCACTGCAGAGCACCTAGAAATGGCACTTTGGGACTTTCTGTGCATGGCAGCAGCTGAGGAAAAAGATCTATCCCAGTTGCTTGAAACTTGGACTGAAGCACAGGCTTGAGGAAATGTGCAGCTACAACTCCAATAGCACCGTGAGCAGGTCTAAGGACTGTGGAAGGCAGGAGTAGCACTGCCCAGGCAATCCTGGTGGTTGGTCTGTGGTCTCCAGAGAGAGACCTGCTCTGGTCTCTGGGCAGCCTGGTTCAGGGTTGTGCCACCCTCAGAGAAGCTTTTCTTTATGTTTAGGTGGCACCTCCTGTATTCCACTTTGCGTTCATTGTCTCCTGTCTTGTCACTGGACACCGCTGAGTAGAGCCTGGCTCCATCCTGCTGACACTCACACTTCAGCTGTCCATCAGCCTTAGTGAGATCTCGCCTCAGCATCCTCTTCTCCAGGCTGAACAGCCACAGCTCTCTCAGCCTCTCCTCAGGAGGTAGATGCTCCTGTCCCCTCAGCATCTTAGTGGCTCTCCACTGGACCAATTCCAGTGGTTCCCTGTCATTCTTGGGCTAGGGAGCCCAGAACTTGCTCCCTGGGACAGGACAAGCAGCAATGGATGGAAGCTGCAGCACAGGAGGCTCCAGCTCAACACAAGGGAGAACTTCTCTCCTGTAAGGATCCCAGAGCCCTGGCACAGGCTGCCCAGAGAGGCTGTGGAGTCTCCTTCTCTGGAGCCTTTCCAGGCCTGTCTGGATGTGTTCCTGTGTGCCCTGAGCTTGACTGTCTGGTCCTGCTGTGGTGGGGGGGTAGGACTGGATGATCTCTTTGGGTCCCTTCCAAGCCCTGACATCCTGTGAGCCTGTGACTAAACCACATTCCCAGCACTACATCTACACTACTCTTAAATGCAATCCAGCTCAGGGCACACAGGAACACATCCAGACAGGCCTGGAAAGGCTCCAGAGAAGGAGTCTCCACAGCCTTTATGGGCAGCCTGTGCCAGGGCTCTGGGACCCTTACAGGAGAGAAGTTTCCCCTTGTGTTGAGCTGGAACCTCCTGTGCTGCAGCTTCCATCCATTGCTCCTTGTCCTGTCCCAGGGAGCAGTGAGCAGAGCCTGTCCCCCTCCTCCTGACCCCCAGCCCTCAGATAGTTATAAACATTGATTAAATCCCCTCTCAGTCTTCTCTTCTACAGACTAAACAGCCCCAGGTCCCTCAGCCGCTCCTCATCAGGCAATGCTCCAGTCCACTCATCATCCTCACAGCCCTCTGCTGGACCTTCTCCATCAGATCCCCATCCCTCCTAAACAGGGGAGCCCCCAAACTGAACACAGTAGCAAAACTGGATGCAGTTGAGTCAAGAACTTGTCAGTGTTAACTTAATGATTGGACTCAATGATCTTAAAGCTCTTTTTTCAGTGTGATGCTGTGAATTAGTCCTCCTCCACTGATCATTGAGGTAGCCCAGATCAAAACACCACAGCTGAAGCTGGTTCCAAAGGTGTTTGAAGCAAAACACAGTACAAATAACTCATGTGGATAGCAGGGAAAACAAAAGACAATCCAACCTAGCAGCAGCAAAAGCAAACAGAAAGAGTCCTTGTAGGGCTTTCTGTCAGCAGCCATCCCATGATGCTGCCTTCACCCACTCCTTCCAGCACTGCTTCGAGTGGAACACAGAATGCTCTCTCAAAAGAGTTTGGGCAAATTCCTTAGAGAGTTGGGAAAAGCTGTGTCCAATGTCAGGCAGGCTGGGAGTGGCTCTGGTGCCATCACATTCCCTGCTCAAGAAGCAGACAAAAACTTTCCCTGGGCAATCCTCGTTGAGTTGTGAATTATGGATGCAGCCCTGCAAACTCCTGAGTTGCTGGCCCAGAGTGAAACACAGCAGAAAGGAAAGACTTGATTTTCTCTTTCCCAGCTTTTCAATTCCCTGTGCAGATCCTTCTGGGCTGGTTTTTTAATGTGGTTTTTATGTTTTTCCTACACAGTCACCCTTAACCCCACGCAGCCACACAGCCTTGGGGCTTTCCTATCTTTCCACTATGGTTTTTAATACCTTTAATACTCTCTGTGCTTTCTTCTTAGATATTGGTGTATTTTCCACTTAGATACTGAGCCTTCTTCTTTTCTGAGCAGTCAGGTGTGCTCAGGCATCAGAAATGTCCATATCCACATCCATCCTGCTTTTTTCTTCACACACAAAGGAGCATTTTCATCAGGAAGAATTTGGCTGTGTCTATTTTGGGCACCTCAGGTGCCTGCACTGCCTTTCCCCAGGGGGTCGAACACTGGACCCAGCTGCTTCAAATCCTACTGAGCAGTCAGATGTGCTCAGGCATCAGACATGTCCATATCCACCCTGGTTTTTTACACACAAAGCAGTATTTTCATTAGGAAGAATTTACTGCATCTATTTTGGGCACCTCAGGTGCCTGCACTGCCTTTCCCCAGGGGGTCAAACACTGGACCCAGCTGCTTCAAATCCTACTGAGCAGTCAGATGTGCTCAGGCATCAGACATGTCCATACCCACCCTGGTTTATTACACACAAAGCAGTATTTTCATTAGGAAGAATTTACTGCATCTATTTTGGGCACCTCAGGTGCCTGCACTGTCTTCCCCCAGGGGGTCAAACACTGGACCCAGCTGTTCCAAATCCTACTGAGCAAGTCTGCAGCCACCTTCTTTCCTGAGCACTTAGATGTGCTCAGGCATCAGACATGTCCATCTCCATCCTGATTTTTTTACACACCAAGGAGCATTTTCATTAGGAAGAATTTACTGCATCTATTTTGGGCACCTCAGGTGCCTGCACTGTCTTTCCCCAGGGGGGTCAAACACTGGACCCAGCTGTTTCAAATCCTACTGAGCAAGTCTGCAGCCTTCTTCTTTCCTGAGCAGTCAGATGTGCTCAGGCATCAGACATGTCCATATCCACCCTGCTTTCTTTACACACAAAGCAGTATTTTCATCAGGAATGATTTACTGCATCTATTTTGGGCACCTCAGGTGCCTGCACTGCCTTTCCTCATGGGGTTAAACACTGGACCCAGCTGCTTCAAATCTTACTAAGCAAGTCTGCAGCCATAGGATTTAGGCTTTCAGAGCTGGGAATAGCCAGCACTTGTTGGGGATGGAGGTCAGTGAAAGCTTTGTGTTTCACACAGCAACCTGAGTTAGAGATGTGAGACAGCAGGCATGCAATGGGGCCAGAGATGAAATGCAAGAGTGGGTACCTCGAGGTCATCCTCTTTTGTAGCCTCCCAGTTTATGGTCCCCTACAAATTACCACAGCTCCACAGTGAGCAGTGATGCCTGCAGGGAACCAGCCCTGCTCTTCATGCCACTGTGGCAGAGCTGTAGCTCGGACCTATGCCTCACCCTGGCAGCAGCCTCAGCTCTCACAGCAGAGGCCCAGCTAGTGGGGAGTTGATGTTTAGACACACAGTTCCCTAAGCACTGGGGGTCAGAAGGGCTGTCCATGCTGTTTCACCTAACTCCATGGCAGTCAGAGGAGGAAGCATCTGCTACAAACTTTATCCCTCCATCTCTAGCAATTCCTCTCTCCCCTGCTATTCTGCCACACTATCCAGCATCCCAAAAAGCAGGATTAAATTGTCAGGGTTGGAAAGGACCTCAAGGATCAGCCAGTTCCAGTACCCTCCCTGCCATGGGCAGGGACACCTCACACTAGACCAAGTTGCTCAGAGCTGCATCCAGCCTGGTCTCACAAACTTCCAGGGATGAGGCTTTCACCACCTCCTTGGGCAACCTGTGCCAGTTGGTGCAGAACTTCTTCTTGATGTCTAATCAAAATCTCCCCTCCTCTAGCTTGGATCTATTTGCCCCCAGTCCTATCACTACCTGACACCCTAAGAGGTCCCTCGGCAGCTTTCTTGTAGCCCCCTTCAGACCTATTTCATCTTCTTCAACGCTGATGATTCCCCTAGAAAAATGATTCACCATTTCCTCAGTGTTAATTCTCCTCAGGGTGAGCAACATGTACTGTGCTAACACTGATTCCAGTCAGCCTGGATGCTGTTTTCAAAGTGACCAAGCATCTCTGCTCGCTGTGCAACTCCCCTCAGCAGCAGCCCTGCCCTTTGGCTCCGTGCAGGGCTGTTGCTGGGCATGCAGGCTCAGGAGGCTCCATGTCCTGAGCTTTAGTTGATGTTTAATTAAACAGAGAGGCTCCAAGTATTAATTATGAACTAAGTCCATGGTAGGCAGAGGAGGAGGCATCTGCCAGGAACTTTATCCCTCCATCTCCTCTAGCAATTCATGTCTCCCCTGCTGTTTTGCCACACTGCCTAGCATCCCAAACCATGCAGTCATAGAATTATTGAAGTTGGAGAAGACCTCTGAGATCATCAAGTCCAGCTGAAGCCAAGAGCACACTCACCTCACACTCCTCCTTGTCCCTCCAAAAGAGGTCATTTCCTGCCTCTTAGTCCAGGCTCTCACAGGAGCAGCAATGGATTGCCACCTTCACACACCTTCACTAGATCAGCAGCTCTGCTGGCCTGGGCGTGTTTATCCCTCAGTCTTAGTAATCACAGCACCATTAAGGTTGGAGAAGAGCTTTAAAACCATCAAGTCCAACTCTCAACCCAACACCACCATGCCAAATAAACCATGGCCCAAAGTGCCATGTCCACACATTTCCCCAACACCTCCAGGAATGGGGACTCCACTGCCTCCCTGGGCAGCCTCTTCCAGTCCCTGACCACTCTGACAGCAATCATTTACATTTCTCCAACACCTCCAGAGATGAGGACTCCACCACCTCCCTGGGCAGCCTGTCCCAATCCCAGACCACTCTGCCAGCAAAGATTTTTTTTCCTAGTACCCAACCTAAACCTTCCCTGGTGCAATTTGAAGTCATTTCCTTTTAGCTTGTCACTTGGGAGAAGACACCAACAGCAACCTCACTACAGGGAGTTGTAGAGAGTGAGAAGCTCTCCCCTCAGCCTCCTCTTCTCCAGGTTAAACAATCTAAATTCCCTCAGATGTTCCTCATCAGATTTGTTCTCCAGACCCTTCAGCAGCTTGCTTGCCCCTCCTCTACAGACACACTCCAGCATCTCCATGTAATCCTTGTTGTGAGGGACCCAAAACAATACCCACATACACATGGAAACACTTCCACCTCTTGCACTCCTGTGGCTGGGTGTTAGGAGGAAGTTGTTGTCAGAGAGAGTGATTTGCATTGGAATGGGCTGCCCAGGGAGGTGGTGGAGTCACTGTGCCTGGAGGTGGTGAAGCCAAGCCTGGATGAGGCACTTAGTGCCATTGGTTGACTGGATAGGGCTGGGTGCTAGGTTGGGCTGGCTGAGCTTGAAGGTCTCTTCCAACCTGCTTGATTCTATGACTCTATGATTTTTACCTACTAAGATGTGTTCTCAAAGTGGAGCTGCATCAAGCAGCACTGAACACCTGCAGGTAAAAACATCTGCAGGTAGAAACATCTGCTACAGCTCCTGGCATGGACCAAAGTCACCAATACCTGGCTAAGGACTTGTCACCAGCTCTCTGGACTCCCAGTGCCAAAAGGCTCCTGTACTTCTCATCTTGGCAATAAGGTGGGGAAGAGGAGGAGAATTTTTGTTGGGATAATGTGGTCTGCAGGGCTAGGCTGGCAACATCACAGCAGCTGGATGAATCCGTGGTGGGAAGAGTCCAGAATCCAAACACACAGAGGAAGAAAAGGGCAAATGCCAGAATGAAAGGACAAGTGCCAAAAGAAAAGGACAAGTTCTCAGATGGATTCACCATGGGAAATGCCCACAAGCCATCTGCTTAACTTTCAGCCACATTTATTCTCAGCCCTGCAGCATTCTGAAATGCTTTTGAAGAGGAAAACAAACCCCAATTTTTGGTCCCTCACCATCTTTGTTGCTCTTCTCTGGACATGATCCAGCACCTCAACACCTCTCTTGAATTGAGGAGCCCAGAACTGGACACAGCCCTCAAGGGGTGGCCTGAGCAGTGCTGAGCACAGGGGCAGAAGCAGCTCCCTTGTCCTGCTGCCCACACTGCTCCTGAGCCAGCCCAGGATGCCATTGGCTCTGCTGCCCACCTGGGCACTGCTGCCTCATCTTCAGCTCCTCTCTCCCAGCACCCCCAGCTCCCTTTCTGCTTGGTTTCTCATCTGCACACCTGCTTCAGCAGGGAGATTGAATTAGGTGATCTCTAGAAGTCCCTACCAACCTCTACCAATCTGTCCTTTGGCTTTCACCTGGCTACCTGCACTGTTACATGTGACTGATGAGCACAATCCAGAGCAGAAGCTCTCAGTGCATGGAGCACAGCAGGTATAAAAGTGGCCATTTGTGCTCAGGCAACAGAAAACTCTGGATTTCATTCCCTAACATGCTTCAAGTCCCACTTGAAACAAACACTGAAATAAGGGGGGGGGTGAAAGGTAGAGATTTCTGCAACTACTTTTCCTTGTTGCAATGACAAAAAAAAACCCAACAAGTTTCAGTGCAGCTATTAGCAAAAGATCACAGGAAAAAAAGAACAACCCTGTGAAGGCAGAGAGCCTCAGCAGCTTCTTGTCTTCAGAGACAATGTCATCTTGTATTCACCAGCTAACAGTAATCATCCATTCTCCAGCAGCTGTAGCACAGCACATCCAGGAGATGTGCTATGAATCATAACCATCTGCCCACTGGGATTACAGCAAGGAGAGAATAAGCAGAGAACACATCAGGACTTCTCCCCCCTCTAGCATTTTGTAATTACAGCAACCAGAGCACCTCCTGCCCCTGCCTAGCATGGCCAAGAAGCAATCATTTGTGTTGGTGAGAGTGTCAAGAGTAGTGCAACACATTTTGTGCTGAGAGCATGGCAACAGTTTGGGATGTTAGGCAAAATCTGTGTTGGTAGCTACCTGATCCCCTCACTCCTTTTTGTTTATGCAGAGATCCAGTGCTGAGGGGCATGGTTTAGCCCCAGACTTAGTAGAGAATGGTTGGACTCAATGATCTTAAAGTCTCTTTCCCAACCAAATCATTTCTATGGCTCCATGATCTTGTCCAGACATAGAATCATAGAATGTCAGGGGCTGGAAGGGGCTTCAAAAGCTCATCCAGTCCAACCCCCCTGCCAGTGCAGGATCATCTAGAGCAGATCACACAGGAACACATCCAGGTGGGGGTGTTGAATATCTCCAGAGAGGGAGACTCCACAACCCCCCTGGGCAGCCTGTGCCAGGGTTCTGTCACCCTCACAGGGAAAAAGTCCTCCTCATGTTTACATGAAACTTCCTCTGCCTCAGCTTCCACCATTGCCCCTTGTGCTGGCATTGGGCATCACCCAGCAGAGCCTGGCTCCAGCCTCCTGCCACTCACCTGCACATCTTGATAAGCCTTGATGAGGTCACCTCTCAGTCTCCTCTCCTCCAAGCAGCACAGCCCCAGCTCCCTCAGGCTCTCCTCATAGCAGAGATGTTCCATTCCCTCCATCACCTTTGTGGCTCTGTGCTGCACTCCATCAAGCAGTTCTATGTCCCTCTTGAACTGAGGTGGCCAGAATTGGCCACAGCACTCCAGATGTGGACTCAGCAGGGCAGAGCAGAGGGGCAGGAGGAGAACCTCTCTCAATCTACTAACCACACCCCAGAATGGGTGCATTAGACTGCCTAGGTGCTCAACTAAAGGCGATCTCTGATCCTGTTTTTACCAGGGGGATTGGACTCATTGATCTCTGGAGGTCCCTTCCAACTTCTAACCCTCTCCACTGAGAAGCCACAAAAGAAAATGACAACAGCAAAAAGACAGAAGAAAAAGAAGTTCTACCAGGATGCCCTAAAAGTGCTGTCTAGAAACCCAAAGCACCTCAGCTCATCACATTTTCTTTTAGTGTGAGCAAACAAAGGTAGCTGAGTTTCATGCCAAGCTTTTACTTGTGTATTCCTCTGCCACTTGGAAGTCTGCTCCTGTGCTGTGCACATCAGAGGAGATCCGTTTTGTCCAACCAGCCTCCTTCAGGCAGCCTGTCTCTAGAGCATATGAATAATGGAAGAGAAATAAATTCCAACCTGTGCAGCTTTCTATGAAACACAAAGCTTGGAGCCAACAGGCCCAGGCAGCCTGAAATTGCTTTGCTCCTGCCCAGGGTTGTACTCAAGTGCTCAGTACCGGTGCCTTGCCACTCACTAGTGGGGCAGGTTGCAGGACCTAGCAGCCTGCAGGACCTGCCCCCGAGGGTTTAATGACACTGGCTGAGAAAGGAGGGAGGTATGGAAAGCAGATGCAGGCAGAAGGGTGCCTTTGAAGTCTTGGGGTGCCTTAGCATGGAATCAGAGAGTGGTAGGGGTTGGAAGGGGGGTCTGCAGATGATGTAGTTCAACCACCCTGTTACAGAAGGTTGACCTAGGAAAGGGAGGAGAGGGAGAAGGGAGAAGGGAGAAGGGAAAAGAGGCACTTGCCCTAAGCAAGAAAGGAAGGGAGTTCCCACAACGTGCTCCTTTCTCTGCTCGGAGGCAGCTGCTTGTGACAGCTCCATCACTCCTTACTCTGTCACGTAGGTCCTGCTGGGTCCCATCGTGCAGGAGGCAGGGAGGGCTTAGATAACAGAGCCATTGAGTTTGAAAGGATGGAGGCTATTATCCATTAAGAAAGAAGAGCAGATAGTTTGTCAAAGAACACTTGTTCCCTGGTCTTAACAGTGATTTCTGGGGGCTTATAGGTGAAAATCCTCATGAAAAGGGTCAGGTATTAACAGTTCCACCTCTTAAGTGCCTGTGGCTGGCTTTGTTGTACTCCAGCAATGTCAGGAACTTTGATTATTTCCAAGCCCTCCCCCTGCGGCGAGGCAAATGCTGACATCGTCAAAGAGATGCCAACGCCTCTGAGGGATGAAAAGCTTTTGGATGCGGTGGAGTGATGGTTTTGCACCACCGCCTAGCACCAAAGTGTGGCTCTCAGGGTGAGCCCCATTTGACACAGCAGGAGGGCATGATGGGGATAGCGGTGGGAAAACTGCATGGCCGAGAGCAGAAAGTTTTGGGCAAGAAAAAGCGAGGAACACTCAGCAGCCAGCCTGGTTGGCTACCTTCTGACCTCCTTGCCTCTGTAACCGCTGAGATCCTAAGGGACAGAGGTTGTGGAGAGCCTGAAATACCACGGTTAGATTTTACAAACCTTCTCTCCTCTCCTCTCCTCTCCTCTCCTCTCCTCTCCTCTCCTCTCCTCTCCTCTCCTCTCCTCTCCTCTCCTCTCCTCTCCTCTCCTCTCCTCTCCTCTCCTCTCCTCTCCTCTCCTCTCCTCTCCTCTCCTCTCCTCTCCTCTCCTCTCCTCTCCTCTCCTCTCCTCTCCTCTCCTCTCCTCTCCTCTCCTCTCCTCTCCTCTCCTCTCCTCTCCTCTCCTCTCCTCTCCTCTCCTCTCCTCTCCTCTCCTCTCCTCTCCTCTCCTCTCCTCTCCTCTCCTCTCCTCTCCTCTCCTCTCCTCTCCTCTCCTCTCCTCTCCTCTCCTCTCCTCTCCTCTCCTCTCCTCTCCTCTCCTCTCCTCTCCTCTCCTCTCCTCTCTTCTTTTCTTTTCTTTTCTTTTCTTTTCTTTTCTTTTCTTTTCTTTTCTTTTCTTTTCTTTTCTTTTCCTTTCTTTTCCTTTCTCTTTCCTTTCTCTTTCCTTTCTCTTTTCTTTTCTTTGATTACTAACATCATAAATTTAACCTAAAAGCCAAGAACAATTTCTCCCCCCAAAAAAGCCTTTTTGCTTCATTTTTGTCTTGACTGTTTGGTAATATCAGCTGTAGGTGTTTAAAGATACTGATTCTTGTTCACAGCCACAGAGAGGTAAAGAGAGCAGAACAATTAATTGCCTGACAGTCCATGTGGCTTAAAATAAACCTCAGTGATGAGAATAGCTCTACCCAGATATAGGTGCATCCACCAGATCAGAGATAGTCTATATATACACACACATGATGTGGGTGGCAGCAAGATCTGGAACCACAGAATCCCAGAATTAAACAGGTTGGAAAAGATCTTCCAGATCATCCAGTCCAGCCTATTACCTAACACCTTCTAATTAACCAAACCATGGCACTGAGTGCCTCACCCAGCTGGGTGCTAGCTTGGACTGGATGATCTTGGAGAGCTCTTCCAACCTGGTTGATTCCATGATCCTATGATTCTACCTCCAGGGACGGTGACTCCACCACCTCCCTGGGTAGCCCATTCCAATACTCTCTCTGGCAAGAACTCTTCCTGATATTCAACCTAAAACTGCCCTGGCACAGCTTGAGGTTGTGTCCTCTTCTTCTGTCACTGGATGCCTGGGAGAAAAGACCAACCCCACCTGGCTGCAATCTCCTTTCAGGTAGTTGTAGACAGCAATAAGGTCTGCCCTGAGCCTCCTCTTCTCCAGGCTGTCTTAGAGTAGCAGGACAAAGCTCATAGAATCATTAAGCTTGGAAAAGACCTCAAAGATTACCAAGTCCAACCAAATTGGAACATAGAAAGTTTCACCTCAACATAAGGAGAAACTTCTTTACAGTGAGGGTGGCAGAGCCCTGGAGCAGGCTGCCCAGAGAGGTTGTGCAGTCTCCTTCCCTGGAGACTTTCCAAACCCACCTGGATGCATCTTGGTCTGGTTGATTGGACAGGGCTGGGTGATAGGTTGGAGTGGATGAGCTTGGAGGTCTCTTCCAATCTGGTTGATTCTATTCTATTCTACTCTATTCTGTTCTGTTCTGTCCTGCCCTGCCCTGTCCTGACAGGTCCTGTTCTCTTCTGTCTCTGTGTGAGCTACCCTAGAGGATCTTGCCTTGGCAGGGAGGTTGGACTCAATGATCTCTGGAGGTCCCTTCCAACCTCTAAAGCTCTGTGATTCTGTGACTCAGACCCCTGGGATCCCAGGCAAGCCCCTGGCAAAGAGCAGAGGAGCTCCTTAGGGGCAGGAAGAGTTCCCTCTGCCTCACCCTGGTGAGGCATGGAGGGTGCACACCAGCATATCCCTCTGGGTGCAAGCAATGGCAAAAGCCATCTTGCCTGCAAGGTATTTGGATCATGGAGTGCTTTAGGTTGCAGGGGACCTCTAAGGGCCATCTAGTTCAATCCCTCCAAGGCAAGCAGAGACACAAGCACATCGAGTTGCTCAGAGCCCCAACCAACCTGAAGGTCTACAAGGATGCTGCTTGTATCTCTATGGGCATCCTGGGCCAGCACTTCCACCACTGGCAGGGTAACAAAATGCTCACTTTAGTCTGAGTCTCCCTTCTCTTAGCTTAAAATGATCACCCCTTGGCCTCTCACGACAGACCCTGCTGAAAAATAACCCAACAGGAGCCCATCTTTCTCACAGGCTCCCTTCAAGCAGTGAAAAGCTGCAACAAGGTCTCCCTGGAGCCTTCTCTTCCCCAGGCTGAACAACTCAAACTCTCTCAGCCTGTCCTCACAGCAGAGGTGTTCCAAACCTTTGATCAGTTTTGTGGCCTTCCCTGGACCTGCTCTAACAGGTAAATGTCCTCCTTGTGCTGACAACTTAAAAGATGTCTTTGGACCCTGAGCTGTTTATAGTTTTGTGCTGGTCCTTCGGTGTCCAGGGGCTGAAATTAAACAATTAAAGAACCAAAAAAACCACAACACAAAAGAACAAAAGCAACAAAAAAATCACCCCCAAAACCACCACCCCCCACACATACAGAAACCCAACCACAACAAAACCCTACTGTTTTACTATTTTCCTGGGGGGGGGGGGGGGGGGGGGGAAAGGAGAAGAAACTTCTTTTCTAATGCTCATTAGGCTCATTTGTGAAGCAAAACATCCCCAGGGAGGAGGATTCTGCGCTCATCAAATAAACATTTCCCACGCCTGTGGTTAAAGACCTCCATCAAACATGCAAGGAGGCATCGCAGTTGTGAAGGTGCCCAGCTCCCTGGCATGAAAGGCTCTCCGTGGAAGGAGAAGTGAGGGAAACCATCAAACCTGTACAACTTCAAGCCAGAGGTTGGCAGGGAACCTGACAAGAGGTTCCTCTGCTGGTGGAATAGATTTCCACTGGGATTCAGGCTGTGAGGAGAGAGGTTGTTTTTGCCAACCTCCGAGTCAGAGGAGAGCAAATCTCAGCTGGGCATTATTTCACAGTTCTCTTTCTTTTGACTGGTTGTGAAAAGCAGAATATAGATGATTCATGCTTGTCTGGTTCCACCACCACCACCACCACCCTGCAATGTTTTCCCCCTAATTCTGCAGATTGGGAAGCTTTGAATTGAAGATGTTGGATTTGGGGAACCTCCACAGAATTATCACAGGACCAAGAGGGATGGAAAAGACCTCTGATTTTAGTGAGCCCAATTTATCACCTAACCCTTCTGATTAACTAACCCATGGCACTAAGTGCTTCATCCAGCCTCCTCTTGAACAGCTCCGGGATGGTGACTCCACCACCTCCCTGGGCAGCCCATTCCAATGCCAATCACTCTCTCTGCCAACAACTTCCTCCTAACATCCAGCCTAGACCTGCCCTGGCACAGCTTGAGACTGTGTCCCCTTCTTCTGTTGCTGGTTGCCTGGCAGCAGAGCCCAACCCCACCTGGCTGCAGCCTCCCTTCAGATAGTTATAGAAACCAATAAGGTCTGCCCTGAGACCAGGCTGCACACCCCCAGTCCCTCCACTGGACTCTCTCCAGCAAATCCCTGTCCCTCTTCAACTGAGGAGCCCAAAACTGAAGGCAGTACTCAAGATGAGGTCACAGTATCACAGTGTCACAGTATCATCAGGGTTGGAAGAGACCT